>NW_027362767.1:234527363-235727363 GCF_046119375.1 Phyllobates terribilis | reverse complement strand
AATTCGAAGATAGTGACTACAGATTTTCGTCACCAACCTGGACAACCTTTAAGAAGTATTTTCAGTGTTATCCTCCAGGTGGCAGCAGATGACTATGGTTTCATGTATACCCTAACGACACATCCTCTTTTCTCCTTAGTAAGTGATGGCATTTGGCTAGGATATGCCATCACTTAATAGTCAGTGTGGGTCCGACCTTTGGGACCCCACCGATTCTGAGAGCAGTGTTGAACGTCCTATGGCCACCTGAACTTTGAAGTCCATGGTGGTTAGGTAATGCATGGTGAGGTGGAGGACGCTGAGGCCGTAGGATCTCTCTGTATGTAGCAGAACATAGATGGATCTTCATCATTTTCTGTCTTTACAGCAACTGAGGAAACAGATGGAGCTGAAGGATAGAAGCCGGCCGCAGCCGCTGAGCTCTATACAGAATAAACCCGACAATCGGTCGGGGCACGCGGGCGACTGCTGCCGCGACGAGAAGTGTCTCAGCAACGCAGGCAAGCGAGACGGCACCGAGGACAGCGGCGACAGCAAAGATGTGAGCGAAGTCAGCGAGGCCACAGAGAGCACCGACGTAAAGGACAGCTCCGAGGCGTCAGACTCTGCCTCCTAAAGGGCCACGTCCGCACTGCGCTCCCCTACATACAGGTCTCACCGCGCTCGCTCTGCTTCCTCCTACCCTTCCCAGCTCTCCATAACGTGAACAGAATTGACTCTAAACCACGGCCCAAAAACCACAACAAATTTGTAAATACTAAAGGATATTAAAATCTCTGATCCCATAACGTCGCAGTTACTGAATAGTGCCAGACTCCAGATTCTGTTCTGCACAGAGAATGTAAGGGGAACTCCACGGTTTGCATCTGCCTCTGGTTTGAGCATTTAATTTTATTTTGCTTTTGAGCAGTTTTATATCGCTCCAGTCTGATAAATGGCTTTCTATGGGTGGTCCCTAGAAACAGACCACCTCCGCGCTGCCAGACATGTGACCATTAAGCATTTATGCCACCACTCTGGTCACAGGGAAAGCGGCAGGATCGAAAATTTAGCTTCAGGTCTGAATGGAGACGAAAACATTGTGCAGCTAAAAGACAGGAAATATAAGTGTTTACATGATAATTCACCTAAGCAGTAGAATTTTATGCAAAAGTGGAGGGTCCCTCTAAATATTAAAGTGTTCATAAAGACACATGTATATATGGGTTAGTGAATGTTAAAGGGGTCATCCAACCCCATGATTTTTTTTCTCTACCTACAATGGTATGAAAAAATACTGATGCATTGCTGCTCCTGAGCCCCTCTGATTTCTGCTACGATGTGCTGATATGACATGACCGCTGCAGCCAGTCACTGGCCTTTATTGTGTCAATGCATCATCAGAACTCGAGGAGACCGAGAAAGAGACGGCACAATGGCTGCAGGGGGATTGGTGAAAATATGGTTGGAAAACCCCTTTAGGCTGAAATTTAACGCCGACCAAAAACATTTGTGCAATGGCCATTGACCGTCCAGACACACAATCACCAGTATCTTTACTCTGCACATTTCTCCCATGACTGTTTTCTACCTACGTACACACATAGGCTCAGACCTGTCAATCACATGGAGTGGGAAGGAGCCGTCCAGGGTCGGCACAGGACCATTTTCGTATAGCCCTATAGTCACTGGCTGGTCTTACAAAAACTGTGGCCATTAACTGCCCAGACACACAGTCGCCAGTATCTTTACTCTGCACATTTCTCCCATGATGGACTGTTTTGTACCTACGTACACATATGGGCTCAGACCTGTCAATCAAATGGAGTGCGGAGGAGCCGTCCAGGGTCGGCACAGGACCATTCTCATATATCCCTATAGTCGCTGGCTGGTCTTACAAACACTGCGGCATTAAATGATACCTGGCTGCAATGTCTCTTAGTCATGCTGGCTGTAGTTTGGGTAGCATGAACAGCTTCACTTTAAAGCCTCATTTAGACGTCATGGTATTTTTTTGCGATACAGTTGGATCCGATTTTCACTCATGTGTCAGTTTTTGCCATCAGTGCGGCATCTGTTTTTCTCATGCAAATGAAAAAATATACACTGGTCAAAAAAATAAAGGGAACACTCAAATAACATCATAGATCTGAATGAATGAAATATTCTCATTGAATACTTTGCTCTGTACAAAGTTGAATGTGCTGACAACAAAATCACACAAAAATCATCAATGAAAATCACATTTATTAACCAATGGAGGCCTGGATTTGGAGTCACCTCCAAAATTAAAGTGGAAAAACACACTACAGGCTGATCCAACTTTGATCTAATGTCCTTAAAACCAGTCAAAATGAGGCTGAGTATTGTGTGTGGCCTCCACGTGCCTGTATGACCTCCCTACAACGCCTGGGCATGCTCCTGATGAGGCTCAGTATTGTGTGTGGCCTCCACGTGCCTGTATGACCTCCCTACAATGCCTGGGCATGCTCCTGATGAGGTTGCGGATGGTCTCCTGTGGGATCTCCTCCCAGACCTGGACTAAAGCAACCGCCAACTCCTGGACAGTCTGTGGTGCGACGTGACGTTGGTGGATGGAGCGAGACATGATGTCCCAGATGTGCTCAATCGGATACAGGGAACGGGCGGGCCAGTCCATAGCTTTAATGCCTTCATCTTGCAGGAACTGCTGACACACTCCAGCCACATGAGGTCTGGCATTGTCCTGCATTAGGAGGAACCCAGGGCCAACCGCACCAGCATATGGTCTCACAAGTGGTCTGGGGATCTCATCTCGGTACCTAATGGCAGTCAGGCTACCTCTGGCGAGCACATGGAGGACTGTGCGGACCTCCAAAGAAATGCCACCCCACACCATTACTGACCCACTGCCAAACCGGTCATGCTGAAGGATGTTGCAGGCAGCAGATCGCTCTCCACAGCGTCTCCAGACTCTGTCACGTCTGTCACATGTGCTCAGTGTGAACCTGCTTTCATCTGTGAAGAGCACAGGGCGCCAGTGGCGACTTGGCAAATGCCAAGCGTCCTGCACGGTGTTGGGCTGTGAGCACATCCCCCATCTGTGGATGTCGGGCCCTCATACCACCCTCATGGAGTCGGTTTCTAACCGTTTGTGCAGACACATGCACATTTGTGACCTGCTGGAGGTCATTTTGCAGTGCTCTGGTAGTGCTCCTCCTGTTCCTCCTTGCACAAAGGCGGAGGTAGCGGTCCTGCTGCTGGGTTGTTGCCCTCCTATGGCCCCCTCCACGTCTCCTGGTGTACTGGCCTGTCTCCTGGTAGCGCCTCCAGCCTCTGGACACTACGCTGACAGACACAGCAAACCTTCTTGCCACAGCTCGCATTGATGTGCCATCCTGGATGAGCTGCACTACCTGAGCAACTTCTGTGGGTTGTAGAGTCCATCTCATGCTACCACGAGTGTGAATCCAAAGGTGGTGAAGGTAGAGATATACGTCCGCGCCGCTGAAAAATCCTCAAATCAGGAACATATAATAAAATCCTTGTTTATTGGTAAATGCCTACGCGTTTCTGGGTGTTCCACACCCCTTCATCAGGGCTCCAACAGATATATCAATGCATGCACTGAAACACTCCATTTATATACAGACATAAAGTGAAAAAAAAAAGAAAAAAAAGTGTGTTCAAAAAGGAGGAGCAGAAAAAAAAACAACATAACCTTTGCACCTGAGGCCGTGTGCAAAAACCTTCAACAAAACTTTATCAATGAGTGTCACCAATATAAAAAGTGAGTATAGAAAACCTGTATTAAGACACGTATTACAAATAATGTAGTGTAGAGATGTATAAATAATCAATATACAGAATAGTCAAATGTATCAGTCAAATGGAGTAAATACATGAAAGGAATATTACTTACTAATAAGTAAGCGTTCACATTAGGTAAGAACAATATAAATATATATATAACATTAAAATCTCTAATGAGAATACACCCATCAGCTGTCATTCCATAAAGGGAGATGGGAAACGAAGGAACAAAATAAAAAGTACCCTCATGTAAAAAATAGCCTGTAATAACCTCTATCAACGGAGGAATGGTACAAGGAACAGGTTATCTGACATATATCATGTAGTGACATAGAGACCTAGTGTGTAGTAATAGGACCCAAAGAAAAAACTGCGATGTAGTGCAAAGGCTGCGGCACAGATAAAGGAGATACACGGACAGGTAGTGAATCACCTGACGTGCGGTGGCGTAGAAGGAGAGAGGTGTGTGATTGTAGCAACCAGCAGAGCGCTACGATGTGGGTTCGAGTTGTACTGCTCCAAAAAGGAAACCATAAAAGAGGGAATATTTATAATAGCGCGCAGGATTTTAGAGGAGCACGATATGTGTGTCAGTAAAAACTATGATAAATGTAAAAACACAGATTTATGTGTGTATATATAAAAAACAATATTAACTATAAAAAAAACTTCAGAGACATCATTCAGACCAAAGGGCTTAAGAGTATTCAGTCTGTAAATCCAATAAATTTCCTTTCTGTTTAGTTCTTGGAGTCTATTGGGATAATTCTCGGGAATTTGATCAATAGGGCTGATCTTTAGACTTAAAAAATCTTTATTATGCACCATTGTGCAATGTCTAGAAAGACCTTGTTTAAGAAACCCTTTAAGAACATTATGCCTATGGGAGTTGAGGCGTAGGTGGAGGGGCTGTATCGTTCTCCGCACATATTGTTTATTACAACTGTATTCTATTAGATAGATAACAAAAGTAGAATTGCAGGTGAGATATTTATTGATCTCAAAAATCTCCATATTAGTCTTTGATTGAAAGTGAGTAAGACCATGTGTAATACTTTTACAACATAGACAATTTTTGTTGCCACATTTAAAGACCCCTTTACAGGATGTTATAGGAGTCATACAGTTGTTCTTTGTCGTATTCCTTATCCTACTCGGAGCTATGATATTTCTTAGTGTGGGGGCACGCCTAAAAGTAATACCCTGTTTTTTAGGCAAGATCTTTTTCAGTACGGGATCATCTAGAAGAATTTTCCAATTATCTTCTAGTATTTTTTGTATTTGTCTATGAGATTTGTTGTAGGAAGTATTGAAATTCAAGGAATAATTACTCTCCTTGGTATTTTTAGTTTTTTCTTTAGCTATCAATAGACTATCCCTATTTTCTATATTTAAAGCCTCCAGATATGGTTTTTTAATAAGATTACCGGGGTATCCCTGGTTTTTAAACCTGTTAGCAAGAGTGCTAGATTGTACTATAAAGTCATCTTTGTGAGTACAATTCTTTCTAATCCTATAGAATTGGTTTCTAGGAATATTTTTTAGCCATTTAGAGTAATGGCCGCTTTTAAAATTAATGTAGCTATTTGTGTCAACATCTTTAAAGTATGTTTTTGTGCAGATATTCTCTCCTATTAAAAATAATGTGAGATCCAAAAAATTGATAGTATCAGGATTAACAAAGGGTGTAAAAGAGAGACCTCAAACGTTTCCATTCAAATGATTTAGAAACTCAGCCGGACCAACAAGTTCAGCATCACAAATAATAATCAAGTCATCAATGTACCATTTATAAAATATGATGTTCTCAAAAAAAGGGGAGTTATAGATATATATTTTTTCGAAGAGACCCATAAAAAGATTAGCGTATGTAGGTGCTATTTTTGACCCCATCGCTGTACCTAATACCTGATGATACATTTTATCTCTAAGGGTATGTGCACACGATGCAGAAATGCTCCGGATTTTTTCCTGAGCATTTCTGCATCTCCCTGGCAGGAAAAAACGCATGCGGATTGTACATGCGGATAGTACATGTGGATTGTACATGCGGTTTCCTGCCAGGGACATGCGGATGTGAAGCGTTCTTCACTTGCATTTCCGCATGCGGGTTGTCAAGCACTTTCCAAGCGATTTTAGCATCACTTGGAAAGTGCTTGTGACAACTTGGTCACACTATATAAATCCATGCAGCCGGCATGGATTTATATAGTGTGTGAATGTCAAAAAATAAAAAATAAATATATACTTTACCCTCTGATAGTCCCCGGTGTCCTGCTTCGCACGGTACCGGCAGTGAAGACTGAAGGACCTGCCGACGTCAGCGTCACGTGACCCGTCACATGACTCTGACGTCAGCGAAGGTCCTTCTTCATTCAACCGCGAAGTGCCGGGAACCAAGCAGGAGCGCTGCGCGGGCCGTCAGAAGGTGAGAATATATATATTTTTTATTTTATTCTTTTTTTTTTAATGGTACCTGGGTCTGGATGAGAGTCCTCTCCTCCACACCCGGGTACCATCCGCACATTAGACCGCATGAAAAGCGCATCAACATATACAGTGATGCGGATTCCATGCGGTCTAATGCAAGTCAATGGCGCCAAAAACGTCGCGTTTCCGCAAAATTGACATGCTGCGGATTTTTGAGCGCAGCGTTTACGCTGCGGAAAAATCCGCGTCATGGGCACAGCACATGCGGATTTCAATTGGGGAACATTGCTGCCCTTCTACCATGCGTTTCCGCAACTGCAAAAACGCAGCGGAAACGCATTAAATACGCATCGTGTGAACTCAGCCTAAAGGTGAAATAATTATTGTTCAATATAGACGACAACCCTTCAGATAAAAAATCCCTTTGTGTAACCGTAAGCCTATTATCTAAATCTAAGAAGTGCCTAAAAGCCGCCAGACCAATTGTGTGTTCTATATTTGAATATAAAGCTGCTACATCTAAAGTGATGAAAGTATAAGTATTTTTCCATTTGATCTCTTTTATTAAATTAATCAAATGTGCGGAGTCCCTAAGGAAGCTATCCAAATGCAATACATGTATTTTCATAATTTTATCAATGTATTCGGACAATTTACTCGTTAGCGAGCCAATACTTGAAATAATGGGTCTACCAGGGGGATTTTTTTGATTTTTATGTAATTTGGGTAGATGGTAAAAAAAAGGGGGTATTGGGACTCCTAATAGTCAGGAATTTTTTTCTCTGTTTCATTAATGCTCTTGTTAGCAAAGGCCTGGTTGATTCTTGTAGTATATTCCTTAATTAAATCAAAGGAGGGATCAATATAAATATTTTTATAGTATTTAGTATCTGACAAAATATTGTGGGCTTCTTTGTCATAATCATCGTAATCCTGTATAACAATACCCCCCCTCTGTCTGCTGAACGAATAATGCTGTCCTTATTCTCCCTGAGAGATTTAATAGCCATTTTTTCTTTTTTTGAAATGTTTACTTTATTGCTTTTTAGAACAAAAGGTTTATCATGAATCCTTTTGAACTGATTAATCAAAAGATCACTAAAGGTACTTAGATGGTGTGTTTTACTGTCTAGAGGATAAAAATGTGATTTTCCCCTTAAATCTAGATGTAAGCCTTCTTCAATTTCACTTTCCTTTTTTAAATTCATATTTTTATCAGAAGCTATTGCAGTTTTTATCGCAAAGTGTCTTTTAAGGGTTAATTTCCTTATAAAGACTTGAGTGTCTAAAAATAAATCAAAGTCTTTGGGAGTGTTAGTGGGACAGAAGGAAAGACCTTTACTTAAAATGAGTTTTTCATCATGTGTGAGTGAATATGAGGACAAATTAAAAATGTTTCCAAAGTCCATGGTCTTATCTATCTCCTTGGATCTATTTTTTCTTTCTTTTTTCCTTTTTCCTCCTCTACACCCTCTTCGGATTTTTTTCTTTTTATGGTCTTTTTTTGAAAAAAATGATCTACCCTTCCTTTTATGGGCAGTGCTGAGGGTAAAAAAGGCACTGAGCAAGCTGCCCCTGTGTAGGATTATCGACCGTATCGACAGTATGCTCCCTGGTAGAGGGTCCCGCGATCTCGGTCTCAGAAGGGGTATTGCTGAGGTCAATATTTTCATGTATAGAGAAGTCCAGTAATTCTCCAATTGGAGGGTCTTCCCTAGCAGGTGAAAGGGATAGGGAAGTATCAGATGCCGCATACACGGGGAGTGTAAAAGAAGAGGATTTCCTCCTTTCCTCAGTAATTAAGTGAATTTGGGCAATGACCTGTTCTATACTGATATCAGGACCCTTGTTATGGGAAGTGGTTTCATCAGGGACATTAGACGTTGCCGGCACTATAACAATATTGTTTGGCTCAAAAGACGAACCTTTAATACTGTCAAAAACAATATTAGTGTGAAAGCACAACCAACATTCAAAAGTGACCAAAACATCAGCCAGAAAGCATTGGTACTGAGATGTGGTCTGTGGTCCCCACCTGCAGAACCACTCCTTTATTGAGGGGGTCTTGATAATTGCCAATAATTTCCATCTATTCTCTATTCCATTTGCACAACAGCATGTGAAATTGATTGTCAATCAGTGTTGCTTCCTAAGTGGACAGTTTGATTTCACAGAAGTTTGATTTACTTGGAGTTATATTCTGTTGTTTAAGTGTTCCCTTTATTTTTTTGAGCAGTGTATATATTTCTCATTAAACAGTAAAAAATGCACACCGCTCAGGTGACACGCACTGCTCATCCTCTATCAGATCCCCATTCACTTTAACGGGGTAGACTCCTATGCAAATCAGATAAAACATGGACACGTCTCCCTATTTTCTCTTCTTATGGACAATCGGTCCAGGCTAACCCCCTCCCCCTGACACATGAGCCGTCCTATAGATTATAATATGAAGGACGGACTTCTGAATAAGGCCACGTTCACATGGGCCGGTCAAGCCTGCAGATTGCATAGTGGATGAGTGCAGGAGCCGGCTACATTTACTTGCACTAGTTCTGTTAGATCTGTAAATTGGACCAGACTAAAGCACACCGCAATATATTATTTTTCTATCCACTTGGATCTGAAGTCTGTGTGCAAAATCGCCCATGTGAACTAGCGCAAAGGCCAACATTGTCTGAGTCAGGCCACTAGAGAGGGGTGTCAGCGCCATAACACAGCCGGCATCCACAAGTAATGGCGCTGGTACAGCTCCTGTGCTTTCACCATCTATGTGCCATACTAGTAGGTCGGATCACAGGAACACCCCGGGGTGCTCACTGTGACCCCGGGGCTCTGCTATACAGTTGTGTCCAAACGTGTTGGCGCCCTTGACATTGTTCCAGAAAATTAAGTATTTCTCCCAGAATATTATCACAAAACATAGAAAAAGGCAAATTGGACATAATTTCACACAAAACCCCAAAAATAAGCCGGACAAAATTATTGCCACCTTCCACTTGATATCTGGTTGCACACCCTTTGGGATAATTAACTGCAATCGCTTCCTACAACCATCAGCTTCTTACACCTCTCAGATGGGATCTTGGACTCTTCTTTTGAAAATTGCTCCAGGTCTCTCATGTGAAGACGTCTTCTCCCAACAACAATTTTAAGATCTCTCCACAGGTGATCAATGGGATTTAGATCTGGACTCATTGCTGCCACTTCAGAACTCTCCAGCGCTTTGTTTCCATCCATTTCTGGGGGCTTCTTGAAGTATGTTTGGGTCATTGTTCTGCTGGAAGACCCATGACCTAGGACGCAAACCCAGCTTTCTGGCACTGGGCACTACATTGCAAACCAAAATCCTTTGGTAATCTTCAGATTTCAAGGTACCTTGCACACAGTCAAGGCAGCCAGTGCCAGTGTCACGGGTGTGTCAGGTGTAATAGACTGTCGCTCTGGATCTAGCTGTAGAAGGTCACTACTAGTGTTGAGAGAGTATGTTCTATTAACCCTTTCGCCGAGTATGCTCGGGCCGAGCTCCGAGTATTTACAGCTGCTCGGTGATATGGTTGAATCCCTCCCGTGTGCATGATTTGCAACTGTTTGACAGTTTTATTACATGTGAGGAATGTGTAAGAAATAGACATTCCTCACATGTATTAAAACTGTCAAACAGTTGCAAATCATGCACACGGGAGTGATTCAACCATATCACCAAGCAGCTATAAATATTTGGAGCTCGGCCCGAGCATACTCGGACAGAACATGCTCGCTCAACCCTAGTCACTACGCTTGGCATTACAGATGCCTTCTTAATCCTTCTGCCTTTAGGACCCAGCGGTGACCTCCCTCCTGCTGCTGATTGACACACACCTGAGTTAAAAACACAGTTTGCTCCAGGAAATCGCCGGTGATACTTCAATGTTCTTTTGTGTATGATTGGAGCACTAGCAGTCGGCTAGCGTCTTCTCTGGTGCCCTTGGAGGACAGTTGGAGTTACTCCTCTGGTGGCTGCTAAAGCTAAGTTGATCCCCTTTGTCTACCTTGTTGTCTTTAGTTTGTAGTGGGATCTGACCAGTGCTCACCCCTCCCCCTCCTTATCTAGGGCCAAGCTCTAGGTTCACCCAGGGTTTAAGGTCCTGCTCGGCGATAGATGTGGAACCTATTTAGGGATGGTAGGGTAGGCAGGGTGATATTTGATCTGCCTAGGGGTCTCCACTCCACCTTTCCTTAGTGTTTGGGCTTCCTCCCCCTCTTCCCTTCGTGTTGCACTTAGTCTTTCCCACACCTTGCATGACAGTCAGAGGCAGCAAAACAACCCCAAAACATTTGACCTCCACCATATTTGACTGTAGGTACTGTGTTCTTTTCTTTGCAGGCCTCATTCCGTTTTCGGTAAACAGTAGAATGATGTCCTTTACCAATAAGCTCTATCTTGGTCTCATCTGTCCACAAGACTCTTTCCCAGAAGGATTTTGGCTTGCTCACGTACATTTTGGCAAACCGCAGTCTAAATTTTTTATGCCTCTTTGTCAGCAGTGGGGTCCTCCTGGGTCTCCTGCCATAGTGTTTAATTTCATTCAAATGTGGACGGATAGTTCGTGCTGACACTGATGCACCCTGAGCCTGCAGGACAGCTTGAATTTCTTTGGTACTTGATTGGGGCTGCTAATCCACCATCCAGACTATTCTTCTTTGCAACCTTTCATCAATTTTTCTCTGCGGTCCACGTCCAGGGAGTTTAGCTACAATGCCATGGGTTGTAAACTTCTTGATTATGATGTGCACCGTGGACAAAGGAACATCAAGATCTCTGGAGATGGACTTGTAAACTTTAGATTGTTGATATTTCTCAGCAATTTGGTTCTCCACTCCTCAGACAGTTCTCTTCTCCTTTTTATGTTCTCCATGCTTAGTGTGTCACATACAGACAGGTGTGATTTTCATATTGCCCACACCTGTTACTTGACACACATGAGTGTGAACGAGCATCACATGCTTGAAACAAAGTTGTTTTTCCAACAAGTTTGTCTGACCCATTTTTGGGGTTTTGTGTGAAATTATGTCCAATTTGACTTTTTTCCTGCTTTTTTTTTTCTATTGTTCCAATACACACAAAGGAAATAAACATGTGTATAACAAAACAGGTGTGATTGCAATAATTTTCTGGAAGAAATATTCACTTCCTGGAACAATTTCAAGGATGCCAACACTTTTCTGCCAAGACTGTATCTTTAGATTAATGTGCGGGTCTGTTGCTCTCGTGCATTGCGATGTTACATGTACACGTGACCAAAGAGTGTGGGTCTCTTTTTTTATGTAGTACAGAGAGGAAACCAAGAAGTCTAGAAATTGAAAAATATCTTCAAATTCTGTTAGATCACATTATTTTCAAGGGAAGTTTCCATCTCTGGCTCCTGCAGATCTATAGAAATCTATCCCGACACTGACCAGTAGGTGGTGCTGTATGTATAACATATAAAGTAACGCTGGCTGCCGCACAGTGGGGATGGGGCTGCAGTCACAGCAGACACAGATCGCAGTGCGGGAGCGCAACATCCATCTAATTACCTGTATATAACTTACCTGCGATTCACAGCAAACTAACAGCACACGGACGTGTCACACGTGTGAATGTAACCTTGCACACGCTCGGCTCTGCCGCCCGCTCTTGCAGCACACGCTTGGCTCTGCCACCCGCTCTTGCAGCACACGCTCGGCTCTGCCGCCCGCTCTTGCAGCACATGCTCGGCTCTGCCGCCCGCTCTTGCAGCACATGCTCGGCTCTGCCGCCCGCTCTTGCAGCACACGCTCGGCTCTGCCGCCCGCTCTTGCAGTACACGCTCGGCTCTGCCGCCCGCTCTTGCATTACATAGTGTTGAGCGAGTATGTTCTGTTCCGAGTACACTCGGGCCGAGCTCCGAGTATTTACAGCTGCTCGGTGATATGGTTGAATCCTCCGTGTGCATGATTTGCAACTGTTTGACAGTTTTATTACATGTGAGGAATGTGTAAGAAATAGACACTCAACACTAGTATCGCATGCTCGGCTCTGCCGCACTCTCTTGTATCGAACGCTCTGCTCTGCTGCTCTTGTATCACACGCTCGGCTCTGCCGCACTCTCTTGTAACGCACGCTCGGCTCTGCCGCACTCTCTTGTATCACACGCTCGGCTCTGCTGCTCTTGTACTGCTCTTGTATCACACGCTCGGCTCTGCCGCTCTTGTATCACATGCTCGGCTCTGCTGCTCTTGTATCGCACGCTCGGATCTGCCGCTCTTGTATCGCACGCTCGGCTCTGCTGTTCTTGTATCGCACGCTCGGCTCTGCTGCGCTTATGACTCGCCCCCTGGGCCGTGGGGCACTCGGGACCGGTCTTCAGGGCAATGCTGGGAGTAGTAGTGGCGACCCGGTCCCGTGGCTCAGGGTGGTCAGACCAGTGGCAGTCTATGATGTGCTGTAGGTAATGTCCGACTACGTCACCCGTGGATTGCGGTCAGGGAGGACCGCCGCTGCAAGGCAGACCGCTGAGGCTGGTGTTGGGGATGCAGCAGGGAATAGTACAACTCCCCACGGGAGGAGTGTTGCCTCAGGGCAGTGTAATAGGATGCTGGGGGTGATGGTGCAGGCGCAGCAGTAACCACAGAGTCCAATAATGCAGTCCAGGGTCTTTTACTGATCTTATGATGGACCCAACAGGAGTACAGGGTAGGAATGGACCTGGGTGTCTGAGGGCATTCAGGCGAGCTCCGCTGGTCAGGGTGAGTGGGTAGGCCTACCGTTCTCTTTCTGCCCTTGCTGACTATCTCCCCCTTTAGTGGTATGATAGCCCACGTCCCTGAGCTTACCGTGTACTACGCCTGTATGGCTTGCGACTCGGGCCTTAGGTACCTGTAGCTTCTCCGTGCTGTACCGATCCCTCTGTGTGGCGGAACCTCCAGGCTTCTTGGCCAAGGGACCTGAAATCCCTCACGGGTTGGTTATCTGCTGCAGGGCTTGCAACCCTGACAGCCTCGGCCCCAGTGTCCAGTATGTAGTTTCTCTCTGCCAGGACCGGCTCTCGTCGCCTCTGTCCCTGGCTTGGTGTTCCTCCTATGCCTCCTGGACTCCTCAGCTGCGGCTGACCTGTCCCTCTCTTCTGGGAACCCTTCTGGATACTTCAGAAGTGGGTCCTGGTCTCTCTAACCCTGCCCTCAGTACCAGTTTTTATAGGGGCAGCCTGCTCCCCCTACTGGCCTGGGATAGGAGGTGCTGCATGCAAATGGTCCATGACAAGAGAACCTCCCTCCTGCTCTCAGACACAGCCTTACAAGTTTGTGGCATCCAGGCCTGGGGTGACACACTTATATCGCACGCTCGGCTCTGCCGCTCTTGTACTGCTCTTGTATCACACGCTCGGCTCTGCTGCTCTTGTATCACACGCTCAGCTCTGCTGTGCTTATATCGCACGCTCGGCTCTGCCGCTCTTGTACTGCTCTTGTATCACACGCTCGGCTCTGCTGCTCTTGTATCACACGCTCAGCTCTGCTGTGCTTATATCGCACGCTCGGCTCTGCCGCTCTTGTACTGCTCTTGTATCGCACGCTCGGCTCTGCTGCTCTTGTATCGCACGCTCGGCTCTGCTGCACACTCTTATATTACACGCTCGGCTCTGCTGCTCTTGTATCACACGCTCGGCTCTGCTGCTCTTGTATCACACGCTCGGCTCTGCTGCTCTTGTATCACACGCTCGGCTCTGCTGCTCTTGTATCACACACTCGGCTCTGTTCTTGTATCGCACGCTCGGCTCTGCTGCGCTTATATCGCACGCTCGGCTCTGCCGCTCTTGTATCACACGCTCGGCTCTGCTGCTCTTGTATCGCACGCTCGCCTCTGCTGCACACTCTTGTATCGCACGCTCGGCTCTGCTGTTCTTGTATCACACGCTCGGCTCTGCTGTTCTTGTATCACACGCTCGGCTCTGCTGTTCTTGTATCACACGCTCGGCTCTGCTGTTCTTGTATCACACGCTCGGCTCTGCTGTTCTTGTATCACACGCTCGGCTCTGCTGCTCTTGTATCACACGCTCGGCTCTGCTGCTCTTGTATCGCACGCTCGGCTCTGCTGCTCTTGTATCGCACGCTCGGCTCTGCCGCTCTTGTACTGCTCTTGTATCACACGCTCGGCCCTGCTGCTCTTGTATCGCACGCTCGGCTCTACTGTTCTTGTATCACACGCTCGGCTCTGCTGCACACTCTTATATTACACGCTCGGCTCTGCTGCTCTTGTATCACACGCTCGGCTCTGCTGCTCTTGTATCGCACGCTCGGCTCTGCTGCACACTGTTATATTACACGCTCGGCTCTGCCGCTCTTGTATCACACGCTCGGCTCTGCCGCTCTTGTATCGCACGCTCGGCTCTGCCGCTCTTGTATCGCACGCTCGGCTCTGCTGCGCTTATATCGCACGCTCGGCTCTGCCGCTCTTGTACTGCTCTTGTATCACACGCTCGGCCCTGCTGCTCTTGTATCGCACGCTCGGCTCTACTGTTCTTGTATCACACGCTCGGCTCTGCTGCACACTCTTATATTACACGCTCGGCTCTGCTGCTCTTGTATCACACGCTCGGCTCTGCTGCTCTTGTATCGCACGCTCGGCTCTGCTGCACACTGTTATATTACACGCTCGGCTCTGCCGCTCTTGTATCACACGCTCGGCTCTGCCGCTCTTGTATCACACGCTCGGCTCTGCCGCTCTTGTATCACACGCTCGGCTCTGCTGCGCTTATATCGCACGCTCGGCTCTGCCGCTCTTGTACTGCTCTTGTATCACACGCTCGGCCCTGCTGCTCTTGTATCGCACGCTCGGCTCTACTGTTCTTGTATCACACGCTCGGCTCTGCTGCACACTCTTATATTACACGCTCGGCTCTGCTGCTCTTGTATCACACGCTCGGCTCTGCTGCTCTTGTATCGCACGCTCGGCTCTGCTGCACACTGTTATATTACACGCTCGGCTCTGCCGCTCTTGTATCGCACGCTCGGCTCTGCCGCTCTTGTACTGCTCTTGTATCGCACGCTTGGCTCTGCTGCACACTCTTATATTACACGCTCAGCTCTGCCGCTCTTGTATCGCACGCTCGGCTCTGCCGCTCTTGTATCGCACGCTCGGCTCTGCCGCTCTTGTATCGCACGCTCGGCTCTGCCGCTCTTGTATCGCACGCTCGGCTCTGCCGCTCTTGTATCGCACGCTCGGCTCTGCCGCTCTTGTATCGCACGCTCGGCTCTGCCGCTCTTGTATCGCACGCTCGGCTCTGCCGCTCTTGTATCGCACGCTCGGCTCTGCCGCTCTTGTATCGCACCCTCGGCTCTTCCGCTCTTGTATCGCACCCTCGGCTCTTCCGCTCTTGTATCGCACGCTCGGCTCTTCCGCACCTGTATCGCACGCTCGGCTCTGTCGCTCTTGTATCGCACGCTCGGCTCTGCCGCACCTGTATCGCACGCTCGGCTCTGTCGCTCTTGTATCGCACGCTCGGCTCTTCCGCTCTTGTATCGCACGCTCGGCTCTGCCGCACCTGTATCGCACGCTCGGCTCTGTCGCTCTTGTATCGCACGCTCGGCTCTGTCGCTCTTGTATCGCACGCTCGGCTCTGCCGCTCTTGTATCGCACGCTCGGCTCTGCCGCTCTTGTATCGCACGCTCGGCTCTGCCGCTCTTGTATCGCACGCTCGGCTCTGCCGCTCTTGTATCGCACGCTCGGCTCTGCCGCTCTTGTATCGCACGCTCGGCTCTGCCGCTCTTGTATCGCACGCTCGGCTCTGCCGCTCTTGTATCGCACGCTCGGCTCTGCCGTTCTTGTATCGCACGCTCGGCTCTGCCGTTCTTGTATCGCACGCTCGGCTCTGTCGCTCTTGTATCGCACGCTCGGCTCTGCCGCTCTTGTATCGCACGCTCGGCTCTGCCGCTCTTGTATCGCACGCTCGGCTCTGCCGCACCTGTATCGCACGCTCGGCTCTGTCGCTCTTGTATCGCACGCTCGGCTCTGCCGCTCTTGTATCGCACGCTCGGCTCTGTCGCTCTTGTATCGCACGCTCGGCTCTTCCGCTCTTGTATCGCACGCTCGGCTCTGTCGCTCTTGTATCGCACGCTCGGCTCTGTCGCTCTTGTATCGCACGCTCGGCTCTGCCGCACCTGTATCGCACGCTCGGCTCTGTCGCTCTTGTATCGCACGCTCGGCTCTGTCGCTCTTGTATCGCACGCTCGGCTCTGCCGCTCTTGTATCGCACGCTCGGCTCTGCCGCTCTTGTATCGCACGCTCGGCTCTGTCGCTCTTGTATCGCACGCTCGGCTCTGTCGCTCTTGTATCGCACGCTCGGCTCTGTCGCTCTTGTATCGCACGCTCGGCTCTGTCGCTCTTGTATCGCACGCTCGGCTCTGCCGCACCTGTATCGCACGCTCGGCTCTGTCGCTCTTGTATCGCACGCTCGGCTCTGTCGCTCTTGTATCGCACGCTCGGCTCTGCCGCTCTTGTATCGCACGCTCGGCTCTGCCGCTCTTGTATCGCACGCTCGGCTCTGCCGTTCTTGTATCGCACGCTCGGCTCTGCCGTTCTTGTATCGCACGCTCGGCTCTGTCGCTCTTGTATCGCACGCTCGGCTCTGTCGCTCTTGTATCGCACGCTCGGCTCTGTCGCTCTTGTATCGCACGCTCGGCTCTGCCGCTCTTGTATCGCACGCTCGGCTCTGCCGTTCTTGTATCGCACGCTCGGCTCTGCCGTTCTTGTATCGCACGCTCGGCTCTGTCGCTCTTGTATCGCACGCTCGGCTCTGTCGCTCTTGTATCGCACGCTCGGCTCTGTCGCTCTTGTATCGCACGCTCGGCTCTGTCGCTCTTGTATCGCACGCTCGGCTCTTCCGTTCTTGTATCGCACGCTCGGCTCTGTCGCTCTTGTATCGCACGCTCGGCTCTGCCGTTCTTGTATCGCACGCTCGGCTCTGCCGCTCTTGTATCGCACGCTCGGCTCTGTCGCTCTTGTATCGCACGCTCGGCTCTGTCGCTCTTGTATCGCACGCTCGGCTCTGTCGCTCTTGTATCGCACGCTCGGCTCTGCCGCTCTTGTATCGCACGCTCGGCTCTGTCGCTCTTGTATCGCACGCTCGGCTCTGTCGCTCTTGTATCGCACGCTCGGCTCTGCCGCTCTTGTATCGCACGCTCGGCTCTGCCGCACCTGTATCGCACGCTCGGCTCTGTCGCTCTTGTATCGCACGCTCGGCTCTAGCAGCAGCTCAGGGTCTGGCTCCTCCCACTCACATGACTGGTCACATGATCATGACATCATCACAGGTCCTTTAGCGCATAGCATGTAGTGTGGATCATGGCTAAGGCCGGGCAGCAGATCCGAGCGGCTGCAGACGATCGGCCGCGGCCCCGCAATGTGTCCCGGGAGGAGGCCCTGCAGCTGGAGGGCTACAGACACGCCTGCCACGTCATGCTCTACGCCCCCTCCTCCGCCAAGCTCTTTGACCGGGTCCCCATCCGATACGTTGTACTGGTGAGATACTGGGTCCGGCCATGTCCTCAGGGCGCTGCTGGGCGGCTATTCTTACCATATACACTCCGGCATAAAGCTCTGGTCACACCATGCGACAAATCCGCGGTTTTATGCCAGTTTCGTGTCGCCAAAGATTATAAACCTTTTTTTTTTTGTTCCTCCATTATGTTTTTAGGAGAAAACGTTATAATTTTGAATGACCGTCGCCTTTTATCTCTCTATATAACGGCTGAGCGGAAAAAAAAGAACCCAAATGGGGCGACATTGGGAGAGAAAATTAAATCGCAAGTCTGACAGTTGTATTTCTTAGGTTTTGTGTTTGTCACGTTCACTTTGCTGGACAAGTGACCTTTGATGTAGGGGGCAGAACGGGAGCGCCGGTCCCACCTCTATACAGCTAGTGCTAGGGGGCAGAACGGGAGCGCCGGTCCCACCTCTGTACAGCTAGTGCTAGGGGGCACAACGGGAGCGCCGGTCCCACCTCTGTACAGCTAGTGCTAGGGGGCAGAACGGGAGCGCCGGTCCCACCTCTGTACAGCTAGTGCTAGGGGGCACAACGGGAGCGCCGGTCCCACCTCTATACAGCTAGTGCTAGGGGGCAGAACGGGAGCGCCGGTCCCACCTCTATACAGCTAGTGCTAGGGGGCAGAACGGGAGCGCCGATCCCACCTCTATACAGCTAGTGCTAGGGGGCAGAACGGGAGCGCCGATCCCACCTCTATACAGCTAGTGCTAGGGGGCAGAACGGGAGCGCCGATCCCACCTCTATACAGCTAGTGCTAGGGGGCAGAACGGGAGCGCCGATCCCACCTCTGTACAGCTAGTGCTAGGGGGCAGAACGGGAGCGCCGGTCCCACCTCTGTACAGCTAGTGCTAGGGGGCAGAACGGGAGCGCTGGTCCCACCTCTGTACAGCTAGTGCTAGGGGGCAGAACGGGAGCGCCGGTCCCACCTCTGTACAGCTAGTGCTAGGGGGCAGAACGGGAGCGCCGGTCCCACCTCTGTACAGCTAGTGCTAGGGGGCTGAACGGGATCGCCGGTCCCACCTCTGTACAGCTAGTGCTAGGGGGCAGAACGGGATCGCCGGTCCCACCTCTGTACAGCTAGTGCTAGGGGGCAGAACGGGATCGCCGGTCCCACCTCTGTACAGCTAGTGCTAGGGGGCAGAACGGGATCGCTGGTCCCACCTCTATACAGCTAGTGCTAGGGGGCAGAATGGGAGCGCCGGTCCCACCTCTATACAGCTAGTGCTAGGGGGCAGAACGGGAGCGCCGGTCCCACCTCTATACAGCTAGTGCTAGGGGGCAGAACGGGAGCGCCGGTCCCACCTCTATACAGCTAGTGCTAGGGGGCAGAACGGGAGCGCCGGTCCCACCTCTATACAGCTAGTGCCGAATTTAAAAAAAAAAAAAACATGAAAATTAGTGTTTTTTTATTGCAGCATGAGCCGTCGTTTCATTGATGCCATGTTGCGCTCCATAATTTTTTCTGATATATATTTTATTGGGTGGGACTGTGACTTGATAAAAAGTCTGTTCGCCTTCAGTAGACCCTCGACTACTCACCTGCTCCATCTGGGGGAACGATGGTTGTCAGAGGTGACTGCTCTCTCCCTTCGGGATCTAAATGTTGCTCTCGGGTGCTGGCTGTATAACACAGCCAGCACCCATATAACTCCTGAGCTCACTCCATACTCCGTAGTGATGTCCCACATCTACAAGGAGTTAAAGGGGGGATTTGTAATATTAGGGTTAGGGTGAAGAAGTGGATGTCTACAGGGACCTGCATCAATTGCAAGAACTAGGGTCCTAAAGTCCCTTGTGTGAATGAAGTGTTACTGAGCATGTGCAGCAGAGGACACACATGCTCAGTAACAGTTTCTCCACTAGGACCCTCTGCCCTTTATGATATATTTATGGGACAGTCCTTTTAAGCATACAAAGCTTCTGGAAAGCCCCATTATTTTATCACTTGACCCTTTGTGACTCTTCCCTTTTTCCCCTCTATCTTCACAGATGATGATGCGTTTTGATGGACGTTTTGGTTTCCCTGGTGGTTTTGTGGATGCGCGAGACGTTTCTCTGGAAGAAGGCCTCAACCGGGAGCTGACGGAGGAACTCGGCTCCATCTTCGACACTTTGAAAGTGACCGACAAAGATTATCGTAGTTCACAGGCCCGAGAGCTCCCGCAGAAAGGGGTCACGCACTTCTTCGCCAAGGAACTGAAGCTGGAGGAAATGGAGGCCATCGAGAGAGAAGGTGCATGTGCCAAAGATCATGGGCTTGAGGTGAGACGGGCATTACTGTAAAGTGTTGTAGCGGATTAGAAAAACATGGCCGCTTTCTTCTAGAAACAGCGCCACACCTGTCTATGGGTTGTGTCTGGTATTGCTGCTCATCTCTATGGAAGTAAATAGAGCTGAGCTGCAACACCGCACACAGCCTGTGGACAAGTGCACTGCTGCTTTTGGAAGAAAGGACAGCAGCCATGCTTTTTTCTACTCCTGTACAATTCCTTTAAAATTCCTGGGTTTAAAGAATTTATGTGACCGTTATAATGGTATATTCCTATGTAACAAAAGGGGCATACGGGCCCCGTCAGCCACCAGAGCTTGGGTGCCACTACCTCTGTACCCCTTAGTGCTCTGCTTCTCCAGTAAGGTATTCGGGTATTGGAAGGACAGAATATTTATAAATACCTGGCCCCATTATAATGGAGGGTTCATTCCTACTAATACAATCCATCAGTGCCCATGCAAAAACATGGAGACTTCCCTCGTCTGTCCCTCGATCAGGCATGTTGGATTTCAACATGCCCAATCCTATTATAGCCTAGCTTGCATTTAATAGGGGTGGTGGTTGAAGAACACCTTCCAGATGAATGAGTTATGTATGGTGTACCCCCCCCCCCAGGGTTTTTTTCCCCCATTATGTAATGGCAGCAGCCAGCCTAGCATTCCACACTGATCAGCTGTGACCGGAGAGTGATATTTGCCGCCTTTGTGATCCTGGGTAATATTTGTGTTTGCTTTCCCACAGGTGATGGGTCTGGTCCGTGTCCCCCTGTACACTTTACGGGATGGATTTGGAGGTCTTCCAGCCTTTCTCTCCAACAACTTTATTGGGAATTCGAAGAGCCAGCTCCTGTATGGGCTGCGGAGCCTGCGGCTGCTGCGGGAGGACCAGATACAAGATGCAATGTGGAGCAGTCAGAACTCTTAGTGATGGTCTCGTCACATTACCCAATGATTAGTTTACAGTCCTAGAAGATGTCAGATTCTCGATCTCCCGAATATCTCCAGTGTACGGCTATCAGCAATGCAGATTATGAGTTGCCCAGAAATTCTTAAAAATTACATACATTTCAGTTCTGATTGTCAGGGGGGTTAAAGTTAGAAAAAAAAAGTTTTTATTTTATTTAACTTTTTTTCCGCAAATAGATTTAATAATTGAGCAAAAAAAGATTCACAGGATCCAGGTCCAGTGGCCAAGTCCATAGCCACTGGACCAGACCTCTCAGAGCCTCCTCCTACCTGCGGCATCCCGAGCGCCTCTTCTGACCAGTAGGCTCTGCAACATCATTACATCGCCTCGTGCCTAAAACTCAGAAGAGGTGCTGGGGATGCCAGTAGGAGGGTCACAGGGCTCTGGTTCGGAGACCATGCACTACTGACATGGCCACTAGATCAGGGTCCGGCAGATTTTAGAGTCTGGTATTGCAATTCAGTCTCATTGGCATTGAATGGAACTGAGCTGTAATACTAGTTGTAGCCTTTGGAAAAGAGTGGCGCCGTTTCTTTGTTAAAAGCCCATTATTATTTTTTTAGACTTAAAAGACAATTATGCAAAATCTGTTTTAATTTAAGCAGATTTATTTTTTATATTAAATTTTATGTTTTGTCGTTTCAATGTGGAGATGTTTATAAGTGGGGGGCTCTTAAAGTCTTAAAGGGGTTGTCTGGTGGGTAGTTGTCTCTGAATGGACAGAAAAAAAATGTCAATATTAGTCTCATTAGACTCCCACTCTGATGCTGCCGGGGTCAGCGATAATATTCACTAGTGAAGAGCTGCAGCAGGTCACAAAGTCCTAAGAGGAGACTTCAGGGATACAGCAGAAAAAGAGGACCAGGGACTGGGGAGATGAGCACTGCTTCTGTAAAAAAATATATATACCCACTGTTCATCCCCTTTAATATAGACCCCCACAAATGATGTCACATGATTGATCACACAACCTTTATTCTTTATGCCAGTAGCTATATGCCATGAAATTATTCCACTGACAATAGCTGACCTAATGGGCGGGTAAATGGCCACTCGAATGCATCCATAGGTGCGCCCGTCGCCCTTATCATCAGTGGTTGTCTTCGTGACTGCAGAAATGTGTCTCTCTGCTTTTCGTTAACCCTTTATGGGCATCTTCTAAATGCCCCCCCTTAACATGTCAGGTACCCCTCTTATTAGAAAGCATTGGCAATGCTGATATCCTCTTTGTTTTTGGAGAACATCCCACCATGTATAGTCGGTGTAAGACGATGACTTTTGTGAGTTTGCGCTTTAAATAAATATCGGCAAAAATTAAGAATTTTTTCAATGAGATTTAATTTGTGTTTTTTATTGCGGACATCGGCCTATGTGTAAAGTGACGGATATCCAGAGCTAATAAAACCTCTCCTCTCTTATCTGTGGCATTACATCTGTCGTTTCTAAAAGCAATTTCCTAATTTTTATATTCTTTTTAATATGTTTTACTTTTCCAATCAGTGAGCTACTATCAGTGATTGGCTGCAGCGGTCAAATGATTGATTGAGTGTGACATTGATGCCACAGAACTTGTGGATACCACTGGGATGGAGTCTGAGTAATAATTATTTTATAATTTTTAACACATTTTCAGCTCTTATTTATTTATTTTTTCTGGATAATTCTTTTTAAAACACAAATGTTAAAAATGTACAGAATACTTCATTATACCAGTATTAAAAACAAAACAACATATTTTTGCAATTGGGTTCCATTCAAAGTTTTGGTTTTACCAGCTATTTGTTTTCAACTTTGACGTGGTCTGTGGTTATAAATCAGAATGAGCTCACTGATGGATTCTTGGTTAACTCATTTGTCATCAGCAATAGACAGTGCAACATAGAGGCTATAGAAGGCAAACGGTATGAATATTGTAACGCAGCCCAATCACAAAAAAATATTTTTTGCCAAAAATACAGGAATTTATGTAAGAAAAAGTCTCAAAGCTGAAGCCACTGGGACTCTGTTAACCAAGGGCCTGAATAAACCTGGACCTGCCCCGTGGATTACACCTTCTGATGTCTCTGTGACCTGTCAAAACTTTACTAAAAGCGTAATTATAGTACTCTCTCTTAAAGGACATGTATGAGATTGAAAAACTGACAGCTTTGTTCTAGAGCGCCCCTCTATACACAGTATAAGCCCCCACATGGACCCCCTCTATACACAGTATAGGCCCCCATCTGTACAGTACATGTGGGGCTTATACTGTGTATAGAGGGGGGGGGGCATGGGGCTTATACTGTATCTAGGGGTGCCCTATACTGTGTATAGAGGGGGGGCCCATGTGGGGGCTTATACTGTGTATAGAGGTGGGCCCATGTGGGGGCTTATACTTTCTATAGAGGGGGTCCTAGGCCCCCCTCTATGCACAGTATAAGTCCCACATAGGCCCCCCTCTATACACAGTATAAGCCCTACATAGGCCCCCCCTCTATACACAGTATAAGCCCTACATAGGCCCTGTATACAGTATATGTGGGGCTTATACTGTATAGAGGGAGGCCCATGTGGGACTTATACTGTATATAGAAGGGGGCCTATGTGGGGGTTTCTATAGTATAAGGGGGGTCAGCATACGTAATTCTGTGCAATATTAAGTGATAATTAATATTAGTCTGAAATAATGAATATGTTAATATTCATATTGAGCAGAATTAATTTCAGCTTCTTGGTTCGGCCTCCACAACAGTCACGGTCTCTCATGTGACCCCTCAGGAAAATTGCCCACCCCTGCTCTAATGGACGACTAAATTAAGCAGTATACTCCTTTTGGCAGCTGGGTCATTTTTCTGCAGATGCTATTTTCTGCCAGTAGATGGCGACCTACATATAGTAGAAAGTTGGAAACTGCATGTATGTGAATGGCAACGTACAGCTGGATATGGATGACGTAGAGGACATCGTCCATGAGCAAAAGGGTTGGCTTGTCATGTTCGCAGAAGGTGCACAGATCGCCCATTGCCTTATGAGGCTGTTGAGCTCGGGTCAGGAGCCCGGAGTCCGCTCTGGAAATGGCGATTCATACACGGACCATAAAAAATGGGGAGGTGTGAAGGCACAACATGAGATGACCAGTCTCATCTCTCCTGAACGGTGGGAGGAAAACCACACAACCTTTATATAGATGTTGTCCTTGGTCAGATTTGAACCCAAGACCTTAGTATTGCAAGACGACAGTGCTAACCACTGAGCCAGTTCACTGCCGCACTGTATCACAACGGATCAGGCCAGCGGCCAGAGCCATAACATGTATGAAAAAAAAGTAATGCAGCCCCCAAACGTAGAAATGATACAGAGGGCCCTATTCCAAGAATAGTATATGGACCCCCTGCGCTCAGTAGCTCATAATAAAGCCCCCCCTTATATCACTTGCATGTAATCTAATAAACAGTAGTTGTGGACCATTCTCCATTTTAAGGCCCCTTGTGTATGTCTATCCTGGAGTCCTCAAGCACTGACAATCCACATTGATGAGCCCTTTTAGAACATTTCACTTTATTTTACATTATTAAAAACATTTCTTTCTTCCCTAAAGTGATATTTTCATAAATACTTTATCTAACAGAGTGGATTTCCCTGGAGAGGGCTACTGTGCCTTTAAATCCTGGTTGCGGTGCTTCCTGTGGGTGGGGGTGCGCGTCTGTGAATAGAAGCATCCTGTGTTCTGTCTCTGGGTGTTAGTAATAGTGTGAACATTCATAGGTGTGAAGAGATGGAAGATGAACCAAGATGCCCATACTAAGACTTCTATTTATATATATATATATATATATATGTGTATATATATATATATATATATATATGGGTCTGAGGGCAAAACGTCCCTACGTTAAAAATGGCCTGAAATTCATAAAACGAGATAAATCTGTATTCTCAGGCGGAATATACAGCATATGTGATAGATGGCAGACAAACACTGCAATTAATGAATGCATGAATTCCAATATAGCTGCAAACGTGGAAAATGTGAAGTGCTCAATTTCCATTAGAATTGGGTAAGCCCACTCAAGCAACAACAAGGTGACCTAATTTTGAAGAGACCCCAAATTCTACAGACTCGCCTCTAAATGTGTCAAGCCTCTAATAGACTGGATAGAACGAGATCCAGCTATGCTGTGCTCTAATTAAATGTAAGTCTATCTATCTATATCTTATAGAAGCATTCTAAAACATATAACAGTAAATCATCTACAATATTCTACCTGTGAGTTTTGATATATTTTTCGCTGTAAACAATAGGATGACATTATCATTTTCTAGCGAATCCTACCTGTCATTGGATCATACACTTTAGACTGATTGCTGATAGCATGTTTGGCCAACTTCAGTCTGTGTATGGAGGTCTTGCACTGTCTATACCATTAGTGAGTGTGTTGTGCAGAATCTCCAGCATATCCTATGACTTTTAACTTCAAGAACCTGACTCCTGCTTGTAAGAGCTGTCAAGGAGAAACTTATCACAAGCGGGAGGCAGGCTGAAGCTGTATAGTATAGAATTAAAAACAGAAAATTTTGTACATAGAAGTTACAGATGAAGTGTAACAGACCATCACTTGCTCCCCTGCAGCATACTACAGATGGACTAGAGCCTGGTGGCATACGCAAGCATCGTAGCACTCCTATCCATTTTGTGTACTGTGGAGGCTCATACTTTATGCACGATAATCAGTGCACTGCACAATTAAAATATCATGCGATAGAACAAATGTTTGTTTGGTGCCTACTGCATCCATAAGATCTTTCTCTCCAGTGAAGTTGCAAATGTGCCGTGACTACAATGCAAAAACAATGTAAAACCTATACAAGAGCCTAATAACTTACAGCCTATGGCAAGTCACTATATATAGCATTAGGATGCATGTAAAATAATAATGGGGTATTGATTATATAGTGAGAGCATTATGGTATATAATGTACAGTACAGACCAAAAGTTTGGACACACCTTCTCATTTAAAGATTAATGTTTGCAAATGCACACAGGAACAAAGACCTTAATTTTTGGAGACATGTCCTGTGGTCTGATGAAACTAAAATTTAACTTTTTGGGCATAATGATCATCGTTACGTTTGGAGGAAAAAGGGAGAAGTTTGGAAGCCTAAAAACATCATCCCAACTGTGAAACACGGGGGTGTCAGCATCATGTTGTAGGGTTGTTTTGCTGCAGGAGAGACTGGTGCACTTCACAAAATAGATGGCATCATGAGAAAAGAAGATTATGTGGCAATACTGAAGCAACATCTCAAGACATCAGCCAGGAAGTTAAAGCTTGGGCAGAAATGGGTCTTCCAAATGGACAATGACCCAAAGCATACTGCCAAAATGGTAACAAAGTGGCTTAAGGATAACAAAGTCAATGTTTTGGAGTGGCCATCACAAAGCCCTGATCTCAATCCTATTGAAAATTTAAGGGCAAAGCTGAAAAGGCTGCGAGCAAGGCGACCTACAAACCTGGGTCAGTTACACCAGTTTTGTCACGAGGAATGGGCCCAAATTCCGCCCAACTATTGTGAGAAGCTTGTGGAAGGAGATCCCAAATGTGTGACCCAAGTCATTCAGTTTAAGGGCAATGGTACCAAATACTAATGAAATGTATGGAAACTTTTGACTTTGCAGTAAGTAATAAAAATGCCTTAAAACATTCTCTCTCTCTTATTATTCTGGCATTTGGCAAATATTAAAAATTATGGTAATTCTAATTGACCTAAAACGGGAAAAGTTTATTCTGATTTCATGTCAGATATTGAGAAAAACATGCAGATGTGTCTTTTTATATAGTGTATGGAAACTTCTGGTTTCAACTGTATGTAACCCTGGTGCTAAGTCATTGAAGTCTGGTGTATACAGATAAGTATACTACATGACCAAGAGGCACATTGCCAGTACACGCAGATACTTGACCTTACAATGAGGGATAATTAAAGATGCTTCAAATGGGAAAAACATTTCAAATTATAGCACAAATATTCGAAGTCTAAACTGTAAAGGACTTCTGAGATCCTTCAAAACACACCTGCTGAGTTATGAGCTCAGGATGCTGTTTTATGCCTCCCCCATGCTTTTCACTGCAGCTTTGTTTACCCATACTGGTTGCTGTTTCTAAACACAAGCTTGTCGGGAAGTGTCCAATCATCATATACTTCAGGAAACCAAATCACTAGAGAGATATAGATCTGTAAGTTTAGTCAAAAAAGCCTTTGTGGGGGTTTAATGTGTTTTTCCACACTTTTTATTTTTGCAGTTTTTTTATTTAACAGTGTCAGATTTGCCCCACAATTCCATGAGAAATCAGCATGAAAGAATTAACAAGTCACTTTTTTTCTTTCCGTGGGGAGGTTTTTAAAACCTTGTTGGAGAAAAAATACTAATTGTATGAACACAAAGGCGGATTTTCCATTGAAATCAACAGGAAGAGTATGCAAAGCAGATTTGTAGCAGTTTGATGTGGATTTTGGAGCGGATCGGCCTTCAAAATCCTCCTTACAAAACTCTTGTGTGAACCTAGCCAAAGGTCTCATACAGATGGGTGTATTTTATGTCTGTCTGATGTCTAACAGACATCATACGGACCGATGCGAGTCAATGAAGCCGTTCATTTGCGCGTTTGTACCAGCGGACCGATGTTCCACGTGTAAAAAAAAAATTGCAGCATGCACTAGTCTGATCCATTTTTTTCGTCCATTATAGGTGCGTTAAAAAAAAAAATAATGTATGTCATACGGACATCATCCTTATGTCATGGATGTATTGCAATTACTGACACAGGAAATTGTATTTGGTTTTGTAAAAAATTTTAACGGTGATGTATAAAAACAGATGGCATACAGGTGTAAAAGACGGACATACAATGGCATACAGAACACCATGCGGATGAAAAATCCTTTTTTTTTTTCTGGATGAAGATGAAATTATTTTACATGCGCTCATCTGGGCTCAGACTAAGGTCACCTTCACACTTCCTAATATTTCCTATACTGGAAAAAATAGTATAGGTGCTACCTGTGTCCGTGTGTACAATCCGTGTGGCATACGAGTGCCATCCGTATATACCATCCATGTGACACGTACAGGAATAGAATGCAGAAGAGAAATTATAGATGTTCAGGTGTTAGATGTGCAAAGATAGATAGATAAATGTAGATAGCAAGATAGATAAATGTATATAGATAGATAGCAAGATAGATAAATGTATATAGATAGATAGATAGCAAGATAGATAAATGTATATAGATAGATAAATGTATATAGATAGAAAAATAGATAGATAGATAAATGTAGATAGATAGATAGATAGCAAGATAGATAAATGTATATAGATAGATAGATAGCAAGATAGATAAATGTATATAGATAGAAAAATAGATAGATAGATAAATGTAGATAGATAGATAGATAAAGATAGATAGATAAATATAGATAGATAGATAAATGTAGATAGCAAGATAGATAAATGTAGATAGATAGATCGATAGATAAATATAGATAGCATGATAGATAAATGTATATAGATAGATAGATAGATAAATAGATAGATAGATAAATGTAGATAGATAGATAAAGATAGATAGATAAATAAATGTAGATAGCAAGATAGATAAATGTATATAGATAGATAGATAGATAAATATAGATAGCAAGATAGATAAATGTATATAGATAGATAGATATTCATGAGAGATATAATTAGTGCCGTCCGTGTGTATTTTACTGTACTTGTATTACGCTAATAAATAAATAATTGAAAAAATTGACATGGGGTCCCCCCTATTTTTGATAACCAGCAAAGGTAAAGCAGACAGCTGATATTATCAGGCTGGGAAGGTCCATGGATATTTGAGCCCTTCACAGCCTAAAAATACCAGCCCGCCGCCAACCCAGTATTGTCGCATTCCATTAGATTCGCCAATTGTGATCGGAGTCACGGATCAAACTCGCCAATGCCCGTCTA
Organism: Phyllobates terribilis; assembly: GCF_046119375.1. NCBI lineage: Eukaryota > Metazoa > Chordata > Amphibia > Anura > Dendrobatidae > Phyllobates > Phyllobates terribilis. The sequence continues at coordinate 235,698,392 of NW_027362767.1, read as the reverse complement.
TGGAAAGTCCATGAAAAAATCGGACAGCACTTGGATCCCAGCAGACTGGTTTTAACTGACTGTTTGATAGGAGAAACTTGAGAAGCCTCCATCATTTGTTTTTATCTTTGCAACGATGAAACTTAACGATGAAACATATGATTAATTTCTGGTAATAATGGACACACTGATTAAACACTGGTGAAAATTTTGATGATGAAAAATCTTGGATTTTTTTTGCATAGGATGGAAATTACTAACGTCTGAATGAGCATTTATCAGTAAGGAGAGAATCACTTACTAATACCGCCACAGCACTGCGCCATCTGCCGCAAGCAGCAATAACCTATTAAAGGGGTTGTCCTTATACCCTACTAGTGCATATGGACGCCATAAACGGTTATCCCATGCTCATGGTTCCTGCACCAAAGCTACCGGTGCATTACATGGTTGGCTAATCAAAGAAATGATATCTAGCAAGATGGTGTCGCCCATACAATATCATCTGATTGCTATGGGTTAGAGAAGCCCTGTCGTCCCTATTAAAATAAATTGAGGGTTTTCTCTTGTACAGGACCCTCATCTCTTAGGTAGAAAGAAGAGTGGCTACAAAGAGCTCCTCTCAATCTGGAGGACTTGGAATTGTGTAATGCTTCTTTTGTCCTGCGGGGGTGCTGCAGGGAAATTAAACCTTTTTTCTTGGCTGCGTTATTTAATGATTACAGCTGTTTGCATAATCATTGTCGCCCATGTACTGCTGACCCTCAAACAAAAAGGGATTATCTTAACCCCTTCAAATCCCACTGAATATTAATGTACCGTCACAGATAAAAAGATGTACACGTTGTGATTAAGACTATCAATTAACGATGATCGAGCCTGAAGTCCCTGGGAACACTCTTGTTCCTGTTCAACATGAACCTCACGTTTATCGGCCGCTCAGTATTCCCGTCCTGTAATTTATGAGCTGCTCTTCAGGTCTGAATTCAAGGTAACACCAGCCATAAACCAGGAGGGACCTGCTCCGATCACAGATAAGAATAATTTGACTTTAATTTAAAACCCAGAAGCAGAAATAAATCACTAAACACTGAGCAAATAAATTATTGGAAATTTGTACTGGTTGTGTAGGTGCGAGGCCCGGTCAGAAATATAATCTGAGTTTTTTGCCCATAGCAACCAATCACAGAGCAGCTTTCATTTCACTAGAGCTGTTTAAAAAATGAAAGCTAAGCTCTGATTGGTTGCTATGCAGGTTTTGATAAATGAGGCCTAATGTGATAACATAAAGCTCTCAGGCCTCAGTACAAAATCTGTAACAGAGCCTGGCAGTGATGTGGGTTGTTTATAATACCTGTGTCCAGAAATAGCGCCACTCTTGGGACAGTTTCTGATTTGCAGCTCATTTCTGTTTAACCATTCGATCACTGGCTGCAGCATTTAAATTGACTGCGATTGTGGGGAGGCAATGGGTTGCCATGGCAGCCGTTGGGCTGAAGGCCTGTATCGCTGCCATCTTGGTCCTCAAATAAAGACCAGCCCTAAGCTGGACCTTGATAGAACAACGTCAACTTCACTATATACTGCAATACTCTTGTATTGCAGTATATAATACAAAAGCAATCAACTGATTGCAAAGGAGGACTAAAAAATAAAGCAAAAAAAAAAAAAAGTTTTCAAAAAATATTTAAAAAAAATGTAAAAATGTAAATCCTTTTCCTTTTCTAAATTAAAAAAATAAATAAACATCTTCAGTTCCCGCCAAAAGTTTGATCTATCAAAATCTAAAACATTTAAACAATACCTTAAATACCGAAGAAAAAAATGGAAACGCCAGAATTTCTGCTTTTTGGTTTCGGGACACTTCCCTCAAAATGTGCCCTAAAAAGCAATGTTGTAAATGTCGCATGTACTCCAATATAGTATAGATGAAAATGTTAGATTAAGCATGCAAAAAAACAAGCGGCTATACAGTTCCATGGATGGAAAAATTATAAATCTCAAAAAATGGCAACACAAATCAAAAATTAGTTTTACAGAGTTGAAAATATTTTTTAACCACTAAAATGTAAAAATAACTATATGTTTGGTGTCACCGTAATTATACTGCTCTGAAGACTCACGCGGGTGGCTGATTTTTACCATAAAATGAACACCGGAAAAACAAAACCCAAAAAACAAAGGCGGAATTGAGTGGTATTTTTTTTTATCACACTTTGATTTTATTTCCGTTTTTTCAGTACATTATATGGTAAAGTGAAGGGTGTCACTCAAGACTAAAATTCATCCTTCAAAATTGCCCTCAAATGGCTGTTAAAGGAAATATAAAAAAGTGTTGGCTCTTGGAAGAAGGGTTAGTTAAAAACTAAAGTACCAAAATGTAAAATCGCCCCATGATGAAGGTTTAAAGGGGTATCCTGCTTCCAACAATCAGACAAAATGAATGCAAATCACACGTAGCATAGTATTGTGCCGCCAAACTTTTGGAGCTGGGAAAAAGGCTTATGTATTTGTAGTGTCCCCATAATAGTGTCGCCCAAGGTCTGTGGTCTTATACAGTATTTATTTCTTGCACACTACATAGTAACATAGTTTTTAAGGTTGAAGGAAGACTAAGTCCATCTAGTCCAACCCATAGCCTAACATGTTGATCCAGAGGAAGGCAAAAAAAAAAACCATATGGCAAACACTAAGCTCCACATTGGGGAAAAAATTCCTTCCTGACTCCATACGACAATCAGACTAGTTCCCTGGATCAACGCCCTATTAAGGAATCTAGTATATATAACCTGTAATATTATACTTTTCAGGAAAGGCATCCAGGCCCTTCTTAAATTTTAGTAGTGAATCCCTCATTACAACATCATGCGGCAGAGAGCTCCATAGTCTCACTGCTCTTACAGTAAAGAATCCCCGTCTGTGATTATGATTAAACCGTCTTTCCTCCAGACGTAGAAGATGCCCCCTTGTCCCCGTCTCAGGCCTCAGAGTAAAAAGATCAGTAGAAAGGTCTTTGTACTGTCCCCTCATATACTTGTACATAGTAATAAGATCACCCTTAAGCCTTCGTTTTTCCACAGTAAATAACCCCAAGTGTAATAACCTGTCTTGGTATTGCAGACCCCCCAGTCCTCTAATAACCTTGGTCGCTCTTCTCTGCACCCGCTCTAGTTCAGCTATGTCTTTCTTATACACCGGAGACCAGAACTGTACACAGTATTCTAAGTGTGGTCGCACTAATGACTTGTATAGAGGTAAAATTATCTTCTCCTCCTGAGCATCTATGCCTCTTTTAATTCATCCCATTATTTTATTTGCCTTTGCAGCAGCTGCCTGACACTGGCCACTAAACGTGAGCTTGTCATCCACCAATACACCCACGTCTTTTTCAGTGACAGTTTTGCCCAGTGTTTTACAATTAAGCATATAATTATACATTTTATTTCCTCTGCCCAAGTGCATTACCTTACATTTATCCCCATTAAAGCTCATTTGCCATTTATCAGCCCAAGCTTCTAGTTTACATAGATCCTCCTGTAATATAAAATTGTCCTCCTCTGTATTGATTACCCTGCAGAGTTTAGTGTCATCTGTAAATATTGAAATATTACTCTGTATGCCCCCTACAAAGTCATTAATAAATATGTTAAAAAGAAGTGGGCCCAATACTGACCCCTGTGGTACCCCACTGTTAACTGAGACCCAGTCTGAGTGTTTTCCATTAATAACCACCCTTTGTTTCCTATCACTGAGCCAGTTCTTAACCCACTTACATATATTTTCCCCTATCCCCATTGTTCTCATTTTATGTATCAACCTTTTGTGTGGAACCGTATCAAAAGCTTTTGAAAAGTCCATATACACAACATCCACTGCATTTCCTTGGTCCAGTCCAGAACTTGCCTCCTCATAAAAACTGATCAGATTAGTTTGACAGGAACGGTCCCTCGTAAACCCATGTTGATATTGGGTCATGAGGTTACTCTTCTTCATATACTCTAGTATAGCATCTCTTAGGAAACCCTCCAGGATTTTACCCACAGTGGAGGTTAAGCTTACCGGCCTATAATTTCCAAGTTCAGTTTTTGTCCCCTTTTTGAATATTGGCACCACATTTGCTATACGCCAGTCCTGTGGTACAGACCCTGTTATTATGGAATAATATTGCTTGATTTTGGCTTTTGTATTATTCTTGGTTGTGATGTATTAGCTTATGCATATGCTTTGTTACACTACAGAATTGCACCTTTTGCTGTGAGGTACTTCTATTATTTTTTTGCATTGACCGGGGACCTTTGTGTACAGGAGGTAGGGGGTAATTCTGGCCAGTTATCATAGTGATCCAGTTTGATTTCTGTGTATAGGACTGTGTATAGGACTATGATGCTTTTTTAAGTGTTTTAACCATTTGTTTTGTCTCTTTGTGTTTTGCGTTTTTTAATAAAAAAATATTTTTTTTCATGATACCCACATGTGTGCACTGCTATTATTCATATAGGTCATGGTCTTTTTTTTTTTTGGGGGGGGGGGGTATATATATTTTTGCTATTTTACAAGAATGTAGCACCTATTGGTTATGGGCCAGATTCATCAAAGCTTTTATGCCGCTATTCTGACGTAAAAAAATGCTTTAAAAAATCACATTAGTTTGGTGCAACTAGAGGCTAAAGTGATATGACCTTCGGCGTTCTCATGCCATTTTCATCCCGCTCCGACAAACAGGCGGAGATGGGGCATGGCGACTGCAGCTTGTCAAATTAATGACGAGCAACAGCGTTCACTACACCACAAATTTTACTCCACCAGGGACTGGAGTAGGATTTGTGACGAGGCGCACGCCACTCGTACAGCGCTCATGGTTCATAGAATCGGGAGCGTCGGAGTCCAGCCCATCTCTTCATCAAGACCGGCGTGAATAATGCTAGTCTTGATGTACCAGCCCTTATGTGTGTTGCTGGCTGTGCCTGTCGATTTGAATGAATGTGTGACACCCCAGGGGTCTGGTTGCCACAGTGATAGAGATATTACGTCTGAGAGCAGGTGGGAGGTCTCTTGGTCAGGGATCCTATGCATGCCACACCTCCTGCCCAGTCCTGGGAGGGGAAGAACTTCCCCTATATAAACCTAGGGCTGAGGCAGGGTTAGTGAGTAGAGAAGAAGTAGAGACAGAGAAAAGAAGCAAATATAGGAACAGAACATCAGGAGCTCTGTGGGAGCAGTGTTACAAGGAGTCAGGGGCTGGCAGCTGCAGAGCTCGCCCTGACTGAGAAGATTTCTTACCGGACCCGGAGTCCGAGGCTGTGGGGACTAACTCCTACCCAGCAGCAGAATCCGTCAGGCAGGGGATTCCAGGTCCTCTGGCCAAGAAACCCGAAGGCACGGTCACACGCGTGGGACCAGCACCGCCATCGTGGAGCGGAAGCCATTAGAAGGCCCCGAGTCACCGGCCATACGGGTGAGCACCACACGGTACACTCAGGGATGTGGGCTACTTATACCCGCCTCTAGCAAGGTAGCCAGAAGAGTACAGTTAGTTGGGAAGGCCTACAACTCCGCCTGGCCAGGGGAGATCCCATCTGCTCAAGGACTGACCAGGCCCCGATTGCTAGCAAGTACTCCGGGAGGGTCTATCTTTGTCACCAGTAAAGACCCTGAACTACACCGCATCGTCTCTGAGTGGTTCCTGCTACCCCCATCATCCACGTCGGCTGCCCTGAGGCCATACCCCTCCCGTTGGGGGTTATACCATCCACGCTGCACCATCCTTCCACCGGCCTCAGCGGTCTGCCCTGCAGCGGCAGCTCCATAGCTGCATTCAACGGGTGGCGTAGTCATCCACCATCTACTGCTAATAGACTGCCACTTAGTCTGACTCCCTGGGCACGGACCGGGTCACCGCCACGAGACTACTACCCCCATTTGATCCGGCTCCGGGTAAGCTCCCGCGTGCGCGACGCAGCGCGACACAGGCCCAGGGGTGCGTCAACTTTTGGCGTAGTCGGCAGGATTTCGTGCCCGCAACCACCGGGTACTGCGTGCCTGAAAAAGAGACTTTTAAAACTTACCTGTGGTGAAGATTCCCGCCATCGGTGAAGATTCCCGCCATCCGGCGCCATCTTCAGCCTTCTTCCCGCCATCCGTGAAGTTTTCCCGCCATCCGGCGCCATCTTCAGCCTTCTTCCCGCCATCCGTGGAGTTTTCCCGCCGTTGGACGCCATCTTGGGGACGCCGCGCGGGAAGAAGAGGGGCGTGGACTCCGAAGGCGCGCGAGAACTGAAGCCCCGCCTCACGTCCGGACGTTGCGTAAGGTCCTGGAAGGAGCCCAGCAGACGCCGACGTCACAGGAGCGCGACGGAAGGTCCTCAACCCTGACGATCCACTGCGGAGCCGCGGCCTACGGAAGAGGATCATCGCAAGGTAGGCCACGGTCCACTAGGGGGGAGAAGGATGTCGGATACGGAGGAGAGCTTCACCGCTCCAACCCCCGCCAGCGCCACCGCTGTTGCGGTCATGCCTTTCACCATGCCCTATATCCCGGGGGCAGCCTGGCTACCCCAGTACTCAGGGGAGTCACATACCCTGCAGGACTTTAGAGAAAAACTGGATAGCCTCTTCCAGGTGTACCCCCTCACAGAAGAGCAAAAAGTAAGCATCCTGGTGGCCCAATTAACCGGGGCAGCCCAAAGGGAGGTAAAGTCCTGGCCACCTGGGGGGAGGACTGTCGCAGGGATACTAACCCGGCTGAGGGACACCTTTGATACCCGCACCTCAGCCGAGATCAAGCTTAGATTCTACGGGTGCAAACAGCGGGCACATGAGAGTATAAGGGACTATGCCCTGAACCTACAAGAGGCCCTGAGAGCCATTAAGCAGACCGACCCTGACGGCGTGGGAGACGAGGACAGGCTGTTAACTGAACAATTTATAGAGGGTTTATATTGCAATGCCCACCGAACCCAGTTGCGGGCAATGGCCTTACAGGACCCTCATCTGGGATTTGCACAGTTCAAGGACAGAGCCATCCGGGTGCTCCGAGAACCGGCACCAGGTGGCGTTGTGACCCACAGACGCCCCACTACCACTTACCACCAGGAGGCGGCGCCCTTGTCGGCAGGGCCTGTGGGAGCTGATGCGCAGGCTTTGAGCAATGACCCGGCTCCAGACCTGCACCATCAGGTCCAAGAGCTAGCTAAAAGCGTTGCTGCGCTAATCCGAACTGTGCAGTCTTTACAGGTTTCTACTCCAGGGAAGATCCAGCTGGCATCCGGACCGGAGGACATCCCGTGGCGTCGACCAAGGAGGACCCCACCGGCCAGAGGAAGACCCAGCGACCGATACAACGAGGACGGACGACCCATCTGCCGCCGCTGCAATCAACCCGGACATATGGCAAGGTACTGTCCTTTAAACTGGCACAACCTAGGGTAGAGGGCCAACCCCTAGGAAAAAGATCACCAGGCCCATCGAACTGGCGCGACAAATATGTGGGAGGACGTCCAGTCTTACCCGTGGTACTGGATGGCATTCCTATGAGTGCCCTGCTGGACACTGGGTCACAGGTCACCACCATCCCGTACATGCTCTTCAAGCAGTACTGGAATGACTCGGATATCACCCGCTACCCTGACGACGACTTGAGTATCATCGCCAGCAATGGTCAGCCCGTGCCACAGATCGGATTTAAAGAGGTGACCATTAAAATTGGTAGAGTTGAACTGGCAGCACAGGGACTGATCATTGTAGACATTGACAAACACGAGAGTCACCCAAAGATAACTCTAGGAACTAATGTAATTGAAAATTGTCTTGCAGAGGTGATTTTCCTTTTACAGCAGGTTGCCAAGAACGCCAGCTCCGGCGAGCAGCGAGTGCTCCAAAAAGAGATCCGGGCACTGATGCGACGGCAACAGGTGGAACTCTCCGGCGGTGAGATTGGTAGCGTGAGAATGTGTGACCCTTTCCCTATTGCCATGCCCCCAAAAAGTGAAATGATGATTTGGTGCCGGGCAGCTATTGGTCTGAGAGGTAGAGATTACCAGGCAATGGTAGAACCAGTTTACTCAGACAGTAGGCCCACCATCTTGACAGCACGGGGGGTGGTTAATGTACGCCATGGGAGGGTGCCCGTTCGCATAATCAATATCGGGAAGAGGGAAGTGTACCTGCCCCGGTATGCCACGCTAGCCAAATTATATACCATTAACCAAAATGCTATACAATCTGTGGAACCCTTGCCTCCATCTCACCCGGAGGAAGGTAACGGCTCTAAGAAAACAATGGAGGACTGGTGTCAGCAACTACATTTGGGTACTGACTCCACTCCCTCACACCAGAAACAGGGAGTCTATCGGGTGGTTCAGGAGTACGAGAGAGTGTTTAGTAAACACCCGTTAGACTTCGGGCGAGTCAAGGGGGTAGAACACCACATCCCCACGGGAGACCATCCTCCCATAAAAGAGAGGTATCGACCCGTACCCCCTGCACACTACCAACACGCCAAGGGGATGCTTAGAGACATGAAGGAGGCTGGGGTGATCAGCGATAGCTGTAGCCCCTGGGCAGCTCCACTAGTCTTAGTCAAAAAGAAAGACAACACCATGAGGATGTGTGTAGATTACCGGAAAATCAACCGTATCACACACAAGGATGCGTACCCCTTACCAAGGATAGAGGAGTCTTTGGCTGCTTTAAGATCTGCTAACTTCTTCTCTACCTTGGATCTCACTAGTGGGTACTGGCAGGTTCCTGTAGCAGAGGCGGACCGGGAGAAGACCGCATTCACCACCCCGATGGGACTTAGCGAGTTTACCTGTATGCCGTTCGGACTCTGCAACGCACCAGGAACCTTCCAACGATTAATGGAGTGCTGTCTGGGCCACAGAAACTTCGAGACGGTCCTGTTGTACCTGGACGATGTCATCGTATATTCTAAGACTTATGAGGACCACCTGAAACACCTGGCGGAAGTGTTCGAAGCTCTGGCAAGCTACGGCCTAAAGGTGAAACCCTCCAAGTGTCACCTCCTGAAACCAAAGGTGCAGTACCTGGGACACGTGGTGAGCGCTGACGGAGTGGCTCCCGACCCTGATAAGATCACCGCAATTAAGGAATGGCCAAGTCCCTCCAGTGTAAAGGAAGTGCGGCAGTTCCTCGGGTTGGTAGGCTACTACCGCAGGTTCATCCCCGGTTTCACCAAAAAGGCAGCTCCTATGCAGGACCTCCTGATAGGCCAGTCCCGGAAGGCCAAGAACCAGAAGCCGCCCTTCAGATGGGAGAAGTTGGAAGAAGAGTCCTTCCGCCAGCTGAAGATGGCCCTCACGGGGGATGAAATCCTGGCGTACCCGGATTACAGCCAGCCCTTTATCCTCTACACCGACGCAAGTAACATCGGGCTAGGAGCCGTGCTGTCCCAGATCCAGCAGGGGAAAGAACGAGTAATCGCTTACGCTAGCCGAAAACTGCGACCCACCGAGAGAAACCCTGAGAATTACAGCTCATTTAAGCTAGAGTTCCTGGCAGTGGTGTGGGCAGTCACCGAACGCTTTAAGCACTACCTCGCTTCTTCCCGGTTCATCGTGTACACGGATAACAACCCGTTGACACACCTGGACACGGCAAGACTCGGTGCCCTAGAGCAGAGATGGATGGCCCGTCTGTCCAACTACGAGTTCACAATCAAATACCGGGCAGGACGCTCCAATACCAACGCGGACGCCCTGTCCAGGATGCCAAACCTACCGGACGTAGGAGAAGATCCAGAGGGACTGGAAGAAGTCGAACTCCCCGCGTTCCACCGGCATGGGACTCTCCAGTATTCCCACCGGGTAAGGAGTAAGCAAGCCGCTACGTTTAACCCCTTGCCTCACTACAACTGGGAGGAAACACAAGACAGTGACCCTGCCGTCCGATTGGTGAAGGAGATGCTGACTCGGCCAGAGGCTCGCCTTGACCCAGACGCTCCGGAGGAAGCCAAGCAACTGTGGGCTGAGAAGAGTCGACTGTTCCTTTACAAGGGGAAGTTGTGCCGCAGAATGGTTAACTCCCGGACGCATGAACTAATCTGGCAAGTAGTGGTGCCACGAAGAGACGCAGCCATGGTGATGGAGGCATACCACGACGGGGCTGGACACTTCGGATGGAAGAAGCTGGAGTTCCTGCTGCGCGAGCTGTTCCACTGGGTAGGCATGAGGGGAACCATCGAGAGGTGGTGCAGAGACTGTGGCCCGTGCAACCTAAGAAGGAAGGACCGTGCCAGCCAGAAGACTCCCCTGCAGTCCATCGTCACCCGGCAGCCGTTGGAACTGGTAGCCTTGGATCATGTAAAACTGACCCCAAGCAGAAGTGGCTACGTCTACGCACTAACCATCGTGGATCACTACTCCCGGTTCTTGGTTGTCGTCCCCGTCAAGGACTTAACAGCTCGAACAGCAGCTAGAGCCTTCCAGCAGCATTTCTGCCGTCCACACGGGTACCCGGACCAAGTGTTGACAGACCAGGGACCTGCCTTTGAAGCGGAGGTCTTCCAAGAATTCTGCACTCTGTATGGCTGCCGGAAGATAAGGACAACACCCTATCATCCGCAAACTAATGGACTTTGTGAGAAAATGAACCAGGTGGTAATGGATCTTCTGAAAACGTTGCCCTTGGAAGAACGCAGTCTGTGGCCTGAGAAGCTGCCCGATCTGGTGGACCTATACAACCACATCCCGGTAGGTTCCACCAACTGTACCCCGGCTTACCTAATGAGGGCGAGACCTGGTAAGTTACCTGTTGACCTGGAAATGGGAGTCCTGACACCCGAGGACACTTCACCAGAAGCAGACTGGGACACAGAGAGGCAGCAGCAGTACCGGAGAGTACAGGAGAGTGTGGAGCGAAGTCTCTGTCAGGCTAGGGAAAGACAAAAGAAAACTTACAACCAGTATGCTCCCGCTGTTCCCCTGGTACCCGGAGAGCAGGTCTTGAAGAGAAAAAGACGGCTCCACAAGTTGGACGACCAGTGGGAGAAGGACCCGTACACCGTACTGCCCTCAACCCACGACAACCCAAAGGTCTGTACCATCAGTAAAGACGGAGGGGAAACCACAACCATTGTATCCCGGGATCACCTGAAGAAGTGTCCCGAACAGCTACGGAACCCTGAAGAGGAACAAGAAGACCCTCGACCCGTAGAGGAAAGGGAAGACATGGTTAGTACTGTGCTCGGAGACTTCCCTCGGTCTTGGACTCAAGTCAATGGCGCAGTTGTGGTACCCGTACTCACCTTCCTCCAACCAGCATCCCAAGCACCTACGGAGCGACAGGTAGAGCTGGAAGAGCAGCCGGTCCAGGAGGCAGAAGACTCCACACAAGCAGAACAGGAGGATCAACCCTCTGCTTATAGTGAGCCTGCCGTACCCCTAGTGAGCCAAAGAGCCGGTAGACAGCTGCCCAGTTTACCCTTGACAGCTCCTACACCCTGTAGTTCAGGGCTAGACAGTCAGCTCCGTAGGTCCACTAGGGCCACTAGAGGCCAGTTACCCGCACGTTGGAGGATTTGAAATGTATAAATTGTTTTATTTGTGGTTACCTGTTTTTCTTGTTGCTTGTGTATAATTATGTGTTTCTAGTTGTTTATAGGAGTCTTTGGTGGATTTACCGGGAATCCTTTGTACATAGTTGGAGCGTAACCCAGGACGGACTAAAGACTGTTAAGGACTCGGGGCAGGACAGACCCCTACCTGGTTACGTCTCCGTTTTGGTGAAATTGACACCTTGCTTTCTTCAAAGACTGCACCCGGTTACGGACATGCCGTGACCACCTTTATGTGTTTCTTTATTGTATTGTTATTGTTATATCTTGTTATGTTTTTCAAAAAAAAAAAAAAAATGTTTAGTCCCGGAGTACTAAATTTCACTAGGGGGGAATGTGACACCCCAGGGGTCTGGTTGCCACAGTGATAGAGATATTACGTCTGAGAGCAGGTGGGAGGTCTCTTGGTCAGGGATCCTATGCATGCCACACCTCCTGCCTAGTCCTGGGAGGGGAAGAACTTCCCCTATATAAACCTAGGGCTGAGGCAGGGTTAGTGAGTAGAGAAGAAGTAGAGACAGAGAAAAGAAGCAAATATAGGAACAGAACATCAGGAGCTCTGTGGGAGCAGTGTTACAAGGAGTCAGGGGCTGGCAGCTGCAGAGCTCGCCCTGACTGAGAAGATTTCTTACCGGACCCGGAGTCCGAGGCTGTGGGGACTAACTCCTACCCAGCAGCAGAATCCGTCAGGCAGGGGATTCCAGGTCCTCTGGCCAAGAAACCCGAAGGCACGGTCACACGCGTGGGACCAGCACCGCCATCGTGGAGCGGAAGCCATTAGAAGGCCCCGAGTCACCGGCCATACGGGTGAGCACCACACGGTACACTCAGGGACGTGGGCTACTTATACCCGCCTCTAGCAAGGTAGCCAGAAGAGTACAGTTAGTTGGGAAGGCCTACAACTCCGCCTGGCCAGGGGAGATCCCATCTGCTCAAGGACTGACCAGGCCCCGATTGCTAGCAAGTACTCCGGGAGGGTCTATCTTTGTCACCAGTAAAGACCCTGAACTACACCGCATCGTCTCTGAGTGGTTCCTGCTACCCCCATCATCCACGTCGGCTGCCCTGAGGCCATACCCCTCCCGTTGGGGGTTATACCATCCACGCTGCACCATCCTTCCACCGGCCTCAGCGGTCTGCCCTGCAGCGGCAGCTCCATAGCTGCATTCAACGGGTGGCGTAGTCATCCACCATCTACTGCTAATAGACTGCCACTTAGTCTGACTCCCTGGGCACGGATCGGGTCACCGCCACGAGACTACTACCCCCATCTGATCCGGCTCCGGGTAAGCTCCCGCGTGCGCGACGCAGCGCGACACAGGCCCAGGGGCGCGTCAAATGAAATGCATAGGAAGTATGGTGAGGGACAGTGCAGATCTAGGGTCAGATGCCTATGGAAGAAACATAGTCATTGTCTATGAGGAGCCCACAATGCCCTGTCTCCCAGTGAGCTGCAGCATGCACAGTGCCATCCAAGCTACAGATGATCAGCCCACAATTCTCCAGGTCTGATTGGTCCACAAATGGGGAAGTGTAACTGTGATGAAGAAGATCACACTGACTGTGAATAAGATGCTGCTGACCCAGGAGGAGGGGGCAGGGGGGCATAGCCAGCACATCAGACAATGCACATCTATAGGGGCATGCATACAGTATATACTGTGCACACATATATATGTGTGTGACTCCTCCTCCATCTGTACATTGCTGGCCTTGCTTCATTAATAAATCATTATAGACATGGATAGTAGGGAGGAGGCTGGCAGAGAGGAGCAATGCATACTGATCAGGAGACAGGCAGCAGGTAGAGCACACTGACACATATCTACAAGGAGGAGGATGTCTTGCTAGAGACAGCTGGGGACACACAGATATAGAGACAGACATCAATCTGTGATCACACACAGACAGCTGAGGAGGAGGAGGAGGAGGAGGGAGGCGGCGCCTGCGTGCTCAGCTCTGTGCACTGCTCTCAATGCAGAGGACACTGGCAGCACTGGACACTGGCTGCATCCCACAGCACTGCACCTCTGTGCCAGGGCACTTCCTGCACCCAGTCACCCTCCTCCTGCCAGCTGCACATTGCATTGCACACTGTCAGCACTGGGCACAGCACTCTGACTGCACACCACCTCGCCCTGGCACCTCCTGGCACAGCATGAAGGTGCAGAGTCCTTTGCACTGTGAGCTGAAGCTGCTGTATAGTGTCTGAGGTCACACAAGCTTCCCTTCCCCAGGACTCTGGACAACTCCATTCATCAGGGACTGCTAGTAAAACATCGTTTTGGGTTTTGTTTTTTTTTTCTTCCTGCTGAATCTGAGCTCATGGATAGGAGGTGGAGGCACTGGCAGTGATATGACAGCAGAGCCAGTGAGTGCCAGGTACTGAGGAAAAAGGATGGCATCTCATGGGAAGCCAAGGAAGGACAGAACTGCAGACTATGAAAGTCAGTTTAAAGGTAAGAAGGGCTGAAAGAAAGAGATTCTTTGTTGGGGAGGCGTGAAGGGGTTAAAGCGGATTAGTGTAGAAGGTTTATGGGGAACTTGTATTATGACAGAGGCTGTGGTTAAGCAGAGAAGTGTAAGCGTTTCCTGAATACATAACCATGTAGAGCATGCTATACCTATGTGAGTAAAGTCAACGGAAGAGCGGGGATTACAGAATGACCAATATGCCAACCATCAGTATATTAGACCACATTGAGTCTGTGCCATGTTATTGGTCATCTCATTTGCCTGGGTTTGCAGTTCTCCAAATTTTGGTTGAAAAATAATGATCCATATTTTTCCTACCGTCGTTAGGCATAATAACATTTTTCCCAAAGTAGTAGACTTTATTGTGCACCTTGAAGTGCTCTGCGCTAACTCCCTGCACTACGGCGCATTGTGCATCTGTCCTGTCTCTGCGGCTGTGTGTGATTTCTGACTGCGCCAGGAGCTAGCTGCTGTGTTCATGTACAATCTCTAAAATACCAGGCTCACATCACAATGGACAAGGTCAGACGGGACCGCAGACAAAACAACCTGACGGTAATCACTCCAAAGTTCATTGTGATATACAAGCCTTCATTATAATATACGCTAAGAATCCGTATTACGTGAGCATTCCGCTTTATTGTTCTCCATAGACCCCATATCCCGACTCGTATAATGATCACAATGTATGCATTTAGTCACATGGACGCGGTCGACATGATCATATTCTGCAAAGTACTAGTTTATGTAGTGGAAATATTTCCGTTAATTAGATGTAGAGCCAGCGTAGGAGCCCACAGATCTTATTGTAGGTATCTAAGTGATGGTGGAATACTATAAGGGCCATTGTGTTGGAATTGTGACAGCCATAGGATAAGTCCTTCTTGTCTTCTGTGTGGGTCTTCATTGGCTTCTTTATGACTTCTATAATTGCATCCATCCATCTTCACGCATGTTGTCTTCTTCCGCTTTTCTATTGAAGCACAGATGTCTTTGTCAATGAGTTGGGTCTTCCCATGGACACTACAAGATGAGATGAAGCTCAATCTAATAACTTCTGGCTGAGGTTTATTCCAAGTCTCTCCCAACAACTTCCACCAATCTTTTCAAAAGTCTTCTACAATTCCAGAATAATCTCTAGTGCCTCTGTCCAATTATTATGACATTTTACAAGCTGTTATTTCGGAAGGAAACCTTATCCAACCATTTATGGATCATAGAATCATAGAAGGGTAGAGTTGGAAGGGGTCTCCAGGGTCATCTGGTCCAACCCCCTGCTCAATGCAGGAGTCACTAAACCATCTCAGACGGATGTCTGTCCAGCCTCTGTTTGAAGACTTCCATTGAAGGAGAACTCACCACCTCTCATGGCCGCCTCTTCCACTCATTGATGAATGGGAGATCATGTAGAAACGGTAACATGCTCTTAGACTGGGTTTTCATATATCCAGCCATGCAGATTTTTTTGGGGGTGAGAACCAATGTGGCCGTGAAATGCCAGAGGGGATCTGATGCAAGAACAGATCCCATAGTTTGCAATGTGATCGCTCACATTCATTGTTGTTGTGATTGATATTTCAAAGAGTCAAATCAGAAAATGCTACATATTGCATTTTTTAGCTTTGGCTCACTCATTTAGTAGTAAAATGGTGAAAAAGAAGGATGTCAACTCATGCCATCTTGGCATAAAAAAACGATACTGATGAAGTGGTTATATAGGGGCTCCTGGTCTTATATTGCTGCTGGCCACTCTTGCTCATAGAGGGAGGTCCTGAGTGGGAGACTCTCCACCCAGACTGCCATATGCCCTAATAGGTCATATGGACGGGGGGGTATCTTGATTCGATAACTCTGTAGTTGCTCATACTTTGGGCAATTCTGGCTGCTACTTTTAGGGTATATTCCCACTGAGTTCTTTTCGTACTGATTTTGGAGTGTATTCTGCACAGAAATCCATAGATTAGATTTTTTTTTAAATGGTAAATTTTTATTGCCATTCATATGAATGCAAACTTTTCTGCTGCAAATTAGAAAATCCTATAGAAATCTTTTACACATGGAAACCACAACGGATAGCTATGGGCGGTTCAGTCTCAATAAATGGGGCTAATCTACATGCAGACCGACAGCAGTTCACAATGCAACCCCAGGGCAGAAATTCGTGGGTCAGCCTCACATTTCTGATGATGGTTCCAGGGGAAATTCATATTGATTTTTTTTCCACATGAAAAATGACGCTGTGGGAACGTACCCTTATCATTACCTCCTTCTGATCTTCTTGGCTCTTCATCTACAAAGGAAGATTCTTTGTTGCTAGTTACTTTGTATCATTTGTGTGATGTTTCTAAAATATTCAAAAAACTTTCCATAAGTTTATAAAACAAAAGAAACGATACAATCGTGTTATAAATACGCTCTACAAGTTTGTGATAGAGCAGAATAAAAGGAGCTATGATTTTATAGAAATGTGATTGATGTCCATTCCTTCATCTTTTTGATGCTTCTTCCTACAGACCTTGGGCTGTTTTCTCTCTGTAGTTTGCCCTTTGGATGGTTTCCTTTGTAGGATGTCTACTTCTCAAGTAGTTTGCTAATCTTCTACTTGGACTTCTGCACAAGTTATGGTCTTTTTTTCATTAAAAAGAATCCACTTTTGTCATAAATTTGTATAGAAGTACATGTCAAGACGTTTACAAGAAGGGTTTCTACATAAAGGGTTTCATCAGTAGGGCAGGGGGCAGATGACTCGCCCCGGGGCCGTGGGGTACTCGGCAGCCGGGCCTATGGATGCCAGTATGGGGAATATCACGGTGGATTTGGAAAGTTCGTGACGCCACCTGTGGATTGCGGTTAAAGGGACCGCCGCTGCGGAGCAGTCCTCTGGAGCTGGTGTTACGGCAGCAGGGATGGGGTGGCTCTCCACAGGTAGAGCTAGCTCCAGGGCAGTGTAGGTAGTGTAAGTTGCGCTGGGTGTTGTAGTGCAGGGAGGGAGAGATGGCGCAGATGAAAGAATGGACGGAGGCAGTACGGTGCAGTCATCCGAGTCTTTACTCACAGTTCTTATGACAGTTCCACTGGTGCACTGTACGGGTGTCAGCCTCCCACGTCGCGCTGCGTTCACCAGGCAGGGGTTCAGCACTTCCTCAGGCAGATTAGGAGTACCTGACAGAACCCCACTTTCTTGTGTTCCTAACTAGATCGTCTTCACGCTGGGTCTTTCTCCCTCCTGCCCTACGCTTCCCCACTCTCAATCCTGCTCGGGTGCTCTGAAGTCCCTCCTGTCTTGCTGGAGTTCCCAGACCTGCTTGACCCTCACGGAGATTAGAATGAGGCTTCGGCGACTGACTATATAAGCCAGAAGCCTCCGGTTTTCCCAGCCGAGACTTGGAGTAACACGGCTGGACCAGGGGCCGGTCCCCTTCTTGCGGCCTACGATCCCTCTGTCTTCTGACAGATTCGGGGCGTACGGGTGCCGTCCTGCACTCGCCGTACCCCCTGGGGTCCCTTCCTTAGAACGGAGACTACTCCTCTGCTCCCCACCTGGGCCTCTCGGACTGGTCCCTACTTGTGGAGCAGAGCTCCTAAGAGACTCTGCTCCCAGACTAACTTCCTGAACTGTTCTTCTGAACAGACCTACTGAACTGCACTGCCACCCTAAGATGGCTTCCCATTTTATATCTCACTCTCTAGTGCTCCATTAAACTACTTCCTCCACCCACACCCACTACTGGTTCCCCCTACCTTTGATTCCCCCCACTCCAGCCAGGGTCAGGGCTCAGCAAGAAACACATTGCATCTTGCCCTTCCAGCCGGCCTGGAGCAGTGTAGTGTTGGATGCAGGTGTTTGGGGTTCCGGGCATCACTCCCTCCTTACCTGAGAGAAGGAGACACCACATCTCTGGGTGAGGTGCAGTACCCCTGTGGCGCCTGAACCCTCACGGGCGCCACAGCAGACATACCAAATACCTGATCCGTGCAGTTGCACAAGGGCCTAGTAGGTTAGCAGGGGCACCTCCACCTTCAAAGTAGCTTCTCATTGCATGTAAGGAATTTTTTGGCTTGCTATTACTAGGATTGGGGCATTGAAGAGCAATGGGCCAATATTCTCTTCCTACTCATTAGCCCTCTACTGTTAGTGTCCACCCTAGTAATAGGGTATCCAAGAAATATTTGCACTTGGATTGTCCATACCATACCCTATTATCAGGGACCCAAAAAACGGATCAGGGACACAAAAAACGAATCAGACAGGTGCATACTTCAATTTTTTTACACTTGGAACATCGGTCCGCAGGCTTGGACTGACCCACGGGAGAGCAGGAGAATTCTCCGGTAGGCCGCCCCCGTGAAGGAGTGCTAATGAGTAATGCTGTTTCACTTCATTCACAATTTGCAGAAAAAGGTATCATCTGATCATTCATTAAACAAGCTAGCCAATTTAATATTACATAGAAGCAAAAGTAAATGTGTCTACTAGGGTCAGGTAGCTGAACAGTGGGCCCCAAGAATCAAAGTTACCAGTCAGCCTTTGCCAACCCAGTCCGACTGTTACTATTGTAAAGATTTTGGTTCTAGTTTAAGTTGACCCCTTATCCTCCATGGATGATGTGAACGTGAGGGACTTCCCTTCTATAAACGCAGCAAATTTTGTAAACAAGGGAGGGAGCGCTGGCACATTAGTCATGCCATCCTTCTTTTCTTCCAGGAATAGGATTTTGGGCTAGTGAATAAATACTGTACTTCTCTGTCCAAGGAAAGGGGGGGGGGGGCTGGTTTGTCTGAACCTGGAGGGATGTCACATTTAGATTTCTGCTACAGTGCCCCTTTTTTAAGTACACCTCTAGCATGCCAAACAATCCAGGGTTGCCACATGCAGTATTTATCTACCCGCTGCATCTACTGCACTATGAACGATGAAGTAGGGTGCACAAGTTGGATTTCCTTTTATTTTCTTCATTCCGCCCGCCACTTACATGTACAAGTGATCTCCTCTGCTGCTATCCTACATCTTATATGTCCCGGGCGGTATATATAGTGTGTGACAAAGTCACGGTTGTGTTGACAAAAATGAATGAAGAATGACATGTGAGTGAATGAGTCAGGGTGCGTTGGTTTATACATGTCTCGGGTTATAAAAGGCCAAAGTGAGTAAATATTTAAGCGCTATTTGTTCAAAGAAACAGCCAGGGGTCCGTGCATGCAAAATAAATCGGTTTTGGTTTTCTGCTAATGGTGTAAAGAATAAAAGACGTTTTTCTTATACTTACTGCTTGTTAAAAAGGATTCTTTCACTGAGCACAGAAGGTAATACAAGCATATTAGATGCTACGTAATCCTTCAACATATTATTTTTCAACATGATATACAAGTTTGTACACCAAGCCCTTTCAGCCAATCACAAAGCTGCTACAGTTGTGTATATGTATGAACCATGAAGCCAACATATGTGCCACCCAATGGCGGAGCATGGGCTGCCAGTGCTTGGGGCAAGGCAAATATTGCGCCCCCTAAAGACCTATACGCCGCGCATTGCAGAATTTTGCACACAGTCTCTGTTCCACCTCCCCCATGTTGCGCCACTGGTGCCACCTGATGTTCAAAGTGGACAACATTGTCCGTGACCACTCTGCCCAATGTTCCCTGCAGCCCACTCACTATAAAATGGCTTTCTGCAGATGATGCAGCAAATTGTTGCTGGATTTGCAAGAAGGAAACATCAGAATATAGACTGCTCTTTCTGACACTAGGTATCCTAGGCTGAATCAAGGAGACGAGATCAGCTGTCAGATGACAGCTGCTTTTTTCTTTTAGACCAGTGTTTCCCAAACCCCATCCTCACGGCCCCCCAGAGGTCATGTTTTCAGGATCTCCTTAGTATTATACAGGTGAGAGAATTCCTGATGCCTTGATGATACTTCAATCACCTGTGTAATACTAAGGAGATCCTGAAAACATGACCTGTGTGGGGTCCGTGAGGATGGGGTTTGGGAAACACTGTTTTAAACCATTAGTGAATATTCTTGCACCACCTTCTCACCACCTGGGAGTTGCAGATCATCTTCTGGAGAGCATTGCAGCCGCAGTTTCTGGGTCTGTCAGTTCCTACCCTAGTTAATCGTCACATGCAAGAAGTGAAAATGTAGGAATCCTTTTCCGGCAAACAAAAAAAGTCCGAAGCTGCCACTGTCCAGTTTCATCAAGACCTTATTGAGGAACTGATCTATAAAAAAGTATTGCAGCAAACAAAAATACCCTGCCAATGCATTAGGGAATTTTTTTGAGATGTGCGACACAATATCGGTTTCATTAATTCTGCAAACTTAGTAATTTTTTGCAAATTTTGCTCTGCAAGACACTGTCTTTTATAACATAAGAAACATTTCCTTAAAAGGACAGCACTTATGAGCGAGCTACTTCTTCAACTCTCTCCTGCCTCTTGAACTCACCATCAAAGCACCAAAAAGCAGCTCAACTCCATTTTGCTCAAGACAAGGCGGACTACCAGCACGGTGAGGAGTCAAGTTATACCTCCTATCCATACTCTATGGGGAGGGGATCGGTGAGAAAGAGAGTGAGAAAACAGAGGGAGACACAGAAAGATTGTGCTGAGCTTTCTAACAAGTCTTTGACCTCACCTCAGAGCTGGATTCACATCTACACTGCTCAGCTGCGGTATAATTTCCTCCATGCTGCTGCTGTTTCTGTTGTTTTTTTTGTGCTAAATAAAGAATGCAGAGCAGGAATTCATCCCAGTGTGCTGTGTATAGGAAACATCATAGCCGCTGGTCTCCTTCCACCAGCTCAGAGTCAATTGCAAATTAAGAGATAGAGCTTGCATAGGGTAAAACTGGTGAAAATGCAGGATGAAAAGTGATGAAATGGCAAAAATAATGTACACACAGGACAGCTTATTCTGAAAAGTTACTTGAAAGTACAATCACCCTTTAAGGAAAATTAAAATACTTATTTCTCTCGTGTTGAATTGTACTTTAAGGAAGTGTATTGCATTTTAAAAGCTAGGCGTCTTGGCGGAAGTGTGGGCAAATTGTAAATGTCCACGAAAATCTACTTGATATTATTCATTTTTCAGAATGGTCATATTTATAGGAGTAAGCCAAGGGGTTTGTACACAAGAAAACGATAACTAGATCTTCTTCTATGATTCATACTTGGCGCAGTATGTCCCAGTTACAGCTGCTGTTAAGTCACCTTGGACCAGTTACATGATAATATTTGGTTCGGGCTCCGTATTATTTTTTATAGGTTTAGCTAGAAGTTGTATTGCTGACACAAACGTCTAACAGAGATTCCATAGAAGTCAAGCCAATAGTATAAAATCCCCAAAATAGCATATACAGTAGGTGGTAATAGGATATCTGCTTCCATGAAGGGCTGCTTTTACATAGGCTTGACTTCAGTTTATAGTTTTTTTTTTACAGGGCTCTTACATGAGTAATCATAGGAACTAAAAGCTGAAGATGTCTCCAGTAACGAAGCTTGGTGAGACAAGTACCCATCTATAGACCAGAAATGGTATTGTGGGTGCTCCCCATACTCAAAGTGCAACACCTGGGAGAAAATGAACTTTATTTCTCACAGGAGCCGCCAGCTTTCAGTCACAAAGGCGAGCCGAGCCGGTTTTTATCATATATGTAAGTATTTGTATAAGAATGCTATTTTACAATACTGATGGCTCTATGCAGTGATCTCCCGCCAGAGAACTGTGGCACAACATGGGACCCGTGGCTTTTAGAAAGCTTTAACTACATCATTATCTTCAAAAATTAAGGATATGGAAGTATTGGTATGGCTGCATAGGCGCTTTTCCCCCAATAAAAATGATATTTTTTATATAGAAATCCGATGTGCCTGTCAGGAGAAATCTATTGGAGAAGTCATAGGCAAATCAGGCTGGAAGTGCAGTGAGGGCGTGTCAGTGTACACTCAGACCTCTTCTTCCAAGTACACAGACACGCCCCCAGTGCACTTCCTGCCTGATTTGCATATAATTTCTACTCTAGTTTTCTCCTAACTGCCACTTCCGATCTCTACATAAAAGGTATCATTTTTATCGGCGAACAAGCACCTATCCGGCCATAGCGCTACTTCCACATGTAGGCATGTGACGCGCCCTCTGGGCCGTGGGGTACTCTGTAGCCGGGCCGGTCGTTGGGGCTGGGGATGTCACAGTGGCGGTGACCCGCTCCATGACCCAGGGCAGTCAATTAAAAGGGGAATGATTTATTAAAGGGGATTTAAAGTTCTTTTAATGTTCGTGACGCCACCCGTGGTATGCGGCTAAAGGGAGCCGCCGCTGCGGAGCAGGTCCTCTGGAGCTGTTGTTAATGCAGCAGAGTTGGTTTAGCTCTCCACAGGTAGAGCTTAGCTCCAGGGCAGTGTAGATGTTGTAGATGTTGAGGTAGCGGTTGTGGTGCAGTGTAGTGCAGGGGGTGATGGCGCAGCAGTAATAATTCACAGAGACAGTGGGGTGCAGTCTTCCGGATTTACTCACAGTTCTCACTTTGCTTCTGGTTACAACTGCAGATCATAATTTCCCACGTCGCGCTGCGTTCACCAGGAAGGGGTTCAGCAATCCCTCAGGTATTTCAAGAGTGCCTGACAGGACCCCGTTCTATATGACCTTCTCAGCCGTCTTCCTGCGCTGGCTCTCACCCTCCTGCCCTGCGCCTCGTAAACAGTGTCCCAAACCGGTATCCTCGGATCTTTCTGAGCAACCTGGAGTTCCCTGGATCCTATGTGGTTACCTTTTTGGCGACTTGAGTAAAGATCTGGCAACTGCACCCTGAAAGTACAGAAGCCTCCGGTTTCTACTTGAACTTTGTAATTCTCACTAGTTAGGGGCTGGTCCCCTCTGTGGCTTGATCCCTCCACCACCTGGTAGATTCGGGCGTACGGGTGGCCTCCAGCACTGCCCGTACCCCTGGGATCCCTTCTTCACTCCAGGAGCCTTCCTTTCTGTTCATCTTCTCTCCTCAGTCAGTCTCACCTCCCGGGCCTCTCACTAGGCCCGCTCCGCCTGAGCAGAGCTCCTGCTCCCCTCACTGTCCTCCTCTGACTGGAACCCTTCTAGATGGTTCCATCCCTTTTTATACACCTGCTGAAGTGCTCCCCTAAACTCCTTCCTCCACCCACACCCACTACATGGTTCTCCCTCTCTTGGTTCCCCCCACTCCAGCCATAGAATCATAGAATGGTAGAGTTGGAGGGGACCTCCTGGGTCATCTGGTCCAACCCCCTGCTCAATGCAGGATTCACTGAATCATCTCAGACAGATGTCTGTCCAGCCTCTGTTTGAAGACTTCCATTGAAGGAGAACTCACCACCTCTCGTGGCCGACTGTTCCACTCATTGATCACCCTAACTGTCAAAAAGTTTTTACTAATATCTAATCTGTGTCTCCTCCCATTCAGTTTCATCCCATTGCTTCTAGTCTTTCCTTGTGCAAATGAGAATAAAGATGATCCTTCTACAATGTGACAGCCCTTGACAGGGCTCAGCAGAAGAGCAGCGCATCTTGCCCCTCCTGCTGGTCTGGAGTAGTGTAGTGTTGGATGCAGGTATTAGGGTCCCGGGCAGCACTCCCTCCTTACCTGAGAGTGGGATACCACACCTCTGGGTGAGATGCAGTACCTCTGTGGCGACTGAACCCTCAGGGGCGCCACACATGTGCTGACAGCTTCCCTCTAATGAGCTGTTCATGAATGGAAATTGCGAATATGAATTATCGGGATTTTTTGTGTATTTTTACTTGCATTTTAATGTCTGTATTCATGGACTCTTCTCATATACATGTAAAATATGCGTCTCTGTAACTGATCCCTTTTCTCGTTGACTTTCTGTTGACTTTTCTGTTTAGAATCAATCATACAACATCCTGTGGAGCGCGCTGCACTCTCTGTATACTATGTTATGTATAGCAATACGCCCAGGAGAACACAGCCATATGCAGTGATTCACAGACTGACGTTAGCAGGACTCCACATAGTGATGAGTTGATGGGTTTGAGCTGTAGCACCAGCTGCACGGACATGGTTGCTCAGTGAGGGGGCCCTGGAGCTGCTCATCAGTAGGGAACAAGGGGATCAGACCGCATTGATAACTTATCCTTAGATTTGATGGAGAATTGACCCCAATGACCCACAAGGACTGTACCTGGACCTCTAGATCCTTCATTGCAGAACCCAAAAAGTGCTACCAATCACAGCTGCATGAAATGTTGTTGAGGAGCTCCTTGTTTTGATGATCGGCATGGATCTTGGTGATCATTGATGATCTATCATTGTTGGAATGTCCCCCAAAAGCATAAAGAAGGGGCTCAGGTCTTTCTGAGTACAACTTGAATGAGGATGATCATGAGTTGTACTACTAGGCTGCACAGACAGTATCAAATGTATATGTATAGGCTGTATAGGTGCTTGTCCCCCTATCAAAATGACACCTTTTTTTGTAGAGATCCGATGTGCCAGTCATGAGAAATCTAGTATAGAAGCCATATGTAAATCAGGCAGAAAGTGCACTGGGGCGTGTCAGTACACTATGACAACTTCTCCCTAATGCATTGACACACCCTCAGTGCACTTCCAGCCTGATTTGTATGTAGCTTCTATGCTAGATTTCTCATGACTGGCACATTGGATCTCTACACAAAAGGTATCATTTTTATTTGGGGACAAGCGCCTATACAGCCATACTGCTACGTCCAAAAAAAAAACCCACTGCTGGCAGGTTCCCTTTAAAAGAGAAAATATGTAAAGCAGGAATGTGAATATCCAGATATTTGGCTGTAAAACAAACATAAACAAGTGATGCCTACCAGTAAGAACATACTTTCCCTTCAAGGTGACAAGCTCTACCCAACACTTATGAATAATGTCATTGATGGCCTGCAGGAAGCTTGTGTCATGAACAATTTTTGGATATAGGGATCTGATCTGTGCATGTGTTAGCAAGGGCCAGGGGAGGGGGATGTGTGCAGAAGGGGTTATCCACTGGGTAAATATTCTGTGTGTATTCCCCACACCCCTCTTGATCGGAGTTTACAAGCCTAGAGCAGAACTTTGAACTGGTTGCATATCATTTTTTACACATGTAAACTGCCATCTTATCACCTTGCCGTCTCCTCAACGAGCCAGGGAGGGAAAAATATTTCAATTTCATGCCCAGAACATAGTCAATAGTAAGAGGCGCAAAAACTATTTTTGTAAAACCAAAAATTAAGCTTGTGTAGTTACTTAAAGGGTTCAACTCATCTCTCTTGACGCGTCATTTTTAGCAAATACTTATATTTCTTTTAACGTTACAGTTCTGGATCATCTTTATTTAGAGCTGTGCATTGAGCTGTTCCTCTGTTACTCCTTCTAGAAATGTATGTGCTAATTCACACATAGTCGTTGCCAAAGAGGTCTGCACGGTTAGCACTGATTGGACAATGTCAGAGTGTGCAGAGACACGCCCCCAACTGTCAATTGCCAGGAGGAATAACAAAGGCACAATATATAAATCCATGAAAAGATGCTCCAGAATTGAGGCTTTATGAAGAAGACAAAGGATTGAAGACAGGTTGTTTTTAAAGGGGTTGTCCAGAGAAAACAAGTTATCACCTCTCCACAGGATAAGTGACAACTTGCTGATCGTGGGGGTCCGACATTGGGGGACTTTTATTCCCTGTTACAAAATGGAGCCTTAGGTCGGATGTTTGACTACTGCTCCATTCTCTGCTGGAAAAAAACTGAGCAGCAACCTCATAGGAAATGCATGGAGTGACCGTCGAAGACATAAAAGCAGCGGTAAAGGGATAAAAGTGCCAAGTTCTGCCGAACGATACAGGTCCCGGATTGAGATGAGGGAACCCGAACTTAAAAGTTTGAGGTTTGTACCAGACTGTTAGTGTCCGGTGTTAAACACAGAGCACGGACTTCTCCTAGAAGTCCATTGCAATGTTCGGAGCACCTGGGGAAGTACATTGCAATGTTCGGAGCACCGGGGGAAGTACATTGCAATGTTCGG
This sequence comes from Phyllobates terribilis, assembly GCF_046119375.1. Lineage (NCBI taxonomy): Eukaryota > Metazoa > Chordata > Amphibia > Anura > Dendrobatidae > Phyllobates > Phyllobates terribilis. Next base: position 235,672,339 of record NW_027362767.1, on the reverse strand, counting down.
AGCACCTGGGGAAGTACATTGCAATGTTCGGAGCACCGGGGGAAGTCCATTGCAATGTTTGGAACACCGGGGGAAGTCCATTGCAATGTTTGGAACACCGGGGGAAGTCCATTGCAATGTTTGGAGCACCGGGGGAAGTCTATTGCAATGTTCGGAGCACCGGGAGAAGTCCATTGCAATGTTCAGAGCACCTGGGGAAGTCCATTGCAATGTTCAGAGCACCGGGAGAAGTCCAGTGCAATGTTCAGAGCACCTGGGGAAGTCCATTGCAATGTTCGGAGCACCTGGGGAAGTCCATTGCAATGTTCGGAGCACCGGGGGAAGTCCATTGCAATGTTCAGAGCACCTGGGGAAGTCCATTGCAATGTTCAGAGCACCTGGAGAAGTCTATTGCAATGTTCGGAGCACCGGGAGAAGTCCATTGCAATGTTCAGAGCACCTGGGAAAGTCCATTGCAATGTTCGGAGCACCTGGGGAAGTCCATTGCAATGTTCGGAGCACCTGGGAAAGTCCATTGCAATGTTTGGAGCACCTGGGGAAGTCCATTGCAATGTTCGGAGCACCTGGGGAAGTCCATTGCAATGTTTGGAACACCGAGGTAAGTCCATTGCAATGTTCGGAGCACCGGGGGAAGTCCATTGCAATGTTCAGAGCACCTGGGGAAGTCCATTGCAATGTTCAGAGCACCTGGAGAAGTCTATTGCAATGTTCGGAGCACCGGGAGAAGTCCATTGCAATGTTCGGAGCACCTGGGGAAGTCCATTGCAATGTTTGGAGCACCTGGGGAAGTCCATTGCAATGTTCGGAGCACCTGGGGAAGTCCATTGCAATGTTTGGAGCACCGGGGGAAGTCCATTGCAATGTTTGGAACACCGGGGTAAGTCCATTGCAATGTTTGGAGCACCGGGGGAAGTCTATTGCAATGTTCGGAGCACCGGGAGAAGTCCATTGCAATGTTCAGAGCACCTGGGGAAGTCCATTGCAATGTTCAGAGCACCGGGAGAAGTCCATTGCAATGTTTGGAGCACCTGGGGAAGTCCATTGCAATGTTTGGAGCACCTGGGGAAGTCCATTGCAATGTTCGGAGCACCTGGGGAAGTCCATTGCAATGTTCGGAGCACCGGGGGAAGTCCATTGCAATGTTTGGAACACCGGGGGAAGTCCATTGCCATGTTTGGAACACCGGGGGAAGTCCATTGCAATGTTTGGAGCACCGGGGGAAGTCTATTGCAATGTTCGGAGCACCGGGAGAAGTCCATTGCAATGTTCAGAGCACCTGGGGAAGTCCATTGCAATGTTCGGAGCACCTGGGGAAGTCCATTGCAATGTTTGGAGCACCTGGGGAAGTCCATTGCAATGTTCGGAGCACCTGGGGAAGTCCATTGCAATGTTTGGAACACCGGGGGAAGTCCATTGCCATGTTTGGAACACCGGGGGAAGTCCATTGCAATGTTTGGAGCACCGGGGGAAGTCTATTGCAATGTTCGGAGCACCGGGAGAAGTCCATTGCAATGTTCAGAGCACCTGGGGAAGTCCATTGCAATGTTCGGAGCACCTGGGGAAGTCCATTGCAATGTTTGGAGCACCTGGGGAAGTCCATTGCAATGTTCGGAGCACCTGGGGAAGTCCATTGCAATGTTCGGAGCACCGGGGGAAGTCCATTGCAATGTTTGGAACACCGGGGGAAGTCCATTGCCATGTTTGGAACACCGGGGGAAGTCCATTGCAATGTTTGGAGCACCGAGGTAAGTCTATTGCAATGTTCAGAGCACCTGGGGAAGTCTATTGCAATGTTCGGAGCACCGGGAGAAGTCCATTGCAATGTTCAGAGCACCTGGGGAAGTCCATTGCAATGTTCGGAGCACCTGGGGAAGTCCATTGCAATGTTTGGAGCACCTGGGGAAGTCCATTGCAATGTTCGGAGCACCTGGTGAAGTCCATTGCAATGTTCGGAGCACCGGGGGAAGTCTATTGCAATGTTCGGAGCACCGGGAGAAGTCCATTGCAATGTTCAGAGCACCTGGGGAAGTCCATTGCAATGTTCGGAGCACCGGGAGAAGTCCAGTGCAATGTTCAGAGCACCTGGGGAAGTCCATTGCAATGTTCGGAGCACCTGGGGAAGTCCATTGCAATGTTCGGAGCACCGGGGGAAGTCCATTGCAATGTTCAGAGCACCTGGGGAAGTCCATTGCAATGTTCAGAGCACCTGGAGAAGTCTATTGCAATGTTCGGAGCACCGGGAGAAGTCCATTGCAATGTTCAGAGCACCTGGGGAAGTCCATTGCAATGTTCGGAGCACCTGGGGAAGTCCATTGCAATGTTCGGAGCACCTGGGGAAGTCCATTGCAATGTTTGGAGCACCTGGGGAAGTCCATTGCAATGTTCGGAGCACCTGGGGAAGTCCATTGCAATGTTTGGAGCACCTGGGGAAGTCCATTGCAATGTTTGGAGCACCGAGGTAAGTCCATTGTAATGTTCGGAGCACCGGGGGAAGTCCATTGCAATGTTCAGAGCACCTGGGGAAGTCCATTGCAATGTTCAGAGCACCTGGGGAAGTCCATTGCAATGTTCGGAGCACCTGGAGAAGTCTATTGCAATGTTCGGAGCACCGGGAGAAGTCCATTGCAATGTTCAGAGCACCTGGGGAAGTCCATTGCAATGTTCGGAGCACCTGGGGAAGTCCATTGCAATGTTCGGAGCACCTGGGGAAGTCCATTGCAATGTTCGGAGCACCTGGGGAAGTCCATTGCAATGTTCGGAGCACCTGGGGAAGTCCATTGCAATGTTCGGAGCACCTGGGGAAGTCCATTGCAATGTTCGGAGCACCTGGTGAAGTCCATTGCAATGTTCGGAGCACCTGGGGAAGTCCATTGCAATGTTTGGAGCACCTGGGGAAGTCCAGTCCATTGCAATGTTCGGAGCACCTGGGGAAGTCCATTGCAATGTTTGGAGCACCTGGGGAAGTCCATTGCAATGTTTGGAGCACCGAGGTAAGTCCATTGCAATGTTTGGAGCACCGGGGGAAGTCTTTTGCAATGTTCGGAGCACCAGGGGAAGTCCATTGCAATGTTCGGAGCATCGGGGGAAGTCCATTGCAATGTTCGGAGCACTGGGGGAAGTCCATTTTAATGTTCAGACCTCCAAAGGAAGTCCAAGAAAAAAGAGAGAATTTTCTAGCACAAAAGTTCGGGTCTCCATTGTTTTCAAGGGGGTTCGGCTTCTGGTTCAAGTACGAGTACAGTTCTGGTACCCAATCCGAACATTGGAATAAAGTTTGGGTCAGGTGCCAGAACCCGAACTTCCACAAGTCCGCTCACCCCTAGTCCCGAATCCTCACAGATCATCAAGTTACCACTTATAGCATAGATAGGTGATAACTTGTCCACATAGGACAACCCCTTTAAGGCGGAACTCCTCTTTAGCAAAGTAGAGTTCCACGAATTAAACAATAAGATTCAAAGTAAATTGATGCAGAGTGAGATGATACACTGTTACTGTCTGGTAAAAAAGGGTCTCAAGCAAAGAGGTAAAAAGCCCTAAAAAAGGGCAGATGGTTTTTTTTGGTGCAGAAATTCAATAAGGTCCATTGGCTAGGTCCTAAATTATCCCACCTCTGCAACACTCCCCAAAATCGCACCAATGTTTTTTGGCTGTCGCAGTAGCAGCGTTGTCGTATAGACCTAACCTAAAAGACATTTGGATGGGCCGGGGGTGACCGGTGTCAGACTTCTTGAGAGGTCAAGACCTTTATTAAATCTTATTATTAATAGGATATTGCGTTACCCCTGCTGATTGGGCCATAAACGTTCATTGCGTGCATATTTTGTGACATGAATGCCCTATGGAAAGTCTTTCTGTGTGCACTTGCATCTGTGCGGACGTGCCACAGCTGCTGCAAGAAGTGTGAGTGACAGGAAGTGACAGACAGAGAGCTTCCGCTCCAAGCTTCACTGGTGCTCACTCAACTCGCTCGCGTGGTCTTCTACTGGTCTGATTTATTATTTTTTTTTAAAAAAAACAAATATCATTTTGACAACCCCGTCCATGAGTCCTATTAGGTCCTCAAGCTAGACGTCTTATTTCTAAGCCAGGACGGACAACTCCTGCCACTCTGGTGGACCAGCCCTGGCCATATTTACATAGATGGCCGTCGATTTGAATGGTCAGGATGTAATGCTGCATTTCACCCTGCAGGGGGAGTTATAAAGGTTTGATCAGCTGATCGCCCAGCCTCCTTGCATACAAAGAGGACTTGTCTCCATTAATCCCTATCCATGATATGGGGGATAACTTACTGATCGCTGGGGTCCGACCACAATAACCTCCACCGATCCTGAGAGCTAGGGCTCTTCCAATGGAGCGGTGCTTGATCCAGCACACTGCCGCTCCATTTATTTGTAATTGGACTACCAAGTCAGCTGGTTTTTGGCATCATCAACCACTGCTCCATTCACACAGGGCTCCTCGGAGCTCCATTTCTCAGGATCGGTGGAGGTCCCAGCGGTTGGACTCTCAGCAATTGGGAAATCATCCCGTCCTACAAATAGGGGATTGCTTCCAAATTTAAGTTTATCCTTTAAAGAAAGACAGTAGAATATAATGAGAGGTGTCGACAGGTAGTAAGGGACAGCGCCATCTGCTTCCATGATTTAAAAGGGTTGTACAAGACTAGATAAACATGGCGGCTTTTTCCAAAAACAGCCTCACCACTGTCTGCAGGTATTGCTGCTCAACCTCATATCCTTAATGAGTAACTAAACTTTAATATTTTTTCATAATTTTGTCTGACATAGAAAGTTATTAACTTTTGCAAATAACTTTATTAGGGGATTTGTTCTCATTCCTGTAAAAAGAATTGTATGTAAGTGGCTTTCCCCAGTCTACTTACCTGCCTTCAGCTGCATTGATATCAGAATATACTCATTTGGAGTATAACTGATGGCAGTGATTGGTCACTAATAGAGATGAGCAAACCCGATCTGTAAAGTTCAGCGTTCATACTGGACAGGTCCAGTGCTGAGCTTTGAGCATGGACTTCTCCTGGAAGTCTGTTTTAGTTTTTGGAGTTCTGGGAGAGAGAGAGACTGCTTCCTTTTGCAGCCCCCTCGCCCTTACTATGACCATTTAACAGCTCCAAAGTTCGGGTCCCCATTGACTTCTATGGTGTTCTGGTTCAAGTTTGGGTAGAGTTCTGGTAACAGAACCAAACTTTGGACTAAAGTTTGGTCTAACCAGACGAACCCGAACATCAACGGGTCCGCTCATCCCTAGTCACTAACTCTGGGGAGAAGCTGCTGCAGGAGATTGTTCTGATAAGCAGAACACTCAGAGGAGAACACAGGGGCTGCCTCATCACTGCCATTATCTGTACTCCACCTGAGTATGGGCTAATAAGCAGAACACTCAGAGGAGGACACAGGGGCTGCCCCATCACTGCCATCATCTGTACTCTACATGAGTATGGGCTAATAAGCAGAACACTCAGAGGAGGAGACAGAGGCTGCCCCATCACTGCCATCATCTGTACTCCACATGAGTATGGGCTAATAAGCAGAACACTCAGAGGAGGAGACATGGGCTGAGCCATCACTGCCATCATCTGTACTCCACATGAGTATGGGCTAATAAGCAGAACACTCAGAGGAGGAGACATGGGCTGCCCCATCACTGCCATCATCTGTACTCCACATGAGTATGGGCTAATAAGCAGAACACTCAGAGGAGGAGACATGGGCTGCCCCATCACTGCCATCATCTTTACTCCAAATGAATACCTCCTGATATCAATGCAGCTGAAAGGGAGGAAAATAGACTGGGAAAAGCCATTTACATGCATTTTTTTACAGGAATAAAGACAAATTCCCTAATAAAGTAGTTTGTCATTTCATAACATTCCTTGTTGGATAAAATTTTAGAAAAAAAAAAAAAAGTTTAGTGACTCTCTAAAGTGAGCTGAACTGCAATGCCAACTGACTGACAAATGTGGCGCTGTTTCTGTTAGAAAGTAGCTATGTTTGCCAAAATCCTGCACAACCTTATAATGGCATAAATCATACACATGTCCTTTGCGTGTAAGCTGAAGTTTCACTGGTGGGACCAGGACGTCAGGAAAAATAGAAGTGTCCTTCAATAAAAGGACATAGGGTGTAATTTTTGTAGGGGCAGTGCCACGCTCGGTCAGCACTGTGCTACGTGAGCAGAAGGTCTGCTGCCGGAGGGTAGTGCCGAGATGAGCGCTTTATGGGAAGTGAGACGGTTTATGGTTAAGGAACTAATGGTTGGCACACTGCCACAGGCTGAGTTTTTCTTAGTGTATGGTTATGTGGCTGGTAAGTAACTGTGTTAGAGCTAGGATATATATATATATATATATATATATATATATATATATATATATTTATGGTTTTTTTTCTAAATCAGGTATTTTTTTGTATGACAAGAAGCTGATGACACCTTGTACCCCTGCTGCGTCCCCAGTGATCAGCTGTAATAAGGTGGGAAACCTGGCAATAGGTGATAACTTTTACTGCAGCTCCCCCGCAGGGGAAGTTAGGCATTACACAATGTCTGTTCAACTCAGTAGGCAGTCAGTATGATAGGATAGGTCCTCCAGACAGAGACACTCTTTATAGCCGCTCCTCACCTTCTCCACGGGCCCACTTGGGAATATAAAAATGGGTTTTCTAAAATGGACAACCCCTTCGAGGGTGTAGACAAGAGTAAACTTCAATTTTGCTCCTCAAAAAATATTTAGTAGTATCAGACACAAAGCTACTAGAGTTGAGGAAAAAGATTTGCTCAGTACAGTCCTCCATGGCAGCTAGATTGGGTCAGTCTTCATTTTTGCGGGTTGACGTCCTCGGCTCTGCATCATGGATGCGTCTGGTGATTAGTAGTACTTACGATGTCATGATGTTGTGGGGCGTCCATCCTTGACAACTCTGGAGTTGGCAAGGATGCTGGGCGACAGCTGCAGACATGAAGACTACCCTGGTCCAACTGCCATTGAAGCCCGAACCGGAAATCTTTTTGCCCAACTCTAAAAGCATATGTAAAAGATCCAGAGTAGGCGGTGATGCTGCTGATCTGGTAATTTCTGACCTAAAGACTTAAATATTAGGTTAAAGTTGGACGAAACCACCAATTATGGCAGAACCAGATGACCATCTACTTTGTAGTGGGACCTCCTGACTCATCTGTTGGCCAACAGCTATCTAAAATGTGTGGACACCTTTAGTTATTAGATACTGTGAAGCCCCCCATACACATTAGACTAATGTCGGCCGATCCCACCATTATCGACTAGTTCAGCTGACAGTCTAATGTTTATGGGGGTCCCTGACAGATGATTGTTGGTGGAGTTAAGGATTCGTCATATACGATTTCGGCCTTTTGATCATTTTGTTCTTTAGGCATAAGCAGTCACCAGTGGATTCTGGTAGCAGCTCTCTCACTGAGAACAGAGCAAGCGTTCGGGAGAGTTGAGAGTTGCCAGCTGAACCATCCTTCTGCCAACAGCGATCTAATGTGTGGATGCATTGACCATACACATCAGATAAAAGTTGGCCAAACCCCCCAATGTCAGTGTAATTGCCTATTGTGTATGGGGTTTTTCCATTTTGTTTTTTGGGCAGCAATATACATTAGATAGCTGGCGGCTGAACGATGGTCTGGTTGACAGCTACGTCCCTTGACTCTCTCCAGGAGAGCTCGGCTCTATATGTTACTGCCTAAAAGCCCTACACAAGCTCGGCAAGGGATGAGTCTGACAACAAGTTGATGATTTTTTTTTCTACGAACAGCCAGCAGAATTATGAATGTAGCTCCGGGGTATAATACAGGTTCAAGATCAATACAAGATAAATAATTCAATATCTTTACAGAGTCACTTAATCTTTTACACAGCATATAACTATATATACTGTGGGATGTTGCTCAGATAGGCATACACCTAATTCTTCAGGCCTTAGTGTTTGCAGCAGTTCTCAGCTTTCCGTGACTCGTTTGTTAGCCATAGGGCAGCGTCTTTGTAATGTTTCTTGACAGGGTGATGCGGTACAATGGTGGTTAGCGCTCTGTCTGCTGTACAGACCTGTGAGCGGCTGTTACCTCATCATGTGCTTGCTGATCCCTATCTATTCTGTACAGGATCTTGTCCCACTTCTCAATAGTTGCGCAGCGGCCTACAGCTTCCACTCTCGTCGCACAGCGATGGCTGAAGACGTTTACGGTCTAAGGGCAAAGTATAATGTAATAATTGCTTTATGGACCAGGAAATCCCACCCTACTCCTTTATATACATACACATTAACACTTACCTTGCCAGATTTCCTGGCTGATTTTAACATAAACACATGTTCCTATATTCACATCAGTGGTCTTCCTGAATTAAGGAATGGCTTACAATGCAAATTCCTGTGTCCTTTTATACAAGGATCCTGACAGAATGAATGCATCATAAAACTGTGTGGCAATATTATGTTAGCACAGTATGGTGGAATTATCTATATACTACTGTATGTCAGTATTATTTCAGCGCAGTATGGTGGTATTATTTATATACAGTATGTCAGTATTATGTTACCACAGTATGGTGGTATTATCTATATACTGTATGTCAGTATTATGTGAGCTCAGTATGGTGGTATTATTGATAAACAGTATGTCAGTATAATTTGAGTATAGTATGGTGGTATTATTTATATTCTGCATGTCAGTAGTATGTGAGCTCAGTATGGTGGTATTATTTATATACGGTATGTCAGTATTATTTGAGCGTGGTATAGTGGTATCATTTATATACGGTATGTCATTATTTGAGCTCAGTATGGTGCTATTATTTATATACGGTATGTCAGTATTATTTGAGAGCAGTATGGTGGTATTATTTATGTACTGTATGTCAGTATTATTTGAGCACAGTGTAGTGGTAGTATTTATCTACGGTATGTCAGTATAATTTGAGTATAGTATGGTGGTATTATCTATATTCTGCATGTCAATATTATTTGAACAAAGTATGGTGATGTTATTTATGTACTGTATATTAGTATTAATTAAACACAGTGTAGTGGCATTATTAATATAGGTATATCAGTATTATTTAAACACAGTGTCAGAATTATTTATGTATTGGATGATAATATTATTTGAGTGCAGTGTGGTAGTACTAATTTAGTATTATTTGAGTACAGTGTGGTGGTATAATATATATCCTGCATGTCAGTATTATTTGATTACAGTAAGGTAGTATTTATATACTACATGTCATTATTATTCCATCACACTGGTGGTATATTTATGTAGTGTATTTCAGCATTATATGAGTACAGTGTGGTAGTATTATTTATGTACTGTATTGCAGTATTTGCTCACACTGTGGTGGTATTATATAGTGCATGGCAATATTATTTGATTACAGTAAGGTAGTATGATACACTGCATGTCAGTATTATTTCAGCACACTTTGGTGGTACTATTTTTGTAGTGTAGTTCAGCATTATATGAGTACAGTGTGGTGGTACTATTTATGTACTGTATAGGAGTATTATTTGAGCACAGTGTGGTAGTACTATTTATATAGTGCTTGGCAGTATTTGATTACAGTAAGATAGTATTATTTATACTGCATGTCAGAATTATCTCAGCACAGTGTGGTGGTACTATTTATGTAATGTAATGTTTATGTAATGTATTTCTGCATTATATGAGTACAGTGTGGTAGTATTATTTCTGTACTGTATTGCAGTATTATTTGAGTACAGTGTGGTGGTATTTCTTAACTGCGTGGTGGTGTTAATCTATTGCACTTTCGTTTAGGAACTAGATAAATGTGGTATTTAATGGCAGCATAAAAATACTACTCTATGTGGTGGTATTAGTTGTGCATAGTACGGTATTGTTATCGTAGTACTATATGGCCACTGTATTTTGTTATATTCTGCTCTTAAGTCCTTTTGCTGCTATTGTTTCATCTCATAATAAAGTGCTCTTATGTTGGCATCTCTGTAATATCAGTAAAATGTCTGCCATTGTGATCTCTACATCTCCAGTGCGGAGACCCCCTGGATATTCCTACATATACTGATGGCAGTGCTATAAAATGCTCATGTTAGTATTTGATGTTTTATAAGCAAAGAACATTTGGATTATTCAGTAACATGCAAACATACATCATCCCAGGGCATTACCATGGTAGGGTAAGTTATGACCTGGATGCTAGAATGAAAACATTTAAGTAGTTGCTTCACTACAGACCCTTTGACACGGGCAGATAAGCTGCCAAACGAGCGCTCAGTGATTGGCACGTGTGAACACAGCAGCTGACAAACAAAACAACAAACCCTCGTTTGTCGGCTGATTGCATCTTCTACGTTGCCGAAAAAGATCATGGATTCGCTGCCGGCGATATGCGAACTGCATTAACGTTTGTTCTTCCCAATACGGTCCCAATAGCTCTCAAATGTTAAAATAAGGTGAGAGGGACTTGTATTGTACTGAAATTTCTTTTATGTTAAACCAACCATAGCAACCACATATATGTGTGTATGTATGAATGTATATGTGTGTATGTATGAATGTATATGTGTGTATGTATGAATGTATATGTGCATGTATGAATGTATATGTGTATGTATGAATGTATATGTGTGTATGTATGAATGTATATGTGTGTATGTATGAATGTATATGTGTATGTATGAATGTATATGTGTGTATGTATGAATGTATATGTGTGTATGTATGAATGTATATATGTACGTATGAATGTATATGTGTATGTATGAATGTATATGTGTGCATGTATGAATGTATATGTGTGTATGTATGAATGTATATGTGTGTATGTATGAATGTATATGTATGAATGTATATGTGTGTGTGTATGAATGTAAATGTGTGTACATATGAATGTAAATGTGTGTACGTATGAATGTATATGTGTGTATGTATGAATGTATATGTGTGTATGTATGAATGTACAGTACAGACCAAAAGTTTGGACACACCTTCTCATTTAAAGATTTTTCTGTATTTTCATGACTATGAAAATTGTACATTCACACTGAAGGCATCAAAACTATGAATTAACACATGTGGAATTATATACTTAACAAAAAAGTGTGAAACAACTGAAAATATGTCTTATATTCTAGGTTCTTCAAAGTAGCCACCTTTTGCTTTGATGACTGCTTTGCACACTCTTGGCATTCTCTTGATGAGCTTCAAGAGGTAGTCACCGGAAATGGTTTTCACTTCACAGGTGTGCCCTGTCAGGTTTAGTAAGTGGGATTTCTTGCCTTATAAATGGGGTTGGGACCATCAGTTGTGTTGTGCAGAAGTCTGGTGGATACACAGCTGATAATCCTACTGAATAGACTGTTAGAATTTGTATTATGGCAAGAAAAAAGCAGCTAAGTAAAGAAAAATGAGTGGCCATCATTACTTTGAGAAATGAAGGTCAGTCAGTCTGAAAAATTGGGAAAACTTTGAAAGTGTCCCCAAGTGCAGTTGCAAAAACCATCAAGCGCTACAAAGAAACTGGCTCACATGAGGACCGCCCCAGGAAAGGAAGACCAAGAGTCACCTCTGCTTCTGAGGATAAGTTTATCCGAGTCACCAGCCTCAGGAATTGCAAGTTAAGAGCAGCTCAGATTAGAGACCAGGTCAATGTCACACAGAGTTCTAGCAGCAGACACATCTCTTCAACAACTGTTAAGAGGAGACTTTGTGCAGCAGGCCTTCATGGTAAAATAGCTGCTAGGAAACCACTGCTAAGGACAGGCAACAAGCAGAAGAGACTTGTTTCGGCTAAAGAACACAAGGAATGGATATTAGACCAGTGGAAATCTGTGCTTCGGTCTGATGAGTCCAAATTTGAGATCTTTGGTTCCAACCACCGTGTCTTTGTGCGACGCAGAAAAGGTGAACGGATGGACTCTACATGCCTGGTTCCTACCGTGAAGCATGGAGGAGGAGGTGTGATGGTGTGGGGGTGCTTTGCTGGTGACACTGTTGGGGATTTTTTCAATATTGAAGGCATAGTGAGCCAGCATGGCTACCACAGCATCTTGCAGCGGCATGCTATTCCATCCGGTTTGCGTTTAGTTGGACCATCATTTATTTTTCAACAGGACAATGACCCCAAACACATCTCCAGGCTGTGTAAGGGCTATTTGACCAAGAAGGAGAGTGATGGGGTGCTACGCCAGATGACCTGGCCTCCACAGTCACCAGACCTGAACCCAATCGAGATGGTTTGGGGTGAGCTGGACTGCAGAGTGAAGGCAAAAGGGCAAACAAGTGCTAAGCATCTCTGGGAACTCCTTCAAGATTGTTGGAAGACCATTTCCGGTGACTACCTCTTGAAGCTCATCAAGAGAATGCCAAGAGTGTGCAAAGCAGTCATCAAAGCAAAAGGTGGCTACTTTGAAGAACCTAGAATATAAGACATATTTTCAGTTGTTTCACACTTTTTGTTAAGTATATAATTCCACATGTGTTAATTCATAGTTTTGATGCCTTCAGTGTGAATGTACAATTTTCATAGTCAAGAAAATACAGAAAAATCTTTAAATGAGAAGGTGTGTCCAAACTTTTGGTCTGTACAGTATATGTGTGTATGTATGAATGTATATATGTACGTATGAATGTATATGTGTGTATGTATGAATGTATTTGTGTATGTATTAATGTATATATGTACGTATGAATGTAAGTGTGTGCATTTTTTTATGTATATTTATGTACTTATGAATGTATGTGTGTTTCTATGAATGTACAGTTGAAACCAGAAGTTGACATACACTATATAATGCCTTAAAACATTCTCTCTCTCTCATTATTCTGGCATGTGACAAATACAAAAAATGATGGTAATCCTAATTGACCTAAAATGAGAAAGGTTTATTCTGATTTCTGATTGAGAAAAACATGCAGATGTGTCTTTTTATATAGTGTATGTAAACTTCTGGTTTCAACTGTATATGTGTGTACGTATAAATGTGTACGTAAGAATGTGTGTATGTGTGTGGATGTATTTGTGTGTATATGAATGTTTACATGTGAATGTATATGTGTGTATGAATGAACGTGTTTGTATATATCTATTCTGAATATACATATATCAATGTATTTGTGTGCATATGTACTGTATTTATGAATGTACATTTATGTATGTGTGTTTGTATATTTGTGTGCATGTATGTATTTGTGCCTATATGCATGTGTACACATATAGTAATGTGTTTGTATTTATGAACATATTTGTATGTATCGGTATCAATGAATTTATTTGTATATTTATGTGTACCTAGGAATGTATATGAGTGTTTGTATGAATGTATATATGCATTTGTGGGTGTATGTATTTATGCATGTACTTGTGCCTATATGTATGTGTACACATATATGAATGTGTTATGTTTATGGGTATATTTGTGTATATCTATATTCGATGAATGAATGTATTTGTATATTTATGAGTAGATGGTAACATATTTGTGTGTATTGGTGTGAATGTATTTTTTTGTTTGTGAATGATTGTATTAGTGTGCATGTGATATGTATATTATACCGGTGTCGGTGTGTATTTGTGCCGCTCGACCTCTCGCTCAGTCCTCTGATTGGGCCGCCTGCTGAGCAAACCTGACGGCTCTCGGCTTTTGCTAGGTAGTCACAGTCTTCAATGCCGATGACGGGTGTTGTGTAAAATGATTGGCCGGGCTCTGGCGTCCTCTGCGTCACCATCTGTCAGTGCTTTAAAGTGTGCGGAGACCGGCACGGCCATCATGTAAGGGTGACACCTCAGTGCTGCACATTGCACCTCTCCCCTTTCTCATAACCTCCACGGTGAGCTTAGGTGAGTTTACCGCCATTGTTGGCCGTGTCACATTTGTACGTTAAAGAGTCGGTATTAACTGTTTCGTCCCCGCTGTCTTGTCACATCGGCAGCTCTACTTCTTCATACATAATAAATAGCAGCAGCAAATCATTGCAGAGCATTCGCCAGAGAAAACACTGACCCTAAGGCCGGGGTCACCACCGTATAAAAAATCAGTCCAAATCACTGCATGCCCGTTATTGAATCAAAATTCAGATCAAACTCAGCCATGCAAGTCAGTGAGTGCATGGGAAACATCGGACTGATGACATCTGAGTACGGTACGATTTTCACGGACTGACACAATGGAGAAGATGGAGACATTTTTTTCTCCATCTTCTCCTCATCTGAGAGAATCGGATAACACTATTCTCACACTCTGATACAGAGCATAATGGACCCGATTCTCTCAGATCAGAGAAAATACGCTGCTGTGACCCTTAATAACGTTGTACAACTTACCTGCTCCTCCCCAACATCACCTTAATGCAGTATCCTGTGGGTGTATTGCCCGATAATCAGCGCAATATGCTGGATTTTCATACATACAGTCACTATGGCCAGCCTTATATGTGTGCTGCCTGTGCCCAAAAGTGTAAGAGGCCTCGGATGGTTTGGCAGCAAGGCGCTGATCACCAAGCACTTCTATTAGATTTATTTATGGAGCTGTTATTTGGTTATTGTACTTCAAGATTGGTAAAGCATTGTATGGCGGTATTTATATTGTATGTCAGCTACCAAGGCATATCTATCTATCTACAGCGGGGAAAACAAGTATTTGATACCTCCGATTTTGCAAGTTTTCCCACCTACAATGAACGGAGACGTCTAATTTTTATCGTAGGTCACTTCACCTGTGAGAGACAGAATCTAAAAAGAAAAAAACAGAAAATCGCAATGTATGATTTTTACATAATTAATTTGCATTTTATTGCATGAAATAAGTATTTGATCACTGACCAACCAGCAAGAATTCTGGCTCTCACAGACCTGTTAGTTTTCTTTAAGAAGCTCTCTTACTCTGCACTTATTACTTGTATTAATTGCACCCGTTTCAACTCATTACCTGTATAAAAGACCCTGTCCACACACTCAATCACACTCCAACCTCTCCACCGTGGCCAAGACCAAAGAGCTGTCTAAGGACACCAAGAACAAAATTGTAGACAAGGCTAGGGTGGGCTACAGGACAATAGACGGGCAGCTTGGTGAGAAGGCAACAACTGTTGGCGCAATTATTAGAAAATGGAAGAAACACAAGATGACTGTCAATCTTCCTCAGTCTGGGGCTCCATGCGAGATCTCACCTCGTGGGGTAAGGATGATTCTGAGAAAGGTCAGGAATCAGCCCAGAACTACATAGGAGGACCTGGTCAATGACCTGAAGAAATCTGTGACCACAGTCTCAATCATTACCATTGGTAACACATTATGCCGCCATGGATTAAAATCCTGCAGGGCACGCGAGGTCCCCCTGCTCACACCAGCACATGTCCAGACCCATTTTAAGTTTGCCAATGACCATATGGATGATCCAGAGGAGGCATGGGAGAAGGTTATGTGGTCAGACGAGACCAAAATAAAACTTTTTGGTATCAACTCCACTCGCCGTGTTTGGAGAAAGAAAAAGGATGAGTACAACCCCAAGAACACCATCCCAACCGTGAAGCATGGTGGGGGAAACATACTTTGGGGGTGCTTTTCTGCAAAGGGCACAGGATGACTGCTCCATATTGAAGGGAGGATGGATGAGGTCATATAGCACGAGATTTTGGCCAACAACCTTCTTCCCTCAGTAAGAGCATTGAAGATGGGTCGTGGCTGAGTCTTTCAGCATGACAATGACCGAAACACAAAGCCAGGGCAACTAAGGAATGGCTCCGTAAGAAGCATTCAAGGTCCTGGAGTGGCCTAGCCAGTCTCCAGACCTGAACCCAATAGGAAATCTTTGGAGGGAGCTGAAACTCAATGTTGCCCAGTGACAGCCCCAAAACCTGAAAGGTCTGCAGAACATCTGTATGGAGGAGTGGGCCAAAATCCCTGCTGCAGTGTGTGCAAACCTGGTCAAGAACTACAGGAAACGTCTGACCTCTGTAATTGCAAACAAAGGTTTCTGGACCAAATATTAAGTTCTGATTTCCTATTGTATCAAATACTTATTTCATGCAATAAAATGCCAATTAATTAATAGATACTTATTTTCCACTCTCTATCTATTATCTATCTATCTCTATCTCTCTATCTATTTTTCTATCTATATACTATCTTTTTCGATATATTAAACTATGTAAAGTAACAATGTGGCATTAGCTATTCTCTTTCACCTGACCAGGTGTGGAAATCTAATTGTAAGAGCCTTCTTTATTATCCCTTTTTGTTTTTTGCTGTTTTTTTTATTTGCCTTTTTATGTTTGTCTTTTTGTTACTTTATCTTTTTTTTAAACTTTTTAAGCTCTGTACCATTTTTTTTCATATACCGTATTTAAAATGAAATATATTAAATTTGTTCCTTGCTGCTCTAAATGTACCCGCAACCTTGAAGAATGAAAGTATAGCTTGGTTGTGTATGCCAGAGTGCAAGAAGAGATATCGGGGCAGGTGTCTCTCTGGCCTATCAAAACAGCGAGTGG
The DNA here is from genome assembly GCF_046119375.1 of Phyllobates terribilis. Taxonomy (NCBI): domain Eukaryota; kingdom Metazoa; phylum Chordata; class Amphibia; order Anura; family Dendrobatidae; genus Phyllobates; species Phyllobates terribilis. The sequence goes on along the minus strand of NW_027362767.1, from coordinate 235,655,827 downwards.
CGGCAGCAAGAATTGTGGTGTGGACTGGCTGTGGGAAGCGCTTAGCTCATTGTTAGTCTATTGCGATAGAGATGTGTGAAAAGCAGAGTTCCCCTTTAACGTCACATCTGCAGCGTGTGGGTGGTGTTCGTGGCAGGGTTCATTAAAGGTGTATTCCCATCTCCAAGATCCTATCCCAATATGTAGTAGGTGTAATACTAATAATATTAGCAAATTCCTCCAATTAGAAATGTAGTATAGTTCTTCTATTTTGTTAGGTCTCTTTCCTCATGTGCAGGCATTGCAGGACCTTAGGTATCCATGGTCATGACCACTGATATAGTGACAGTTAGTTGCTAGTGGTCGTAACCATGGATACCTAAGGTCCTGCAATGCTTGCACATGAGGAAAGAGACCTAGCGAAATACTATACTACATTTCTAATTGGAAGAATTTGCTAATATTATTATTATTATTATTACACCTACTACATATTGGGATAGGATCTTGGAGATGGGAATACCCATTTTAAAGCTTTTTTTCCCCCTTTTTTTATATTCAGAACAGGGAAAGTTACAATATGAGAACATTTAGGGTCAAAGTTTGAAGAAGCGTGAAGAGGCTGGCAGCGAGGTCTACGTTTGTATTCGTTTCTATGCCCTGGACTGGCAGAGCAGCGTTGCTATGTTCCCCCTGCTGGGGCAATGTTATGGGCTGGCGATGCCAATCCGCCAGCTTGTCTGGACCTTCAATGCCTCATTCATGTCAGCAGAAGCCACTTCCTGCAGGCGCACACAAGGCCAGGTCTGTGCAGAGCAGGGAGGTACCTGAGGACTTTCCTACACACAGCAACGCCGGAGCGGCCAAGAAAAGTGTGAGAGGAAGATGTAATGATCATGGAAATAACCCTCTCAGCACTGGAGGTTCGGGCAATGGCTGCAGGTCTCAGGGCCATGGTTCTGCCTGTCTATGTTAGCGCGCAGCCCACGCTGTCAGTCATTTCCTGTTAGGGTGTAGGTTATCCTCCTGTGCAGCACTGTCATTACCCTGAGCCTGCATTACAGAGAAGGGTCTGTCTCCTGCGGCTAACTGGGTAGTTAGTTTAGGAAATCCATTAGATTTTCCTAGGGGAGTAAGAATCCCCCCTCAACCCCCCACAACCTCACCCGGATTTACAAGGCATCCCTGATGACCGACACCAGCAGCAATGAAGGGAATGCAAAACTTTACTGATCATGGACTGACGTGTGTGTGTATATATATATATATATATACTATATATATATATACTAGTTCAGACCAAAAGTTTGGACACACCTTCTCATTTAAAGATTTTTCTGTATTTTCTTGACTATGAAAATTGTACATTCACACTGAAGGCATCAAAACTATGAATTAACACATGTGGAATTATATACTTAACAAAAAAGTGTGAAGCAACTGAAAATATGTCTTATATTCTAGGTTCTTCAAAGTAGCCACCTTTTGCTTTGATGACTGCTTTGCACACTCTTGACATTCTCTTGAAGAGCTTCAAGAGGTAGTCACCGGAAATGGTCTTCCAACAATCTTGAAGGAGTTCCCAGAGATGCTTAGCACTTGTTGGCCCTTTTGCCTTCACTCTGCAGTCCAGCTCACCCCAAACCATCTCGATTGGGTTCAGGTCTGGTGACTGTGGAGGCCAGGTCATCTGGCGTAGCACCCCATCACTCTCCTTCTTGGTCAAATAGCCCTTACACACCCTGGAGGTGTGTTTGGGGTCATTGTCCTGTTGAAAAATAAATGATGGTCCAACTAAACGCAAACCGGATGGAATAGCATGCCGCTGCAAGATGCTGTGGTAGCCATGCTGGTTCAGTATGCCTTCAATTTTGAATAAATCTCCAACAGTGTCACCAGCAAAGCACCCCCACACCATCACACCTCCTCCTCCATGCTTCACGATGGGAACCAGGCATGTAGAGTCCATCCGTTCACCTTTTCTTCGTCGCACAAAGACACGGTGGTTGGAACCAAAGATCTCATATTTGGAGTCATCAGACCAAAGCACAGATTTCCACTGGTCTAATGTCCATTCCTTGTGTTCTTTAGCCCAAACAAGTCTCTTCTGCTTGTTGCCTGTCCTTATCAGTGGTTTCCTAGCAGCTATTTTACCACGAAGGCCTGCTGCACAAAGTCTCCTCTTAACAGTTGTTGTAGAGATGTGTCTGCTGCTAGAACTCTGTGTGGCATTGACCTGGTCTCTAATCTGAGCTGCTGTTAACCTGCGATTTCTGAGGCTGGTGACTCGGATAAACTTATCCTCAGAAGCAGCGGTGACTCTTGGTCTTCCTTTCCTGGGGCGGTCCTCATGTGAGCCAGTTTCTTTGTAGCGCTTGATGGTTTTTGCAACTGCACTTGGGGACACTTTCAAAGTTTTCCCAATTTTTCGCACTGACTGACCTTTATTTCTTAAAGTAATGATGGCCACTCGTTTTTCTTTACTTAGCTGCTTTTTTCTTGCCATAATACAAATTCTAACAGTCTATTCAATAGGACTATCAGCTGTGTATCCACCAGACTTCTGCACAACACAACTGATGGTCCCAACCCCATTTATAAGGCAAGAAATCCCACTTATTAAACCTGACAGGGCACACCTGTGAAGTGAAAACCATTTCCGGTGACTACCTCTTGAAGTTCATCAAGAGAATGCCAAGAGTGTGCAAAGCAGTCATCAAAGCAAAAGGTGGCTACTTTGAAGAACCTAGAATATAAGACATATTTTCAGTTGTTTCACACTTTTTTGTTAAGTAAATAATTCCACATGTGTTAATTCATAGTTTTGATGCCTTCAGTGTGAAAATTTCATGACTGTATTTTCATAGTCATGAAAATACAGAAAAATCTTTAAATGAAAAGGTGTGTCCAAACTTTTGGTATGTACTGTATATATATATATATATATATATCTATATCTATATATATATACTAGCTATTGAACCCGTTCTATGCCCGGGTGGCGAGCATTTTTACTGGTCTTCCATGTTGGTATGTGCTGCCCCCCTCCTGGTATTTGTGCTGCCCCCATCCTGTTCCCACCATCCTGTCCTGGTATGCATGGCATCCCTCACCCCCAATCCTGGTATGCATGGCACCCCTCACCCCCAATCCTGGTATGCATGGTCCCTTCACCCCCCAATCCTGGTATGAATGGTCCCCTCACCCCCCAATCCTGGTATGCATGGTCCCCTCCCCCCCCAATCCTGGTATGTGTACTACCCCTTACTCCCCAATCCTGGTATGCATGGTCCCCTCACCCCCCAATCCTGGTATGTGTGGTACCCCTCACCCCCTAATCCTGGTATGCATGATCCCCTCACCCCACAATCCTGGTATGCATGGACCCCTCACCCCACAGTCCTGGTATGTGTGGCCCCTCACCCTCCAATCCTGGTATGTGTGGTCTCCTCACCCCCCAATCCTGGTATGTGTGGCCCCCTCACCCCCCCAATCCTGGTATGTGTGGCCCCCTCACCCTCCAATCTTGGTATGTGTGGTCCCCTCACCCCCCAATCCTGGTATGTGTGGCTCCATCACCCCCCAATCCTGGGATGCATGGTCCCCTCATCCCTTTCACACTGTACACACATACAAAAAAATAAACACTTATACTCACCTTTCTTTTCTGTGCTCCAGCGCTGCTGCGTCCTGTTCTGCCGGAGGCTGGGGGAGGAGTGCGGTGCCGGAGCACCGCGCTGTCCGGCGCCATTTTGCTGAAGACACACTGCAAATGTGTCTTCAGTAAAATGGCGCCGGATAGCGCTATGCGCATGCGCCGATCCGACGCCTCACTCCTGTCCCGGTCTCCGGCGAAGAGAGGCGCCGCGGCAACGCTCCTCCCGATCAGGTAAGTATGTAAGTATGGCGCCGGAGATCGTGGTATACGTTCAGTGTTTACACATACCGTGATCTCCGGCGCCAAACACTCCTCTTACCTGTAACGGCTAGATGCCTGCTTCTGTCTAGAGCCAGACTGCGCGTCGTGCATGCGCAGTCTATCGAGGCTTCAGACAGAGTCACGCATCCCCGGTTATATTATAGATGGTATATAAAAGGGCGGACATATCATTGGTGCAACCTGTGCAGCCCCACAGGGGTCCAAGAGGTAAGGGGGCCCATTTAGACCTCCAAACCAGGTGGAATTGTGCATTATAATGAGCTATTAGACTGGAAAGGGCCCGTTTATTGTTCTTGCACAGGGACCCTTTCCTGTCTGTGTCCCCCAATATATATATGATCAGCCATAACATTAAATCCGGCTGCTTGTATAAGATCCACTGACCTCGACGTTGATAGTGTCCCATATAAAATAAAAATACTCGCTTCCTGGCGCTCACATACTGCAGCCCATCAGTGACCACTGATGAGCTGCAGCTTTCACATTTCCATCAGACAGAAAAATGTCATGTGACACCACGGCGATATCGCGCCGAGAGGTAATTTCATTACTTTATGTTTTAATTTTATATGGGGCACTGTAACATGGAAGAAGTGGATGTCCAGTAGTGGACATCCCCTTTAAGTTGTGAGGTGGTGCCTAATGCCATTAATGTTGTAATTAAGAGATGTGTTTGGTGGTATGTGTCAAATATCCGAATAACTAGTATATGCCAAGCTTTCACAGCAGCAGAACATTGCCCAAAATATCACACTGCCTCCGCTACCTTATCTTCTTCCAACGATGCCATCTCTTTCCCAGGTTATTGACGCACGCACACCCACACGATGTAAAAGAAAATGTTATTTATCATACCAACAACCTTTTCCCATCTCTCCATTGTCCATTGACGATACCCATGGGCAACTTTTTGCTACTTTTTTCTTCTTTTGGCAGTAGATGGGATATGCATAGGCACTCTGACCGGTTTGCCACCGCACAGTTTCATATTATTATTTATTATTAAAGCGCCATTAATTCCATGGCGCTTTACATGTTTAAAAGGGATATACATAGCAAACAACAAGTACAATAATTTGAACAAAAACAAGTCAGCGACTAGTACAGGAGGAGCGAGGACCCTGCCCGCGAGGGCTCACAGTCTACAAGGGATGGGTGGGGACACTGTAGGTGAGGGTAGAGCTAGTTGTGCAGCGGTATGGTGGAGCAATGGTTACTGCTGGTTGTAGGCTTGTCAGAAGAGTTAGGTCTTCAGGTTCCTTTTGAAGGTTTCCACGGTTTCATATAAAGCACGCTGTGATTTGTGCGCTCCTGCACCTTTTATCATGGTCAGCAGTTTGCCCTACATTGGCTCTTCTGTGGGATCGGACCCGATGGGCTAGCGTTCACTCCTGATATGCATCAATGAATTGTGGGTGGCCCTGATCCTCTTTCTGGTTGTCTTTCCTTGGACCACTTTTGGTAGATACCAGCTTCTGCATACCAGGAACATCCCACTGGACCTGCCCTTTTGGAGGTGCTCTGACCCAATGTTCTAGTCAGCACAACTTGACCGTTGTCAACAACTTAGCAGTTGACATTCCCATAAGACAAGCAATGGTGGAAGCACGTGTCATGTAGAACCATCAGTGCGGATTCTCATGAAACCCATGCTCTTTACATAATGTTGAAATGTGATTTTATTTCCTCTTTCTGACATACTTTCACTTCTTCTGTAAGTTAACAGAGAGCAGATAAGGCCTGCAGCCAAGTCATCTTATCCAACACCACGTGGGAGCGTTGATCCACATTGCGCTGTATTCTGTATTGGGATCAGAGGTTACTGATCTCAAGGAAAATGTCTACATTTCTACATGTCCTTTATAAACATTCACACGCATCTCAGAAAATTTTGGAGGAATGTCATAAAGTTTGATTATATACAGTTAAGCTTCTTTGAGAAGACTTATTCAGTAAATAATGGTCTTCTAGGTAAATGATCTTCTCAAAGAAGAGGGACAATGTTCGTCACAAAAAAATCTGGGCTGTAGCAGATGTTGTGGTATTCTCACCAGTGCTGTCTTTGGTGAGGTTTCACTATGCTTATTAACCACTTATTCATTTATAGAACATATACCTCTTGAAGATTGAAGATGCTCCAGGAAACAGATGATTTTGTATGGACAGAATTTCCCTTGTCACCTGGGGCGACATGTAGCAAGGCAATGAATGGGGGTCCATGTTTATCCAAATCCTGACTGATGGCAACCCATTCTTCTCTAATCAGTGCTTGGGGATTTTCACAATTTCTGTATTTCTTGAGGATCGATCACAGGTGCTCAATGGGGTTTCCTGACCATGGAATCAAAGTTTCAATGTTTTGTTCACGGAGACGCTTAGTTATCAATTTTCCCTTGTGACATGGTCTCCATCATGCTGGAAAGAGAATTGTTCATCTCCAAATTGCTCCTGAATGGTTGGGAGAAGTGGGTCTTCGAGGATGTTTAGATCCCATTCTTTATTCATGGCAGTGTTCTTAAGCAAAATTGTGAGTGAGACCCCTCCATGGATGAGATGACCTTGCACATGAAGGGTCTCAGGATGCTTTAATGTTGGCTTGACACATGACTCATGGTAGCGCTCACGTGTTCTTCTCCGGACAATCACTCTTCTAGGTGCTCGAGACAGTCTGAAGGGGCTTCATCAGGGAACGATCTATGGGATCAGTTCTAGCATCAGTTTCCCTTCAATGTAGTTGTGAAAAGGATAAAAGACAACAGATGTCCATAAATTTGGAAACCAACTCTCCATTCCTCGTTATAGAGAGATAACACCTCTCTCTGACCTCATTTTAGGACATATGGAGAGTGTTGTCTTTGGTCAGGAAAGATAGTGTTATTGCACCCAACCAAACAGGTCACCATCGATCAAATTCTCATAGACGCCACATGCCACCATGGTGGACATAAACCAGACCAATTATCACTGTAAGTTTGAGTTTTTTTAACCCACTATTACTCCATTTAAATGGGCAATTGCCCATCAGTTACATTTTCTGTTTGTTCAAGATGGTGCACTTGCCCCCTGACATCTCAGCCAGGGGGGCATACAGATTGACTTTAACAGCAAGTAGGTGGGGGTCACAATTTTAGCTTCCGCACCTGTCCCTAGAGCTTCAAGTTGCTTTAATTTTAATATCTAGTAAGCCATTTGGACGTCTTGGGTTCATATCTTTCCTTTTACGGGACAATTTTTGGGTGACCCAAGAAGCAATTTAGTAAAAAGTAAAACTCGTCTCATGAGGTTTTTCATTCCAAAACTGCCCCCTGCTCTCTAATTACCGAAGTGAATCATCAGATCACTCTCAGGGATTAGAAGCAACTTCAACATATGGATGGACCAAAGTAGTTATCACACCCTATAATGAAGTGAAAAGTATTTTCGGTCTTGGATGTTGTACTGTGGCTGGAGAAACCAGGAATATAGAGCCTTCTATTCTTGGTTGTCTACACGGAAATAGACTGGAGCTGTTTAACCCTCGGGCTAATTATGTATGAGGAAAGGCTCATGCTCTGGATCGTCGTCACTTCAAGTATTTAAGAAGTCGGTCGTGGCCTAACCACCTTTTGTTTCGTGTTTATATTTATACTTATTGATCTTTTGCTATCTCCCTTTATAGTCCTGACTTCTTGATTTCTCTCCTATGACCTTTCCACAAATGTCTCTGACTTGTCATATCTTTTAGCTATGTACACAATGACTTTTCCAGGACTTTTGTTGCCATCAATGCTTTTTGGAATATTCTGTACATTCACATGGGGGAAAGGAATTGTACATAGTACCTACACAGGCAATGATCCAGGTGGTCAACTGTACCCCTACTGACCAGCAAAGCCCCCTTCTTGGTTCTAGGTCAACCCACCTCAAAGACAGTACCAAAGCAATAATGGCCACCACATTTTTGGGGCATATGAGACTGACTGTCACCTTTTTGGTGTCTTGGCCTTAATCCTGTATTTTATGGATGGCGTATCAAGCTTAATTTAAGACAATTACAGTACCTGTTTCTGGAAAAAAAATGATATACTAATATATGAAGTTCTTAGTTAACATTTTGAACAAAGTGTATAAGCCCACCATCGTGTCTTTAAATTGGTCCCTACTCTGCATGGCATCCACCAAAACCCAGTACCTGCTCCTAGGTGCTCAAGAGTACCCCTGATGCCAGGTAAATCCACTCGCCTCTGAGACACACAATCCCAAAAACATAGTACCAAAACAACAATGGCCGCTAGATTGTTGAGAGATTTGAGGCCCACTACCTTCTTCTTGCCGACTAGACGTGTGTGGCCTCACTCAATGCAAGTGAGGTCGGATACAGTCTAGTCAGAATGTGGCCGGCAGTATCCAAATGTCATACTTCCGGTCACCACCAGCTCCCAGGACTAAAGAATCCTCACAGTCTGCAGTGTGCGCGCCATGAGGATTCACAAGTCTGCAGTCACATAGAGTGACTGCAGACTTGTAGCTTAAAACCAGACAATCCTTTCAATCTAAGCTATTTACGGTAATTCTTGATGTAGCAAAATAACAACTCTTAGCATGTAAAACACTACTTAGGCTGGTTTCACGAATCTTCATTGTGCTTGGATTGGAAGACCCAGCTTGACCATCAGGTTTCCCAATCTTGCCTCGTAGGGACATATATGAAGCAGTTAGCTCAGGTTGGGAGATGAGACAGTTGGGCTCGGTCTTTTAAGGTCCGAACTCAGTCCATGAATCTCAGATGGTTGTGAAACCAGTCATTCTTGCACAAAGTATGTCTACGCCACTCCAGTTTCCCTTGATAAATACGATTGAGAAGTTGATTCATGCGCATAAAAAAAATCTGAATTTTTTGGCTGAAGATTGACAAATATGCTGCGCCATGTGATTTGCTTGTTATGGAAGTTGCTTACATGGCAATTTGTAGGGTGATGGACTTTCTCAGAAGCAAAACTCCTATTTCCTGAAAAAAGCAGAGATATTGTGATAACGAAGATCACACAAGGACGAATGAATATATTGTGCTGGAAATGCATCTATGAATTGGTGGAATTCATACTCTGTTGTAAGCCCGGAGAGACCCTAATCTAGTAGACCACTGACCCGTCACACATCTGACTTCATAAATAAGAGCTCGTTAAATACTGCCTGGAGTAAGGGGGGAGGTTGCTTGTGGTTCAAAAAGTCAATGTGACAGTGTCGGGGTCTTGCATTTAGGACCAGATGTCATCCTCAATTCCAGCACACAAGAGAGAAGATGTTGAGCTCTTAGTGGAGACCTAAATGGGTCAAGCCATGAACTGTCCATATCCCCAGGGACAGACCCTTTTAGCTTTAGGAAGAGATTTAACTTGATGAGATGGAATTCTGGTCTTGGCGACTTGATGTCAGTGTTTATTGTAATTTGGCTAATGGGTTAATGGGGCAAACTATTATTGGTGGATACGACCCTTTACTTATCCTCTTTATGAATGAATTGCCTATAAATCCATAGATAAAACGAAAAATGGCTACTTATGGGATTTGTATAGAAGCAAGGCCAGTTAGGGTATGTGTACACGCCATATTTTTCAGGCAGGTCCGCTCAGGAATCCGCTTGAAAAAGTGCTTAAAGGGAATCTGTCAGCAGGTTTTTACTATATAATCTGAGAGCTGCGTAAGGTAGGGGCTGAGACCCTGATCCCAGCGATGTGTCACTTGCTGGACTGCTTGCTGTCATTTTCATACAATCACAGTTTTCTGTGCTGCATATCTAGCAGTGCTCAGAATGCTGAGCTCTGTATAACCCCGCCCACACGACTGATTGGCTGTTTCCTGTGTACACTGCAGAAAGCTGTTAATCAATGGTGGGGTGTGGTTGGACTAGGAGGCACCTAGTCCTGTAGTGATAATCTCCTGATTTTATTGACACAACGACACACAGCCCAGTAAGTGACACAGCGCTGGAATCAGGGTCTCACCCCCTACATAATACTGCTCTCAGATTACAAAGTAAAAACCTGCTGACAGATTCCCTTTAAAAATGCTAAGAAGAATAAACATATGCACTGCAAAGTCAAAAACGATCTACTCTTTTCAGTCTTTTTGAGCTTCTTTTAACTGAAAGCTGTGAAGTGGATAAAATAAATAGTTATCTAAACAGTTTATATACACAGAATGAGTTTCAGGAAAAGCACCGCTAGCATTCTCCTGAATCATATTCTGTTTCAAAAACTCACGCCGCGTCTAAAAGACGTTATGTGCACATACCCTTATTTTTGGTGCCCACCCATGCCACTGCCGAAAATATGTTTTTTAATGTAATGTCTTGACAAGAGGAACAAAGAAAATTGATATATGAGTGCACACTCAGCATTTGATATACTATATGAACATGGGCTTCAGTAGGACCCCGACTGCCATGATAATCCATCAACACCGGGGGAAGGCGAGGGACACCTAGATTTTAAAAAAAGGATGCTCCAGCATTGTATTATTATTATATGGGGAATTATTATTATTTATTATTATAGCGCCATTTATTCCATGGCACTTTACATGTGAAAAATGACCATACATAGTAAAAATTACAATAATCTTGAACACAATGTGTCAGCGACTGGTACAGGAGGAGCGAGGACCCTGCCCGCGAGGGCTCACAATCTACAAGGGATGGGTGAGGATACAGTAGGTGAGGGTGCAGCTGATCGTGCAGCGGTATGGTGGAGCGGTGGTTACTGCAGGTTGTCGGAAGAGGTGGGTCTTCAGGCTCTTTTTGAAGGTTTCCACGGTCGACGAGAGTCTGATGTGTTGGGGTAGAGAGTTCCAGAGTAGGGGGGAAACACGGGAGAAATCTTGTATGCGATTGTGGGAAGAGGAGATAAGAGGGGAGTAGAGCAGGAGATCTTGTGAGGATCGGAGGTTGCGTGCAGGTATGTACCGGGAGACTAGGTCAGAGATATATGGCGGAGACAGGTTGTGAATGGCTTTGTATGTCATGGTTAGGGTTTTGAACTGGAGTCTCTGGGCAATGGGGAGCCAGTGAAGAGATTGACAGAGGAGAGGCCGGGGAATAGCGGGGGGACAGGTGGTGGATTAGTCGGGCAGCAGAGTTTAGGATAGACTGGAGGGGTGCGAGAGTGTTAGAGGGGAGACCACACTAGCAGGAGGTTGCAGTAGTCGAGGCGGGAGATGATGAGGGCGTGCACTAGTGTTTTTGCAGATTCATGGTTGAGGAATGTGCGGATCCGGGAGATATTTTTGAGTTGGAGTCGGCAGGAAGTGGAAAGGGCTTGGATATGTGGTTTGAAGGAGAGTTCAGAGTCCAGGGTTACCCCAAGGCAGCAAGCTTGAGGGACTGGGGAGAGTAGACAGCTATTGACTTTAAGACATAAGTCAGGTGTGTGTGTGTGTGTGGGGGGGGGGGGTTGAGTGAGATGGTGGAAAGATGGTGAATTCAGTTATGTCCATTTTAAGTTTTAGAAATCTAGGGAATGCAAATATTTACTCTGGACTCAGTATGGACAAGAGCAATAGCTGATGTTGATGTCCCAGTGACATTTATAACCTCGTCCATCTGACGTCTACAACATGATTCAACTTTTTAAATGAAAGCAAACATTTGCCCCCCTAAGTGTCCATATAGCCGCATCTCAAGGTTACAAGGATAAATTGCGGCATCAGGCGGCGTGAGGCATTCTGGGTATTCTGTACAGGTAGATTCCGCTATTTATAGATAATATATTATCCCGCTGTGCTCGGGCTCTGCGTTCACTGCGCATCGTAAAGGTCATAGGATGTGTCACCAGCTGTCCTATGCTGAAGGCAGACTGTGCCGTGATAATGTGGCTGATTATAGCATCATTGTATATTATTATTATTATTGTTGGTGGTATGATGATTATTATTAATGTTGTTATTATATTATTATTAGTAGTAGTACTTATTTAATTTATTCTTGGTATTTTATTTGTTATTATTATTAGTGTTATTATTTATTTAATTTATGATTTCATTTATTATTAATTTCATTTATTATTAGTGGTATTATTTATTTAATTTATTATTATTATTTATTATTATAGCGCCATTTATTCCATGGCGCTTTACATGTGAAAAGGGATATACATAGCAAAAACAGGTACAATAATCTTGAACACAATGTGACAGCGACTGGTACAGGAGGAGCGAGGACCCTGCCCGCGAGGGCAATTTATGATTTCATTTATTATTAGTGTTATTATTTATTATTTTATTATTATTGTTGTTATTTCATTTATTATTAGTGGTATTATTATTTATTTCATTTATTATTAGTGTTATTATTTATTACTTTATTATTATTGTTATTATTTCATTTATTATTAGTGTTATTATTTTTTATTTCATTTATTACTAGTGTTATTATTTTATTATTATTGTTATTATTTCATTTATTGTTATTATTTATTTAATTTATTACTAGTGTTATTATTTTATTATTATTGCTATTATTTCATTTATTGTTAGTGTTATTAATGTTTATTTCATTTATGATTTAATTTATTATTATTATTTATTTTATTATGAGGGTTATTGTTATTATTTATTATTGTTATTATTTCATTTATTTAATTATTATTTATTTTATTTATTATTATTAGTGTTATTATTATTTATTATTGTATTACTCATATTTATTATTTTATTATTATTATTAACAGTGGTATTATTATTAATTATTGTATTATTATTATTTAATGTATTATTTTATTTAATATTATTAGTGTTATTATTATTAATAACAATGCTTAATTTATTAGTGTTTTTATTATTTATTGAATTTAGTATTAGTATTATCATTTTATTTATTATTATTAGTGTTATTATTTTATTTATTATTATTATTATTTTTATTATTATTGATCTTACATTATTTATTGTTATAAAAGTTGGATTTATTTAGATAATAAAACAAATGCCTATACTTAGGAAGGGTTGCCATTCTTAGTGCCTAGGATGTGGACAGTCATGTGGATGTTTTTGCCTACATTGTCAGAGCTCTTCTAATCAAAGCAGGCACAGAAAGTTCTGGGAATCAGTGCAGAAGTTACAGGAGGATGGAGAGCAGGGAAGGGTCGGCGTATGCTGGGTGACCGGGTGACTGGACATCAGATCAGTGCTGCCCGCTTCCCTTCTAGTTCTTCTATGCCTCCTAGTAGGGTCTGTTAGAGGTTGGGATTAATTACTATACTGCACTGAACTATCTCCGACTTTTAGTTCCATGTCAGGTTTTTTTTTACATAATGTTTAATGAGTAACCGTTGTTTTAATTTTTATCACATAAATCAATATAACATGTGAAAACAAGCAACGTTGTACTATATCTTATCAGTGAAATCTGCTTCTTTCTCCCCCCGGACTGACCTTTCACTCTTAATTCCTGGGTAAAATCTATATGCAGTGAAGACTGATTTTCCCCTTACTGAGATAGAAGGTGACAGTTGGTACTTTGAAAATTCTACGGAGTGGGAGGAGCTAGCGGCAGACACAGACATTCCACTGCAATGACAGTTACAATTCCCCATAGAACCTTACGAGCACCAACTGTCATCTCTTGTCTCAGTGATGTTCTCATTATAAGAATGGTATGCCTTGACTTTATGATCAGTGGGTATGATCTTTGTCATCCTTTACGATCTTTAGAACCCGTTTGGCTCATTTCCTGACCGTCAGTGGAAAGAACTAGGACTTTTCTGCTGGTCTCTCCGGACTGGACGGCCTAGAGGGTTGTCGTAAAGGGAAAGTGTCTGCTATATACATTTATGTCATGTCCAGGATTTAAAGGAAAAGGTTCAGCATTGATAAAATTACAAAAAATCGCAAACGAGGTTGGAGAAACACACGGTGCACAGGTTTCAAACTCAGAATATCTGAGGGATGCAAGTCCCACCTGTTGGATCTGCAGCGATCTCGAGATCTTGGACTATTGTGAATAGAGAGGCAGCTCCGCATGCACGGCTCTCTTCATTCACACCTATGGAAAGCCTGAAAATAGCTGGAGAGAATCGTACACATGCACACCCCTCTCCATTATTAGCAGCTAAGTTATGGATCTTGGGAGACCCCCTTCTCTAAATGTCTTCTGGATATGCCATACCTGTCTGAGATTGGAAACCCCTCCATGCTAAGGATCAGTAGGGATCTCAGCAGTTTGACCTTTACCGATCAAGATCTTAAAGGGAATGTGTTACCAGATTTTTGTCCCCTAAACTGAGAGCAGCATGATGTAGTGTCAAAGACCCTGATTCCAGCGATGTGTCACTTACTGGGCTGCTTTGTGTAGTTTTGATAAAAACAGTTTTATCAGCAGGAGATTATCACTAGAGGGACTAGTAAATCTGCTGTCCAACCACGCCCCCACCACTGATTGGCTGCTTTGTGCATAAGCAGAAAGTTACCAATCAGAGGTGTGGGCGGGGTTATCAGAGCTCAGCATCCTGAGAAAACAGGGACTTTATCAAAATGGCAGCAAGCAGCCCAGCAAGTGACACATCACTGGAATCAGGGTCTCTGCCCCTACATCATGCTGCTCTCAGATCACATAGCAAAAACTGCTGATAGATTCCCTTTAAGGATATGCTATCACTTACCATGGTAGGCAAGACCCTTTAATTTGAGGATACAATTAAAATCCACTGTTAAGGTATCACTCCATTATTAAACACTGCTTATTTATGATGTTAGACCTCCCAACCACAACCTTCTTCTAAGGTCCCATAAGACCATTAATGATAACATTTACTATATAAACATAAAATACACTACAAATAGTAAAAAATTCATTACCGTGCATGTTTTTTCCATTGTGTTTGCTGCTTTTAAAGTAACGAGCATGTCTTAGTGGGGGGGGCACCATGCCATGTCTTACCGAAGAGGTGGAGTTCAGGGCGCATGTGGTCAGTCATGTGGACGTTCCTATCAAAGCAGAGTAATGCCTTCCCTATGCATACTAATCCAGATTAAGCACAGGAAGTGACCCCGAGGACAGAGGTCATCCTAGTAATTTAGTGTGTACATGTCCCAATACTTGTGTATATGGGTTTTCTGCACTGAAAATTCGATTTAAATACTTTTATGCCCAAAAAATGACAAAAGTATTCTCGGAGTGATACCTTTATTGGCTAACCAGAAAAAAAAAATATATGCAAGCTTTAAGAGCACAGAGGCTGCTACGTCAGGCAATATTACAAATGAATTGATAAGACAAATGGCACAGCATTTAAGAGATGTTACAGTACCACATTTGTTCATGAGGTGGAGGGGGTGATGCCTCCTATTGATAAGTCAAAGAGATCAAATTTAGGGTTTTTAGTTGCAAATGGCAAGTCTGTGGGAATGTTTAAT
Source organism: Phyllobates terribilis (assembly GCF_046119375.1). Classification (NCBI taxonomy): domain Eukaryota; kingdom Metazoa; phylum Chordata; class Amphibia; order Anura; family Dendrobatidae; genus Phyllobates; species Phyllobates terribilis. Next base: position 235,640,520 of record NW_027362767.1, on the reverse strand, counting down.
CATCTGGAGACCGTCTGGTGGAGGTGTGAATTGAATCCATGTAGTGAGTCATAAATCCAGGTGTTAGATTGAATAACATCTTTTTAATGCTGTGCCTTTTGTCTTATCAATTCATTTGTAATCCTGCCTGAAGAAGGAGCCTCTGTGCTCTGAAAGTTTGCATATATATTTTTTTTCTGATTAGCCAATAAAGGTATCACTCCGAGAATACTTTTGTCATTTTTGGGCATAAAAGTATTTAAATCGATTTTTCTGGCTAACACAGTACCACAATATAACTTTGTATTGTACATCACTACAGTGAAAATTGTAATACATAGTACTGAAATGGCTAGCAAATCTCCAGCATTACTTCTCCAAAGAAAGTGCGAATTGCTCTTTCATTATGCTCTTGGAGGACCCCCCCCCCACCCTTTCCTTTTTAAGCATTTTAAGCATGGATGACCACCACAACAGCTGATGTCCTGGGGGGTCATGCAGTCATTGCCTTTTGTTCCACGTAGTGAGAGCTGTCATGTCCTAGCAGTAGATTTCCTGTGCGAGTGAGCGAAAGAGGCTGAATCTTAGCCCCGCAGGGCTGCACGACTATACACATAAACATCTCCCGACGAATAGGATGATACAAGGAGGCAAAAGCAAGACCACTCAATGTGTAATCCTCCGTCAGACTCTTAGGAATAACCAGTCCTGGCAAATCTATCAAATGTAAATGGATACAATTGTGGCACTAGTGCTCTTCAGATGCCAACGTTGTGACAGCTCATAGGATGGGCCTTCATCAGAGATATCGGGTTTTACATGGAGGAATCACAGACGAACAGTAATCAGATGGGAAGTTTTAGAGAGATCCATTTTTAAAATGCCCATATGCATCCATGGGTTGTATTGCCGAAATGCCCCATGTCATTACCGGGCACAATTCAGGCGACATGGTTCACTGAGTACACATTGTCCATTGCTTCGCATTATTAAAATTGGCTTCTTTAATTGAGAAAGTAAAATGCCTATGACAGCAATAACTTATGGGAGTTCAAGAATGGAGAATGTTATAATGGTTGGCCTGGGCTACATAATAAAAAGCTATGGCGGTGGTAATGCCAGAGGCGGATACTAACAGCCAAGGGCCCTTGGGTAGGACTCATACATTGACCTACCTTAATACCCCACTGGTGTATATACATGCACATACACACGCACATGCATATTCACAAGATGCACACACATACAGTGCTGCTCATCATTGGCACCCCTTCATTTTTTTCATAGACTGTACAATATCTTCAGAAATAAATGGAAATGTACCACAGTTATATCCTCAGGATTTTTTAATTAGTGTCCAAAGTAATACAACAATGCATCGGTTGAACGTTGGATCCCTGGGGTGGAAGATGGACCCCCAATAACTCATGATGGGGTCTTATAGGGTTTTGTCAAAGTTTCTGTTATTTGCATGGCAAAAGTCCCCTGTGAGAATAGAGCGGTTTTGCACGTGTGACCATTCACTTCTACGGGACTGATGCAGTGGCTGTCATACAAGTATAACTACAGGTGCATCTCACAAAAGTAGAATATCATCAAAAAGTTCATTTATTTCAGTTCTTCAATACAAAAAGTGAAACTCCTATATTATATAGAGTCATTACAAACAGTGATCTATTTCAAGTGTTTATTTCTGTTAATGTTGATGATTATGGCTTACAGCCAATGAAAACACAAAAGTCATTATCTCAGTAAACTAGAATAATTAACAAAAACACCTGCAAAGGCTTCCTAAGGGTTTTAAAAGGTCCCTTAGTCTGTTTCAGTAGGCTCCACAATCATGGGGAAGACTGATGACTTGACAGATGTCCAGAAGGCAGTCATTGACACATGCCACAAGGTCCCAGAGTCTGGAGGAAGAGTGGAGAGGCCACAATCCAAGCTGCTGGAGGTCTAGTGTGAAGTTTCCACAATCAGTGATGGTTTGGGGAGCCATGTCATCTGCTGGTGTAGGTCCACTGTGTTTTTTCAAGACCAAAGTCCGCGCAGACGTCTACCGGGAAATTTTACAGCACTTCATGCTTCCCTCTGCTGACAAGCTTTTTGGAGATGGAAATGTCATTCTCCAGCAGGACTTGGCCCCTGTCCACACTGCCAAAAGTACCAATACCTGGTTTACACACAACAGTATCACTGTGCTTGATTGGCAGCAAACTCGGCTGACCTTAACCCCATAGAGAATCTATTATAGAGAATCTATGGGGTATTGTCAAGAGGAAGATGAGAGACCCCAGACCCAACAATGCAGACGAGCTGAAGGCTGCTATCAAAGCAACCTGGGCTTCCATAAAACCTCAGCAGTGTCACAGGCTGATCGCCTCCATGCCACATTGCCGCATTGATGCAGTAATTGATGCAAAAGGAGCCCGACCAAGTATTGAGGGCATTTACTGAACAGACATTTCAGTAGGACAACATTTCGGATTTTAAAAACCTTTTTCAAGCTGTTGTTATAAAGTATTGCAATTTACTGAGATAATGACTTTTGTGTTGTCATTGGCTGTAAGCCATAATCATCAACATTAACCGAAATAAACACTTGGAATAGATCCCTCTATGTGTAATGACTCTATATAATATAGGAGTTTCACTCTTTGTATTGAGGAACTGAAATAAATTAACTTTTTGATGATATTCTAATTTTGTGAGATGCACCTCTATGTTGAGTTATTTGGCCCATTATCATGTTTACCATGAGGATCAGACATTACATTGACCTGTTCTCTTCCTCTCCGTAGAGATTCGCAGCCAGCTGATTGAGCAAGGAAAATGCATAGATGCTCAGGTGGAGCACAGACAGCAGCTGCTGCAAGAATTGAGTGAGTTCCTGCGCAGGAAAGCGGAGATCAACCTGGAGTATTCCCGAAGCCTTGAAAAGCTGTGTGATCGCTTCTCCTCTAAAATCCGCAACTCCAAGGAACATCACAGGTAATGGCCCAATGGGCGGGAAAGATTTAGGAATCTTCTCTTTAAGACTAGCACTGACTTCCATTGCGGATTGCATTTGGTTGCCCAACAAGGTCAAAGTCGTTGTTTGTGTAGCCCCCGCCTAAACCACTTCTCTCCTCGATTTTTCTCCTTTAGGAAGGATCAGCCACTTCTGTCCCCGATCAATTGCTTGTACATGGTCCTAAACCACACGCGTCAAGAAAGCCGGGATTATGCCGCCCTCAACGACGTGTACAGCTCACATCTTATCCCACGACTCACGCATACAGGGGAGGATCTCGTCCGCCTTACAAAGAAGGTTAGACTTAGCCTAATTGCTCATTCACACCTGCGTATGAAAATACAGGTGAAATCTAGATGGACAATATATATATATATATCGGGGTTTTTTTTTTGCTTTTACTTATAAATTGTAACTTTTTTTTGTTCCCTCATTGAGTTTTCTGTTAGTTCCTTTTTGTTGAAGAATACTTTTTATTTCTTTTGCTGTTTTTGTAAGCAAATACCGATTATACAGATGTGAACTATACAAAGATGGAACTTGCGGTTTTGAAGGCAAACCATTGACTTCCTCTTTTAAGCTCATTTATGTACTTTGAATGTATTGCTATTGTTTTTTTTTACAAAGCAAGAGAAGAAAGGAATTCATGCAGATCCATAATAAGCAAGTGTGAATGATCCCTCAAAAAAAAAAGTAGACAAATAAGATGGGACGACATTATCGATTGCCATAAATAATCTGTTCACTTTATTGTATGAGTTGTTACAATTACAGGGATAATAAATATAACTCTTGGGCCCCTGTGCAGCTACACAGGTTGCACCAAGATATGTATGCCCCTGCAACATGCCTGTAATGAAGAAGAATACAATTTAGAGCTTTAGGCAGAGAAAATCCTCCTCTACTTGCTAAAATTGCTGCTTGCAAATCTAGAGGCTCTGAGACTGATTCCTAGGGAAGAACACAATTCAAGAAAAAGCAAATAATTTTATAGCTAGATACAATGAACAACGACAGATGCCAGGGGCCTCTCCCACAATGTACTGAGCTGTCGGAGGATATGGGCCCCTACATTATGCCTGTAATGAAGAAGAATACAATTTAGAGCTTTAGGCATAGAAAATCCTTCTCTACTTAGCAGTGCTGCCTGTGATTCATTGCTAAAGTTGCTGCCTGCAAAACTAGAGGCTCTGAGATTGATTCCTGTAGAAGAACGTGATTCAAGAAAAGCAAATAATTTATTAAATAGATACAACAAGCAACAACAGATGCCAGGACCCTTTCCCTCAGTTTCCTGATCTGTCAGAGGATAGAGGCCCTTACATTATGCCTGTAATGAAGAAGAATACAATTTAGAGCTTTTGGCAGAGAAAATCCTCCTCTACTTAGCAGTGCTGCCTGTGACTCATTGCTAAAGTTGCTGCCTGCAAAACTAGAGGCTCTGAGATTGATTCCTGGGGAAGAACACAATTCAAGAAAAGCAAATTATTTATTAACTAGATCTAATCAACAAAAGCAGATACCAGTGCCTGTAATGAAGAAGATATAATGAGCAATGACAGATGCCAGGGGAGTCTCCCACAACGTCCTGAGCTGTCGGAGGAGAGGGACCTCATCCTCCAAATTTTCTGAGTTGAAGGAGGAAAGTAAAAAACAGAGTCCAGATTACGAACATGCCGTACAGATGAACCGACTGCCCATGTTATATGAATGCAGGGATTTTTAGAGATTTTTTTTTTTATATTAGGGAAAAATACATTTGAATTTACGCCTCCCCCACTTCTTTTTCTACTCTAAATATGCATGACTATTTCTGACACATATTTGGATGTGGAGGTTTGAGGCGATGTCGGTGCATAATGCGACATTTGCATATCTATTTACAGATAGTTTTGCTTAAGTCGACGCCTTATGCTGTTTCCCTTCCCCCCGCAGAGTAAAGACATCGGCGCCCAGCAGCAGGAGGATCTGATGAAGCTGGTGTCTGAGTTACAAGGGGTGAGTACGGCGGGGTGGAGGACAGACGAGAAGTTTACTTCGAGTCATCATAACATAACGTCACATCTGGCGGGGACTCGACTCATCCGTCATGTATTCATGTGATTCAACGTGCTGGAATCTGGATCTGTCAATGCCAAAGGCTTTCTGTGTAATTACATAAACATGGCAGCTCTGTGAGATAGGCGCGACAGTCTGCAGAAGCCGTGGGCAATCCCAGCTCCCGAGCTCATGCCTGAAAACGGAGCCATATTACAGTTACGGTATTATATTATAATGTAATCGAAATTACCGCCGTGTAAAAAATGTTTCCAGTGGACAGCTCATGCACGCTCACACAAGCACGCTCACATATTTTAAATATAGGGATATGTGTTCCACCTTCACCCTGGAAAAGGGTTAATAGAGTAGAAAAACATGGCTGCTTTCTTCCGGAATCAGAGTGTCGCTTGTTCAAGTTTACATTGCAGCTAATTGCCATTGAAGTAAATGCAGCTGACCTGCAATGCCACATTCAACCAGAGGACAAGTGTGGTGCTGTGCCGGCAAATTTTGGCCACACTCCAATCCACACCCATTTACCATTTCTTTCTACCCTGGCAGGAAGAGTTGTTAGAGGGTCGGTGGTAGTGAGGGACATTCAGCAGACATACTAGACTGCAGAACGTCGACCCAAATCCAGGACTGTCCGCTGTATCCGGGACAGTTGGGACTAGAGTTGAGCGGATGGATTCTTGGGTCTCTGGTCCAGGTCAGTGATACCTGGCGGTTGGACAGGAGGCCGTGAATCTCTAACCATCCGGCGTTCCCGGCGGCTTTTGATCACCCCGGTCAGCGCGACATCATCTGTGCGTCCTGCTCATCTCTAGTTGTGGATTATTTTTTTGTTCCTTCATTCACAGTCGGAGCCGCCAGAACTTTCTCATCCTTATTTAGCTTCACTATACGACTTTTTTTTTTTTAGTGTCTGTTCACACAGTGCAGAAATACATTTTTTATTTTTCCTGTTTTCTGCAGGAACCGCACCAAACTCCACAATAACAATCTTTTCTAGTTATTGCTGCATTTTTTAGGCCTTTATCCCCTTTATTTGATGATTTTCTGGTGCAGATGTGAAGCCGCCTTTTTAATGTACTTTTTATAGAATAGAAAAGCTTTGATTTAGCACTTAAAAAAGTATCTGCAATTTTTTACATGTTTTTTTTTTTTTAGGCTCCACATAAAACCCTAGAGAAAAAATAGCATCAAAACTGCATCTCTAGACCACAGGGGGTGCCGTTTTCATGAAATCACATCCACTTTGCTTGAACATTTAAACGCAGCTGAATTTCTGTGCAAAAAAAAAAAAAAGCGGCAGAAAATACGCAGCATTTACTCTACATGTGAACACGGCCTAAATTTCCAAGCAAAGTGGACGTGATTTCATGGAATCTCCGTCCTCTGTGCATCTAAACACTCTGCTGAACTCCGCGGTTTTGTGATGTTGCCCGTCCCCAAAGAGGGGAAGACATCAGTGAGCAGAGAGGTAAGTATTAGAGGTCGGGACAAAGCCCTGACGTGCCGGGACATCAGGTCTGAGCCCTCCAATTGGGACAGTCCTGCTGAATCCGGGACATTTGGGAGCTATGCTTTAGGGAGGACCTGTCACTTGCCATAAATATGTTATCTATGTATCTGGTGTAAATGCCGCTGTTTTCCTGAATCCGGTGATGTTTTTCTTTTGTTCCTGCGCCTCTCCGTTCCTGAGATACGACCCTCTCTTTCCTGTATATAATTCTAGTCTTTTTAGTCAAGTGGGCGTGCTCATCAACTCTTTTCTGTGGCTATATTTTTGAGGACTAAAATACTAGCTTTATATACAGGGAGGAAGGTCGCATATCTCAGCAACGGAGAGGCGCAGGAACAAAAAATAAACATCGTCGGATTCAGAACAGCGACATTTACACCAGGTTAAAAAAAATACATGTTTATGGTAAGTGACAGGTCCCCTAAGTATTTGACTATGCTTTATTTTCTGAACGCGTAATTTATAGTTTATATCTGGGATATCACAAAGCAAACTAATGACTTCTCCAATTATTAATTGTAATTTTATACTTGTGAAAACAGCAAGTCAGACTTCTAGGTTAGTTCTGATCATATATGGACTACTAGGCTATTTAAGGGGGAATTTGGGTTGTAAGAAGTTATCAACTATCCGAAGATCAACTGAGCCCTCTAGCTGAATGGAGACATTCATGCCTGCTGCTACTCCATTGAGAGTGCGTGGGACTTACGGGAGCACTCAATTTCTTCAATTCCCGTAGATTGATGGAAGTGACAGCACCCATCACATGCTCGACCGCCTCTCTGCTCAAACATGGGGCACTAGTCCCTCATTCTGGCGATCTTAGTGGCTGAGTCTTATCGATAGGATCACAACTAAAATAGTAGTGTCACGTGGTTACCTCGACAGAGAGGGGCAAGGTGTCTGATTTCACATACTCCTGCACTGATTAGAAGCACTTCACCATCATATTAAAAGGAGCAGGTTTCTGCTAGCAGTGCAGGGGTTAATCTGTTCAGTTGAGAGTCTCTGAAGCTTTCCTGCTTTAATGGTCTCAGCTGTTCAGTGTTGGCCACTCCTCTCTTCTGTATATATTCCCCTCTAGCAATCAGGGATTGCCAGTGTTAGTTCATACTGCCTGGTTCTGGAGTTGGAGGTGTTTGTTGTTTGAGGAGGCGTTTGGAGTTTTGTTCTAAAGACTGTTGTTTGGTGATTAGTCTGTGTGCATATCCTCATCCTCTCCTTTTTGTTTTTTCCCTTCCATCTCTGCCCGGTGTTACACTCTTTTGTCTGTGAGTGCATATTTATATGATTGGAATTTTCATTTATCCCTGTACATCTTCCCTTGTTAATATAAAGAAAAAAAAACAAAAAAAACATGGTGCTGTTAAAAGGCTCGGATGCCGCACACAGCACGCAGAGAGTATGGCAGAGGTTTAATTCAAGATTTGGTTTCTACACGCAGGGAGTGTAAATTTAAGTAACACAACAATAAAACAGTAAAATCGGACAATAAACTATTGTGGTTTAACTATAACACGGAAAGGATGAACAATACGGCGCAGTCCCAAAAGTTCAGGCTAAATAAGAGAAGGTAGATTACTGGAGGCTTACACTTATCTGTCCTTTAGCGATAGCTACGTCCGTCTTCAGACACTCACTCCGGAGGGTGTCCGTCTTCTGGCGGCAGTGGAAGGTCTCAGGCCTCACCCACTGGGCCCCCAGTACTTTTGACCACATGATAGCGGTCATGACTCCTTTAAGCTCCTCCGGCGTACAACAAACTGCGTTAGGATCACTAATCCCGGGTGCGTCCTCACCCGTAGGTTACCGTCAGATGTCTGGAAAACTGTGGTGATGCAGGTAACTAACGATCACTTTCTGTAGACCCGGTACAGACCGCACGCCCCTTGTTTTGCGGTAAGCTGTGTCACCCGTTCGTCCGTCACCGCAGACAGGTCAGCATGTCTCTATTTCACCGAGGACAGGGCAGCACGTCTCTCTCTCGTTGTCGGCAGGTCAGACTGTTTCTCCCCAACTGACGGTCTGCTCTCCTCAACCAACTATCTCTTTTGCGCGAGCCCAGACACCTGACTTCCTCTCTTCTGTCCCTCTCCTCTGTCCCCCAGCACTGTCCAGGAAGTCCCCCGTGCACTCTTAATCCCGTCCCCTGGCAACACTGGGCAGGACCCTGGCAGTTCCGGCGCCGGAGCTCCGCACCTGTCGCTAGGCAAGTCTTCCTTCTTACACTCCCGCTCCCTTTGAGCTCGCCATTCCACGGGCGTGAGTTTTTTCACCAGGCGCTCACACTCTCTGACCTCCTGGATGATACGTTGCCAGATGAACTGATCCTGATTGTAGCGGATAGGCGGCACACCAGCCGTGGATCGTTCGGACCGGTGTAACGCAGTTGGAGCGCAGGGTACTTGAGAGTCGCTGGGGTTCCTAACTTCGCCCGGCCCAACCTGACTGAGCGGTGGGCCCTCCTCTCTCGTGTGGGAAGCTGTGGGCGATGTGAGACTGGGGATCGCAGCCACTATCGTCTCTTCCTCCTCATCATCGTAGACGGGCTCACTGGGTGTGGGATCTCTCGTCCTTGTGCTGAGTTCTTCCTTCTTTTCCTCATCGCTAGACAAACAGGGCCGTAACATGCTTCGATGAACGATTCTAGTTGGAGCCGCTTCTTCCCCCTCAGGCTGAACCTCATACACCGGTCCTTCAGGACTAACTCTCCTTTTCACTCGATACGGGGTCAACTCCCGCCGTCTACTCAGCTTGCCCCGGGGTCTCTTGTCCCGTACCAACACCCGTTCTCCCGACTTAAGGGCTGTCCCCCGAAGAGGTGGCGTTTCATGGTGCCTATGTTCCTTAAACTTCTGCTGCACTAACCTCCGAAGAGTCTGCAACCGGTGCTGATGCTCCCGGACTCAGGTAGATGGGCCCGTCCGGGGCCAGTCCTCCACGGGATCTAGTTCGAGCTCGGTGATCTCCCTACCCTTTTGTCCGAACAGCAGGGTGTAGGGGGTGAACCTGTGGCACTATGTACCTGGTTATTATAGACCCACACCAGCTCGGCCACAAACTCCGGCCAGCGTACCTTCCGATCTTCTTCCAAGGTTCAAAGCATCTGGATCAAAGTTCTGTTGAAGCTTTCACAGGACCCATTCCCTTGCGGATGGTAAGGGGTGGTCCTAGACTTCTCGATCTTGTATAGCCGGTGCAGCTCCTCCATCACCCGTCCTTGGAAACAAGCTCCTTGATCGGAGTGAATTCTCTTCGGACAGCCATAGACCCTGATGAAGTCCCGACAGATAGCCTGGGCAGCAGATTCAGCTGTTTGATCCCTGGTCGGAGTTACCACCGTGAATTTCGTGAAGTGGTCGGTCATGACCAGGCAATGTCCATACCCGAGATGCGCCGGCCCAATGGTCAGGTAGTCGATCATCAACACCTCTAAGGGCGCAGCCGTCACAATGGTCTGGACGGGGGCCCGCTGCTCTGAGGTTTTCACCAACTCACAACTCCGGCACTTCTGGCAGACGTTCTCCACTGCAACTCTTAGCTGCGGGTGGTACACTAGTCTCTGCAGCCACTGGAAGGTGGCTCCCCGCTCGTGTGCTTCCTTGGCCAGTGTTCCGATCACACTCTCTGGAACCACTACTTGCCAAGTGGGGCCGAACTCCCGTACCAACTGGACCCGTCTGTACAACAAGCCGTCCTGCAGGCTCAGTCTCTCCCACTGCCGCAGCATCTTCAGCCCCTCTGGTGTCAGGGTCCCCCTTTCTTTGCGGTTAGGGACTTGTTTCAAAGCCACCCACTGTCGCAACCGCACAATCTCTCCATCCATTTGCTGTATCCGTACCCACTCGTCCCTGGGCCGCCCCAACATGTGTCCTTCTTTCACTTCCCCGATCTGTCCCTGCGTAGCCGACAACGGGCTGCCAACCCTCCGGAAGCTGGGCATCTCTTCGGCCTCCAGTTCTTCGTCTCGGTCACGGTCGGGGTGCTCATGGGTCACCCTGGAGAGGGCATCAGCATGCGTGTTTTCAGCCCTAGGCCTGTAGGTGATCTTATACCGGTACCGAGCCATGCGAGCCACCCATCGTTGTTCCAGGGCTCCCAACTTCGCGTTTTCCAGATGAGCCAACGGGTTGTTGTCTGTCTTCATCAACACTTCAGACCCCGACAAGTACTCCGCGAACTTTTCTGTCATTGCCCATACTAGGGCCAACAATTCCAGTTTTAAAGGAGCTGTAATTGTCTGGGTTCTTCTCCAAGTCTCGGAGGGAGCGACTCGCATATGCTATCACCCGCTCTCTCTGACGTGCCCCCTGGGTCGTGGGTGACTCGGTGCTGGGCCGGTCGTTGCTTAGGGGATGTCACAGTGGCAGTGACCCGATCCGTGACCCAGGGCGGTCAATCAAAAGGGAATATTTACAGGGGATTATAGTTTATATATAAAGTTCGTGACGCCACCTGTGGTATGCGGCTAAAGGGAGCCGCCGCTGCGGAGCAGTTCCTCTGGAGCTGATGTTAGTGCAGCAAAGCTGGTGTGGCTCTCCACAGGTAGAGCTTAGCTCCAGGGCAGTGTAGATGTTAAAGATGGTATAGGTGATGCTGGGCGTTGTAGTGCAGGGGTGATGGCGCAGATATTAATCACAGAGACCGTGGGGTGCAGTCTTCCAAGCTTACTCACAGTTATTAAGTTCCTCAGGTTACAGGTTCCGGACTACAACCTTCCACGTTGCGCTGCGTTCACCAGGCAGGGGTTCAGCAATCCCTCAGGTGGTTCAAGAGTGCTTGACAGGACCCTTTTCTGTGTGCCTTCCTCAGTCGTCTTTCTGCGCTGGCTCTCGCTCTCCTGCCCTGCGCCTCGCAAATAGTGTCCCAATCCGGTAGCCTCGGGTCTTGTTGGGCGACCTGCAGTCCCCTGGACCCTCTGTAGCCACCTTCTCAGCTATATAATTGTGGATGTGGCCACTGCACCTTACAAGTACAGCAGCCTCTGGTTCCTAGCTGAGCCTTGTAGTTCTCCACTAGTTTAGGGGCCGGTCCCCTCTGCGGCTCGATCCCTCCATCGCCTGGCAGATTCGGGCGTACGGGTGGCCTCCAGCACTGCCCGTACCCCTGGGATCCCTTCTGTTCCAGAAGCCTTTCTCCTGCTCCCTCTCCTCTCTCAGTCCTGGGCCTCTCACTAGGCCAGCCTCCGGAGCAGAGCTCCTGCACAGCCTCTGCTCCACTCACTTTCCTCCTCTGACTGGCTTGTCTTTCTAAGATGGCTCCCCTTTTTATACAGCTTCCTTTCATGTGCTCCCCTGATCTACGTCCTCCACCCACACCCACTACATGGTTCCCCCTCACTTGGTTCCCCTCCACTCCAGCCAGGGACCAGGGACTGTACTCTCCCTTAGGAGCAATCTCGCCCTGCCCTGCTGAAGTGGACGTGTTGGATGCAGGTGTTAGGGTTCCGGGCAGCACTCTATCCTTACCTGAGAGTGGGATACCACACCTCTGGGTGAGATGCAGTACCTCTGTGGCGACTGAACCCGCAGGGGCGCCACATCTCCCATCCTGCTCCTGCGACAGCACGGCCCCTAGACCAAGGAGACTTCCATCGGAACGAAGGGCTGAGAAAAGTCCGCGTTGGCCAGTATGGGAGATTCAAGACCATCTTCAAGGCCCTAAAGGCCTCCTCCTGTTCTCTTCCCCATTTCACTGTTCAATTTTTCGAACCCGCAGGTATCCCTTGAAGGAGCTCCAGTAGTGGATTAGCAATGCGCGTGAAATTTTTCACAAATCTGCGGTAATACCCTGCGAGTCCTAGGAAGGCCCGCACGTCCTTTACAGTCTTCTGGGTGGGCCACTCTTGCACGGCGGCCACTTTCTCCCGATTGGGCCTGACTCCTTCACCGGACACCGTGTGCCCGAGGTACTCAACCTGCTTGCGGAATATATGACATTTTTGTGGCTTCACCTTCAGGCCGTGATTTCGAAGGCAACTCAAGACTTGCTCCAGTCGTCGTAGATGTTCCTGGAAGGTAGACGCATAGACGATGATGTCATCGAGGTAGATCAGTGTGGCCTCAAAGTTCAGATCGCCTAAACATCTCTCCATCAAGCGTTGAAAGGTCCCGGGAGCGTTGGTTAGGCCAAAAGGCATCCGATTAAACTTGAAGAGTCCCATGGGCAACACGAATGCTGTCTTGGCGCGGTCGTGTTCAGCCACTGGCACTTGCCAGTATCCTCTGGCCAGATCCAGGGAGAAGAGGTATTTCGCCTTGCCTAGGGCGGATAGAAACTCCTCGATCCTGGGTAAAGGGTACGAGTCTCTTACGGTGCAAGCATTTAGCCGCCTGTAGTCAACACAGAATCGTAGGGTTCCATCCTTCTTCCTGACCAGGACGATTGGAGCCGCCCACGGGCTCTGGCTTTCCCGAATCACCCCGTTCTGTATCATATGGGCCAGCATTTCCTTCACCTCCTGGTACATTTGCGGGGGTATCTGTCTATACCATTCCCATACCGGAGCAACATTTCTCGTAGGGATCTCATGGGTGATGGCCTCGGTACATCCAAAGTCGTCCTCATGTCGGGCAAAGACGTCCTGGTACCGTCCCAGCATCTCTTCGACCTGGCACACCTGTTCCGTCGTGAGCCCTGTCAAATCAGCATGCATCTGTTCTAGGATCCTTCGACCGTCCTTAGTCTGAGGTCGAGGAGACCCCGATCGTACGGTGATTGCCAGGGTTCAGGGACCCCCCCCTTACGGCTGACAATTGTATCGCATCTGGCGGTTCCAGCTGTTCTGGCATCCCCAGGATCTGGGCTATTTCGGTCCTGGCGGGAAGAATGAGCTTACTCAGATTCAGGTTCACGCATCGTACCACCACATTTCCCTTATGGACGGTAGCCAAGGTCCGCGCTACCAATAGACCCGGAGGCACCTTGTCCACGGTGGTTGACTCGATCTGAATCTCTACCCCTTCTAGTGGGGTGCAGGCTTGAACGGGCAAAGTGAGGACTGTCTGTCCTGGTGGTAAGGTGAGGGTGTTGGTGGTGGGTATTATCACCTTTCCCAGAACTTTTCCCCCACTCGAGGTCTCTTGCACCTGGGCAACCCTGATCAGTTGCTGGAGGGCCTTCCTTTGAGGGGCTCTAGAGTTCCACCACCCTAGCGTGAGCTCTCGTGGTTCCCTAATCAGGATCTGCCAGATTTCCTTCAGCACGTTCATATCGAGGGTCACTGGTGGTCCTGGGCCGGCATTTCCGCCTTTCAGGACGACTCCTTTTCTCCCACATCTTGTCCGCACACCCGGATGCGTAACCACACTACTCCTGTGACCGGAATGGGCAGTTGGTTAGCGGCTGTGAGCTTTATCAAGGGACCCCCTTCATTTCGTGCCATCTCTGGGTACCGTTGACGGAAATAAGTTTCTCCCATGGTGGTCACTTGAGATCCTATGTCGATCAAGCAGTGAACCGCCCGTCCGCCAAGCTCGGCCTACATTGTCGGGCTCATGGATATTAAGTCTTCGGGACTCACTGCCTTCCTCCGCTCCGGGTTGCGTCCCTCACACCCGGAGCCCGTCAGTTTAACGGCTGCCGGGACAGAGGCCTTCCTCGACTGGCACAGCTCCTGGCGTAATGCCCCATGCCCCCACAATTCCAACACGTTGGTCCCCGGTCTGCAGGGGGTTGTCGGACCACCCGATTGGGCTCTGTTCCAACCTGGGGTCTGGGCTCATCCTTTACTTCGCCCGGGGGTCTCGGGTCAACTGTTCCGGCTCTCACTGATTGAGCCACTTGAATATTGTACCACTCTTCTCGCATTTCTTGGATCTCCCACCGCATCTCTCGGGCCCATTCTGGTTCGGCCGTGGGCGACGGGGGCACTGCATTGCCCCAGACCATCACTGCCAGGGTCACTACCCCCATCTCCTGTTCCCTCACGCGGGCCTCTGCCCCTGCCTCCAGAAATGTCATACGCGGGCTGGTGCGCAAGCACTCTCGCAAGGCCTGTCTCAGCTGCGCATCTCTGAGGCCGGCTACGAACTGGTCCCTAAGTACTAGGTCCGGGGGGCCCCACTCCCACGTCTTCTAGGTTCGTTTTCCCAGTGATGTAAGTGTACACACTCTGTAGGGCGTTGACATATTGGGTCACAGTCTCCTCCTCCCTTTGTACCTGTTGGAACAGTCGCATCCTTAACTCTGCCACATTAGTAGGGTCCCCATGCATTTCTTCTAGGATCCGTACCACCTTTTCCACCGTATTTCGGTCAGTGGGGGAACGAAACATTACTGACTGTCAAGCTTCTCCTTCTAAAGCCAGCAAAGCTATTTCTGCTTGCATATCGGGGGTCATTGGGTGCATCCGTAACATGCTCTTAACCCGTTCTACCCAATCCCACAGCATCATGTTGTCTCCGGTAAACTTTGGGAGATTATTCAACATGGTGCCCAGGGGTAGGCTAGCTGTAGGGGCTCTCGCGCTGGCCTGGTCTGCCATGCCTGCAACTGCGTCTGGGGACGACATCCTGCCGACTACGCCAAATGTTAAAAGGCTCGGATGCCGCACACAGCACGCAGAGAGTATGGCAGAGGTTTAATTCAAGATTTGGTTTCTCCACGCAGGGAGTGTAAATTTAAGTAACACAACAATAAAACAGTAAAATCGGACAATAAACGATTGTGGTTTAACTATAACACGGAAAGGATGAACAATACGGCGCTGTCTTCCTTCTTACAGTGACATGGTTATGACTAAGGACATTTTTGTTCGAAACGCATAATCCCTTGGATCTACAATTTGAACAGCATGATTTTATAGGAATTCTAATAAACATGAAGTTTTAACACACATTCAGATTCTCATTTGGATGTCTGTTGCTGGATCCCTGTTTTTTGTTTATCTTCCCTTGTTAGTATGGTTTGTGTATTCTTATATACAACTACTCCCCACTTCCCTGGGTGGGGAAGGGGGACAGACAAGGGCTGATTCAGGAGCTCAGCAAGGTACATGGCCCCGGCGTCTTCACCATTAGAAGTAATCCGGGGAGCAGGGATAGTTAGGGCACCCCTAGCTTTAGTGATAGGGAAGGAGCCCCTAGCACTGGGATATCAAACAACAGTCACGTTACAATAGTTATTATAGGAATACTCCTTTAAATACATACAAATACAAAACTGTTAATTGCCTCCATCTATTTCACATCTTTTTATCCCCTAAACAAAAAATAAGATTGTATTTACCTGTAAAACTGTTTTTTTTTTGTATAATCAGTAACAACTTATCTTGGACTGTTTTACTGAGTTACAGCCTGTATCGTACTTCATAGCTGTATTAACTCTAGAGCTGAAATCTTCCAGCATTCCCTGCTGGTTCAGTGATTACAGAGCGCCTGCTCTGGTGATTTGCATTGAGTAGTCTATGTTCCACTCTCTGGACTACTTCTAGTCATACGTAGACTTTCTACTAAAGAAGGAAGTAAAAATTATATTATCCCAAGTGTGAAAATGACGACTTTATCAATATCAGCTTTTGGTATTACTGTATATTTGAAAGAGTTTTTCACGGTAAAAGCATTAACCATGAGAAAAGTGTTAGAAGAGATGCCCATAACTATGCCGGTCACACCATTACAATAACTTGCGACAACCGATAAATCTCACTTGTGCTGCCCCTGACAAACTCAGCTGGGCTTCATCTACTGTATATACATGGTGCCTGTTTTATCAATGAACAGAAGTGCAACCAATTTATTTTTCTCTCTGGAAAGTGCTGATGGTGAATCTGACACCAGGTTATTGCCACGTAATCTGAGAGCAGCATAATGTAAAGATAGAGACCCTGATTCCAGCAATGTGTCACTTACTGGGCTGCTCTCTCTCTCTCCTGAAGAGACTCTGCTCCCTGACTGACTGTCTGAACTGTCTTGCCTGCCACCCTAAGATGGCTTCCCTTTATATACCTCCTACAATGGTGCTCCCCTAAACTGCTTCCTCCACCCACACCCACTACTGGTTCCCCCTACCTTTGGTTCCCCCCACTCCAGCCAGGGACAGGGCTCAGCAGGAAACACATTGCATCTTGCCCTTCCATCCGGCCTGGAGCAGTGTAGTGTTGGATGCAGGTGCTGGGGTTCCGGGCAGCACTCCCTCCTTACCTGAGAGAAGGAGACACCACACCTCTGGGTGAGGTGCAGTACCTCTGTGGCGACTGAACTCTCAGGGGCACCACATATACAGGGCTCCGCGTTCAGAGAACTCCTAGATCTGCAGCAGATAAAACAGGGATATTATCAAAACTACAACAAGCAGCCTGGTAAGTGACACATCGCTGAACTCAGGTTCTCTGCCCCTACATTATCCTGCTCTCAGTTGGGATAGAAAAAACTTGGTGACAGATTTCCTTGAAAATTGACACACAGAAATATTCTTGGGTGGAGTTGTCCTTGAATTACACTTTAGTTATGGGTGTTCACGTGAGGCTGTAGTTTTCATGTCTTCCGATGACATAATATCAGCATAGTTTTGAGATACAGTATATGGCACTATGTTGTTTATGGATGACCTGGATCTTTACCTTCTCATTAGAATAGCAGCTTTCCTTATAGCCAGTTGTCACATGGTGAATTGTCATAAAGTGGACACAGGAATGATGGATCAGCACTCCGTTATCGTGGTGCACGTGGAGTAAAATATGCAGAAAATAAGTCATTCCCGGCACTCACGTATTCAGTGAATAATTGCTCTTTTATTTCAGTGCCAATTCCAATGGACGTTTCAGCCAGTCCCAGGCTTTTTTCAACAATGCCTGGGACAGGCTGAAACGTCCATGGTCATAAAGTAACTCTACCATTTAGTGCTAAATTATAATAGCCATACAGTATGATGCCTAAAGAACACCCCCACCTCAGAGATAATATCCCCATGCACTACTATGATAATATACCGTACTGTATGTAATAGTGCCACAGAATACCCATACAGGGCTCAGATAATGCCAATATGTGACAAAAGCTCCATACATAAAGTATTAACAGTGGCACAAAATGCCCAAATAAATAGCAACATATAGTGCAAAGATAATATGCTGTGCTGTACCTAAGTCGCATAACGTCTAAATAAATCGTACCATACAGTGCAAGGATAATATACCGTACTGTGCCCCTTAGTAACAGTGTCATACATTGCCTAAATAAATAGTGCCTTATAATGCAAAGATAATATACTGTACTGTATCTAAATAGCAGTGCCATACATTGCCTAAACAGATAGCTCCATACAGTGCAAAGATAATATATCATACTATGTCTAAGTAGCAGTGTCACATGATGTCCAAATGAATTGCACCACACAGTGCAGGGATAATATACTGTACTGTGCCTAAGTAGCAGTGCCATATATTACCTAAACAAATAGCATTATACATTGTAAATATAATATACCGTACTATGCCAAAATAGCAGTACCACACCCTGCATAAATAAATAGTGCCATACAATAAAAAGATAATATACCGTACCGTGCCTAAATAGCAGTGCCATACATTGCCTTAGATTGCACCATAGAGTGCAGTGATAATATACTGTACAGTACTGTGCCTAAATAGCAGTGCCACACCTAGCCTAAATAAATAATACCATACAGTGCGGAGATAATATACCGTACTGTGACTAAGTAGCAGTGCCATACATTGCCTAAATAGATAGACGTGCACGTACCGATGATTTGTACATGTTTATCCTCAATCCAACTAGATGTTATCTCGGTGGCACATGACTTCTTCTCTCTGACAGGCCATGAAGACGTACCAGCTCTACCACAATGACTGTCTAAACTCGGAGCACAAGCTGCGGGAGGCCGAGAAGCAGGACGAGAAGCGCACAGGCAAAGTGAGCGAGCAGACGCTGAGCTCACCGGTGGCTGAGAGGGGGCCGAGACGTAGCTCACTGAAAAAGAGCGAGAGGCTTGTTGAGAAGGTGAGGAGGGTCTTGGTGCAAAATTTGTATCTTGGCTTCGGCCACTGACTCATAGAAGTTCTGTTTTCTTATTTTGCACAGGGACCAGTGGCCATTTACATTAGTTAGCTAGCCAATATTCTACAATATATCTATTGTTTTTTTGTTTTTTTTAGAGGTTGAAAAAATACCTAGAGAACAGTCAAAAATGCACAAAGGCCCGAAATGAATATCTCATCAATTTGAACACGGTGAACTCCAACCTGAACAACTACTATATCAATGACGTCAGCGACCTGATCGATGTAGGTGGCTCCTGCCGTTCTCTGCTTCATTCTGGATCATTAGTCATGCCCCCCCCCCCTAGTAATGTGCCTACTTTCTTTTTTCCCTTGGCAGTGTTGTGATCTTGGCTTTCACCTTTCCTTGGGGAAGACAATGAGAGTGTTCTTGCAGGCTGAGGAACGAGTCCAGTCGTCCCGACACCAAGGTCTCCAGGCCATTGAAGGGGCCGTTGATAACTTAGATGCACAAGCTGACAAAAACAAGATGATGGAGATGCGGGGTGACGCCTTCTGTCCACCAGCACGATTTGAATTCCAGCCCCACGAGGGTGATGAGGTGTGGAGCCCGCTTCTCTTTCGGGAGCGTCCAAACTAACTTGGAAAAATAAATTTGCGTGGTTTTTTAACTACATATGTCATGTTCTTCTACTCCAGGTGTTGGAGGTCCGATCTGAGCCACTTTTTCACCAAGAGCTGATCACCAGATTTCAACATATTCAGTCCAGAATGGAAAGCGAGCATCTAGAAACTGAAGAGGTACGTTACACCTTAAAGGGATTATTCCAAGTTGAGAATGGGACTCTGAAATGCCCCGACATAATGAAGTGGTGACTCTAAATTTAGCATTTATATAACTATTCTTCTTAGCTATTTTCAGCAGTCCTATAGACATTCGGACTGTTGGGGAGAAAAAAAATGTGCCCTTTATGGGGCAGATTGGTTCATGCAATATGGTTGTACCTATACTCCAATCTAGAGTTCGTTCGCATTGGTTGCAGGAGCCGGTCCATCAGCCTTGTTAGTAATCTGTTGACTCAGGATGGGAGCCCTGAGAACCACCTCCTACCTGATGGCATCCTTGACTCTCCTTGTAATAAGCAGGCCTGGCATGATGTCATATGTTCGTCATGCCACAATAATGACCTTGCACCGGTTCAGTTAATCAAAATTGAGCCGCGGATGACGAGAGGTAAGAGATGGTTCTCCTCCCGTCTAGCGGCCACAGATTACTGACGTGGCCGATGGACTGAGCCCTGTGAATCGATTCACACCAACTCTAAACCATTGCCATTATTCTTTCCCATCCTTTGGTTGAACCTGAGGGACATTTCAATGGAACCCTGACCTATTCCATTGAAAGTCAACAGTGTCCTTTGGACATTGGTCAGTGCTGGTGGTGCCCATTGTATGATAGATCCAGCATTGCATTGTGGTTTCCTTCATGAAATGGAAGTAAGAAAGCAAATGTGAACAGAGCCTTAGACAGAGCATTCAATGCTATTGAGCAAGATTGACCAAGCTGTGGGCCATACCCATGGGTTCTCAACTTTGTTCCATGCTCATTCATATATGTGATTCATGGAGCCTAGCTGGATGAGATGTGGTGGGTCTGGGCATGGCTAATTACTGAAAATAATATGGAGGATTTTTTCACCTCCCAACGTTGTAGAAGGTTAAATTAAATTGGGAGTAATCAACATTTATGTTCTAACCCCCTTTTCTTTGCAGGTGAACAAGACTCTTAAGGCTACTCTCCAGTCTCTACTAGACCTCATTGGAGCTGATGACTTCGACTTGTCCGATGCATTTCAGTCCAGCCAATCTACCGAATCCTTAAAATCCACGGGATCAGACACCAGCAGTAAGACGAGCACGGCCAAGAGACGGGCCAACCAGCAGGATACGGAGACCTTCTATGTTACGGTGAGAAGGGAATAGGTTGGAGAATAATATGGGCCTAGGTCTTTTGAGGTCGGGGGCCATAAATGTGAGGACCACACAGAAAAAATGCAGATATGAAAACCCTCAATGGAAGTTTGGGAAGAATTAGACAAATGACCATTCAAAGATACCCAACAATGCCACCATTCAACTTTTACTCGTTCTCCTGGTGTCTCTCTACAGTTCCATTCATCAGGCTAATGGCCCATTTTGTACTTTAGCACAATAGGCTGTCACTCAACATCACTAGTAATTACACGTCTTCATCCAGTAGCAGCAAGTGAATGGGCCATTAGTCTGATATGGAATGACTAGTTGTTAACCTAGATTCTTCGGAGGGGTTGTCTGGTTTAGAAAATCCCCCTTTTAAAGACCCTATTAGGGAATTCAGAGTTAATAGAGGAGGATCCCCTATTCAGGACTCTCATTTATTAGCCAGAATGGAGAGTGGGCAACAAGGAGCACCTCTGTCTCTCTGAAGGACTTGGCACATCCATGATCTACATGGACAAACAATTAAAATTCTCTAAGACTTCAACATCAACCATCCTCAGGATGAGAAATAGGTGGAGGTCCAAGCTCCTTTCAGTCTAATTTTCCTGAAACATATTCCCGAAAAAAACCTGTTAATGGTGTAATGCATAAATTTTGGCATCATCAACTCCAGTGACCCAAGTGTCTGTTGATTTCTAGGGAGTTATCCCTATAGACAGTATTGTAATGTAGAGATGGATCTATGTTCACCATGAAAGGATTGGAGACACTGTGCCGGATGCAGAATTAGTAGATGTAGAGTAACGTCCCGTGGATGGTCCCTGCTGTTCTGATGCTTCCATGTTTGCTGTAGCTGATATCTGCTTACTTGTACTTTTCTGTTTTAGAAATTGCAGAAGTATCTTGCAGGAAGAAGCACTATATGTAAATTACAGTCAAAGCGAGACCGGCTGAAGGAGGCCATAGATAAAGGCAAGTGTATTGTGCTCAGTAGAACTTGGAGTTGTCCAGTTTCCGGCCAAATGTCTTCCAGTTTTTGGCCAAGAATCTCTAAATTATCCTGTAAACCCTAAACAGAACGCTCTTCTCTTCCTTAGTGATTTACTTATGTGACCGCTTCCCCAGCCGTTCTTCAGCTCTGTTCGCACTTGTGCAGAAAGGGGCAAAGCGAGAGAACAGCTGGGCAAGCGGTATTGGTGTCTGCAGCCATCTTCATTACTACGGATGGGAAGACACTGGAAATGCAACATGTCCCTAAATTGTATTGCAAAAAAAACAACAAAAAAAACACGTCATAATGAGATGTCAAATTTTTGCACAGAACAGCGCCACTCTTGCCTTTGTGTAGTTTCTGGTATTGCAACTTACCTCTAATGACTTAAAGTGTAACCATCATTTTAATTTTTAGTTCATAAATCAATAGTACACAGGAAAATGAGAAACTTTGTAATATACAGTACAGACCAAAAGTTTGGACACAACTTCTCATTTAAAGATTTTTCTGTATTTTCATGACTATGAAAATTGTACATTCACACTGAAGGCATCAAAACTATGAATTAACACATGTAGAATTATATACTTAACAAAAAAGTGTGAAACAACTGAAAATATGTCTTATATTCTAGGTTCTTCAAAGTAGCCACCTTTTGCTTTGATGACTGCTTTGCACACTCTTGGCATTCTCTTGATGAGCTTCAAGAGGTAGTCACCGCAAATGGTCTTCCAACAATCTTGAAGGAGTTCCCAGAGATGCTTAGCACTTGTTGGCCCTTCTGCCTTCACTCTGCGGTACAGCTCACCCCAAACCATCTCGATTGGGTTCAGGTCTGGTGACTGTGGAGGTCAGGTCATCTGGCGCAGCACCCCATCACTCTCCTTCTTGGTCATATAGCCCTTACACAGCCTGGAGGTGTGTTTGGGGACATTGTCCTGTTGAAAAATAAATGATGGTCCAACTAAACGCAAACCGGATGGAATAGCATGCCGCTGCAAGATGCTGTGGTAGCCATGCTGGTTCAGTATGCCTTCAATTTTGAATAAATCCTCAACAGTGTCACCAGCAAAGCACCCCCACACCATCACACCTCCTCCTCCATGCTTCATGGTGGGAACCAGGCATGTAGAGTCCATCCATTCACCTTTTCTGCGTCGCACAAAGACACAGTGGTTGGAACCAAAGATCTCAAATTTGGACTCATCAGACCAAAGCACAGATTTCCACTGGTCTAATGTCCATTCCTTGTGTTCTTTAGCCCAAACAAGTCTCTTCTGCTTGTTGCCTGTCCTTAGCAGTGGTTTCCTAGCATCTATGGGCCTGCTGTACAAAGTCTCCTCTTAACAGTTGTTGAAGAGATGTGTCTGCTGCTAGAACTCTGTGTGGCATTGACCTGGTCTCTAATCTGAGCTGCTGTTAACCTGTGATTTCTGAGGCTGGTGACTCGGATAAACTTATCCTCAGAAGCAGAGGTGACTCTTGGTCTTCCTTTCCTGGGGCGGTCCTCATGTGAGCCAGTTTCTTTGTAGCGCTTGATGGTTTTTGCAACTGCACTTGGGGACACTTTCAAAGTTTTCCCAATTTTTCGGACTGACTGACCTTCATTTCTTAAAGTAATGATGGCCACTCGTTTTTCTTTACTTAGCTGCTTTTTTCTTGCCATAATACAAATTCTAACAGTCTATTCAGTAGGGCTATCAGCTGTGTATCTACCATACTTATGCACAACACAACTGATGGTCCCAACCCCATTTATAAGGAAAGAAACCCCACTTATTAAACCTGACAGGGCACACCTGTGAAGTGAAAACCATTTCTGGTGACTACCTCTTGAAGCTCATCAAGAAAATGCCAAGAGTGTTCAAAGCAGTCATCAAAGCAAAAGGTGGCTACTTTGAAGAACCTAGAATATCAGACATATTTTCAGTTGTTTCACACTTTTTTGTTAAGTATATAATTCCAAATGTGTTAATTCATAGTTTTGATGCCTTCAGTGTGAATGTACAATTTTCATAGTCATGAAAATACAGAAAAATCTTTAAATGAGAAGGTGTGTCCAAACTTTTGGTCTGTACTGTATGTTATGAGAGAACTCCTCTTCTTTCTCTTCCTGGACGGATCTTTCACTCTCAAAATTCTCAATTCACAGGTAAAATCTGTATTCAGTGAAGACAGATTTCCCCAGTACTGAGATAGGAGATGACAGCTGGTGCTCATAATATTCTATGGAGGAGCTAGAGGTTGACACAGACATTCTGCTGCAAGTTCTCCTGAAATGACTGTTAAACTGTAACTATCATTTCAGGAGAACTTGCAGCATAATGTGTGTGTCAGATTCTAGCTCCTCCTCCTCCATAGAATTTTATAAGCACCAACTGTCATCACTTACCCCAGTAATGGAAAAATCTGTAAAGACTTTTCCCATGAATTGAGAGTAAAAGATCAGTAGTTCAGGAGGGAAAAAAAAAGAGATTTCTCTGATAATATATATATTTTTTTTATTTATTTTACTCGCTTATATTGCGCCATTAATTCCTCAGCGCTATACAGACATTATCACCACTGTCCCCATTGGGGCTCACAATCTAAATTCTCTATCAGTATGTCTTTGGAGTGTGGGAGGAACCTGAGAACCCAGAGGAAACCCATACAAACACGGGGAGAACATACAAACTCCTTGCATATATAACAAAGTGTCTTATTTTCATGCGTATTATTGATTTATGAAATAAAAATTGAAGCCACAATTACTTTTTAAATTATTTTGAGCTGCAATACCAGACACGGCCTGTGGAGCAGAGTGGCACTGTTTCCCCAAATCTTATGTAACCTTTTTAAGATAAAAATATATAGATATTTTCCACTTATCTGTCCTTGTTTCCATTAAATTATATTATAATAATCTATTATTTAGCAAAGTGCATCCAGATCTGAGAAGCAATGATTATTTCCTAAGCTGTTCTAATAAGTAGCTGTAGTCAAATGAAACACGAGAACAGCTGAGGAAGTTGCCGTATTTCTGTGCGTTCTGTAATTTCTCACTTTTTCCATTTTCCTCTGCAGCTGCTGAGTCACACAGTAACATCTCTGGGTATGTACGCCGTACGTTCTCTGCATTGGGGGTACAGAGGAGGAAAGGGAAGTTGAATCTTTAGCAGATGCGCTCTTATTTAATATCAGTTAAAAAACATAAACCTCACACCACAAAGCAATGATTGACCCTGGTTCTGCTTTCCCCACTGATTTCCTTTCCTTCTTATTACAAAGCTGCAAGTTAAATCAAAAATGCATTCTGTAGCCACCACTAGAGGGAGCTATAGAGTTCACTGTTTTATCATAGAGTTCAATGGATACTTCAATAAACTCCTCAGCTCCCTCTAGTGGTGGCTACAGGCAGCTAAAATTACATATCTTAACACTGCTCTTCAGCTCTCTCTAGTGGTGACTACTGGTAGCTAACATTTTTAACTCTGCTCCTCAGCTCCCTCTAGTGGCGACCACAGGCACACATAATTATATCATTCAATTTTATATATTCTGGGGATTTGAAGATGTGTATAAAAAAAAAAACTGTAATGTTTCTAAAATATACTAAATGTTTTAGATCATAATAACAAAATATGGACATTCCATATTAAATTTGTTCTTTGCCCTGGAGCTTTCGTATGGGTGACCAGCTGCTCCATTTGACAATATCTAGAGACTAGGGGTGAACCAGTCCCCCAATATGGTGATCGGTGGAGTTAAAAATGATCACCTATCCAATGCATAGTTGCTGATTTCTGTAGACTGGAATGCTCCTTATTGTTGCCCCTTTTGACTTTTGTTGCCCGTTGACAAAAACTTAGTGGTTGTCCAGGATTAGAGAAAAAGGTTATGTTTGTTTTTTTTTTATTCCCAAAACAGCGCCACTCGTCGACACAGGTTGTGTCTGGTATTGCAGTGCATTTTTATTCATGTGATTGGGGCTGAGCTTCAGTAAGAGATACAAAACTTAGACAAGACTGGCATTGTTTACAGGTGGAAAGGGCGACCTTTTTCCTAATCCTGGATAGTCGCTTTACTAAACGAAGCCCTTATTGGGCTTTGTGTATATACACTACTGTTCAAAAGTTTGGGGTCACCCAGACAATTTTGTGTTTTCCATGAAAACTCATACTTTTATTTATCAAATGAGATGCAAAATGAATAGAATATATAGTCCAGACATTGACAAGGTTAGAAATAATGATTTTTATTAGAAAGAATAATTTTCTCCTTCAAACTTTGCTTTCGTCACAGAATGTTCTCTTTGCAGCAGTTACAGCATTGCAGACCTTTGGCATTCTAGCTGTTAATTTGCTGAGGTAATCTTGAGAAATTTCACCCCATGCTTCCTGAAGCCCCTCCCACAAGTTGGATTGGCTTGATGGGCACTTTTTGCATACCATATGGTCAAGCTGCTCCCACAACAGCTCAATGGGGTTGAGATCTGGTGACTGCGCTGGCCACTCCATTACAGATAGAATACCAGCTGCCTGCTTCTTCCCTAAATAGTTCATGCATAATTTGGAGGTGTGCTTTGGGTCATTGTCTTTTTGTAGGATGAAATTGGCTCCAATCAAGCGCTGTCCACAGGGTATGTAATGGCGTTGCAAAATGGAGTGATAGCCTTCCTTATTCAAAATCCCATTTACCTTGTACAAATCTCCCACTTTACCAGCACCAAAGCAACCCCAAACCATCACATTACCACATTACCTCCACCATGCTTGACAGATGTCGTCAGGCACTCTTCCAGCATCTTTTCAGTTGTTCTGTGTCTCACAAATGTTCTTCTGTGTGATCCAAACACCTCAATCTTTGATTGGTCTGTCCATAAAACTTTTTTCCAATCTTCCTCTGTCCAATGTCTGTGTTCTTTTGCCCATATTAATCTTTTCCTTTTATTAGCCAGTCTCAGATATGGCTTTTTCTTTGCCACTTTGCCCTGAAGGCCAGCATCCCGGAGTCGCCTCTTCACTGTAGACGTTGACACTGGCGTTTTGCGTGTACTATTTAATGAAGCTGCCAGTTGAGGAGCTGTGAGGCGTCGATTTCTCACACTAGAGACTCTAATGTACTTGTCTTGTTGCTCAGTTGTGCAGCGAGGTCTCCCACTTCTCTTTCTACTCTGGTTAGAGCCTGTTTGTGCTCTCCTCTGAAGGGACTAGTACACACCGTTGTAGGAAATCTTCAGTTTCTTGGCAATTTCTCTCATGGAATAGCCTTCATTTCTAAGAACAAGAATAGACTGTCGAGTTTCACATGAAAGTTCTCTCTTTCTGGCCATTTTGAGAGTTTCATAGAACAAACAAATGTAATGCTCCAGATTCTCAACTAGCTCAAAGTAAGGTCAATTTTATAGCTTCTCAAGTCAGCCAAACCGTTTTCAGCTGGGCTAACATACTTGTGCAAGGGTTTTCTAGGGTTTTCTAAACATCCATTAGCCTTCTTACACAGTTAGCAAACACAATGTACCATTAAAACACTGGAGTGGTGGTTGTTGGAAATGGGCCTCTATACACCTATGTAGATATTACAATAAAAACAAGACGTTTGCAGCTATAATAGTCATTTACCACATTAACTATGTATAGAGTGTATTTCTCATTCATTTAATGTTAGCTTCATTGAAAAAAAATGTGCTTTTCTTTCAAAAATAATGAAATTTCTAAATGACCCCAAACTTTTGAACGGTAGTGTAATTCTAACCCTTGGTATTTTTTTTCTTCTTTTTTTTGACCCTGTCTATTGGCTGCAACCTTGTTTATTTACTCTAATGAAGTTTGTGTCTTTATGTAATGGAGGCCAGAATATTATCTTTGTTTATAGCCTCTGTTATACTATAAGTTAGGGGCTACCCGACGAATTTGGCCGCAACATGGATCCCTGTAGCAAAATGCAGGTCAATGAGGTTGCATTGCGACCCATGGGCTGCAACAAGTCACAATAAACGTTAACCAGTTGGATTTTTTGCGACTTATTTGTTGCAGTCGCGGTACCCAACGGGTACCAACGTGACCCCATTCATCTACATTATGCTGCGGCATACTGCAATCTTTTTGCTGCTTGATCTGTGTCGCCGTGTAGCCTTTATGTGCAGCGAGGATTTACATGTGGGTGAACTGTCTGTCCCACGGTTGGTTTCAGGCAGGAGTCCAGCACCAGTAAGTCTCAAAGGGCGAGAAGGCAGAGACCGTCCTCCCAGTATAACCACAAACTGTTTAACGGGGACTTGGAGGAGTTTGTGCAGGTACCCGCCATATCTGCTGCCCCTTTCTTTGCTTCCTGATCTGGCTTGTATTCCCTTTTGGGGAATTTACTGCACTGTTGCTCGTCCCAGAAGCCTTTGCTGCATAGGACTCTCCCTGCCGGTGCAAATATCTATCACCTCGCTGCTGAATGATCTCACAATCTGAGCTTCTGCTGCTGATAGGACTCTTATTTCAGGATTTTCATTTCCCTCTCTTATTCCACATTACTTTTTTTTATTTTGGTAATTTCAATTTTATGCCTAACTGTGCCCGCCACTCTACCCTATGCCCCCATAGAGCCCGATATTGTATTTCCATATAAGTGCCAGCCTTAAAGAGGACCT
This sequence comes from Phyllobates terribilis, assembly GCF_046119375.1. NCBI lineage: Eukaryota > Metazoa > Chordata > Amphibia > Anura > Dendrobatidae > Phyllobates > Phyllobates terribilis. The sequence continues at coordinate 235,612,411 of NW_027362767.1, read as the reverse complement.
GTCACTAATTCTGTCATCTCTTGTATTCCCCATGGAATAACAATTTTGGAGCATCTTTTCTTTCAATTCAGCATTGTGCCGTTCCTCTGATGTTCCGCCTGGAAATTTATGAATAAATTGACGATTGGGTGTTACCATTCACTTATCAAAGTGGTGTGTCCCCGCACACTCCGGCACTTACAATGCCGGACTGTAGCAGATTTTGTAGGGACACACTCCCTCAACTGATAGCCCATGTGGGTGGACCCCGTTGTCCGTGAGCCCACTTAGCATTTGGACCACATGACACAATGAAGCCTGACTCCTATTAAACAGGAAGTGACTGACTGCTCTTGCCTCCATGCATGGCACATGTAACAGGCTCATACGTGGGTGCTGTTGTGCCTAATAGCTTAGCATTGATAAACCTACATATAGACTAGACGCTCATATTGTCTACTTTGGTGACATTCACCTTTATTATCCCTCCATTTCATAGTTGCCAACAGTCTGTGAGTATTCCGGGACTGTCTCTATTTTTTGGCAATCAAAAAAGGAGTGGAGCTTGCATAAAAAGGATCTGTCACTTGCTCTAAAAACTGAGTTAAATACCTCGGAAAAATCCCTGAGCTCCCCTTATTCTGCCGCTCTTTTCCATTTTGTGCAGCGTCGCTCCATTGCAGAGATATTCACATTTGTTTCTTTTGGAGCACAATATGTGAAATTTCTGCTTGTAGTGCAAGTGGACGTTTCTTCAGAGTCTTCTCTGGGGGCGTGCACCTTCACTCATCCCTCCCAGACACTGCCAATCACAGCTCGGCATCCATTTCTGCCGTCTTTCAACTCAGAGGCTGCCTAGCTGTGATTGGCAGTGTCTGGGAGGGAGGGATGAAAGCGCACGCCTCCAGGAAAGACTGAAGAAAACTCCAGTTGGTCTACAAGCAGAGATTTCACATTCAGCACTCCAAAAGCTACAATTGTAAATATCTCTGCAATGGAGAGACACATCGCAAAATAAAAAAGATTGGCAGAATCAGAGGAGCTCAGGGTTTGTTTTTTTTTTTTGCACGGTATTGAGCTCAATTTCTTGGAGAAAGTGACGGGTTATCTTTAAATTACATCACAAAGTTGTATGTTCCATCCAATTTGGCTGTTGCTGAGCTGGGTAGGACTTAATCAGCCAAGATGGTATATATACAATCTGTATCTTGCCTTCTCTTTGCCCGCACAAGGAACTTTATCTTTAAAACTTCTTATCACCTGTCATTATCGCTCTTCCTCTGTGCAATCTCTTCTTCTTCCCTTTTGCTGACCAATCTTTACCTCCCTTTTCATGCAGTACCGTTCTATAATATGTGCTCTGCTTTCTATGTCCTATGTGACCCTTTCTGAAATGAAAACGTGTTATATAATATATTACTCCTGGTATCATGGGATAATTCTATACAGATTTCAATATATAAATATATATGTATATATAAGGTTATGTAATAGGGGGAGGGAAGAAAAGGGACACAAACCTTTAAGGTCACCCACACCTTCTTTTATAAAGGTAACACTCTTTCATTATCCTCTCCAGATTTTTAAATGGCGACTCCATTTACCATTTATATGAATATCAATAGTACAAAAACTTCCCTACATTAAATCCCAAAGTTATTTTATGAAATTGATGATTCTTATTTACAAGTTTCCTCCCATTATAGCTCAGGAGAGCGCCTAGATTAAAGTTTTCTTTCATAGTTGATGGTGCTTCACCCTGTGTCATTATCTACTGTTTAACATGTAATATAGAAGATAATTCAGTAGAAGGATGGAGGTTGTTTCATCCAAAATTTGAGGTAGTGTTAAAAAAAACAACTTTCCCAAGAAACTAAGCGTAATATGCAGCTTTTGCCAAGATTTGGATTAATCACTAGATCCTCCATGAGACCTTCCTGAAAGTTCTTCTGGCTTTCTCCATCTGGAGCATGACACCTTCCTGAAGGTTCCAATGACCTCTTCCACATGTAGCATGACACCTTCCTGAAGGTTCCAATGACCTCCTCCACATGTAGCATGACACCTTCTTGACAGTTCTTCTGGCCTCCTTCATATGTAGCATGACATCTTTCTGAAGGTGCCCCTGACCTACTTCACATGTAGCCTGACACCTTCTTGAAAGTTCTTCTGGCCTCTTTCATCAGTTGCATAGCACCTTCCTGAAGGATCCCCTGACCTTCTCCACCTGAAGCATGACACCTTCCTGAAGGTTCTGGCTTCCTCCACCAGTAGCATAATACCTCCTTGAAGGTGCCCCTGACCTCCATCATATGTAGCATGATACCTTCTTGAAAGCTTTTCTGGCCTCCTTTATTTGTAGCATGACACCTTCCTGAAGGTTCCCCTGACCTCCTTCACCTGTAGCATGACACCTTCATGAAGGTTCCCCTGACCTCGTCCACCTGTAGCATGACACTTTCTTGAAGGCTCTCTTGGCCTCCTCCACCTGTAGCATAGTACCTCCCTGAAGGTTCTCCTGACCTCCTTCACATGTAGCATGACACCTTCTTAAAAGTTCTTCTGGCCTCCTTCATCTGAAGCATGACACCTACATGAAGGCTCCCCTGACCTCCTCCACCTATAGCATAAAACCTTCTTGAAGGCTCTCTTCACCTCCTCCACCTGTAGCGTAATACCTCCCAGAAGGTTCTCCTGACCTCCTTCACATGTAGCATGACACCTGCTTGAAAATTTTTCTGGCCTCCTTCATCTGTAGCATGTCACCTTCCTGAAGGTTCCCCTGACTTCCTCCACATGAAGCGTGACACCTTCTTGAAGGTTCTCCTAGCCTCCTCTACCTATAGCATAATACCTCCCTGATGGTTCACCTGACCTCCTCCACCTCTAGCATGACACCTTCCTGAAAATTACCCTGGCCTCCTGCATCTGTAGCACCAGAACTTCTTAAAGGTTCTTTCTGGCCTCTTTCACCTTCAGCATGACACCTTCTTGAAGGTTCTCCTGGCCTCCTCCATCTGGAGCATGACACCTTCATGTCCCGGATGGTGGTATCATGGTCCACCTTGCCCCTTTTGCTGTGTATTTGATCTTATAGAGGGGGGATTTATTTATAGGTTAGCGGACAGGGAAAATCTCGATACCTACAGACTTTGAGGGCATCATAATCCAAAGAAGCCACCAGTTTGGACTTCGCAGATTGGGAATTAGATATTGATTGATAGTTTTGACAGGTTCTTAACTTTCCTGTCTACAAAAATGTTATTTTTTACATTTTTTTTGTATTCTGTACTTATATTTGCTTAATCGGAAGCCTGCCTCTGCTTTCTATAAGTGTCATATTGACTCTGCACTATATACTATGAGTGATTTCCCCTCCAGTACCCCCTGCGCTATCACATGGGTCTGATCTCATTCTGCTTGTGCTTCCAGTTAACCCTTTACAGACCGATCCTCTCTTTTGTCTTTTTTTTTCCCTCTCTGCTCTGCTTGCAGGAGACGGCGGTACCTATCCCGTGCCAAGGTACATTTCAGTAATTCTTCTATCCATGCATGGCTTTCAGCGCTGTTGTGTCTGCTTGCAGTCTTTATTGTTGCATTTTTTTTTTTTTTGTTTAGTTATTTCATATGTCATCTTATTGTTTTCTGTATGGTTAGAGGTTGTGTGATTAAATAGTAATGGCGAGAAGTAGAAGATTCACCAGGACTCTGCCCCCATACAGCCCCCATCTGTATGAGGACAGCCAACGACCTGTATGATCAGCCCAAGACGTCTGGCCAGATAGGAACCACCTGGTCTTTAATGAAAGAGCATTTAGGAAGTTTTTGTTTGCCCTCAACTTTGTTATTTTGAAAAACTTATGATGTCAGAAGTTTTAATCGGTGGTGGTCAGAGTGTTGAGACCCCCCGGATCGCTGAAACATAGAGAAAGAAACTCTAAGTAAGTGTTGCTTCCTACTGAGACTACTCAATAGAAAGTCAGTGAGCTAGTCTTCAGCAAACGCTGCCTCTCCTAGTTTCAGCCTCTCCTAGTTTTGATCAGTGGGGTATCAGCAACAGGATGACACTGATCATAACTTCTGTCATTATGATATGCCAAAAGTTTCTCTAAATGACATTTACTTTTTAAAGGGGTGCTCTGCAGAATAAAAATTATCTAAAGTGTTCAGAGGGGGTTAAAAATAATAAAAGAATCAATATTTGTCCTCACTGATCCTGTTCTGAACTTACCCAGTCCCTGATAGTCTGTGCTTCCTGGTCCCATTCTCGACACACTGGAAATGTGACCTGCCTTAGTCAATGATTGTCTGAGCAGGTAATGTGATCGAAGACAGGATCAAAAAGCACAGATTAGCAAGGACTGGATTAGGGACTGAACTGGAGCTGTCGGGGTTCTGTGAGCACAAATGTTGATTGTTTTAATATTTTTATCAGTGTGAACACTTAAATTTTTTTTTAATGTCCCTTTAAATTAAACAAAGACGAGAAGCTAGCTACTTCCTTCTTCACCGATGTAACCATTGAGCCACACCTTCCAAGCAATCCCTGTTTTTAAGTTGATAAAAATATATATTTTAAGCAGTCTGAACACTTAAAAAATGTATATTTATTTTCCCCAGAATTCTCTTTTAAACCAAACTAGGAGGAGAAGCTAGCTACTTCCTTCTTCACCGATGTAACCATTTAGCCACACTTCCAAGCAATCCCTGTTTTTTAAGTTGTTAAAAATATATATTTTAAGCAGTCTGAACACTTGAAAAATATATATTTATTTTCTCCAGAATTCTCCTTTAAACCAAACTAGGAGGAGAAGCTAGCTACTTCCTTCTTCACCATTGTAACCATTGAGACACACTTCCAAGCAATCCCCGGTTTTTAAGTTGATAAAAAATATATATTTTAACCAGTCTTAACACTTAAAAAAACTATATTTATTTTCCCCAGAATTCCCCTTTATACCAAACTAGAAGGAGAAGCTAGCTACTTCCTTCTTCACCGATGTAACAATTCAGCCATAATTCCAAGCAATCCTGTTTTTTTTTAAGTTGATAAAAAATATTTTTAACCAGTCTGAACCTTAAAAAAACTATATTTATTTTTCCCAGAATTCCCCTTTATACCAAACTAGGAGGAGAAGCTAGCTACTTCCTTCTTCACCGATGTAACCATTGAGCCACACTTCCAAGCAATCCCTGTTTTTCAACTTAATCAAAATGATCTCATTATAGGCTTCAACCTGGAGTGAAGTCATTGTCACATCTTATCTAATGCATGGTTAAAGGGATTGTCCAGGATTAGAAAACCATGGATGCCCTCTTTCAGAAATACGGCTAATAAGGCTGAAATGTGATAGCAGATGTTCACGTCTTGCCGGAGTGACACTTTATATACTCCTCGTGATAGTAGCAGAGGAAGTATTTTCTTGTATAAAAACAGGATGTGGCTAGAGGTGGCATCATAGGGTTGTTCTATTCTGGAGGAAGCCGGCCAAACACATCACTGTATTGAATGGCTTCTCGGAAGGCTTAATTGTCCCATGGTTCAATGGTCTCCAAGACTGCGTGAAGAGTTCCCAAGACTTCTCCATGTTGCAGGCAGCTGAATAGCAGTGTATGTAGGGTGGACTCTGGTAGAATACTGATTGGTAGCCCCCTTCCATTTTATTTAGTCTATTATGAGCCTCATTGGCTTTCCCCCTGTGTATTTCTGCCCGGTCAGCAATTAGCAGCCAACATCAACGTAGTGAAAATGGTAGCAATGAGGAAGACATCTTACGGCCTTCTCATGCCATTTACTTGTCTTTTCTCTTGGTGTCTTGACCACCCAGAGTTCAGGAGAAGCCATTCCACGGGTCGTATCGAGCTGTATCCGCTTCATAAACTTGCACGGTAGGTAAACTCGTCATTCGCTTTAGTATTTCGCTCCATACATTATATTACGGGACAGGCTGGTCCTTTTGTCCTCCAGCCCAGTTTTGTCCTAGTGGAGTTGGAAGCAAGAAAATCTGATTTCCAGTTGGAAACCATCAGCAAGAGAAAAGGAATCGCCAGGTTTTTGTTGCCCCATCTGAGAGCAGGAAAAGTGGCAAAAACTTGGTGACAGACTCCCTTTTTCCCAAGATAGTAAGTCATTCCCTACTCACGGGCATAGGCGATAGCGTATTGATTGCTATGGGTCTGCTCCGTTCATTGTCTATGGGACTGAGTGCAGCACTTCACCATTTCTGGAAGTTCCATAGATGGAGCAGAAGTCTATAGAAGACAGCTGGTATGGCGTAAATGGCTAAAATGGATGTTTGGGTGAAGAATTTTGAAATTCTGTGAATCAACAATCGAGGGGATTTTTGGGAAACTCCTTATTTTCATCTTTAAAGAGGACCCGTCACTTGCCCGTAAATACATAGTTTTTTTTGCCTGGTATAAATGCCGTTGTTCTCCTGAATCCGGAGATGTTTTTCTTTTGTTCCTGCGCCTCTCCTTTCCTGAGATATGGCCTCTTCTTCCTTTTATAGAAATCTGTTCTTGATAGCCAAGGGGGCGTGACTCTTAAAAAGTCTCACAGAGAAAAGTTTCCGTCTACAAGTGATAGTTGCTACTCCTCTCCTTTCCGGGGATATGGACTTCTGTTCCTTTTATATAAATCTATACTTGTTAGTCAAGGAGGCTTGGTCCTCTGAGGGTGTTTTCTCAATGACCACACCCACTTGACCAACAAGACTAAATTTATATACCAGGAAAATGGGGCCATATCTCGGGAACGGAGAGGCGCAGAAACAAAAGAAAAACAGCGTCGGATTCAGGAGAGCAGCGGCATTTACACCAGGTAAAAAAATTCCAGATTTATGGCAAGTGACAGGTTCTCTTTAAAGATCTGCTGCTGTATGTAATGAGTATTTCTGACAATTTTGGCCGATACTTTCTTATAGGTCTACAGCACGAGGGTATATTCCGTGTTCCCGGGTCACAGGTCCAGGTGAATGAGATTCGCAGTGCCTTTGAAAGAGGTTTGTGTTAACATAAGGGTGTAGTATCCACATGGGATTGATGGAGAAATGGGAATAGGTCACCTTCTGGTCCATTGGTGGCGTCTGCCAAAGTTTCGGAACGTAGGACATTTTACAATACTGCTGTTTATTTTTTTTATGTCTCTTTTGTTATTTATGTCACTTATGCTTTTATATTCATGGTAACTACATATGCAACACAGTAAAGTTACTGGGATTCCTTTCCCGTGTGCTATATTTGCTGTGGCGTGATGCCACCTACTGGTGAACTGTTTCATGACATGATATTGTTGGCGTTTTATATTATTTATTTTCCATAAATCAATAGTACACATGAAAATATGAAACTCTTATTACAAAAAATATGTTTCTTTCTCCTCCTTTCACTCTCAATTTACTGGTAAAATCTTCAGCGAAGGGGGTGACAGCTGCTGCTCGTAAAATTCTATGGAGATTGGAAGAAGGAGGAGTTAGAGGTGTGACTGTCCTTTCAGGAGAACTTGCAGAACAATGTCTGTCTCTGGCTCCTCCCCCTCCATAGAACACTATAAGCACCAACTGTCATCTCCTATTTCAGTAAAGAAAAAATCTGTCTTGACTGAAGACAGATATTATAGATTTCACTTTGGCCATGAATTGAGAATGAACCATCAGTCCTGAAGGAGGAAAAAGAAACAGATTTAGCTGCGATATTACAAAATTCTTATGTTAACTCATAAAATAGAAAATTTAAACCATAGTTGCTGTTTAACATTTTCTTTGGTCTGTTTTCTTATATATATAATACCAATTATCAAGCTGATAAAAACAGGTTCATTTTAATTTTCCTTCATTTAAAGCAACCTTTAATAGTTGCATACAATGTAATAAATAGTGCACCGCCCCTTTAAGCCCTGCATTCTCACTGTCTATCCACTTGTTCCTGGCTTTTCCCACTGCCTTTGGTACAGAGTAAACCTTCCTGAAATTAGACCTTTTTAGGTCTTTGTGTGATATTTTTCGTACAGGAGGACTAATCCTTGCTCCATTCCAGGTGAGGACCGGTTGGACTCCAGCTACACAGGGAATGACGTGGACTCGGTGGCCGGGGTCCTGAAGTTGTACTTCCGGGGACTGGAGAAGCCACTGTTCCCAAATGACATGTTTAATGAATTACTGTCCTCCCTCCGTGAGTGTATTCTATCTACAGTGGATATATTGGGATAGGGTGGAACTGATCAAAGTGGATCCGTCACCAGATTTCACAATATAAACTGCACACATTATCAAATACATCTCTTAGACCTGACTAAACTGGTGTATTTACTATGAAAATTCATGTCAGAATGGCTGACACCCTTTTGAAAGTTTTCCTGACTAATATTAAAATGAGCATTTTACGACTCCAGCTAGAGAGTGGTACAGCAATCCACCTCCCAATGGGTCGCCCACAGTTTTGCGCCCTCGGGAACCGTTATCACCAGTCTGGTATTGAACCGCTTATCCCCCAAGCACATTAATTGTTTTTAAGAAAATACTGATGGAATTATATTTTGCTTGTGACCCTCTATTTTTCTGTTGTTTTTTTTTTTAAACTAAAATACAACACAAAATGTAAAAATTGAAAAGTTTACAGTTCTAATTTTTTTTATTATCGTATTGTTTCTTACATTTTTATGTAACTATTTAATTACCTTATCCCTACCCTAGTCTAGATCCTAGCCCCCAATCCTAGCCCCCACTCTAGCTCTAACCCTAGCGCCAAGCCTAGCCCTAACCTCAATCCTTGTCCCATCTTAGCCCTCACCCTAGCCCCAATCCTAGCCCTAACCCTTGCCCCATCTTAGCCCCCGCTCTATCTCTAACCCTAGCCCCAATCCTAGCCCTAACCCCAGTCCTAGCCCTAACCCCAATCCTTGCCCCATCTTAGCCCCCACTCTAGCTCTAACCCTAGCCGCCACCCTAGCTCTAACCCTAGCCCCATCTTAGCCCCCACACTAGCTCTAACCCTAGCGCCAAGCCTAGCCCTAACCTCAGTCCTAGCCCCATCTTAGCCCTCACCCTAGCTCTAACCCTAGCCCCAATCCTAGCCCCATGTTAGCCCTCACCATAGCTCTAACCCTAGCTCCAATCCTAGCCCTAAAGCCAATCCTAGCCCCATCTTAGCCCCCACTCTATCTCTAACCCTAGCCCCCACCCTAGCTCTAACCTTAGCCCCAATCCTAGACCTAACCCCAATCCTGGCCCCATCTTAGCCCCCACTCTAGCTCTAACCCTAGCCCCCACCCTAGCTCTAACCCTACCCCCAATCCTAGCCCTAAAGCCAATCCTAGCCCCATCTTAGCCCCCACTCTATCTCTAACCCTAGCCCCCACCCTAGCGCTAACCCTCTAACCCTAGCCCCAATCCTAGCCCTAACCCTAACTCCAATCCTAGCTTAATTTTAGCCCCTACTCTAGCTCTAACCGTAGCCCCCACCCTAGCTCTAATCCTAGCCCCATCTTAGTCCTTACTCTATCTTTAACCCTGGCCCCAACCCTAGTACTAACCTAGCCCCATCCTAGTCCTAATCAGTCATAGCCCCCACCCTAACCCTAGCCCCAATCCTAGTCCCAAACCTAGTCCTAAACTTAGCTCTCATCCTAGCCCCCACTCTAGCCCTAATTCTAGCCCCACCCAAGCCTTAGCCCCAATACTAGCTCCCACCCTAGCCCCAATCCTAGCCCTAACCATAGCCCCCATCCTAGCTCAAACCCTAGACCCAACCCTGACCACAATCTTAGCCACAATTCTATCTCTAAGGAAGGTATTTTACTCCGCCATAAAATTTGGCACCCGAGGCGATCGCCCCTGTGGTCCCTCCCCCCAGGCTGCACCCTGCCACTTGCAGTCTCATAAGAGGCCCAGGTGACTGCCCCCCATTCTTGACACTGCAGCTCTGCTTGTTTAGATGTACTGCTGTGTATTTACACGAGAATCAATCAGTGAGACAAGCCACCTCCTGAAGAAGGGATCATAGGGATTCATCTTAGTTACATGCTCAGCATCGTATTCTAAATGGTCTCCAAAGTGCCTTTTGTATGTGTCATAAATCGTTGTATTTAGTTGTATTCGTGCCTGTTTATTATAAAAATAATTGTATATCTTACCCATCAGAACTGGAGATCCAGGATAGAGTCGCACACTTGAAGAAGTTGGTGGCACAGCTTCCCCCAACCGTCACCCTTGTCCTAAGATACCTCTTTGCCTTCTTGAACCAGTAAGTAATTTCAAGAACCCATTCAGATAACACAAAATTACTGCCTATTTTGCTGCCTTTGCTTCTTAAAGCGGTTGTCCTTTACAGAAAATCCATTTCCAATGACCCTATTAGGAAATTCTAAATCAATAGAGGGGGTCCCCTATACAAAACCTCATCTATTAACCACCAAAGAACGGCTTTTGATTTGACATCACTCTGCAGTGAATTTAGTGAGCATTGTGTAATACTCCATCTCACCTGCGGGGGGCATTGCAGGGTACTTAATCACTTGCTGCTGGATTCTTTTTCAGGTTGTAGCTGATCACTGTGTTCCCTAACAGCAGGATATTTTGCAATCAGCTTATGAACCCTTCCAACTATAAGTGGTTGAAATCTTGATCAAGAAATAAAAACCCTCTACATTGGTATTATTTTTTTCTTGTTTTCTAGTTTGTCTCAGTACAGTGATGAGAACATGATGGATCCATATAACTTAGCAGTCTGTTTTGGTCCAACATTGGTTTCCATCCCTGAAGGACAGGACCCGGTATCTGTTCAGGCTCATGTTAACGAGGTTGTGAAGACCATTATCATTTACCAAGAACGGATATTTCCGGGGCCAACAGAACTGGACGGTCCCGTGTATGAGAAGTGTATGACGATAGAGGAGGATGAAGAATATTGGTGAGTGTGAACCTGAAGCCAAATGTCCAGAAAGCTTAGAACATCCCTCATCTCAGCCCACGACCATTAATGTTGGACAGATTGAGAATGTGAGTCACAGAATACTAATTGTAAATGTTCAGAATTTTCCAGAAATGTCTTTTATAATAATTAGAAGTAGATTAGACTTTTTGGTGGTTTTCCAGGCACCGGTGCATCTATACCTGACTGTGCCGGGTGCTGTAGCTATGCCCTAACTTGTCACTCACTGGATGACCCAAGCCGAGGATACGCCATTACTGTGCATACCCCTTCATTTGTACAGAGCGTGACTATGATGTGGTCTCATTTTTTATCCCTTATGAAAGTTTTCATTTTTAATTATTAAAATTAACATCTATCATTTTATTTAGTGATAACCTAGCCCTGGAGGCGACCATTGAAGAAAGTGATCAAGAGATACAGCAGGAAATGGCTGTCAGCGAGGATGGTAAGAAAAGGTTATCTATCTACAGGGGCATGTAAAAGTTTGGGCACCCCTGGTCAAAATTACTGCTATTGTGAACAGTTAAGCAAGTTGAAGATGAAATGATCTCTAAAAGGCCTAAAGTTAAATATGACACATTTCATTTGTATTTTAGGCAAAAAAAATAAAATATTGTCATTTATTCACAATTTAAAAATTACGTAGATGCGTAGATATAAAAGTTTGGGCTACCTTGGAGATTTGTGCGCTCAGATAACTTTAACCAAGGTTTCAGACCTTAATTAGCTTGTTAGGGTCATGGCTTGTTCACCATCATCATTAGGAAAGGCCAAAAACCTTGTGCGAAAAAAACACTGTGAAAATGGTGGAGGCCCACAAAGCAGGAGAAGACTATAAGAAGATAGCAAAGAGTTTTCATGTTGTCCGTTCCTCAGTTCGAAATGTAATTAAGAAATGGAAGTTAAGAGAAACAGTGGAGGTCAAGATAAGGTCTGGAAGACCAAGCAAAATTTCAGTGAGAGCTGCTTGTAATATCGCTAGAGAGGCAAATCTGAACCCCCACTTGATTGCAAAAAACCTTTGGAAATATTTTGCGGACTCTGGAGTTGTGGTACATTGTTCTACTGTTCAGGGACACCTGCACAAATATGGCCTTCATGGAAGAGTCATCAGAAGAAAACCTCTCCTGCGTCCTCACCATGAAATTCAGCATCAGAAGTATGTAAAAGAACATCTAAACAAGCCTGATGCATTTTAGAAACAAGTCCTGTGGACCGATCAGGTTAAAATAAAACTCTTTGGTCACAATGATCAAAGGTATGTGTAGAGAAATAAGGGCACAGAATATCAGGAAAAGAACATCTCACCAACCATTAAGCATGGGGGTGGATCAGTCACGCTTTGGGGTTGTGTTGCAGCTAATGGCATGGAGAACATTTCACGGGTAGAGGGAACAATGGATTCAATGAAATTTCAACAAATTCTTGATGCAAACATAGCACCATATGTAAAAAAGCTGAAGTTGAAAAGAGGATGGCTTCTACAAATGGATAATGATCCTAAACACATCAAAATCCACAATAGATACCTCAAAAGGCACAAGCTGAAGGTTTTAGAAGGTTTTACAATGGTCCTCAAAGTCTCCTGAACATCATTGAAAATCTGTGGCTAGACCTCAAAATAGCAGTGCATGCAAGACGACCCAGGAATCTCACAGAACTGGAAGAATTCTCCAAGGAAGAATGGATGAAAATCCCTCAAACAGGAACTAGAAGACTCTTGTCTGGCTACAAAAAGTGTGTACAAGCTGTGATACTTTCAGAAGAGGGCGCTACTAGGTACAGGCACCTAAACTTTTGCATCGGCCCATTTTCCTCTTTGTAATTTTTAAAATGTAAAAGATGAAAATATATATATACAGTACAGACCAAAAGTTTGGACACACCTTCTCATTTAAAGATTTTTCTGTATTTTCATAACTATGAAACTTGTACATTCACACTGAAGGCATCAAAACTATGAATTAACACATGTGGAATTATATACTTAACAAAAAAGTGTGAAACAACTGAAAATATGTCTTATATTCTAGGTTCTTCAAAATAACCTTTTGCTTTGATGACTGCTTTGCACACTCTTGGCATTCTCTTGATGAGCTTCAAGAGGTAGTCACCGGAAATGGTCTTCCAACAATCTTGAAGGAGTTCCCAGAGATGCTTAGCACTTGTTGGCCCTTTTGCCTTCACTCTGCGGTCCAGCTTACCCCAAACCATCTCGATTGGGTTCAGGTCTGGTGACTGTGGAGGCCAGGTCATCTGGCGTAGCACCCCATCACTCTCCCTCTTGGTCAAATAGCCCTTACACAGCATGGAGGTGTGTTTGGGGTCATTGTCGTGTTGAAAAAGAAATGATGGTCCAACTAAATGCAAATCGGATGGAATAGCATGCCGCTGAAAGATGCTGTGGTAGCCATGCTGGTTCAGTATGCCTTCAATTTTGAATAAATGCCCAACAGTGTCACCAGCAAAGCACCCCCACACCATCACACCTCCTCCTCCATGCTTCCCGGTGGGAACCAGGCATGTAGAGTCCATCCGTTCACCTTTTCTGCGTCGCACAAAGACACGGTGGTTGGAACCAAAGATCTCAAATTTGGACTCATCAGACCAAAGCACAGATTTCCACTGGTCTAATGTCCATTCCTTGTGTTCTTTAGCCCAAACAAGTCTCTTCTGCTTGTTGCCTGTCCTTAGCAGTGGTTTCCTAGCAGCTATTTTACCATGAAGGCCTGCTACACAAAGTCTCCTCTTAACAGTTGTAGAGATGTGTCTGCTGCTAGAACTCTGTGTGGCATTGACCTGGTCTCTAATCTGAGCTGCTTTTAACCTGCGATTTCTGAGGCTGGTGACTCAGATAAACTTATCCTCAGAAGCAGAGGTGACTCTTGGTCTTCCTTTCCTGGGGCGGTCCTCATGTGAGCCAGTTTCTTTGTAGCACTTGATGGTTTTTGCAACTGCACTTGGGGACACTTTCAAAGTTTTCCCAATTTTTCGGACTGACTGACCTTCATTTCTTAAAGTAATGATGGCCACTCGTTTTTCTTTACTTAGCTGCTTTTTTCTTGCCATAATACAAATACTAACAGTCTATTCAGTAGGACTATCAGCTGTGTATCCACCAGACTTCTGCACAACACAACTGATGGTCCCAACCCCATTTATAAGGCAAGAAATCCCACTTATTAAACCTGACAGGGCACACCTGTGAAGTGAAGACCATTTCCGGTGACTACCTCTAAGCTCATCAAGAGAATGCCAAGAGTGTGCAAAGCAGTCATCAAAGCAAAAGGTGGCTACTTTGAAGAACCTAGAATATAAGACATATTTTCAGTTGTTTCACACTTTTTTGTTAAGTATATAATTCCACATGTGTTAATTCATAGTTTTGATGTAAATCCAGCACGGTAGAAGGTATAATAAAATATAACTTTTAATGTAAATATATTAAAATGGCTGCATGGCTCCAGTCAAAAAGACAATGGACAAGAAAAAACAACAAACGACACACAAAGACTTCAGTCACCAACCCAGGAGGGGAAGGGTAAACATGCCCAAAATTGCGACCCCCACTACATATAAATAATTGAGAAAGGAACAATCTCACCATTAGTTGGAGTATGGCCTTACTCAAGGTGACAGAAGATCCCCACTAGCTGGTATTTCATCCAGAGAGGCACAATCCACAGAGGAGATATAAATCAAACAGGAGAGGGTGGGGAATCACCCACACAATACCCATAAAGAAATATCTCATGTATAGATGATGAGCCGGAGATCTATTCCACTTGTCCCATAAGGTTTCCCATTCCCATCGCGTTTCGTTAGTTACTCATCAAGGGATAGTGGGGGAGAAGGGACCACTGTATTGGCACAACAGTTACAAACAGTAACAGTTCCCTGTTACAAAAAGTGTAACAGGGAATTACATGTTCTGCACACATGGGGGCAAAACACGGTATTAAGAACTGGGGTATGTGAACTTTTGATCAGGGTCATTTGGATGTTTTTGGTTGCCGTTAAGATTTAAAAAGAGAAAACACAGTAGTTTGACAATAATTGGCTTCACCCAACCAATAACCATGAGTGGAGAAAATTTTTTTTTGTTATCATTCATATTCTCTGAAACAAGGCCAAGAAAGGAAAAATTCTGCCGGGGTATGTAAACTTTTGAGCACAACTGTATCTATCTATCATTACTAACAAAAGCTCCCTTTTCTGATGTTTTCCAGAGCTGGACACAGTAGAGGCTTTTGCAAAGTTTGACTACTCGGCTCGAACTCCTCAGGAACTATCATTCAAAAAGGGAGATTTGATTGTGTTGCACAGGAAGGCGTCCGGTGACTGGTGGAGAGGGGAGTCTGCAGGGCTGCGAGGCCTCGTTCCTCACAAGTATATCAACATTCCTGAGGGGTAAGAGATGGTTGGAAGGAATATGGAAACTCTGTAGCACCAAAAGTCTGGGGTCTTAGCTGCTGACAACATTGTGCTTGTAATCTTGTGGAAACCTCACACTGGATAGCTGGAGATGATTGGTTGTAGCCACTGTCTTGATAAAGGTGATGACCACCAGCTCTCCATTGTAACGACCCTGCAAAACAACCCATATCCCACCATAACGGGCCCCCGCGAGTGTGATATTAGAATGCAAAAGCAAGTCTCCACTACTCCAATCCCCAGTCTCTCGACAGTCGTCACTACTCACCTAACTAAAATCTTCAATCTTTCCCTCTCTTCTGGTATCTTCCCCTCCTCCTTGAAACACTCCATCATTACTCCATTATTGAAAAAACCCTCTCTTGACCCTTCCTGCTCAAATAACTACAGACCAGTCTCCAATCTTCCTTTCATCTCTAAACTCTTGGAGCGCCTGGTCTACTCCCGCATTACCAGTTACCTCTCCACTCACTCTCTCCTAGATCTATCACAGTCCGGCTTCCGCCCCCCACATTCTACAGAAACTGCACTCATCAAAGTAACCAATGACCTTCTGACAGCAAAACGTAATGGTGACTACTCTCTGCTCATTCTTCTTGACGTCTCTGCAGCCTTTGACACTGTTGACCGCCACCTCCTACTCTCTATGCTCCACTCAATCGGCATAAAGGACACTGCTCTCTCCTGGTTCTCCTCCTACCTATCTGACTGCTCTTTCAGTGTATCATTTGCTGGCTCGACTTCTTCCCCCCTTCCTCTCACTATTGGGGTTCCTCAGGGTTCAGTCCTTGGCCCTCTTCTCTTCTCTCTCTACACGGCCCCAATTGGACAGACCTTCAGCAAATTTGGCTTTCAATACCAACTTTATTCTGATGACACACAACTATACACTTCATCCCCTGACCTCACCCCCTCTCTACTACAGAACACCAGTGACTGTCTGTCCACAGTTTCCAACATCATGTCCGCTCTCTACCTGAAACTCAACCTTTCCAAAACTGAACTTCTTCTGTTCCAGGCTTCTACTTACCTCCATAATCTGACATCTCCCTCTCCGTATGTGGCACCACAATAGCACCGAGCTAGCAGGTGCGCTGTCTGGGTGTTATGTTTGACACCAATCTTACCTTCACCTTCCATATACAATCTCTTGCCCGCTCTTGTCGCTTGCACCTGAAGAACATCTCTAGAATTCGCCCCTTTCTCACCAGGGAAACAACAAAAACCGTCACTGTTGCCCCGATCCACTCCCACCTTGACTACTGTAGCTCTCTATTAATTGGCCTCCTCCTCACTCGATTTTCCCCTCTCCAGTCCATCCTTAATGCTGCAGCCAGGGTCATCTATCTGACTAATTGTTACTCTGACACTTCCGCTCTGTGCCAGTCATACATTATAGGATCCAATTTAAATTGCTTGTTCTCACCCACAAAGCTCTCCATAGTGCAACACCCCCTACATCTCCTCCCTCATTTCTTTTTATCGGCCTACCCGTTCTCTACTCTTCGCAAGCAACTTTGGACTAACATCCGCACTAATCCGTACTTCCCAATGTCACGCACAGTGTAGGAAAGACAAAATGTGACACGAAGGGATGAGGGGAAGGGAGCCCAGACAGTAGGGAAAAGGGGGAGTGGAGACCTCCTAGGCTGATCTGATATCACCCTGTCTCTACAACTGACAACTAAAGACAGCAAGGGGAGACAGACACGGGGGAAGTAGCTTAGCTTGAGTCGACTTCAGAGAGATGGCACACACGTCCTCTTAGCACCAGAGAGGAAGTAAGAACTGCACTTGCTCCAAGCTTTCACAAGGGGTCATGTGAATATCACCGGCACCTCTGTGTAGAAACCAGGAAGTATTTAAACACCCAGGCCTGATTGTCAATTAGAGCAGGAGAGAGGTAGCCGCTGGGTCCTAGAGTGAGACAGCTAAGAAGGTGTCTGTAATGCCAAACGAATGGATCTCCTGCAACCAAATGCTGGGCGACTGTCTGGCACATCTGACACACCCGTGACACCCACTCCTGGCTCCAAGACTTCTTTCGAGCTGCACCTATTCTTTGGAATGCTCTACCCCAAGAAATTAGGACTAACCACAATTTACACAGTTTGAGGCGCTTCCTAAAAACACATCAGTTTAGGGCACCTATCACGTTCCCTAATCGACGTCCTCTTATATATTTATATATTTATAGCCCACTCACTATTTCTCTGAACGTACAGTAATTCTCCATCAAACTCCACCGCACCCAAAACCACTACAAATATTGGGTGGTGATGAGCTCATGCACCCTTTATCTATCCCCTATTCCCTCAAGATGGCCGGACCATCATTGTAAATAAGCCCCTGTACTTTGTGTCACCCCCACCTCATTGTAGATTGTAAGCTCTTACGAGCAGGGTCGTCATTATTTTTGCTTTAATTATTGTATTTAACTTTGTTACTTATGACTGTTGTATATGAACCTCTGAATTGTAAAGCGGAATATGTTGGCGCTATATAAATAAAGATTATTATTATTATTATGTGTATATATGACTATGGACTGCTCACTAATTATAGATCAGAGAAAAAGCTGGAGCAACGTGCTCTTAGGAAGGAAGCAGAGTCCAGCACCGCCGTCACACCGGACGATATTGTTGAACCCAGCAGGTAAGAGATCAACTTGCTGGGTGTTGGGCAGTTGCCTCCTAAGGTGCTGTGGTGTCTATCCTCACCTGATGTCAGATCTGGCAGGAGAGTATGCCCACACAACCCCTTTAACAAACTGTTATATAATACTAAAAAAAGAAGGTCTACAGTGTACAGGTTACCAGTAATCTGAGCAGCAGCACCCAATGCCAAGCAGCAGCTGCAAAAGCAAGTACAATCTTAAGTTCCATATAATGATAAATAAAACCTGTGACCTGAATATTATTTTGCCCCTATATATCCTATTTAAGGCTTGAGCAAGAAGGCGCTTCTGTAAAAATATTGCAGGAGCTGGAGCGGAAAAATACTTGGGTGTGGAGTAAGGTAGTTGTATTGTTATATAAGAAAGAGTTCTTTACAGTACAAGTAGTTAACCTTTGGAATAATCTAGTAGAGTTGACACACTAACCAATGTTTGCTTACCATTCTCTTAGGTTACGAGTAAATTCTGATAGCGCATGCTCCCCCAGAAAACGCAGTGAGGGAAGCCCTATCCGAAAAATCAGCCCATTCATGGACTCCTCCAGGATTCCTTTCCCGATGGCTCACCCTGGTCCAAGGCTGCTAAGTCACATCGAAAGGTAAGACGGAAGACGGGAGTGAGAGACACATGAAAATCTATCCCATAACTATGTAATCTATCTACTATCTATCTATTATCTATCTATTATCTATTGTGAGGTAGCGCTATTGATCATGTTGGGGGGGCACTCACTTCACGGGGTCAATTAAAGCACACATGCAACGGTTTCCAGTAAACTAAAGTCCAGCAGTTTATCACTCATCATAAACTGCTTATAACATCGTCCATCTCAGTGGCTCTCAGGACTGTTACACACGTAACATCCTAGAGCCTTTCCAGTGACAGATATGCCCACTTGGCTTCAGATACAGTCTTCAGCAAGGTATCAACACTTAATGTCCATATCAAGCACCGTCTTTCACCTTTTCCGGGTCTTAGCTGCTTCTATTAGCTCTGTTCTGCCAAAGCTGTGGTTTAAGGCTCACCAGACGTGGTCTCCAGGCCACGTGCCTTCCAGGGCTAATGGTGTCCCAGACACAGGGATCAGGTCTCTTGCCTCCTTGTGTTTCAAAACCACCCGGATATACAGGGTGGTCCAAAAGTAGGTGGACAGAAAGTGTAATAAGGTTATGAAGGTGGAGATTTATCAAACACTAAATTGCAGCCGCCTGTCTGGATCATCCTCCAATAAACCATGAATTAGACGTGGACGATAAGCTTTCCACCTAATAGATTTCAGGATTCGCATGATAGAAGCTCGTGAAATTCCCAATTCCAAAGAGGCTTTTCTGGTGACTTTTTTGGACTCTGAACAAATGTTTCAGCAACAAGTTGTTTATTATCTTCTGTACAGACTGTTTTGGGTCGAGCAGTTTTTGGAGCATTAAGGATTGAGCCAGTGGCATTGAATTTGGCACGAATGCGGTAAATGGTTTGTCTCTTTGGGGCTTGAGTACCAAATGTTTACACCCAATT
Organism: Phyllobates terribilis; assembly: GCF_046119375.1. Taxonomy (NCBI): domain Eukaryota; kingdom Metazoa; phylum Chordata; class Amphibia; order Anura; family Dendrobatidae; genus Phyllobates; species Phyllobates terribilis. The sequence goes on along the minus strand of NW_027362767.1, from coordinate 235,592,874 downwards.
TTGCTCTAATGGTTTCAGCATTTTGAGATTTCCAATACTGTGTTAAAATCCATTTTCATTTATCTGTATTTAAATTATTTGCCATTATGTGTTATCTGAATTATCTGAAAAGAAAACAGATTTGGGGGAGATCTATCTGTGAAAACTAGATCTGTGAAACTGGTTCAGTTGCCCTTAGCAACCAATCAGATTCCACCTTTCATTTTCCAAAGAGTCTGTGAGGAATGAAAAGTGGAATCTGTAACATCCCTGGCGGCGTGCTGGCATAGCTTACCACCTCCCACCATGCAAGACCGCCATCTTACCTATCAATCCAGGCTGCACACTTTGCCCCAGTACCTGCTGTGTCTCTTGTCTGATTGCTTAGGGCGGCGGCGCGGCTAGTGCCTGATTCTTATAGTTACTGTGTGCGCACTCCTAATGCCTCCCCAGCCTATTGCTGTGAGTCACTGGATACTTAAACCCCCTCCACCCAGTAGGGGGTGCCTGAGCAACACTTTCATTCAGTGTGTTCTGTGCAACTGAGTTGCCAGGTCCTGTCCTGTATCTTGTCTGTTCCGCCACCCTGGGGGCTGTATACCCAGGCCTGTTGCCTGTATCTGTGACTTCTAGTCTGTTTCCACCACCCTGGGGGCTGAGTTCCCAGGCTCGTTCCTGTATCTTGTTCCTGGTTCAGTTCCTGTCTGAACAGTGTCCTAGCCCGTTACCTGTTTGTCTCTATGTCCGAACCTTCCCTTTTCCTGCAGTGTCTGAACCTGCACCTAACTCCAACTCGTTGTCTCTGTACTTCTGTTTGTGAGTTTTGTGTCCACTCGCTACTTCATTGTAAGTACCTTGTGTGTATCTGGTTCTGCTTGTCCCGTTTCCCTGCCTCCGTATCTACCTCCTGTGTTCCAACTATCTTCCTGTATTTTCCAGTCTGTTCCATGTGAACAGAGCCCTGTCCTGTCTGCCTGCACCTTCTGCTCTGTTCTGCTCTGCTTGTTCACCGCACCTGCGGGTTTTGTTCTGCTCTGCTCTGCTTGTTCACCCCACCTGCGGTTCCACTCTGCTCTGCTTGTTCACCGCACCTGCGGTTCCGCTCTGCTTGTTCACCGCACCTGCAATTCCGCTCTGCTCTGCTTGTTCACCGCACCTGTGGTTCCGCTCTGCTCTGCTTGTTCACCGCACCTGCGGTTCCGCTCTGCTCTGCTTGTTCACCGCACCTGCGGTTCCGCTCTGCTCTGCTTGTTTACCGCACCTGCGGTTCCGCTCTGCTCTGCTTGTTCACCGCACCTGCGGTTCCGCTCAGCTCTGCTTGTTCACCGCACCTGCGTTTCCGCTCTGCTCTGCTTGTTCACCGCACCTGCGGTTCCGCTCTGCTCTGCTTGTTCACCGCACCTGCGGTTCCGCTCTGCTCTGCTAGTTCACCGCACCTGCGGTTCCGCTCTGCTCTGCTTGTTCACTGCACCTGCGGTTCCGCACTGCTCTGCTTGTTCACCGCACCTGCGATTTTGCTCTGCTCTGCTTGTTCACCACACCTGCGGTTTCGCTCTGCTCTGTTTGTTCACCGCACTGGCGGTTTCGCTCTGCTCTGCTTGTTCACCGCACCGGTGGTTTCGTTCTGCTCTGCTTGTTCACCGCATTGGCGATTTCGCTCTGCTTGTTCACCGCATCTGCTTTTTCGCTCTGCTCTACTGTCAACCGCACCTGCGGCTCTGTTCCTGTGTCCCAGTCTGTACTGGTCCCTATCCTGCCTGCGTTCCTACCTGCCAGTACCCTCCTGTCTGCATGTCAGCCGTGCCTGCCAATACCCACCTGTCTTCATACCAGCCGTGCCTGCCAGTACCCACCTGTCTGTATGTCAGCCTAACCTGCCTGTTCCTGCATTCCCCGGTGTGGGTCAACAGCTGTTACCGGGGTCTGACCTGGAGTAGCACCTGGTCCCTCTGCTCGGTTCCTCCCTGGTTCACGGAGTCGACTGAGCCGCCGTGTGACCTTGGTCGGACCGAGTTGATACTTAGTTACGCCCCTTCAGGCAATCCTCGGTTCATGGTCCAGTGGGATCACTAATCAAGCTCACGCCAGTCAGCCCGGGTGCGAGCGTAACAGAATCTGATTGGTTGCTAAGGGCAACTGAGCCAGTTTCACTTTACACCATGTTTGATAAATCTCCCCCTTCATAACCTTATTACACTTTCTGTCCACCTACTTTTGGACCACCCTGTATATATCCTCTATGCGCCCAGGACCTGTGATGATGTCACAGTCATGTGATCAGTCACCTGAAGGGGAGGTACGTGGTCAACCAGAACACACCCCCTCAGACATTTTGTCAATGCAGCAAGCCGCTGCATTACCCTATCTACTATCTATTATCTATCTGTTTATTATCTATCTATTATCAGTATAGACCAAAAGTTTGGACACACCTTCTCATTTAAAGATTTTTCTGTATTTTCATGAATATGAAAATTGTACATTCACACTGAAGGCATCAAAACTATGAATTAACACATGTGGAATTATATACTTAACAAAAAAGTGTCAAACAACTGAAAATAGCACCCCATCACTCTCCCTCTTGGTCAAATAGCCCTCACACAGCCTGGAGGTGTGTTTGGGGTCATTGTCCTGTTGAAAAATAAATGATGGTCCAACTAAACGCAAACCGGATGGAATAGCATGCCGCTGCAAGATGCTGTGGTAGCCATGCTGGTTCAGTATGCCTTCAATTTTGAATAAATCCCCAACAGTGTCACCAGCAAAGCACCCCCACACCATCACACCTCCTCCTCCATGCTTCACGGTGGGAACCAGGCATGTAGAGTCCATCCGTTCACCTTTTCTGCGTCGCACAAAGACTCATCAGACCAAAGCACAGACTTCCACTGGTCTAATGTCCATTCCTTGTGTTCTTTAGCCCAAACAAATCTCTTCTGCTTGTTGCCTGTCCTTAGCAGTGGTTTCCTAGCAGCTATTTTACCATGAAGGCCTGCTGCACAAAGTCTCCTCTTAACAGTTGTTGTAGAGATGTGTCTGCTGCTAGAACTCTGTGTGGCATTGACCTGGTCTCTAATCTGAGCTGCTGTTAACCTGCGATTTCTGAGGCTGGTGACTCGGATAAACTTATCCTCAGAAGCAGAGGTGACTCTTGGTCTTCCTTTCCTGGGGCGGTCCTCATGTGAGCCAGTTTCTTTGTAGCGCTTGATGGTTTTTGCAGCTTTACTTGGAGACACTTTCAAAGTTTTCCCAATTTTTCGGACTGACTGACCTTCATTTCTTAAAGTAATGATGGCCACTCGTTTTTCTTATCTGCTTTTTTCTTGCCATAATACAAATTCTAACAGTCTATTCAGTAGGACTATCAGCTGTGTATCCACCAGACTTCTGCACAACACAACTGATGGTCCCAACCCCATTTATAAGGCAAGAAATCCCACTTATTAAACCTGACAGGGCACACCTGTGAAGTGAAAACCATTTCCGGTGACTACCTCTTGAAGCTCATCAAGAGAATGCCAAGAGTGTGCAAAGCAGTCATCAAAGCAAAAGGTGGCTACTTTGAAGAACCTAGAATATAAGACATATTTTCAGTTGTTTCACACTTTTTTGTTAAGTATATAATTCCACATGTGTTAATTCATAGTTTTGATGCCTTCAGTGTGAATGTACAATTTTCATAGTCATGAAAATACAGAAAAATCTTTAAATGAGAAGGTGTGTCCAAACTTTTGGTCTGTACTGTATCTATTATCTATCTCATATCTATCTTTCTATCCGTCCGTCTGTCTTTCTTTCTATTCGTCCGTCTGTCTTTCTATCCATCTGTCCTTCTTTCTTTCTATCCTTCTGTCCGTCTTTCTTTCTACCCGTCCATCTTCCTTTCTATCCTTCTGTCTTCCTTTCTATCCATCCTTCCGTCTTTCTTTCTGTCCGTCCGTCCATCTTTCTATCCGTCCGTCTGTCTTTCTTTCTATCCGTCCGTCTGTCTTTCTTTCTATCCGTCTTTCTTTCTATCCGTCCATCATTCTTTTTATCCATCTGTCTGTATTTCTTTCTATCCGTCAGTCCGTCCGTCTTTCTATCTGTCCGTCTGTCTTTCTATCTGTCTGTCCGTCTTTTTTTCTATCCGTCCGTCCGTCTTCCTGTCTAGCCGTCTGTCTTCCTGTCTAGCCGTCCGTCTTCCTTTCTATCCATCCGTCCGTCTTTCTTTCTATCTGTCCATCCATCTTTCTATCCGTCCGTCTGTCTTTCTTTCTATCTGTTTTTCTTTCTTTCTCTCCGTCCGTCCATCTTTCTTTATATCCGTCCCGTCTGTCTTTCTATCCGTCCGTCCGTCTTCCTTTCTATCCATCCGTCCGTCTTTCTTTCTACCTGTCCATCCATCTTTCTATCCGTCCGTCCGTCTGTCTTTCTTTCTATCTGTCCGTTTTTCTTTCTTTATATCCGTCCCGTCAGTCTTTCTTTCTATCTGTCCATCCATCTTTCTATCCGTCCGTCTGTCTTTCTTTCTATCTGTCTGTTTTTCTTTCTTTCTATCTGTCCGTCCATCTTTCTTTATATCCGTCCCGTCAGTCTTTCTTTCTATCCGTCCGTCCATCTTTCTATCTATCCGTCCTTCTTTCTTTATAACCGTCCGACTATCTTTCTTTATATCCGTTCGTCTTTCTTGCTATCCGTCTGTCCGTCTTTCTTTCTATCCATCCATTCATCCATCTTTCTTTCTGTCTGTCCATCTTTCTTTCTATCCATCCGTCTTTCTATCCGTCCGTTTTTCTTTCTATCCGTCAGTCCGTCTTTCTTTATATCCATCCCGTCCGTCTTTCTTTCTTTCTATCCGTCCGTCTTTCTTTCTATCCGTCTGTCTTTCTTTCTATCCATCCGTACGTCTTTCTTTCTATCCGTCCCGTCCGTCTTTCTTTCTATCCGTCCGTCTTTCTTTCTATCCATCCGTCCATCTTTCTTTCTATCCGTCCATCCATCTTTCTTTATATCCATCCCGTCCGTCTTTTTTTCTGTCCGTTCGTCTTTCTTGCTATCCGTCCGTCCGTCCGTCTTTCTTTCTATCCATTTATTCATCCATCTGTCTTTCTATCTTGAGACATTATATGTCAATTGATATTATAATAATTATATTCTGATTATATTTTTTAATTAGGTTATTTTTTTTTACTTGCTTTGTTCTATGTTCCCAGAACACCAGGGGAGAGGAGGAACCACGTGGACGGGCTGCATAAGGGGCCATCTGCAATGAAAGCCTGGCAAAGTGATCGTCAAGGCATAGAAGTAGATAAGGTCATTTTTCAAATTACTTTAATGTGGGTGGGAAAAGAAAAGTAAAAATTTACAAAGGGGAAGCTGCGGTCCTTTGTTCTGTCATATGGACTCTGCCTTGATCCTAATCATCTTTGTCAATGTTCACATCTTGCTGCTGAAACAGCGGATGCTGAATTTGTATTAATATCCAGATAAAATACTATTGCATTTGTGTCTCTTCTCTACACGACAGGATGTGACAAAAAACATGGACAGTGTTTTCAAAGAGCTGTTGGGTAAAGCAGCGCAGAGACACGGGGTCGTGGAGGAAGCGAGCGAAGTCACCAAAGCAGGGAAGCCCCGGGAGACTAAACCTCATGCGCCAAGTGCGTTCGAGCCGGTACGCGGGAGCCCAGCGGGCAAAAAGGGACCTCAAGGGAGAACCGTATTTCGAAGATGAATTTGAAGACAAAAATGGAACGTAGAATCCATTCATTTCCACGCGCGTCGGTCCGCCTGGGCACAGATCAGTACTGGACTGCTGGACAATAGGGGAAGGAGGGATATGTGATAATATTTACATTTACATTCGTTTCTATGTATCAGTCTATGTTACTGCCATAAACAAAAGCACAGGTGTGTGAGCTAAATGGAGCTTCTCCCTCCCCAAAAGAACCAGCGTGGCCAATGTCCAACCATTTGCGAAACACCGGGGGAGATAGAAAATACATATATAGACTGTTGACTGCGGATTTTGGCAGCGGCACCTGTCCAATGCTACAACCTTCATTTTGAACCCACTGGTATTTAGGTTTCCTGGCATCTAGACCAGGCTCCTTATCGGCATAATGATACCAGCAGGTTGGCACAAGCACAGCCAATAACACCACTAACGATCCCCCATCTTTTATACTGATCATACAATCAGCCAGCATCAGATTCTATGCGGGAAGGAACTAGACATTGTTAGAACGCTCACATTCCGAGAGATTCCGTCCACTTTTTTAGTACTTGTGAAGCGGCTTTCTTGTTACAGAGGGGTCAAGTTTACGCATAGTAGGAATTTAGTCACTTAAATATGACTACACTGCGAATAGCACAGGCACCGACAACCGGCGTGCAATGTCAAGGAGATTTATATAGATGTCACTAGGTGGCGCTAGCTGCACCATTTTACATTCTCTGCTTTCTATTGGGGGTCATTCTTTTCGCAATTGAGTGAAATATATTTAGTGGTACCTTAAAGGGTATCTGTCACCAGGTCAAAAGAGGGCAGTTTCTGCTTTTATTTGCTTCCCTGAATATTCTATTTTTTTGTATTTTTTAAAATCTGCCATACAGTTCCAAAGATATAGGCCTTTTTGTTTAGTACTAGTTTTTATGGATCTTTTCAAACAGGGCGTGGCTTGCAGGATCCTCAGGGGCGTGTCTTTAGGTTGTTTTGCATAATTACCATGTGAGCCATGCCCCTTTAGTAAAAACATAAGCCGTTAATAAAAAGGCCCATATCTCTGAAACTGTATGGCAGATTTAAAGCAAACAAAATACAGAATACTAAGGGGAGCAGGGGGAATAAAATAAGGGCAAAAAAGAGCCCATATTTGACCTAGTGTCAGATCCTCTTTAATAGGGCTAAGTTGGTCCATAATGTAAAAGTAATCATGGTTGTCAAATGGTTTAACTTTTAGTGTTATCCACCTACTTGTACTCCATGTGACCACTTTGTTTATAAGTTCTGTTGCCAAGGGTGATGTCCCCCTATGGCAATAAAGTATGGTGGTTACGCATGTGAGGTACTGTTTTCAATCTACATTATGCTCTCTGTACTCTGCAGCTGAAAATCTAAGGAAACTACATGTGTGATGTCACTTGATGGGGAACTGTAGGCCATTTAGTCTCAGCACACAACTCAGAGCACAATTTGGGATTTCTACACCGAGTTTTTAAAGTACCTTTATTTAATAAGAAATTAGCAGATCGGATTCCTTGCCACCAATTTCGGAGCCTACTTTCCGTAATGGGAAAACCCCTTTAATGGCCTTCGATGGACGTTTCTTCTTTAGAATTAAAGGGTTATACAGGAGCAAAGCCATATGGCGGCTACGTGGGCCTCTGAGAGGGGTCTCAGTCATGATTCTTTCATCCTTTGGTGTTGGGTGGCGAAACTTATCAGGCATTTTCATCATGTGTGGAAAAACCCAATACCATAATGGAGGCCTGTATGGCTTTCTGTAATGTAAACTCAAATCAATACTGAAAGTAAAACTATCCTTGCTGCCCATAGCAACCAATCAGAGCTCAGCTTTCAATTCTTAAACTGTTCAGGAAAAATGAAAGCTGAGAGCTGATTGGTTGCTATGGGTAACAGACAATTTTGTAGCCACAGTCACTTAAAGAGGGCCTGTCACTTGCCATAAATATATCATTTTCTCTCCTAGTGTAAATCACGTTGTTCTCCCAAATCTGACATTGTTTTTCTTTTTTTCCTGCTCCGCTCCATTCCCTGTATATAAATCTACCCTTTTAAGCCAAATAGGCGTAGCCCTGAGCTCTTCTCTATTGTCATCTTTTGAAGGACCACGCCCAGTTGGCCAAAAAGACTAGATTTTGTAGTACCGGACAACCCTTGTATACATTGTCTAAAGACGTCTCAAGGTTCATATATGACAGATATCGCTCATTATTAAAGTGAATTGACTTTAATGTGACACTTTTTTCTTCCTAGAAAATATTGTGTAAGATTTAAAAAGACAAATTATTCCGGATCAAAGGAATTTTACTGCTTTACAAACACTTATATCAGGAATGAGATATTCTCAATATATTCTTCAAACATATGCCAAATTATTGACGGTACAGGTTGCCCTTTTTTAGAGCTCTATTGGTCAGACTAAGGCTATGTTCACACATCATGGTTTTTTTTTTGGCTTCAATTTTCTGCAGCAAAACCTGATCTTCATGGGCATTTTGTTCAGGATTTTTCTTGCAGTTTTGGTGCTTTTTTTATGCGTTTTTGGTGCGTTTTTTTCACTGTTCTTCTGTCTCTTTTTATTCATGTACATAAAGTTCTGTGAAAAAAAGAATCCCATTCTATTTTGGCATCAAAAACGCTGAAAAAACACTGAAACTAATTTTGTTGCTTTTTTTTTAATGTTTTTTCAGCATTTTTTTCACCACCCATTATGTCCTATGGGTGGAAAAACTCTGAAAAAACACTGAAAGAAGTGACATGCTCTATTTTCCAAAAAAAAACTTGCAGGGCACAAAATCCTGAACAAAAAAAACCCCATGATGTGTGAACAGAGAATTCTGGTTTCTTATAGACTTTGCTGTTAATGCAAAACGCAGCTGAAAATTTGCATAAAAAACTGCATAAAAAAACGCTGAAAAAACCATGATGTGTGAACATAGCCTAAAGTCTAATTCAGACGTCCGTGGAACATCGTCCATGTTGCTCGGACTGGTCACAGGTATTCCTGACCCGAACTTGACAGCCTCTTATACAAGTCTGAACTAGGCCTAAAATGCAGCTCTAAAAACTGTTGCTTTGGAGGACCTGGTAGGTTCAATCATGACATGATGATTTCATTAGGAACTGTGTAATACCCCACTTCTCCTGTGGTGGCGCAACACAAAAATAAGACTTTCTGCAGGGACACCGTGTGATCTACTGGTCACGGGGCAGCCTTTTTACAAAAAGTCACTTTACAACCAGGCATCCCCTTTAACGTGAACCCTAAAAAACAGCTCTTAAAGGCGACCTGTTAATTGTCATAAATGTGTAACTTTTGCACCTGGTGTAAATGCCGCTGTTCCGCTGAGTCTGGTGCCACTTTTCTTTTGTCTCTACTCCTTTCCGTTCCGGAGATATGGCATTCTGCTTCATGTATATAAACCCAGACTTGTTAGCCAAGGAGGCATGATCCTCTGTGGGCGTTTTCTCGATGATCACACCCACTTGGCTAACAAGACTAGAGAGAAGAAAGTGCTATATCTCCGGAACGGAGAGGCGCAGGAAAAAAAGAAAAACAGCGCCGGATTCAGAAGAACAGCGGCTTTTACACCAGGTTAAAAAAAAATACATATTTATGACAAGTAACGGGTCCTCATTAAAGGAATATGCTAAATCATGTGGACTTGTTGGTTTTTACATGCCCAGTCGTATTGACCTGATTATTTTTTACGTCAATAATATCTAATTATAAGGATGTAACAGAGCTGAGCTGTACTCATACACACCATATTCAGTGCTCTGTCTATAATAAGCACATAGGCGCGCTAGAAAGCAAAAATAACATTTAGTAAAAGTTGCAGGAGGGCTATAGCATAGAAGCCAATAAATTCCACATTGTCCAGTTGCCACTTATTACTCCCTAAAAGCACCAATGATGAGTGTATTAACTGTTGTTTGACCATTTTTTTATAGCTATATCTCCCACGAAATAAACCATACAATATATACACAAAACATTTTTTATTATCATCCAGGAATGAGATATTCTCGTCAATGAGGCAGCTTACGGTTTCAATAAATTTCCCCTATTAATGGCACAAAAGACAGCTGAGGGTTCTTTTTTTATGGACCTTTTTTTCTTAGATCGTCTGTTCTTGTAGTTTTGCTTGTGGTTAAAGTCTTTTTTGGTGTATGTGCGTCATTTTCCAGCCTCGCCCTACAGTGTTGTCTCCCTCTGTCATTGCTTATACCGTGGCATAGCTCAGCACCCTGGCAGTTGGGTTACCGACGCTCTAGGGCACCCGTGTTCGGTGTGCCTTATCTGTTTGTAACCGTACACTATCCCATACCTTACTGTGACCTTCAAGTTTTGGAGAATAGTTTGACTTCTTGAATTCGGGGGCCCATGTGGAGTCTTTGAAGAACGTCTTCACGTTGATCTTCTGCGGCGATACATGCATAAGACTTTATAACAGAGGCCTTTTACCCTATACTCCTGCGCCAGATCTCACCAAAATACAGCTGTTTGTGCATACAGAGAAATGCCAATAAAACATGGTATTTATACCCACTTCTGTTTTGTGTGCTTCTTTGGGTTAGGGTCCATTGGCATCATGATATTAGTAATTGGGCATACTTAGTTGGCAGCTTCCCCCAGTGCCATTGTCTGTTGGTGCCAATTTGGTTTTCACACTTCTTTTCTGAGTGCCACGCGGATGCCACCCAGTGCTTTACCCACAGCCTCGAAGATTGGATCACAGAAGGTATGGAGACAAGCGGCGTAGAACTGGCCCAAGCATTGGATTTCCATTTGGTAACTCTTGACGCAAGGGACTACAGCCCAGATGTGACAGAATGAAAGGCAAGCAAAGAGGAAGCCCCATAGAAGGGCCAGCGGAAGGCCAAAAACAGCAGAGATCACGCGGTAAAACCAGTATTTGGTGACGGTAAAGGTGGTATTGCTGGCCTTCCACACCCCGTCAAAGCTGTGAATGCTGTCTGGTTCAGCGATTACATCCTCGAAATCCACCTGTAGGGAGATGACATGGACCAGTTAAGACCACTGCACTGTGGGACATTATATACTGTGAGCTGGCCAGTAGTGGTTTATATACATGATCTTCCAAGGTGTTAGGTTAGATGGCCTTAAAGAGAATCCATCACTTGTCATAAATAGAAAATGTTTTACCTGGTGTAAATGCCGCTGTTCTCCTGAATCTGGAGATGTTTTTTTTTAAATTCCTGCTCATCTCCGTTCCTGAGATATAGCCCTCTCTTTCCTGTATATAAATGTAGTCGTCTTAGTCAAATGGGCGTGGTGTAAAGAAGACTCCCACAGAGAATAGTTGAGTCTTACAAGACTAGATTTATATACAAGAAAGAAGGGGCCATATCTCAGGAACGGAGAGACGCAAGAGCAAAAGAAAAAGGTTGTCGGATTCAGGAGAACAGCGGCATTACCACCGGGTAAAAAAATTACATATGTATGGCAAGTAAGAGGCTCTCTTTAAAGGGGCTGTCCAAAATTAGAGTAAGGGCAGACAAGCATTATTCTTGTCTGTGTTCTCCCTGTGTGTACAACTCATGGACCAACATAAGTGAAAGGGCCAATTCACAGGAGCAATTTTCCGGTTTCACACATCTGGATATTTCCGGTACCGGAAAAAATGGTACCGGAGATATCCGTGCCCCGTGTGTGTTTTACGTGTTGCATCCGTGTGCGACACGTGTGCCGCATCTGGATCACACAGTTGGGCGCCTGGGAATCAGCGCTACAGGTAGCGCTGTTCCCAGGCGCCGGGTGCTGAACACTGCCCTCATCATAGTTCCCTGCCGGCGCAGTGATCACCGCCAGCAGGGACCATGATGAGGGTAGTAGTAGTCTGCTCCCGGTGTCCCCACCTGTAAAATTAAGAATAAAATAATAAAATCCATGTACTCACCTCTCCTAGATGTCTCCTGCTGTCATCTATGCGACCGCTGCTGCCGAGTAGCCGGGGAGAATGAGCGGCTCGCTGCAGCGGCTCATTCTCCCCCGCTTCTCTCAGTGGTCGCATGGATACAGCGAGGGACATCTAGGAGAGGTGAGTATAAGGATTTTATTATTTTATTCTTAATTTTACAGGTGGGGACACCAGGAGCAGACTACTACTACCCTCATCATGGTCCCTGCTGGTGCGGATCACAGCACCAGCAGAGAACCATGATGAGGGCAGCATTCAGCACCCGGTGCTTGGGAACAGCGCCATTCCCAGTGTTACGAGGATGTCATCCGTGTGGTACATTTTGTGGACCGTGTATCCACAATAAACGGACTTGTCTCTGTGTGGAGCACATGGACACACGGTCCGCAAAATCACACGGAGATGTGCACAGACCCATTAATTTGAATAGGTCTAAGTGTATCAGTGTCTCCAGTTCGTGTGGAAACTGTGACCACTCATACCGGAGATACTGACGTGTGAAAGAGCCCTAAAGGAATAGATTGCAACATGCATTAGTCTCATCTGTAATTTATGGATATGAATGTCCAGAGAATTTACACGTCCGAGTGGACAGCGCTACTCTGTTCCATAGGTTGTATCTGGTATTGCAGGTCATCTGTTTAGATTAATACCAGACACGACCGACCCATAGATGCAAGAGTGTCCCTGATTCTGGACACAAGGCAGATTATTTTTCTGATCCAGGACTATGGTACATGCTTTGGTTAGTGCTCGCTTACTATTTATACAGTATATTGGTGTTGGCTTAGATCATTTTTAGATATTTTTCACATCTGTAATCAGTAATTCTGCATTATTTAAAGAGCTAATTCCATGGATATAGGGGGGTCTGACCGCTGATCCTGAGCTGTCAATGAGACGGCTGTAAATAGCTGAGCGCTGATATGGCAGTCTCATAGCCCCGCTCTCGGGATCGCTGGGGGTCCCAGCTGTCGGCCCCCCAATGATAGGCATATCATTCCCTATTCTAAGGATAGAGGGATAACTTGTGATTTTGGGAAAACTCATTTAATGAGAGTTAGAGACAGTTTAATGTCCACTCTGGTCTCATCAGTGACTCAGGCTGCTGCTCTGTCCTCCTTCATGATTTATACTGCAGCTCTGCTCCTGTGTTTTTAACCCTAGACTGGCCTGTTTTTAACTTCAAGATGGAGTATTTTTTTTTTTACATTTTTCATGGCTCTAGAACTTTTTTATTTTTCCCCTGACAAGGTCACGTGGATGCTTGCTTATCATTTTTGACGCAGAGAAAAAAACAGCAATTCTGACAATGGGGTTTGCATGGTGCATTATCTTTTTTTAGGGTTCCATAAAACTCCACCAGCACTCATGGATACACCGCTGATGAGCCTCCTACAGAACATGGCATTAACTTCGAACTCAACCACTGCAGTGAGATATTGGGTGGATAGGAGCAGTGCCCTTACCATCCATTAGATCTACCATTGGATCTTTCTTCCAGAACTCACTATACAGCTTCCAGCTTGCCGGGGGGCAGTGCCGTCCTGGTGCCTGTGACATGTAAGCTATCCCATGCTCCAAGCCTTGCAGGGGCACTGTAGGTGGCCAAATCCACTAATCCCCTCTTCTATATATTTTGGGCCATGGCTAGCAGTCATTGCCAGAGCTAGCTTCACTGCTGCATGGTTATGAGCTTGGTGGAGAGTTATTTGAGAAGGTGTTTGGTGGATTTAGCTAAGACTGTTGTGTGGTTTTCGTTGTGTGTTAATCACCTTCTTCTGCTACTTTGGTTTTTCCCCATTCTCCACTCCCCGGTGTTATTCTCTGTTGTTTGTGTACATATATATTTGTATGATTGGTATTTTCCTTTATATCTGTTTGTATTACTTTGTTAGTCTGGTTGGTGTACTGCCATACACTACTACTTCCCTCTTCCTTGGGTGAGGGAAGGGAACAGACTGATGGCGAATTTAGGAGCTCAGACAAGGTACGAGGCCCCGGCGTCTTCACCTTCAGAAGTAATCCAGGGAACAGGGCCAGCTATGGCGCCCCTAGCGTTAGGGACAGGGTAGGAGCCCCTGGCTCTGGGATACCTGACAACAGTCGTGACATGTATACTAAGGAATTAAAAATCCTATTGTTTCTGAGCATGGAGAGGATTCTTAATAAAAGGTAAATTGCAGAATTTACCTTTTTATACAGTAGAGATGAAAAGTTTGGACACACCTTCTCATTTAAAGATTTTTCTGTATTTTCATGACTATGAAAATTGTACATTCACACTGAAGGCATCAAAACTATGAATTAACACATGTGGAATTATATACTTAAGAAAAAAGTGTGAAACAACTGAAAATATGTCTTATATTCTAGGTTCTTCAAAGTAGCCACCTTTTGCTTTGATGACTGCTTTGCACACTCTTGGCATTCTCTTGATGAGCTTCAAGAGGTAGTCACCGGAAATGGTTTTCACTTCACAGGTGTGCCCTGTCAGGTTTAATAAGTGGGATTTCTTGCCTTATAAATGGGGTTGGGACCATCAGTTGTGTTGTGCAGAAGTCTGGTGGATACACAGCTGATAGCCCTACTGAATAGACTGTTAGAATTTGTATTATGGCAAGAAAAAAGCAGCTAACAGTGGGGCTATAATGATAAGACAACCCCTTTAAGGCAGTACAACCATGGTCACATGGGCTGACGATGGCTGTAATAATGAGACAACCCCTTTAAGGCAGTACAACCATGGTCACATGAGCTGACGATGGCTGTAATGATGAGACAACCCCTTTAAGGCATTACAACCATGGTCACATGGGCTGACGATGGCTGTAATGATGAGACAACCCCTTTAAGGCAGTACAACCATGGTCACATGGGCTGACGATGGCTGTAATGATGAGACAACCCCTTTAAGGCAGTACAACCATGGTCACATGGGCTTACGGTGGCTGTAATGATGAGACAACCCCTTAAGGCATTACAACCATGGAAAATCTCTACTTAGCCGTGACTGTAGACCCACCAGCGGAGAGGTGTAAAGTCCAGGTACATGCTGACCACAGAGTCACGGAAGACCAGTCTGAACAGGGTCTTATTCCTTTAGGCCAAGCCTTGTGGTTGATTGTTGATATCACCAATTTCAGATTGGAGAGGGGAGAAAACGATCTGCCCCCGTGATAAATGCTTTATCTCAGTTCTGAAAACTTCCAGAAACACATGTGTAAAGAACACTAAAAGCTTCGCCCTTTTACATTAATGAGCTTTTTCCTCAGTGTGGTCGCCCCCTTTTTGGTTGGCGTTGTTGTTCGGAGGGGTTATTGCTCCGGGGACGGGCACTGAGGCGCTGCGGGATGCACTTATAAGGTGCACTAGTGCTGGGGTTTATGAGGATTCCATTAATTCCCTCTATATATTTGTCTCTGAGCGGAGGTGGATGTGGGCTGAGTCTCCAGCTGTCAGAGCTCTTCTGCGTTGTGTGACAGCAGCCCCCACCACCAGCAGCCACACGGGGACAGAAGCTGCCCTCGCCTGCAGTGTTAAATTTACACAGATCCCAAATAAACATGCCCCGACCCCAGAACCCCACCCAACCTTCTCTGTTTTACATAGGAGCATGTATTCCTGAGTCTATTGCTTATAATTCCGAATTATTAGATGAAAGACCAATGTTCTTAAAGGGGTTATTCCCATTTTTGAAAATTGGTATTGTCGGATAGAGCTTGTAAAAACAAGCACTTTTGCAATTTACGGCTTATTAAAATTCTTAGCCGTTCTTGAGATATTAAAACTTTTCTTATGTTTACAGCTCGTTACCTAGGAGATCGACCACCGCTGCTAGACAACACAACATGCACAGGACTTACAAACTCTTTTCTATTGAACTCGAAAACACATGTAAAGCTGGCCAAGATTGCTGTAGGTTCTAATCCCTGTCAGCTTTAGCACAGTGCTTACAAACTAGACAGCAGAGGTGGTCGGTCTCCTAGGTAACGAGCTATAAACAAAAGAAAAGTGTTAATATCTCAAGAACGGCTGAAAATATTAATTAGCAATAAATTGCAGAAGTGCTTGTTTTTACAAGTACTATCCAATAATATCCATCTATGAAGATGGAAATACCTCTTTAAGAGCAGAAAGCCATGGCTTTGGTCCTCTATCTGACCGCATCCATCTATGAAGATGGAAGTAAACCTTTAGTGCCAATATGCCCTTATATTTGAAATGCTACCTACTAAATGAGTTATAAGTTTCCTCCAGAAACAGCGCCACTCTTTACCATAGGCTGTATTTGGTATTGCAGCGAAGGCGCACTAGCTTAAATGCGTCTGAGCTGCCATTTTACATACAGTTTATGGACAAAGGTGGCGCTGTTTTTGGATTTTTTTTTTTTTTTTTAATCTCTTACAACACAATTCAAGTGTTTTCAATGCCTCCTGTAAATTAGAAGAAATCTATGAATAAGGATATCATCATCAATTCAGGACTGTCCAGCTGAAATAATGGTAACTGCAAGATATCATACATCACATACAGCCTTAAATGTCACTATAATGTAAATTAAAGGGCACCTGTCAAGATACTTTTACTACTGAAACTACTGGTATGGCTATATAGGTCCTATAAAAACAAGAAAAATGACACCTATCTCGCAATAATCCGATGTGCCAGAGCTGAGAAATCGAGCTTTAAAGCAACATACAAATTAGCCCGGAAGTGCACTTTGAGCACACTGACACGCCCCTGAGCACACTGACACGCCCCTGAGCACACTGACACGCCCCTAATGCACTTCCAGGCTACTTGGCATGTGCTTCAAAGCTTGATTTCTCAGCTCTGGCACATCGGATTATTACAAGACAGGTATCATTTTTATTGTTGTTCTAGGACCAATATAGCCGTACCACTAGTTTAAGTAGTAAAATTGATCCTTTCTAAGTACTTTGGAAAAGTCATGACACCCCCAAATGTAAAGGCATCTATTTCATATTGCCCCCCCAAAGACAAGTGTATTGTGGTGATTTCATAACTTAGAAAGTGCCCTAATTTCCCAATACAATCCTAATAAAAAGCAATGATCTTATAGGGGTTGTCCACTACGTTTTTTTATGGATGACCAAAGTGATCAATAAAAAGATTAGTGGGGTTCCTGGGTGTCAGAACTCCGCCGATTTTAGATGCAGACCAGCATCTATAAGAGCTGAACTGCAGTACATGATAGTGGCCACATCACAAAGTGCAGCGCTGCGGTGTCCTACTGTTTACATCCAGCCGCAAGAAGCATGGTGGGGGACACACAAAGAGCGGAAGTAGTGGACATATGTTCATGGATGATAGAGTAGATTAATCAATAGATACATGAGGATACAAAGATAGATAGATAGATAATAGATAGATAGATGATAGATAGATGATAGATAATAGATAATATATAGATCATAGATAGATAATAGATAGATAATAGATAGATAATAGATAGATAGATGATAGATAATAGATAAATAGATAGATAGATAGATAATAGATAGATAGATAATAGATAGATAATAGATAGATAGATAATAGATAGATAACAGATAGATAGATAATATATAGATAATAGATAGATAGATAATAGATAGATAATAGATTGATAATAGACAGATAATAGATAGATGATAGATAGATAGATAATAGATAGATGATAGATAATAGATAGATAGATAATAGATAGATGACTGATAGATAATAGATAATAGATGATAGATAATAGATAGATAATAGATAGGTAGATAGATAATAGATAATATATAGATAGATGATAGATAATAGATAGATAGATACATAATAGATAGATGATAGATAATAGATAGATAGATACATAATAGATAGATGATAGATAGATGATAGATAGATAATAGATAAATACATAGATAATAGATTGATAATAGATAGATAATAGATAGATAATAGATAGATAGATAGATAATATATAGATAATAGATAGATAATAGATGATAGATAATAGATAGATAATATATAGATCATAGATAGATAATATATAGATAATAGATAGATAATAGATGATATATAATAAATGGATAAATAATAGATGTTGTAGATTTAGAACAGTAATTAGATTATTTTTCTGTCATTCCTCAGATTGACTTCATGTTCCTATGTAATATTACAATCTTTCGTACATCTATATCTCTCTCACCTGCACCACGTCCTGGTTGATATTTTTGGGGTCCCTCTGCACTAAGTCGATCTCCTTGGTGAGGGTGTCAGGGAGGGTCTTGCTCTCCTTCGCAGGCTCCGAGTGCTGGATTTGGGCCATGCTCTGTTCCTTGGTCTTCCTCAGTAACTTCTTGCTCTGTCCGTGTCCTGCAGCTTCTGCTTGTAGGCTCTGCCCAGAGAGCTGCCCATGTGCAGAGGAGCCGCCCTCTCCCATTACCACTGGGGCACATCCCAGCACCAGGATCTGGGGCTCGCCGACTGTGGGTGACTCTGACCCTTCAGCCTCATTCTGTAGTTTATATTGTCATTATCCAACTACATCTACTTTTAGGAACTGTAAATGGGTGCAAGAGCTAAGGTCTTGTGGCTGTCTGCAGGTGTGAAGGTTTTTCATATGTAAATCACTATACAGTGGCTTGCGAAAGTATCCACCCCCTTGGATTTTTACCTATTTTGTTACATTACAACCTGTGTGTAAATACTTTTGTGATCCGATTTGTGTGTGATGCATCAGCACTAAATAGTCTAAGTTGGTGAAGTGAGAAAAATATAAGCATAAATTACATTTATGGAATCAAATATTTAAAAATTGGCATGTGCATATGTATTCATCCCTTTTCCGATGAAGCCCCTAAAAATTTCTGGTACAAGCAATGACCTTCACCACTAACCAAACACCACCATGAAGACCAAGGAGATCTCCAAACACCACCATGAAGACCAAGGAGATCTGCAAACACCACCATAAAGACCAAGGAGATCTCCAAACACCACCATGAAGACCAAGGAGATCTCCAAACAACACCATGAAGACCAAGGAGATCTCCAAACAAGTCAGGGACAAAGTTGTTGAGAAATACAAGTCAGGGTTGGGTTATAAAAAATATCCCAATCTCTGAGGATCCCCGGAGCACCATCAAATCCATTATCATCAAATGGAAAGAACATGGTACCACAACAAACCTACCAAGTGGGGGCCACCCACCAAAACTCTCAGCCCGGGCAATGAGGGCATTAATCAGAGGCAGCACCAAAGGTAACCCTGAAGGAGCTGCAGAGTTCCCAAGTAGAGACTGGAGTATCTGTCCATATGACCACAATAAGCCGTACACTCCATAGAGGTGGCCTTTATGGATGAGCGGGCAGAGAAAAGCCTTTACTTACACACAAAAATTGTAAGGCTCGTTTTGAGTTTGCCAAAAGACATGTTGGAGACTCCCCAAATGTAGGTGCTGTGGTCAGTTGAGACTAAAACTGAACTTTTTGGCCACCAAGGTAAACGCCGTGTCTGACGCTAAACCAAAACAGGTCATCACCCCAAGAACACAATCCCCACAGTGAAACATGGTGGCGGCAGCTTCATGCTGTTGAGATGTTTTTCGGCAGCAGGGATAGAGAAAGTGGTCCGAGTCGAGGGAAAGATGGATGGAACGAAATACAGGGATATTCTTGAGCAAAACCTGTTTTAGTCTGTCAGTGATTTGAGACTGGGACGGAGGTTCACCTTCCAACAAGACAATGACCCAAAGCATACTGCTAAAGCAACAGTCGAGTGGTTTAAGGGGAAACGTGTAAATGTTTTGGAGTGGACGAGTCACAGCCCAGACCTTAATCCAATTGAGAATCTGTGGTCAGACTTGAAGATTGCTGTTCACCAGAGGAAACCATCTAACCTGAAGGAGCTGGAGCAGTTTTGTCTTGAGGAATGGGCAAAAAATCTCACTGACAAGATGTGGAAAGCTCATAGAGACTTATCCAAAGGGACCTGCAGCTGTAATTGACGCCAAAGGAGGCTCCACAAAGTACTGACTGTAGGGGGGTGAATAGTTATGCACACTGAAATGTTCAGCTATTTTGTCCCATTTGTTATTTGCTTCACAATGAAAAGAAAAGCAAATGTTCACAGTTGTCAGCATGTTCTTTACAAGAACTGATGACAACTCTTAAACAGAGTGAAATTCAATGTTT
Organism: Phyllobates terribilis; assembly: GCF_046119375.1. Classification (NCBI taxonomy): domain Eukaryota; kingdom Metazoa; phylum Chordata; class Amphibia; order Anura; family Dendrobatidae; genus Phyllobates; species Phyllobates terribilis. The sequence goes on along the minus strand of NW_027362767.1, from coordinate 235,573,032 downwards.
TGAGGTAGCAAAACACGAAAAATGCCATGGGGGAGGGGGAATACTTTTGCATGACACTTTACATAGGTAATAGTACTTCCTGAATCATCTAAGACTTCTACTTCTTTCTCCATCCCCAATGCTTTACACTGCAGCACTGCTTGTTTATATTGACTGCTGTGAATAAGAACATGACATCATAAACTTTAGAAGGATGTCACTGCATTGTGACTTTCCTATTGTATGTGGTTGGCCACGAGGGCCGGACAGGGTAATTGGGTTAACATAAGGGAAAACCAACAGCCCCTGATTTGACAGATGTGGGAGCACCCAAGAGCTGAGAACCACGCCCACTTGGCTAAAATACTAGATTTATCCACAGGAAAGAGAAGGCCATATCTGGGGAACGGAGAGGCGCAGGAACAAAAGAAAGACATCGCTGAATTCAGGAGAACAGCAGCATTTACACCAGATTAAAAAAAATACTTTTATGGCAAGTGACAGGTCATCTTTAAATGTTTCCCTTTATTTAGGACTGGAATAAAGATGGGATGGTCACATAATCCTTGTGATTACTATAATTCTTTCTATGTACTGTATATAGCACAGAGGTAACATATAAATCTCTCAGTATCAATGTTACTTACACTTTATGTGCCAGTATATTTTAAGACTGGGAGAACCCCCCCCCCCCAGCACGGGCCAGGACAGACTCCATGCAACTAATGCTGAGGTTAAAGGTGAAGTCGTGACCAGTGCTGCCACCATGCTTGGTGTAATTTACTTATGTATACCAATGGACCCTATAGAGTTCAAAAAAACATACACAATATATCAGGACATAACTTTACATGAAAATTTCTTGTAAAGTTAAAGTTAAATCTGTACAGCCGTCTGAATTTACACATTGCGGGGTTTTACCATCCTTTTTAGCATTAGAGAACCCCTGAAAAAATATTATCTTGGGGAACCCCCTAACAATTCATTTTTTTTTAAAAGAGAAAAAAGAGCAAAAAAAAAAAAAAAACCAAAACAACACAACCAGCGCACAGGAATAAGATTCTTATTTATAAGACTATAATAAACATAAATATACAGTATAAACTGGTGCAGAAAAAAAATCTGTATATAGAAACATATATATGTATACAAAAAAAGATTTATAAAATATATAAACTGGTGTAGAAAAAAAAATATATATAAATATATAAATATGTGTATATAAAAAATATATATAAAATATATAAATTGGTGCAGAAAATAAAAAAACAATGAAACAGTATGAATAACAAAAGTACAAGTACTAAAAATTTAATAAATAATCAAACTCCCAAATTAATTGGGACATGATACCTAATTTAATTCAGATCCTGATCAAACCAATCAATTAATTCAGTACCTCTAAATAAATGAATTCAGACCACACGCCTCTAAATTAATTCAAACTCCAAACCACAATCTTAAATAAATAAATGGAGTCCTCTAACCACTATATTACCTCTGGCCCAGTTCAGACCACAACATTAATTGAAACTCGAGACCAGAACCCTTAATAAATTAATTCAGACTCCTAAAAAAATAATTAAAGTGCCTGAGCTCTAAATTAATTCAAACCCAGATCAAGCCACAAAATGAATCCAGACTAAACGCCTAAAATTAACTCAGCCTCCAGGCCAGACCCTTAAATAAATACATTCAGACCCAGCTCCACTGAACTAATTCAGACTCCAGACCAGAACCCTAAATTATCTCAGATCCCAAACCAGGCTCCTAAATTACCTCAGACCGCAAAACAGACCCCTACATTAACTCAGACCCCCAAACCAGACCCCTAAATTAACTCAGACACCAAACCATAACCCTAAATTATCTCAGATCCCAAACCAGATCTGCAAATTATCTCAGACCCCAGACCAGGTCCTTAAATTATCTCAGACCCCAAACCAGAACCCTAAATTATCTCAGACCCCAAACCAGAACCCTAAATTATGTCAGGTCCCAAACCAGAACCCTAAATTATCTCAGACCCCAGACCAGGTCCTTAAATTATCTCAGACCCCAAACCAGAAACCTAAATTATCTCAGATCCTAACGCAGGCCCCTAAATTATCTCAGACCCTAAACCAGAACCCTAAATTATCTCAGATCCTAAAGCAGACCCCTAAATTATCTCAGACCCCAAACCACAACCCTAAATTATCTCAGATCCCAGACCAGGTCCCTAAGCTATCTCAGACCCCAAACCAGAACCCTAAATTATCTCAGACCCCAAACCAGAACCCTAAATTATCTCAGACCCCAAACAGAAACCCTAAATTATGTCAGGTCCCAAACCAGAACCCTAAATTATGTCAGGTCCCAAACCTGAACCCTAAATTATCTCAGACCCCAAACCAGAACCCTAAATTATCTCAGACCCCAAACCAGAACCCTAAATTATCTCAGATCCCAAACCAGATCTGCAAATTATCTCAGACCGCAGACCAGGTCCTTAAATTATCTCAGACCCCAAACCAGAAACCTAAATTATCTCAGTTCCTAAAGCAGACCCCTAAATAATCTCAGACCCCAAACCAGAACCCTAAATTATCTCAGACCCCAAACCAGAACCCTAAATTATGTCAGGTCCCAAACCACAACCCTAAATTATCTCAGACCCCAAACCAGAACCCTAAATTATCTCAGATTCCAAACCAGAACCCTAAATTAACTCAGATCCCAAACCAGAACCCTAAATTATCTCAGACCCCAAACCAGAACCCTAAATTATCTCAGACCCCAAACCAGAACCCTAAATTATCTCAGACCCCAAACCAGAACCCTAAATTATCTCAGATCCTAAAGCAGACCACTAAATTATCTCAGACCCCAAACCAGAACCCTAAATTATCTCAGATCCCAGACCAGGTCCCTAAGCTATCTCAGACCCCAAACCAGAACCCTAAATTATCTCAGACCCCAAACCAGAACCCTAAATTATGTCAGGTCCCAAACCACAACCCTAAATTATCTCAGATCCCAATCCAGAACCCTAAATTATCTCAGACCCCAAACCAGAACCCTAAATTATCTCAGAACCCAAACCAGAGCCCTAAATTATCTCAGACCCCAAACCAGAACCCTAAATTATCTCATATCCCAAACCAGAACCCTAAATTATCTCAGACCCCAAACCAGACCCCTAAATTATCTCAGAACCCAGACCAGGTCCCTTAAATATCTCAGAACCCAAACCAGACGCCTATATTACTTCAGATCTTAGACCAGACCCCTGTATTATTTCAGAGCACAGAGCAGATCACTCTGTATATGCATGTCAGCACCACTCCATATTTGCCGCCATCAAATGGAGTGGCGCTGCGCATACTTGCCCACCACTGCCACAGAAAGCCTTCAGCGCTCGGTTTTCCCCTGCAGTAATTCTCATACCGGCATTGTGTTGGGAAGTGCCATTCAAGCAATTTTCTATTACAGACTTCACAGTCAGTTTAGGCTATGTCCACACATCATGTTTTTTTCAGCGTTTTTTTTATGGAAATTTTCAGCTGCGTTTAAGTCTATGAGATTCCAGAAATCTCCTGCACACAACTTGGGTTTTTTGTCCTCAGTATTTTGTGCTTTGCATGTTTTTTTGCAGAATAAAGCTAAAAAAACGCACCAAAAAAAAAAAAGTAAGAAAACAGCAACAAAAATCCTGAAAAACCTCCTGCCAAGAGATCAGGTTTTGCTGCAGAAAAGAAACACTGAACAAAACATGATGTGTGAACATAGCCTTAATGTAAAGTGCAGCAAGCGTGGGCGCCATTCTTGATTAGGCCTGGCGCAGGCTGCGGTGCCCTCTCCATTGCATGGCAGGCTTTAGTTTAGCAGCGTCTGCTTTATTTAGCCTGCTCTGCCCACATGAAATGTGACCCCGTTCCTCTCCGCTGCCTCCTGTGAAGTGGTTGGAATTCTTCACTCGCATGCGACATTACTGACCTGGGATCGGTCTGCAGTGGTGGAAATAGCCGCAGGGGTAACCCACAAATTAGTTTTTCAGCATGCTGCAAATAGAGATGCATCTTCTTGGGGGTAATAAACAATGCTAATATTTTGGTATCAGTCCTTCTCCACATAAAGAAAAGACTACAAGGGGCTGTCATGTCGGGGAATTTATAAAAAATAGATTTAAAATAATCACTACTTACTTATTTAATTCCATCCCGCTATGGTGGTCCCTGCCCGTCCTGCAGGAATTACGTCACATTCAAGAAACGCAACAGTGCCGTACACACCAACAAGACCCCTGAGGCTACGGAGGTGACGGAAATGATGGACTTGACGTTATTGCTGCAGGACCCCTGGGGTGGCATTATTGGTGCAATTGGGGGTAGAAGAGACAAGTAATGATTATTTTATTATTTTTCCACATTTCCAGCTGTTATGCCATGCTTTTTAACAAATTTCGGACAACTCCTTTAAATAGTTAAATACTAGTTGCCTGTAGTCACCACTAGGGGGAGCTATTTATACTTTGAATTAATAAAACAGTGAACAGTTTAGCTCCTTCTAGTGGTGTTTTATTGTGCTCCTGATCTAAATATGCATAACTTTTCCCGGTGGTGGCAATACTGTCAAATTTAAGGCTTATTGATGGGTTTCTCTCCAGATTATAGTTTATGGTTGGGTGTCCCAGAAGCAGATGACCCCTTAATTATGTATGTTCCACTAACGTAGATACCTTAGTGACTGAAAAGAATATTATACACAAAAAACTTGGATGTTCTTCTTCCCAAAAGTTCTTAATTTACAACATCTCATTGTCTTCGTTCTGGACATGAAGATATCTCTCCTCTCTCAGTCCGCCTGATTTGAAGCTCCTGGACCTTGTTCCTTTATTGGGCAGAAGATGACTCTTTTCTCTTAGTCCTTCAGATTTGAGGTTCCTGGACCTTGTTCCTCTTCTAGATAAGATGACTCTCCTCTCATTACTCCTGAACTGAGGCTTCTGGATCTGTTCCTCTCCTTGACAAGAAGATGAATCTTGTCTTTTAGTCCTGCTGATTTGAAGTTTCTGGACCTGGTTCCTCTCCTGGACAAGAAGATGAATCTTCTCTTTTAGTTCTCCTGATTTGAGGTTTCTGGACCTGGTTCCTCTCCTGGACAAGAAAATGACTTCCCTGTCATTGTTCTCCTGATTTGAGGCTCCTGGACCTGGTTCCTCTCTTGGACAAGAAGATGACTCTCTGTAACATACCTGGCGGCGTCCTTGCATAGTGGTCCATCTCCCACTGTGCAAGAGCGCGCACTTGATCTCCAGTTCAGACTGCCACTCTGGCTTCTTTCCATGTTGTCTGCTTTGCTTTGCTCTTGCTGCTTAGGGCGATGCCCGCTGAACTTCCTGTTTCTTGTAGCTGCTGCTGACACTCCCCTGATGCGTCCTCAGCCTATTGCTGTCTGCCACCTGGTATTTAACCCAGCTCCTCCTTGGAATCCTTGCCTGAGCATCTTGTTCTGTCAGTTGGCTTCTGTCGCTGACATGCCAGGTCCTGTCTATGTTTCCTGCCTATCGGTATCAGTTCCCGTGTCTGAACTGTGTCCTGTCTGTGCACTCTAGCCTGTTGTCTGTCCGCCTTCCTGGAGGTTGTATTTCCAGACCAGTCTGAACACGCTCTTAGCCTGTTCGTCTTGCCCTCTGAGGGCCGCATACCCAGACTCGCTCCTGTATTTGTTGCAGTACAATTCCTGTCTGAACTGTCTCCTAACCTGCTTCCTGTTTCTTTCTATGTCCATACCTTCCCTTTCTCCTGCTTTGTCTAAACCAGCACTTGGCTTTGCCTTGGCTCGTTCCTGTATTTTGTTGCAGTTACAGTTCCTGTCTGAACTGTCTCCTTACCTTTTACCTGTTTCGTCTCTATGTCCGTCCCTTCCCTTTTCCTGTGTTGTCTGAACCTGCACCTTACTCCTTCTCGTTGTCGCTGTACTTCCGTTTGTGACTTGGAGTCCTCTCGCTACTTCTTTGCAAGTATCTAGTGTGTATCTGGTTCTGCCTTTCATTCTGTTCCGTGTGAACAGAGCCCTATCCCCTTTGCTTTGTCTTTGTTTACCCCTTCGGTGATTTATCTCAGCCTTGTCCACCGCGTCTGCGGCTTCGCTCTGCTCAGCCCTGTCCACCGCGTCTGCGGTTTCGCTCTGCTCAGCCTTGTCCACCGCGTCTGCGGTTTCGCTCTGCTCAGCCTTGTCCACCGCGTCTGCGGTTTCGCTCTGCTCAGCCTTGTCCACCGCGTCTGTGGTTTCGCTCTGCTCTGCCTTGTCCACTGTGTCTGCGGTTTCGCTCTGCTCAGCCTTGTCCACCGCGTCTGCGGTTTCGCTCTGCTCAGCCTTGTCCACCGCGTCTGCGGTTTCGCTCTGCTCTGCCTTGTCCACTGTGTCTGCGGTTTCGCTCTGCTCAGCCTTGTCCACCGCGTCTGCGGTTTCGCTCTGCTCAGCCTTATCCACCGCATCTGCGGTTTCGCTCTGCTCAGCCTTGTCCACCGCGTCTGCGGTTTCGCTTTGCTCTGCCCTGTCCACCGTGTCTGCGGTTTCGCTTTGCTCAGCCTTGTCCACCGCGTCTGCAGTTTTTCTCTGCTCAGCCTTGTCTGCGGTTTTGCTCTGCTCAGCCTTGTCCACCGCGTCTGCGGTTTTGCTTTGCTCAGCATTGTCCACCGCGTCTGCGGTTTTTGCTCTGCTCAGCCTTGTCTACCGCATCTGCAGTTTCGCTCTGCTCAGCCTTGTCTACCGCGTCTGTGGTTTTGCTCTGCTCGGCCTTGTCTACCGCGTCTGCAGTTTCGCTCTGCTCAGCTTTGTCTACCGCGTCTGCGGTTCTGCTCTGCTCAGCCTTGTCTACCGCGTCTGCGGTTTTGCTCTGCTCAGCTTTGTCCACCGCGTCTGCGGTTTCGCTCTGCTCAGCCCTGTCTTCCGCGTCTGCGGTTTCGCTCTGCTCAGCCTTGTCTACCGCGTCTGCGGTTTTTGCTCTGCTCAGCCTTGTCTACCGCGTCTGCAGTTTCGCTCTGCTCAGCCTTGTCTACCGCGTCTGCGGTTCTGCTCTGCTCAGCCTTGTCTACCGCGTCTGCGGTTTTGCTCTGCTCAGCTTTGTCCACCGCGTCTGCGGTTTCGCTCTGCTCAGCCCTGTCTTCCGCGTCTGCGGTTTCGCTCTGCTCAGCCTTGTCTACCGCGTCTGCGGTTTCGCTCTGCTCAGCCTTGTCTTCCGCGTCTGCGGTTTTGCTCTGCTCAGCCTTGTCCACCGCGTCTGCGGTTTCGCTCTGCTCAGCCTTGTCCACCGCGTCTGCGGTTTCGCTCTGCTCTGCCTTGTCCACTGTGTCTGCGGTTTCGCTCTGCTCAGCCTTGTCCACCGCGTCTGCGGTTTCGCTCTGCTCAGCCTTATCCACCGCATCTGCGGTTTCGCTCTGCTCAGCCTTGTCCACCGCGTCTGCGGTTTCGCTTTGCTCTGCCCTGTCCACCGCGTCTGCGGTTTCGCTTTGCTCAGCCTTGTCCACCGCGTCTGCAGTTTTTCTCTGCTCAGCCTTGTCTGCGGTTTTGCTCTGCTCAGCCTTGTCCACCGCGTCTGCGGTTTTGCTTTGCTCAGCATTGTCCACCGCGTCTGCGGTTTTGCTCTGCTCGGCCTTGTCTACCGCGTCTGCAGTTTCGCTCTGCTCAGCTTTGTCTACCGCGTCTGCGGTTCTGCTCTGCTCAGCCTTGTCTACCGCGTCTGCGGTTTTGCTCTGCTCAGCTTTGTCCACCGCGTCTGCGGTTTCGCTCTGCTCAGCCCTGTCTTCCGCGTCTGCGGTTTCGCTCTGCTCAGCCTTGTCTACCGCGTCTGCGGTTTTTGCTCTGCTCAGCCTTGTCTACCGCGTCTGCAGTTTCGCTCTGCTCAGCCTTGTCTACCGCGTCTGCGGTTCTGCTCTGCTCAGCCTTGTCTACCGCGTCTGCGGTTTTGCTCTGCTCAGCTTTGTCCACCGCGTCTGCGGTTTCGCTCTGCTCAGCCCTGTCTTCCGCGTCTGCGGTTTCGCTCTGCTCAGCCTTGTCTACCGCGTCTGCGGTTTCGCTCTGCTCAGCCTTGTCTTCCGCGTCTGCGGTTCTGCTCTGCTCAGCCTTGTCTACCGCGTCTGCGGTTTTGCTCTGCTCAGCTCTGTCCACCGTGTCTGCGGTTTCGCTCTGCTCAGCCCTGTCTACCGCACCTGCGGTTTTGCTTTACTCTGTTTGATTACCGCATCTACGGCTATGAACTCGTCTCCCAGTCTGTACTGGACCCTACCCAGCCTGCGCTCTAGCCTGCCTGTTCCTGTATTCCCCGGTGTGGGTCAACAGCCGTGTCCGGAGTCTGACCTGGAGTAGACCCTGGTCCCTCTGCTCGGTTCCTTCCTGGTGCACTGGCATCGTAGCCATCGTGCGACCTTGGTCGGATCGAGCAGATACTTAGTTACGCCCCTCCAGGCACTCTCCGGTTCATGGCACAGTGGAATCACTAAACACGCACACGCCAGTCAGTCCGGGTGTGTGCATTACACTCTCCTCTCATAGTCCTCCTCATTTGAGGCTCCTAGACTTGGTTCATTTCCTGGACAAGAAGATGAAAGTTCTCTGATTTGGGGCTCCTGTACCTGGTTTCCTCTTCTTGAGAAGAAGATGACTCTCCTATCTTAGTTCACCTATTTTGAGGCTCCTGGACTTGGTTCCTCAACAGCAAGATAGATTGGGAAGTTGCTCTACATCCATGTTTGACACATTAAAGGGAACATTAGCTCCAAAGAGATAGGAGCCTCCTGGATAATGATGATGATGGTGTAGAAGACCATCTCACTGCTAGTAGCCTATTCAATTTCATCACCATAGCTTCTACTAAAATAGGAGTATAATCTCATGCATTTTGAATTCCATGTAACACTAAAGCTGATGAGGTACTGCACAACGTGAAAGTGCCAGACAAGACCCTTATCACATGCCAATGTAGCACCCTGAGGGTTCGGCTGCTACAGGGGTATTGCACCTCAACCCAGAGGTGTGATATTCCACTCCCGGGTAAGGAAGGAGTGTGGAACTGAGCTCAGATAGACTGCATGCACTACATACATCCCATTCCAGAGGAGCAGGCCGACGGCACTCCCACTTAGAAATGTGCAGGTGCGACCGAGCCTGTTCCTGGCTGGAGTGGGAGGGGGGAGGAACATCCCATGTAGTGTAGGGGCAGAAAGGGGGAGCAGTCTGGGTAGTGATAGGAGCTCATTGGGTGCTGGTCACCTGAGCTCACACATAGAGGGTGTATATAAGGTGGGCACCATCAAAGATCAGGGTCAGACGCAGAGAGGAAGTCAGATGCAGAGGACAAGCCTGCAGCAAGAGAGAGAAAGAAACAACAGCCCTGGAGAGAGAGTGGAGTGCAGAAAGACCCAGAGGGGGACAAAGAAGGGACCCAAGAACCCAAATAAGAACACCGGGTGAGGAGTCAGCAGAAGGGTACCGGAACCCAAGCTGGTGGGGGCAAAGACATTCCCCAGCCAGAGACCGGAGACCGTGGGCAGTGTCTGTCACGGTCACCCACTACATTCACCCTGAAGGCACACCACATGGAGGGTCAGGGAACCTTAGGCCAAAGGTTGCCCAACAGAAGGCCCGAGGGAGCTGGATTTAGGTGAATCACTGGTGGGGACGGCTGAAGAAAGGACAGAGGGAGAGCTCAGGGCCACGCTCCGGACTTGTTTGGGGGTTGGCTGGATCCAGGACCTGGTGGACGCAGCACGGCTCGGGAGGTCACTTGGAGCTAGAGTGACCAGGAACATCTGCAGTAAGTAAAGACCCTTAACTGCACAACCCGAGTCTGTCATCATTACCGGCTGCACCGCACCACCACAACCCCCATCCTCTGCGCCTGTCCCCTCTGAGGCTATACCCCTCCCGTTGGGGGTTATCCCACCAAGCTGCGCACCCACCATCAGCCTCAGCGGACCCTGCAGCAGCGGCGGCCACAGTGACCGCATCACAACGGGTGGCGTAGTCGACACAACGAACTTTAATAACATCAGTAAGGACTGCCACATAACACTGAGCTTGACGCCCTGGGCACGGGACCGGGTCACAGCCGCTCGGAGACTACAACCCCCCCCATCTGATCCGGTGCCGGGTATTCCCCTCAAAAAGGAATATGTCCCAGGGGGCGCGTCAACTTTGGCGTAGTCGGCAGGATTACGTGCCCGCAACACCCGGGTACTGCGTGCCTGAAGAAAAGTGCAAGTTTACCTTAGAAAGAAGACTCCTGCCGGTCCCGGAGGGTCCACGCCATCGGACTCCATCACCAGTCGTTTCCCGCCGATTGTCCGCCATTTCCAGCTTGTTCCCGCCATCTGCAGAGTTTCCCGCCACTGGGCGACGCTTCCCGCCAAAACCGCAGATTTCCCGCCTTGGAAGAGCAGCGGACGCCATTATGGGCGTGCCAAAGGAGGGCAAGAGGCCACCTCCCATCGTGGGCCAGGACAGAAAATGGCGCCAAAAGTGGAAACCGCCCCCACCAACAGAGACTGTGATGCTGGAGGTGTCTGTCAGCGTGAAAGAACTCCCCCTGGAGCTGACAGTCACCGAGTTGCCCCGGGACCGCCCTCGAAGTGGGAGGAGACGAAAGAAAAGAGAAAAGATGGGTGTCGCTTGGGGCAGTCTAGAACGAGCGCACCCGGAGGCAAGGTGTCCAGAGCGAGAGCACCCGGAGTCGAGAAGAGAAAGAGTAGACCCGGGAATGGAGCGGCAGCAGAGCAGCACCGGCCCGCTGGCCAGGAGCCTGCAGAAGGAAGAAGGAGGAGAGCAGAGCAGCACCGGCCCGCTGGCCAGGAGCCTGCCGGAAGCAGAGCAGAGCAGCACCGACCCGATGGTCAGGAGCCTGCTAGAGTCAACAACCCCGCTAGGCTTAGCGGAGATCCTGGCGCAGCTTCCCCGAGACCGGGAGTGCGCGCGGAGTGCCCTGGAGGGCCTCGCGGGAAGGATGGCCCGAGTGCAGAGGGAGATCCTGGCGGAGTGGGGCCGGGAGATGGCCCAGCAAGCTGGAACCCGTCCACGGAGCCCGCTCCCTTGGAAGAAGACATCGACTGCCTCTGCGGATGACGCGGGAGGACCCAAGGCCGGAGACGGCGCAGAAGAGGGAGCGAGACGCATGGCAGCAGGTAAGGGGGACGCCTATACCCCATACCGGAAGACCGCTTACCTGCCCCAGCTCCCCGTCGCAGAGCCCGAAGGTCCCCCGGCCGTACCCGAGACCGCCATGACGCCGCCACCGACTAGGCCCCGACCGGAAGCCGCCGTCGCGACCCCGGTGACGTCACGCGTCGTGACCCGGAGCGTGGCGAAGGAGGAGGAGCCTCCGGCCTGGTCGCAGGGCCTAGCGTTTCCGGGCGCCGCATCCCCAGCAGAGCCATCTACCTCCGCGGAGCCTCCGGCCTGGTCGCAAGGCCAGGTAGCCCAGGGCGCCGCCGTCCTAACAGTTCCATTTACCTTCCAGATGCCCCCGGCCTGGCCGCAAGGCCTGGGCAACCTGGGTGCCCCCACCATCGCGCCCGCACCCGCAACACCAAGGGTGCCATATCTGGGAGAGGACCCCTTCAGCCAGCTAACGTGGCCGGACGGGCGGCCTTTCATCTGGCCCAAAGAATTCTTGGAACTGGAGCGACAAAAGAAGTTGGGGCCCTTGTGTGAGCCCCTAATCCCGGCTCCGAAGCCCGTGACTCGGGTCTCGCCTCCACTCGAGGAAGCCCAGTTCGTGTGGGACCCCACGGGAGAAGATTTGATGGGGTTCACCGGAGAGACTCGGGCAGCTGCAGCAGAGCGTACCGAGTGTTGCCGTCAACAGCTGGCAGAGTTCAAGAGAGAGCGGGAGGAGAGGCGGGCCAGAGAGCAATGGGCCCAGACCCGCAGCGCGGAGCAAAAGAGTCGGACCAGAAGGAACCCCCGTGCAGCAGATCGTCCCCGTACCATCGGGACGGTAATAAAGTTTAATGCGCAGCATGGGTGGGGCTTCATAAAGGACCGGAACACCATGGGTGACGTCTTCGTTACCCGACGGGATGTCGAGTCTCACCTGCCAGAGGGTCACAAAGGCCGTGACCTCTACGTCGGAGACGAGGTCACATTCACCCGGCACAAGTGTGCCAAAGGACCTTACGCCCTCCACGTACACCGCCTGACGGAGGAGGAGTTGCGGTGCGAGGAGGAGGAGCAAGAGGACCCGGACGGGTCTGAAGTAACAACCAGCTATAAGCAAAGAGCAGGAGGAAGACGCCGTTGAGTGCGGCAGAGCAGGTGTTGTAAATAGTTACCCAATCAGGGTATAAAGGAACTGGAACTGTTGTTGCTGCTAAAATAGTCCCCGTTGGGACCAGTGAACTGTTTTACCCGTTAACCCCTTCATCCTACAGGCTGAGGACTGTGAGCAGCCATTCCCTTCCCTCTACCTGGCCGAGGACTGAGAGCGGCCAACTTTCAACTTTCCCTGTACATAGTTGCGCTTCCTAAGGCGCCCCCTACTGGTTTTATGAGAAACTGCTTATCAAAAGACTGTCGCACTTTACCTGGTCACGAGTTGCACGGTGACCAGAGGAGGAAGAAAGAAAAAGACGACGAGAAAGTTTTATATATATATGTTTTATGTGTTTTATATGTTTATAAAAATTTGTATGTTTTGGTGTTTTTGTCTTTGCAGCCCGAGGACGTGCTGTGATTTACCAGGGGGGAATGTAGCACCCTGAGGGTTCGGCTGCTACAGGGGTATTGCACCTCAACCCAGAGGTGTGATATTCCACTCCCGGGTAAGGAAGGAGTGTGGAACTGAGCTCAGATAGACTGCATGCACTACATACATCCCATTCCAGAGGAGCAGGCCGACGGCACTCCCACTTAGAAATGTGCAGGTGCGACCGAGCCTGTTCCTGGCTGGAGTGGGAGGGGGGAGGAACATCCCATGTAGTGTAGGGGCAGAAAGGGGGAGCAGTCTGGGTAGTGATAGGAGCTCATTGGGTGCTGGTCACCTGAGCTCACACATAGAGGGTGTATATAAGGTGGGCACCATCAAAGATCAGGGTCAGACGCAGAGAGGAAGTCAGATGCAGAGGACAAGCCTGCAGCAAGAGAGAGAAAGAAACAACAGCCCTGGAGAGAGAGTGGAGTGCAGAAAGACCCAGAGGGGGACAAAGAAGGGACCCAAGAACCCAAATAAGAACACCGGGTGAGGAGTCAGCAGAAGGGTACCGGAACCCAAGCTGGTGGGGGCAAAGACATTCCCCAGCCAGAGACCGGAGACCGTGGGCAGTGTCTGTCACGGTCACCCACTACATTCACCCTGAAGGCACACCACATGGAGGGTCAGGGAACCTTAGGCCAAAGGTTGCCCAACAGAAGGCCCGAGGGAGCTGGATTTAGGTGAATCACTGGTGGGGACGGCTGAAGAAAGGACAGAGGGAGAGCTCAGGGCCACGCTCCGGACTTGTTTGGGGGTTGGCTGGATCCAGGACCTGGTGGACGCAGCACGGCTCGGGAGGTCACTTGGAGCTAGAGTGACCAGGAACATCTGCAGTAAGTAAAGACCCTTAACTGCACAACCCGAGTCTGTCATCATTACCGGCTGCACCGCACCACCACAACCCCCATCCTCTGCGCCTGTCCCCTCTGAGGCTATACCCCTCCCGTTGGGGGTTATCCCACCAAGCTGCGCACCCACCATCAGCCTCAGCGGACCCTGCAGCAGCGGCGGCCACAGTGACCGCATCACAACGGGTGGCGTAGTCGACACAACGAACTTTAATAACATCAGTAAGGACTGCCACATAACACTGAGCTTGACGCCCTGGGCACGGGACCGGGTCACAGCCGCTCGGAGACTACAACCCCCCCCATCTGATCCGGTGCCGGGTATTCCCCTCAAAAAGGAATATGTCCCAGGGGGCGCGTCACCAACATGGGAGAAATGAGTACTGACTGCAAGGAAAGCGCCCCCAAATAAATAGTAGTGGGGGAATTAGCTTGCAAAGTTATCTGCAGCTCTTACAGCTTAACACACAGTAGCTATTGACATTCACTATTAGGATGACCCAGTGGGCCATGGAAGAGATATTAGTCCTGTCAGTAAATACCTCTCCAAATTTCTAAGGTGGCACAGACAGAAACATCAGTGAACCAAGGCTTTTGAAAAACATGTCAATTACTACTCACCCAATAGTCCTGATGTTTCTTCAGCCTTGCAGCAGATGGTGAGAATTTTGGCATAGCCATGTGACCCTGCACGGAGGGTGCGGCACGAATCGCTTACACCGCGGTCTCCTCTAGACAGTTAATGTACTTAGCATATTATTGTTAGTTAGCAGCTTGGCACCACTTATTTTGGGCCCTATGGAATCCAACCTTGACCCTGTGGACAATTTGTAGGTTCATAACAGTAGGGATTATGATCTGGGGGATCCTTTGACCTTTTCCTGACCAGAATAGAATGTCACCTTTTGGAACACATTCTAAAGATGAATATCTTCCGTGTCTGAAGACCGTTATGACTTCTTGTCAATAGTGATGTGATATACAGCGTCATCATCACAAAGAGGTGGAACAATGTGACCAGTGGCAACATGCTGTGTTTTTAATAAGTCTGAATTATATATATTTACATTTCTAGATTAAAATTGTCCAAACAATATGTATTGGGTCCTTCAGACTCCACCCCGGCAGGTTACGGTGGGGAGAAAAGGATCAAGCGGTTTAAATGTAAACACCCAATCCTTTTTTTCTCAGGGGAAGAGTCTAGTAGCGGCGTTCTCCTCCCTCCTCATTTTGGCACAAGCCAAAAACATGACTGAGTGTCTATGTGTAGGGGGTAGTCGGTTTGGCTGACAGCTATGGGCACCTCAAGTCTATACCCTTCTTCGCTGAAGACTATTTGACCACCGGTGGTCAGCATGACTTGACATATAGAAGTGATTTCCATTACATAAAAAAGTCCACAAGGATCGGTTTTATCTCAAGCCCCTGTATGAAAGGAGGAAGACGCCAGTAATTCTTTTTCCCAACCCTTCCAACCACAGGACGCTTCAAAGGTCAAGGATGAATGGTCTCCCTGCCAAGAAACTAGCCTCTGGCGGTGCCAGAGTTCCAGGCAGGTAAGAATCCTAACACCCACCCACATGTCCACCAATAGCTCCAGGATGGACACCCATAATCACCCTGGACCCTGACAAGTTCTGTGCACACAGTTCCATGAATTATGGCTGGCAAATATCAAAATTCCACTGGGTTACCAGTCGGGGGGCCCTTTGCTCCTTCGGCTTTCAGATTACTTTTCGTACTTTTGATCAAGAGGTCCCTGGTTGCCTACAGGTAGTCATTGGGCCAACCTACATACACCTAGGATTAATCCTAATCCTCCGTGTACATGGTGAACCTATTTTTTGCCATTGGCCCATCTGGTCTTTGATAGGAACAGACCAAAAAGCAACCAACTAGTGTGATGGGCCAAGGGATTGGGGTTTTACAAGAAAAGTGCCCATCTAGGGCATCATGATAAATCGTCGTTGACCTCTATATTTCGAGATTCTTATTTTTCATTTAGATGACTGGTATCTTGCAATATCGACCTACAGGTATAATTTTCTGCAACTGGAAATAAAACAGAGCAAACAATTTACAAAACAAAGTTTCATGATATTTTTATTGTTTTTTTAATTAGTTTCAAATGTGCAATGCATTCTGGGAACTCAGCTTTGAGATTCCAGTCCCCGAATACTTTGCCATACAACATCTTTTTTTGTTTGTTACTTTTGTTCCCCGCTTGTGCCGATCGGCTGATTCATGGTGGGTTACACCCTACACCCGCTGCTTTGCCACATTTATGTATATGGAACTGCAACAACGACCCAGGCTGGCACACAGAGGAGCTAGACATATGTCCAGTATGCTGGCCCACAGAGTCCGGATAGGGGGCATGCAGATGTTAAACAGCTGGATGCATGGCATGGCACACCTGTACACGAGAAAAAATGTAGTGATTATAAAAAAAATCTCAATATGAAATTTTTAGTTAAAATGGAAATAATTAACATGAAAAGTATTCTCTTCATTGGGCTTAAAGGGGTTATCGAAGGTTAGAAAAATCATGGCTCTTTTCTCTTACAGACAGCACCATACCTATCCACAGGTCATGTGTCGTATTGCATCTCAGCCCCATTAATTTTAGCAGAGCTGAGCTGCAATACCACACACAACCTGTAGATAGGTGGGGCGCTGTTTATGGATGAAAGCATCTATGTTTCCTGTATCCTGTACAGGATCTTTAATAATACAAAGGTTTTATCCCAATAAGGGGTCTGGTAGAACAGTGACCCTGATGAAGAGCTGATTGCTATGGTCTGTGTGGTCAGTACCTTGCTTGATTCCTTGGTATTGCTGCTGTAAGTGTCTTGAGTTGTAGAAGTACACAAATATTAAAATCAATGAGTGATGAAATAATACATGGTTTGAGCTTTTGAGAACAAGAAATTGTCTTTGAATCAGATCTCCACTTTAGCTAACAATAGGAGAGGAGATCCAATCCCTACCACAAATTCCATGTACTACTTATCCACAAAATAGGTGATAATCACTGGGGGTCCAACCACTGGAACTGGTTCCAAACATGATACCAGGGTTCCAAAGTCCAGTGTGTGGATGGAGCAATAGTGTGCTTGTGTTCACTTCTACTAGACTGACAGGGTTCCGTCAGTAGAAGTTAAAGGGGTTCTCTGAGAATGTGATAAAAATGGCCGCCACCACATATTTCAAGCTGCAACCCATCCCAGTCATGTGTCAGGACTGGTTGTAAACTGAAGAAACATCGTTTGAAACATGTTTCTCAACTGTCAGAGGAGCAGCATCGTGAACAAACATACCTTATGTGCTCACTCAGCTATGGATCAGGGCTGTGACAGGAGGAATAAAACTTCCCCTCGGCTGACTGAGCACAACAGGTTTTTTTTTCTCTTGTATCAGTCCTGCTCCTTACACATTTACTCTCCATGCTCTGCTGTAAAGCTGCCAGACTGACTGGGCAGAACAGTTTTACAAATGAGAACAGAGCAGGATGAACACAGAGCAAGATGAAGATGGATAAAAAAACCCTGTGTTGCTCAATCAACAGAGGAGTATTTTTTTCTGCTCCAGCCCCGCTCCAAGGCTGAGTGAGCAGATCAGATGTTTGTTCAAATTGCTGCTCCACTAACAGTCGAGACATGCCTTGAGCAGTGTTTCTTCAGGCTGCAACCCATCCTTTCACGTGACTAAGGCGGTTGCAGCTTGAAATATGTGATGCCAGCCATTTTCATCCCATTCTCACTGAACCCCCTTTAATGTTCATGGTGCATTTTACAACTTCATTTACGGACCTCAAGATTGTTGATGGTCTATATTAGGGATGTAGCAAGTGGCGGCCAAGTAGGACATTTGCCTTGGGTGCTGGGTGTCAGAGAGCGTGCCAAAAGCTCACTTTGCCTACGCCAAAGTGTTTAGATTCAGGGACAGGGTGATACATTGAATTATTTGCCTCCGAGTGAAGGAAATCCTCGCTACAGTTCTGGTCTATATACACTAAACTAAGACAATTTACCCAAGAACTAAAAAGGTCTCCAAATATTCTAATCATAAGGCAACTGTGTTGCAGCTATTACTGCTGTACTGATGTTATTGCTTTGTTCCAATGAGTCCACATTATTATTGGAAGAATAAATATTAGAGATCGTGTAAGTCGATTCTCAGGACCTGGTCCATTGGCCATGCCAGTAATATGTGACCGACAGACAGGAGCCCTGCAAACCTCCTCCTACCTGCCAGCATATGTGTTACATGTGTATCACTATGACATTGTGGCAGGTTGGCTAATAAAACGAGGAGTCGGTGATGTCTTTAGGTAAGAGGCGGTTTGCAGGACTCTAGTCCACAAATGACTGATGTGGCGCTGGGCTGGATTCTGCAAATAAATTTGCATCATTTTTCCTACATACAGAAAATGCAAATAAAAAATATCCCAGCACTTCTTTCCTTATTTTTTTTCCCTTTTCTTTGATCTTATTTAAGCTCATGTTATACTTGAAACCAAATTTAATTAAGAAAATTAAGAAATTCTTCTCGGTGTCTCGGGTGCTCAGCCAAACGTCCCCTCCTTTTCCTCCCTGTCTTGTGTCTGACTGTAAGACAACTAGCTGCAGTAGGAGCCTCTCCCCTTTTTCCCTGTAAGCAGTGGTAAAAAAGATTGCAAAGTGATGCTTTCTTGACTAAAGAGGCGAAGCTTCAGTCAACCAAATGTCAAAGATGGAACGGATCAGCTGCGTTAAAATCTGTGCAGGATTTTTCCAAAACTTGTGCAGAAAATGCTGCAGGCTAACAAAAAATGAGAGCGGCTATATTCCTGATTTAATTTACATATTAATTTCAAGGTTTAGCGTAGCAACATTTGGAGACCAGAAAGAGGGATGTAACAATTGTAACACTATGATCACCATGGAAAATGTTTCTGGTGCCACATCATGCTCGTTCCCTCATTACAATGTAGCCGCAGTGCCCCCATAACACTGCTCTCAGCAAAGAGAGACCGCAAGGGATAGTGGGGCATATTGCCTGGGATAGGTACATAGCTGGGGAACAAGTCGAGCAAATGGGGCATGTGCCAGAGGGGCACTAAAATGATCCATTTTGCTTTTGCCAAGGTGTTTAGATACGAGGCTGTAAACCTTCCAGTGAGGACGGCTCAGACATCTCCTAATTCTTATGTTACTAGAGCTTAGTACTTCGGATCCTTACCATATGTGGATACAACCCAGCAGAGCAAACAATATTCCGGAGAGCAGGGACACTGGCACCGCACAGAGCAGGGAGATGATCCGGTAGCACCACAGCTTCGATGACTCAAACAAAATGTCACTCCAGGTCCAGACTTTGTCAAAGCTGTGAAATGAGTCCGGCTCCGCTAGGACATCTGAGAAGTCTACCTGCAACACAATATGATTATTAGTGGATATGGTTATCTAGAGCGTCCCATGTTAGTGCTATCCTGTCCTCTAACTAGGGATGAGCGGACCTGTGGAAGTTCGGTTCGGGTACCAGAACTCTGCCCAAACTTCTCTTCTTCTTTTTGCAACAGACTTCCGGGAGAAGTCCATGTTCGGCGTTTAGCACCGGACACACTGCGAACGTTTACGTTTGGGTTCGATCATCTCTACCGCTAACCTTAGTCACTGATGGCTGAGCATGACATTTGCAGATGGTGGGGATCGGACCATATACACCTACATCATTCACCAGAATGATGGGCCAAGGTCTGTTGCCATATTTGTTCCCTGCAAGGAGTCAACTCATTTATGCACCATGCAAAGAACTGGGTGCCTGCACCTCCACATGGCCAAATAGAAGGAGCTCAAGCAACCGGAGGGTGTCCATATGGCTAGACTATAAAGTGACTGCATAGCCAACCTTACACCAATGGTTTCTAAAATTGTAAAGCACCTTAGTTAATTTTAGAATAATTGCATCTGCTATTTGCTCCCTTTTCCTGCAAGTCTGACCATGGATCATGTTCTACTCTCTGGCCAGCCCCCTGATGAAGGTCCCTTTGTGTTTGAGTGGTTGAGTGTTGTAGATAAAACTTGCCAACTCTCTTGAAATGTTGTCCAAGAGGCATCTAGACAGATGTCAAGTCTCCCAGGTGGTGTAAAAGTCGCCTTAAACTCCTGGAAAGCAAGTCTTCTAGGAGGTTTCTTGACTATGATGCTGAGATGCTCCATCAAGAGATGGAGTCCTGGTGTCCAAACCCACATTGGTGGGGTGGAAGGAGAGTAGAGAAATGGGTCATAAAAGTGGCGCTGTAATTAGAGGTAAATCTTTTGCCCACCTTTGTTTTTTTTTCCCCTATAAGTTGGCAAATATGAAATATGTATAAAGTAACTCACTTTGAGAGGCAACAACTGCAGGTATTAGCTGATTGCCATGGATCTGGCACCCAACAAGCATATGGTTCTGGCAGGAGAAGCCGTACCCCAGTCTGTTACATAGCATTGCATGGGATTCATTGATAAACATAGGCATCTATTTAATAGATGTCAATACACATGAGACGCTCTTCTCTTGCAGAACAGATATCTTTTAGGGGGTCTTGAGCAGAAGATGATCAACCACTTATTGACATCAATTTTTCCTAATAAGACAACCCCTTTAATGTCTTATTCCCAATTAAAGAGGTTTATATAAAGGGGTTTATGCACAGGAGAGATGATAAAAGTGTGATTGCTACAGTTCTGGCGACTGAGACCCCCATCAATCCTAAGAACTGTGGTCCCATGGTTCACAAAGGAGTAGTGACCATTCCCATATACAGTGAATGGAGCTGAGGTCGCACGTGCCCACTACCGCTGCATTCACAGAAGAAACATTGGGACCCCCATTCTCATATTTGGATAGGTTGCAGCGGTCAATCCATAGGTATCCTGCTGATACTGTGTGTTGTGCATGGGACGACCTCTTTAAGAATTGTCCGCACAGCCACAGGCAGCCAATAGTGAAGGCTGGCACAGGCTTTATCTGTCAGATCGGAAACATATCCTACCAAATATCTAATAGAAAGTGCGTGCAATAAAGATGGGAGGGGGCCGCGTCGTGAGAAACAACCATCAGAGGCATGCAGAATATATGGCAGCCCCTCAAAAGACCCCAGATTACTGTATGTCTGGGGTAAGGGCCACGGGGAATGAAGAGGTTGCGGCTGATTGCAGATCATATTGGCTGCATTTTTATAGCCATTGCACTCATTTTCGGCCCCAGGTACATCTGCACCCCCATAGCTACCTCCAATATAATGGACTCTAAGCCTTGGCAAAGCCGAGCGATACCTGTGCTGGGTGATACAATAGTTGCTGTCTGATAGATTCTTTTCTAACTTTTTAGAAAATATTTACTATACTGGAATCCCCAGACTTCCATGTGTACCTTGAGGTGCTTGTTGATCCCGCGAGGGTCCCGTTCATCAAGCTTTTCGGGGGCTTCGGTGTACACTGTAGTGTTTGGAGGATTTTGCAGGAATTTCTGATCATTGTCGGGATCCATGGGACATTCAATCAGATACTGATCAGGGATCATGGCTGCAGGAGTCCGGGAGTGATGCAGAAGACTTGAGTCCGGAAAAAATGTCTGCGACTGTCTTGACTATGTGGACCCTCACGGCAAAACTCAATTGTTACTTCCCATTAATTGATTATTTTTGCAGCATCTGACGCTTAGTTTTTTTTCCCTTTATCTCAGTCTATCTCCAAATCTGTGAGGTCCCTGTCTCCGTCCCGCTGAAGAGCTGGTGTGGATACAATTTCAGCCCCTCTCTCCCTCCCTCTGACACTTTTCTGCGACATGCCAATCCCAGCTGTCACTATGATATAAATATGGTGACCGCACCATCCTAACATATCAGCTGTGCTGGATTATCTACCCTTACCCTACAGTCCGCGGGGTATACTGGGTGTCGCCATGAGAGGGCGATGTTTTTAGGGTCTATAAATCCATAGATCATCCTTGAGCCAGTTTTGGGGTATGTTTCTGCAGAGCTTTTTGACTTGGATTTTGACACAGATCCTTTTCAAAATCTGCGTACAAAAAAACAGTGTGAACAAACCCATTGATTGCTCATTGCTATTGTTACACTGCTGGGGTTTTTTTTGCAATTTTTTTTATGACGAGGTTTTGAAGACTTTGCCACAGGGGAAAAAAAAAAAATGAACGTGTTACTTTTTTGATGCAGATTCCTCAAACTTGCAATCGGCTATGCACTGTGATACATAGAAGCTGTAGAAGCCAAATTCTATTGCGAAAAGTTGCATTTTAGCCAAAAATACTTTCAAGTGTGGCTATACACTTTAAGGCTTTGTCTCTTCCCTGGATTCTTGTGGGGTGGCTGGTAACCTAGCTAACAGGCTGTATACTATAAAATTAAGAACGGAAAGGATCTTTAATAATAAGTAAATTGCAAAGTTGATTGTTTTTACAAGAACTTTTTAATTTAACCCATTAATGAAGAGGAGACAACCCCTTTAAGAATGATAGAAATTGAGATTCAAGTAAAATGCTGCCCTCTTGTGGAAAATATTAAGAATAGCAATCTGCAGTGTCAGAGGAGGGACGTCAGATCCGCTAGAATCAAACTCCAATGTGAGCGGAAACTTTTCTGTCTAAGATGTATTAATAGTAGTCTTATGGAATCTATCACAGGTAATAAGATAGATGATGGGGAACTAGTTTTAGGAGAATCTGTCAGCAGACAGACCCTTTTAAGAAGAACATTTTTACCTTTGTTTGACAAGTTTTAAAATGTATCATCATGATGTACATGTGACGTATGTGGAAAAAATGCTGCAAAGTAAGAAGCTTCCAAAAATAGAAGTTAATCGCTTATTTTTAAAATGCAAAAAAATAAATGAAGAAAATAGAAATATAAATCCCATCAATATTTGGTGACCGCTCTTTGCCTCATCACTTCTTCTAGGTACTTGCACTGCTTTTGAAGGATCTCAGCAGGAGGTTGTTCCAAACATCTTGGAGAACTGACCACAGATCTGTGGGTGCCGCTTGTCCAAATCCTTCTGTGTCTTCCTGTGATCCCAGACAGACTGGATGATGTGAGATCAGGGCTCTGTGGGGATCAGATCATCACTCCTCGTTCTTCTTCACGCTGAAGATATTTCTTGATGACACTGGCTGGATGTTTGGGGTCGTTTTCCGGCTGCAGAATAAATTTGGAGCCGATCAGATGCCTCCTGATGCTGATAGATGATAGATAAGTATCTGCCTGTATTTCTCAGCATTGAGGGCACCATTAATCCTGACCAAATCTCCAATGCCATTTGCTGAATCGCAGCCCAAACTTACAAGGTTTCTCCACCATCTTCACTGGTCCTCCTGACTCTCATTATTGTGCCGCTCTCCAAAGAACAAATTTCCTTCCCTTAGAGCCAAATGTTTCCCAAATATATCATCTACAGTGATCAGTGTTGTCCATTTCTTAGAGTCCTCAATGCTGAGAAGTACAGACAGATACTTATCCTTCATGTATCACCATCAGGGAGGTGTCTGATTTTCTCCAAATTTATTCTGCAGCTGGGCAATGACTCCAAACATCCAACCAATGTCATTAAGAACAAGGAGTCCTGGAAGTGATGATCCGGTCCCCACAGAGCACTGATCTCACATCATCCAGTCTGTTTGGGATTACATGAAGACAGAAGGATTTGCACAGGTGACATCAACAGAAAATCTGTGGTTAGTTCTCCAAGATGTTAGGAACAACCTCCTGCCTAGTTCCTTCAAAAACTTTGTCTATATTATTTTCTGGTTTCACACCCCATCTCTCCTTCACAAACTTAACCCAAATATATCTGATAGATGTTTGAGGTGTAGGTGCAACAGAGGAAGACACAGCTCACATCTTCTGGTCTTGTGCTTTAATCAAACCTTACTGGATAAAGGTCAAATACCTTATTTTAAAGGTAATGGATATATGGATTATATTGGCTGCTTCTTCACTTTCTGACAGCTGCAAAGTGTTTAATAGCAAAGAGTTGGAAAAGGCTCTAAATCCTATCATTGATGGACCTATACTTGTGCAATAAAGATGTTAGAAACATGGAGTTTCTCACATCCATGCTTCAAATTAAGTTATAAGACGCCCCCATTACTAACCCCATAGTAAAGGTTTGGAAATAAGCCTGAAAAAAATCCTTTATTTGAAATAAAAGTCCACACGGTTTTAAATATTTATTTAAAAATAAAAAATACAGTATACTCACCTAATGCCTAATCCCCTGAAGCCATTGTCCCCTGTAAAAAAACAGAAATTAAAAAGCAACCATATACACACCTAACGCCTAATTCATTTGAAGCCTTTGTCACCTGAAAATAACAAAAATAAAAAAAACCAAATCCCTCACCTGTCTGACGTGATGATGACATAATCCAGAGTGTCCCATGGCAATCGGATCATTTGCAGAACAGTCACATCAGCAGTCACTGATGTAACTGCTCTATATGACAACAGGCTGACACTGACACAGGAGTGTAATCGCTCCCGCAGTGTATAGCGCTGAGCTGCCATGATGAAGACAGCCGTAGCTGTCGAAACGCGTAGGATTGCCCTTTGACCCAGCACAGGAGGCACCAACCAGGCCTCCGTAGCATCAGTACGCTGCGTACCACGTGACTGCTCGTCACGTCGCTTCTCTCGCGCGCTTTCTCCTGGAGCGCGCCTTTTCCTCTCTCCTCCTCTCCCCTTCCCGCTACCCGGAACAGCGAACACGCGGCAGTCACCGGCCGGGACTCCGCATTCGCCCCGGACCACTGACACCACCCGACATCGCGGGACAACGTACTGTAAGTAGATTCGGGCCACGGCCCCACCGCACACCACAGCCTTACAGTGACCACAATCCATCTCCTCCCAGCAGCACCTGCAGTTCCACTCTACCCCCTAGCAACCGGGCAAAGTACTATCAACCACAGCCTCCTGCTGTACTATCCTGCTGCCATCCAGACCATTTTCTAGGTACTCCAACTATACAATAACGACTAATGACCAACTTGCCAGCTCTATTTACCCTTTTTGCTGATCCTATTTAGTCCACTAGACGCTGACGACCTCTAGCTCAGCCAGAGCCTCCTGATGCAGCTGTAGCCCCGTACTTTACCTATCTCAGGCTAACAGTATCAGAAACTTCGACCTACTTGAGACATCACTCAGACCAGTCACCACATCCTATACTAGCTACCTGGCAGGTAATTATAACTTTATACCATTATATAAAGCATCCACTGTGTTAAACTTGGTTATACTGCCAAGACTGACACTACTAATCACTTACTTATCGCTAACTTACTTTTAGAACCAGAGCCTCCTGCTATATGGTAGTGTACTAGACACTGACCTGTCTGGCCCATCCAGAGCCTCCTGGTGCAGCCTAAACCAGTTACTGAACCCATCTAAGGGGACAATATTTACAAGTCAAACTTAACTTTTCCTGAATTCCCTCTTGGAGATTCTTTGGACACCTCCTGCCATTTTCCGGCATTACAGGTACCTACTCTATTTAACCCAGGCAATAGCCTGTACTATCGCTACTATATTCCTAATATTATCCTTTTTCCTTCAGTACGATCTAGATTCATTTCCATCCTACTGGCACCACTACCCAAGGAGGATCGTCCCACCTGTAACTATAACTACGAAGTCTACCTCCTACTCCACCTTCACAGGTACACCTACTAGACCAACCAGTCAATCGTGCATCACCCATTATTCTTCTATTCAGACATCTCCTTTATTGTCCCTCCTAGATCCACTTCCAGAAACAACCCCACTGGATACCCTGCGTACCCTCTACTACCTGCTGATTGCCGCATCAATAGCAGGTAATTTTACAATTTTATAATTTTACAACTATAATTTTAGAATTTCATAACCGTTGACTCAGTGGGACCCCACGGGACAACTATATCCACTAAACTATTACCCCTTCTCCCCTTCTCTTGCTATAGGCACTACGAGAGTCCCTACCTACAAACAGGCCCAGCCGATCTAACCCACCCGTCGCATCTGAGAAGGAAGATTTATTTCTTCATATAATTAGCTTGGTGCATTCTAAAGAAATTTGTACATTAATCTGAGTGATACCTATCACCCTTTTTTTTATATATCTTTGTCCTCACCCTCATATATTTTATATTTTATTTGATATTTTATATCTTCTCAATAAAAGTTTTAAATTATCCACCTCTGGCTTTCTTTCTCCAAACCCACTACCATTAGCGCGAATTTACACATATTACTTTAACCTTACCTTAACTTGGACACCGGTGGTTCCCTGTCCACTAATTCGCTGCTTTGCTAGTGTTTAGCCGGTAGCGCCTCCTAAACCCACTATTACCTCTATATCTGATAGATGTTTGAGGTGTAGGTGCAACAGAGGAAGACACAGCTCACATCTTCTGGTCTTGTGCTTTAATCAAACCTTACTGGATAAAGGTCAAATACCTTATTTTAAAGGTAATGGATATATGGATTATATTGGCTGCTTCTTCACTTTCTGACAGCTGCAAAGTGTTTAATAGCAAAGAGTTGGAAAAGGCTCTAAATCCTATCATTGATGGACCTATACTTGTGCAATAAAGATGTTAGAAACATGGAGTTTCTCACATCCATGCTTCAAATTAAGTTATAAGACGCCCCCATTACTAACCCCATAGTAAAGGTTTGGAAATAAGCCTGAAAAAAATCCTTTATTTGAAATAAAAGTCCACACGGTTTTAAATATTTATTTAAGAATAAAAAACACAGTATACTCACCTAACGCCTAATCCCCTGAAGCACTTGTCCCCTGTAAAAAAACAGAAAATAAAAAGCAACCATATACACACCTAACGCCTAATTCATTTGAAGCCTTTGTCACCTGAAAATAACAAAAATAAAAAAAAACATATCCCTCACCTGTCTGACGTGATGATGACATAATTCAGAGTGTCCCACGGCAATCGGATCATTTGCAGAACAGTCACATCAGCAGTCACTGATGTAACTGCTCTATATGACAACAGGCTGACACTGACACAGGAGTGTAATCGCTCCCGCAGTGTATAGCGCTGAGCTGCCATGAGAGAGGTCACACGAGTTCATCAACTGATGAGCCCCGGTGGCCTCTCTTACTGCACCACCATGGTGCAATAAGTGAGATCACTGGAGCTCCTCAGCTGATCATCTGCTGATGAACTCGTGTGACCTCTCTCACGGCAGCTCAGGGCTATACACTGCAGGAGCGATTACGCTCCTGTCAGTGTATTGCCAGCTGCCAGGTAGAGAAGTCACATCTCTCGATGTGACTGTCCTACAAATGATCCGATCGCCGTGGGACAATCAGTATTACGTGGATTACGGCTGACAGGTGAGAGAAATGGTGGTTTATTATTTTTTACAGGTGACATGGGCATTGGGGATTAGGGTTAAGGTGAGTAAATGGTGTTTTTATTTTGTTTTTTTTACAGGTGACATGGGCATCGGGGATTTGGTGTTAGGTGAGTATAATGTGTTTTTTAATTTTTATTTCCATATTTAATTATTTATTTCAACTTTTTTTTTCTTGACCAAGGGTCACAGGTACCGGCTGATAAGAGACTACTCCTCCCATCAGTGGCGCCTGCTCTCACTATTAACAGTGACAGCAGCCGTAGGTTGATGGGAGTAGTAGTCTCTCATCAGCCGATGCCTGTGACCCGCGGTCAATTCTTTGTGCATTTTTGCCACTTTTTTGACCCATTGACTTCAATTGAGTTAGTCAAATCCACAGCAAAAGTCTGCATCAAAGCCGCAAATATTTTTACACATGCATTTTTGCTGCGCAGCAAAAAACGCACAAAGAATTGACATGCTACAGATTTAAACGCACTACAAAAACTCAAAGGAAAATTACTGATCATGTGCACAGCACTTCAGGATTCTCAATTGATTAGCTGGCAGAAGGATTCCTTAGCGTTTTTGGCTCAATTCGGCTTGGAAAAAGCATAGCAAAACGCACCAAAAACGTACCGTGTGCACACAGCCTGAAGGGAACCTGTCACCAGGTTTTCCCAAAGTAAACTACGGCCACCACCTTTATGCCTCTTTTTCAGCAGTCCGGAATCCTTTCTACAACGTCCTATGTCATCCACACATTGCCCCCAATCTCTCTCCTGCGCGGGCGTTCTTCGCTTTGCCCTTTTTCTACACCTGCCTAAAAGCTTTTGCACCGTACTGTCCGTCACTCCATTTATCACCAGCCACATAGTGGTCTCTTCACTTTTACTGATCCTAGTAGTGCTGGTGCCAGAATTAGAAGCTCTTATTAAAAGACAATTGCTGCCATCTAGTGGAAAAAGTTAGGAATCGCACTAGTAATTTATAGTACGGCTGAACTGACATCATAAATTACTTGCCATTATGGAAATGATGAAAATAATAAACTCCATTTACCATAAAAAAAAAAAATTGTGTAGACTTTATAACATATGTTTATATGCCACTGGCTTAGAGATAAAGTGCGTCCACATCAGAAATATCTAGATCCCATATGGGGAAAAATGTCAAAACCCCTTTGCTTCTTATTATTCCCAACAACCTCCTTTTACGTACAGTTTTCTTGATAGCCTGTATCATCCATAGTATATGTTTATGGGGTCCATATGGGAGGACAATGAAGTTGGTAAGTAGTGGGGAAGAGGGGCACCATACTGTAAGGGGATCATATTTTTTGTTGGAGGCACTGTGAGGGCACTCTTGGGGTATCAAAATGTACAGGGGGCACTGTGTTGGGACATCATAATGTGTGGAGGTGCTATGGGGAATCATAACATGTGGAGAGCACCATACTGTGCAGGTGGCACTGTGGTGCATCATACTGTTGTTGTGGGGGATCTGTAATGCATCATACTGTGTTGGGGGCACTGTGGTGCATCATACTGTTGTCTTGGGGGAACTTTGATGCATAATACTGTATAGGGGGCACTGTGGTGCATCATACTGTTGTCTTGTGGGAATTGTGAGGCATCATACTGTGTTGGAGGTACTGTGGTGCATCATACTGTGTTGGGGACACTGTGGTGCATCATATTGTGTTGGGGACACTGTGGTGCATCTTACTGTTGTCTTGTGGGAACTGTGAGACATCATACTGTGTTAGGAGCACTATGGTGCATCATACTGTGTTGGGCACAGTGTGGTGCATAATACTGTGTTGGGGCATTGTGGTGTATCATACTGTTGTCTTGGGGGAACTCTAAGGCATCATACTGTGTTGGGGGCATTGTGGTGCATCATACTGTGTTGGGCACAGTGTGGTGCATCATACTGTGTTGGGACATTGTGAGGCATCATACTGTGTTGGGGGCACTGTGGTGCATCATACTGTGCTGAGGCATTGTGGTGCATCATACTGTGTAGGGGGCACTGTTGTGCATCATACTATGTAGGGGGCACTGTGAGGCATCATACTGTGTTGGTGGCACTGTGGTGCATCATACTGTGTTGGGGGCACTGTGGTGCATCATACTGTGTTGGAGCACTGTGGTGCATCATACTGTGTAGGTGTCACGCTGGGTACGGGGAGGCAGGAAAAGGGAAGGGCGCCCTACCAACAAGTAGGGAATGGGGGAGTGGAGACCCCTACACAGCTCAAACGAAAAAACCCTGTCTTTCCTATGGACCTTATATACTGTAGATTCTGCACCTATCGCCGAGCAGGAAACCTGGCCATAGCTGACCCTAAAGCTAGGCCCTAGGTAGGGAGCGGGAGCAGTGAGCACTAGTCAGCCCCACTGCAAACTAAAGTATACACAAGGGAAATGAACAATGGAATACACTTAGCTTCAAGATAACACCTGAGAGCACATGGCAACAATCCACGAAGGAACTCCAACTACTAGAATTCCAGGCCTGAATAGATAAGAACCACTCTATCACCAGCAACTCTCTGGAGAAACTGAGTGTATTTAAGGATACAGCAAGGGCGTGCTAATTAGCAACAGAAGATGAGGATCATTGCTGAGTCCTAAAGGTAGACTCCCTAAGCAAGGAGAGGATCACCGCTGGGTCCTAAAGGGAGAGGGATCATCAAGATGTTTGCAAGGCCAAATGCAGCAACCTTCTACAGCCGGACTCTGTCAAACCTGACACACCCATGACACATAGCTCCCAACCGTCCCGGTTTCCGCGGGACTGTCCCTCTTTGAGGGCTCAGTCCCGCGTTCCGTCACGGCTCAGCTGTTCTTCCGGCTGTGGAGGGTGGTGGGACTGGTTATGGCAGTGGTGCAGCGGGCACAGGTAGTAACTGGCTGCTGCAGCTACCATGTGTGCCCGCTGCTAAAGAAAATGAATATTCACTCCTCTTCAAGCCCGTGGGAGTGGAGAGGTGTGAATATTCATTCTCCTTAGTAGCGCACACTGTCAATCGCAGTCGCCGGCTTCCTTCTGCGGCTCCGCGATCCTGTGTGCCCGCTATTAGAGAGAATGAATATTCACTCTTCTCCACTCTCATGGGCATGGAGAAGAGTGAATAAACATTTTCTTTAGTAGTGGGCACAGAGGATCGCAGAGCCGCAGCAGGAGCGTGGCCGCTGCTGTGTGCACTATTAAGGAGAATGACTATTCACTCCTCTCCACGCCCATAGTCCCGGCCTGGAGAGGAGTGAATATCCCTGCAGCTCACCTCGGCATCTGAGGGCGCATGGTAGTGACGTCATGCACTGCTCAGATGCTGACATGAGCTGTTGGCAGACAGGACACAGCGCTGGAACAGAGCAGAGGGGAGGAAGGAAGGTGGGTATAATTGTTTATTTTTTTCATGTGTGCAGTGATGGGGGGCCCTGTATATCAGGATTGGGGATGAGGGGGCCATGCATACTAGGACTGCGTCTGAGGGGGCCATGCATACCAGGATTGGGTCTGAGGGGGCCATGCATACCAGGATTGGGGGATGAGGAGGCTATGCATACCAGGATTAGGTAGGAGGGGGCCATGCATACCAGGATTGGGTCTGAGTGGGTCATGCATACCAGGATTGGGTCTGAGGGGGCCATGCATACCAGGATTGGGTCTGAGGGAGCCATGCATACCAGGATTGGTTCTGAGGGGGCCATGCATACCAGGATTAGGTAGCAGGGGGCCATGCATACCAGGATTGGGTCTGAGGGGGCCATGCATACCAGGATTGGGTCTTAGGAGGCCATGCATACCAGGATTCGGTCTGAGGGGGCCATGCATACCAGGAATAGGTTGGAGGGGGCCATGCATACCAGGATTGGGTCTGAGGGGGCCATGCATACCAGGATTGGGTCTGAAGAGGCCATGCATACCAGGATTGGGTCTGAGGGGGCCATGCATACCAGGATTGAGTCTGAGGGGGCCATGCATACCAGGATTGGGTCTGTAGAGGCCATGCATACCAGGATTGGGTCTGAGGGGGCCATGCATATCAGGATTGGGGATGAGAGGGCCATGCATACCATGAATGGGTATGAGGGCCGTCTGCTGAATGCCCCTCATTACCAGTGCCCCTCTGACAACTCCTCCTGCCAGGGGAGAAAGAAATGGTAAATGGGCATGGATTGGGGTGTGACCAGGGACATGGCCAAAATTTGCAGCGGCGCGCTAAGCGCGCCACATGATCTGTCTCTCTTTCTCTTCTTCAAAAGTTGGGAGGTATGAATAACAGTAGGGGGCACTGTGAGGCATCATACTGTATTGTAGGCACTAGTGTGCATCATACTGTGTTGTGGGCATTGTAGAGGAATCGTAGTGTATGTAGGGGGCACTGTCACTGTGGGGCATCAAACTATGTATGTGAGGCACTGTGGAGGCATTATTATGGAAGTCATCATACTATGGGGGCATCATACTGTATGTGGACCATAAATGGTACTTCACTACTGGCCCCATTTTGTGTGTGGGAGCACATAAAGAACCAGTTGAGATTGGAGTTGTGTCTTAACATTTCTTTTTTCCCCTACTGCAGACAGGGCAGAGGGGAGAGGCTCCTGCTGCCGAAAGTTATGTTACAGTCTCACACAGGTTAGTGATGAGGAATGGGGACATTGTTGAGCTCTTGGGACACGTGGTGAAGATTTCATTTATATATATTTATTTATATATATTTGTGTTTTGTAGCATATTCCATCACTTTGTAATCAATGAGTTTTCGACTACCTTAAAATGAGAGACGCACAGTGTATCCCTGCAGTGCAGTGCCAAACCAGCATCTTCATGCTAACAGTGAGACCGCCACCAATCAGAAAGTGATCTCACAGCTGAGCATTAAGAAATCATTTTCTGACCCTTTAAATGAGTATTATTTGGACACAGATCATTTGTGCACTATATGGTGGTATCATGTGGGTTGCGTATATGACAATATTATCTTTAGCTTTTATTATGTGGGTTGAAATTCTGTACAACCCCCCCCCCACCCGTCCCTGTCTATACAGTGGTCACTCTACACCACAGGGACGTAACTATAGTGAGTGCTGCGCTTGCATTTGCATCCAGACCCTGGAGCCAAGAAATGGTCCCTTTGGCCCATATTGTCATGGGTGTGACAGGTGTAATAGACAGTTGCTCTGAATCTGGCTGTAGAAGGCCACTGCGCTTGACATTACAGACGCCTTCTTAATCCTTATTCCTTTAGGACCCAGCGGCGACCTCTCTCCTGCTGCTGATTGACACACCGTTTCCTGGAAGTTAAAACACTCAGTTTGCTCCAGGTAATTGCCGGTGATACTTCTATGAACCTTTGTGCAGGCTTAAAGCACTAGCAGTCGGCTAGCTTCTTCTCTGGTGCCCTTGGAGGACAGTTGGCGTTTCTCCTCTGGTGTCTACTCAAGCTAAGTTTATCCCCTTTGTTTGTCTACCTTGTTGTCTTTAGTTTGTAGTGGGGCCTGACCAGTGCTCACCCCTCCCCCTCTAGAGCCAAGCTCTAGGGTCATCCAGGGTTTAGGGTCTTGCTCGGCAATAGGTGTGGAACCTATATAGGGATGGTAGAGTAGGCACGGTGATATTAGATCTGCCTAGGGGTCTCCACTCCCCCCTTTCCCTAGTGTTTGGGCTTCCTCCCCTTCTTCCCTTCGTGTTGCACTTAGTCTTTCCCTCACCTTACGTGACACATATAAGACCAATACTATTAATAGGAGATGTAGCCATGGGGCCCATGAGCTTCACGTTGCACCACTGTTCCCCGCCAACACTGGTTGGACATGTAGTGAAATAATCTCTTTATTTCTATAAAGTTTATTTCTACTTCATTTTTTTTTTTTTGCAAAATGGAAAACGTGTGCAGGTTTGGAGCTTTTTCTGAATCCATCAAGATGTATATATTTTTGTGCAAATCATTGGATCAATCGATCATCAAATTCACCTCCCCGGGTGACACTCTGCCTGTTTCCAGGAAAACCTCAAGTATTTGGAGTCTACTAAACTTACGCAGATGTTGGCATCTGTTGGATGAAGCAAACTCCTTAACTACTGGAACACCTAAAATACATTTTGACACAACGTCTTTCCCGGGTTCCATGGCAGCTCATAGGTTCTAGAGATATAAAATAGTAATAAATTTGGAATAATCAGAACTGAAGGCAGTGATGACACCATCAATTTCCCAGGATACAAACAACATGAAAACCCTTAAACATTGAAATTATTTTTATTCCATGAAAGCAAAACACTTCCCGGCAGATGTTCCCGTCTGTTCTGTGTTTTCGGCGGTTGACCCGTAAGACATCATATTTGTAGCTCTGTTTATGCCGTCTTCCTCCATATTCACTGACAGACGGCACCTCTGATTTCCATTTCACAAGAAGTATGCTTTGATGTGCGGAAGACTCACACTTGAAGGCTCCGCAGGACCCAATGTGGTCATTGCTTGTGCATTTTTCTGCTTTCGTAAATTGTTTCCAAACAGATTTATGTCTCGAAAGAGATAAAAAAAAACTGGATCCACATGAAATTCCCAATGGGCATCCTTAAGTACATCCATGTCCTTAAGATGAGGCATAATCCAGGAAGGCAACACAATCTTTTGTAGGGTTGCATCAGATTATCATGGGGGGTGTAGAGATTTCGAGAAGTCAAGTGACCAGTTGCTTCTGGATACATAATTGTCAGCACAAAGTCCACCATCAGCATCCTCCAGTTCCATCATGACTCTGACTTTACCAAGGTTGTCCGACTAAAACAACTAGGTGATAACTTGCTCAACAGTGGGGGTCTGACTGCCGAGTAGTAGAAGGGAGATTTTTTTACCCCCAATGGAGAACTTTTACCCTGATTACAAATTGGAGCAGCAGGTTGGACGCCCAAACTCTGCTCCATGGGGCTGCCAGAAAAAGACAACAACCCTGTAGGGAGTGAATACAACGGAGGTCGAGCATTCAATTCTAACAGGGATAAAAGTTCTCCGCTCTGCAGATCAGTGCCAGTCCCAGCAGTCGGACCCCCAGGGATCAACAAGTTATTACTTATCCCATGGATAAGTGATAACTTATTTTCACTGGACAACCCCTTTAAGTCATGAAGAACAATAAAAGCAGTGAAGGTTGCTGTCATGGACTCTTAGGAGGACAATGTAGACATCATCTCCTTTCCTATCTTTTGTCTACAACCTTCCAGTGATTTTCATTTGGCCAATGACTTCTGCTTATCATGTTCTCTCACTCACAATTACAAGACTTCTCTTGTGCTGCACTCATCCTTGTGGGTTACTTTACACCATTATTACTGGATTAGAACCTGTACCAGCAAATTCAATGATCATATTAATCAGAACCTTCTAATTTTATTAACCAATCTGCTGTTGATGTTGCCCAATTCCAAAATTTGGTTTGGGGGTCTCATAATTACTCAATTTATCCATAACCATGAGGCTTATTACTTCTACTTCTTGGTCCACCATATAGTTTCAGATTTCTTGTTCCGGTAACATAACCTTCCATAGAACAGCAAGACCGGCTAATTCGAAGAACGTACATTTATGACCAAGTCCATCTGTACTAGTGATGCTCCCAGAAATAGTAACTGTTGATCGGCTGCCAGTCGTAGTTGGCTGTCCTGCTGAACAGTGACAAGTCATGTAAGCCCAGGGGTGCTGGTATACTTACTCTCCTCATTCCCCTAAAGCGCCAGGTGCCTCCACTATCGATCCTGATGTAGTCCAGGGTCAAAACATAGTATATAAAAGAGCACATGGCGTCAGGACTACTAAGAGTCATAATGGAAAGTATATGTAGGGGATCTGATTATTTTTCTCTGCGCTGATCAATTTAGGGACCTGGTAGGGTGCCTGATCAATTTAGTCGATCTAGTCTAGGATTTGGATTTAATTAGAATTCTGATATAGGGTGTGAACTAATTTAAATGTGAAAAAGAAGCAATCAGCGATCCAATAGTATAAAAGACAAAAAATGGTTGAACACAACAGCACAAAAATTAAGAAGGCAGAAAAGAAATATCCACTACGCTCCCAGGTAACATGTTTCAGACCTGCATGGTCCTTTGTCAAGACAGAGGTTTGACAAAGGACCATGAAGGTCTGAAACATGTTGCCTGGGAGCGTAGTGGACATTTCTTTTCTGCCTTTTTAATTTTTGTGCTGTTGTGTTTAACCCTTCTTTTGTGCCTTTTATACTATTGGATCAATAAAGCAATTCTTTTAAGACGATGTGAGTGCCGGCTATCGTGTGAACTAATTTAGCGGGTCGAGTATAGGGTTTGGATATATTTAGGATTCCGAAATGGGGGTTTGAGTTACTTTTGGACTCTGGTCTGGGGACCATATTTGGGTTGGTATAAAGGCTGAGGATTGACCTCAAAAGTGAGGGTCCAAAGAGGTCCAGAGGGGCACTCTCTTTTGTTTAGGTTCACACTACCAGAAGAAACTGGCCAGTTTAGGAACATTCTTCCAGCAGATGTCTGCAGAGAAATGCTGCAATGGTATATGCACATCACACACATCTTCTTTATGACCTTAATGGCATTCTGACACATCTGGATGTAGAGGAGGCGAATTCTCACTGATAAAACATGTGGCTTTGGCTGTGATATACAGTTCATGTGCTGCTCATGGCTAATCTTCAGTTTTCAATGTGTCATAAATCTTATAAGCCTGGGGGACTCGCACCGACACAACAAAACAGTTTTACATGCACACTTGCCCTTGCCAACATAGCCACATTTCTTCGACACCATGGCTCGGTCAGCTTTTTTTTTCTAAAAACAGCACCACTCTTTTCCATAGGCGGTCTTTGGTATTGCAGCTCAGCACCATTCATTTAATCAAATCTAAAACCTTAAAGCAACAAGACACAAGAAACCTCTTATCCTTCATTGGAACATAAGCACTGTATATTGATAGGGGGTGTCTGCTTTTTATTTCCCTTGTTAGAAAATCCCCTCTAAATATAAGATTATTGGGTTTCCAAAATCTGAAGTTGTAGGAGAGTTACAGTGGAAGGCACGCAAGCCACATAACCACCGAGGGCAAGCGTGCCAATTAATATCATATGGGTAGGATTCATTTTCATTGGGGGTTTCTTCACCACACTGAGAAAACCCCTTGACAAAGTGCGAAACCCGAATTGTTATTTATGCTTTTTTTAAAATCTTTTATTATATTTACTATTTGTGAGTATAGTTTGATAATTGTTTCTACTTACATTTTTATTAGGATTAGGCAAAATATATATACTATATTTAAATACCATATAGCAGTGCAGATGCCTATCAATATTACGGATACATGTTTGTTATTACGCTCCTACTCTAAATGTCTGCTTATGTGTAATATGTTTTCATGGTACATTTTTATTAAATATATGACTAAATATCTTTTTAAGAAACCTTCAATGAATAATATATTTTTACTAACCTAAGTGTGGTACATTACTTGTGGGATGTATAATGGTTCACAATAGCATATTCTTTTGAATATCATTTTTCCTATTTTTCGTTCTTGAGCCAAATTCAGTAGCATTTTTATGCAGGTCTTTATTATTTTTTGGGAGTTTGTTCGACCAAGTGATTGTGATTTCCATTATTCACAAGTTTTTTAACTGAAGGGTAACATGCTACATTTTAAACTTAATTGAATGGATCTTGCAACATTTAGGCATAAAAAACCCCCCCACAATTAATATGCACAAAAATTCAGCGAACTGTCTACACTTTTTTTGAAGAATGTTGCACAAAGTCTAGCAAGAACAGAATGACAAGACAGGAAAGAAAAACATAAAGAAAAACGCTTCATTTTTTCCCCCCAGAAATCTGCACTGTAATTTTTGGTGCAAATGTTTGCATTTATCGTATCTGTACAGATTTATATCTCTATAGATATGAAGATACCTTGCTCTGTATTTCGGATCGTGCGTGCTTTCCAGCTTCTCTTTTACATTTTATAGGTTAATATTGGAAATAATGATGCTCATAAACTACGAGTCCATATTGTGAACTCTGCACGGCAGCAGAGATATGCGCCACATTCATTAAAGCTTGTCGTCAGGGACAATTTTATTTTTTTAAACTATGGAATTAAGAACAAACAGGCAGGTAGTTGCTAACTTCCTGCCTGTTCTACCTGGCACCTGCTCAGAACTATCCTGACCGCTCCTGCCAACGATTCAGCTGCTCCACGTCAACAGAGCAGCTCTTCCTCTTCTGTTCTGCTCTGTCGATGGTGTGTTACTGCTGACATCATGCTGACAGGCAGCTCCCCGCAGTAAGGCAGCGGGGAGCTGGCTGTCAATCAGCATGACGTCAGCTGTGACGCCCCATCAACAGAGCAGAACAGAAGAAGAAGAGCTGCTCTGTTCATGTAAAGCAACAGAATCGCCGGCAGGAGCGATCAGTGCCGGCAGAGATCGGCGCCGGGCAGAACAGGCAGGAAGTTAGCAACTACTTGTCTGTTACTTCTTAGGCCTATAGAAAAAATAAAATAGTCCCGGACAACCCCTTTAAGAGTCACACGCCTCTTAACGAATTTGTCGCATCTTACTTTAGCACACGTCTCAAGACTGGAGTGCAAAACACGAGTCTTGATAAGTCA
The DNA here is from genome assembly GCF_046119375.1 of Phyllobates terribilis. NCBI lineage: Eukaryota > Metazoa > Chordata > Amphibia > Anura > Dendrobatidae > Phyllobates > Phyllobates terribilis. The sequence goes on along the minus strand of NW_027362767.1, from coordinate 235,535,419 downwards.
AAAAGTTTCTGTGAATTAGGATTTACAAAATGTGTTCACACAGAAGTTCTAACCAAAAATGCAATGTGAGGCTCCGGCGTTACACCTCAGAGGGGGTCTGCTGCAAAGATTTATACCTTCTTTCCACATCTACGTAGTATTACCCCACTGTATCCAATCATTTTTCACTTTGCGTCATTGTCTTCAAACTACATTTTACTTTGTACATCTGTGCCAAGAAAAATGAATAGTGAAATACTTGTGTAGTAATACTAGAAAAAAAAAAAAAACTACAGTCATGGCCGAAAGTGTTGGCACCCTTGACATTGTTCTTGAAAATGAAGCATTTCTCCCAGAAAATTACTGCAATTAAATGTTTTGTCATACACAGGTTTATTTCCTTGACTACAACGTGAGCATCGAGCAATGGAAGAAGGTGCAAAGCGCTAAGTATATTAGATAACATAAATCATCTAATCGGCAATGTACCATTCTAATAAATAAATAAGGAGAGACTACAAGAAATATTCCATCAGAAATATTAGGACTAACACTCTATTAAAATTTTGCCAGTCCTAATAGGTAGCTCTCAAAAATGTATAGGGTGTATGAACGCGTTGGAGTGTCTGCAGCGGGCGCGGTCTGCGATTTTCGAAGGTGTTGTAGCTTCTGGTTACAATATCGATCATGTCCTGAAACAGTGAATGAACAATTGCCAGCGCCAAGATCCTGTTGTGACTTGACACTGAAATAAAATGTGGCCTGTACAGGGAGTTCTGCTGGTAGATCAGCATCTGTAACATTATAGAGTACAATATACTGCCCAAAACCCCAAAAGTTTTAGGTCTGTGCTTTGTTGACGATGTTGATTGTAAAAGACTTCCAGCTCTGGGTGATAGTGTGACCACCAAGCTCAACGCTGCTGTATTGTGAGGGAACCATCAAGTTCAATGTCTCAGATTTAAAGTGTCATCATCAAACTCAGTGCCTCAGCATTGACGTGTAACCATTTGATTGTCCACTACTTTTACACTGATGAGCTATCCTTTGGATAGGGCATCAATGTCTGATCGGTCGGGGTCAGACACCCAGCTGTTATCGGTGGCGGCCGCTGGCCAGAAGTACTTACTTGTGGAGCTGGCCGTCTTGGAATAGCCGCTGCTTGTTACTGCACATCCACCTTCTATTGATTTGAATAGGAGGCAGAAGTGCAGTGCCTGGCTGCGGAGACCACTACGAGTAGATGGAGAAGTTCGGTAAGTACCTGCGTCCGTCAACACCAATAACAGCTGATCGGCAGGGGTGCCGGGTGTCAGACCTCGGCCGATCAGACATTGATGACCTGTCCTAAGGATAGCTCATCAATGTAAAAGTAATGGACAACCTCTTTAAGCTCAATATTTCAATATTAACATGTAACCCTCAAGCTCAATGCTTCAATATTGAAGTGTAACCATCAAGCTCTGTACCACTATTCAGTATGCCCTCATTAAGAGGCTCTGAAAATTTAAAAAAAAAAAAAAAAAAAGACAAGGCACTTTCATATATAGAACTGGCATTATTTACAGTGGGTACGGAAAGTATTCAGACCCCTTTAAATTTTTCCCTCTTTGTTTCATTGCAGCCATTTGGTGAATTCTAAAAAGTTATTTTTTTTCTCATTAAAGTACACTCTGCACCCCATCTTGACTGAAAAAAAACAGAAATGCAGAAATTTTTGCGAATTTATTAAAAAAGAAAAACTGAAATGTCACATGGTCATAAGTATTCAGACCCTTTACTCAGTATTGAATAGAAGCCCCCTTTTGAGCTAGTACAGCCATGAGTCTTCTTGGGAATGATGCAACAAGTTTTTCACCCCTGGATTTGGGGATCCTCTGCCATTCTTCCTTGCAGATCCTCTGCAGTTCCGTCAGGTTGGATGGTGAACGTTGGTGGACAGCCATTTTCAGGTCTCTCCAGAGATGCTCAATTGGGTTTAGGTCAGGGCTCTGGCTGGGCCAGTCAAGAATGGTCACAGAGTTGTTCTGAAGCCACTCCTTTGTTATTTTAGCTGTGTGCTTAGGGTCATTGTCTTGTTGGAAGGTGAACCTCCGGCCAAGTCTGAGGTCCAGAGCACTCTAGAAGAGGTCTTCATCCAGGATATCTCTGTACTTGGCCGCATTCATGTTTCCTTCACTTGCAACCAGTCGTCTTGTCCCTGCAGCTGAAAAACACCCCCATAGCATGATGCTGCCACCACCATGTTTCACTGTTGGGATTGTATTGGGCAGGTGATGAGCAGTGCCTGGTTTTCTCCACACATACAGCTTAGAATTATCACCAAAAGTTCTATTTTCATCTCACCAGACCAGAGAATCTTATTTCTCGAAGTCTGGGAGTCCTTCATGTGCTCTTGAGCAAACTCTATGCGGGCTTTCATATGTCTTGCACTGTGGAGAGGCTTCCGTCGGGCCACTCTGCCATAAAGGCCCGACTGGTGGAGGGCTGCAGTGATAGTTGACTTTGTAGAACTTTCTCCCATGTCCCTACTGCATCTCTGGAGCTCAGCCACAGTGATCTTGGGGTTCTTTTTTACCTCTCTCACCAAGGCTCTTCTCCCACAATTGCTCAGTTTGGCTGGACGTCCAGGTCTAGGAAGACTTCTGGTGGTCCCAAACTTCTTCCATTTAAGGATTATGGAGGCCACTGTGCTCTTAGGAACCTTGAGTAATGTAGAAATTCTTTTGTAACCTTGGCCAGATCTGTGCCTTGCCACAGTTCTGTCACTGAGCTCCTTGGGCAGCTCCTTTGAGCTCATGATTCTCATTTGGTCTGACATGCACTGTGAGCTGTGAGGTCTTATATAGACAGGTATGTGCCTTTCCAAATCAAGTCCTATCAGTTTAGTTAAACACAGCTGGACTCCAATGAAGAAGTAGAACCATCTCAAGGAGTATCACAAGGAAATGGACAGCATGTGACTTAAATATGAGTGTCTGAGCAAAGGGTCTGAATACTTATGACCATGTGATATTTCAGTTTTTCTTTTTTAATAAATTTGCAAAAATTTCTACATTTGTTTTTTTTTCAGTCAAGATGGGGTGCAGAGTGGACTTTAATGAGAAAAAAATGAACTTTTTAAAATTTACCAAATGGCTGCAATGAAACAAATAGTGAAAAATTTAAAGGGGTCTGAATACTTTCCGTACCCACTGTATATCTTCCAAGAACCCTACAAAGGACCAGGAAACATTCATTACAGGTGGAAGAAAGGTTATTCAGGCAGCTAAACAAGAAAGGGTTCTTTACAGTCAGAGCAGTTGGGACTGTGAAATGCCGACCACGAGAGGTAGTGATGGCCGACACTATAACAGCATTTAAAAGTGGGCTGATGCTTTTCTCACGACAAATGGCATTGTGGGTTATAAATAATCTAGGGATAGAGAATGTAGAATTGGTGGAGAAAGGTGAAACTTGATGGATCGGTGCCTTTTTTGAACCTATGTAACTTTAATGCGATGATGGGAGTAGTAGTGATGGAATGATGGGCACTCGCTTAGAGTGCTTGGCTGGTAGGAATAGCACAACAAGTTGTGTAGGATGACTGCTGCTGTTCCTCCCAACCGGGTCACCCCCCTGGATGATTGCCTACAGTGATGCAGGGATTTGGATATGGCAGCTTGAACACACTGTCAGCAGTGGGTAGGTAAAGGCATTTTGTTGGAATAATAGATGCCAAAAATCTATCTTTATTTTGTTTTTATTCGTACACAAATCAATATTCGGTTCTGTATCAGAGCTTCACCAAGAGACTGACACATGGGAGTGCAAACACTGAAGTGCACCTTGCCACCTGCTTGTTTTATCTCTGCCCTTCTCTGGTTCTATGCAGTCAGAACGTTCAAAGCAGTCAGAGCAGTCAATCAAAGACAAGAGGAGGGGGGGAACAAGCAGGTGGGAAGATGCACTTAAATGTTTGACCCTGCCATGATGCACCGGCACCTGTATTTGGTTTGAACAGTCAATCTGCGCTGACAAGCCCTTTAATGGGAGTATATCAGCCCAACCTGATTGACAAAGAGAGCACTGACTGCAGAGAAAGCTCAGGCAAGCCATCTCTATCAATCACTGATGAGGGAGGCGGGGCATGGAAAACCAGCGGAGCACCCTAATTAGCATATTTAATTAACCTTCAATTGTTGCAGAACAGAGGCAGCGATTACTACACTGAAGATGCAATTTTTATATGAGCTCAATCCCCTACAAGGCTTATACTGTCGGTTTGAGCTGACAGACTCCCTTTACAAAAATATTTTTAAGTATTTATAAGGTTATGTGTTTTTTTTTCTAAAGACTGTGATACGCCCCATTTCATCTACAAAATTTGTTTTTTACTCTGCAAACTGCTTTGAACACTCAACTGTCAATCAACTGATGTCCAGTGTTGTGTGAACGTGCTCTGATAAGGGGTTATCTGAGCACACTCGAGTCCTGATATCTCCGGCGTGCTTAGAAAATAGGTTTGAGTCGCAGCGGCTGCATGATTCAAACAGCCGTGAGACATACAGGGATTGCCTGACAAACAGGAAATCCCCGCATGTGTTGCGGCTGTCTAACAGCCGTGGCGACGCAAACATATTTTGCGAGCACGCTGAAGATACTTGGTTAGGACTCGAATGTGCCCCTATCAGAGCACATTCGCGCAACACTACTGACGACGCCTCTGGCCAAAACTCGATTTGTGCATGAACACGGCCTGTAATGCCGCAAATAAAAAAGAGATTTTTTTTTTAGCAGCCATTGCTTCATTGAAATCTCTTTACCTAACCACCTGTGTCTCATCTTTACCTCAAGTGTAAAGTGACATTCCGGGATGAAATGATGTTTAAAGGGTTATTCCCAAAAACACAAGTTATCCTCTATCAGTAGCACAGGGATAATTTGCTGATCTCTAGAGTCTGACCGCTTGGACCTCAGTGATCCCAATATCGGAGATCTGCAGTCCCGTCCTGAATGGTGCTCGTCCTCCACTCAAAGCACTGTGTATGGGACTACTGGAAAAGGCTGAGTACTACTCCTTCCAGCAGTCCCATGCTGAGTGGTGCGCCTTCCAGCAGTCCCATGCTGAGTACTACTCCTTCCAGCAGTCCCAGGCTGAGTAGTGCGCCTTCCAGCAGTCCCAGGCTGAGTAGTGCTCCTTCCAGCAGTCCCAGGCTGAGTAGTTCTCCTTCCAGCAGTCACGTGCTGAGTCGTTCTCCTTCCAGCAGTCCCGTGCTGAGTCGTTCTCCTTCCAGCAGTCCCGTGCTGAGTCGTTCTCCTTCCAGCAGTCCCGTGCTGAGTCGTTCTCCTTCCAGCAGTCCCGTGCTGAGTCGTTCTCCTTCCAGCAGTCCCGTGCTGAGTCGTTCTCCTTCCAGCAGTCCCGTGCTGAGTCGTTCTCCTTCCAGCAGTCCCGTGCTGAGTCGTTCTCCTTCCAGCAGTCCCGTGCTGAGTCGTTCTCCTTCCAGCAGTCCCGTGCTGAGTCGTTCTCCTTCCAGAAGTCCCGTGCTGAGTCGTTCTCCTTCCAGCAGTCCCGTGCTGAGTAGTTCTCCTTCCAGCAGTCCCGTGCTGAGTAGTTCTCCTTCCAGCAGCCCCGTGCTGAGTAGTTCTCCTTCCAGCAGTCCCATGCTGAGTAGTGCGCCTTCCAGCAGTCCCATACAAAATGGCTGCAGTTGGAGTCGAGCATGGGCACCATTCAAGACAGGGTTTCCACCAGAGCCCTACATTTGGGATCATTGGGGTCTCAAAGCTCAGACCCCAGCAATCAGAAAAGTTCCCCTCAATTCCTCGGACCATGACGGAAATTGCTTAAGTTGAACTTTAAGTGACGGACACATGACCCCTCGTGGCTGTAATTCTGTTTGGCCCCATGAAGCTCTGCCCCAACCACCTAACGCCATTATTGGGGTTACCAATTCGGCCCTACATGCCAGAGAGCAAACTACTTGCCCAGTACTACATTATACAGCAAGAACAAGAGCCACACGAGGAGGACATAGCCGTGCAAAGCTATTTCCTGCAGTGGACAAGTAATCTTAGCTCTGCTGTCATTTATATAATATGAACTAAATGTTGCACTGTCTGTTCTGTCCGCCATGTTGGTACAACCCAACATCCGCAGCAGCTGATTTCCTCGCTTTACAGTCCAGTGCTCTCTGCCACTTCCGGGTGGAGCGTCGCATGATATGACGTCACTCGCTAAACTGCCGCGCACGGAAACGACGTCATCTCGAAACCATGAAGGCCTAGTAACGGGAGAGAGGAGGACCGGGGAAAAAGTACCGCACAGCTCAGAAGTCACTGCCGGGATGTAAGCGGCTGCCCGGGACTGCTGGTGAGTCATGGAGGGAGAGAGTCTTGGGGACCACCTATTCCTCTGCCCAGTAAGTGAGGAAGAGACATTACTAACCGGGGAAACTTGTAGTTTTCGTAGGACTACAACTCCCTGCAGGTGACCAGCAGGCCATTCTGAGGCGGAGAGGACATGCTGAGACCTGTAGTACACCACAGCTTACCCAGCAGGCCATTCTGAGGTGGAGAGGGCATGCTGAGACCTGTAGTACACCACAGCTTACCCAGCATGCCATTCTGAGGTGGAGAGGGCATGCTGCGACCTGTAGTACACCACAGCTTACCCAGCAGGCCATTCTGAGGTGGAGAGGGCATGCTGAGACCTGTAGTACACCACAGCTTACCCAGCAGGCAATTCTGAGGTGGAGAGGGCATGCTGCGACCTGTAGTACACTACAGCTTACCCAGCAGGCCATTCTGAGACGGAGAGGACATGCTGAGACCTGTAGTACACCACAGCTTACCCAGCAGGCCATTCTGAGGTGGAGAGGGCATGCTGAGACCTGTAGTACACCACAGCTTACCCAGCAGGCCATTCTGAGGTGGAGAGGGCATGCTGAGACCTGTAGTACACCACAGCTTACCCAGCAGGCCATTCTGAGGTGGAGAGGGCATGCTGAGACCTGTAGTACACCACAGCTTACCCAGCAGGCCATTCTGAGGTGGAGAGGACATGCTGAGACCTGTAGTACACCACAGCTTACCCAGCAGGCCATTCTGAGGTGAAGAGAGCATGCTGAGACCTGTAGTACACCACAGCTTACCCAGCAGGCCATTCTGAGGTGGAGAGGGCATGCTGAGACCTGTAGTACACCACAGCTTACCCAGCAGGCAATTCTGAGGTGGAGAGGGCATGCTGTGACCTGTAGTACACTACAGCTTACCCAGCAGGCCATTCTGAGACGGAGAGGACATGCTGAGACCTGTAGTACACCACAGCTTACCCAGCAGGCCATTCTGAGGTGGAGAGGGCATGCTGAGACCTGTAGTACACCACAGCTTACCCAGCAGGCCATTCTGAGGTGGAGAGGGCATGCTGGGACCTGTAGTACACCACAGCTTACCCAGCAGGCCATTCTGAGACGGAGAGGACATGCTGAGACCTGTAGTACACCACAGCTTACCCAGCAGGCCATTCTGAGGTGGAGAGGGCATGCTGAGACCTGTAGTACACCACAGCTTACCCAGCAGGCCATTCTGAGGTGGAGAGGGCATGCTGAGACCTGTAGTACACCACAGCTTACCCAGCAGGCCATTCTGAGGTGGAGAGGACATGCTGAGACCTGTAGTACACCACAGCTTACCCAGCAGGCCATTCTGAGGTGAAGAGAGCATGCTGAGACCTGTAGTACACCACAGCTTACCCAGCAGGCCATTCTGAGGCGGAGAGGACATTCTGCGACCTGTAGTACACCACAGCTTACCCAGCAGGCCATTCTGAGGCGGAGAGGGCATGCTGCGACCTATAGTTCACCACAACTTACTCAGGAGAGGGGGCGGCCTGGTCATTACCACTGTCTGATATAAAGGCGCGCTGGTTTGGGCTGACACGACAGATCGCAGGCTCAATAAAATAACGTCACTAATAAAAATGTATAAAAAAAAAACATTAAAATCTTAGATTTTAATGCAAATATTACAGTCTAAGAAATATTTTCTATTTTTTTGGGGGGGGGGCGTGACTTGTAATTTATTGTATATGTTTTTTTTTTTTTTTTAAATAATATAATAAAAAAATATATATTTATTTTCAGAGCTATGTAGTCTGTAAGCCAAACCTACGACTCCCGATTTCTCACTACTGAGCGTGTACATAAAGTACAGCTCACATTCATCTCAACTGAAAGACTCGACCCTTAGATCAGGAATAGGACAGACATTTATAGGACGTTTCATAACTTTCCCAAATTCTTATGAAAAAAACATTTACAGCACATCCTGCACTGTACTAATGAACCCAATTTATTACATATTGTCAGTCAGTCCATTTTATTCCGACTCCACAGCCCTGTAATAATCACAATAAAAAAAAACATTTGGTATCACCACACGTGTAATTGTCCATACAGATGAAGTATATAAATACTTATGAGTGGCAAAATGGAAAGAAATCGAAATCACTGCTTTTTGATTGTCTATATAGATAGATAGATAGAAAAGGCATGCATCACCGGCAACCAGTACATTTATATACCACTGTCAGTGATTGACAGCAGCCTGTAAATGGTTAGTTAGTGATCGGAGCTAGCTCTGGTTGCTGCTGTTACAGGCAGATGTTGGTTGTATTACACCACCAGTATATAGTGGACTCCGCTGCTGAGCCTGATCCATATACCCTGCACGCGACCTGACACACAAATATATGTCGCAGTTTGTGGTGGGGTTAATATGGCCTTTTGAGAAAATGACCTAAATATCTGATAGATTCGGATTCCACACCCATGTGGAAAACAGGGGTCCCTTGTCAAGCCTGGTAAGCAACCCGCTGTCCATCGCATTCAGGCATTGCCTGGCTGAAGTGAACAGAGAGCCGCTGACGTACATCTCCATATTCCTTCTCTAGGATGTTCTGTTCTGTACTTAGATTTACTTCCACCTGTGACCTGCACCAATTATAAAACTGTAGAATATTCTAAGTACAGTCATGGCCGTAGGTGTTGGCACCCTTGAAATTGTTCCTTTTTTATCTGGTTTCAGGTGTGATTTTCATATTCCTTACACCTGTTACTTGCCACAGGTGAGTGTGAATGAGCATCACATGCTTGAAACAGAGGTTTTTTTGTCCGACCCATTTTTGGGACTTTGTGTGAAATTATGTCCAGTTTGCTGTTTTTTTGTGTTGTTCCAATACACACAAAGGAAATAAATGTGTATAACAAAACATGTGTAATTGCAATAATTTTCTAGGAGAATTACTTCATTTTCTGGAATAATTTCAAGGGGCCCAACACTTTCGGCCATGACTGTACATACCATAAACGGGCCGGTTGGGAATATCTTTGTATCACAGGTTTGCCTTACAGTTTGCACTTGGGATTTCTCAGTCAGTTAATGGAGTTATTTACAGCATTAATATGTAATCAGGGCCTGTATGTTTCGGGTGGGATGTGGATAAGAGATGATGGTTCATTTGAGGCCTTTGATAGGTTTGAGATATTGACTCATGCATTTTTTTTTTTATCTCCAAAGTTTCTTAGCCAAGCTCTTCAAAATGGTTGGAGCGCAGGAGATGGAAGTTCAGACATCATCAGTACAACAGCAACCTTTGGTCCAGTCTGCAGACACCAGCAGCCATCAGTATGAGTGTCACGAGTGTGGGAAAGTCTTTAAATGGTCCTCTAGACTGATCCATCATCAAAGGACTCATACTGGAGAGAGACCCTACAAATGCTCTGAATGTCCCAAGGCTTTTAAAGGCTCCTCCGCACTACTTTATCACCAGAGAAGCCATACCGGGGAGCGTCCATATAAGTGCGGAGACTGCGGCAAAGCCTTCAAGCGTTCATCCCTACTGCAGATCCACCAAAGCGTTCACACTGGATTTAGGTCTTTCAAGTGCAATGTTTGTGGGTTGGCATTTAAGTGGTCTTCTCACTATCAGTACCATATGAGACAGCATACAGGAGAGAGGCCATACAAATGTAACATCTGCGACAAGGCATTTAAGAACTCGTCTAGTCTGAGACGACACAGAAACATCCACACGGGAGAGAGGCCGTATGTGTGTACTGTGTGTGGTAAGGCTTTTACTCAGTCTACAAACTTGAAGCAACATGAAAGGATCCACACCGGAGAACGTCCCTACAAGTGCAACGAATGTGGCAAATCCTTCACCCATTCCTCTAACCTTCTCCTTCACCAGCGCACACACAATAACGGGCACACTCACAAATGCGACTTGTGCGGCAAGGTGTTTATTTCCGAAGCTTTCCTCCAAAAGCATTTGCAGTCGCATACTATCGAACCGACTTTTATGCATGCCGACGCGGAAGTTTTCTTGACTACGACGGGCGATATGGAGACTGTGGAGATGGTCTATAAATGTGGTATGTGCGAGCTGACTTTCAAGAACGAGGACTTGCTGCTTGAGCATCAGCCGAGCCACGTCGACGAGCAGATGTTTTCTTGCACGTCCTGTGATAAAGTGTTTAAGAGCGCGTCGGGTCTATCACGCCACCAAAATACCCACTCTAATGAACGTCCGTACAAGTGCTCTATATGCGAGAAGACGTTCGTGCAGCTCTCCAACCTCTTGATGCACCAGAGAACCCACACGGAAGAGCAGCAGTTGATACAGACTGAAGCCGAGGTCACATGCCCCCAAACTATCGAAATAGTTCAACCTTTTACAGCAAGTACCCCTCCGGAGACTGTCGACCGGCCATACAAATGCACAGACTGTAATAAAGCCTTCAAAGGTTCTTCGGGACTTCGCTACCACATGCGAGATCACACCGGAGAGCGTCCGTACAAATGTTCAGAGTGCGGCAAAGCTTTCAAACGTTCTTCGCTCTTGTCCATTCACCAGCGGGTACACACTGGCGTTAGGGCGTTCAAGTGCGGAGAATGCGGCCTGACCTTCAAATGGTCATCACATTATCAGTACCACTTACGACTCCATACAGGGGAACGACCTTATAGCTGTACAGAGTGCGGCAAGTCGTTCAAAAACACCTCTTGTTTACGCCGGCATCGGCAGCTGCACACCGGCGAGCGCCCGTTTGCTTGCGTCATGTGTGGCAAAACTTTTACTCAGACTTCTAACTTGAGGCAACACGAAAGGACTCACACAGGAGAGAAGCCGTACAAGTGTGAAAAATGCGACAAAACCTTCACCCACTCTTCAAATTTGCAACTTCATCAACGCACACACTCCACTGACCGACCCTATAAGTGCACCGTTTGCGGCAAAGCTTTTGTCATGTCTTCTTATCTGCAAAGACACATGCGTACTCACGCCGTCAACGCCGGGGGAAACGTAGGGCTGGTCACACAAACGCCAGTTGCCAATCAAAGTGGACAAGTCGTTCCTCCGCCACAAAAAGTGCATATTGTATCTGATATGCCCACGACATTGAATCTAGAGGTCTGCAACCAGACACCTTCATTAAACCCACAAACCGTTTTCTTGGTACAGGTACCCCAACAAAACACTCCTAAGCTTATATTGCTACCCTCCCATCAAATATTAAACCCCCAGCAGAAGCTACCTGTGCCGCCAAACACGAATACCAATCTCGTTGCAATACCAAGCAATACAGGTCAGAAAAACCAGCAGGGTAAAGTTTCACGAAAGCGAGCGAAGCAGAAAACCACTAATGCACTTTCTAATATCGGATCCCCGAACAAGAATATTCTTATTATGCCGAACACAAGTCAAGCGTTGCCCAACATGCAGCCTCTTCAGTTCCAAGCTTTCCAAAGCTTTCCCAGGGCACCTGCGTTACCCATGGGTCAAAATATCATCCTCCTGCAGAATGTGACCGAGCAAAGCCCTCTGCAGATACCTACCATGCAAATAAATGCAATGCCGCCAACGCAGAAAGCCACCAACATACAGATCCAGCAGGTGTCCAATACGCAAGACGTCACACTTCAGAGTTTACCTAGCTCTCAGGAACTATCAAACATTCACCTAAAGACCGTAGAAGAGGAAATGACCAATATCCAGACAATGTCAAGCCCCCAAAGTCTGTCTGACGTCCATATCCATCAAGAACTACCCAACGTCCAGCTTCAGACGAGTCCAAACGAGACACATCTCTCCGATATTCATCTGCAGGCCCTTCAGGAAACGCAAAGTCTCTCCAGCTTGCAAGAGAGCAGAAATTTGATCGTCGTGCAGAATTCTCCGGGCGAGGAGCTTCTAAGCACCAGCGAGAGTGTTGAAAGTTTGCAGTCTATGGAAGACGTTCAGGACGTCCATTTCGAAACCCTTCAGACCGAAGACGGCCTGCAGAACGTCCTGGTCCTACGGAACGCCGACGGAGAGCAGACGCGACTGTGCGTACAAGGGATGGAAAATATTCAGGGTATCCAAGACGTTTCCAACGTACAGATTCAAGCCATGTCCAATATGCAGGAACCGGCCAACTCCGCTTCCGAATGTCAGAAAGTTTTTATTATCCAGAGCGCTCACGGGGAGCAGACTCTGCAGGTTGTCGATGGGTTTCAAGGAGATCCGAACGTACATGTCGTAGAAAACCTCCAAGGCATGCAGGCAGGTCAAAGCCAACTACAGGTGGGGCAGAACCAGCTTCAGGTGCTACCGGGCCTTCAGAGCCAGCTTCCCCAGAACATGCAACTGGGAACTGTACAAAGCAGTCAGAGTCTGCAGGCTGTACAAAATGTCCAAGGGCTCCAGAACATACAGACGGTCAACCCCGGAGCCCAGAACATACAAACCATCCAGCTAGTTCAGAAGAATTCTATTCAGGGATTGCAGCACGTTTTGCCATTCATTCAGATTGTGCAGAGTGCACCGAAAGTTCAGCTCGTCCATACTTTTTAATAAAGACTGCGTTAAAGGGGTAGTCCAACCTGAAGAAGCAGTCACCTTTTAATTAGTGTTAGATCCAAACCCTGGGATCTCCACCAATCACTGGAACATGGAGCTTATGTTCTCTCCTGGCTGCAAGACCTCGACCAAGTAGGAGCTGCTGCGGTGCCCTCAGCCATCTTCATCAGTGCCGTGGAGTTGCAGTGCGCTCTATTCTGAGTGCAGTTTTGCGGCCAGGTGAGAATGGGAATACTGATTGGTGGGACCAGTGCCAACCCACTACTTGGGCTGGGATACACCTTTTTTTTTTTTTTTTTTTTTATAGAGAAGACCTGTTTTTTTGGATCAAGCAGTTGTAAAACTATACCGGAGAATCTTTTCTTTAATTTTACAGTTTTGTGTTGTCCCTTAGTTACTCCTCTTGGAAATGTAAGAAAAGTGGCATCTGTTCAATGCCAATACCACAGACTGCCGTTTCAATTTGTGCCAGAACAAATAGAGCCCTCCACCTGTGCAAGGGTGTAACACTAGTGTTATTTCCAGGAAGAATAACAGAGGAGCTTTCTATGGAAAGATGCTGTGGAAATGTCGTTTTCTCTGGGACTGCAGAGACATGTCAGGAGAGATGGGGGTCATCTGTAAAGCTGCCCGTGCGGTACCCTCGGCCATTGACACTAGAGCAGTGCCTGGATTACACCACCCATCATGCATGAGAATCCTCGACCACCTCTACAACGACTCGCCCATGCTCCGTGCCTGAACCCTCTTCCTTTACACTTATGCATGGCGGTATTTTACAGGACGTGAAGGAACTTTTTGCTTCATTTTTTTTCCAGCCTCTTAGAATCTAATATATTGGTTATAGTGTGTGTGTATTAATGCTGTCATAATCAGCAATATTGTGTCCAGACCAATTATTTGCAATTGACAAAAAAAAAAAAAAACATGAATCTAGCACTTTTCTCAGAGGATGAATAGTGGCCGATATTCTCCTCCTTACATTGTAGCCCGAGCATGAACCTTCCCTGACCCTCTAGAAATAAATTAATCCAACAGCAGCAGTAAGGTTAATTCTAGAAATACTGTCCTGGTCACATTGGTAGTTATCAGGTTGTTCTGTTAGGGGGTGATACTTCTATAGACTGTGCAGGGATTTATCTGCTGCAAAAATATGGATATATTCACCTTATTAAAAACCTTAGGATGTTTCATGAGCAGAAAAAACACTTGCATTTCTTTTCCTTGCAAGCCCATGCTGATATATGGTCAGACACAGACAATTCTGTATATCCCCTTATTGTTGGTTTACACAATACTGATTGCATATATTAAGTAGATCTTGCTCCTGATGAGGCTGGTGTAATTATTTGACAATACATTGCGGTATGAGTAAGTACACCAGCCTTATCCGGTCTAAGAGATCTATTTTAATGTGTGCAGATCTGCTATAATGGGTATGCTGGGAAAGTACGCCTCATTCTGCTTTATCCACCGGGTGTCACTGCTGACGATTGACAGCTGGATCTCCGCCGCCTCACTGCGGGGAGTCAGTGGTCAATCAGCATGATGTCAGCAGTCACTCCCCATTGATGGAGCAGCCCGGAAGAAGAGCTGCTGTGTTCACAGAAGGTCAAAAGAAGTAAGGAAATCTCACGCCGCAGATTTGTCCGCAGCGGATCCCCCAATAATTATACACGCGTCACTTGTGAATTTGCCGACTGCTGTGAATTTTAGTCTTCGCACTGCAAACCTGCATGCAGCACATGGAGGGTTATAAAGCTGTGGTGTAATAATCAACCTTTATATGGGATTTTTCCCTCTATGTCCATTTTGCCTTCTTCACCGGAGATTTTTATTGCTTGTTAATGGATGATTGAGTCGAGTCCGTATTTAGGGCGACAGATCGGTAAAGCAGGTTTCCATCTTGGGACATGTATTACAGTTTACATAGTCAAGCAGGCTTTATACTTCTGTCCGAGTAGAGACCGTCCGCAGGTCTCCTGACCCGACCTTGACTGCCTCGTATATGACTATGAAGCTGTGGAGTTCGGGTCAGGAGACCTGCTGCCGGTCCTGACATCGCAAGGTCAGACTCTGCACAATAATCTGGTTTACGAAAGATAACAACTCCACTTTTTAGTTAAAATGTTCCCACTAGCAACCAGCAGAATTGTGAATACAGCTCTGGATTATGATACAGGGTACATCTCTACATTTTTAGGTAGCTATGTGCAGATCTGTGTGTAAAATGCTATTCAAAAGGTGAATTCTGGACGGCATGTCTCCTGATTTGAGTCCTAGTTGAGTTGATGTAAGAAGCGCTGGTTTTCCATGGACTTCTCTGGTTGCAGAATAATCCAGTTATTTCTCATGCAGCGGTTCTACATCAGCGTCCATAGCCCAGCAGCTTCACGTGGCAGCAGCAACTGATTGGGGGTTGTAGTAGGAGGGCTCCCATTAAAATATAGGGGGCAGGAGTTGCGTCCTCGGGAAAGGTGAAACCATTCTTGCTGGAGAACTTTACAAAAGTAGTCAATGGGAAATGTAATTATTAAAAATCCACCCAATCTGCTTTCTGTTTTTCAATTGCACATATTTATTAAAAATAGTAATTGTTACGTTGTGGGCAGTGTGTGGCGTCCTGTTCCGTACGGTGACACTTCACTGGTTATTGTTATTAAAGGGAATCTATCAGAAGTTTTTTGCTATGTAATCAAGGAGCAGCATGATGTAGGGGCTGAGACCCTGATTCCAGCGATGTGTCACTTACTGGGCTGCTTGGTGCAGTTTTGATACAATCCCTGTTTTCTCTGCTGTAGATCTAGTAGAGCTCAGACTGCGCAGCCTTGTATAACCCTGCCCACATCACTGATTGGCAGCGGCCTGTGTACAGTGTCAGGAAGCTGCCAATCAGTGGTGGGGATGGGGTTAAACAGATTAGCTGGACTGTCTGGCCTGTGACAACTAGTCCTTCAGTGATTAATCTCCTGGTGATAAAACACTGATTGTATTGAAATAGCAAAACAAAGGTCAATAAGTGACACATCGCTGAAATCACATAACCTGTTCAAATCAATAGGAGACGGATGTGCAGTACCTAGCTGCAGCCGCTATCGGAAGAAGGAGCAGCTCTGCAATTGAGCATTTCAGGCCGCCGCCAACACCAAAAACACCTGAATCGGCGGAGGTGCCGGGTTTCAGACCACGATTAAACAGACGTTCATGACCTATCCCAGGGATAGATCATCAATAATAAAGTAGTGGACGAGCCCTTTAATGAATCAGGTGCATCTTACAACTGCCATGCGGTTCGCCAAAAATCTTACTCCAGTCCCTGACTGGAGTAACATCTCTGGCGTAAGGTGCGCCACAGCTCATGAATTTGATGGGCGGATGTTTCCGCGCCCTGCTTCTCCTACTTAGGTGGACCTTTCGAAAAGTATCACAACCCCGCGTTGCCCCCAAATTTTCTGACTTTTTTTGTGTTTTTTTTTTCTCCAGAATTCTAGGATAAGCGCCTTAATGAATCTAGACCGTAGTCTCCTTTTTATAAATGGTTACAATTGAAAAAAATTCTTGTAAAAACAAGCAAATTTGCAAATTATTAAAAATCTCCATTCTTAATATGATTCTCGTCTACATTACGGGACACCTCTGCAGTCTTCTAGGCAAGGAGCGCAGCGCTTACAAGCCATTTGCTATAGAGCTTGCAAGTGCTGCTTTGAAGCTGGTTCCAGCCGATCTAGTGGCCATTGCCTCTGCTGGCAGCATTGGAGAGTGCACACGTTCGGGCAATAGTAAATTTTACTATAAAGTGGGCAAGTCTTTAATCCCTTCCTGACGTGTCGAGCTGAGCCCACTGTGCACGGCTGGTGCTGGCTGCATCATACAACTGACACTCCTCTCATAACAGCAGCGATCATAGCGAACTCCGATTGCTGCTGTTTAACCATTTAGATGTCGCTGTCAGTCACTAGTGGTTAAGGTTTTGGGGAGTGACTTGCATCTGCTGGGTGTCAGTTGGGGGCCTACGGAAGGTGCCATCTTTGTTCTCCTATGAAGCCTAGCCTGCAGTAAACTGACAATGTGCTGCAATATTAAAGTATCGCTGTATATTGTACAAGAGATTGCTGCTTCAAGCCCCCTATGGGTACTAATAAGATGTAAAAAAAAAAAAAGTCAACTTTTATTCTGCTATCCAAAAATGTTAATAATTGCAATGTAGCCATAAAAATTAAATGCTGTATAGTTGATCCGTATGGGATCCTTTTTTTTTTTTTTTTGTACACCCATAGGCTGGAATGCGAAATATGGAAGAAACCAGTGCATGCTGCAATTCCTCTTCGTCTGTGTGAAAAAAACACATCAGAATTTAATAATATTGATCCAAGTCCTGTGCGTTCTTGTTTCCACAGACAGCACTCAGACCAAAAATACGATTGTGTGAGCGTTGCCTGAAAGTGACTTGAACCCCGATATGCTACCCATAAAAAGCGCAAAAAAAAAAAGAGTTTACAAGTAAAAAGTTACATTCACAGCAGGCTGTTACTTTCAAGGTAGAGGATGCTTCAATTAGTCTTTTTCTGTGACTGCAGGTATGCCATTTGCATACTTCCGGCCATATTCCAACTAGACTTGCCTATTGAGGGAGGCCACAGATGTCTAGTCGTTATGTGACCTCATACTTGCAGTCACTCGCCTGGCGCCGGAGAATCCTGACAGCTCGTACCGTGAGGATTCACAAATCTGCAGTCACACCGAGTCACTGCAGACTTGTACCCCAAGCCTGGACAACCCCTTTAAGGTAAGTCCATATGTAGCAGAAGATGACTACTCCGTATCACAAATAGAGATCTAAATCTGCATGTGTATAAAGGGAACTTGTCACCTGGGGCCTTTAAGCACGCCTTGACACTTTGAGACCTCACTATGCACTGGTGCTCTGTAAGCAAAGTGCTGGGGTTTGCATGCAGTATAGCAAGCAGTGACTGTAGCCGCTCTGTGCACGCCCCCTTGACCGAAAGCTGGCTCTGCACACAGCCCCTTGACTGAAAGCTGGCTTCGCACACGCCCCCTTGACTGAAAGCCGGCAGCTCCTGCGAAGAATAAATTTCATTTTTTACCCGTTTGCTGCACTTACAGAAAGGAAGCTGGGAAGCACTGTAATGCTATTCATATGCAGATCAACCCTATAGCATTTTCCAAGGTGACAGGTACGCTTTAAAGAGACTCTGTCAGCACAGAATGACTGTTCAAACCAAGCACAGGCGCTCAATGCATCATGATATGACCAGACTTTTAAATGCCCCTTCCCATCTGCTCGTTTTCCTTCTATCTCCACCCCCCTTTGACAGCAGCTTCATAGAGCCAGAGAAGGGCGTAGAGAGATGGAAAACATAGGTGGGACGGTGTATATAGATGATTGGCCACGCCGTGATGCGCTGAGCGCCTGTGCTTGGTTTGAACAGTCATTCTGTGCTGACAGCCCCTTTAAATGTGGATTCACTATGAATGTCTCCCTTGTTATATTGAAAGTGGTGAAATCGACTTGGTGGGAATATCTATATTTCTTCATTAATGTTTACTTCTGAGAGCTATTGGTGCGTACCCCCCTCCCCCAGAAATGTCCTTGTCTTTTACCAACCTGCATTTCCTCCCCAGAAGAATTTAACGGACTGTTGAGATATTTAGTATCCGTAGACCATGTGTGTATGAAGGCTTTCTGCTTCCACTCACAGCCCCCCCAAGGAACCAAAAATGTTATGCGTTTCTAAATATTTGTGTTTATTTAGCCTGCACAGTGTGTTACTTGTTAGAGCTGCAGTTCGTGCTTCAGAGCAGCTCTTCCTACTGTAATCGGGACTGAATGGAACGCCCCCTATAATGGCAGTCTGGCATTGTAGACTACAGCGCCCCCTATAATGGCAGTCTGGCATTGTAGACTACAGCGCCCCCTATAATGGCAGTCTGGCATTGTAGACTACAGCGCCCCCTATAATGGCAGTCTGGCATTGTAGACTACAGCGCCCCCTATAATGGCAGTCTGGCATTGTATACTACAGCGCCCCCTAAAATGACAGTCTGGCATTGTATACTACAGCGCCCCCTATAATGCCAGCCTGGCACTGTATACTACTGCGCCCCCTATAGCAGCAGTCTGGTATTGTATACTACAGCGCCCCCTATAGCAGCAGTCTGGCATTGTATACTACAGCGCCCCCTATAATGGCTGCCTGGCACTGTATACTACAGCGCCCCCTATAGCAGCAGTCTGGTATTGTATACTACAGCGACCCCTATAATGGCAGCCTTGCACTGTATACTACAGCGCCCCCTATAGCAGCAGTCTGGTATTGTATACTACAGCGCCCCCTATAGCAGCAGTCTGGTATTGTATACTACAGCGCCCCCTATAGCAGCAGTCTGGTATTGTATACTACAGCGCCCCCTATAGCAGCAGCCTGGTATTGTATACTACAGCGCCCCCTATAGCAGCAGCAGTCTGGCATTGTAGACTACATCGCCCCCTATAATGGCAGCCTGGATTGTATACTACAGTGCCCCCTATAATGGCGGCAGTCTGGCATTGTAGACTACAGCGCCCCCTATAATGGCAGCCTGGCACTGTATACTACAGCGACCCCTATAGCAGCCGTCTGGTATTGTATACTACAGCGCCCCCTATAGCACCAGTCTTGCACTGTAGTCTACAGCGCCCCCTATAGCAGCAGTCTGGCATTGTATACTACAGCGCCCCCTATAATGACAGCCTGGCATTGTATACTACAGCGACCCCTATAGCAGCCGTCTGGTATTGTATACTACAGCGCCCCCTGTAGCAGCAGTCTGACATTGTATGCTACAGCGCCCCCTATAGCAGCCGTCTGGTATTGTATACTACAGCGCCCCCTATAGCAGCCGTCTGGTATTGTATACTACAGCGCCCCCTATAGCAGCAGTCTGGTATTGTATACTACAGCGCCCCCTATAGCAGCCGTCTGGTATTGTATACTACAGCGCCCCCTATAGCAGCAGTCTGGTATTGTATACTACAGTGGCCCCTATAGCAGCAGTCTGGCATTGTAGACTGCAGCACCCCCTGTAGCAGCAGTCTGGCATTGTAGACTACAGCGCCCCCTATAGCAGCAGTCTGGCATTGTAGACTACAGCGCCCCCTATAGCAGCAGTCTGGCATTGTAGACTACAGCGCCCCCTATAGCAGCAGTCTGACATTGTAGACTACAGCGCCCCCTATAGCAGCAGTCTGGCATTGTAGACTACAGCGCCCCCTATAATGACAGCCTGGCACTGTATACTACAGCGCCCCCTGTAGCAGCAGTCTGGCATTGTAGACTACAGCGCCCCCTATAATGACAGCCTGGCACTGTATACTACAGCGCCCCCTGTAGCAGCAGTCTGGCATTGTATACTACAGCGCCCCCTATAATGACAGCCTGGCACTGTATACTACAGCGCCCCCTGTAGCAGCAGTCTGGCATTGTAGACTACAGTGCCCCCTATAGCAGCAGTCTGGCATTGTATACTACAGCGCCCCCTATAATGACAGCCTGGCACTGTATACTACAGCGCCCCCTATAGCAGCCGTCTGGTATTGTATACTACAGCTCCCCCTATAGCAGCCGTCTGGTATTGTATACTACAGCGCCCCCTATAGCAGCAGTCTGGTATTGTATACTACAGCGCCCCCTATAGCAGCCGTCTGGTATTGTATACTACAGCGCCCCCTATAGCAGCAGTCTGGTATTGTATACTACAGTGGCCCCTATAGCAGCAGTCTGGCATTGTAGACTGCAGCACCCCCTGTAGCAGCAGTCTGGCATTGTAGACTACAGCGCCCCCTATAGCAGCAGTCTGGCATTGTAGACTACAGCGCCCCCTATAGCAGCAGTCTGGCATTGTAGACTACAGCGCCCCCTATAGCAGCAGTCTGGCATTGTAGACTACAGCGCCCCTGTAGCAGCAGTCTGACATTGTAGACTACAGCGCCCCCTATAGCAGCAGTCTGGCATTGTAGACTACAGCGCCCCCTATAATGACAGCCTGGCACTGTATACTACAGCGCCCCCTGTAGCAGCAGTCTGGCATTGTATACTACAGCGCCCCCTATAATGACAGCCTGGCACTGTATACTACAGCGCCCCCTGTAGCAGCAGTCTGGCATTGTATACTACAGCGCCCCCTATAATGACAGCCTGGCACTGTATACTACAGCGCCCCCTGTAGCAGCAGTCTGGCATTGTAGACTACAGTGCCCCCTATAGCAGCAGTCTGGCATTGTATACTACAGCGCCCCCTATAATGACAGCCTGGCACTGTATACTACAGCGCCCCCTATAGCAGCCGTCTGGTATTGTATACTACAGCTCCCCCTTTAGCAGCAGTCTGGCATTGTAGACTACAGCGCCCCCTATAATGGCAGCCTGGCACTGTATACTACAGCGCCCCCTATAGCAGCAGTCTGGTATTGTATACTACAGTGCCCCCTATAGCAGCAGTCTGGTATTGTATACTACAGCGCCCCCTATAGCAGCAGTCTGGTATTGTATACTACAGTGCCCCCTATAGCAGCAGTCTGGCATTGTAGACTGCAGCGCCCCCTGTAGCAGCAGTCTGGCATTGTAGACTACAGTGCCCCCTATAGCAGCAGTCTGGCATTGTAGACTACAGCGCCCCCTGTAGCAGCAGTCTGACACTGTAAACTACAGCGCCCCCTGTAGCAGTAGCCTGGCATTGTACACTACAGCGCCCCCTGTAGCAGCAGTCTGGCATTGTAGACTACAGCGCCCCCTGTAGCAGCAGTCTGGCATTGTAGTCCACAGTGCTCCTTGCAGTTTAGTGCCCTCTATGATGTGTGATTTGCCATGTAGTGTGGATTACCCCACTATAGCAGTAGTCTGCAGCACCCAATATAGCAGTGATCTGGCTGTGTAATCCGGAGCGCCCCCTATATTTAGTGCCCTTTATAACAGCACTATTACATCTGTAGTCCTATACAGGACCTGAGTCGGGGGTTAGTGTTGCTTCTTGTCCTACATTACTACTGTGATTGACCACAACCAAAATTCTGGAGGGGCAAATATATGTAGCCCATGTGACATATCTGGTGTAAGAAATATCTGTATTTATAACAATTCTGCATTGTGCCATTCCTCTGTTTTTCCTTCTGGAAATGTATGAATAAATTAGCAATTGCACATTGCCATTACCATAGGGCAGAGCTGGGCAAAGTGCAGCCCGCTGCCACATCCGGCACTCCGGCTGTTCCAGTCTAACCTGCGAACCAAGATTGCCGAACGGCTAAAAACAGTGGCCCACGGGTTGCACCATGCCTTTACATGCCGCCCGTCCGCCCGCTTCCCAATGTCACTGCTATCCTCATCCTCAGGATGCAGACAGTGGTGAATCCATTGGTGAAGGACTGAGCCACCGTCTCCTTCCACCAATAAGCACGTGAGCCAGCAAACGCGATGACATCATTACATCGCGTCTGCCGGAGAGTCAGTGCAGCGGAAGAACAGAACGACGGGAACAGGAGTGAAGTGAGTATGTGTTTTTTTTTTCTATGTGTATGGCATGTTTGCATGTATATAGGGGGCTATGTGGGGGCTTCATTCAATATATAGGGGGGCTATGTGGGTGCTCATACTTTATATAGGAGGCTATGTGTGGCTCATACTGTATATAAGAGGCTATGTGGGGGCTCATACTGTATATAGTGGTCTATGCAGGGCTCATTGTATATAGGAGGCTATGTGAGGGCTCATTGTATATAGGAGGCTATGTGGGAGCTCATACTGTAGGGGCTATGCAGGGCTCATACTGTATACAGGAGGCTATGTGAGGGCTCATTGTATATATGGGGCTATGCAGGGCTCATACTGTATATAGGAGGCTATATGAGCTTTCATTGTATATAGGAGGCTATGCGGGGGTTCATACTGTATATAGAGAGGCTATGTGAGGGCTCATATTGTATATAGGAGGCTATGCGGGGGCTCATACTGTATATAGAGAGGCTATGTGAGGGCTCATATTTTATGTAGGAGGCTATGTAGGGGTTCACACTGTACAGTATATAGAGGGCTATGAGGGGGCTTATACTATATATAGGAGGCTATGTGAGGGCTCATGCTGTTTATAGGGGGCTATGCGTGGGCTCATACTGTATATAGAAGGCTTTGTGAGGGCTCATAATGTATATAGAGAAGCTATGTGGGGTTCATATTGTACATAGGGGGCTATGTGGGGGGATCACACTGTATATAGAGGGCTATGTGGGGTCTTACATTGTATTTAGGAGGCTATGTAGGGTCTCATATTGTATATAGGAGGCTATGTGCGGGCTCACACTATAAAGAAGCTATGTAGGGGTTTATACTGTATATAGAAGGCTATGTGGGGGATCACACTTTATATAGAGAGGCTATGTGGAGGCTTATATTGTATATAGAAAGCTATGTAAGGGCTCATATTGTATATAGAAAGGGTATGTGGGGGCTTACACTGTATATAGAGAGGCTATGTGGGGCTCATACTGTACATAGGGGACTATGTGGGGGCTCTTACTGTATACAGAAGGCTATGTGGGGGCTCACACTATATAGGAAGCTCTGTGATGGCTCATGTTGTATATAGAGACGCTATGTGGGGGCTCACATTGTATATAGAGGCTTGGCTTTTTACTTATTTTGATACATTACAGCCTGTGTTTAAATATTTTTGTGATCCGATTTGTGTGTGATGCATCAGCACTAAATAGTCTAAGTTGGTGAAGTGAGAAAAATATAGACATAAATTAAATTTATGGGATCAAATAACTAGAAATCTGCATGTGCATATGTATTCATCCCTTTTGCAATTACATTTTTAGTGCAAGCAATTACCTTCATAATTCACATCCTTAGTGACAAGACGTCCACCTGTGTGCACTCTAATGTCACATGTCTGTCAGTATATACACTTTACCTTTACTGAAAGGCCACAGAGGCTGTAACACCATTAAGCAAGAGGCACCACTAACCAAAAAACACCATGAAGACCAAGTAGATCTCCAAACAAGTCAGGGACAAAGTGGTTGAGAAATACAAGTCAGGGTTGGGTTATAAAAAATATCCCAATCTCTGATGATCCTTGAAGCACCATCAAATCCATTATCATCAAAGGGAAAGAACATGGTACCACAACAAACCTGACAAGAGAGGATCGCCCACCAAAACTCTCATCCTGGGAAAGGAGGACATTAATCAGAGGCAGCACAGAGACCAAAGGTAACCCTGAAGGAGCTGCAGAGTTCCCAAGCAGAGACTGAAGTATCTGTCCATACGACCGCAATAAGGCTTTATGGAAGAGTGGACAGAAAAAAGCCTTTACTTACACACAAAAATTGCAAGACTCGTTTTGAGTTTGCCAAAAGATATGTGGAAGACTGCCCAAATGTATGGAGGAAGGTGCTGAGGTCAGTTGAAACCAACCAAGGTAAATGCTATATCTGATGCCAAACCAACACAGCTCATCACCCCAAGAACACCATCCCCACAGTGAAATGTGGTGGCAGCATCATGCTGTCTGTGGCAATGTTTTTCGGCAGCAGGGACAGGGAAAGTGGTCCGAGTCGAGGGGAAGATGGATTGTCCAAAATACAGGGATATTCTTGAGCAAAACCTGTTTCAGTCTGTCCGTGATTTGAGACTGGGACGGAGCTTCACCTTCCAACAAGACAATGACCCAAAGCATTCTGCTAAAGCAACACTCGAGTGGTGTAAGAGAAAACGTGTAAATGTTTTGGAGTGACCTAGTCAAAGCCCAGACCTTAATCCAATTGAGAATCTGTGGTCAGAAGAAGATCACTGTTCACCAGAGGAACCAATCCAACTTGAAGGAGCTGGAGCAGTTTTGCCCTGAGGAATGGGCAAAAATCCCAGTGGCCAGATGTGGAAAGGTCATAGAGACTTATCCAAAGTGACCTGCAGCTGTAATTGCTGCAAAAGGAGGCTCTACATAGTACTGACTTTAGGGGGGTGAAAAGTTATGCACACTGAAGGTTTTAGTTATTTTGTCCTATTTGTTGTTTGCTTCACAATAAAAAGAAACCCAAATGTTCACAGTTGTCGGCATGTTCTTTACGTGAACTGATGCAAATCCTCAAAAACACAGTGACATTTCCAGGTTGTGAGGTAGCAAAACACAAAAAATGCCAAGGGGGCTGAATACATTCGCAAGCCACTGTATGTAGAGAGACTATGTGGGGGCTCATACTGTATACATGGGGCCATTGTGGGGGCTTATACTCTATATAGGGGGTTATGTGGGGTCTAATACTGTTTATAAAGTGGCTATGTGGGGGCTCATACTGTATGTAGGGGGCTGTGTGGTGATCATATGGTATATAGGGGATATCATACTTATTTCTGCTCAATATTAAGTGATAATATTAATATAAAATTATAATTGTAATTAATATGTTAATATTATTACAAATTAATTTCAGCCTATTGGATCGGCCTCCACAACAGTCACAGTCTCTCATGTGGCCCCTCTGGAAAGTTAATTACCCACTCCTGCCATAGGGTGTATCTCCTTACAGTCTGATAGTGATATTGTGAGAGTGTGTAGACCCCATTGTTTAGGGATTGTACTCCATATTATGAAGTTAAGCTGCAATACCAAATACAACCCATGGCCAGGAGGGGCACCATTTTTAGAAAAAAAAAATGCAAACCCTTTTTATAACCTTGAACAACCATTTTGACTGAAAGCACTATCCGATGGAAGCCATCTGGGTTATTTTCCTCTCCAACCATGGCGGTCCATATGCAGACGGATTACAGAGTAAGCAGGGGGCTTTTTGAAGTCTCGCAGAAATATAATTTTTGGAAAGACCGAATAAAGTATTCTTCATAATTGCATCTCCAAAGGATGGACCTTGACTTTAGCTTAGATTGACGAGAAGACATCGCAAGCCACATCTATGAATCATGGTGTAATATCCATCATGGTTGATTTCAGACTTCTTTTCAGCATGTGCCGTCCCGGCGAGAGTCTTCACTTGTCCTTACTTGACTTTTATGGGTCAGTGGTGGAGAACCAGCCTCCCTCCATTCTACCTGTCGTCCTGGAACCCAAATGACCACTAATGCCTGACTGCACCATCCGTCATTTTTATGAGTACACTCGTAAATTTCAACAGAGGTTTCCCAAAACTGAGCAGGAAATGGAAATGTTATCAGTAACTCTTGTAGTAAACCTTTGATTGCCTCCATATCTGATAATTACAGACACTACTTGTAAAGAGAGACGCGGTTACGCTATAGTCAATGGCAGGAGAAATGGCTGATATTGAACATGGAATTAGTGGCCTTTTTTTTTAAAGATAAGACTACAGTACAGACCAAAAGTTTGGACACACCTTCTCATTTAAAGATTTTTCTTTATTTTCATGACTATGAAAATTGTACATTCACACTGAAGGCATCAAAACTATGAATTAACACATGTGGAATTATATACTTAACAAAAAAGTGTGAAACAACTGAAAATATGTCTTATATTCTAGGTTCTTCAAAGTAGCCACCTTTTGCTTTGATGACTGCTTTGCACACTCTTGGCATTCTCTTGATGAGCTTCAAGAGGTAGTCACCGGAAATGGTCTTCCAACAATCTTGAAGGAGTTCCCAGAGATGCTTAGCACTTGTTGGCCCTTTTGCCTTCACTCTGCGGTCCAGCTCACCCCAAACCATCTCGATTGGGTTCAGGTCTGGTGACTGTGGAGGAATCACTCTCCTTCTTGGTCAAACAGCCCTTACACAACCTGGAGGTGTGTTTGGGGTCATTGTCCTGTTGAAAAATAAATGATGGTCCAACTAAATGCAAACCGGATGGAATAGCATGCCGCTGTAAGATGCTGTGGTAGCCATGCTGGTTCAGTATGCCTTCAATTTTGAATAAATCCCCAACAGTGTCACCAGCAAAGCACCCCCACACCATCACACCTCCTCCTCCATGCTTCACGGTGGGAACCAGGCATGTAGAGTTCATCCGTTCACCTTTTCTGCGTCGCACAAAGACACGGTGATTGGAACCAAAGATCTCAAATTTGGACTCATCAGACCAAAGCACAGATTTCCACTGGTCTAATGTCCATTCCTTTTGTTCTTTAGCTCAAACAAGTCTCTTCTGCTTGTTGCCTGTCCTTAGCAGTGGTTTCCTAGCAGCTATTTTACCATGAAGGCCTGCTGCACAAAGTCTCCTCTTAACAGTTGTTGAAGAGATGTGTCTGCTGCTAGAACTCTGTGTGGCATTGACCTGGTCTCTAATCTGAGCTGCTGTTAACCTGCGATTTCTGAGGCTGGTGACTCGGACAAACTTATCCTCAGAAGCAGAGGTGACTCTTGGTCTTCCTTTCCTGGGGCGGTCCTCATGTGAGCCAGTTTCTTTGTAGCGTTCGGTGGTTTTTGCAACTGCACTTGGGGACACTTTCAAAGTTTTCCCAATTTTTTGCACTGACTGACCTTCATTTCTTAAAGTAATGATGGCCACTCGCTTTTCTTTACTTAGCTGCTTTTTTCTTGCCATAATACAAATTCTAACAGTCTATTCAGTAGGACTATCAGCTGTGTATCCACCTGACTTCTGCACAACACAACTGATGGTCCCAACCCCATTTATAAGGCAAGAAATCCCACTTATTAAACCTGACAGGGCACACCTGTGAAGTGAAAACCATTTCCGGTGACTACCTCTTGAAGCTCATCAAGAGAATGCCAAGAGTGTGCAAAGCAGTCATCAAAGCAAAAGGTGGCTACTTTGAAGAACCTAGAATATAAGACATACTTTCAGTTGTTTCACACTTTTTTGTGTTCAGTTTGAATGTACAGTTTTCATAGTCATGAAAATACAGAAAAATCTTTAAATGACATGATGGACCCCATTTACTGTCTGTCAGATGCCGCTCTGACACTGTATTTTCTCCTTCCTCCATGACGGAGAGAGGGGATCCTTCCTTCAAGGACAGCAAACCTACAGATAAAAAAGTCGGTACCTCTCTCACATAAGTTGTTTTCCTGTCCTTGACGGGCAACCTACAGTCGGCGTACCGATAGGAGAAAGGCATACCTGAAGTGCCAGAAGAAAGAAGACGTAGTGGGATTCCAGGCCCAGCCAGACCGATTCAGGCAGCCGGGGGTTCCCTGCCTCGACTGGTGTGGTGTCCTGAAGCGCCACGGCTGGGGTCAGCGGGCCTCCAGAATGTGCAGGGAGATGCAACGGTAAGAGCA
The DNA here is from genome assembly GCF_046119375.1 of Phyllobates terribilis. Taxonomy (NCBI): domain Eukaryota; kingdom Metazoa; phylum Chordata; class Amphibia; order Anura; family Dendrobatidae; genus Phyllobates; species Phyllobates terribilis. The sequence goes on along the minus strand of NW_027362767.1, from coordinate 235,507,279 downwards.
TGAGCATCAGAAGAACGGACGCACTGCTTCTCCCAGGAACCTTCATATAAGCTGCAGCCCGATAATAAATAACACACTTCATGAGCGGATAGTATAAATAGCACTGTATATCATACATACTTATTCCAAAGGTGATTATACTATCCTATATTGGACCAATAGTGCTCCATCGTCAAACCATAAGATACACACAGAAAAAAGAACGAAAAAAGAGCCTGAAGTATTGCCAAACATATATAATATTTATTAGAATAAATAGTTAATCAGACATATATAGGAGCACAAAGAGAGGTATGAGGCAGAAAAACCACAACAACCCTCACCGCATGGCTGCCACCAAGGAAGGACTAGCAATAAAAGAAGTAACAGCTAACTATCAAAACATAATGTGTGTACACCAACATTATCAAAGTTATTCTGGTATCCCCATGCCAAATATGATAGATACATCTTGATAAATAGTATATCTAATAATATTGTTATTGATGTACGTTATCACAGCCCTACTGTCTATATCATAGATATAAAATCCCCATTCATATATGGTGTATAGAAACTGATTACCACTGTATACATACCAGGAATGTGGTTAGAAACTATAGACAGAGGTAATAAGAGGGCAGAAGTCCGTCCAGGGGGCAGCACACGCGGAGCAGGGATGCCCCGACGCGCGTTTCGGTCTTCCCTTCGTCAGGGGGCATATTTGCTGTGTTGTTACTTCCTCCTTATGTAGGCGCCGGACCGGCGCTGCAAACCGGAAATGACGCATGCGTTGCCATGGAGGACCAGACGCCGGCCGGCGTCCGCGACACGTGACATCCGGCGGGCGGGACAGAGGTCCCGACGCCGTATGCCACTCAGATACAGAAAGCCGGCAGGCGTCACGCCCCACACAGCACGCATGCGTACATGGTTGCAAACTACAGAAGGTATGTATCATCCAGTGGTCACAATTATCCAAGGTAATCCACCACCCACATCATTGTTGGAAAGCATCGCTTCCTCAGATGAAGGGACATCATATTCATACATGAATGAAAAAAGATACAGATTCCACAGCCAAAAAGACATCATACTTCAAAATAAAGGGGACGGTGGAAAGATGAAGCAATACAATAAATATAAAGGAATACATACAGACACAGGGTGACATCGTATCCAACTAGATGTAATCATGTTACAATGAACAGAGTCATGAACAGTCAGAGCAATTACATACAGTAGAGCACCATGATATTATAGAGAGACAGATATTCAGAGCGAAGCAAATAATATCAAGCCCTCTATGACTATGTTTGCCTCATTCAAAATATGTGCCCCTATTGGTATAAAAACATTCGCAGAATATCTAAACCATCATGTTACATGGCATAATTATCATACAAAAGAATTCGTCCATTTCATGGTACCCTCTACATAAATATCATGCAAATAGATTTATTGGTACAATTCCTTTTTCATTCATGTTATCATGTCTAATGCCACGTTGTTGCTGGAAACCAAAAGGAGAGGGATGCCCATTCATAAAGCTGAAATCAATGTCACCCATAAATAGTAGGAGAAGTAACAACCGGAAGAAAAGGGGATCCTAATTAATATAAAGAAAAATAAGAACTGTTAAAACCAAACCACATATAAAAGATATGTAAAAACAAGCCTCAACCACATGCATAGATGTAGGTGAAATCAGGGAAGGCTACAGATGACTAAAGGAAGGGGGGATAACTGATATTCTCATTTAATCCCTTAGGGCATAATGTATCTAGGGTCCAGATCCACCGAGATTCCATTTGTGCAAGTTTCTGGCTCACCTTACCCCCCCGTATACTCGGTATCACACAATCGATGCCCCGCACTAGAAGTTTGGAGGCGTCACAGTCGTGATAGGTCTTAAAATGTCGGGGTAAAGTTTTGAGAGTGGATGCGTCCGTATGGTCGACCGCCGCGAGGATGCCCAAAACGTGCTCGCGAACACGTATCTTCAACTGACGGGTAGTCATACCCATATATATAAATCCACATGGGCAAGTGGCAAAATATATCACATATTTCGTGGTACAAGTGATTGATCTTTTAATCTTGTAGACTTTCGAACCATCAGATTTAAAGAACGTGTTAGAGCGCTCCACGTTTGGGCACGCGACGCATCGACCACAAGGGACACATCCACTCCTCATAGAAAACGTGTCCAGAAAGGTGGTCACAGCAGACCCCTCATAGTGCGACCTCACCAAATGATCCCGTAAATTCCAGCGCGCTGGTATGGAGTGCGCACCCGGAACTTCCGGGCTCCATTGCGCAGGCGCGAGGACGCACCGGGGGCGCTTCCCTATGATGAGGCGCCGCAGTGCATGACTGGGTAGCCGGTCTGCGCATGCGGTGCACGTCCAAATCCACCCAAGACGGCGAGCCGGGCGTCCCCACGGGGGACTCTCCAGCATGGAAATGTATTAAAAAAAAAGTTGGGGTGTGTGGAGGCAGAAGGGGGAGGAATAAAAAGAAAAAAAAAACAGAGCTTAAATACTATCAGAATGCACCATGAAGGTGCTTCTGATAGAGCTCTGCGACCCCCCACTTCAGCTATGAGTGACCAGGAGCACCTGGAGGTGCAGATTCTGTATCCCCAGTCACCACAGCAGCTGCAGCCGCAACGAGAACAGCAGCAGCAGTGGAAGAAGCTGGAAAAACATACGGGATGACAAGAGGACCCTTCTCATCATCACAAGCGTGGTAACAGCGGGAGTGGGCGTTCTGGCAGATCGTCCCAGCGCAGCAAGGACTCCAGTGTGGCGTCGACCCCGAGAGTGAACCCATCTACAAAAATGGTTCCTCTGTCTAACTCGGTTCCCATTCTTCCGTCAGGATGGTAAGTGATGTTCGTGAAAGTTCACTTTGTAATTAGGGTCCCCCCTTTTTTCTCTTCTCTTATCAGGGAAGGAAAAGTGCGGACAAGACCAAACACAGGACCTGTGCTCTCTGCGCAGAAGAGTTACCCACTACATGGAAGAAAAGACTCTGCAGCTCACGTATAGAACAAACAATCTGCGAGGAAACCCCAAAGTTCACCTTGGGGCTCAGGTCCATAATAAAGTCCCAGGTATTAGATACCTTTAAGTCTCTTCAGGAGAAAGGGAAAAAACATAAAAAGCACAGAAACATATCCCCTGAATCAGGATCTAGCAGTCTAGAGCAGGGGTCCTCAAACTACGGCCTGCGGGCCACATGCGGCCCGCGGAGGATTTTTATCCGGCCCGCGGAGGATTTTTATCCGGCCCGCCGGGCTGTGAGCGGAGGAGAGCGGTGCCAGTGCCCGCCCTTCTCCCCCGCTTGCTCAGGCCCCCGGCAGCCGGATAGTTACTTCTCCCCGTGCCTCCGCAGATCCGCTGTCTTCCTGCTGTGCGCTCCCTGTGACATCTCAGGTCAGAGGGTGCGGTGACATCTTTCCACCGCGCCCTCCCCTGAGCAATCACAGGCAGCGCAGAGCGAGAAGACGCCGGCGATCCTGAGGAGTCTGGACCTGAGCAGCGGCAGCAGGTGAGGAGGAGGGAGGTGAGTATTTGTTTTTTTTTAATGTATGGCGGTATGGGAAATAATATTAGGGGTGACATCCTGCATGGGGCATTATATGGGGGGGGTGACATCCTGCATGGGGCATTATATGGTGGGGTGACATCCTGCATGGGGCATTATAAAGACAGGGGAGTGATATCCTGCATGGGGCATTATATGGGGGGGGGTGACATCCTTCATGGGGCATTATATGGGGGGGTGACATCCTGCATGGGGCATTATATGGGGGGAGTGACATCCTGCATGGGGTATTATAAAGACAGGGGAGTGATATCTTGCATGGGGCATTATATGGGGGGGGGGTGACATCCTGAATGGGGCATTATATGGGGGGGTGACATCCTGCATGGGGCATTATACGGGGGGTGACATACTGCATGGGGCATTATACGGGGGGTGACATGCTGCATGGGGCATTATATGGGGGGTGACATCCTGCATGGGGCATTATAAAGACAGGGGAGTGATATCCTGCATGGGGCATTATATGGGGGGGGAGGTGACCTCCTGCATGGGGCATTATATGGGGGGGTGACATCCTGCATGGGGCATTATATGGGGGGGTGACATCCTGCATGGGGCATTATATGGGGGGGTGACATCCTGCATGGGGCATTATATGGGGGGGTGACATCCTGCATGGGGCATTATATGGGGGGTGACATCCTGCATGGGGCATTATATGGGGGGTGACATCCTGCATGGGGCATTATAAAGATAGGGGAGTGATGTCCTGCATGGGGAATTATATGGGGGGGAGGTGACATCCTGCATGTGGCATTATATGGGGGGTGACATCCTGCATGGGGCATTATATGGGGGAGGTGACATCCTGCATGGGGCATTATATGGGGGGGGAGGTGACATCCTGCATGGGGCATTATACGGGGGAGGTGACATCCTGCATGGAGCATTATAAAGACAGGGGAGTAATTTCTTGCATGGGGCATTATATAGTGGGAGAAAGGGACATCCTGCATGGCGCATTATATTGGGGGGGTGACATGCTGCATGGGGCATTATATGGGGGGTGACATCCTGCATGGGGCATTATATGGGGGGTGACATCCTGCATGGGGCATTATAAAGACAGGAGAGTGATATCCTGCATGGGGCATTATATGGGGGGGGGATGTGACATCCTGCATGGGGCATTATATGGGGGGGTGACATCCTGCATGGAGCATTATATGGGGGGCGACATCCTGCATGGGGCATTATATGTGGGGTGACATCCTGCATGGGGCATTATATGGGGGGTGACATCCTGCATGGGGCATTATAAAGACAGGGGAGTGATATCCTGCATGGGGCATTATATGGGGGGGGGGTGACATCCTGCATGGGGCATTATATGGGGGGTGCGGTGACGTCTTTCCACCGCGCCCTCCCCTGAGCAATCAGGCAGCACAGAGCGGGATGACGCCAGCGATCCTGAGGAGTCTGGACCTGAACAGCGGCAGCAGGTGAGGAGGAGTGAGGTGAGTATTTGATTTTTTTTTAATGTATGGAGGTATGGGACATAATATTAGGGGTGACATCCTGCATGGGGCATTATATGGGGGGGTGACATTCTGCATGGGGCATTATATGGGGGGGGGTGACATCCTGCATGGGGCATTATAAAGACGGGAGTGATATCCTGCATGGGGCATTATATGGGGGGGTGACATCCTGCATGGGGCATTATATGGGGGGGTGACATCCTGCATGGGGTATTATAAAGACAGGGGAGTGATATCTTGCATGGGGCATTATATGGGGAGTGACATCCTGAATGGGGCATTATATGGGGGGGTGACATCCTGCATGGGGCATTATATGGGGGTGACATGCTGTATGGGGCATTATATGGGGGTGACATCCTGCATGGGGCATTATAAAAACAGGGGAGTGATATCCTGCATGGGGCATTATATGGGGGGGTGACATCCTGCATGGGGCATTATATGGGGGGGTGACATCCTGCATGGGGCATTATATGGGGGTGTGACATCCTGCATGGGGCATTATATGGGGGGTGACATCCTGCATGGGGCATTATAAAGACAGGGGAGTGATATCCTGCATGGGGCATTATATGGGGGGGAGGTGACATCCTGCATGGGGCATTATATGGGGGGGTGACATCCTGCATGGGGCATTTTATGGAGGAGGTGACATCCTGCATGGGGCATTATATGGGGGGGAGGTGACATCCCGCATGGGGCATTATACGGGGGAGGTGACATCCTGCATGGGGCATTATAAAGACAGGGGAGTAATTTCTTGCATGAGGCATTATATGGTGGGAGAAACGGACATCCTGCATGGGGCATTATATGGGGGGTGACATCCTGCATGGGGCATTATAAGGGGGGAACAGCCTGCATGGGATATTATAAGGGGGGAGCAGCCTGCATAGGGCATTATAAGGGGGAAACAGCCTGCCTATTGAGGACCTATGCTGCCTATTGGGGACATTTACCTGCCCATTGAGGACCTATGCTGCCTATTGGAGACATTTACCTGCCTATTGGGGGCATTTACCTGCCTATTGAGGACCTATCCTGCCTATTGGGGACATTTACCTGCCTATTGGGGACCTATGCTGCCTATTGGGGACATGTACCTGCTTATTGGGGACATGTACCTGCCTATTGAAATACCGGTTGATTTAACTTTACTTGTTCTTCATTTTAAATATTGTATTTGTTCCTGTATTGTTTTTTTTACTTCAAAATAAGATATGTGCAGTGTGCATAGGAATTTGTTCATAGTTTTTTTAAAAAATGATATTCCGGCCCTTCAATGGTCTGAGGAACCGTGAACTGGCCCCCTGTTTAAAAAGTTTGAGGACCCCTGGTCTAGAGGATGATGAGGGAGATTCAGATACATCTGATTCATCTTCATCCAGGGATAGAGGTGGATGTAGCTGTTTCCCTATAGAGGAGATATATAGTCTCATTAAGGCTATGTGCCCACGATGCAGAAGTGCTCCGGATTTTTTCCTGAGCGTTTCTGCATCTCCCTGGCAGAAAAAACGCATGCGGATTGTACATGCGGATTGTACATGCGGACTGTACATGCGGATTGTACATGCGGACTGTACATGCGGATTGTACATGCGGACTGTACATGCGGATTGTACATGTGGATTGTACATGCGGATTGTACATGCGGACTGTACATGCGGATTTTACATGCGGATTGTACATGTGTTTTCCTGCCAGGGACATGCGGATGTGAAGCGTCCTTCACTTGCATTTCCGCATGCGGGTTGTCAAGCACTTTCCAAGCGATTTTAGCATCACTTGGAAAGTGCTTGACAACTTGGTCACACTATAAAAATCCATGCAAACAGCATATATAGTGTGACCGTAAAGAATGTTAAAAAATAAATCTATACTTACCTTCCGATGGCCCCCGGAGTCTTTATTCGCTCTGTCCTGGCTTGCCGGCAGATCGCGGTACACTGAAGGACCTGCTGTCACATGACTAAATGACGTCAGCGCAGGTCCTTCAGTCCACCGCGATCTGCCGGCAAGCGAAGACAAGCGCACCGCAGGCCATCAGAAGGTAAATACAATATTTTTTATTTTATTCTTTTTTTACAGGTTCTATGGTACCCGGGTCCGGAGGAGAGTCTCCTGTCCACACCCGGATACCATCCGCACATTGAAATGCGTGGAATCCGCATGTACAGATGCAGTGATGCGTTCCAATCCAAGTCAATGGCGGCGAAAACGCAGCGCTTCTGCAAAATAATTGGTAGTGCTGCGTTTTTTTCCGCAATGATAATCCGCAGCGGAATTTTCCACAGCATGTGCACAGCACATGTGGATTATCATTGGGGAACATGGCAGGCCTTCTACCATGCGTTTTTTAAGCGTTTCTGCAGTGTTTTTGCTGCTGCAAAAACGCTTAAAAAACGCGCCGTGGGCACACAGCCTCAGGCCGTCAGGTCCACTATGGGGCTGATAGACACCCCCCATCCTAAAAGATCTGTCCAGGATATAATGTTCGGCGGGTTGGAACAAAAAAAGAGGAGATCTTTCCCTCTTGATGAGAAAGTCCACTCCCTGATTAGGAAAGAGTGGAAAAGACCAGAGAGGAAAGGCCTTTTATCCCCAAAGAGAAAATACTCATTTGATGACCCCATATGTTCGTTCTGGGAGAAGGTGCCAAAATTAGAAGTGGCAATTTCTAAGGCCTCCAAAAAATTCTCCCTTCCATTTGAGGACATGGGAGTGTTAAAAGATCCCATGGACAAAAAAGCGGACACCTTCCTAAAGGGTTCATGGGAGGCCGCTGTGGGGGATTAAAACCCGCGGTAGCTGGCACTTGTACGGCCAGATCACTAATGGTCCGGCTAGACCAATTGGAAGCACAGCTAAGGGAAAAAACATCTAGAGAGACCATATTATACTTCATCCCTGTAATGAAAGGGGCAGCTGCTTCCTGGCTGACGCATCTGCTGACTCTGTCAGGCTTGCGGCCAGGGCGACAGATTTCTCTAACACAGCCAGGTGGGCCCTCTGGCTGAAATGTTTGCCGGTGATCTCCAGACAAAATAAAGGTTATGCTCCATTCCCTGTGAGGGTGAATTCTTGTTTGGGCCTACAATCGACAATATTCTGGACAAAGCTGGGAGTAATAAAAAATGCTTCCCTGTCCTCTCTAACACCTCTTATAGGAAGTACTTTTGGAGTAAGAAATTTATCTGCAGGAAACATCCTAGGGACCAGAATAAGTGAGAGGATACTGTAGAAGGAGGAAAACCAAAGGGTTCATGTTCAATAGGCCTCACGATGACAACAGAAAACCCTCCCAATGAGGTTTTTCCCAGGTGGGGGGAAGATTATCGCTTTTTCTCCCAACCTGGGAAAGGATATCCAACAGCTCTTGGATCTTAGACATTATAAAATCTGGTCTGAAATTTCAGTTCCACTCAATTCCCCAACCAAGTTTCATAGTGACACCCAAAAGATCCTCAAACGAAGAACAACTAGCTTTAGAACAAGAGATTCTAGGCCTGATAGGGAAAGCAGTCTTTCAAGAGGTCCCTGCCCAGGAAAAAGGCGAAGGATTCTACTCCCCTCTGTTCCTAAGGAAAAACTGGACTGGACTTTCAAGACAATTGTGACGCCCTCCCTGAGCAGATGGGGGGGGATACTCGGAGCCGAGCCTTGCAGATGTTGTGGGGATGCAGTCGTGGCCTAGACCCGTTCCGTGCCCAGGGCTGTCACATGAAAAATGGGCTTCTGGATGAGTGGTTGTTCGACTACACCACCTGTGGTTTTTGGTGAAGGCCACCAGCGCTGCAACAGTCCTCTGAGGCTGATGTTCTGGCAGCTAGGTTGGTGCTACTCCCCACAGGCAGAGTAGGCCTCAGGGTTGTGTTTGAAGAGCTGTGTGGAGGTATGACGGGTGCAGTGCCGCGCAGGAATAAACAAGTGGAGGCGGTACATGAAGTCATCCAGGTCTTTACTCACTTTAGATGCACTTTCAGTCGCAAAGCTTCTCTCTGCTACACACGGCGTACTGCGGCCACAAGGAAGGGGTTCAGCGCTCCCCAGGTAGACCAGGAGTACCTGTCAGGACCCCGCCGATGTGTTCCTCTCCTTAGTAAGTTCTCCCACTGAGTCTTCTCCTGACCGTGTGTGGTATGAACGTGGTGTAAGGCCGGGTCCCACTGGGTAAACGCAGGTTGAGAGCTACAGGTGGCGACTCCGCTCCGTCCGTATCCCCCTGGGATCCACTAAGCCTCCAGGCTTTTCTGACTGAGATGTGAAGTGACAAATCAGATATCGGGGGCCGGTTACCCCTTTCGCAGCAGAAGTCGACAGGTGGCGACTCCGCTCCGTCCGTATCCCCCTGGGATCCTTTTGCCTGTGGAGCCTATCTCCTCCGCTCCCCTCCAAGGCCTTCTTAGAACAGGACCCTGACCGGGCAGAGACACTTGTTAACTCTGAGCCGCTCCTCGCCTCAAGGCCAGAGAGCGAGGACCGCAAATCTTCAGCCAGCTACAGACTCTTGCTGGACCCTGACAGAAGACCCACAATCAAAGACCTTGTACTAAAGATGGCCAAATATTATTTATGATTCTATAATTGCTTCCTGTAAGTGTTTCCTCCACCCTCACCCACTTCTTGGTTCCCCCCATCTCCTCTATCCTGGGCCAGGGCAGCACCCTGGTGCATTTAGACCCCCTACAGGACAGGAGTGGTGTAGTGTTGAGTGGTGAAGTGGGGTCCTGTGTGATGCTCCATCCTTACCTGGAAGAGGAGATACCACACCTCTATCTGAGGTGCAGTACCTCTGTGGCGACTGAACCCTCAGGGGCGCCACACAATCATAAACCTGAAGAAGTTGAACAAGTTATTGAAGGTTCAAACCTTCAAAATGGAAACAATAAAAACATCAGTAAAAATGTTTCCGGACTGTTTCATGACTATTCTGGACCTAAAGGACGCTTATTATCACGTCCCTATCCACAAGGATTATCAGAAGTTCCTCAGGGTAGCAATATCGATAGGAGGGGTAGTCAAGCACTATCAGTACACAGCTCTCCCGTTCGGTCTAACCATAGCTCCACGGGTGTTCACCAAGATAATTGCAGAGGTAATGGCACACTTGAAGGAACAAGATATCCTGATTGTCCCGTACCTGGACGACTTTCTGATAATAGGCAGTTCTTTCCAACATTGCAAGAACCAACTAAGGAAGGTCATGGATTCCTTGACCAACTTAGGCTGGCTTTTGAATCTAAAGATATCCAAAACCGAGCTGAATCAAGTACAGGAATATCTGGGCATCGTGTTAGATTAAAAAAGTCAGGAGTGTCGCTTCCCGGCAGAAAATCATAGCCCAGATATCTCGGATAAGGGACCACCCCTCTATGACTCTGTGGAAAGCTATGTCCCTCCTAGGTTCCATGACTGTATCCCAGCTGTTCAATGGGCTCAGTTGCATATCAGAGATTTGCAATCTTGGGAGCTAAAAACTCTCTAAAAGGGCATTTAGAAGGTCAGCTAACCATGTCGTCAAAAAACGTACTTTTTCTGGGGTGGTGGATGAGGATAGACAATTTAGCATGGGTTATTTCGTGGATGATCTCAGTCTCTCAGATTCTGACCATAAATGCGAGCCCCAGGGGATGGGGAGCTCACTTGAACGACCAGTTAGCTCAGGGTGTCTGGACAGAGAACCTAAGATCAGTATCCTCCAACATGAAGGCTCTTCTAGCAGTAAAGTTCACCCTTTTAGAATTCTTAGACACTCTGCAAGGTCACCAGGTAAGAGTGTTCTCAGACAACCAGGTAGTAGTAGCATACCTGAATCACCAGGGAGGAACCCGATCCCGTTCTCTGATGGAAGTAACAAAGTCCATCTTCCAGTTCGCCGAGAGCAATTTAGGGTCTCTATCGGCTCTCCACATAAAAGGGTCAGAAAACCGCAGAGCAGACTTCCTGAGCCAGACCCAGCTGAGACAGGGCGAGTGGGAACTGAAACAGTCGGTATTCAATCAGATTGTAGAGATGTGGGGATGTCCTACCAGGGGCGGACATATCGCTGGTGCAACTGCACCGGGGAACGGCGGTGCAGGGGGGCCCTTGCCAGCTGGCTAATGATGAGGGCAATCTGGCCTGCTTCTCAGACCCCCAGGCTCCGGGGTGGCCCATGGCCAGATTGCCCTCATCATATGTGGCGGGCAGGGAGCAATCCCTGCACCTCCGCTGCTGACAGGAGGAAAATGGTCGTCATCATGCAGCGCGGGCCTGTGTCAGGGGGAAAGTTACCGGAGACAAGGAGGATGCTGCAGGGGAGCGGGGTGAGAGGTAAGTTGTGTGTGTTTTTTTTATACTGAAACGCAGGGAGATGAACAGGAGAATGAGGGGAGGTGGGGGAGAGCAATGATGGGGCTGAAGTGAGCAATGATGGGCATGGGGAGAGCAATGATGGGGCTGGAAAGAGCAATGATGGGGCTGGGGTGAGCAATGATGGGGCTTGTTTGAGCAATGATGGGGCTGAGTAGAGTAATGATGAGGTTGGGGTGAACAATGATGTGGATGGGGAGAGAAATGATGGGGCTGGGGTGAGCAATGATGGGGCTGGGGAGAGCAATGATGGGGCTGGGGAGAGCAATGATGGGGCTGGGGAGAGCATTGATGGGGCTGGGAAGAGCAATGATGGGGCTGGGGTGAGCAATAATGGGGCTGGGGTGAGCAATAATGGGGCTGGGGAGAGCAATGATGAGGATGGTGGGGATGGGGAGAGCAGTAATGAGGATTGGGAGAGCAATGATGAAGATGGTGGGGATGTGGAGAGCAATGACGGGGTGCTGGAAGAGAGCATTGATGGGGGTGCTGGGAGAGCAATGACTGGGGTTGCTGGGATAGAGCAATGATGGGGGTGCTGGAAGAGAGCAATGACGGGGGTGCTGGGAGAGAGCAATGACGGGGGTGCTGGGAGAGAGCTTTGATGGGGGTTTCACTTTGCTTGTACTGTAAAGCCTTGTATATTTTCTGTGTGCACATAGCCTTACAGTTATTTGGGGAGAGTCACAGAATAGTTTATATTATTGGCCGGTGGAGATTATAATTAATGGGGGGCACAGTGCTGCTTATCACTATATATTTTGATTACTAAGTGGCTAATAGTATATTAATGGGAGGGTTACATATCTGTATTCAGGGGCGCAGTGCGGGGGAGACACATGTATATATGCAATATATGTAACCTTATTATTTTCTAGGCTGGAGATCATCGTGACAAGACGAGACGTGGCTGGGAGATGTCGACATGAAGGTCTGACCAGGTGGAGAAGAAGCAGCAGAAACCGACTCTGATCAGATGAGACGTCAGCTGTAAGTGCCTGGATGTAAATATTATTCTGTATCTGCACTGTGTGACTTGTAGTGATAATGTTATCTGTAATATCCCTGAGGCTGCATTCTCACATTTGTGTGAAATGTCCGTGTGCTGCCAGATTTTTTCATCGAATGGTCCACAGACTCGTAGAGTTTATAGATCCATTCACACATCCATGAAAATCATGGATCTGAGAATGAGATCCGTGAGGGTCAGAGAATGTCCTGTTCTGATCCGATTTTGTCCTGTTCTGATCTTTTATTACGTATCATCCTCTCTAGTTATATATGGTGCCATCTCTTATTATATAGCTTCCTCTGCTGTTATGTACAGTGCTGTCCCTTACATAGCGTATTCTTGTTATTTTTGTCAGTCACAGCACCCTCTCTTTATTAAATAGTCCTCTCTTGTTAGATATATAATGACTGCTGATGGGGCAGCATCTGACCAGAAGACCAGTCCATCAGCTCATCCATCAGAAAAGAAGCTTTCCCATGCTCCATCAGCCGTTGTTGCATTATATATCTAACAAGAGAGGACGGTATGTAATAAAGAACAGGGTGCTATAGATAATCCGATGTGTAAGGGACGGTGCGGTACATAACAAGAGAGGGCACTGTGTAATAGGGGCGGCAATATACATAATAAAGGAGGCTATGTAAGAGGTATATATGTGTGTGTGGCTATATATACATCTGTAGCTTTGTCGCCATAAAAGGTGGGGGGCCCAGACACATTTCTTGCACAGGAGTCCCAAGCAATCATTGTTCGCCCCTGCGTCCTACCATAGATCTATTCGCCAATAATCAGAACAGGAAGGTAGATGTATTCTGCTCAATAGACCCCAAAAGGAACCCAATAGTGTTAGACGCCTTCATGATCCCATGGAACCACCCTCTAGCCTATACTTTTCCTCCAATTTCCTCCTGATTCCAGCAGTTCTGAGAAAGATCAGGGAAGACAAGGCAAAAGTAATATTGATAGCCCCTTCTGGCCGAAGAGGACGTGGATTTCTTGGCTGAGGATGATGTCCATCTCCGACCCCTGGGTACTTCCGGAACTTCTGGATCTTCTTTCCCAGGGACCAGTCCTTCATCCTAAGGTAACAAACTTGCACATGACAGCCTGGAATTTGAGAGTGCTCTCCTGAGGAATAAAGGGTTTTCCCCGAGCTTAATCTTCACGTTACTACAAAGTAGGAATCCTGCAACCACTAAACTTTAAGGGAAAACTTGGAGAAAGTTCCTTTCATCTTTCAGGCTCCAGATTAGAAGGAGGGGTCCCACTAACAGCCATTTTACAGTTTCTACAGAGGGGGTTGGAACAGGGCCTAGCTACAAGCACTTTGAAGGTTCAAGTCGCAGCATTAGGGGCCCTATACAATTGTGACCTGGCCAGGAATCGGTGGATATCTAGATTCATCAAGATTCATCAAGGCATCAGCTAGATCTAGACCCATCCCCTCTCGGAACCCTCCTCCTTGGGATTTAAACTTGGTCCTTACAGCTCTAACCAAACCTCATTTCGAACCCCTGGCAGATGCATCTCTAAGAATCCTATCCCTTAAGACATCACTTTTGGTAGCTCTTACTTCAGCACGTAGAGTCAGTGACATCCAGGCATTATCTGCAGGGCCTCCCTTCACACAAATCTGAGAGGATAGAGTGACTCTTAAAACCGGCCCAGTCTACCTACCAAAAGTTGCGTCACGATTCCTTAGATCTCAGGAGATCACCCTCCCTTCTTTCTGCCCCAATCCCAAAAACAAGGTAGAAAGGGACTTACATACACTAGATGTCAGAAGGCGCCTAATCCAGTACCTAGAGACCACACAATAGTGTAGAAAGGATAGGGCTCTCTTTGTGTGCTTTCAGGGACCTTGAAAGGTACAAAAAGATTCTAAAGGCATGTTGGCAAGATGGATTAGGGATGCCATCACCCTATCATACTCCTCACGTGGGGAAGCCACCCTAGAGAAACTGAAAGCTCACTTGACAAGGGCAGTGGCAGCCTCCTGGGCGGAAAGAGGCGGTGCCTCAATAGAACAGATATGTAGAGCTGCAACATGGTCTTCCCCTTTACATTCTTCAATCACTATCCTCTATCCTCTTCTTCAGACCTTACTTTCGGTAGAAGGGTTCTGGAAGCGGTGGTCCCTCCCTAATGATACATTTCTCTGCAATTCTCTCCGTGGTGCCGTCATGGGGGAAGGAGAAAGACGTAGTTACTTACCGGTAACGGGATTTCTCAGAGCCCATGACGGCACCCGTACGTTTCTTCCCTTTGCGTGTGGGTGTGCACACTTATTTTCGTTATTTATACGTGGTGTTCCTGATAAGCTTCATAGTAATGTTGAACGTTGTGTTATTAACCTGGAGGTCCTCTCGTGCTCTGTAAACAACTGATGCGGGAGAGAGGTGTCGCCCTTTTTATCTGTAGGTTTCCTGTCCTTGAAGGGCGGATCCCCTCTCTCTGTGGTGCCTTCATGGGCTCTGAGAAATCCCATTACCGGTAAGTAACTACTTCTTTTGATCCAATGTTGGATCCCATGTCCTGACTCTTCCCCCTGTGATTTCTTATTTTTTGACGGGTTTACTAGATACAGAAAAACTGCTGCTTCCAAGAATAGTACAGATTGAGTTGAGTTCTGATGTAATTTTACCCAGTTCTGCTCCCTCATTGGTGGAAATTTAAGCTCGCGTTATGACATCGCAGCACCTCATGGGCGGGGTTATCTGGTTTCTCTGAACGATGCTGCTTTCTGATTGGTGGAAATCATAACATTTCAATCCTGAATAGCCTGACATTCAGCATATGAGCTGACATCTTGTGCTCCTTACAAATACACCCAGAAGTTTGTACTTTTGAATAAGTGGTATTAAAAAGTAGAAACGGCCTCATTCTTATTCTTCAGCTCCATCCAAACAATAGGGCAGAGCTTAAATACTATACTTGCCCATGGACGTAAGGAAACGGAGATAGGCCATTAAAGGGGCTTTTCAGTGGCTTCAAGGATCAGGCGACTGAATGGACAGGACTTTATCACTTCCAGTCCTGGCTGATTCCTTTCTTCTGGAAAGTTTTGTAGAAAACTCCTTTAATTTTTTTTATTTCTGGAAAACTGCTTTAATGTCCCTCTTTATATCCTGTGGATGTTATAGAGCTGACCAGACTGATAGACATTTTTGAGGGAAAGTTTCAGTATAACTCATATTTTATTCATGTTACGATACTGGCGTAGTACTGCTGGAAACCAGTGTCCGAAGAAGCACATGCAGGAACAGCAAGCGGTAGTAAAAGTTCTTGGAGATAGCAAGGAGTTGTAGGAAAGAATCCGTAGATGAATAGAACAGTCTGGATAAGAATGTTCAAGAGCTGGAGACTGAAACTAGGCTAACAGCTAGACACAATACTCAAGCAATGAGTGAGAGATCCATGAAGCTTTAAGTAGGCCCAAACAGGAAACAAGATGGATTCCATAGATTCAGAACCTGCCATCTTGGTAAAGGGCAAATACAGAACACAACAGAAGCCTCCAGTGGTAAGGAGTGAAACTACAGCACAATATTAAAGTGAACAATAGCAGCCACTAGTGGTCAAACTGTAGAAGGGCAACAGAAATCCTGACAATTAATTGTAATCCCTGGTGTTTGTATTTAGGAGTCCAGTGGGCAGTTCTACTTGTGATTGACAGTTTTCCCTGTATGACTGTATGTAGAGATCGCTGTCAATCACAGAGTAGCCCGGCCCACTGGACTCTTATATACAAACATCAGGGATTTCAATTAATAAAATATAAGTTGTACTTAATCTTTTCCAACAACCCTATATATCTTTCTGCTCAGCTTCTTCTCTATACTATGCGTTCCACAGATAGGACTACATGTGCCACATGACTGGTTCCTTTTAAAGGGTTTCTGCTTTTATTTCCAAAATCAACACCACTCGTTTCAATGATAGTTGCTGATTTTACAGCACTTTACTTCAATGGCTGATGAGTTACAATAAGAGACAAAGCCCATGGATAAGAGTGGGATTTCTTATACACGTTTAAAGGGAATCTGTCACATTCAATAACTTGTCAAAACTGTTCCTAATGCAGTATATGTGCCAAATCCTGTATCCTAGTAAAGACTCTATAGTTTAAAAAGTTTTAATTTGCACAGTCGAATATGCCAGGACTAGTCCGGAGGGGCGTCTCTTACCCCAGTCTTGCCTTGCCTTGGATCTTCTAATCACGCCTCCTTGTGCATGATTGACAGCTTCGATGCAATATCCTTTATAGTAGGACTGCTGGCAATTTGAGCAAATGTATGAGATTGCCAGCAGTATTACAAAGATGGGGATTGCATTGTGGCTGTCAATCATGATGAGAAGATCCGAGCAGGATTAGCCCACGGGGAAGAGACATCCCCCTTGACTAGTCCTGCGTTATTTGCATATGCAACAATCCAGTTAAACCTTCATTTTTAAAGCATAGCAGTCAGGGGCGGACTGGCCCAACGGAGGATCGGGAAAACCCCCGGTGGGCCCCGGGTCCCATTGGCCACGCCCCCAAGCCATGCCCCCTACCCCCCTGGGCCCTATACATGGAACAGAGGGCCCCCCCCCGGCTCGCTAATCATATCGGCAGCACTGCCGATATGATTAGTGATGGGCCCTCTGCAGCGGCAAAGCAGGGAGAGCGATCTCCCTGCTCTGCCTCCTGCCGCAGTGCCCCTCTGCCTCCTCTGCGCAGCGCGACACTGCCGGCGCGTGTGCAGGAAGTCAGTCTCAGGGCGATGACGTCATCACCCTGGGACTGCTTCCTGTGCGCGCTGTGGAGGATGGACCCGGCGTCGCCCCAGGCAGCGGCAGCAGAATCTATGGGCTCCTGTCAGGTATGTATTATTGGAGGCAGCAGAATCCATGGGCTCCTGTCAGGTATATATTATTGGAGGCAGCAGAATCTATGGGCTCCTGTCAGGTATATAGTATTGGAGGCAGGAGAATCTATGGGCTCCTGTCAGGTATATATTATTGGAGGCAGCAGAATCCATGGGCTCCTGTCAGGTATATAGTATTGGAGGCAGCAGAATCCATGGGCTCCTGTCAGGTATATATTATTGGAGGCAGCAGAATCCATGGGCTCCTGTCAGGTATATAGTATTGGAGGCAGCAGAATCTATGGGCTCCTGTCAGGTATGTATTATTGGAGGCAGCAGAATCCATGGGCTCCTGTCAGGTATATAGTATTGGAGGCAGCAGAATCCATGGGCTCCTGTCAGGTATATATTATTGGAGGCAGCAGAATCCATGGGCTCCTGTCAGGTATATAGTATTGGAGGCAGCAGAATCTATGGGCTCCTGTCAGGTATATAGTATTGGAGGCAGCAGAATCCATGGGCTCCTGTCAGGTATATAGTATTGGAGGCAGCAGAATCTATGGGCTCCTGTCAGGTATATAGTATTGGAGGCAGCAGAATCCATGGGCTCCTGTCAGGTATATATTATTGGAGGCAGCAGAATCTATGGGCTCCTGTCAGGTATATAGTATTGGAGGCAGCAGAATCCATGGGCTCCTGTCAGGTATATATTATTGGAGGCAGCAGAATCTATGGGCTCCTGTCAGGTATATAGTATTGGAGGCAGCAGAATCTATGGGCTCCTGTCAGGTATATATTATTTGATAATCATGCCCATTGCCCAGCTCCCGCCATATGTTGATCGCCAGCCAGATAAAACAAGGCAGCTGGGGGCTGGGATTCGCAGCATGGTAAGGCCCAAGCGTTCTTGGCCCCCCACGCTGAAAATCGCAGCCCGCAGCCACCCCTGAAAATGGCGCATTTATCATAGCACCTATTCCAGGTGCTTTACCCGGCTCTTCCAGCGGCCCTGTTGGTGAGTGGCACCCTGGGTAATAATAGGGTTAGTACCAGGCCAGCTTTGTATTATCAGCTGGTACTAAGCCCGAAATTCATGGTGTCACGCCAAATTAGACATAGCCACCATGAATTTCTAGTAAACAGAAAAAAAAAAGATAGATTTTTTTTTTTTATTAAAAATAAATCACATTTAGGGACACCATCTTTAATAAAGAAAAATCCTCACTCACGTAATCCACAGGTCTTCTGTCTTCAGCTCTGCTATATCTTTGCCATCAGACAAATATGTCTGCTGACAGAGATGAGCCGGCACAGAATGACACTGGAGCAATGTTACTGTGTAGTGCGGCACTATGTTTCTTTTTTTGTCATTTCATGCAGTGTAGAAATCTTGGGAAAAGTGTGGATTGTGCTCTGGAAGTGATCAGTTATAGCTAACTATGTTATTTTCTGCAGAGATGAGTCCTTCATAGAAGATGTGATATATATCGGTCTGCAGCAGATAAAGAACTTCACCTAGAGACATCACTGGTGAGTATGTGCATTACCTATACACACACACTGACACTATATACAGAGCTCCTACATATAATATCACTGGTGATCACTGTATTATCTGTACACTATATACAGAGCTCCTGTGTGTAATGTCACTGGTGATCACTGTATTATCTCTACACTGACACTATATACAGAGCTCCTGTGTATAATGTCACTGGTGATCACTGTATTACCTGTACACTGATACTATATACAGAGCTCCTGTGTATAATGTCACTGGTGATCACTGTATTACCTGTACACTATACACTATATACAAAGCTCCTGCGTATAATATCACTGGTGATCACTGTATTACCTGTACACTGGCACTATATAAAGAGCTCCTGTGTATAATGTCACTGGTGATCCCTGTATTACCAGTACACTGACACTATATACAGAGCTCCTGTGTATAATGTCACTGGTGATCACTGTATTACCTGTACACTGACACTATATAGTATATACAGAGCTCCTGTGTATAATGTCACTGGTGATCCCTGTATTACCAGTACACTGACACTATATACAGAGCTCCTGTGTATAATGTCACTGGTGATCACTGTATTACCTGTTCACTGACACTATATACAGAGCTCCTGTGTATAATGTCACTGGTGATCACTGTATTACCTGTACACTATATACAGAGCTCCTGTGCATAATGTCACTGGTGATCACTGTATTACCTGTACACTATATACAGAGCTCCTGTGCATAATGTCACTGGTGATCACTATATTACCTGTACACTATATACAGAGCTCCTGTGCATAATGTCACTGGTGATCACTGTATTACCTATACACACACACTGACACTATACACAGAGCTCCTGTGCATAATGTCACTGATAATCTCTACATTATCTGTACACTGACTCTATATACAGAGCTTTTTTACATTTTCATTATCAGTCACTATCTGGTGCCATTATGTGCCATGGTCATGGTGTTGCGGAATTTGTCCCTTGTATGTGGTATTATTCGGACAGTCACTATGTGGTGGTAATATGTGGTTTTCTCATGGTGTGGCAGTATATATACCTTGTACTTGGTAGTATTTGATCACTATGTGGTGGTATGTGTTCTGGTCGTGGTGTGGCGGTATTTCTCTCTTCTATATGGTATTATTAGTCTGGGGATGGTTGTCAGTCATTTGTTTTTTCGGATATTAAGAATGGGAACATTCTTTATTTGCAATACATATTAAATACTTGGATGGTTAACCTCTCCCTGTGTTGTGACTACTGCACAGCAGCAGAGATGCACGTCAGCTCAAGACGCAAAAAATAAGCCGTCACACAGCCCCAGATCCAAAAAAATGAGAACACTACGGTGCGCAGAATATGGAGCGAAAAGTGTGATTTTTTTTTTCAAACTTATGAATTTGTTTTCACCACTTAGATACCAGTAAAGGTATACATGTTTGGTATCTACAAACTCGTACTGACCCGAGGCATCACCCTGTCACGTCGGTTTTTCCATATAGTGAACATGGTGACTAAAAAACCCAATAAACAAACATGTAATTGCTCTTTTTTTGCAATTTTACTGCACTTGGAATTTTTGTTGCTATTTCCCTGTACCCTATATGGTAAAATAAATGATTGCATCTGAAAGTACAACTCGTACTGCAAAAAAACTGTCTTTCCTGCTGCTACAGACTTTTATATGACTACAATTTACATTCTGCTACTTATGCAAACATTTTTGCAGTTTACAAGACCCTTCTTACACTTGCTTGCACCCAGGTTTCATGTGAAAGAGTGTTCTCAAAGCTGAAAATTGTAAAAAATCGTCTGAGGGCTTCGATTGGACAGGAGCTTTTAGAGTCCCTCCTTCTGTTGAACATTGAGTGTGACATTTCAAGGAACTTAGACTATGATGACATTATTAATACGTATGCAATGTCATCTTCTGTTCTGAAAAAAAAACTTTTGTCATTTTGCTGCTGAAAGACTGTTAGTGTGCGTTTATTTGTTGTTTTGGGCCTTTCACTAACTATTGAATGGTATTGTATTATAGAGGAGAGGAAAACGTGCAATACAAACTTCCAAAATGCTTACAGAATTCTTTTACTTTTCCCAGTGGGCCAAGTTTGGTGCTGCTACAATGATGCCGGCTGCTGGGATGCCAGATGGATGCAGGTTCAATTTGTGGCTCTTATACTTTAAGAGAATGTACCTTGAAAGTATTTATTGTTATTGTTCTGTTGTGGCACTTTATCACACACTGGTGTGAATAAGATAACAGTGTTCCTCTTTTGCCAGGAGTGTTTCTTTAGTTTATTTATTCGTTATATTGGTTATTTATTGGTTAATAAAGTTGATTCATTTTGAAAGAGTTTGTGGACTTATGTTATTCCTATATACGGTATCTGCATGGTGCTGGTGGGCCCCAAGATTGATTTTTTCCTGGTGGGCCCCAGGTACTCCAGTCCGGCGCTGATAGCAGTGTCACTGTGCTACTTCATTACAATACAGGATGTACCTCTATAATAGTGATTTTGAATGTTTGTGGGACCTGACAGGTTCCCTTTAAAAAAAAAATTCTATGCACCAAAATGAGTAGGTTTATCTTTTTTTCTGATGTTTTTTTAACCTGAATTCAATGTCCCTTTACAATTCAATGTCCCCGGATTCATTCTCCTCTAGCTAATAAACACACTAGAAAATTTCTCCATGACCTTTAAGAAGAAGGGCATGATGTCCCCAGTGCCACAATACCAGCAATAAACCTATAAATATACCCGCTCAGGATGTGGCCGCTATCATCATGCTCAATAATAGAGATATTAACTGCAAATAGTGCAGGTCAGGAGGAGCAGACGTAGGCGCCTTACGTCAATCGGATGTATGAGATGGCATCACTTCAAGGCACGAAAGCCATCTGGGAGAACAAAGCTCCATGGAGTTAAAATCTTGAATTTTGTTGGATGATGTAAACATCCAAGTAATGTCCATGTAGAAAAAGCCGACGCGTTTCTGGTGCGTAAAGCACCTTTATTCATAACTTGGATGTTTATCTTGATTTTACATGATCCAATAAAAGTCAAGATCTTTAAGTAAAACTCTGCACTGTCCTGACCCTATGTTATTCCTCCTGGAAATGTAAATATACAGCAGGGGTATAATAGACAATTAATACTTAACTTTTAATTAGATAAATACAAAATAATATAAAAGATTTCAAAACTATTAGAGGAGACAGCAACGGTATGTTCCCAACTGGTACTGAAAACCACAACCGAGAGAGGGACCTTGCTCTCCTTTTTAACCAATGGGCAATGGCCGATCGAGACCAGATGGGTAAGTCGGTCGATCAATTGTCCTTTTACAGTGTCCAATCAATGCTTGGATGGGCAAAGTGAGTCACGCTGGCAGACTGTTTTTCTTCTATAACAAGGAGTAGAGTAAACAATAGTATATGTGGCTCTAATATATCAAACTAGTTGTACAAGAATACGTCTGAGGTCAGTGATACAATCTGTTCTGTGTATAAATTCACACAATATAAACATGCATAGAGAGTAGCCTTCAGAGAATTAACACAGACATACAAGGATCTAATCACTACTTGGTGGGAGGTGAGGAGCCTAGAGAGCTATATAAAAGCGGGAATTGTACCCCGGAGCTTGAGGATTAATCTAGCAGTTGGCACAAAACATAGAGACCCTAATTTTCTCGCAAAGTGGGAGCAAGAGGCAACTAATAGTTCCATATTATTTATGCAATTATTGCTGGAACAGGAACAATTATCCCTAACTGTACTTAACGAAAAAGTGAAGGAACAGGTGGAGGTCACTAAAAAATTCTCAGCGGAACCAGAGTTTTCAGCAAAAGAAACTAAATTACGAAACGTTCTAGAACGGTTCCAATATCATTTGAAAGACAAGAAACACAAACAGTACTCCAGAGATAGTCAAGACTTTAAAGATTACAAAGCCCACCTTGTCCTTAATAATAAGTCCACCCTGCATGACAGGGAAACTACAACCAATATATAAATCCGACAAAGAGGTCAATTGTGTTCAATTAAAAAGACCTTTATTATGACAAATAGGATACTTGGTGGCAAAGAGAAAGAGCGCACACACACACACATAGTGATACCATATTACGATTAGAAAGTATTAAATATTGTTGTATATATATAAAATATAGAAAGTACACCAGAGCTGAATGGCAGTAACTCAATTATGATTATAGATTCAATGTAAATGCCAATAGTACGTCCAAGCTAATGCAGTAGCAAGATATCAATCCCAGATAATAACAAATTAAAGCCAAGTATAGGCGTAACCAAGGTCATAACCGTCAGTATATGCACCTATCAAGAGGTAAATTCTGTTTAAACTAATTAATTCCAAAAGGCATCTGTAGTTATTGGTAAGTAGCACTACATGCTCGCCATATACATATATGTATCATTGTATAGTGTTCTAATGGTTCGTACCTGATTTGTGAGACATACACGTGTTGTAATAGCTCTGGGCTCAATGGTCCTACTGCTGGTGTGGCGCTCACCCCGATGCACGTTTCGGTGCGTCCTTCACCCCCTGCATTTACATTGAATCTATAATCATAGTTGAGTTACTGCCATCCAGCTCTGGTGTGCTTTCTATATTTTATATACAGTTATATGAAAAAGTTTGGGCACCCCTATTAATCTTAAGCTTAATGTTTTATAAAAATTGGTGTTTTTGCAACAGCTATTTCAGTTTGATATATGTAATAACTGTTGGACACAGTAATGTTTCTGCCTTGAAATGAGGTTTATTGTACTAACAGAAAATGTGCAATCTGCATTCAAACAAAATTTGACAGGTGCATAAGTATGGGCACCCTTATCCTTTTCTTGTTTTAAATACTCCTACCTACTTTTCACTGACTTACTAAAGCACTTTTTTTGGTTTTGTAACCTCATTGAGCTTTGAACTTCATAGCAATCATGAGAAAAGCTACTTAAAGTGGCCACTTGCAAGTTGTTCTCCTGTTTGAATCTCCTCTGAAGAGTGGCATCATGGGCTCCTCAAAACAACTGTCAAATGATCTGAAAACAAAGATTATTCAACATAGTTGTTCAGGGGAAGGATACAAAAAGCTGTCTCAGAGATTTAACCTGTCAGTTTCCACTGTGAGGAACATTGTAAGGAAATGGAAGAACACAGGGACAGTTCTTGTTAAGGCCAGAAGTGGCAGGCCAAGAAAAAAATCAGAAAGGCAGAGAAGAAGAATGGTGAGATCAGTCAAGGACAATCCTCAGACCACGTCCAGAGAGCTGCAGCATCAACTTGCTGCAGATGGTGTCACTGTGCATCGGTCAACTATACAACGCACTTTGCACAAGGAGAAGCTGTATGGGAGAGTGATGCGAAAGAAGCAGAGTCGGCTGAGGTATGCAAAAGCACATTTGGAGAAGCCAATTTCTTTTTGGAAGAAGGTCCTGTGGACTGATGAAACCAAGATTGAGTTGTTTGGTCATACAAAAAGGCGTTATGCATGGCGGCAAAAAAACACAGCATTCCAAGAAAAACACTTGCTACCCACAGTAAAATTTGGTGGAGATTCCATCATGCTTTGGGGCTGTGTGGCCAATGCCGGCACCGGGAATCTTGTTAAAGTTGAGGGACACATGGATTCCACTCAGTATCAGCAGATTCTTGACAATAATGTTCAAGAATCAGTGACAAAGTTGAAGTTACGCAGGGGATGGATCTTTCAGCAAGACAATGATCCAAAACACCGCTCCAAATCTACTCAGGCATTCATGCAGAGGAACAATTACAATGTTCTGGAATGGCCATCCCAGTCCCCAGACCTGAATATCATTGAACATCTGTGGGATCATTAAAGAGGGCTGTCCATGCTCGGCGACCATCAAACTTAACTGAACTGGAATTGTTTTGTAAAGAGGAATGGTCGAAATACCTTCATCCAGGATCCAGGAAATCATTAAAAGCTACAGGAAGTGACTAGAGGCTGTTATTTTTGCAAAAGGAGGATCTACTAAATATTAATGTCACTTTTCTGGTGAGGTGCCCATACTTATGCACCTGTCAAATTTTGTTTTAATGCAGATTGCACATTTTCTGTTAGTACAATAAACCTCATTTCAAGGCAGAAACATTACTGTGTCCAACAGTTATTACATATATCAAAGTGAAATAGCTGTTGCAAAAACACCAATTTTTATAAAACATTAAGCTTAAGATTAATAGGGGTGCCCAAACTTTTTCATATAACTGTATATACAACAATATTTAATAATTTAATACTTTCTAATCGTAATATGGTATCACTATGTGTGTGTTTGTGTGCTCTTTCTCTTTGCCACCAAGTACCCTATTTGTCATAATAAAGGTCTTTTTAATTGAACACAATTGACCTCTTTGTCGGATTTATATATTGGTTGTTGTTTGTTTCCGATTCGTCTATCCAATCCAGTCAGCAGATATACATCTTTTTATTATGTGGATGATTTGGACCATTAAGACTATATATAAGTACAAATGTATATCATCTGCTCGTCCTCTGCAATTTTTTCATGACAGGGAAACTGACTTATCCTCTACCGAAAACAAATTTTCAGACTCTAAGAGTAGAGGTAGCACACAAAAAGGAGAGGTAGAGGGAGGGGTGGTCACAGATCTCATGATCGACAATTTAAGACCTCTAACTCTCCTTTTTAAGAACAAGCCTACCCCATCAGGAACCGCATGCAACAGAATAAGAATTAAAGTCTGATATCCAAATCATTAATCTTTCCAAGAGAGTTCTGAACCAGTCGGAAATGGGAGTCTTGAGCAAGGGACTATCCTTTGTCCCCAGTTCCAACTTTGATCTTTTTAGAGACAATAAGGACCTTCACCTGTTCCTTCGAAAACTGAGATGGAGGAAACACTTCATCAGACAGGATAACCGTACATGTCAATAATTGGGTATCTCGAATTAAATACTACCTGATGTTAGATTACTGAACAGTACTGGTGACGAAGATCTTAACCTCAGGGGTATGGGCCCATTCACCACTCTAAAAAATAAGAGCACTAGGAACCCACCCCCCTCTAATGATATTTCAGCGATTGATATTTTTTGTAACCTTGTAACTGGGGATCTTAAGAAACAATCTAATCCCTCAGTCTATAACTGCAGTAAACCTGAGATAAAAGCACTAAAAAGTCTGGAGCATGACAGCCACGTTGTCATTAAGCCCTCCGACAAGTGTGGCAACGTGGTTGTCCTGGATACCCCTCATTATAGACCGATGTGTGGAATCATATGTTTGTGATAATCCAGACTTATTGTGGAAATTGGAGGGCCTCTCTGTCTAACCAGGTGTGATGATCGGAAGTATCGACGTAGAGTCCCTCTATTCTTCTATACCACATGAGAAGGGTCTGCAAGCTGTACGATACTATCTTAACTCAAGAGGCTGCCAATACCAAGCCCATAGTGAGTTTGTCATCAAGCTGTTGGAGTTCTGCTTAACAAAGAATTATTTCCTCTTTGTACCACCAGCTCAGGGGCACCGCGATGGGTAGCCCATGCGCGCCCACCTATGCAAATTTGTTCCTGGGCTGGTGGGAAGACACTAAGGTCTTTGGGGGAGAGATGGAGGAATATACTGTTAAACTAGAATTATGAACACGCTATATCGATGATGTGTTTTTAATCTGGAAGGGAGGCCAGCAGGAGTTATCTCCACACTTAATCAGAACGATATTGGTATGTTCTTTAGTTCGGTGTTGGGGACATACTCGCTACCATTCCTTGACATTGTCATCACAAAAAATGAGATTGGTGAACGGTCAACACAAACATACAGAAAACTAACAGCTACGAACTCACTTTTACAGTGGATAGCAGCCACCCAAAACATCTGAAAATGGATATACCCAAAGGGCAGTACCTCAGGAGGAACTGTACCTTTGAGATACAGGCCAGAAACCTAAGAGAGCGATTCAGGGACAGAGGCTACCCTGACTATATCCTTAGGAGGGACTACCATTCAGCAAAAAGTGTAACTCAATTTAGTTTGCTCATACCAATGAACAAATCCCCCAACCCTGAGTCCTCCAGATTCATAACAACTTACCAAAATGGGGCCCAACAAGTGACGGAAATCCTCAATAAACATTGGGCCATCCTATGTATGGACTCTGACATTGGGGCTCATCTAGCGAACCGGCCTCAAATCACATACAGAAGGGGCAGATCCATCAATGACAGATTGGTTCACAGCCACTATCAGACACCCAGAACCCCCACATGGCTGAAAAAACACAAGGGCTGTTTTAAATGCCACAACTGCGTATCATGCCAACACATCAAGACCGGTACAAATTTTAGGAGAGATGTCACCAACAAGAACTATGAGATAAGACATTTCATTAATTGTCGAACGAAAGGGGTGGTATATAAAGCCACCTGTGACTGTGGCCTCGAATACGTAGGCAAGACCATTTGTGAGTTTAAACGCAAAAAAGGCGAACATGTCGGTGATGTCGAACACCCCTTGCCAGGCATATGAATGTGTGCCATAATGGTGACATGAAGCTCCTTAAGTTTATGGGGATTCACCATATACCTAAGCTCCAGAGAGGAGGAAACTGGGATAGATTGATATTACAGGGAGAGACTAAATGGATCTTCCACCTGAACATGGTGGCACCTTTGGGCCTAAATGAGCAGTGTACCTATAACTGCTTTATTTAGGCCTTTCCAGATATATGTATATATTTGGCTCTGTGGACTGAGACATTAGACATCATCCTTCTAATGCCCTGATATACTGATATTGCCTTGCAAACAATCACTATTTAATATAATTTCTATCTAATTCATTCCCATTACTAATTCATTCCCGTTACAGAGATAACCCTATCTATTTTCATTGACTATAATAATATTCACAGTGTACTTTTTTGTGCTTGGTCTTGTCAGATTATTTATTGTTTTTGCAAGAAAACTGTATTCACCTATCGTGATATATTTATTGGCTCCTTGTTGAGCATTTATGAATGATAAAATATCTCCTTATGGCCCCCATCTATCTCTATATATTTGGCCAACTTTGATATTACCAACAAGATGGCTGTGCGTTTCATATGGATTTGAATGGGAGCTATGCGTTCCAAAATACCGCCATTGTTATAATGATGTGGCCGTGGCATCACCGGATGTGACATCACTGGATGTGGCGTCACCGGAAGTGACATCACTGGATGTGGCGTCACCGGAAGTGACATCACTGGATGTGACATCACCGGAAGTGACATCACTGGATGTGGCATCACCGGAAGTGACATCACTTGATGTGACATCACCGGAAGTGACATCACTGGATGTGCCGTCACCGGATGTGACATCACTGGATGTGGCGTCACCAGAAGTGACATCACTGGATGTGGCGTCACCGGATGAGACATCACTGGATGTGGCGTCACCCGATGTGATATCACTGGATGTGGTGTCACCGGAAGTGACATCACTGGATGTGGCTACACCGGAAGTGACGCTCGTGCAGTCCACACAGCGGGCGTGCGTTCCACACGAGCATTGACTATAGAGAACTTGCTTCATGCGACATGAATGCCTGGTAAGCAACTACATTCATAGGTCACCTGATGACTCCAGATGGAAGAAACGCGTCGGGACTATAGGGAGAGTGCAGGGCTAATCAGTGCCGTGACTAGATGTGGACTGTCCTTATCAGGACAGGAGCAAAGGGGTGTTGAAAAATACACAGACCCTTCATTTTACAGATATTTTCAATCCTTTAAAAGCTAAAATAACCAGTCTTTTATATTATTTTATATTTATCTAATTAAAAGTTAAGTATTAATTGTCTATTATACACCTGCTGTATTTCTATTTGGACGGGGTATTGTTTACAAATGATTACTTATCATTTTTTTGCTGCTCCCTCCTGGAAATGTAGAATAAAAGATTAAACTGACAAGTAGGTGTTACCATTCCCCTTGTGATATGTGCTTATCCCTATACAGAGTAATAGTAAGAGAATAGGAGTGGTAGTCTGTGCTGCTGATGTGGAAATCGAGAAGAAGTAGTACAGGATTGACCATTCGGTTTAGTCTCAATGCGTTTCGAAGACTGACCAACTTCATCAGGAGAAGCACAATATAGATAAAGAATATTGAATACAGAATATTGTGCTTCTCCTGATGAAGTTGGTCAGTCTTCGAAACGCGTTGAGTGGGGGCATGGTTATACAGATCAGCTGGACTGCCTAGCACATGACAACTAGTCCTGACGTGATAATCTCCTGCTTGTAAAACAGTTATATTATTAAAACAGCAACACACAGACCAGTAAGTGACACATCACTGGAATCAGACTCTCTGCCCCTACATCATGCTGCTCTAAGATTAAATAGCAAAAACCTGCTGACAGATTCCCTTTAAATAATAGCATAATTAAAAATAAAACAGTTGCAGCTGCTCTAGGAGAAAAGTCCTGTCAGTCTGCAGAAAAAAACAACATCTCAATCTAGGGGGTCTGACGTTACATAAACTTTTTGGGAAAGAGATAATTCATACTAGTGGTCATGGTTCCCTCCGTGGTTGTCGCCCACCGTCACTAGACTTTGGAATAGCAACTCTGCTTAGTTCTGCGGTGATGTATGAGCAGATGGGGACCCTTTACATCATGTTTTCAGGATTTCCTTAGTATTTCACAGGTGACGAAATTATTAACAAGATATTAGAAAGTGCCACAGATTCCCTCACCAATGCTAAGGAGATCCTGAAAACGTGGTCTGTTGGGGGCCGTGAGGACTGGAGTTTGGGAAACACTTCTCTACATGATGCTTTACATCCAGTGCCTGAAGGACCTCACTGACTTAAATGGGGTCCATTGGGTTTCCTCTATGGTATCCGTCTATTTAGTGGAACATTTTGGCCTATTTTTTTAGCACCTTTCCTTTTATTGCTCTTTATACAGAATCTTTATCATTTCCCATTCTATAGCTATAGACATTAATAAAGCGTCCCCTCCACTTTGAAGCCATAACAGTTTCCACTCTTCTGGGAAGGATTTCTACAAGATTTTGGGGAATTTTTTTGATCTTCATCCAGAAGATCATTTGTGAGGTTAGATCCAGATGTTGGGGGGAGACGAGGCTTGGGGTCTCCTTCCTAGTTCATACCATAGGTGTTGGATGGGGTTGAGATTAGGGCTCTGTGCAGTCGGTCATATTCTTCCACCAAACTCCCCCAACCATGTCTGTATGGACCTTGCTTTGTGAAGTGGCTTTACACCACTCCATCCGACGCTTGACATTGTGCTTGGTGATGTAAGGCTAGAAGGCAGCCATGGAAACCCATACCATGAAGCTCTTGCCATCTTCCATCGAATGATCCTGGACAGGTCATCTGGTTTAAAACTCCCAACTACTTTTCCAAACTTTGAAGATCCCATGGATGGACTATATGAGAAGTTCCCAAGTGCCACCTTATTTCTGGGATTCCGTTCATATTTGATGTGGTTTTCTCAGCTACTTCTGCCTATTTCATCCCTTCTACCCTAGTAGATATGCCCCTGACTAACCTTTACTATGGGTGAAGGATTTAATTTTGGCAGCGATTGTACAAGATTATCTTAGGTTTAGAGGCACTAAGCCCAGAATATATCAGATGTACTCTACCTTGTAGGTAACATTAAGATTTGATATTAATCAGAGTCAAAATATAAAATACACGTCCAGTTAGGAATCTGTGGACTGATTTATTTTTGGAAATGTGAACAACATGGCAGATTTATGGGAGAGTCTGAGTATCCTAAATCACTTCTTCATCGGACAGAAATGACTGGTATGCAAGGGAGTATCAGGTAACCATAGGGCCCCACAGCAAAACCTACAAGGGGCCCCCACCCCATTAGGACAACCAACAGAAAGTTGCTTTTGGAAATGTTTTTTTCTTTGTATGTTTATCCGGCACTCACTATTAATCCCTTGGAGATGTGGCCATTATTCACTTTTATTTTTTCCTCTTTAGATTACAAAAGGTATTAATTTTTCATTTTTTCCAACAACATTACCGGATGAGGACTCATTTATTTTTGTTTTTGTTTGACACCATTAATTGTTCCATATAAAGTACTAATAAAATAGTGACGTGGAATTGAAAAAACAACCCCCTAAAAACAGCAATTCTGATCGTGTTTTTTGGATTTTGTTTCTTATGACATTCAGCTTGGCGACTTGGCTGTACGGGTCAGTATAGTTATAGTGACACTGTCACACATGGTGTGGGAGAGGCTAAGTGCAACACGAAGGGAAGAAGGGGAGGAAGCCCAAACACTAGGGAAAGGGGGAGTGGAGACCCCTAGGCAGATCTAATATCACGCTGCCTACCCTACCGTCCCTATATAGGTTCCACACATCGCCGAGCAGGACCCTAAACCCTGGATGACCCTAGAGCTAGGCCCTAGATAGGAAGGGAGAGGGGTGAGCACTGGTCAGGCCCCACTACAAGCTAAAGACAACAAGGTAGACAAACAAAGGGGATTAATTTAGCTTGAGCAGACACCAGAGGCCAGAAGAGTAATGCCAACTGTCCTCCAAGGGCAACAGAGAAGAAGCTAGCCAACTGCTACTGTTCCAAGCCTGTACATAGAAGTATCACCAGCAATTCCCTGGAGTAAACTGAGTGTTTTTAACTCCCAGGCAAGGGTGTATCAAGCAGCAGCAGGAGGGCGGTCGCCGCTGGGTCCTAAAGGAAGAAGGATTAATAAGACGTGTGTAATGCCAAGCGCAGAGACCTTCTAGAGCCAGATCCAGAGCGACTGTCTATTACACCTGACAACACCGGCGACAGACATTAAATTTATATAGTTATGTTTTTATATTGCCACTTAAAAAAACAAACTTGCAAAAATAATTTGTTTTCACTTGTCATATTTTGAGAGCCATAAACTCATTTTTAAATTCCACTTGGTAGAGTTGTATCATGTCTTGTTTTTTTTTGCTGTAGTTTTTATTAATACCATTTTGCTGTTCATACAACTTTTTGATATTTTTTTTCATCATCATCTTTTTCCTTTCATAAAGATCTTCATTTAAAAACTGCATTTTGTGATTACTTGTGTTATCTTTGTCTAATATTTAAGTTTGTTTTGTGATCTGAAGCATTTAACTGTGACAAACATACAGAAGAATAAGAAATCGGGATGGGGGCAAACACTTTTTCACACCACTGTACCTCTCCTTTATAACACTGGAGATTAAGTGCCCAAACCAATATTGTCTTTCTCTAAAGAAAAGCTCTAGAATAAACCATCTTAGCCTTAAATGGTCACTGTCATTTCAACATACTTGACATCTATACATCTATAGTACATGCGATAACAAAGTTTGTAAAATATCTTATAGGAAAAATATACTTATTTTTCCACTTATGAGCCACTTTTTCCCCACTCCTTGCCTCCTGAACTCGTAATTTACCTTGAAAAACTACTAAAATAATCAAAATAAGATGGACTGACAGCTCACTTAAGCATCAGATTACATGCTGCATATCAAAGGCGAGGAGTAATTTGAGAGAGGCATAGTGGCAGATCAGTACTGCTGCTTTCTAGTAGGTGTTTTATCTCACCTCAGAGCTGGATTAACAGCTACACTCCTTAGAACTGCTGTATATCAACCTCTATGCTGCTGTTTCTTGTGAACGCATATAACATAGACAACACCATAAAAGCTAGTGCTAGCCCACTAATATCTGGGATAGCTGAAACCTAGCGCCAAGGAAAAAATTCAAAATGCAAGTCATAAAATGACTATAAATCTTGGAGGTTCTTATCATGTACATACACATAGTAACTTATTCTGGAAAGTCATCTGTTACAACAGGTCCGTTTTAAGATGACAGCCTATTGATCTACACTGCATACCGAGTATCCCTTTGTCCCAGTGAAACTATTAGTGAATGGAAATATTACACATTATTACTCATAATATGGCTCCACTTTGCAGTCAGATAATTATTTTTTTCACCTGTGTCCTTTTCTGGCGCAATGACAGATGTCTTGTGTTTGCCCATAGTTGCTGAGAGATGCAAAGGGTCAGAACAGGTTAATTAGTCTTGGCAAACCCTTGTAGGAAGCCAATGTACATAAACTCCTCTAATGTCTGTACCCAGCGAGCAAACATGAATTCACAGTGACAACTTCATTTTAGAATGAGTTTTCATGGAAGTTATTATTGTCTTATAATAACTGAAGGTTTGTCGCCCTGTCTTTTTTAGACGCCATCCATGCAGTAAGAAATCATATGGACCCAACTCAGTCAAGCAAAAGTCCAGAAACTGTGCATGTATAAGCATCGGTATACTGTTCACTATATACACTGAACAAGATGGAGTATATTTTGACTCCATAACTAGGCTGCGAGTGTGGGGTTCCTGAGACACCGTTTCTATGGATGTCTATATTGACCAGTACTCACACGAAGAGATTTCATCAGATAGCTTGACTCAACAGCAGAGGCACGTATGAAGACTCCAGAAGAAGGCTTATTTTCAAGTTGAAACCTTCTAATTATGCACAATTGTGGGAAGTAAAAAGACAATTCTGAACCAGAGCTTTGTAAATATGAAATAGCAACATGGCTGACATATACTATCTGAGGAAGAAGGACAAATTTCTAAAATGGTCGGCAAACCTTATTGCATAGCAGTGTAATCGTAACAATACAATGACAATACAATACTGTAAGATTCCCAAGTTGTGGGACATGACACTCCTTGTCTGAAATCTTTAGATTTCATGATGATCCAATCTTGACACAATGTCCTTCATTGATATTCACTGCTGTTCTTGATGCCTGAAAGACAAAAAAGAAACACACAATGCAACAATCAAACTATAAAGAACTGTAAAGTCCAAATTTGTGGTTGGTGGCCTATAGTCCACAACAATAGGATAAGTCCAGGTTCCAGTTAGAAACCCATCTTTGGATTGGAGAAGCCACAACTTGCAAACACTTCCACCAACCCAATAATCCAAATGTTGAATTTTGAAGTTCTAACATAGCTAGCTGGGAGTATGTAGAGGTGTGCTCCCCGCCATAAGCTGTGTCCAGCAGTAGTGTGATGCCTTCTCTCATGAAGCACTTGGTGATGTACATCAAATGAGCAACAGCCTACACGACAGATGACCAACTCAAGTGGTGCCCAAAGCAATGAGACCTCAGCTTCAATCAGCTGGTCTTATCTCCCTGTTGGACTCCTGTTTCACAAGCCCATAGGTACTGCTGGCATCAATAGCGCTAGGATACTCGTATAGGAAATTTGGAGGCAAGAGCCACATTTCGTTGCTAAGGTTAGATGTAGCTATAAGTCCTGTTCCTTGAATAGCTGGGCCCAGGCCAGTGGAGATGTGGTGCCACTCCTTAGCTATAAGTCTTATTCCTTGAGTAGCTATGGAGATGTGGTGCCAATCCTCAGGACAAACTTCGTGATTTCCACTACCAGTACAGCAGCAAAAAGTTCAATTCTTGGTACAGAGTGTGCAGGTTTTGGGGTTAGACTGGGGTTACCCTGGACAAAACCACAATGTACCTTGTTGTTGGCTTCTGAGGTCTTCAGATGGACTACTGCAGCTACGGCCTCTGAAGAGGCATCAGAGAAAATGTGGGCTTCTCTTCTGACAGCAGCTATAAGGGACTTTAAGGTATAATAATGTGAGATTTGGAGATGTTCTACAACCTTAGAGACTTCGTCCATGTCTCCCACCTTTGTTATTTCTGGGACGGTAACAGAGTGTTCCAATTTGTGTTCTCAGTGGTAAACTCTCTCAGCGGTGTCTTACCGTGAAGGGTGATGGGTGCTATAAACCCAAGAGGGTCATAGATGCTGTTTACCACTGATAAGACTCCTTGTTTGGGGCACGGTCCTGTTTAGTGTCCCAGCGCAGACCAAGGCTGCGTTGCATGGGAGAAGCAGTACTCCTATAAGGCTGTTGTTTAAATTAGACTCAGTGAGGAGCAGGTTATTGAGAGAGATTTCATACTGAGCATTGGAGTCAAACACCACTCTGATTTGAGTAGGTTTGCGAGGGTGATGATCACCAAAGGATGGAAGGTACCAGCATTTTTCTCCTTCCTTTAGTGGTGGTGCTTTCTGTCAAACATATTCTGCATGAAATCGATGAAATGTTTTTCTGTCTCTGGTTTCCTCTTTAGGGTGCGTTTTAAGGGGTAAAATCTTGCAGTTGTTTGCTGCAGATTGTTCAGAAACCCTGTTCTTGGAAAATGAAAAGGTAAAGGTGCTACCCAGCCGCTGGAATCAATGTGAGCGAATTCCTTTTCCATAACCTTTATGAATTATTTCTCTTCTCTTGTAGATGCCAACTTGTTGTCCTCATTTGTAGAATTGAACACCGTTGACCATGTTCATGTTGTCAAGAGGTTCTTATCACCACTTACTGTCAGTCAGCGTCTCCTTCACCCAGTAATGATGTGCGCATGGCTTAAAAAAAGGGCTGGGACCTTTTTTCAAGATATGAGTCTTACATGAGGAAATTTTGGTAGGTCTCTTCATCTTATCTATGGAAACATTACCTATGATAACCCAGCCTAGATCAAAGCGTTGGGCAAATGGAGCATCATGTGGTCCGTTGATTTGCTGACGTACATTGTGTAGGTGAAGAATGTCTCTGCCAAGCAGAATCAGGATATCCACACTGTTGTCAAGGGCTGGTATCTTGTTGGCTATCTTCATTAGATTAGGGTAATGAAGAGCCGCCTCTGGGGTTGGGATCTCTTCCTTATTGGATGGTATCTGGTTGCACTCAACAAGTATGGGTAAGGGTATCTCCACTGTGTTCTCAAGAGAAGCTACTATAAGACCACTGACTTTTCACCCAGACACCTCTGTAAGACCACTATAGGTGCCCAATGTGTAAGGGTGAGCATTCTTAAAGTTAAACAGATCAAAGAGTTCTGACCTTGAAAGTGATCAGTTGCTCTGATCGTCTAAGATGGTGTACACCTTTACGGTCTGGGTGACCCTTGGAATATACGTTCACCTGACATATGTTCGCACAGGACTCGCACAGGTCCTAAAGACCTTTTCCGCAGACTTCTGTGAATGAAGAAGATACTGGGGTAGAACTTGCTGCATGAACTCTGTCCTCCCTGTCATGCTTTGTGGTGGGAGAAGGTGTAAGCTGTGCAGAGTAAGGTTGGAATGGATGGAGCGCTTGTATGTGGTCCTCACTGTCACACTCCAAACACTTAATAGTCATTTTACAGTCTTTAGTAAAGTGTTCAGTAGAAGCACAACATCTGTAGCATACCCCAAAATTCTTTAGAACCTCCACAAGTTCCTGGAGAAGTTTCTTTCTGAAGCCGATGCACTTCATTAAGGTATGTGGCTTCTTACAGTCGATTAGAGTTTTGAACATTTTCACCCTTGTTGCTTTTGTCTGGAGCTGATGTAGGTGTGTGAAGAATATCATTTTTTCTACTGAAACTGGACCTCTGCGGTTTATCTGGTTAGAACGTGAACTCTCATATTTAGGAATAGATAAACCAGTGCCGCTGGGTTCTCCGTAGGAAAAGCTTGGGTCAGTCTTATTCTCTGCAATATATCTGATAAACTCACAGAAGTAGGAAAACAGAGGAAAAGAGACTTAATTTTCTCTTTTGTATCTTGACCCAAGTGTCGTCCACCTCTCAAGTATATTGTACGGCAGCTTAGAGACTATTTGGTTTACCCCATCAGCGGTGTCCAGGTAGCTGTGGCCAGGTAGATGAGTGCCTGCCCTGGGCAGCTGAAGCTCTAACAGCAAGTCACTGAGCTCTTGGAATTTTGCACTGTCCTTGCTGGATATTTTTGGAAAATCCTGTAGTCACTTGAACAATGCATTCTTTATGGCTTCAAAGAATCCTAGAATGTTAGAGTTGGAAGGGACCTCCAGGGTCATCGTGTCCAGCCCCCTGCTCAATGCAGGATTCACTAAACCATCTCAGACAGATGTCTGTCCAACTTCTGTTTGAAGTCTTCCATTGAAGGAGAACTCACCACCTCTCGTGGAAGCCTGTTGGCTTCAGGACTGCTAAAGCTTGATTTTCGTCTTTTCCATGCAGCCATGAGACCAGCCGCTGGATTATTGAAGTGGACAGATATGAGTCTCTTGACCCGCTCTGTGGATTGTGGCCTGAGCCACCTCATCAGCAGATCGAGCTCTACAGCAGCAGTAATGCTGATGTCTTTAATTACGGTTTTAAAGGCACATTTCCAACCCCTATATTTTTCAGGTTGATCAACAAATCTTATGAGACTGGTCTTTGTAAGTTCACGGCAAACCATGGACCTTGCAAAGTTGGACATGTCAGTTTTCTCTGATTTTGGGAAGACACTTGCTGGCTGAGTACTGTTATTCATATGGTCATTAGCGTCTTGACCTAGAAATGCAGGAACTGGTTTGAGGTGCATAGTTTCTGCCACATATGGAACTGGAACTATGTGGTTGTCAGGAGTATGGTGTCTTTCCGGCATATTGGTTTGCATGTGGCCGTCTATGTATGGAAATTGATGAGGCACAGGGCCCTGGCATGTTCTGATGCATGAATATGGTTCATAATTGTGAGGAGCTGCCCACTTACTAAAGACTATGATACTTTTCCAGCAACGGACCACCATTTTTGTCAATATTATTATTGTGTTTTATTAGTGATTTACTTGTTGTGTTTTATATAGTTCTGCTAACTTGTCAGTATGTGCACTAGATTCACTTGTAAAATGTCCAGCATTCCACTGATCTGTATCTCAGGATATCTGTATCTCAGGAGTATCTAACCATTGTTCCAACAGCCAATAATCTCATTATGTGTGTGTAGATTGTAGATACAGTGGAGCCCTCACCACAGGGGGTCTTACATGCAGTCTCAGGTGAAGGCTTCTAGAATATTCTTCATAGTTTTTAGCTAACAGTAAATGCTTAAGGGGGAGGGGGATCATTTCTGACCTGGGAGGAGACTGATCCCAGCGAAAGAAAGGACAGACATGTTTTAGTCAGAGTTGTGTGGAAGGATTGAAGGAAGAGGATAGAGACCGTGGACTTGGAAGGATGGATTGATAAACATGTTACCAATATGGATTATGTCGTTTGGATTTAAACTTTCTTAAAAGGACTGCTGCTACTGGATACCTGTGCTTTCATTTGTTTTATCTGCCGTCTAGAGGATCATGGACTGTGGCTACAGACTATACTGGCTGGAAATACGAAATCTGTGGGCCAACCAAAAGTTGGGAGACAGTGAGTATGGCCTTATAGAAAGCCAGTGGAACTACTGAACTCAGATTGGAAACTTGAGGACTGAGAGAATTGTATTTTGGCCATTTACCTGGAATTGCTTTATTACCATGGCTGTGATCAATAAAATATTGTTGCATCGTTAACCTGCCTAGGTGATTACTTACAACCCACAACCTCAGATCTTTACAATAATAATGATTTGGCAGTGTATTGTACCGACTTAGAATGAAGGATGGTGTAGAAGGTTCAGCATCCTGGTGCTATAGAGAAATGTCTGTACTCTCAAAAACAATTGTAGCAATCAGGGTTGCGCTATTTTGGATTAGTACGTAGTCTCTTGTGCGCATAAGAGGGTCTTCTTCATCCATTTAGCTTAAACTTATGCTGTCTCTTTGATTCCCATTGATAGCTTGTTCCAGGACCTTTAACTTTTCCATGGCACTCCTTCTCTAAAGCCTCTTTTTCTGCTTTTTTGTTCTGCTTCTGCTGCGCTCACTTCCAATGCGTTTATTTCCACCTTTCTACACACCGCTTCTCCTGCTGCTCTTGCTTCCAGTGCATTTATTTCTGCCTTCTTTTGCACAAAGGTGGCTTGTACCTTAGTAGCCTCAGCTTCTGCACAAGCCCTTATTAATTGCTTACCGAGAGTTAAACATTTCAGAAAGCGTCACTTAGATGATCGTTTTAATTGCTTGGTAGACCCAGAGATATCACATACTATGCGGTCTCTCTCAGAATTAGGTTGGCGGAAACCTTGCAGTTCTTCTAGAGAATCCTGTGTATTAAGTTTCCTCAGAGTTATAACATATTCCTGGCTTTTTCTTGTATAAACTTCATATGTTGCACACAGTTTTTGTAATGCTCCCTCTACTGGTAGTCAGTGAGCAGCAGGCTGAGAGATGGTGCTGATGGGACTCAGCAATTTTTGGAGTAAGTATGATACATTACAGGAAAGTTAATGTTTCACAGTTTCAAGATTTTTTTCTAAGCTTCCATGCGAGCTTGGTAGAGCGTTTAGCCTTCTCACTGGACTGTGGATTAAGATCTGTACTTTCTTCATATGACTATGGATCTTGCAAAGGTCTTGCAGTCTTTCCCTCAGACATAGCAGTTCACATGCAGAATATATAGTGATGTGGACTGCTGGATTCTAGCAGAATCTATGCTGAGGAAGACTGAGCTGAAATTGCTCTACAAACTGATAATGTTTTATGTGCTGTGACCAGACGTTCTGATGTTTGTTGCTGTATCTCTATAGAAGTTGTAATATGGCTTTACAGATCTATCTGGCAGAATTGTATTTTTATTATTCTGACTCCATAACTAGGCTGCGAGTGTGAGGCTCTTGAGACACCATTTCTATACATGTCTGTATTGAGCAGTTGTCACACAAAGTGATTTCATCAAATAGCTTGACTTGACTGCAGAGGCACATATAACGATTCCAAAAGAAGTTTTATTTTCAAACTGAATTCTTGTAATTGTGCCCAACTGAGGTAGGTAAAAAAGACAATTATGAACCAGAGATGTGCAAATATGAACTAGCAACATGGCTGACATACATTATCTGAGGAGGAAGAGAGGGGTTACTTTAATCAAAGCTAACATCAGAGCTGGGCTACAGGTAGAAAGGGAAGACAAACTTCTAAAAGGGGCAAACCTTATTACATAGCAGTATAACAGCAAGAATGTAATGACAATACAATACTGTATGATTCCCAAGTCATGGGACATGACAGAGTCTGGAATACTAAGTCTAGGTATGGTCATTTTGTAGTTTAGGTATGATGGCGTAAACCTATAGTGCCATATAATAAGTATTTATATAGCACTATATTGTAAGAATCCATGTTTATATGGATTCTTACAATACCAAGGTTTTGCAAGTTCTTCCTGCTTTTCTTCTCCAGTCCATGACCCCCTTAAAGGGAATCTGTCAGTAGGATCAACACTCCTAAACAGTCTACATGGGCATGCAAGTCATAGAAAATTGAATAAAGTGATACCTTGAAATCTGTATGTGATCCAAAGCTGATCTCTGCAGAGCTGTGTGTGATTACAACTAACACAGTACAGCAGAACTGAATTTTGGATCATTATAAACACAGTTACAGCAGCAGCCTGATTATAACCAACACAGTATAGCATAGTTAAACCTGGTCTCAATACAAACACATTTGCAGTTGTCTTCTCACAGAGCTTTTATCTCTGCTGAACTGCCCTTCCCCATACACTGGCTGACTGTGAGATGGAAGCTCACAGCACTATTAAAGGACAACTGCAGCTGCAAATGTGTTTGTAATAAGACCAAGTTCATATTTGGAATACTGATCTCACTGCAGAGCTGTGCCTCACATGTCTCACACTGGTAACACCACCTTTCATTTAAATTAACCTCTGGAGGCAGATTCTCAGGGAGATCTATGTCCGGCCCATAGATCTTACCAGCTCATTTACATATTAAGAAAATAATGGATTTCTCTGGAATCAGACATCGGATTGCAGATATCAAGTGATCATTTTATTCAACTTTCTATGATCTACATGCCCATATAGACGACTTAGGAGGGTTGATCCCACTGACAGATTCCCTCTAATGTCAATGTGTGACTTTCCTTACCTTTCTTCTTGGTTCCAGATATCCAGAGATGAGTGGTGAGAGATGACCAGTAACACAAATGTTTTTTTATTTCAAGGCTGGTCACCTTACGCTATTCATTTCAAGATATCAATCCAAGACGAAATGCATAGATTCGAGACATAATCTATTGTGGAAGACTTCCTCTACTAGTTCCTACAATATCTATTCACACCAAAGTCCAGAAGAACCAAATCGCCACCCCATTAAAGAGCCCATGATCTTGATGAATCAGACCAGTAGAACCTCTGGGATGTCTTCATTTCTAGACTACTAAGTAAGAATTTTTTTTTGTATCGTTTAGAAAACCAGAGTAGAGCGCATCTACTAAGAACGAATTTCAGGATATTGCATATTTATTTCATCGGAGACCATGTAATACCTTATTTCCCCACCGAGGGTGCTGTTGGTGTCTTCCATCAATTACTGCTGACCATTGGGGGGTCCAATAAAAAGAAGCATTGTGATCATTTTATTTTTCAAAGAAAGATTAGAAAAATTGTAGAACCCTTGACAACCAAAGATTTTCAGTTTTTGGTACAGGTCTCTCTGGCAACCAGCAGCGATCAAAGACTTTCTTTAAATTAATTTATTCTGTACATGTTAAGCACTGACTGTACACTGCACATACTTAGTAGATTTAATTGTTTAGACCATTTGTGATAGAAAATATGAAAATCTCTCACCAAATCCACTTAATGTTCACAGCATCACAGAGAGCTGTAATCCAGCTCTGAATACACAGACATCTACGATATTGTCATCTCTTTTCAGTACAGAAACAAAAGTTTGTGTGTTTTTTTTCTACATGGTGGTGATGGAAGAAGTTCATAGTGATTCTTGTAGGACACTCCAACAGTCCCAAAAAGTCCCCAAAAATGTCTTTATTGTTCTTAAAAAAAAAAGTCTCATTCCCTTGGACACAAGGGTGCGATATTGGGTCCATTATCATATTTCCGATAGATAGCTCTATACAATATATATATTTTAACACATGACGTGCATGTACTAACAATATATAGATATTATTGTAGATCGGGTATGTTAGGAACCTAACCCGTCTTCCTAAACAACGGCTCTGTTTAGACGCCGGCATATAAGGTGCAGTGCATTAAGATTGTTTCACAGAAAAATGAAGTTCTGATGATGCCTTCAACAAGACTAAACTGTTGTGTAGACGTAAGGCCACCATCATTCTTCTTTGTTGGCACAAAATCCATGTCTGTCCCATCAGCCTATGACTGTTCATGTTTGGTACACACGATGGCCAAGCTCTATTTAGTACAGAGACTCCTTAGGTATGGTGGTGGAGCCAGTAAAACAGGAGTCTTCAGGCAGAGAGTTCTTCCGTTGCCTCTTTTTGCAGCCACAACACAAGATGGCTTGTACATCCTTAGAGACACTGCTACTGAAGATGGTGTAGATCCAAGGGTTTGTGCAGCTGTTCAGACTTGCAAGTATCATCAGGATTTGGATGGCAGAGTCTGAGGAACAGGAAGACAAAAACAAAATAACATAATTTAAATGTAAATTTATTGGTATCTTATTGGTTAAAAAAAAACAGACTGCCAGCTCACTGAAGGACCAGATTACAGCTGCCTACTGAAGTCTATGGAGAGGGAAGGGTAAAGGAATACAGTGAGTGAACAAGCAGAGGGAGACACAGACAGATAGTGCTGCAGTTGTTTAGTGAGTCTTTATCTCACCGCAGTGCTGGATGCACAGCTACACTTCTCTGTGCTGATGGTGATTTTGAACATGTGCTACATAGAGATAAGAAAGCAGGAATCCACACAAAGACACAGATTCCTGCTTTATTGTCTCTATGTAGGAAATGTTCAAAATCATCATCAGCAAGGATGACACTGTACAGCAGGACAGAGCAGTGTAGCTGTGAATCCAGATTAATCCAGTGTATGGTAGACATTATAGCAGCAGGTCACCACCCACTAGCTGAGAGTCAATTCAAAATTAGAGATATGAAAATGGTGAAAAATGCAGGTTAGAAGTCATTTAATGACCAGAAATAATGCTATTCCTCATTTGCATACATCCAGATTAAAAATCCAGAGGTCTAAGCCTTCAGACTAGGACTGATAACCATGACAGAAACTCCTAAATCATCGAGGGGAACATGTCTTTCATACATTAATTATCACACTGTGAGAACTCGGTTCGAAACTTTCCAGAAATGTATTTACATATTAATAGTATGTTGTAAATTATACCAAATAGGCTTATCAAAGTGGGTCCTAACCCCCCGGTCAGTCTCCTTGCTGGAAGGATGCCCTGTCCTAGAACGTCTTATCACATTCATGTTTTCTGTCTTGTCACATCTCATAAATTGGACAGCATCCTCTGGTGATGCCCTGCCAGAAAAAATGCTCCCACAATCCCACACAGTAATAGATATAATCAGCCCCTCTGCAAAAATCCCAGAGCCAGTGTTACCGAGGAGCACAAAGACCCCAGAGAACCTGGAACTCCGCAACGCAGTCCCTTTAAGTCTTCAGGAGCAATACCATGCAGACAGTGGTGCTTATCATTCCAGGATCGGAGTCTTATAGGAGGAGATTTATAACTCTGGGCTATTCACACCAAAAGCCAAATCCAATAGGAGCACCTGAAGAGTGTTTGGAGAAGGCTGCGCTTGTTTATTGGGGATTTTAAGGTTCAGGCTACAGTAAAAACATTTGTGGGTGTGGAATTTTTCTCTCTCCATGAGAATGGTTGGGAAGAACTGAGAATGTAAAGGGCCCTCTTTCATTGCAGGATGGAAATTTATAGTTAGAAATGCTTGTCACCTTTACGTCATTATCTCAGAGTAGATATTGCTGTTAAATCTAAATCATGCTCATTTACAAGCCCAACCACAAGGGTGGGGGCATCGTACCATGTGTGGGGGCATCATACCGTGTGTGGGGGCATCATACCGTGTGTCAGGGCATGTTAACGTGTGTGGGGGGGCATGTTACCGTGTGTGGGGGGCATGTTACCGTGAGTGG
Source organism: Phyllobates terribilis (assembly GCF_046119375.1). Lineage (NCBI taxonomy): Eukaryota > Metazoa > Chordata > Amphibia > Anura > Dendrobatidae > Phyllobates > Phyllobates terribilis. The sequence continues at coordinate 235,463,521 of NW_027362767.1, read as the reverse complement.
GGGCATGTGACTGTGTGTGTGTGGGGGGCATGTTACCGTTTGTGGGGGCATGTTACCGTATGTGTGGGGATGTTAGCGTGAGTGGAGGCATGTTACCGTGTGTATGGGCATGTTACCGTGTGTGTGGGGGCATGTTACCATGTGTGTGGGGGCATATTACCGTGTGTGGGGGGGGCATGTTACCGTGTGTGTGGGGGGCATGTTACTGTGTGTGGGGGACATGTGATTGTGAGTGGGGGCATGTTACCGTGAGTGGAGGCATTTTACCGTGTGTGGGGGGATGTTAGCATGAGTAGAGGCATGGTACTGTGTGTATGGGCATGTTACCGTGTGTGGGGGCATGTTACCGTGTGTGTGGGGGCATGTTACCGTGTGTGTGGGGGCATGTTACAGTGTATGGGGGGGGCATGTTACTGTGTCTGTGGGGGCATGTTACCGTGTGTGGGGGCATGTTACCGTGTGTGGGGGCATGTTACCGTGTGTAGGGGGGCATGTTACCGTGTGAAGGGGGGCATGTTACCGTGTGTGGGGGGGCATGTTACCATGTGTGGTGGGGAACGTTAACGTGTGTGGGGGGCATGTTAACGTGTGTGGGGGGCATGTTAATGTGTGTGGGGGGGCATGTTAACGTGTGGGGAGCCATGTTACCGTGTGTGGGGACATGTTACCGTGTGTAGGGGCATGCTACTGTGTGTGTGGGGGCATATTACCGTGTGTGTGGGGGCATGTTACCGTGTGTGGGGGGGCATGTTAACGTGTGTATGTAGGGCATGTTACCGTGTGTGTGTGGGGCATGTTACCGTGTGTGTGGGGGCATGTGACCGTGAGTGGGGGCATGTTACCGTGTGTGCAGGCATGTTACCGTGTGTGGGGGCATCTTGCCGTGTGTGGGGGCATGCTACCGTGTGGGGGGGCATGTTAACGTGTGTGGGGGGCATGTTACCGTGTGTGGGGGGGCATGTTACTGTGTGTGTGGGGGCATGTTACTGTGTGTGGGGACATGTTACTGTGAGTGGGGGCATGTTACTGTGAGTGGTAGCTTTGTGGGCTCATCATAATGTGGGGAAGACACTGAGGGAGTATCATACTGTATAGTATAGATTGCTCTAGTATATACTGTACAGTATAGATTGCTCAGTACACATAGTTTACTTTGGACTGACTGTGTAAACAAGCATTCAAACAACTGCCGATCTGTCACAGTTTACCGATTGGGGGTCGTATGGTACCACTAGTCGGTCCATGTTAACAGACCTTAAGTCTTTTTTTACTGAGTTTTTAGAGCAGAAACTTCCCAAAATCGTCTTCAAAAACTCAAAACTCTTCAAAAATGTGGAGTTTTCGCTCAAAAAAACTAAAAAAATAACTCAGTGTGAACACATCCTTAGTCAATTAATATATATTTGCTTGCATATTAAGCCCTAATAAATACCTGTTTTATGATACTGCTCTTTGAACCCATCACTACATACAGCTTTATGGCAGTGGATCATATACAGTATTGTAGCAAAAATAGTCTAAAAATCTACTTACGACTCGTTCCTTGCTCTTCATTCCAGACATTCCACAACTGTGCGATAAAAAACGGTGTCCAACAAACCACGTAGATCAGAACGATAGCAAGAGTCATCCTCACAGTCTTGGACATGGCTTTGGTCACCCCAGTGTCTGAGACTGGTGGCACTCCATTCGTTCCATTCACCAGTTTTTCTTTTCTCCTTGATCCAGGTGATCTTTCTGTTCCTAAATATAAACTATTGTGGATTTCTCTGAAGATCAGCACTTGGCACGTTGTAATAAAAAATGCGGGAAGGATAAGGACCGCCAGGGTTATCCAAGTCACATAAGCTTTAAGGCCCCATGGCTTCACAAAATTTGCCCAACAGTCGTGCACACCGGGATGGACCTCAGTTCTGGAGAATATAAAAATCTGTGGAAGACTGAGGATGCCAGATGCCACCCATGCCAAGCAGACCGGGATGTTCCACCGGGCTGAGCCCTTTTTAAAAGTCATCATGGGCCGGCAAATCGCTTGATGCCTATCGAAAGTCATGGCCACGATCATATATGAAGATGCAAACATTCCAACAACCTGGAAGTACCTGACAGACCTGCAAAGGAAATCTGGACCTTGAAAACGGTCAGTGATGTCCCAAATGAGTTGAGGTAAAACTTGGAAGAAAGCCACCACTAAGTCCGCCAAGCATAAGTGAATCATGAAGGTGTGCATAAGAGCATTGTGCTTCCGTCTTCTCAGAAGAGTGAACAAGACCAGACAGTTTCCAAAGGTGGCGAGGCCAAAGACAATGGTGAGAAGAGCAATGTTCCACTGTGCCACATATGGGTTTTTTTTGTCCCCATCGTCACTGGTGACATTGGCACTAATACTTGCAAAAGGGCTGTGTGTCACAGACATCTACCAAGAAACAAGACAAGAAATATGGTCAATTTACAGCACAATGGGAAAATTCATACTTCAAAAAGATGTAAGGGATAAAATTGTTTGTAAAAGGGCACTGACTTGTATAAAAAAAAAATAAAGAAGTAACACACTCCAGTTCCCGCTATTCTCTACCTCTTCATACACCAGAAATGGTCACTGGCTGTGGTAGGTTATCACTGTGGCCAGTGATTGCCTTAGTGAGCGTTTCGGGCATGTCGAAATGCGTAGATCAGCATGGACTTGGTAAACACAGGAAGATCGATAAGGGCTAAAGTAAGTATTATTTTGTTTATACTAGTGTGAGCCCTTTTACAAATATTTTTACCCTCTGGACAACTTCTTTAATATGTCTGCAAACATTTTCTCCTATGTAAAGACGCGGGATATTTTCAGCATATTTACATTACACAAGAACTAATTCCCAGGAGCCGATGAGATAATGATGTACCAATTAGTAACAGTAATGGAAAAAGGAATAGACCCCCTTGGAGTCTTTTAGATCTACTCTACTGTGAAGATCTTCCTGTTCAAAATTGTGGACTGAAATGTCCTCATTGTTGACCTAATGTATTGGTGATCTACTCAGAACATGCTAGAAATCATGGGTTGCCTACCTTGGGCTTATACTGATATGTATTGGTGCCTGAGGTTAAAATATAGGGCAAAAGTGCCAGCTATAATAATTTTTTGATGGACAAACAGAACTATTGACCAAAGGTACCAATCCAACTTCCAATTATTACATGGCAAGCAATAACAATAACGTTTGTCCCAATACATTGACCTTATAGCAAATATCAAAATAGAGCTCCTTGTGCAATGCTGGTTTCCACCTCTATACTTTTTTAGTCTTAGGAGGATATGGAACATTTTCATTCTCATTATTTGTAAAGAATGACCTCAAGAACTTTGGGTCAGTCCTCTACTCCCTTATTTGGTAGCACTACATTGTTTTTGGGCTTCGTCATGGGGACACTGAGCTTTTTTCTTCTACGTACCTCTCATTATTTGTAGAGAAAGACCACATGATCCATCTCCCTGGTTTGGTACTACCTCTCTCTTTTGAGCCCATGTTGGGAGAGCATGGAGGTTGAGAATGACTTAATAAATCATGAGTTAGTTCTCTTCTGGCTTTGCTTGTAATTGGGAAACCCAACAGTCCTCTGTTTTCGGGAATACCTGGAGTGTAGCTTAAATTCCTGAATTTTGTATTCTAAATATTGGTAAACCTGGGAAACCATGTGCACCATGTGTTGGACTGTGACGCCAAGGGCCGACCAGTAACCAACCCAAGGGGCCAAATTTTCAGCTACAATGCAAATGTGACATTATCCTCGATCACAATTTCTTATAACAATGAACTGGGTGGATTGTTAAATGAATAAGATGCTGCCTTTCTCTGTACATAGTGATTCAAGTGTATTGTGCCAAGTACAGCTCATATAAGAGGGTGGTGGCCCACTCTTGCACAGGGGCCCACCGGAGGATTCTCCTGTTCTCCTGTGGGCCAGTCCAAGCCTGGCACCATCGCAAGGAAAGAGGAAAAGGATGAACTTAACTTGGATCTGCATTTATGGATACAAAACTGAAGGACCTCTACAGTTCACCTTTCTTCAGTATAACTTGTCCATCAGCTCCAATCTTCTTGATTCCCAAACAAGTCAATCTCTGTTAGAGGAATTTGTTTAAAGACGTTCCCAAAAATCTCTAATATCCAATATATCTCAAAACATCTTGTAAATATTGATGTTGGAGGGCGTACAAAAAAAGGCAAAAATGGAGGCAGCATTCAAGTTTTATTCAACCATCTAAGTTTTGCACATTTTTCTTTTACTCGGACGCATCGAGTGCCTTCATTTTTTTTTTTGGATATTCAGAGAAATTTCGTGGTCCCTGCTCTAGGAGGGTTTCCACCACCGACTGAAGTCTGTGCTGCTTTTTTGATTACTATGCTGGAGGGTAAATCATTGCGGTCATGTATTGGAATTGTGAAAGCACTTATAATATATGCCACCCATCGAGAAAGCAAAATTGCATATCAGTGTAAAATTAGATATACTTGGCTCATACCCCATCTATATCTCCATCTTGGCACCTATTTGCCATCTACTTTGAAGGATTCAGTATATTTGGGTAGGTATTTTCATGTCAATGTTTTTTTTTCCTGTTTTGGGAACGTTACGACATGAAATATTTTCGTGACACTTTATGATCCGCCTATGAGGGAGAGGTTGCATCTACAGCCGTGTAATTATCCAGGAATCAGGCATCTCCTCTGGGTGCTCATCAATGCTTCGCAGGTGCCTATTACATACAGTATAGCTATTTATGAGCTGCATTGTTACCTTCCCTATACACGCTGACGGGAGTAGTACACGCCATCATTGGAACCATTACATTCAAGTATCTGGTGCATTCCCAGAGTGAATTTCTATTTCTTTATGATAATTATTGACCAGATAAAAGCTAACATTTGGGCAGCATCGGTATACTCTGTATTATCTACTATTAGCTAGATTTCATATAGGCTCATTACTTTGCTCGCTGTGACCCGAATCTATCCACTGCTCCCAAACCTCTCTACATTGTATGATATATAGAGTGACATGATAATCCGATCCCAGGAGGCCACAGATGCTGCATTTCTCACTTACGATAAATCATGCCGTGCCTTACTTATTAGTCCTGGATCCATAGCAATATATCAGTGCAGATTTATGTACATGCAGGGTCCATGGGTGACTAAAAACCCCTATGAGATAGGTACCCATTTATTCATTAACATCTGAATCTTTCAGGTTTTTCAGATAAAAGGGTTATTGACTTTATCTTCAATTCAACAAGTGGAGATGATTTTATGACACTTATTACTATATAAGTATTACAAGTTCTTTTTCTGCACTTTTTAGTACAACCTTCCTTATAATTCTCCAAATAGCTGCTGGTGGAGTTGTATGTGACCAAAGTTGTCCAACAGCCTCTTCCAGTTGAGATACACGGTATACGAGAAAGCAGCTTTTCAACTGGAAGAAGCTGAAGGACACATCTACTGTATGCTCCTCCATCAGCAGTTATTTTGTACAGTGGAGAACTGTGCAGTCTGTAAGGAAGGAGGAGGAGAACCTGTAATGCTTATATATTATAAAGTGCCACCAAGTCATGCCCCCAACAAATTACATTTTATGATTTTGACTTTTCTTAATGACTTATAAAATAAGGTAAAACGTCAGAAGCAACTTAAGTTCTGGCCAGCATCATCCATTAGTGCAAAAAGCTATTCTTCATGGACTTTGAGAAAAGGAGATATGGATAACTTCAGCATCAGAAGGTTACGTGTGATAGTCTTGAGATATGAAGAGGATATGGGAGTGGTAAATATATTGCTTCAGAAGATTTGGGAACTGAGGATCGATTTGGGTTCTAAGTAAGTTTAAGGGTCTGAATAAGTTCAGGAGTCTTAATAATTTTGGGGTCTGATTTTAATTCAGGGTTCTGGTTTGGTTTTATTACTAATAAATGAAAACAAATCTTTTAAATAGTTTAAAGGAGTTTAAGAAAAGTTTCATAGTTTTAAGGTTGAACGAAAACACAAATCTATTGAGTTCAACCTATGACCTAACAAGTTGACAAGACGACATCTTTAAGTTGGTCTCCAGCTCAGACCTTCACGTGACCGCAGATACAGGTAAACCATAATTGCTGACTCTCCCAGGGGCAGAAACTTCAGTCTCCCAGAAGAGTTGGTAAATTTGTTAAGGGCGCACCGCAGCCTTTTGAAACCTCCCGGAAAGATGAGATTCTGGACATTTCTTGTGCGTGACGCTGGGATGCTCCTTCATTGAGCAGAGCCCGTCATCTAAGTGCACATTCAGTGGGGTGCAGGGAACATGATCTGAAAAGAGGTGTAGTTACGGGAAAAAGCTTTAATACTACACTAGAAACCCTTCCAGAAAAACGTAAAATTTCATACCGTTGGCCTATGAGTCCTGTAATGGTCACTATGAGTGGTTGTTACCATTAGAAACCCAATACCCCAAATAAATCTAATGAGCACAATCATATGGAAGGAACCTAGTCAAAAAAATGTTTGCCGGCACCAAGGATGTACTAGAGATGATCAAACATGATCAAATCAGTAGCCATCCTAAATTCTGGTAATAACAACTCATAAAATATTTTAATGGTAGAGGTATAAAATTACAACAGAAAAAGCAAAGGAGCACAAGAACTATGACCATATGCCACAGAAGAATCGAAAAGAGCCTATAAAGGTAGGGGGTCTCAATTCAGGTGGCCCCATCTTTCTTTTCAATTGGTGGTATAAGCCTGCACAAGGCCCCTTATCCACAGGGACCTCTGAGGGTCACTAGCCTCTTGGTGGGAAGGAGGACCAAACGCAAGAAAGAACCAAAGAAGGTGAGGAGCAGATGGTAATTTATCCATTTTTGGCACATGTCCCAAAACTCTTACATTCTTCTTCACAGCTTCTGGATTTCTATGTTTTCCTGAATGACTGCAGTATGTGTCAGATGTGGTCTGTAGGAGAAGATACGGCCTCTTCGGTCACCAGATACTTGATCCTGCTTCAAAATTGTTGTAGAAGCAAAATGAGTCCCTTCTCAGTAAATTAACACTGTGATTGATATCCTAAGCTTTCTTCTCTGCCGGGGGGTTACAAATGTTGCTTATATTAAGTAAAGACTTTCCAAACAAATGACCATAAACATAGATTTCCATTTGGTTAAATGTCTGTAGAAGGGGCAGTATGACTTTACATACAAGTACCGACTGTGCATATACTCAATCCAAAGGGGCGCAGCACCAGAATAAGGGCTGCAGTTGCCATACTTAAACCCAAAGCCCTTCTGCCACATAAGAAGATGCATTATTTTTCGACAAAGCCCAGTTGGTCATTTGGTACTATGTGCTCTGGTTTTTAATGGGACACATGAGAATTTACCCTGCTACATGTGTCTTTGGTGTTGCCTTTGCCGATGCTATGAAACAGATTCTGAATCCAAACTATTAGTTATGGTAGTCCGGAAATGTCCTTACGGGGTTATGTAAAAAGCCTCACAAAGGACATTTATCACCTACAGTGGGGAAAATAAGTATTTGATACACTGCCGATTTTGCAAGTTTTCCCCCCTAAAATCACATTTGTACCAGTCATCTAAATGAAAAAAAAATCTCGAAATATAGAGGTCAACGATGATTTATCATAATGCCCTAGAAGGGAATTTTTCTTGCAAAGCCCCAATCCCTTGGCTGATCACACTAGTTGGTTGCTTTTTGGTCTGTTCTTATCAAAGACCAGATGGCAAAAAATAGGTTCACCATGTACACAAAGGATTAGGATTAGTCCTAGGTGTATGTATAGTATCTTGTTAATGTTTGATCTCTGGGGGCTTCACAATTGGACACCAACTGATCACTAGAATGAGGATACTGAGCCCCCTGCTCCACCTCACTGGCCCTCATTCTAGTAATCAATGGGACCCTCGGTTATGAGACATTTATTACCCATGTTGTAGACAGATGACAAATGCCCTTTGTAGGTCAATCCTTTAAGGGGCTTATAACATGAACACACATAGCTATTATTTTATGCTTGTGAGGGTCCGACCATTGGTACCCTCACCAACTCTGGGAATGAAGGGGCTACAGTGCTGATTTAGCGATATGTCTCTTTTTCTAGTTTTACCTGTGCAGAGAACTATAGCCTGAACCTATTTAAGTTATGGGGGCAGCTATAGGACCCTGCAGGTGGCCAGAAGCTTTGCTGTACTGGGAAAACCTAGAAAGTGCTAAATCATCTATTCTTAAGATCAAGGCTAATGGCCCCTGTCCGTCAACTATCACATCATTTATAGGAAAGTTCTTGTCTCTTGTGGCAGAGGGGCTATTGGACCTCTTCAGATACCTGTGCTGTTTGCTCCCCAATAGTTCCTTTATTAGTAATTCCATTTACATTATAACTTTCTATATGTTATTCTTTGCGCAGACAGCCCAATATTGAAATCTGCTTGTCTTTGCATGTAAGCATCATGGAAAATCTTAGAATGACATGCTAACAATCAAGAAATCTACTTTTTTACCCCAGTAGCTCAGGGTGACTAATGTAGTAAACGCAAAAGTTAATACTCAATTATTACAAAACCAACAGGATTGCTTGTTGAAGTTGAACAGAGTCAGAAAAACATGGCAGCTTTCTTCTAAAAACAGCGCCACGCCAGTCTGTAGGTTGTGAGTGGTATTGCAATTTAGCCCCATTCGTTTCAGTGGAGTTCAGCTGCAATATTAGATTCAATTGAAAATAACGGATGTGGTGCTATTTCTGGAAGAAGACTGACATTTTTTTTTCTAATTTTGTGCAACCGGTCCAGACATTAGATGGTAGGTCTGGGATATCTGGAGGAAACTCATGGAGAACTTGGGGGATAATTAAAGGGTGGTCAGTTTAGATCTGTAAGGGTAATTAATAGACACATGGCTACTCTGTAAACTTTTTTAAGCACTTTGTAGATTTTTATAGCCAGGCAAATTCTTAAAATATTTATATGCATAAGGAAACACTTGGTATACATTTATAGACATGAAAAGACTTGGGGAAAATTTGACAGATACAACATGGGGACTTTTAATGTTTTAGATTTAGAAACCTTGAGTTTGTTCTGGTGGCCACATTGTAGGGGAGTTTCGAGATGTTCCTACTGAGACACCAGATTTTACACAATTTCTGTTGGACCAACTTTTAAAACATTCCCCAAGGTTCAATTAGACAACCCTTACTTCAAACCACTGGAAAGGAATATAAAATCAAACTTTAAGCTTGTAAAACCAGTCTCAGTGTGTTAGTTTATGAGGAAGATTCTTAAGGTTTAGGTTCAAAGAACACGGTTATGGGCTGCAAGTCGTTCCTAAGAAATGTTCAATGACTAAGGAGTAAACGTTAAAATCCAGTACCACTGAACATGGATATACTAGGGCGGAGGTTTTTTCCCTCACTCTCACCAGTAGGATCTAAGTCTTTCTAACTCAAGAGGGTTCATACATATTCTAGGGTCATGAGGACTATAGAAAGTCATGAGAAACAATATTTTTTTTATAGAGTAACCCTGGGCTACATGGTAGAGTTACCACCAATGACCACAAGTTAACACAGATGAAAATGTCTTGACTCATCAAGACAAGGATGCTAAAGTGAAATGCCGGAGTAGCACCAAGTGGTCGAAAAGAACGGACCAAAGAAGAACCTCAAAAGGCACAAGAATGTTTGTAAGGTCTGCCGGGTCTTAACTCTCGACTCCTTTGAGGTGCTATAAGTCTCTACAAGGTAATTTGAAGGTGATTATCTTTGGAGTAAACACGAGAGGAAATAAGAAATGAGAAGAAACTTGACATAATGAGATGAACAGTCGAGTTGCTGCCAGATGTCATGGTAAGGGCCCAGATTTTTAAAATGTGACAAAACAAAGTGACGTAAGAATATGGAAGAAAGTGGGATCACTAAGAGAAAAGTACTTTGAAATTCCATGCCAATATTGCTTCAATCAGAACTGGATAGAGAGAAACCTCTTTGAGATGACCACCCAAATGTCTAGTTGGGTTGTCTTCTCAGAGAAGTTGGCCAGTATACATAGCACATGGTGGAACTAAAAATATGTCAAAGGAAAATGTGAAAAAAGGAAATGGATTATCCTGAAAAAAGTGGTCTTTTAAGAGGTTTCATTGTGTTGTACATGGCCCAGATGCTACAACGGGGATAAGCATTGTAACCAAAAACAAACAACATCGTCGGAAATGGACGATCCTCATATTTCTAGATATTATATGACTTCTATATAGAACGCCGCACTATAGAATTCATACAAGCGATACATTTGTCAGGTTACCTAAGAGGTCGTCTGATTCATAGCTGTTGTACTACAAACTACATAGTATAAGACATCCTCAGCTTAGAATATACTTGTAATGTCATAAGTAACTGAGCTGAGGTCTATGCGTTATCGTTTATGACACCAACGCTCATAAATATAATAGAAAAAATAATAGACCCAAGAAACACACAAAATAAAATGTCATAGGATGAAAAATTCATACATTTAGTGCAATTAAGGAGCACGCATCTGGAACAGTGTAATTCCAAATCATGTTCTACAAAGATATATGTACAGTAAGGAAGATAATTTGACGATTTCATTACAATATACCACTAATATATTGCTGAGATCGGTTCTATCTACGTGCTTACCCTTCGCTCTTTCTTCCTTTTCTTCTCCTTCTACCACTACAGACGATTTTGCATTTTTCCCCAGGTGTCGTTACATAAAATGCAAATCCTGCTCTTCCAACTGATGTAACCCTGCTTCATGTAGCAATACTTCCACACCAAGACTTAACTTTGTCCCCACCCATCTCCGTCACCACCTCTGACCTCATTTCTTCTCTCACTATTCCCAGGTACTCTTTTTCCTTCTGTTCTTTATTTCTCTTGACATATTAATTTACATTTTCATTCTCCATTAGAAATAAAGGTCCTGTTTCATATCAGAAGAAAGGATTAGTGGGAATTGTGAGCTGGGACCATCATCAATCACCAGAAAGAGGAGGTCTATGGTGCTTCACCAAGCATTGAGCTACTTTCGTTGTGGATTCTCTGCTAAAGTGCAAATTAAGTATTTTTTCATGATTCAATGTCATGTCATGGTAATAAAGTTGCATACTAAAGAAGACCTTTCACTGGAATTTTTTAAATTTAGACTGACTACCTCCTCCAATTCAATTTCTGCAGCTCCACTGATTCTGGGACAGTTTTTGTTTTCCTTCTGTGCCCCTCTGTTCCAAAGTTATGCCCTCTGGTAATAAAGGTTCAAATTCTCCCTTTAACCATGAGGGCGTATACTAAATATCAGTCGACATTTTCTTTTTCTCCTCTGACGCTGGCTAATCAAAACAGGGCCATGCCTACAGAGATGTTTTATGGTACATGCCCAGTTGGTTGAAACCAAAATTTGCCTTTTTATTTCTGGGGTAGGGGTATAACTTTAGAATGGAGGGGCTCAGAAAACGAAAATAAAAACTATTCCAAAATCAGAGAAGTAGCATCAATTGGAGGAGGTAGTCATTTTAACTTAAAAATTCCAGTGTAAGGTCATCTTTAAGACAAATGCATCCAATCAATTAAATAAAAAACTTCTGGAGAACAGTGGCTGAGTTAAGGTGACCTTACACATTAAGGCCTTTCCAGTGTCGGATTGGGGTGCCAAGGGCCCATCAGTAACATTGAGTCTGGTGGCCCACTGTTCAGTTACATGCAAAAATCACATCACCATCACTCACAAAATTGTCTATATTTCTATGTGATAATAAACGGGGTAGTTTGTTAAATGAATATTGAGAGGATGCCCTTGTCTGTACAAAGTGAAACATGTATTGTGCCAACTACTTCTCATATAGGTGGCGTGGAGAGCCAATTCCTGCATGGGGGCCCACCGGAGGTTCCTCCTGTTCTCCTGCAGGCCAGTCTGAGCTTGGGCCCTTATACACATTAGACTAATGTCTGACTGACCTGGCGATCTGTTAGCAAGGTCACCTGACAATGCAATGTGTATGTATGGGGGCCTTCTGACTTTTCCCCAACAAATAATTTTGGGGAAGAGAAAGATCTGGCCTGGTGAAATTCAGTGGTCGATTATTTTTTCTCTCTCATGATAAGCCACCAGAGGACATAGGGGCTCGAGAGTTCCTGTGTATAGGGGAGTCGGGGGAGGCAGAAATATTTAGTATACATAGGGGGACTTTACAGTAAAGTGGTCCGAACCTCCTGATTTTGGGGGAAGCAACAACTTTGTAATGTGTATGTGAGCCTCTCAAATTTTCCCTACTCTTATTAGGGTAAAAGGGACCGATCCTTTTATTCTCAACATAGACAAGCTGCCATTAAACGTATCTGGCTGCATCTTACTTGCCTTTCTTCATTAGAAACAACCCATCTATGCCAAGGCCAGGCATGCATGTATATGATGGGGGTGGGGGGGGTCTAAAAAAATGGCTGTTCATTTGGTCGACAGCTATAAAAGCTACATGGGGTCTTCTCGTAAGTAACTCATTCCTTGTACAGGAGAATAGTAATGGTTCCCTTCTCTTTTGACGGACGTTACTGAATGCCCCTTTGAGGACTGGAAGCCCTGTATAAGGTCACACGGGCCCACAAATAATTTTACCAAAAAGATAAGTGCTCATGGATCAATAATACTTAGGCTTATGGATCCTCCCGTGGATCGTAGTGTCTACCAGTGGCTCAGATTCTGCTACAATGCCAGGATCCAGCAGGAAAGGGGTCATTTTATGCCCCTTTTGTGGTCCGGTTACAATGAAACATGTTGCATCCACAATTATAAATTAGTTTTTTCCCTTATACCTATATTCTCATTTGATGCATTTCTATGCAATGCCCCCACAGTTCCCTCCACATACAGTATGATGCCCCCACAGTTCCTCCGCACAGTATGATGCCCCCACAGTTCCCCCCCACGCAGTATGATGCCCCCACAGTACCCTCCACATACAGTATAGTGCCTCCACAGTGAGAGCAGGAACCAACACTGTACATACACAAGCAAGTAAACACCCATTACTGCCCAGGCAGCAGGGACACCACTCATGTCATGGCAGTGCCCCATATAAGTGTGGTTGGCATTAAGAAGGCACTTTTCTTAGCATATTTGCCATGTGCCTGGGATTAAGATAGTGGCACTGTGGCCGTAAATATACAATATGGACACATATAAAAGGCAGCACTAATACAGTGGGCACTGATTTGGGGCACCAATGGGTGGCGCTATGGCTATGACTCGTATAGGGCTAATATAACTTATTTAGGAGCCCTGGGACTTATGGAGGCATTGTGGCTGGTGTGTTCTCTAGTGATCAGCAGTCATTAGTTTAGGGGGCATTTGAAGGCATGGTCACGTGAGGCATATTTCTTAAAGTTACCAAGACCACTCAGTGTGAAGGAGAGCTGTGTACCCTGACTATCTTCTTGGAATGGTGTCCTTCTCCTTGTCACTGAAGACCATAAATCTCTTACATAACACCAAGCTATGTAATTTATTTGTCACGATACATGATTGCACCTCTTATCTGCGGTGACACAGGACTGGAAGCCCTGTATAAGGTCACACGGGCCCACAAATAATTTTACCAAAAAGATAAGTGCTCATGGATCAATAATACTTAGGCTTATGGATCCTCCCGTGGATCGTAGCGTCTACCAGTGGCTCAGATTCTGCTACAATGCCAGGATCCAGCAGGAAAGGGGTCATTTTATGCCCCTTTTGTGGTCCGGTTACAATGAAACATGTTGCACCCACAAATATAAATTAGTTTTTTCCCTTATACCTATATTCTCAGTTGATGCATTTCTATGCAAGATTAACCCTTTGCACGGCAACAAAAGGTAATAATAACTCTAACAATGGGGAAATCTGTAGATCAATGTGCTAAAAGCGTCTTGTCTTCCCCCACAGGCCAAGAACGGGTCAGTGCGAGGGCCTGCATTTATAATGGGGTCGGCTGCTGACGTAACCTTTAACCACCATTAACACTGTACCACAGAGATTCTGTCTCCCCTGAATACAATTGAAGTGCAGACATTTATTAGTGGAACGTGCTGTCAATGAAGATAACCCGCACATGTAAGGACAAATGGGCCTGAGTTATCAAAACTAACAAACCCCCGCCTTGTTGTCCATAGCAACCAAATTGAGTTCTGCTTTAATTTCTTTCTTGGAAGTGATTTGTTGCTATGGGCAACAAGGCCTATAGGCTCAGCACCCCATACCGAGCGAGTTCAGGTTGCGTAGCAACCAAGTGTCTTCTTATCTGGGTGACCAAAATGTCAGCACACAGGAATGTGCGTACCCCCAAAATATGAACGACAGTAAAGCGGGACAAATATTGTGCATGTATAGAACTGTACAGCTCTTTTTGTGACCCAAACAGATAAAGTGTTCGTAGTAAAGCCTCTTAGCGTCCCCATACAGTTAGATACCCTTTTTATAGGCCCTAGACAGTATGATGCCTCTCTATGCAGAGTGATGCACCCACAATACCCCTTCACACATCATAGTGCCTCCATGTAGAGTATGGTGCCCTCCATTTCCTCCCACATACAGCCTAGTACCACCACAATTCCCTCCACACAGTATGGTGCTGAGATAGTTCCCTCCACATACAGCATAGCGCCCTCAGAGTTTATCCCAATCACAGTATGGTGACCACCCCCCACTTTACACCCTACACAGTATGGTGACCCCTCAGTTTGCCCCTCACACAGTATGGTGACCCCCCCAGTATACCCCCCACACAGTATGGTGACCCCCCAGTTTACCCCCCACACAGTATGGTGACCCCCCAGTGTACCCCCCACACAGTATGGTACCGCCACAGCTCTCCCACACAGGATTGTATCCCCAGCTTACCTAACACACAGTATGGTGCTCCAATAGTTTCGCCCATTTACAATATAGTGCCCCGCCGTTCCCTCTACACACAGTATGGCGCTCTCACATTTCCTTCCACAGTTCCCCAAATATACAGCATAGTGCCCCCACAGTTGCCCCCACACACAGTATGGTGCTGACACAGTTTCCACCACATACAGCATTGCACCCTCAAAGTTTATCCCAACCACAGAATGTTGCACCCACAGTTTACCCCTATACACAATATGATGCCCCCACAGTTACGCTCACATACAGCATAGTGCGCCCACAGTTCCCCCCACACAGTATGATGCCCCCATAGTTCCCTCCACATACAGTATAGTGCCCCCACAGTTCCCTTCACATACAGTATGGTGCCCTCATAGTTCCCCCACACAGTATGATGCCCCCATGGTTCCCTCCACATACAGTATAGTGCCCCCACAGTTCCCTCCACATACAGTATGATGCCCCCACAGTTCCTCCGCACACTATGATGCCCCCACAGTCCCCCCCCCACACAGTATGATGCCCCCACAGTTCCCTCCACATACAGTATGATGCCCCCACAGTTCCTCCGCACAGTATGATGCCCCCACAGTCCCCCCCCACACAGTATGATGCTCCCACAGTACCCTCCACATACAGTATAGTGCCTCCACAGTGAGAGCAGGAACCGACACTGTACATACACAAGCAAGTAAACACCCATTACTGCCCAGGCGGCAGGGACACCACTCATGTCATGGCAGTGCCCCGTATAAGTGTGGTTGGCATTAAGAAGGCACTTTTCTTAGCATATTTGCCATGTGCCTGGGATTAAGATAGCGGCACTGTGGCCGTAAATATATAATATGGACACATATAAAAGGTAGCACTAATACAGTGGGCACTGATTTGGGGCACCAATCGGTGGCGCTATGGCTATGACTCGTATAGGGCTAATATAACTTATTTAGGAGCCCTGGGACTTATGGAGGCATTGTGGCTGGTGTGTTCTCTAGTGATCAGCAGTCATTAGTTTAGGGGGCATTTGAAGGCATGGTCACGTGAGGCATATTTCTTAAAGTTACCAAGACCACTCAGTGTGAAGGAGAGCTGTGTACCCTGACTATCTTCTTGGGATGGTGTCCTTCTCCTTGTCACTGAAGACCATAAATCTCTTACATAACACCAAGCTATGTAATTTATTTGTCACGATACATGATTGCAGCTCTTATCTGCGGTGACACCCTACTGCCCGCAGCAGCCAGAGGATGTGGCACGTTTCCAAAACTCTGCAAGAAGTTACACTCAGGATATGGCGGAGCTGTGACAGACGAATATGAGGCACTCAGAAGGAGACTGTGAAACCATTAGACAGGGAAGCACACTGTGTGCACAGTAGTGGCAGCTGCAGCGCTGCTTGGGTGACTGCATTAATTGCTTTTTGTCTGACCGCGTTGTTCATTATTTGATATGTACCCGGTTCCTACATGTAAGGGGTCATTTCACAATTGCTATGAAAAGCGCTGTCATGGAAGAAGTAGCGTTTACTCCACATCAAGCCACATCCATCTAGAGTTCAACATTGCAGCATACAGGACATTTGTAAATGACATCTCATTTATATCACTCTATAAAATATAGGAGCTCCCTGAATGTCTACATTTACAGTTGAAGCCAGAAGTTTCGATACACTATATAAAAAGACACATCTCCATGTTTTTCTCAATATCTGACATGAAATCAGAATAAACCTTTCCTATTTTAGGTCAGTTAGGATTACCATAATCTTTAATATTTGCCAAATGCCAGAATAATGAGAGAGAGAGAATGTTTTAAGGCATTTTTATTACTTACTGCAATGTCAAAAGTTTACACACACTAAGATTACTATGTCTTTAAACAATTCTAGACTGCCCATATGATGATGTCATGTGTTTGGAAGCTTCTAATAGTTTTTTTTGGCAACATCTGAGTTAATTAGAGACACACCTGTGGATGTATTTTAATGCACACCTGAAACACACTGCTTCTTTGTGTAGCATCATGGGAAAGTCTAAAGAAATCAGCCAAGATATCAGAAAGAGAATTGTGGACTTGCACAAGTCTGGCTCATCCTTGGGCACAATTTCAAGATACCTGAAAGTGCTTCGTTCATCTGTACAAATAATTATACACAAGTACAAACAAGATGGAAACGTCCAGCCATCATACTGCTCAGGAAGGAGATGGGTTCTGTGTCCCAGAGATGAACATGCTTTGGCCCGACATGTGAATATCAACCCAAGGACAAAAGCAAAAGACCTTGTGAAGATGATGGCGGAAGCTGGTAAGATTATGTCAATAACCACAGTGAAACGAGTACTATATCAACATGGGCTGAAAGGATACTCTGCGAGGAAGAAGCCATTACTCCAAAAGAAGCTTAAAAAAGCCAGATTAATGTTTGCAAATGCACACAGGAACAAAGACCTTCATTTTTGAAGACATGTCCTGTGGTCTGATGAAACTAAAATTAAACATTTTGGGCATAATGACCATCATTACGTTTGGAGGCAAAAGGGAGAAACTTGGAAGCCTAAGATCACCATCCCGACTGTGAAACACGGGGGTAGCAGCATCATGTTGTAGGGTTGTTTTGCTGCAGGAGGGACTGGTGCACTTCACAAAATAGATGGCATCATGAGAAAAGAAGATTATGTGGCAATACTGAAGCAACATCTCAAGACATCAGCCAGGAAGTTAAAGCTTGGGCGGAAATGGGTCTTCCAAATGGACAATGACCAGAAGCATACTGCCAAAATGGTAACAAAGTGGCTTAAGGATAACAAAGTCAATGTTTTGGAGTGGCCATCACAAAGCCCTGATATCAATCCTATTGAAAATTTATGGGCAAAGCTGAAAAGGCTGCGAGCAAGGCGACCTACAAACCTGGATCAGTTACACCAGTTTTGTCAGGAGGAATGGGCCCAAATTCCGCCCAACTATTGTGAGAAGCTTGTGGAAGGATATCCCAAACGTTTGACCCAAGTCATTCAGTTTAAGGGCAATGGTACCAAATACTAATGAAATGGATGGAAACTTTTGACTTTGCAGTAAGTAATAAAAATGCCTTAAAACATTCTCTCTCTCCCATTATTCTGGCATTTGGCAAATATTAGAAATGATGGTAATCCTAATTGACCTAAAACGGGAAAAGTTTATTCTGATTTCATGTGAGATATTGAGAAAAAACATGCATATGTGTCTTTTTATCTAGTGTATGGAAACTTTTAAACTATGTACTGATATTTTTTTTTACTTAAATGCATGTAATTGCAGCTATTAATCGTTATTTCAATTGGATTTCATTAAAAAGTTTACACTGTTTAACTTCTGTGTGGCGCTATTTATTCCTGGCTGCAGAACGAATAGACTTAGAATCCATCAGCGAGCTCATTCTAATTGATTCTAATGGTCTGACGCAGGGGCCAACATACCATTGGCTGCACAGGGGCCCAAGAGGTAAGGGGGCCTACTTCTACCTCCAATGGAGATGGAATTGTACATTATGATGATCATTTGACTACAAAGGACCCCTATATTATTATTGCACAGGGGCTGTCTTCTGTCTATGTCTGACCGTAGAGTTTGTAACTTTTGTATCTGTCTTTTTTCTGAGCTCCTCTGACCACAGACCAAATCAATGTTGAATATGTAGAAAAAAAAGAACCTGTAAAAGTCAAAAGGATCAACATTTGTAATGAAACCCAATTGTAAAATTGTTTTTAATCCCAAATATATGCATTTAAGGGAAAAAAAATGTCTTTAAGGTGGGCTGTCCATCTTTGGGTATAATGATTTTTTTTATGTAAATGCATGTATTTTGGGCCAAAAAATATTATTGTAATTGGGTTTCATTCAAATTTTTACACCACTTGCCATCTATAGCCTCTGTGTTGCTCACTGCAGGATATGTGAACTAAGAATCTGTCAGTGAGCTCATTCTAAAGGTCCAATGGGAGGGTTTCTAACTCTTTTATCCGTCTTTTTTCAGCTCCTCTCAGTTGATTTATAACTACATCAAAGCTGAATGTACAGGGAAAAGGGTTTGTAAAACTCAAATTATGCAAAATTTTGAATGAAATCAAATAGCAAAAATGATTTTCCGCCCCAAACACCTTCACTGCCAGGATCAGTTCCCCAAAAGATTAGGTTCTGATATCAATGCATCTATAGGCAGGCAGAAAGTCTGAGGAAAAGCAGGAATGAAGACAAATCCTCTAACAAAGTGATTGGCAAACTTTCATATCTTTCCATGCTGCTGGACAAAATTATTGAAAAAAAAAGTTTAGTTACTCTTTAACTTTCTGGCCAATGGCCAATGGTTGACATATGCCATTGTAAGGTTATATATCAGAGGCACACATCGGAGAATAATCCTGATGTATATCTTCAACATTTAGCCATGGCATGCTATACACAGTACCCAAGACTATATATCTAGAGACTAGGCTGTGATCCTGTTAGAAATTTCACTTTATTAAATCTTTTTTGCTGTAAATCGCTATGTAAACATTCATTTCTCTTCTATAGGAGCTGATTTAGCGGTAACATTTACACTTGATCCTCGTTATTAAAACACCATCTGTACTACATAGATACAGAACCAGGAGCAGAGCTGTCCTTGTATCTGTCACACTCCTGTTCCTCACTTTTTAGATTTCATCAGTGCCAAATATGGATTCCAGCTTCAGGATCCGAGACAACAAGATTGCTTAGATGAGTACAAATTAGAAAAAAGTGTGTCATTATCTATTATGGTAAAATGCTAACTTTTTCTAGGCTAGACTTGTTTCCTTGATGTCAGTAAAGAATTATCTGCCTCCGCGTCAGTAGGAAGCAGTGTACACTATTCAGCCTATGATGAACCCATATGGAACAATCATATATTCGGTAGCCATATATTACCTGTGATGAGAGCGACAGCACTTGCCAGGACTGGAAAGTGCCCTTGGGGCACTTGCCAGCCGCATCCACATAGGGGTGTTAAAATTTGTCTTAAAAGGGTCATCCACGAGTGGACAACCCTTTTTTAAATGACAGCACTCAATTTGCACCTCAAATAAATATTTTCTTGGGTGATTAGCATTTAATAAGTGCCCATACTATTTGTGATGGCCAACGTTTCAGTCCTTCCCGGACCTTTTCCACAGCCTGTGTTGCAACCTATCAATTTTCTCATATTTGCTACTGACTCCATGTGAGTGCATAGATAGGTTGACAGGCTGTGAAAGAAGTCCAAGAAGGACTGAAACGTTGGCCATCACAAATTATATGGACACTTATTAAATGCTAATCTCCCAATAAAATACCTTATTTGTTGTGTTTTCCTATCATCTACTTTACTTTATGTCTACCATGGAACACCAAGATAGAGTGTCGACCATAAACCATTACTATCCCCTTATTAATAGGCCTGTTAAAAAAATAGATACCTTCTGCACTGGCTCCTCCATACTCTGCTCTGCATCTTCTGCCATTTTACTGAGGGCGTCATGTAAGCATGGCAACCAATCAGAACCTGATGATCAGTTGCAGCTGTCATGACTCTGTTGGTGGGTATCCCGGGGCCAGGGCCTCCTACCCTGTCCCTAATGCTAGGGGAGCCCTAGCTGGCCCGGTTCCCCGGATTACTTCTGAAGGTGAAGACGTCGGGGCCACGTACCTTATCCGAGCTCCTCAATCCGCCCTCAGTCTGTTCCCTTCCCCCACCCAGGGAAGAGGGGAGTAGTAGTGTAAGGCAGTACACCAACCAGACTAACAAGGTAATACAAACAGGGCTAAAGGAAAATACCAATCATACAAATACAGTATATGCACACAAACAACAGAGGTTAACACCGGGAAGTGAAGGATGGGGAACAAACTAAAATAGGAGAATAATAGGGTTAACACACAACCAAAACCATGCAACAGTCTAAGCTTAAATCCACCAAATGCCTTCTCAAACAACAACTCTCCACCAAACTCCTAGAACCATGCAGCATGAAGCTAGCTCTGGCAATGATAGCTTGCTCAAGCCCAGAATATAAAGAGCAAGGAGTAGCTAACAGTGAACAGCTGAGAGCCTAAATGAAGGTAAGCTTCCAAGGAGCTCACAACTGAGCAGATTAACCCCAGCACTGCTAACAGAAACCTGCACTGTTTAACCTTCTAGTGAGTGCAGGAGTGGAAGGAATCCAACGCTGCGGAAATCTGGCTCCTCTGTCACGGTAAACCCGTGACAGCAGCGTTCACAGTTCATCAGAGCTGAAGAAACAGTGTTCTTCCGGGTAGGACGATAGATGGCTCTGTAGATGGTTTCACTTCTATGATTACATTTCTACATTTTTTGTGTTTGGACTATTGGGACTTTTGTTGTTGATTTCAAATCACTTGGAAAATCCAGATTACCCGGATTAATAATATTCATAGATTAGCCAGTAGTGTTTGTAATCAGAAACTATTATATTATTAGGAAAAGAACACTAAAGTACTAAGTAATCTGGTCCTGGCCACTGCCAAGGACAGTACCTTGTGTTACTAGATCATAAGAACTAGTTACTGTAGTTGTGATCCTAGGAAATGGTTGTTCTACTTCATCACTGGGGATAGATAGGATCTTGGGTTCCGAATCACCAGATTTGGAACTACTAGTCTGTTAGAGACTGAAAAATATGCCATTAGGACACCATGGAGAGAAAAGAATCCAGCTTTGGTCATTAAGGTTGGGTCACATACCCACTGAGTCCATCAGTGACTGGACAATTGAACTGGGTCACTATCTCCGCAGGTTAAAGTTTCAAGTCACCAATATCTGTCCCAATCAGAGCTGGTCTGAACGATCAGAGGATCTTTCATTGGGTCCTAGACACTGACACAATAATGGACTCTAAAGATTCCTCAGAGGACAACCACTTTTTGCCAAAAATATTTAAAAAAATACATTTAACACAAAAAAACTAAGGGCCATGTGGGAAGCACGATGGCTCAGTGGTTAGCACTGTTGCTTTGCAAAAGAACAACATTTGCAAGGAGTTTGCGTGGGTTTCCTCCCACACTTTTGGAGACATACCAATAGGCAATTTAGATTGTGAACCCCAAAGGGGACATTGTCTGTAAAGCGCTGTGGATTTAATGGTGCTATATAATAAATAAATGTAAGCAATATATCATTTTTGATGATAGCATAAACTGCCCCCGGTGGTAGTCGTGTGAGTGGGCCACCCTCTCTTACAATAGCTTACCTTTAAGATGGCCAATCACCTTGGATAGTAGTCAGCCCAGTTTGTTTTCCTTCTGAACCTGCCATACGCCTGAGCCAAGTGTGTATTTCAATTAGGAGAGGGGAATAAGTCTATTCTGTGGGGGGCACAAAGAATCAGACATATTGAAATCAAACATGCCCAATCCTTCTTACCCCCAGCATCTGTTGATAAATGGGACAGTCGCCATTCACATTAGATAATAGGTTTTTGCCAAAGTAGGCAAGTTTGGATGACACTTGGCGACCTTTGATTGCTAGGGATGGGTCACCAGAGTACTGGCCCAATAAGCCACCAGATATTGGCTACAACAAGTGAAGAAGGAATCCAAACTCGTAAAATGTTTGCTCTTTCATGCTGGCAATAAAAGGAACCAGTTTGTGTCTTTATATCTGAGAGATAGAGAAGATAAGGTTATTTTTTTCCATGGGAATCCACAAAACGGAAAATTAATCTGTTATCAGATTTCGTGGAATTATACAGCGAAAGCCTGAGCCGAAGAAGTAAATTTCCACTTTGTAGTACTAGAGATGTCCAACAGATAGCAGCAACGTCCGATGAGAGCAAGTCGCAGACTGTTCTTACTGGCTTACGGGTTGGGGACATCACCGGAGTGCACTACACCGGAGCACTTGGGGGAGATACCTCTCTTTGTAGCAATGCATCGACATTCATAGATATGATCTTTTACATGATGGCGGAACCAGACAAACTTGTAGAGAGAAGCTCAGGAATCCTATCAAATAAATGATAGCATGGGGCATGGGAAGAACAAATGTGCCCTGTCATCTCCTACACTTCACGTCAATAATATAAAATTCGTCAAGATCGGTTGAGATGATATTTAACGTATAAGCAGCTAAGAAATGCTATGGAGACATCTATAATGCACGGAGCTCGGGATTATCTGGTAGATACATGTATCAGTGCTAAGTTTGGCCGTACTCAGAATCATATCTCAATATATAATCTGTGGATTCACAAAGAACTGCAGATAAATACTCTACTATATTATCTTAAAAGGCCACAGCCCCACTATCAGTATTTGGTCAGTATTCAGTCAGTACTTTTTCTCAGGAGTGGGAGGCGACACCAGGTGAGGAACAATCAGAGACTACTATGGCTAAGCTAAAAAAATGGGATTTTGGGGTGATACAGTACATGCTGTGAAGCTGCGAATGTGTGGCCACACGGGGGTCAGAGGTGACAAAGCTTGGTAAATCCCTATAAAGGGGTATGAGATTAGGAAAAGAGGATATTTATATACATATTATATATGTGTATATATGTATATATATATATATATATATACATATATATATATATATATATATGTATATATATATATATATATATATACACAGTAATGGCCAAAAGTGTTGGCACCCTTTAAATTTCTCCAGAAACTGAAGTATTTCTCCCAGAAAATTATTGCAATTGCACGTTTTGTTATACACATGTTTATTCCATGACCTAAGGCACAAAACCAGTTTTCTGACATTGGGCACTCTGCTGTGACCTAAAATCTGTTGGTAATCTTTAGATTTCATGATGCCTTGCATACAGTCAAGGTACCCAGTGCCAGAGACAGCCAAACAACCCCAAAACATCTTTGAACCTCCACCATATTTGACTGTAGGTACTGTGTTCCTTTCTTTGCAGGCCTCATTCCGTTTTCAGTAAACAGTAGAATGATGTGCTTTACCAAAAAGCTCTATCTTGTTCTCATCTGTCCACAAGACGCTTTCCCAGAAGAATTTTGGCTTACTCATGTACATTTTGGCAAACTGCAGACTAGATTTTTTATGTTTATATCAGCAGTGGGGTCCTCCTGAGTCTCCTGCCATAGCGTTTCATTTCATTCAAATGTCAACGGATAGTTCGCGCTGACACTGATGCACCCTGAGTCTGCAGGACAGCTTGAGTTTCTTTAAAACTTGATTCGGGCTGCTTATACACAATCCGGACAATCCTGCGTAGCAACCTTTCAACAATTTTTCTCTGCCGTCCACATCCAGGAAAATTATCTACCATGCCACTCAGACACACAATGCAAAGATTGATTAAAATTCTCCCCTTTTTATCTAGTTTCATATTTGTATGAAACAAAGTTTTTACCTACAATTTTAGAAAGGTGCCAACAATTTTGTTCGGCACATTTTGGGGGTTTTGTGTGACATTATATCCAATTTGCCTTTTTTTTTCTCAGTTTTTTTGTGTTGTTCCATGTATAATTGCAATGATTTTCTAGGAGAAATACTTCATTTTCTGGAACAATTTCAAGGTTGCCAACACTTTCGGCCATGACTGTATGTGTCTGTATGTATATGTATGTATGTATATATATATACACTGTGTTCCAAATTATTATGCAAATAATATTTTCTCAGATTTTCCCAAATTACCTATATGAATTGCAGTCATTGTAATTTTCCAGTCAAATAACTAATAGAGTACAATTGAAAGGTTTTTGTACAAACTGCCTATGATAACAGTATATTTAAAAAAAAATAAACTCAAACTGCACTCAAAATGCATGTTCCAAATTATTATGCACAGCAGAGTTTTCAACCTTTTCATTTTAATAAAGAACAAAAAAAATGGTCATTTTTGAAATTATAAGCATTAGCAGGTTATTACAAACTGAAATCAAACAGTTTTCAACTCAAAACTTTATTCTAGTTGATGTTACATTTGCACATAGGACCCCTTGTTCGAAAGGAGCTTCTGAACTCTCTCGTCCATTGAATTTGTCAGGTTTTGGATGGTTTCTGCTTTAATTGTTTTGCATGAGGACAGAATACCCTCCCAGAGCTGTTGCTTAGATGTGAACTGCCTCCCGCCATCATAGACACTCCTTTTGATGATGCTCCAGAGGTTCTCAGGGGGGTTGAGGTCAGGGGAGCATGGGGGCCACACCATAAGTTTGTCCCCTTTTATGCCCATAGCAGCCAGAGATGCAGATGTGTTATGTGCAGCATGAGATGGGGCATTATCATGTGGGTGTGGTTCTCAAATCTTCTTTGTGGGCGTCTTCTTGAGAACCACACCCAGTTGAATAACAATACTAGATTTATATACAGGGAAGAAGGGGCCATATCTCAGAAAAACGGAAAGGTGCAGGAAGAAAAGAAAAATAACGTTGGAATCAGGAGAACAGAGGCTTTTACACCAGGTTAAAAAATTAAAAAAATACATATTTATGGCAAGTGTTGTCCTCTTTAAACAGAAAATTAATCTCTGCTACATCTGTGTCCATGATTAAAAGACTGGTAAACCTAAAATGGTCTATAGCTAACAGTCTGGTCACCGGTAGTTGGCTTGTAGAAATGTCGGCCATCCATCAACGATTCAAATTGTACAATTCTCATCTATACAGACGCAGAGATTATTACCTTCACCTACCAGGCAGAATATTTACCATGTTTAGCAGACAGGCTCCCTTCATTATCTCCCCTCCATGGTGAATGAGATGATTGATGTGAGAGGTATCAGTGACTGCGCTGTAGATGGATAATCCCAGCAAGTATGCCTGTTATGCTAAATGGTCAGGTAATACCAGGGCAGAGGAGCATCATTGCCTCCTGTAATCTCCAGACCTTGACATAAGGTATAGTTAACCTGAGATCTGTAGAATTTTACTGTTCCTTAAAGGGGTTTACCAGTTTTAGAAGACCCCTGTCCCCTGGCTGCACATTGTTTCAATAAAACAAACTGTGCTTTACTCACCCCTCCTGGGTCCAACCCTTAGTCTCCACCACTGCTCTGGGTGTCCCTTATTGTCTGCATCGCTCACATAACGTTGACAGCACTGCAGCCAATCAGTGAGCTCGGCGGCTCGTGCAGTCTAATCGGGCAGTGCCATTAAGCTCAGAGATTTAGTACTAAACCTGGGGAAGGTGAGTTAAGAAAGTTTTTTTTTTTTTTTAGCCAACTGTATCAGGGGTTTTATGAAAGCGGAAAGCCCCATTTAAGGTTCTTTTCAACATTTCAAATGATTGACAAGTTTTCGGTATAAATGTTCTGTCCCGATCATTGGCCTGAGTACACAAGGCAGCGATCTGCTGATATTCGACAGCTGATTGCATCTTTTATGCTACCTGAAAATTGTAGTTTTTGTCTGGTATTGCAGCTCACTGCTATTAAAGTGTGCAGAGGAGAGCAGCAGCTCCAACACCATAATCCTATAAGTCAATATCGACTCTTTAACAGGCCTGGCCACGTCACTTAGGATAGGAGACCAAACTAAAATCTCCATTTCCATTCAGCAGCTTTGTTTATTTTTCCCCTCATCAGTGCAAAGTAAGAAATTGGTTGGCTTCGTTGGTGGTCTTATGTATAAAATTTTTCCTTAAAGAGACCGCCAAGTTGTTGTAGAGAGACTTATAGGCCATGCAAAGGTCTCTAGGAAACTGATACTGAAATGACTTACTAGGGTATAAGGACAGGAATTGTCAAATTGATATCCCCCTTTTTTTTTTTTCCATAAAACTATTATATTTGTTGATCAAAAATTCTATACCCCTCCTACAGTTACTGGGAGGCATCTCCACTTTATGGTTGCCCCATTGCTTTGAAGTTTTAAAGATAAGAACAAAATGAATTTGGTCATGTAAGCACAAGGTGAGGACCCTCAGCTCTTCTTCCAAAAAAAATGGTGTCTCCACTTTGTTTTGTGGAATATAGGATGATCTAATGAGCTTGTTCGAACAGGATCCAGTGTAAACGTGAAGGTTGCTGTAGTTCTAGCTCGATGCAATAATTAGATATCTGTTTTGTATTCTAAATTACAATAGAAAAATGTCAATTACTTGCATCGTTCTCCTAAATAAATGAATAATGATGAATACATTTCACAATCTGCCATCATCACGTCTCAGATAATGGTAATCTGATGTCTAGAAACAAACATTAGCTGAATGGCTGATCATTAACGCTCATTGTGTTACATCTGCCTTACAAATTAGAGATCCTACAAGTCCCATGGACTTTTCCTACGTTAAGCAGAACAAACAATCCCTCGAGTGATTCATGTGTCACGTAAACAGCGGTTATTATCTATCCACAGAATACGTGATCACTGGGTCCCCCACCAATTACAAGATCGGGGGTCCCACAGGTCCCGGTGCGAATGGAGAGGTAGCAAGCATTGTGACCACGACACCAGAACCGCTCCATTCACAAAAGGGACTCGGCGCCCTGTTCTTGGGATGGATCCCAGCGGTCATAGATTTATCACCAATTCTGTGAATAGGAAATATATGTTGCTTATAAGACAACCCCATTAAAGAAAATTTCTAGTTTCGGAAAATCCTTGTCCCCAGCTTCACTTTGTATTCTTTACTCATCCTCACCGGGTCCAGCACTGACACCGCTGCTGCTCCCTCTGTCTTGTTATGGTCCGCAGCACACAAGCGGCTCAGATTGGCTGCAGCGCTGTTAATGGTATGTCAGTCCTGTAGACAATAACAGACACCGGGTCCCGGCAGTGTAGATCCAACTGTGGACCCGGGGATGGTGAAAAAGGCTCAGTCAATAATGCTTATCACATTCTTATGAGTGCTAACTGAATCTTGGGACCCCCATAATCCCTAATACGTTAAGACAGATGTTCCTATGCCAGTAGTTCTGCATAGCAGGAGGACATGCCATGCAGGAGAACTGCTTTTGTTTTAGAGAGTGACAGATAATGGAAGATCCTTTGTTTTAAAGAGTGGTGAACTTGGTGGAAATTGGGAAGATCTTTGCTGGGAAAATTAGTGAAGGAATTAGGCAATGAACCCCTTTCATTCCAATAATTGGGGGATGGTTTGCAGAAACAATGCCAGTCAGGTTCATGGGAATTGTCAGGTATTTATAGAAATAGAGCAGAATTGCAATACCAGACATAGTTTACTGGTAAGGGTGGCGTTGTTTTGCCAAAAAAAAAAAAAAGGAAACTCCTTTACAGCCTGCGAATGACTAATAAATTGAGATGAGCGAACTCAAACTTAAAAATTCGGGATTTGTCTGGTGCTAAACTCCGAACACGGACTTTTCCTGGAAGTCTATTTTAATGTTCGGCGTTCCGGGAAAGTCTCGGAGGAGAGAGACGGAGGCGAAAGAGAGGGAGGAGAGAGGGAGTAGAGAGGGAGGAGTGAGAGAGAGGGAGGAGAGAGCGCGGGAGTAGAGAGAGGGAGGAGAGAGGGAGGAGAGAGAGAGGAGAGAGGGAGGAGTGAGAGAGTCGGAGGAGAGAGCGCGAGAGTAGAGAGAGGGAGGAGAGAGAGAGGGAGGAGAGACAGGGAGGAGAGAGAGAGGGAGGAGAGAGAGAGGAGAGAGAGGGAGGAGACAGCGCGGGAGTAGAGAGAGGGAGGAGAGACAGGGAGGAGAGAAAGAGGGAGGAGATAGAGACGAGAGAGGGAGGAGAGAGAAAGGGAGGAGAGAGGGAGGAGAGAGAGAGGGAGGAGAGAGCGCGGGAGTAGAGAGAGGGAGGAGAGAGAGGGAGGAGAGACAGGGAGGAGAGAGAGAGGGAGGAGAGAGGAGAGAGAGAGGGAGGAGAGAGAGAGGAGAGAGGGAGGAGAGAGAGAGAGGGAGGAGAGAGGGAGGAGAGAGAGAGGAGAGAGGGAGGAGAGAGAGGGAGAGGGAAGAGAGAGAGAGGAGAGAGGGAGGAGAGAGGAATGAGGGAGGAGAGATAGAGGTAGGAGAGAGGGAGGAGAGAGAGAAGGAGAGAGGGAGGAGAGAGGGAGGAGAGACAGAGGGTGGAGAGAAAGGGAGGAGTGATGGAGGAAAGAGGGAGGAGAGAGAGGTAGGAGAGAGGGAGGAGAGAGAGGGAGGAGAGAGGGAGGAGAGAAAGGGAGGAGTGATGGAGGAAAGAGGGAGGAGAGAGAGGAGAGAGGGAGGAGAGAGAGAAGGAGGAGAGAGAGAGGGAGGAGAGAGAGA
This sequence comes from Phyllobates terribilis, assembly GCF_046119375.1. Lineage (NCBI taxonomy): Eukaryota > Metazoa > Chordata > Amphibia > Anura > Dendrobatidae > Phyllobates > Phyllobates terribilis. Next base: position 235,434,401 of record NW_027362767.1, on the reverse strand, counting down.
GGGAGGAGAGAGAGAGGGAGGAGAGGGATGAGAGAAAGAGGGAGAAGTGAGGGAGGAAAGAGAGAGAGAGGAAGGAAAAAGAGAATTTTCCAGTTCTAAAAGTTTGGGTTCCCATGTTTTCAATGGGGTTCTGGTTCAGGTTCAAGTTTGGATACAGTCCTGATACTGAACTTTAGACTTAAGTTCGTTTTGGATACCAGAACCCTAACTTCCACGTGTCCGCTCATCCCTAATCCCTACTAATAAATAGTACAATAGTCTGCAAGGTTTTTCTTCCCTGACTTGTTTGACTTTTTGGACCTTTGGAGTCAGTTTGAAAGCCTGATCACCACAGAGAAGATTCATCATCATCATCATCATCATTCTTCAGAACATTTCTCATTGTGTTTCCATAGAGTCCATGCAATGGCTTATAGACCGATATATTTCAGCGTCATTTTTCATCTGCCCTTGTCCCCTTGCAGAAAAAGTGTGAAATAATTAAAAAAATCCCAATGTCCTAAGGAAGCATTAGAAGAGTTAATCAAGCAGTATTTCGTATAAAGGCGTTGACGTGTCCCTTTAACTCCAGAGCCACGGCTTGCTCTGATAGCCCATCTCTCCCAGCCCGCACCGTTGCACAATTTTCCTTATCTGATAGAGCCAACTCCGCACCCGGCGCCCTCCCTTGTACTGCCAGCTGTCCCCTTAGTGATTTTATGCCTTTGTGTCTCTGCTCGGAGATTACACCTGCTGGCTGCCAGCTTCCTTTGATGTGTTACTCCAGGTGGGATCCAAACCCGAATTTGGGGAAATGTCATCAAATGTGAGACCCCCTGTAGTGACAGCTCGTATTTTGCCTGCCAAGCTCTCTGACGACTGAACACCCATAAAACCCATCATTTCATTCTCACTTTTTCACATTTGCCAACATTTGAAAACAATTTTCAAGGCGACTTTGAAGTCGGGGGGGGATAATCTGTTCTCGATGTTGTGTACAGGAAACTCCGGGAAGATGTACGACTCGGTATAATACCTAAAAGGACATGCAGGATGTAATTTGGGATTTCAAGTTTGTTCAATTCTTAGATAGCATGATTGTGTTCAGAATATAAGAAAATATATCTGATTTGTGTAGACACGAGCTATTAATTCCCCCCCGTCACACTAATCATTCGCCGGTAGCAATAGCCATACACATGTGGAGCATTGAATGGGTTGAAAAGAAGTTTTAAAGAACCTTTTCTATAAATTTGCAGGGACACTTACCCACTGAGCCAGCATAGATACAAGAGTATTATTCATGTCGGGAGATTGGGTGGTGGTGTCCTAGGAACTGGTTATGTACAAAAAGTTCCTGATGACTTACAGGGAATCTGTCACCAGGATTTTGCTACCTAATTTGAGAGCAGCATAATGTAGGAAAAGAGACCCTGATTCCAGCGATGTGTCACTTACTGGACTGTACTTGCTGTAGTTTTGATAAAATCACTGTTTCATCAGCAGGAGCTTACCACTAGTACACCTGCTTCTACTTATTCATAAGCTCTGTATAACTACGCCCCCATCATTGATTGGTAGCTTTCTGGCTATGCACAGTGGACACAGAAAGCAGCCAATCAGAGGTGTGGGCTGGGTTATACAGAGCTCAGCATTCAGAGAACTGCTAGATTTGCAGCAGAAAAAACTGTGATTTTATCAAAACTGCAGCATACAGACCAGTAAGTGATACATTGCTGGAATCAGGGTCTCTGTCCCTACATCATGCTGCTTAGATGGGGGAGCAAAAACCTGTCGAACCCGCTACTAGAAGCAGTGATTACAGTAATTAAAATAATTCATTATTTAGTAGAAACCTATGTAATCATTACTTTATTCTGCAAATACCATGACATTTACCTCTCAATCCTTTGCATTGATCCATAGATTATATAGGGCCCAGGACATTGCTAACTACAGGGATTGTATGTGCTAAGTGTATGTTTGTTTTAATGTCACTAATTCACATTGAAGATTCCCCCTGAGACTAGAAACGAAAAGATCCTCCCAGTAACAGCTGTAAAAAGAAGCGAAGATCTGTGTCACCATATAGTACAGTCACAGCTGAGAAAGCAGCTCTTCTAACCTAGTGTCCTATCACCATGTGTTTCCATAAATGGGCCTCGCCGTGTGGAGAAGAGCAGGAAACAGCCAACAAGCCATTATGTAACATATTATATCTTATAATTCTGCTATAATGCACTAACTTGTGATATCTTACAAATAAGACTCTAAGGAGTTACATCTCTCCTTGTGGAGAGTGACATGCCAGTGTAAGGAGACTTATAGGCCATGCTATGCTCCTCTGGGAAATTAATTATGCAAATTGCTTCTTCAGAGAGGAAAAGGACTTGAACTCTAGTGCCACCTATTCGAAGTAACAATCCTAAAAGTCAATATCGACCCTTTAACAAGCCTTGACATATGACTTAGGATAAACGCCAAACCAGAATCTCAATTTGCAGACATATATTTTGGGGTGTTGAGATCTGATTTGGCTGAATGAGTGGCCTCTTTAAAAGGCCAATTTGACTTTTAGGATTGCTACTAGGTGGCACTAGAGTCCAAGTCCTCTTCCTCTCTGAAGAGACAATTTGCATAAATGCAAGGTCTAAAACTAACCAAAGAAACTTCTCATAATCACTTTCCAGAAGTCCCGACTGTACAATTAGCTTTGTCTTATGATGCTCCGAATATTATTATTTTTGGTGCAGTTCTATCAATCTGTGCTTAAACAGCTAAAACCCCAAGTTTTTGATGACAATGTGGTGTAATTTCTACCAACCCCAACTTAAGTCTACTCTAATCTTTGTTCGTTGCGTCATCCTCTCCATTGCTGCAGCTTTGTTACATTATAGTGAACTTCCAGATGGTATAAAGCTATCAAAAGAGGTCTATCTAAAGATGGTCACTTGTCAGGCATCCCCAATCTAAAAAGCAAATTACCCTTACCTCCTCCCAAATATGTTTTCATGATGGTCCTAAACTAAATTTAGCTCCTGTCTAATATCTCATGATGGCCCATGCAACATAATTTTGGATTCAGGTCTATCAGTCTGCATCTCAAAAACTAGTATTATCCAGCATTGAGGTTCCGACAGGGCCAGGGTGTGGTTGCTTCGGTTGTGGCTAAGGTCTACCAACTCAACTAAAGTCTACCTGAAACAATCTCCCACTGAACTGGTATACCTTCTGGTGCTGTTAATTTGTTGAATTGCAATCACCTTCCTAATGTGAAGTCTGATAGAATAGAAGGAGGCTGTTCACTTGCCAGGAGTCTCCACTCTAAAACCTAAACTACCAATCTTACTAGATGTATGTGGTGGTTTCAGTTCTAAAAACTCAACTAAGGTCTACCTAAATGGAGGACATTGATGCATTATACTTTAACAAGGTCATCTTCCAAAGGTCTGATACTATCCAAAGTTGATCTTTATTCATGTTCACTTGCCAAGAGTCTGCACTCTAAACCCAAACTACCAATTACCTTTACTTCCAACCAAACATCTTTTCATGATGGTCCCAAACTAGATTTAGTTCCTCCCAAACATTTCATGATCATTTCATGAACATTCCATCATCATTTCGAGTTCAGTTCCATCAATCTAGATCTACAGAATTAGCAACATAGAGCTCTGAGCTCCTGCTTAGATGTGTGTGATTTAAGTTCTACAAACACAACTAAGGTCTACCTAAATGAAGGACGTTGATGTGTCATATCTTCTGATACTGCAACTTTGTTAAAAAGTGGTCAACTTCCAAAGGTCTGATACTATCCAAAGTTGATCTTTATTCATGTTCACTGGCCAGGAGTCTCCACTCTAAAACCAAAACTACCAACTACCCTTAGTTCTATCCCAAACATCTTTTCATGATAATCCAAAACAAGATTTAGCTCCTCCCAAACATTTCATGATTTGCCACCCATCATTATTTTGAGTTCAGTTTCATCAATCTAGATCTCCAAAGGTAGTGTTATACTGCATTGAGCTCCTGCTAGATGTGCATTGTAACTCTAGTTCTACAAACTCAACTAAGATCTTCCTAAAAAAAGGACGTTGATATGTCCTACCCTCTAAATTGTGGTCACCTAACAAACTTGAGGTCTAATACTATCTAAAATGGCTGTTTATTCATGTTCAGTCACCAGGAGCCTCCACTCTAAAACCTAAATTAACTTTAGTTCCATCAAATGTCTTCTCAGGATGGTCCATCCATTATCATTTTAAGTTCAGTTTTGTCACGTAGTTGTGTGGTTGCTAAGTCCTACCAACTCAACTATGGTCTACCGGAACCAACCCACCTTTGATGTGTCATGCCTTCAAGTGCTAAAGTTTTGTTGGCAAGGGTGGGAAACTGACAGAATAAGTTCATTGTATCTTCTTTGATATCAAAAGTTCTAGTCTGTCTCTTGACTGGTTGTGGAACATCTTTAAACTTGGCTCCTTCTAATATAATTGACAAAAAAAACTAAACACGCACAGTGGCCCTTTAACGAAAAAAATCCACAATATTTTTACATCATGGCGAGAAACATATAAATCTTATCAGCTTTATCTGCGTTCAATACACAACGTTACAGGACATCTCTCGGAATCTGCATTAGCGGAAAACAAAAATTCTTTTTTTTAAATATGTGTTGATTATTTTGCTCGTTATGCCACAATGATCGATCAGACCCTCAGAACAGCATTGCGAAGTAATGAGCCATATTGACCTCATTGCATCCAATTAAAACATTTTCACTGCCGCGTATATTGTATGTTCAATGGAATTTTCAGTGAAAGGTTTATATTTGTCATTAGAGTTCAATATCTTCTGGTGTCTCAAACTGTTCCTTACCGTAATTGTTTTCAAGCCATTCTCTACCCATTTCCATTTGTTTGCCATCTTTGATGTGTTTAGCAGAGCTTCATATTTATGGGAAATTCTTTAGATAATTTGGGTAAAATCCTATATCTTCATTGGTATTACTGATTGAAAAGGAACACTATGGATTGGTTTAGATGGTTCATTAATAAGATAAGCCACTTTCCCGTACACATTGATTGCAAATCTTGGAGATCCAGTCCGTAAGTCCGTACAAGAATAGGAGAGGTGGGATTTGGTTGCGAAGGAAAATATCGGACTGCTTCCCACCAACCTAGTCCCTAAAGTTGTCAGATGAACATTAGTCCATCTTATGGCCCCTATCCCAAATATTTTTACTCTCACATTTTTTCCCCCTAAATTCCCTTCCCCCAAAGAAACAGATGACTGCACTAAATTATACTGTAAATTTATGAAATGTTAGGGATCAATACTTCACTGACCTTTATATTTTTTTTCTATGTATGCGAACGTGGAGTTGCAATGTTCCCAGAGTCTGGAGATTCACTTAGGGATGAGTGATTGGCGTTGGGAATTTATAATGTCTTCAGTTACTTGAAACAATTTCTCAAGTTATGAAATATATCTATCAGGTCCATGGGATAGAGATCGGTATAGAGGGATTAGGTTCATGTGTACCTCAGTTATTAGAAGCTTGTCCTCTCCCATATGAAGGTATACCTCAATAAATATATGACGGGCATTCTCCTGATGACACTTAAATATCCTGATTAGTATCTTCAGGTATGGATGTCACAATAAAGAACCAAAGTAGAGGAATGAGGATCTCTTCTTAGGATCACGCTTTCTTTTTACAAACTCTGTCTCTTACACCCTTGAGAGAAGAAGAATAGAAACACGGGAGATCTTTAGTGTTTCATCTGAGGATAGGGCATGTTCAGTCTTGAAATGGATGGTTACACCATACGCCAAAATAATCAAACTCAAATAAGTTTTTTTGTGCTTTTAGTTGAGCCGACAAGACTAAAGATCTCCATGGTTTATTCTCTTGTTCCCTCAGTTGGTTGACAAGTTGACTTAGGCATCACCCTACGACTGTTTCACTGAGCTTTTTCCATGTTTCTAGTTATTCTGTCAACCTTGAACATAACATTGTTACCATCAAAAGTAGGATTTAATGTAGGGTATCTACAAAACCATAGGAGAGATACTTGTGGGGCAAAGGTGACAACTTTGGAGCTGTTTCATGATGATTTTATCGAACATGTTCCAAATGGAAATCCATTTATATATACTAAAGCAAAACATTCTTGAGGTTTTTGATAATTTTTTGTGTTGTGCACCCATCTCAGCTCCAGGACTGGGATCTGCTCCCTTCACCTATGGCCTCTGCCCTTTGCTGTGTTGGATTTAACAAGTTGCCTGGCAAAGTTCAGTGACATGATCTTCCAAGGCCATTTAAGGGCAACTCAGACACTCACATGTATATTTGAGTATTAAGTTTCAGATACATTGTGCTTTGTAGTTTGCCACAATCCAGTTCTCTCAGCTGTAATCATCTCTGCAAACACCTGTGGTTTCTACAACCTTCATCTATTTCCTGGCTCAGACCTGCTGATTAAGCCTTCATCTGCTGTAAGCATAACAAACTGTTATCGACTTGTTCACACTTCATCAGAGTGTATCTTCTCTATAAACAAGTTTGCTTCTACTCCATTGGTTTGCTGATTAACTCTTCATCTGCTGTAAGCGTAACAAACCCTTCACTTCCTCTGCTTGTCTATACCCGTGGCTCTGTGTCTTCTGGTTTCTCCTGCTCTTCTTGCCTGCCTGCTGTTCAGCTTACGCAGTTGTCCTGGTCCTTGCTGCTCCAAGTGGCAACCATTAAGTCCTGCCCGCTGTGCCATCACACTTGGTCCATGTGTTCACCTTGACCCATGACTTAGTGAATCCACCTCACCATGTGAGCCCTAAGATTTTGTTTGTAGAGCAGATGATATGGTGGAATTTATGGAACTCATTTATTTTCAAATTTTTTAGCGATGTTTTTTCTCTTTTGTATTGGATGGGATGCATTCAGAGAAAACCATCCATACGTATAATTGAGTAATGGAAATGCGACACACTGGTCATTCGCCGCTGCAGTGTCTGCCCTCTAAGCTTTCAGTGTTAACTACATTGTTTTCCTGAGGTCACATCTGCTGTCTACCAACTTCTATATGCTCAGAATCACATATAGTTTCCCACTTGACTAAAAAAACAAGATGTTCCACGGCCAGGAGCTAGAATCTAGCCTGTTTTTCCACTAAACAAGATATATGACCTGCACACACCACAGTAAAAGTACAGAAGTCGCCCATATACTATATCCAAAATATAATTGAATGCATGCATAAATAAATGTATAAAAACTTCTTCTTTCAATCTATCCTTTAACTGTAATGTGTCACCTGGGGTGGCCTGAAGTGAGAGCTACCGAGATATATATATGTCCCCTGAGACGTCTTAAGCTTTTGGGATCCATCTATTCCAGATTTCCCAGAACCATGTAATTTTTTCTCTGTTCAAATCAAATCGTCGTGCTCCCAATGCACTTCACTTGTCAAGAAAGCGCAAAATAATCTTCTAATTGTTTGCCACACTTGGCTCTGGAAGCTAGACATATGGTCTTTATATAGACTCAGCAACTATCATGTCAACAAGATACTAAAAGTCTTAAACTTTTTGTTGGCAATCGATATTATGTTGGAAGACGCTAGATTGGAGTAGCCTTGATGTTACTCTATTTCATATAGTGATCTATAATCTTTTGAAAGACTTAAAGAACCGGCGCATGCGCAGACTTGTAGCTCGGGCGGCCATTTTCCTGTAGATCACAACTTCAGGAAGATGGCCACGCACACCGGAAAGCCGCACACGCAGCTCTGGCCCGCAGCTAGACACCGGCCCCGGTCCCAGGCAGGCCCCGGCATGCAGCCAGACACCGGCCCCAGCCCCCAGGCAGGCCCCGGCACGCAGCCAGACACAGGCCCTGGTCCCGGCCACCAGGCAGGCCCCTGCACACAGCCAGACACCGGCAATGGTCCCGGCTCCCAGGCAGGCACCGGCACGCAGCCAGACACCGGCCCCCAGGCAGGCCCGGCACACAGCCAGACACTGGCCCCGGCCGCTACACACTGGCGCTGGGCCTCGGCCAGGCCCCAGGCCCGCGGCCAGGCACTGGGCCTCAGCAAGGCCCTAGGCCCCCAGCCAGGCACCGGACCCAAGCCAGGCACCGGGCCTCAGCCATCTCACCTCTTCTGCGGCAGCTGTCAGGTTCCTGAGGAAGGGAACAGAGGGCCCTGCGATCCTGCTCCACCACCACCGCAACTCCCTGCTGCTGGAGCATCGGCTTCCTGAAGGACCCTGCCTCCTGTGAACTTCGCTCCACTGCCCCCCAGGTAAGATATCATACCTATTCAGACTATAAGACAGACCCCCATCTTCTAAAAAACATTTTTTTCTATATTCCACCCCAAAATTTGGGGTGCGTCTTATAGTCCGAAAAATAAGGTAAGTATTTGATCACCTACCAACCAGCAATTCTGGCTCTCACAGACCTGTTAGTTTTTCTTTAAGAAGCCCTCCAACTCTGCACTTATTACTTGTATTAATTGCACCTGTTTGAACTCATTACCTGTATTAAAGACACCTGCCCACACACTCGATCAATCACACTCCAACCTCTCCACCATAGCCAAGACCAAAGAGCTGTCTAAGGACACCAGGAACAAAATTTTAACCCTGCACAAGGTTGGGATGGGCTACAGGACAATAGGCAAGCAGCTTGGTGAGAAGGCAACAACTGTTAGCACAATTATTAGAAAATGGAAGAAACACAAGTTCTTCCTCGGTCTGGGGCTCCATGCCAGATCTCACCTTGTGATTTAAGGATGAATCTGAGAAAGGTCAGGAATCAGTCCAGAGCTACATGGAAGGACCTGGTCAATGACCTGAAGAGAGCTGGGGCCACAGTCTCAAACATTACCGTTAGTAACACACTACGCCATCATGAATTAAAATCCTGCAGGGCAAGCTAGCTCCCTCTGCTCACGCCAACACATGTCCAGGCCCGTTTGACATTCACCATTGACAATCTGGATGGTCCAGAGGAGGCATGGGAGAAGGTCATATGGTCAGATGAGACCAAAATAGAACTTTTTGATATTAACTCCACTCGCCGTGTTTAGAGGAAGAAGAAGGATGCGTACAACCCCAAGAACACCATCCCAACCATGAAGCATGGTGGGGGAAACATCACACTTTGGGGGTGCTTTTCTGCAAAGGGGACAGGATGACTGCATCATATTGAAGGAGGATGTATCTCAATATTTTGGCCAACAACCTCCTTCACTCAGTAAGAGCATTGAAGATGGGTCGTGGCTGGGTCCTCCAGCATGACAATGACCCGTAACACACAGCCAGGGCAACTAAGGAGTGGCTCCGTAAGAAGCATTTCAAGGTCCTGGAGTGGCCTAGCCAGTCTCTAGACCTGAACCCAATAGATAATCTTTGGAGGGAGCTGGAACTCAATGTTGCCCAGCGACAGCCCCAAAACCTGAAAGATCTGGAGAAGATCTGTATGGAGGAGTGGACCAAAATCCCTGCTGCAGTGTGTGCAAACCTGGTCAAGAACTACAGGAAATGTCTGACCTCTGTAATTGCAAACAAAGGTTTCTGTACTAAATATTAAGTTCTGTTTTTCTATTGTATCAAATACTTATTTCATGCAATAAAATGCAATTTAATTATGTAAAAATCATACAATGTGATTTTCTGGATTTTTTTTTATTCTGTCTCTCACAGTTGAAGTGTACCTACGATAAAAATTACAGACCTCTCCATTCTTTGTAGGTGGGAAAACTTGCAAAATCGGTAGTGCATCAAATACTTATTTTCCCCACTGTATATTTTCTCTGAAACACCGGAGCATTTCGGGGAATATTATATCTGGCTGCCTGCTTTTTGGCAGGTTCCCTTTAAATACATCAGAAAAATTCAGAACAATGATTCACCACGGTGGGACATATTCAAACTTTCCCAAGTCTTGAAGTCTTCAAACTATGACCTCTGAGAGACAGTTCCATGACAAAAACGTGTCTCTGCTATATCCAGATGCATGTGTTAGGCTGTGTGCCCACTCTGCGTTTTTTAAGCGTTTCCGCAGAGGCAATTCTGCCGCAGAGATGCTTAAAAAACGCTTGGTAGAAGGTCTGCCATGTTCCCCAATGATAATCCGCATGTGCTGTGCACATGCTGCGGAAATTTCCGCTGCGGATTATAATTGCGGAAAAATCTGCAGCACTACCAATTATTTTGCGGAAGCGCTGGGTTTTCATGTACTGAAGTTACATTTTTGGCATGTCAAGTCTAGATACCAGTGTTACCGGGTGTAATGGAATCAGGCTATATTGATCTCTTCTACAGTTCCAGAATTTGGAGCACAAGCTCTTGTCTAAGGGGCAACGTTTCTCCTTTTGAAGACTGAGAAGCCAAGTCTGACATTTCAGAGTGAGGAGATTTATAGACCATGCATGCTCCTCTGGGAAATTAAATATGCACATTGTCTCTTCAGAGAGGAAGAATACTGGAACTCTAGCGACATCTATTGGAAGCAGCGATCCTAAAAGTCAATATCGACTCTCTAACAAGCCTTGCCATATGACTTAGGATAAAAGCCCTAACCAGAATCTCAATTTGCAGACACGATGTTTCGGGGTGTTACCCCTCATCAGTGCAAAGTATGAGATCTGATTTGGCTAGGTGAGAGGAGAACTCTAGCGCCACAAACTCTTAAATGTTTTGCACAGCAGAAATGACAGACGGTAAAAGAAGCCATGAGGATTGTAATATTTGGAAACTAAGATGACGTTGTACTTAAAATATTTTTAATTTTCCTTTGTCACCTGTGCTGTAGTTTATTTCTTGCTCTAAGATCATGGTTTATTTATATTGCCCTGAGGCCTACTTAGTGTATGTTGTTAGATACCTCCGATATACTGTAGACTGATAAAAATAAATAAGGACACCCTTACACATCACAGTAATGTACTTCGGAGATACCAATCTGCTCAATTACCAAACAGAAGTGATTGTGATCTGTGTCACCGGCTTTAGTGCAAATGAAAGTGATCACAGGAGTCCTGGAGAGGAACAGCAAGACGACTCCCAAAAAGGGAATGGTTTTGTAGGTGGTGGCCATGGATAATTTCCATCTCCTAATCTTTCCTGATTCTGCTCTCATCTTGCATTTTGCTGGTGTCCTTGTCACTACTTGTATCATGAAGCGATACCCGCTGCCAATTAATAGGTCATCCAGTTCCTCAAGTATGGTACATTCATATGTGCCATCGCAAGACGGTTTGCTGTATCTCCCAGCACAGTCTCAAGAGCAATGAGGAGATACCAGGACAAGGTTGATACATGAGAAGAGCCCGGACGTGGCCATAGAAGGTCATCAACCTAGTAGAAGGTCTGCTTTTGTGCTTCAGAGTCCCACAAAATTACCTCAAGGAGGCGACTAGCGTACATGTTTCTGAGCAAACTTTTAGAGACAGACTCAGATGGCTTAGGATGTCCTGTGGTGGGACCTGCACCCACAGCGCAACACTGTACAAGTTGATTGGCATTTGAAAAACAAGAGAATTGACAGCTCTACCACTGTCACCCATTCATTTCACAGATGAGAGCAGGTTCACGCTGAGCCCATGTAACAGATGTGAAGGAGACGCCATAGTGAACATCTGGCTGCCAGCTACATCATCCAGCATGACCAGTTTGGAGATGGGACAGTAATGGTCTGGGGAGACTTATGCTTGGAGGGTCACACAAAACTCCATGTGATAGCCAATAGTATCCACTTCTGCTACGTACTGGGATGAAATTCTAAGCCATTGTCAGACCTTACCCTGGAGCAGTGGACCCCAGTACAGGACAATGTATGGCATCATGTGGCCAAATAGTGTAGGCAGTTCATGGATGACCAATGCATTGATGACATTGACTGGTCCTCATATTAACCACACCAAAATAATCTTGAGAACCTCAGGGACATTATGTACTAGTGCATCCTATGCTGCTAAATAGTGCCGCAGACAGTACAGGAACCCATGATGCTCTGATCCAGGACTATGAGGAAATTCCCCCAGGACACTATCCTCCAACTTGCCAGGATCAAACCGCTAGGTGTGCACATAGCGCAAAGGGACCATACACACCACTGAGCTGCCAGGATGAAATTCACACAAATTGGATTAATTTTTTACTTCAATTTTTGGAGTGATTTGGAATCCAGCTCTCAGTTGGTTGATGATTCTGGCTTCCATTATCTGTTGATACATTGACTTGTTCTCAACAGTTTATACAATTAATATCAGGAAAGATTTTAAACTTGAATCGGGAAGGATTTTTTTCCCTAATATGGAGCAATTAGCATCTGCCTTATGGGTTTTTTGCCTTCTTCTGTATCAACATGTTAGGCTATAGGTGGAACTCGAAAAACCTATGTCTACCTTCAGCCTTAAAAACAATGAAACTATGAATCTCCAACATTAGATATATGAAGATAATGCTTTCATTGCTTTGCAGGAACCAGGGAGATCTTCAGATACAATTTAGGACCAATAATTACATTTCTTAACTGACCTCAAATTGTCTTAATATTGTTCTTCTCTCCTGAGTTCCATATCTACTTTATGGTAAGGCATGTCCACAAGTGTCCTTCTTCATTACACAATTCTCTTTGATGAATTAGTATTGACCAAATCTCAAAATGGGTTTCTTTTGAGAAAATAAAGCTCAATACCTCCCCATCCCATGGGATCTCCATTGGTGAAATTCCAGCTGATCTAAGTGTGTCCTCTAGATGCCCTTTTTGATTCTTCACACAGAATTGATGTTTTGTCTTGTATCCGCCTGGTCATAGCCAAGGTGAGATTGTCCAACGTACACACTACTATTAAATAATGTATGTTTTGCACAATACTCCTACTCCATAGATCTGTTGCATACATTATAACTCTAGATGGAACAGAAGATACTGTTTCATGAAGATATTTAGCTTTGTATATACTGGATTCAAAATAACCAAGCAATGTGAACTGAGGTCTAAGATGGTAGACATGCAAGAAATAGGAGCATGTTCACACTAGCAAAAAGAAGCAAAACCTACAAAAGACAAAAATATATCTCATACCCTACCATCATTATATATAAATGTAAAGCAAAGTTGCATAATAAATATAGGGTACTTAGTGAACTATTTTTGATCAAAAAAAGTATACAAGCCGTCCCACCAGCGGCAAGGTGACCCTAAATTGGGACGGTACCTATACTGCCTATATTAAATACCTTACTGTATATCAAAGTTGAAGTAATGCATATAAAAGGGTAGACAAATAGGACCGGGTCCCAACTCCAGACCACCTAGGCCCGTGGTAAGCTACATATATACTAATCAGCTCAACAAAGGGGATGCCACACCCTTAAATTGCACAGAATGCAAACAAGAAAAAAAACCAAGCAATGTGAACTGAGGTCTAAGATGGTAGACATGCAAGAAATAGGAGCATGTTCACACTAGCAAAAAGAAGCAAAACCTACAAAAGACAAAAATATATCTCATACCCTACCATCATTATATATAAATGTAAAGCAAAGTTGCATAATAAATATAGGGTACTTAGTGAACTATTTTTGATCAAAAAAAGTATACAAGCCGTCCCACCAGCGGCAAGGTGACCCTAAATTGGGACGGTACCTATACTGCCTATATTAAAAACCTTACTGTATATCAAAGTTGAAGTAATGCATATAAAAGGGTAGACAAATAGGACCGGGTCCCAACAAATAGGACCGGGTCCAGACCACCTAGGCCCGTGGTAAGCTACATATATACTAATCAGCTCAACAAAGGGGATGCCACACCCTTAAATTGCACAGAATGCAAACAAGACAAAAAAACAAGCAATGCTTTACATTTATATATAATGATGGTAGGGTATGAGATATATTTTTGTCTTTTGTAGGTTTTGGATTCAAAATAAGCCTAATGATTGTTATGGTATAATTGAAATATTACAAAATAATGTCCTGAGGAGGAACCATGAATACCCATCCATTGCATATAGGGTTCTTGCAAACTTCCAGTTGACCATTAATCAAAATGGTTGAAGCATCTTATATGTAACTGGATCCAATTTCAATCTAGATGCTTTTCTTCAAAATTTGATCACCACCCTGTTATGCACACGCCCGGGCTGAGCGGCGTGTGCGTGTGATAGTAGTGATTCCACTGGACCGTGCCGGAGAGTGAATGCCTGGAGGGGCGTGACTAAGTATTCACCCGATCCGACCAGGGTCGCACGACGGCATACGACGCCAGTGCACCAAGGAGGAACCGAGCAGAGGGACCAGGTGCTACTCCAGGACAGACCCCGGACACGGCTGTTGACCCACACAGGGGAATACAGGAACAGGCTGGTAGGCTGGCACACAGACTGGAGGGTATAGGCAGGCACGACTGGTATGCAGGCAGGCGGGTAAAGGCAAGCGCAGCTAGAGTGCAGACAGGGAGGCACTAGCAGGTAGGAACACAGGCGGGATAGGACCCAGTACACACTGGGACTCAGGAACAGGCAGGTTAGGCTGGCACAGACTGGTGGATATAAGCAAACACGGCTGGTATGCAGATGGGTGGATACAGGCGAGTATGCAGGCAGGGAGGTACTGGCCGAAAGGACGGGCTGGAGCACAGAAAGGTTAAGACCCAGTACAGACTGGGTCACAGAACCGCAGATGCGGTAGACAACCACAGCAGAGAGGGAACGCCCGAAGCGGTGGGCAAGAACAGAGCAGGACGGGGCTGCAGGAGCAGCGAGCACAAGCAGGGCAGGACAGGACTGCCGGAGCAGCGAGCACAAGCAGGGCAGGACAGGACTGCCGGAGCAGCGGGCAGAAGCAGGGCAGGACAGGACTGCCGGAGCAGCGGGCAGAAGCAGGGCAGGACAGGACTGCCGGAGCAGCGGGCAGAAGCAGGGCAGGACAGGACTGCCGGAGCAGCGGGCAGAAGCAGGGCAGGACAGGACTGCCGGAGCAGCGGGCAGAAGCAGGGCAGGACAGGACTGCCGGAGCAGCGGGCAGAAGCAGGGCAGGACAGGACTGCCGGAGCAGCGGGCAGAAGCAGGGCAGGACAGGACTGCCGGAGCAGCGGGCAGAAGCAGGGCAGGACAGGACTGCCGGAGCAGCGGGCAGAAGCAGGGCAGGACAGGACTGCCGGAGCAGCGGGCAGAAGCAGGGCAGGTCAGGACTGCCGGAGCAGCGGGCAGAAGCAGGGCAGGACAGGACTGCCGGAGCAGCGGCCAGAGGAGTCAGAGCAGGCTAGGCTGAGTAGGGGGGACAGGGCTCTGTTCACACGGAACAGACAGGAAGGGAAAGGCAGAGCCAGACACCCACAGGGTACTTGCAGTGAAGTAGCGAGTGGACCACAAACTCACAAACGGGAGAACAGAGACAACAAGCAGGAGTTAGGTACGAGTTCAGACTCTGCAGAAAAAGGAAGGGAACGGACATAGAGGAAAAACAGGTAAAGGATAGGAGAGAGTTCAGACTGGAACTGAGTGTACGGAGGAGACCGACACTGCAGCGGGATACAGGAGCGGGTCTGGGAATACGGCCCCCAGAGAGGCAGGATGAACAGGCAAGGAGCGTGTACAGACAGGTAAGACAAGATACAGGAACAGGTCTAGGTAATCGGCCCCTAGAAGGCAGGAGGAACAGGCTAGGAGCGTGTTCAGACAGGTCAGACAAGATACAGGAACAGGTCTAGGTAATCGGCCCCTAGAAGGCAGGAGGAACAGGCTAGGAGCGTGTTCAGACAGGCCTGGAAATACAGCCTCCAGGATAGGCAGACAAGAGAACACAGAACGGGACCTGGCACCTTCAGAGTGCAAGCACACACTGAAAGAAACACTTATGCTCAGGCAGGGATAGAAGGGAGCTGCTGAGCTATATACCAAGTGTCAGACAGCAATAGGCTGAGGACGCACAAGGGGTGTGACCCACAGCAGGTACAAAAAGCAGGAAGTGATCGGGCGCCGCCCTTAAGCAGCAGAGACAGACACAAACAGACAGCATGGAGGGAAGCCAGAGAGACACTCTGGACAGGAGATCAAGTGCGCTCTCTTGCACAGTGGGAGATGGACCACCATGCAAGGACGCCGCCAGGTATGTTACAGTACCTCCCCCCTTACGCCCCCTCTTCTTCAGGCCTGCCAGAATCTTCCGCAGGGAATTCGAGGACCAGTCGTTCACTGGGTTGGAGGGGGACAGAGACTTGAGGGTAATCTCTGCTTCGAGGTACATCTTGTCAAGCTCACAGGAAAAAATAGACGGGTTATCAGGTACATAATGAGGAAAAGTCACTGTCTCATTGTTATCTGGTGGTACCCCGGAGGATTCAGGAAACAACTGGAGGTCCTCCGCCGGGTCAGAAGAGTGCAGAGGCTCAGAGAAAACAACTGCTTCAGAGTACACTAGGTCGGACTCACTGGAGGAAGCAGGCGAGGTATCGGGTACCGAGTATAGGAAAGTCTCTGTCCATTCACCACCAGGTGGCACCCCGAAGGGTTCTGAACACAACTGGAGGTCCTCCGCCTGGTCGGAGGGGTGTAGAGACTCGGGAGTAACCTCTGCTTCGGAGTACACTAGGTTGGACTCACTGGACGAAGCGAGCGAGGTATCAGGTACAGAGTATAGGAGAGTCTCTGTCCTTTCACCACCAGGTGGCACCCCAAAGGGTTCTGAACACAACTGGAGGTCCTCCGCCTGGTCGGAGGGGTGTAGAGACTCGGGAGTAACCTCTGCTTCGGAGTACACTAGGTTGGACTCACTGGAGGAAGCAGGCGAGGTATCGGGTACCGAGTATAGGAAAGTCTCTGTCCATTCACCACCAGGTGGCACCCCGAAGGGTTCTGAACACAACTGGAGGTCCTCCGCCTGGTCGGAGGGGTGTAGAGACTCGGGAGTAACTTCTGCTTCGGAGTACACTAGGTTGGACTCACTGGACGAAGCGAGCGAGGTATCAGGTACAGAGTATAGGAGAGTCTCTGTCCTTTCGTTACCAGGTAGCACCCCGAAGGGTTCAGGAGACAACTGGAGATCCTCCGCCTGGTCGGAGGGGTGTAGAGACTCGGAGGTAACTACCACTTTGGGGTACCCATTGTCAGGCTCACAGGACGAAGCGGACAAAGTATTGAGTACCGGGTGTAGAGAAGTCTCTCTCCATTTGTCATCGAGTGGTATCCCGGAGGATTCAGGAGGCAACAGGGGATCCTCCGCCAGGTAGTAGAGGTGCACAGACTCAGAGGTAACCACAGCTTTGGAGCATCCTTGGACATGCACACCGGTTAAAGAGAGAGAAGCATCTGATGCCGGGTGCAGGAAGTTCTCCTGTGTGGAGTCTGGATGGGCAGAAGTCTCTTCGGGCAGGAGAACTGGTGCACTACCCACGCACATTACCCATTGGGGTTTCTCCGGGATACAGGGAGATGAAGCTTCAGTAGGGACTTCTAGGTTGGGGTCAGGAGGTCTCAGGGAGGACAGACCCTGGCGTGACGGCTTGCCTCTACGTCTAGCACGTCTGGACTGCCTCTTGAGGTTGAGAGAAGTATTCCGGAAAGCGTAGTCACCCTGTGAGGATTCTGGGTGGGCAGTAGTCTCATTGGGCTGGAGGACTATTGCGCTACCCACACACATTACCCATCGGGGCTGCTCCGGGATATTGGGAGGTGAAGCTTCAGCAGGAGCCTCCGGGTTAGGATCATCGAAGACCATTAGAAAGGCCACCAGGAAGGCCATTAGGTCCCGGAGGATCGGATCCTGTGTTTCATATAGGGGGTTGATCCATTCCAAGGCATCACCCGCCAGGTAAGACATCATAAAGGCCACTTTAGCCCAATCGGAAGGAAAGTAGAGAGGGTAGGCCTTAAAGTGTAGCATGCATTGCTCCACAAATGCACGACACTGTCTTGGATCCCCATAGTAACGTGGCGGATCCGCAGGAACGAGAGCTGATAGATCCATCTGGACGGTGCGTAATTTCGCCTGGAACTCAGCTAAGAGAAAAAAAATTTATTTATTTATTTTAATGCATATATTCGCTGGAAAACTTCTCAGAGGGCGAAGGCCGTGGGGCTCAACGGGAACCATGGCCTGAGCATGCTGTTATGCACACGCCCGGGCTGAGCGGCGTGTGCGTGTGATAGTAGTGATTCCACTGGACCGTGCCGGAGAGTGAATGCCTGGAGGGGCGTGACTAAGTATTCACCCGATCCGACCAGGGTCGCACGACGGCATACGACGCCAGTGCACCAAGGAGGAACCGAGCAGAGGGACCAGGTGCTACTCCAGGACAGACCCCGGACACGGCTGTTGACCCACACAGGGGAATACAGGAACAGGCTGGTAGGCTGGCACACAGACTGGAGGGTATAGGCAGGCACGACTGGTATGCAGGCAGGCGGGTAAAGGCAAGCGCAGCTAGAGTGCAGACAGGGAGGCACTAGCAGGTAGGAACACAGGCGGGATAGGACCCAGTACACACTGGGACTCAGGAACAGGCAGGCTAGGCTGGCACAGACTGGTGGATATAAGCAAACACGGCTGGTATGCAGATGGGTGGATACAGGCGAGTATGCAGGCAGGGAGGTACTGGCCGAAAGGACGGGCTGGAGCACAGAAAGGTTAAGACCCAGTACAGACTGGGTCACAGAACCGCAGATGCGGTAGACAACCACAGCAGAGAGGGAACGCCCGAAGCGGTGGGCAAGAACAGAGCAGGACGGGGCTGCAGGAGCAGCGAGCACAAGCAGGGCAGGACAGGACTGCCGGAGCAGCGAGCACAAGCAGGGCAGGACAGGACTGCCGGAGCAGCGGGCAGAAGCAGGGCAGGACAGGACTGCCGGAGCAGCGGGCAGAAGCAGGGCAGGACAGGACTGCCGGAGCAGCGGGCAGAAGCAGGGCAGGACAGGACTGCCGGAGCAGCGGGCAGAAGCAGGGCAGGACAGGACTGCCGGAGCAGCGGGCAGAAGCAGGGCAGGACAGGACTGCCGGAGCAGCGGGCAGAAGCAGGGCAGGACAGGACTGCCGGAGCAGCGGGCAGAAGCAGGGCAGGACAGGACTGCCGGAGCAGCGGGCAGAAGCAGGGCAGGACAGGACTGCCGGAGCAGCGGGCAGAAGCAGGGCAGGTCAGGACTGCCGGAGCAGCGGGCAGAAGCAGGGCAGGACAGGACTGCCGGAGCAGCGGCCAGAGGAGTCAGAGCAGGCTAGGCTGAGTAGGGGGGACAGGGCTCTGTTCACACGGAACAGACAGGAAGGGAAAGGCAGAGCCAGACACCCACAGGGTACTTGCAGTGAAGTAGCGAGTGGACCACAAACTCACAAACGGGAGAACAGAGACAACAAGCAGGAGTTAGGTACGAGTTCAGACTCTGCAGAAAAAGGAAGGGAACGGACATAGAGGAAAAACAGGTAAAGGATAGGAGAGAGTTCAGACTGGAACTGAGTGTACGGAGGAGACCGACACTGCAGCGGGATACAGGAGCGGGTCTGGGAATACGGCCCCCAGAGAGGCAGGATGAACAGGCAAGGAGCGTGTACAGACAGGTAAGACAAGATACAGGAACAGGTCTAGGTAATCGGCCCCTAGAAGGCAGGAGGAACAGGCTAGGAGCGTGTTCAGACAGGTCAGACAAGATACAGGAACAGGTCTAGGTAATCGGCCCCTAGAAGGCAGGAGGAACAGGCTAGGAGCGTGTTCAGACAGGCCTGGAAATACAGCCTCCAGGATAGGCAGACAAGAGAACACAGAACGGGACCTGGCACCTTCAGAGTGCAAGCACACACTGAAAGAAACACTTATGCTCAGGCAGGGATAGAAGGGAGCTGCTGAGCTATATACCAAGTGTCAGACAGCAATAGGCTGAGGACGCACAAGGGGTGTGACCCACAGCAGGTACAAAAAGCAGGAAGTGATCGGGCGCCGCCCTTAAGCAGCAGAGACAGACACAAACAGACAGCATGGAGGGAAGCCAGAGAGACACTCTGGACAGGAGATCAAGTGCGCTCTCTTGCACAGTGGGAGATGGACCACCATGCAAGGACGCCGCCAGGTATGTTACACACCCTTTTTTTAATGATTAATTAATAACCTAATAGGCCAAGTACACACAAGACATACCAGTAGCTTCAGATTTTGGTTGATGGTCTACCTCCTAAGCTTTCATTGTCTAATTAGGTGGCATGGTCTGTGCCAAGGATATCTTCCCTCTACATCATTCTTGAGTCATAAACCAGCTCACGTCCAGTCTAGAATACTTCACCACCAATAGCATATATATTCATCTTATCAATGTATTGATCTCTACAAGACCTGAAATTCATTTCAAGTATCCAGAAGGCACATGGTAAACACATCTCTATGGAGCTCACTTTAGCTGTGACCAAGAGCTGTAAAGTCTGTAGCACTTGGTTTACCCATTTTCCCTCTTAAGGCCCAGTCACACTTAGAGACGCTGCAACGATCCCGACAACGATACGACCTGTCAGGGATCGTTGCTGCGTCGCTATGTGGTCGCTGGTGAGCTGTCAAACAGGCAGGCTCACCAACGATCAGGGGAGCAGCGACATCGTGGAAAGAATCTTTCCACGATGTCCTGCTCCGGTTACCAGCCTGCTGCTGAAGCAGGAGCAGGCTGGTAACCATGATAAACATCGGGTTACTAGGGGCACACGCGCACCTAGTAACCTGCTGTTTATCATGGTTACCACTCTGCTACGGTGAGCGGGAGGTTACCGCTCACTTTAGCAGGCTCGTAACCATGATAAACAGCGGGTTACTAAGTGCGCGTGTGCCCCTAGTAACCCGATGTTTATCATGGTTACCAGCCTGATCGCTGCTCCCGCTGGTCACACACAGCGATGTGTGCTGACCAGCGGGAGGGCAACGACCAAAAAATGGTCCAGGACACTTTGCAGCGATCAGCGACCTCACAGCAGGGGCCTGATCGCTGCAAAGTGTCACACATAGCGACATCGCTGGTGAGGTCGCTGTTGCGTCACCAAAACCGTGACACAGCAGCGATCTCGCTAGCGATCTCGCTATGTGAGACGGGGGCTTTACTTTCATCTACTTATCAGGGTAAAGGACTTTAAATGCTGATAGAGATCCATAAACAATAAAAGGTCCATAAACACCAGGAATAAAATGATTGACATGATATGTTCTGCATCGGTCTCAGTGACCAAAGAGTCAGCTCTTCAAACCTACTAAGCTGCTATGGTTACTGACAATAATTCACACCGGGAACAGAAAAGGGAAGGTTGGCTCCCAATAAAACCAGAATTTGGTCAAAAGCGTAGCTTAGGTCAGGGATGCCCAGCCTGTGGCTTGGGAGTCAGATGTGGCTCACAGGTGTCACGCAAGGTGTGGGAAAGACTTAGTGCAACACAAAGGGAAGAGGGAAAGGGAGCCCAGACTCTAGGGAAAGGGGAGAAGTGGAGACCTCCTGTTACGGGTCTGGGTGGTGGAGCCTCTGTGCTTCGGTGCAAGGAGGGACCAGAGGGGCATAACTAAGTGCCTACTCGGACTGACCCAGGTCACACGGCGGCTTAGTCGACTCCGTGAACCCTTGAGGGACCGGGGAGGTGAACCAGGTGCCACTCTGGGACCGAACTTGTGTGAGAGCAGGTGACTCCCACGGGTCAGATGACAATAGCTGACCGGTACAGCGGATTAGCACGGCAGGAAAGCTGGCGGGTGATCCGGGTGGATAAGCAGGCAGAGACGGCTGATAGCCAGACAAGTGCTCCTGGTAGGCAAGCTGGCGGGCACGACAGGTAACTGGCAGGTGCTCCAGATAGGCAGACTGGCGGGCACGGCTGATAGACAGACTGGTGGGCAGGACTGTTAGACAGACTGGCGGGAAGGACTGTTAGACAGACTGGTGGGCAGGACTGTTAGACAGACTGGCGGGCAGGACTGTTAGACAGACTGGCAGGCAAGGCTGACAGGCAGCGGGACCTGAGAGCTGAAGAAAGTGTTAGCACACAAAACCACAGCCTAGCACAGGCACCTCCATTTTGGAGCAGGTGCCTTATAAAGGGGAAGTCCTCCGACCATTGGCCGGGGACTCTTTAGGACGGCGCGCGCGGCCCCTTTAAGAGGGGGCGTGCGCCCTAAGCACAGTGCCCGGGAAGCTGCGCGCGATGCGCGCCGCAGCAACAGCAGAATGGGAACAGGAAGACGCCGGACTGGGACCATGGCGGTGAGGGGAACGGCGTCTCTGTCCGGCAGGAGGCAGAGACGCCGATGCTACACCTCCTAGGTTGATCTAGCATCACCATGTCTCCCCTAACGTCCTCTTTACAAATCGCTGCTTGCGTGCCTCACCCTGTCTTTCCCTGGCGTATGACTAAGGCTAGGGAAGAGAGGAGATGAGCACTAGTCGATCTCCACTAAACACTATAGAAAACAAGGGTGGACAAACAGGGGGAAATTGCTTAGCTTTAGACGAACTCCAGACAAATGTGCACCCATCTTCAAGCTCCAGAGAGGACGAAGTACTGCTCTTGCTAAAGCTTTCACAGGTAGTAATGAATATCGCCGGAACCTCCCCCTGAAACACAGCAGGTATTTATTCACCGAGGCAGGGTGTTAATTAGCCAGAGGGAGGTAGCCACTGGGTCCTAGAGACAGCCTCTAAGAAGATGTCTGTAATGCCAAACGTAGAGATCTCCTGCAAACAACTGCAGGGCGACTGTCTGTCACCTCTGACACACCCGTGACAACAGGACCATGATCTGTGGCTCGCGGCTGTCTGCCAGCTTGATGCATTAGCAACAGATCTAGCAAGCAGCTATGAAGAGCAGGTTTCCACATGGTAACTTTTGTGGCTAGCCCCATATAGAAGAACAGATCTGGATGAGCAGATACTGGCCTCGGGATTGGAGAGATAAATTAAGTAAATTCTAAACTGTACATAGAAAGATAGAGGGGTGCTTGAAGCTTGATGAGATAGCATGGTGGGCGTGCATGATGTAAGAAAACTGACTGAAGGTAAGGTGGTAACACTTAGATGTAAGTATACTTCCTCAGTGTAATTTGTATGAGGAATCTTTGGCTGTCATCAGACTGATAATGAAGGCTCTAGGTATCACTACTGTGTGGGAGGCAGGAGCTGGATGTCACTATTTGGTGGGACTTTGGATGTGGCTCGCGACCATCTCTCGAGGTAAGAAATGTTTGGGTTCACTGGCTTAGGTGTTGATGTGTCCTGGGTAGAGTTGGTACTAATTGATTCGTATTACCAAGTCCAGTAGCCAGATCAGGAATATGTTGACAGGAGCCTTGTGATTAGCCGGCCTGGCAAAATTTTATTGTTACGGTGTGAAGCCCATTTGCCACCATGCCAGGCCGGCTAATCAGAAGAGGAACAATGGATGCCAGAAGCTAGGAAGCGGTCAAGGTTCGTATCCAGCAACTAGACATTACTGACTTGACTGCAGGTCTGGGTTCTACGAATCGATTCACACCAACTCTAGCACTGGGGGGTTAGTGATATCAAAGGATGCCAACAAGTTTGACTATGACATTTAGACAGACTGATAAAATTATTTATTGACCTGGTGGAAGGAAAGTCTTACCATGTATTTTGCGGTAGACCGGCGCTGCCATCATGTCCCCTATACATGTTTTATTACGTCCCCCCCTTTGATGTCCATCTGCCCTTATGGAAGGGGTTATATTCATGGGACAACTTCTTGTTTTTTCATTCTGACTACTCATCTACCTGGCAATGATGAGGTCTATATGCAGTTAAAACAAATGTGAAGTTGACAGAACCTGCGGAGCACATGTGGGCACACTGTATAGCGATTGTGTCCTCCCTTACAATAATCATCAGTTCTTTTCTATTCATCCCCCCAACATTGAAAACTTCCTAACCAATGCACAGCATTTCTACGGACACCAAAAATTTGCTTCCGACTATTTTAATAACAAAACCTTCCTTTGTGTTGTAGTCTTGTTTCGAACAGTTGCTCTGTCTTTTTTTTTTTCCTTCTCAAATTCTTCAGCCTGAGAAAAACATTTGGTGGGAATTGCTCTAATATGTCATAAATCACTAATATGTTCTGCTTGTCAAGCTTAACCTAAGCAGTGAGCAAGGGAAGATTTGCATTATCAAAAAAAGTTTAACCTTCTGAACTCGAGCCGTCATGGCTGACATAAATTTGGGATCATAGGGGCAATTTCAGAAGGGACTGTTCCAAGTTCTCCAAGGTGAAAATCTGGTATGTCCGTCTTTATGAGGGCACTATTATGTTGAAATTATCCATAACCAAGAGTCCTAAAGCCATCAACTTGTTGACCTCCATGCCCTTCTCATGTCATAAATACCGAGAACTGATGCTTTCCCACTGGAGAGAGGTAGCCATATTTATCCACCGAGACTTGGCAACATTTATGCTTTATGTCGAAATACTTAATAATGTTGCCAGGGTTTGTACGTATATGGCGAGGCAATACCTTCTTGCAATTTTCAAACTGGCTACTTGGGCTTTTTTAATCTCTAACTTCCTATTGTTTCAGGAAATAACACATGTACATAGCCACAATGGTTTGAGCCTGACCCTATCTTTGGTACTGAAGCAGTTTATGAGCATGTGCACAAGTCATTTGTAAGAGGGCTGTTACACTACCTATTGTGATTGGTGGATCCTTTGTTATCAGCTTCATTATCAGCTGTGTATAGAAGTTGTGACAGAATCACTGGTGTTATATATAAGAGGGGAGGTATGTGTCACTCTGGCTGCAAGCCTGTGTGAACTGAAACCTACAAACTTTCTGCCAGCATGTTATAGGCTGGGGGTTATCTCACTTAAAGGGTGTGTTTTTTTGTGAATGGCAAAGAGGGTGGGAAGCCATTCACACTACCTCCCCTCAGGGAGTGGCTGAGCAAGTTTAAATGCTCAATCACTGTTTTTTTTTTCTGCTGTGTGTGGTCTAGAGAGTGAAGTCTCCAGGCCGTGTTTGGTGAATCCAGAGAGCAACACCGAAGGATTGGTGTTTAGTGAGACTTCAATGTGCTACCTAAAGTGTGCGAAGCCTCGCTCGCTAATGGACTCTTATACTTTATCTTTTGTTTTCCCGTTACCCCGGAGAGGGCCTGTTTATTTTTGTGGAACCCTGCTGGAGCTTATGCCGTCTAAATAAACCATCAGGAAGTTAACCTGAGACGTGTGTCCTGTGTCTGCTTCTAGGAGAGCTGAGAAAGTCGCTTTACCACAAGGTGTTTGTTACCTGTCTCTGATGATCAAAGGAGCATGCAATTTTTTTCTTTTTATTATTCTATTTCACAATCGTTATTAAAAATAAAAAATAGAAATCTTGCAACTTTTTTAACATTTAAGACTCTTACATTTTTGCTGTTTTATGAAATGCACATGTACATTAGCAGCCATCGACTGACTCTCATCCTATCGTCTGTATAGAAGCATCTAATGAGCGTGTGAAAAAGTCATCGTGAAGAGAGAGAGAGTGGGGTCAGCGGTGACATCGTCAATTGTGATTGGTGGATCCTGTGTTATCAGCTGTGTTTACAGGTGTTTTCAGTCATTGCCTCTAATGTTAATGAGCATGCTGAAAACTCTTCTGTAAATGACAGTAAGTATAGATATAAAAAAAAGCCCCAGGGGCCAATTTGGAAAATTTCTAATTTTATTTTCTTATTAAAGATGAAAATGAAAAAAAAGTCAAAATTTTATACAAATACTTTTAAACATAAAAACCTCATTTTTTTGATGACTGCTTCCATTTAAAGAACGTTACTTTAATGTATTAAAAACTTTGTGTTTTCGGATAATATAAAGTGTGTCAGTGGTAGCGTCACCTCGAATTTTCCTGATCACAGCGATCAGTGTCCGTCCATCAAGGAGGAAACACCTCCCAACTGGTAACATCCACCTGTCAATTTCTTCATAAATTTCTAGTATGAACACAATGACAACACAATTATTTTTTTTTTATAGAATACAATTATTTACTAAAACAGACATTTCAGGAGAGTTCTTTGATCTTTAAAAAAAAAAAGTTCTTCGTGGAACTACGCTTTGAAGCACAACACATGTTCACGAAGTTGTCATATGTCAATATTCCGGGTGCTAAACAGGTTCATAAACTAATAATTTAATCTGGCAATGTAATAAAGTTTTCAGAAATAAAAAAAAATATTCATGTACCCAAATATATCCAACACTATTAAGAACAGTAATAATATTTATCATAATTGTTATTTCTACAGCACTAAGATATTCAAGAGCACTTTCGAATTCCGGGGATTCATATACTGATTGTTTGCTCGTGAATTCTCTGAATAGTAAAGTGCTGCTGAATATGTTAATGCTGTAAAAATAAAAATGATGACATTACAGAGTAAAACAAAGTAATAGAGAATTCATATAGTAGGCTCCCAAGAGCTTACAATCTACGAGGAAATGAGGGTGACATAAAAAGTAAAAAAGGTATTTGGAGAGCATGGTAAGGGTGGGATACAGGGATGAGGGAGGAGATGTAGGGTGGTGCATCAATGTGGATAGCATGGGTAGGGTTAAAGAGATGAGGGAGGAGATATATGATGGTGAAGCACTGTGAAGAGCATGGGCAGGATAATAGACAGATGAGAGATGAGATATAGGGTGGTACATCAATGTGGTGAGCACAGGTACTGTTATATAGACAGAGATGAGGGAGGAGATGTAGGGCGGTGCATCAATGTGGAGATCACAGGTAGTGTTATATAGACAGAGATGAGGGAGGGGATATGGGATGATGCAGCAATGTGAAGAGCATCGGTAGAGTTTTAGATAGAGATAAGGAGGAGATGTAGAGTGGTGCATCAATGTGGAGAGCAGTGAGAGAGTTATAGATAGAGATGAGGGAGGAGATGTAGGGCGGTGCAGCACCATAGAGAGCATGGGCAGGGTGGGATACAGAGATGACGGAGGAGGTGTAGGGTGGTGCATCAATGTGGGTAGCATGGGTAGGGTTATAGACAGAGAGGAGAGAGGAGGTATACGATGGCACAGCACTATGGAGAGCACAGGTAGGGTGGGAGACAGAGATGAGGGATGAGATATATGACGGTACAGCACTGTGGAGAGAATGGGCAGGGTAATAGACAGAGATGAAATATAGGGCTGTACATCAATGTGGAGAGCACGAGTAGTGTTATAGACAGATGAAGGAGGAGATGTAGGGTGGTGCAGCACTGCGGAAAGCACAGGTAGAGTGGTAAACAGAGATAAGGAGATGTAGGGCAGTTGCAGCACTGTAGAGAGCACAGGTAAGGTGGTAGACAGAGATGAGGAGGAGATCTAGGGCGGTGCAGCACTGAGGAGAGCTCGGGTAGGGTGGTGGACAGAGATGAGGGAGGAGATGTAGGGAGGTGCAGCACTGAGGAGAGCACAGGTAGGGTGGTAGACAGAGATGAGGGAGGAGATGTACGGCAGAACAGCACTGTGGAGAGCACAGGTAAGGTGGTAGACAGAGATGAGGGAGGAGAAGTAGGGCAGTGCAGTACCGTGGAGAGCATGGGCAGGGTGAGGGAGGAGATGTAGGGCGGTGAAGCACTGTAGAGAGCACAGGTAGGGTAGTAGACAGAGATGAGGGAGGAGATGTAGGGCAGTGCAGCACTATGGAGAGCACAGGTAGGATGGTAGACAGAGATGGGGAGGAGATGTAGAGCGGTGCAGCACTGTGGAGAGCACAGGTAGGGTGGTAGACAGAGATGAGGAGGAGATGTAGGGCGGTGCAGCACTATGGAGAGCACAGGTAGGATGGTAGACAGATGAGGGAGGAGATGTAGGGCGGTGCAGCACTGTGGAGAGCACAGGTAGGGTGGTAGACAGATGAGGAAGGAGATGTAGGGCGATGCAGCACTATGGAGAGCTTTGTGGATGAGATTGATTAGTTTATATTTTATTGTATAGTGGATGGGCACCAGTGCAATGATTTACTATGTCCAGGACTGGAGCAAGGTTGTAAGGAACTTAAAGGAGACCTTTAGGTGGTAGAAGCCCAGAGGTAATTTCTCCAGTATCCCTCCTTATTATCCGAGCCTCACCATGCGTTGTGAACCTTAGATGGAGCTCTGGCGGAAAACACTGCTTTAGCATTAGGCACAAAATGCTACATGATTTATTTGATAACGTCCATCTTGAGATGACATTTTCACATGTTACCACACACACATCAAAAGGAATTCTCTGCAATGTTTTACATTAGATTATGCCCGCTGATCTCATGTGCTTAGAGCTGAAATGAGCTTAAAAGTTATGGATATTTCAAAAGCTTATCGGATGCAGCTGATGATACAGGAGGCGAGATTTTCTTGTGGTTTTATAGAGATAACAACTTCATTTAAGCTAATAAGCTTTTAAACCCCCACTGAAAAAATTGCAAGTCTTTCCGTGCTTCAATCTGTATATGCAAAGTAATGAGACGCTGTGCTGTATGTGATTAACTATAAGTATGAGGAATGTAGATGAGGCTGGAAAGGGCTACAATCTTCCCTCTGGTAATGAGCCACGTGCCAAAAGTTAATTGATCAACTAGTACACAGTATTATTTGCACTGCAGGTATTAATGGTTGCTAGAGTCTGTCACCCCCAAAATCAATATCAAACAATCTATACAGTAATATAGGGGTCTTAGTCCCTTATAAAAATCATGCTACTATTGTATGTGTTACTGGCACAGTGCCTGGGAAAAATACTTTTAATCTGCATGCAAATGAGGTGGCTTTAGTGCACCCTTGGCATGGCCAATGTGGCACCCCAGGGGTCTGGTTTTCCACAGTAACAGCAATGTTATGTCTGAGAGCAGGTGGGAGGTCTCTTGGTCAGGGATCCTATGCATGCCACACCTCCTGCCCAGTCCTGGGAGGGGAAGAACTTCCCCTATAAAAACCTAGGGCTGAGGCAGGGTTAGTGAGTAGAGAAGAAGCAGAGAAAAGAAGCACATATAGGAAGAAACAACAGGAGCTCTGTGGGAGCAGTGTTACAAGGAGTCAGGGGCTGGCAGCTGCAGAGCTCGCCCTGACTGAGAAGTTATCACCGGACCCGGAGTCCGAGGCTGTGGGGACTAACTCCTATCCAGCAGCAGAAACCGACCGGCAGGGGATTGCAGGTCCTCTGGCCCAGAAACCCGAAGGCCCCGAGTCACCGGCCATACGGGTGAGCACCACACGGTACACTCAGGGACGTGGGCTACTTATAACCGCCTCTAGCAAGGTAGCCAGAAGAGTATCGTTAGTTTGGGAGGCCTACAACTCCGCCTGGCCAGGGGAGATCCCATCTGCTCAAGGCCTGACCAGGCCCCAATCGCTAGCCAGTACTCCGGGAGGGTCTATCTTTGTCACCAGTAAAGACCCTGAACTACACAGTACCGTCTCCGAGTGGTTCCTGCTACCCCCATCATCCACGTCGGCTGCCCTGAGGCCATACCCCTCCCGTTGGGGGTTATACTATCACGCTGCACAATCCTACCACCGGCCTCAGCGGTCTGCCCTGCAGCAGCAGCTCCCTGGCTGCACTCAACAGGTGGCGTAGTCGTCCAACATCTACCGCTGATACAGCGCCACTTAGTCTGACTCCCTGGGCACGGACCGGATCACCGCCACGAGACTACAACCCTCAACAGATCCGGCTCCGGGTAAGCTCCCGCGTGCGCAACGCTGCGCGACACAGGCCCAGGGGCGCGTCACCAACAGCTTGGTATATCGTTACACCCCCTAATTTTGCATGTTAGGTACTTCCCCCGCTTTTGATTGGCAGTGTTTGTGCCACGTGTACAACCATGGGAAAAGGGGGGGAAGCCCAATAACTAGGGAAAGTGAGAGTGGAGACCCCTAAGCAGACCTTACAACACCTTGACTCCCCTACGTCCCCTACGTCCCTAAATAGGTTCCGCACCTATTGCTGAGCAGGATTCCTAATCCCTATCTGTGCCTAGAGCTAGACCCTAGGTAGGGAGGGGAAGGGGTGAGCACTAGTCAGCCCCCACTGCAACTAAGGACAAACAAGGAAAACATACAAGGGGATACACTTAGCTTGAGAAGACACCAGAGAGAAGACGACAATAATCCACCATAAACTCCAAGAAGAAACTAGCCGACTGCTAGTACTCCAGGCCTGAGGAGGGGAAAATAGTTCTATCACTGGTGACTCTCTGGAGACACTGAGGGTTTTTATATATCAAGCAAGGATGTGTCAATTAGCAGCAGAAGGTGGAGATCACTGCTTGGTTTTAGCGAGAGAAGGATACCACTACACTACAGAGATGAAAGAAGGTGTCTGCAAAGCCAAGCGCAGCGACCTTCTACAGCCGGATCCAGAACGACTGTCTGTCAAACCTGATATACTCCTGAC
Organism: Phyllobates terribilis; assembly: GCF_046119375.1. Classification (NCBI taxonomy): domain Eukaryota; kingdom Metazoa; phylum Chordata; class Amphibia; order Anura; family Dendrobatidae; genus Phyllobates; species Phyllobates terribilis. The sequence goes on along the minus strand of NW_027362767.1, from coordinate 235,404,032 downwards.
AGTTTGCTTCTTAGAGTGAGCACTGCTCAAACTTTTCCTGTGTGTGTGAAAATGCACGATGACACTGCCTGAGGCCAGTTGTGCCCATGGTGTGGGTGGGCACGTTCTCCGCATTGGTTTCTCCCCATGGACGCTGCTCACTATACTAAAAAATCTGAATGTGTAGAAAGAAGCGTCTTCAGAGAGGAACCAGGGAGGAGAATGTGACAGCCCACACTGTTTGTTCACCAGCACTAACTCTGTGTGCACCATCGAATTCAGGCAGTGTCAGTGTGCCTTTGCATACATGTGGGGTGAGTTCAGACAGGGCTTACTCTGAGAAGAAACTGCTGTCAATCAGAAGCGGGGGATGTCCCCAACATACAAAATGAGAGGGCATAATGGTGCACCAAGCTTTTGGCCACACCGAGGGTGCACCGGAGCCCCCTCATTTGCATGCAAATTAAAAGTATTTTTATGAGTCACTGTATGACTTAAAGGTACAGTGCTAGTATGATTCCCATAGGAGATAAGTCCCCTATATCACTTTATAGATAATTTCATATCGATTTTGGGGCTGACAGACTCCCTGTATCTCATAGTCTGCCTCGCTATAAAATAAAGGAGAACATCTCGCATGTCTATCACACAAGACCGTTAGGAAACGAGGAGCGGACAGATGCAAAATCTTAATGTAGAAGTCACGACTTTTGGTTTGAGCACAGCAGGTGACCAAAAAACTCAACCACAACTATAAACAGCTCAATGGGAAAGCAACTGTGGGAACTGTCAGCGTCTACAGAGGATGGACGACCACCATGCTCAAACAGCGGCAGTAGACAATTTGTCATCTGACACCATCAATGAATGGCCATGAGATGTGCTTCACTTGCCTCCGACTTGACCTGACTATACTTCTTGATGTTTCTACCCATTAATTAGACAAAAAGTCAAAATAAATTAACTGGATACGCAGCTTATTACATTGTCATAAAATAATCTATTAGAAAGATTTTCAGATATTAAAGGGGTTATCAAGGAAGAGAAAACAAAACGTTTGTAATATAACTTATCAGAGAAATCCGCTTCTTTCTCCTCCTGGACTGATCTGTCAATCTCAAATTAAGGGTAAAATCTGTATGATCTGTCTTCAGTAAATACAGAGTTTCCCATTACGGAAAGAAGAAATGACAGTTGGTGCTTTTAAAGTTCTATGGAGGGAGGGAGGAGTTAGAGGCGGGCACAGACATTCTGCTGCTAGTTCTCCGGAAGCGACAGTTACAGTTTAAATATTAGTTATTTACATTTTCAAACCAATCTGATATTGAATCAATTGGAACTAATTATTTGGGATTTTTTGGGAACACATTCTGCCGAAATGGCCAGTGCTGCCATGTTGATCATCATCCAGAAAAAGTGAAATAACAGCCCAAATGAATCTGGAGAAAGCTAACGCAGTGTGAACAATACCATAATCCTGGCATTGACCTTGACATATGTAAGTAGAATATTTGTTCCTTACGTCCTTAGTACCACCGAACACCTCATAAATTCATGTCAGGATGTTCTGTCTCCCATAATCCGCTAACATGATTTGGTTGCATTGTCCTATAAGTCGAGCACTTCTGATATTGACTTTTATTGTAATGTAAGAGGTTGTCCTTGGTTTGTTCCTAAGCTGCATTAGTGTTATGAGGACACAGCGACTTTGCGGCCTTTGTGTCGAGAGGCTTTGTGTCTAAAAGAAATATGAATGGTGGGAATAAAGCACTTCTACTGCCATTGGGATCCATATGTGAAACACTCTGTAAGTTTCCCATTTATCAATCTGGACAGAATCAGACTTTGGTATTCGAAAATTTAGTCTCAGGAATTTTCTTATTAAAGTAGAAGATCTGTTTTACCCAGATAAGATGTAATGATAATGGTATAAACACCAGTCCCATAAAACATATTAAAACAACTCTGGGACTGTATTAAGCAATACCCTTAAAGAGGACCTGTCATCAGGTCAAAGGTGGGCAGTTTTTGCTCTTATTTTATTCCTGCTGCTTCTCTGAGTACTTCTTTTTCTTTTTCTTTTACATTCCAGAGATATGGGCCTTTTTATTTAGAACTCCTTTTTATGATCTTTCCAAGGAGGCGTGGCTCACAGGATCCTCAGGGGCGTGTCTTTACCAGGGGAGTGGCTCACAGGATCCTCTGGGATGTGTCTTTACAAGGGGAGTGGCTCGCAGGATCCTCTGGGACGTGTCTTTACAAGGGGAGTAGGGGAGTAGCTCACAGGATCCTCTGGGACGTGTCTTTACAAGGGGAGTGGCTCGCAGGATCCTCTGGGACGTGTCTTTACAAGGGGAGTGGCTCACAGGATCCTCTGGGACGTGTCTTTACAAGGGGAGTGGCTCGCAGGATCCTCTGGGATGTGTCTTTACAAGGGGAGTGGCTCACAGGATCCTCTGCGGCGTGTCTTTACAAAGGGGAGTGGCTCACAGGATCCACTGCGGCGTGTCTTTACAAGGCGAGTGGCTCACAGGATCCTCTGGGACGTGTCTTTACAAGGGGAGTGGCTCACAGGATCTCCTCTGCGGCGTGTCTTTACAAGGGGAGTGGCTCACAGGATCCTCTGGGACGTGTCTTTACAAGGGGAGTGGCTCACAGGATCTCCTCTGCGGCGTGTCTTTACAAGGGGAGTGGCTCACAGGATCCTCTGGGACGTGTCTTCACAAGGGGAGTGGCTCACATGATCCTCTGGGGCGTGTCTTTACAAGGGGAGTGGCTCACAGGATCTCCTCTGCGGCGTGTCTTTACAAGGGGAGTGGCTCACAGGATCCTCTGGGACGTGTCTTCACAAGGGGAGTGGCTCACACGATCCTCTGGGACGTGTCTTCACAAGGGGAGTGGCTCACAGGATCCTCTGGGACGTGTCTTCACAAGGGGAGTGGCTCACAGGATCCTCTGGGACGTGTCTTTACAAGGGGAGTGGCTCAGAGGATCCTCTGGGGTGTGTCTTTACAAGGGGAGTGGCTCACAGGATCTTATGGTACGTGTCTTTACAAGGGGAGTGGCTCACAGGATCCTCTGGGGTGTGTCTTTACAAGGGGAGTGGCTCACAGGATCCTCTGGGACGTGTCTTTACAAGGGGAGTGGCTCACAGGATCCTCTGGGACGTGTCTTTACAAGGGGAGTGGCTCACATGATCCTCTGGGGCGTGTATTTACAAGGGGAGTGGCTCACAGGATCCTCTGGGACGTGTCTTTACAAGGGGAGTGGCTCACAGGATCCCTGGGCGTGTCTTTAGGCTGCTTTGTATTATTGCTCTGTGAGTACCGCCCCCTTGGTTAAGATGATAAAAATGACCACTAAATAAAAAGGCGCATATCTCGGGAACCGTATGGTGGATTTCAAAAATAGTAAAAGGGAATAAAGTAAGAGCAAGGTCATCTTTAAGAAGGCTGTACACCATAAATATGAGTGATTGGTTCATTGGGACATGTATGTTTTTTTCATTTGGGAATGGGGAGTACGTCGCTACTGGCTGCAGGTACAAAGGATGGGGCATGTTAAAGTCATATATGCCTGACCACTTTCCCTTAACATATCCTGTATGTCAGTCTCAGTGATGGAGTTGAGCAAGTCAAGTGACGGAAGAAAAGAAGATTGGAGGAGGCGTAAGAACAGGTGAAGAAAGGTGAGTTTAACGTTTTTTCCATATTTTAACGCCTTTTCCGGACCTCAAAACAATCCAGACAAACAAAGGTTGGCTGCCCATTATTTTGCTGGATTGGTGTGAATGCATGTGATTCATAATGAATCAATTTGGCAGCATGGTGGCTCAGTGGTTAGCACTGCATCCTTGAAGCGCTGGGGTCCTGGGTTCAAATCCAACCATGGACAACATCTGCAAGGAGTTTGTATATTCTCTCTGTGTTTGCGTGGGTTTCCTCCCACACTCCAAAGACCTACTGATAGGGAATATAGATTGTGAGCCCCAATGGGGATAGTGCCCATAATGTCTGTGAAGCGCTGTGGAATTAATAACGCCATATACAGTAAATGAGTAAAATAAATAAATAAATTTGCTCATCTCTAAACAGAATTAGGTATCTCTTATTCTGGAGCTTACACAAAAATCTTGTCTTCTGGGCCTGTCATTAATGATGTCTTGAGACAAATGGGACTTTAGCAAGACTTTAGCAATTCAGGGGTAAATATGCCGGGGTGAAATTGACTTCTTTGAAAAAGAATTGCTCTAATTTTATTCCAAACAGCAAAATATATTTGAGAGTCGTAAAGAGGAGAGGGAGCCATTTAGAAGAAAACTAGACCCGAGGCCTCCGTATTTTTTGCTTCATGCCATAGTGGTCTCCACCCTTCTGGAAGGAGGATCTGGCGATTCCTCTGACTACGCCCCCTCCAAACTTTGTTTGGCTGGTCCTGTGGAGGAGACATCTGGCTAATGGCTGAGGTCAACTCTTGAAGCTGGTAAGTGACGCGCCCCTGGGCCTGTGTCGCGCTGCGTTGCGCACGCGGGAGCTTACCCGGAGCCGGATCTCTTGAGGGTTGTAGTCCCGTGGCGGTGACCCGGTCCGTGCCCAGGGAGTCAAACTGAGCGGCGATGTAACAGAGGTAGATGCAGGACGACTACGCCACCCGTTGAATGCAGCTATGGAGCTGCCGCTGCAGGACAGTCCGCTGAGGCCGGTGGATGGATGGTGCAGCGTAGATGGTATAACCCCCAACGGGAGGGGTATGGCCTCAGGGCAGCAGATGTGGATGATGGGGGTAGCAGGAACCACTCAGAGACGGTGCGGTGTAATTCAGGGTCTTTACTGGTAACAACGATAGACCCTCCCGGAGTACTTGCTAGTGAACGGGGCCTGGTCAGTCCTTGAGCAGATGGGATCTCCCCTGGCCAGGCGGAGTTGTAGGCCTCCCAAACTGACTGTACTCTTCTGGCTACCTTGCTAGAAGCGGATATAAGTAGCCCACGTCCCTGAGTGTACCGTGTGGTGCTCACCCGTATGGCCGGTGACTCGGGGCCTTCTAATGGCTTCCGCTCCACGATGGCGGTGCTGGTCCCACGCGTGTGACCGTGCCTTCGGGTTTCTGGGCCTGAGGACCTGAAATCCCCTGCCGGTCGGCTTCTGCTGCTGGGTAAGAGTTAGTCCCCACAGCCTCGGACGCCGGGTCCGGTAAGAAAGCTTCTCAGTCAGGGCGAGCTCTGCAGCTGCCAGCCCCTGACTCGTAGTAGTATTGCTTCTGCTGTTTCTTGTCTCTACTCTCCTTGACTGGCCAACCCTGCTTCAGCCCTGGGTTTATATAGGGGAAGGTCTTCCCCTCCCAAGACTGGGCAGGAGGTGTGGCATGCACAGGATCCCTGACCAAAGGACCTCCCACCTGCTCTCAGACATAACATTACATTACTGTGGGAAACCAGACCCCTGGGGTGCCACATTCCCCCCTAGTAAAATTTAGTACTCCGGGACTAAACACATTTTAGAAAAACATAACAAGATATAACAATAACAATACAATAAGAAACACATAAAGGTGGTCACGGCATGTCCGTAACCGGGTGCAGTCTTTGAAGAAAGCAAGGTGTCCATTTCACCAAAACAGGGAGACGTAACCAGGTAGGGGTCTGTCCTACCCCGAGTCCTTAACAGTCTCTAGTCCATCCTGGGTTACGCTCCAACTATGTACAAGGATTCCCGGTAAATCCACCAAGGACTCCTAAAAATAACTGGAAACACAAAATTATACACAAGCAACAATACACAGATAAACATAAATAAAACAATTTATACACTTCAAATCCTCCAGCGTGCGGGTAACTGGCCTCTAGTGGCCCTAGTGGACCTACGGAGCTGACTGTCTGGCCCTGAACTACAGGGTGTAGGAGCTGTCAAGGGTAAACTGGGCAGCTGTCTACCGGCTCTTTGTCTCACTAGGGGTACGGCAGGCTCACTATAAGCAGAGGGTTGATCCTCCTGTTCTGCTTGTGTGGAGTCTTCTGCCTCCTGGACCGGCTGTTCTTCCAGCTCTACCTGTTGCTCCGTAGGTGCTTGGGATGCTGGTTGGAGGAAGGTGAGTACGGGTACCACAACTGCACCATTGACTTGAGTCCAAGACCGAGGGAAGTCCCCGAGCACAGTACTAACCATATCTTCCCTTTCCTCTACGGGTCGATGGTCTTCTTGTTCCTCTTCAGGGTTCCTCAGTTGTTCGGGACACTTCTTCAGGTGGTCCCGGGATACAATGGCTGTGGTTTCCCCTCCGTCCTTACTGATGGTACAAACCTTCGGGTTCTCGTGGCTTGAGGGCAGTACGGTGTACGGGTCCTTCTCCCACTGGTCATCCAACTTGTGGAGCCGTCTCTTCCTCTTCAAGACCTGCTCTCCGGGTACCAGGGGAACAGCGGGAGCATACTGGTTGTAAGTTTTCTCTTGTCTTTCCCTAGCCTGACAGAGACTTCGCTCCACGCTCTCCTGTACTCTCCGGTACTGCTGCTGCCTCTCTGTGTCCCAGTCTGTTTCTGGTGAAGTGTCCTCGGGTGTCAGGACTCCCATTTCCAGGTCAACAGGTAACTTACCAGGTCTTGCCCTCATTAGGTAAGCCGGGGTACAGTTGGTGGAACCTACCGGGATGTGGTTGTATAGGTCCACCAGATCGGGCAACTTCTCAGGCCACAGACTGCGTTCTTCCAGGGGCAACGTTTTTAGAAGATCCATTACCACCTGGTTCATTTTCTCACAAAGTCCATTAGTTTGCGGATGGTAGGGTGTCGTCCTTATCTTCCGGCAGCCATACAGATTGCAGAATTCCTGGAAGACCTCCGCTTCAAAGGCAGGTCCCTGGTCCGTCAGCACTTGGTCCGGGTACCCGTGTGGACGGCAAAAGTGCTGCTGGAAGGCTCTAGCTGCTGTTTGAGCCGTTAAGTCCTTGACGGGGACGACAACCAGAAACCGGGAGTAATGATCCACGATGGTTAACGCGTAGACGTAGCCACTTCTGCTTGGGGTCAGTTTTACATGATCCAAGGCTACCAGTTCCAACGGTTGCTGGGTGACGATGGACTGCAGGGGAGTCTTCTGGCTGGCACGGTCCTTCCTTCTCAGGTTGCACGGGCCACAGTCTCTGCACCACTTCTCGATGGTTCCCCTCATGCCTACCCAGTGGAACCGCTCGCGCAGCAGGAACTCCAGCTTCTTCCACCCGAAGTGTCCAGCTCCGTCGTGGTATGCCTCCATCACCATGGCTGCGTCTCTTCGTGGCACCACTACTTGCCAGAGTAATTCATGCGTCCGGGAGTTAACCATTCTGCGGCACAACTTCCCTTTGTAAAGGAACAGTCGACTCTTCTCTGCCCATAGTTGTTTGGCTTCCTCCGGAGCGTCTGGTTCAAGGCGAGCCTCCGGCCGAGTCAGCATCTCCTTCACCAGTCGGACGGCAGGGTCGCTGTCTTGCGTTTCCGCCCAGTTGTAGTGGGGTAAGGGGTTCAACGTAGCAGCCTGCTTACTCCTTACCCGGTGGGAATACTGGATAGTCCCATGACGGTGGAACGCAGGGAGTTCAACTTCTTCCAGTCCCTCCGGATCTTCTCCTCCGTCCGGCAGGTTGGGCATCCTGGACAGGGCGTCCGCGTTGGTATTGGAGCGTCCTGCCCGGTATTTGATTGTGAACTCGTAGTTGGACAGACGGGCCATCCACCTCTGCTCCAGGGCACCGAGTCTTGCCGTGTCCAGGTGTGTCAACGGGTTGTTATCCGTGTACACGGTGAACCGGGAAGAAGCGAGGTAATGCTTAAAGCGCTCGGTGACTGCCCATACTACGGCCAGGAACTCTAACTTAAATGAGCTGTAATTCTCGGGGTTCCTTTCGGTGGGTCGCAGTTTTCGGCTGGCGTAGGCGATTACTCGTTCCTTCCCCTGCTGGATCTGGGACAGTACGGCTCCTAGCCCGATGTTACTGGCGTCGGTGTAGAGGATAAAGGGCTGGCTATAATCCGGGTACGCCAGGATTTCGTCCCCCGTGAGGGCCATCTTCAGCTGGCGGAAGGACTCTTCTTCCAGCTCCTCCCATTTGAAGGGCGGCTTCTGGTTCTTGGCCTTCCGGGACTGGCCTATCAGGAGGTCCTGCATAGGTGCTGCCTTTTTGGTGAAACCGGGAATAAACCTTCGGTAGTAGCCTACCAACCCGAGGAACTGCCGCACTTCTTTTACGCTGGAGGGGCTTGGCCATTCCTTAATTGCGGTGATCTTATCAGGGTCGGGAGCCACTCCGTCAGCGCTCACCACGTGTCCCAGGTACTGCACCTTTGGTTTCAGGAGGTGACACTTGGAGGGTTTCACCTTTAGGCCGTAACTTGCCAGAGCTTCGAACACTTCCGCCAGGTGTTTCAGGTGGTCCTCATACGTCTTGGAATATACGATGACATCGTCCAGGTACAACAGGACCGTCTCGAAGTTTCTGTGGCCCAGACAACACTCCATTAGTCGTTGGAAGGTTCCCGGTGCGTTGCAGAGTCCGAACGGCATGCAGGTGAACTCGCTAAGTCCCATCGGGGTGGTGAATGCGGTCTTCTCCCGGTCCGCCTCTGCTACAGGAACCTGCCAGTACCCGCTAGTGAGATCCAAGGTAGAGAAGAAGTTAGCAGATCTTAAAGCAGCCAATGACTCCTCTATCCTTGGTAAGGGGTACGCATCCTTGTGTGTGATACGATTGATTTTCCGGTAATCTACACACATCCTCATGGTGTTGTCTTTCTTTCGGACTAAGACTAGTGGAGCTGCCCAGGGGCTACAGCTATCCCTGATCACCCCAGCCTCCTTCATGTCTCTAAGCATCCCCTTGGCGTGTTGGTAGTGGGCAGGGGGTACGGGTCGATACCTCTCTTTTATAGGAGGATGGTCTCCCGTGGGGATGTGGTGTTCTACCCCCTTGACTCGCCCGAAGTCTAACGGGTGTTTACTGAACACTCTCTCGTACTCCTGAACCACCCGATAGACTCCTTGTTTCTGGTGTGCGGGAGTGGAGTCAGTACCCAGATGTAGTTGCTGACACCAGTCCTCCATGTTTTTCTTAGAGCCGTTACCTTCCTCCGGGTGAGATGGAGGCAAGGGTTCCACAGATTGTATAGAATTTTGGTTAATGGTATATAATTTGGCTAGCGTGGCATACCGGGGCAGGTACACTTCCCTCTCCCCGATATTTATTATGCGAACGGGCACCCTCCCATGGCGTACATCAACCACCCCCCGTGCTGTCAAAATGGTGGGCCTACTGTCCGAGTAAACTGGTTCTACCATTGCCTGGTAATCTCTACCTCTCAGACCAATAGCTGCCCGGCACCAAATCATCATTTCACTTTTTGGGGGCATGGCAATAGGAAAAGGGTCACACATTCTTACGCTACCAATCTCACCGCCGGAGAGTTCCACCTGTTGCCGTCGCATCAGTGCCCGGATCTCTTTCTGGAGCACCCGCTGCTCGCCGGAGCTGGCGTTCTTGGCAACCTGCTGTAAAAGGAAAATCACCTCTGCAAGACAATTTTCAATTACATTAGTTCCTAGAGTTATTTTTGGGTGACTCTCATGTTTGTCAATATCTACAATGATCAGTCCCTGTGCTGCCAGTTCGACTCTACCGATTTTGATGGTCACCTCTTTAAATCCGATCTGTGGCACGGGCTGGCCATTGCTGGCGATGATACTCAAGTCGTCGTCAGGGTAGCGGGTAATATCCGAGTCATTCCAGTACTGCTTAAAGAGCACGTACGGGATGGTGGTGACCTGTGACCCGGTGTCCAGTAGGGCACTCATGGGAATGCCATCCAGTACCACAGGCAAGACTGGACGTCCTCCCACATATCTGTCGCGCCAGTTCGATGGGCCTGGTGATCTTTTTCCTGGGGGTTGGCCCTCTACCCCAGGTTGTGCCCGTTTAAAGAACAGTACCTTGCCATATGTCCGGGTTGATTGCAGCGGCGGCAGATGGGTCGTCCGTCTTCGCTGTATCGGTCACTGGGTCTTCCTCTGGCCGGTGGGGTCCTCCTTGGTCGACGCCACGGGATGTCCTCCGGTCCGGATGCCAGCTGGATCTTCCCTGGGGTGGAAACCTGTAAGGACTGCACAGTTCGGGTTAGCGCAGCAACGCTCTTAGCTAGCTCTTGGACCTGATGGTGTAGGTCTGGAGCCGGGTCATTGTCCAAAGCCTGCGCATCAGCTCCCACAGGCCCTGCCGACAAGGGCGCCGCCTCCTGGTGGTAAGTGATAGCTGGGCGCCTGTGGGTCACAACGCCACCCGGATGGCTCTGTCCTTGAACTGTGCAAAGCCCAGATGGGGATCCTGTAAGGCCATCGCCCGCAACTGGGTTCGGTGGGCATTACAATATAGTCCCTCTATAAATTGTTCGGTCAACAGCCTGTCCTCGTTTCCCACTCCATCAGGGTCGGTCTGCTTAATGGCCCTCAGGGCCTCTTGTAGGTTTAGTGCATAGTCCCTTATACTCTCATGCGCTCGCTGCTTGCACCCGTAGAATCTAAGCTTAATCTCGGCTGAGGTGCGGGTATCAAAGGTATCCTTCAGCCGGGTTAGTATCCCTGCGACAGTCTTCCTCCCAGGTGGCCAGGATTTTACTTCCCTTTTGGCTGCCCCGGTTAGTTGGGCCACCAGGATGCTCACTTTTTGCTCTTCTGTGAGGGGGTACACCTGGAAGAGGCTATCCAGCTTTTCTCTAAAGTCATGCAGGGTATGTGACTCCCCTGAGTACTGGGGTAGCCAAGCTGCTCCCGGGATATAGGGCATGGTGAAGGGCATAACTGCAGCAGCGGTGGCGCTGGCGGGGGTTGAGGCAATGAAGCTCTCCTCCGCATCCGACATCTTCCTCCCCCCTAGTGGACCGTGGCCTACCTTGCGATGATCCTGTTCCGTAGGCCGCGGCTCCGCAGTAGATCGTCAGGGTTGAGGACCTTCCGTCGCGCTCCGGTGACGTCGGCGTCTGCTGGGCTCCTTCCAGGACCTTACGCAACGTCCGGACGTGAGGCGGGGCTTCAGTTCTCGCGCGCTTTCGGAGTCCACGCCCCTCTTCTTCCCGCGCGGCGTCCTCAAGATGGCGTCCAACGGCGGGAAAACTCCACGGATGGCGGGAAGAAGGCTGAAAATGGCGCCGGATGGCGGGAATCTTCACCGATGGCGGGAAAACTTCACGGATGGTAAGTTTTAAAAGTCTCTTTTTTCAGGCACGCAGTACCCGGTGGTTGCGGGCACGAAATCCTGCCGACTACGCCAAAGTTGACGCGCCCCTGGGCCTGTGTCGCGCTGCGTTGCGCACGCGGGAGCTTACCCGGAGCCGGATCTCTTGAGGGTTGTAGTCCCGTGGCGGTGACCCGGTCCGTGCCCAGGGAGTCAAACTGAGCGGCGATGTAACAGAGGTAGATGCAGGACGACTACGCCACCCGTTGAATGCAGCTATGGAGCTGCCGCTGCAGGACAGTCCGCTGAGGCCGGTGGATGGATGGTGCAGCGTAGATGGTATAACCCCCAACGGGAGGGGTATGGCCTCAGGGCAGCAGATGTGGATGATGGGGGTAGCAGGAACCACTCAGAGACGATGCGGTGTAATTCAGGGTCTTTACTGGTAACAACGATAGACCCTCCCGGAGTACTTGCTAGTGAACGGGGCCTGGTCAGTCCTTGAGCAGATGGGATCTCCCCTGGCCAGGCGGAGTTGTAGGCTTCCCAAACTGACTGTACTCTTCTGGCTACCTTGCTAGAAGCGGATATAAGTAGCCCACGTCCCTGAGTGTACCGTGTGGTGCTCACCCGTATGGCCGGTGACTCGGGGCCTTCTAATGGCTTCCGCTCCACGATGGCGGTGCTGGTCCCACGCGTGTGACCGTGCCTTCGGGTTTCTGGGCCTGAGGACCTGAAATCCCCTGCCGGTCGGCTTCTGCTGCTGGGTAAGAGTTAGTCCCCACAGCCTCGGACGCCGGGTCCGGTAAGAAAGCTTCTCAGTCAGGGCGAGCTCTGCAGCTGCCAGCCCCTGACTCGTAGTAGTATTGCTTCTGCTGTTTCTTGTCTCTACTCTCCTTGACTGGCCAACCCTGCTTCAGCCCCGGGTTTATATAGGGGAAGGTCTTCCCCTCCCAAGACTGGGCAGGAGGTGTGGCATGCACAGGATCCCTGACCAAAGGACCTCCCACCTGCTCTCAGACATAACATTACATTACTGTGGGAAACCAGACCCCTGGGGTGCCACATAAGTCCTAAGTTGTATGTATGGCTTTGGTTCTAGCTATTGAGCACCTCTAAATGCATCGTCATCCCAAGCTGTCGTAGAATTGATAGTCAAAGCTTCTGCCCAAGACATTTTGGGTCTTGACAGAGTTCTGTTGTACAGAAGGAGAGAAGTACTCTGACATATGTGCAATGAGGAGCAATTCTGGGGTTTTGAGTCAGTTGAGTATAACACAACCATGGACATAACTTGGTGATATCCTTTGGACTTAAGCCCCCATACACCTTAGATGGCTGTTGGAGGATAGTTTGTCCGGCAGCTATTTCGGCCGGCCCACCTATACACAAGACTGCTCTCTCTGCCGAGTACTCTTGTTTTTTCTATGAGAGAGCAGCTGCAAAACATGACTGATGGCACCTTATTTCTCAGAGAACAAAAGGCATGGATGTCCGAAATCGAACATGCTGGATTCTTATCTCCTAGACTGATGGTTGAAACTGTTGATAACGGCGGGTTTGACTGACGTTACATTCTCCAAGATACAGATCTAAAGACGTGGACTTGCTTACAAAAGATTTTGGCAGAGAAGAGGTTGATGTTAAAAGAGTTACAACAACGCAAAGTCCCAATTTTCTACTTGTTTAGGTATTGTTAGAGTTTGGTGATGGAGCAGCTCAAGGTGGCGATACACATCAGATAGCTGTCAACTCAACAAGTTATATCTTTTAACCCTGACAGACACATATAAAGTATACTTGGGTTGCTGAGTTATGTGTTCATAATTGGGAGGAGCTTAAGACATCTTCAGTGGCAGCTTTATTCTCTAAGAACAGAAGGATAGGGTGTTGAAATTGAACCTGCTGCGTCCTTCAAACATCTACTAGGATAGGAGGTCCTACACACATTACCATGGTAAGTGGGTCCCATTGGAATCTTTGGGTTTGATCAACCCAAATCTAATTTTATCTAGCCACCTTTAGTGTGGCCTGTAGAGGACAATGTAGGACTTAATCTATTCCCTATTATATTAATTTACCTAAAACCACTTAAGGCTCCCATACCAATTAGAGTAACACCAGCTGAATCCACCGATATTGGCAGAGTCGGCCAACACTTGAATGTGTATGGACTGATGATGTCTTATCTGACTTTGGACGACCGTTTCTTTTGTTCTCAGTGAGATAAGTCACTAGTAAATAAGTCTCTCTCGTACAGAACACCGGAGAGCTCGGCAAAGCAAGTGCTCCTGTGTATGGAGGACCCGGGAGAGAAAACTATAGGACGAAAGATTGGTCAAACTATTGCTCGGCCAACATCTCCGATCTTTAAAGACTTTTCTACCACATAAGAAGAGACAAGTATTATCATTGTGGTTTTTGCATTGAGACCCAAGAGCGACCACAATAAATACTTTTGCAATTATTGTAGTGGAACAACAAATTGATTTTCACAGCGTCAGATTAGCAGAATGTGGAACATAATGGGCCTTTAGGTTAAATCCCTCATTAATGTAATTGCATATAATGGGATTTTAGAAGATGCTGTAGGCCTCGGTTATTTTAGTTCAATGTTTTTACACAGGCTCACAGCTAATGTAAATTCCATAATAAAATTAAAACAGGTTTGGTCCTAAAACTTGTTGAAAATCCAGATATTTATGGTTGTTCATAGACGGAGCAGTCCAGCCTGTCTGACCACATATAAATATTCTTCTTGAAAAATTTGACTTAAGGCCAAACTTGAAAATATTTTTGTGAAGTTAATTGACTGGGTTATTTTTTTTTGTAAAGACATAAGGAAGTTTGAGAAGAAATATTACAAAGGTGCCCATACACCTTAGATAGCTGTGCCCAGAATGATCATATGGCCGCCATCTTTGCCTCCAAACCCAACCACATGTATGGAGGTGCTGCTAGTCACATCTGAAGAAGAAAAGGATCAGACATTGAAATTCAGTATGCCCCAACCCACTTTTCTTCTACATCATCTGTAAAGAGAAAGTTGGAGTCCTTTATACAGATTCTATGGTCCCACTGAATCGGCAGGCTTGGCCAACTTTATTTTAATGCGTGTGGGAACCTTAAAACTTTAGAAATTGTAAAACTTTTATATTTAAAACTTTAAAATTTAACTTTAAACTTTAAAAAATATTTCAAACTTTTGGGGTAGGCTCATAGCAAGTTGGAATAGGTTTCAATTATGGTAAAATGAGAAGTGTGTCCTCTACTCCACTGAAAAAAATAATGCGAATTGTATTATTATAATGTATTTTCTGAACCAATATATTAATCAGGTCGGCTTTGGTCATTATCATGGATTTCCATCATCTTCTGGATACCACTAATGGCTTTACAAGCACTCTTTTCCACCCTACATTTTGGGAGATGGTTGTCATACTTAAAGGGAAGCTATCTTCAGAAAATAACCTTTTGCTTAACTAAGGTTTTTGTGTTATATTGTTAAAAAATGGCAATTTTGTATATAATTTTTTTTCAAAAAAAGCAAAATGAGTAATTTTTCAATCTTCATAATAGCCGCTGGGGCTGTTAGACTCATACTTTCTGCCCTTTCAGTTTTCAGCAGACTCATTATCAGCAGAGGCAGGATTACAAAGACTGGTAACACTTCTATAAACAGCTGATAACACAGGATCCATCAATCACAATAGGTGATGTCTCACCTCCTTCCCCTCCCTTCACAATGACCTTTGCACATGCTTGTTAGATACTTCAGTACAGAAGAGAAGGTCAGGGTCTGACCATTATGGCTATGTACATGTATTGTTTCCTGAAATAACAGATAGTTATAGTCTAAAAAAGCCTCAGAGGCAAGTGGGAAAGTTGCAAGATTTCTATTTTTTACTTTTGATAAAGATTGTGATATGTAAAAATAAAAGACAAATTGCCAATTACACACGCTCATTAGATACTCCAATACAAAAGATAGGGTCAGGTTCTGACCATTGTGCCTATGTACATGTGTTGTTTCTTGAAACAACAGGAAGTTAGATTCTAAAAAAAACAACTCAGTGACCGGTGGGAAAGTTGCAAGATTTCTTATTTTTGATACAGATTGTGATATATAAAAATAGAAAAAAATTGCCAGAAATAGAAAAAAAAATACTTTAAAACACAAAAAGCTAATTTAAAAAATAGGTCATTTTCTGATGATGGCTCTCCTTTAAGCACACGGCTATTTTACTCTGTAGGTGAGTGCAGAATAGTTCACGCTCCGGTCCGTAGAGTGCCAAATATCTGTTCTCGCTCTTTATACGAAGGATATAAAAAACTCTAAATTGAAGCTCATGTCATTAGTTAATAAATGCTCATGTTTTATGGGCAATAATAGTAATATGTTATTCTAACTCCATATCTTTTCATTTTATTCGCTCCGTAAGTCACTCAGTCCTAATTTAACCTGTGGTTTGCTGGAACGCTCCATTCCAGGAACGGTCTCGTCGCTGAATGGTCACATAACTACAGTAATACGAGCTAATCTCCAATCAAGAATAAACACATTACTACGCAAGTAAAGGGTGAGGAATGACAGAGTGCTGAGGTCGGGGATCATTTTTCTTTTATGGATAAATGCATCCTTATAATGTAGATAAAATGATTTCGTTATGACACCGGACATGTAGGTTGAGTTTGCTCTATAAGGAGAAGTAGGTCATTTCCACAATGTGATTCTCATGACTCTTCACGGTTGTATGATTAATAGATTACTATTGTTTTTTTAACGGGTTAAGTCAGAAAACATCGTCAATATAGCGTTCCTTGTGCTGGGGCCCTTTTGATTAATGAAATGGAGAAAAGTTTTGCTTTATTCAGACAAAAAAAAAATGTAGAAACAAAAAAGGACGACTTTCCACCTGAGTTGGATCAGTTTTGTTTCTCGGTGCGTTCTGTTTTTCTTTTTTTACTAACCCAATGGAAACTTGTTTGAGAGTTGGACCGAAGTAGTGCAAGCTGCGGTTTTCTCCTGAGAACTGGCCCATTGCCTTTATTAAATCCATTATTAGGTCATTGCTCAGGCCGAGCGCTGTCTGATTTACACTCCTAAGTGACTATCATTCGTGTGAATACTCCTTAATGCTTGCTGATCAGCGGTTGCCATTCTAGGTCCTGGCCACCAGGGGCGTTAACTATAATAGGTGCAGTGGCTGCAATTGCACCGACAGCCCGCAGCCTAGGGGGCCCAAAAAGTTCCTTTGGTCCATATAAAAGACTATTAATATTAAGGACCTTCTATAATTGGGGGTCCTGTTGGAGATCTTGCATTCGGGCCCACGAGCTGCATGTTACCCCACCGCTGGCCATCTTCCTTCTGGCTCCATGCTCGACATCGGACAGTGTTTCCCATATGGGTACGTGATTGGAGCTGTGGGTAAAGGAGGCTAGCTGGCTTCTTATTTGAATAGGTAGGGCAGCCCCCTTTTCCTATTTGTAGGGGGCTTGCTCAGCTATTTAAATAAGCACTCAGCCAGCCCCTTTAAACGCTGCAACCGGAAGACTAAAAGTAAAGCATGCTCAGCAGGAGTAGTGTGTGAAGAGGGTTTCTGGACTCTTTTTCTCATTAGTTAAGCAGATAGGCAGAGAAGGGGGCTGGCTAGCTCCTTTTTTCATTAGATAATCAGGATTCCTCCAATAGATAGACAGAAAAGGAGGCTGGCTAACTCCTTTTTTCATTAGATAAGCAGGATTCCTCCAAAAGAAAGACAGAGAAGGGGGCTGGCTAGCTCCTTTTTTCATTAGATAATCAGGATTCCTCCAATAGATAGACAGAAAAGGAGGCTGGCTAACTCCTTTTTTCATTAGATAAGCAGGATTCCTCCAAAAGAAAGACAGAGAAGGGGGCTGGCTAACTCCTTTTTTCATTAGATAAGCAGGATTCCTCCAATAGATAGACAGAGAAGGAGGCTGGCTAACTCCTTTTTTTCATTAGATAAGCAGGATTCCTCCAAAAGAAAGACAGAGAAGGGAGCTGGCTAACTCCTTTTTTCATTACATAAGCAGGATTCCTCCAATAGATAGACAGAGAAGGAGGCTGGCTAACTCCTTTTTTCATTAGATAAGCAGGATTCCTCCAATAGATAGACAGAGAAGGGGGCTGGCTAACTCCTTTTTTCATTAGATAAGCAGGATTCCTCCAATAGATAGACAGAGAAGGGGTCTGGCTAACTCCTTTTTTCATTAGATAAGCAGGATTCCTCTAATAGATAGACAGAGAAGGGGGCTGGCTAACTCCTTTTTTCATTAGATAAACAGGATTCCTCCAATAGATAGAAAAGGGGGCTGGCTAACTCCTTTTTTCATTAGATAAGCAGGGTTCCTCCAATAGACAGACAGAGAAGGGGGCTGGCTAACTCCTTTTTTCATTAGATAAGCAGGATTCCTCCAAAAGAAAGACAGAGAAGGGGGCTGGATTGGCTGCAGCAGTCAGCTGGCTCTCTTCACACACTGCAAGAATGTGACCAAAATAAAGGCAGTCTGGCCTAAAATGAAGCAGCTGGAGCTGTGCATAAAGGGTGCTGGCTGACTGCTTAATTCATTACTAAAGCTGGCCCCCTTCTTCAACATAGAAAAAGAGAAGAGGCCTAGAGTTGTGTGAAGGGGGCTGGCTGACTCTTTATTTCATCAGATAAGCAGGATTCCTTCTCCAATAGATAGACAGAGAAGGGGGCTGGCTTGGCTGCAGCAGTCAGCTGGCTGTCTTCAAACACTGCAAGCATGGGACCAAAAGTAAGGCAGTCTAGCCTAAAATGAAACAGCTGTGCATAAAGGGTGCTGGCTGACTGCTTAATTCAGTACTAAAGCAGCCCTCCTTTTCAATATAGAAAAAAAGATGAGGGCTGGTGTTGTGTGTGAAGGGGGTTGGCTGGCTCCTTTTTTCATTAGATAAGCAGGACTCTTTCTCCAATAGACATAGAAGGGGGCTGGCTTGGCTGCAGCAGTCAGCTGCCTCTCTTTACACTCTGCAAGCACAAGATCAAAAGTAAGGAAGTCAGGGAATAAAAATTGAGCTGTATTGCAAGGGGGCTGGCTGACTTATTTCAGAAGCCAAGCTGGCCCCCTTCTCCAGTACAGAGACAGAGAAGATGGATGGCTTAACTATTGAAATAAACAGTCAGCCAGAGCCTTTCATACACTGCAATTACAGGGTTAAAAGGGAGACAGTCAGGGGTCTAAAATGGAGTGACTAATGGAAGAAAGGGCACCGGGGTTAATAGGACGATATTAATATAATAACTTAATATTAGAAGATAATTTATGTCGTCACTTTTTATTTACATGAAAAACCTCTTTCGGCATATAACAATGGATTGAGCCATTAAATCCTGGAAGGTTCTATATAGACATTACATCTAAGCGCCTGACAGATATGATGCGGGCTCCCCGCTGACTGACACATCTACATAGTAGGATAATGACCATTCAGTATGAAATAGGAGAATTGTTGAAGACATTGACTAAACAAGTGCTGGAATAATGGATCATCACAATAGGAGGATTACGTTACCTTTGTGCCGATCTGTTTCCAGTTGTCCAGCATTCGATAGGCACAATAAAATCATTATTTGGTCTTGTTTGACCACAGTGATAGAATTTGCCAAATTGGATTAGTCAGCTTAATAAAACACCCAATAATGGAGTCGGAAATGAAAGGTTAAACCCACCAGAGAGACGTAATTAATCATCCACATCCACAGTACACATTGTACCCGAGGGCACTATGGCACGTGAAGATAAATTAGTAGAAACAAGCGCAGATCA
Organism: Phyllobates terribilis; assembly: GCF_046119375.1. Taxonomy (NCBI): domain Eukaryota; kingdom Metazoa; phylum Chordata; class Amphibia; order Anura; family Dendrobatidae; genus Phyllobates; species Phyllobates terribilis. The sequence goes on along the minus strand of NW_027362767.1, from coordinate 235,385,042 downwards.
AGGATAAGACTTTCTTATTCGCGGCTGAAATTGCACACAGACCTAATACTTCTCACAATCCAGAGTTTGATACTGTTGTATCCAGTCGAAGCAAAATACTAAACACATTAGGCAAAATAAACCTGCAACAGAAAACTCTTTCCTGCCCTGCGGATTCAGTGCAAGATGTATCAGCCCCTGCTCACAGAGGACTGCAGACAGGGGATACATTGTAGCAAACAGGGCGCTAGATAAATACACTATTGTTCAATTTCACATCTTGGTCGGCCAATGTTTACTTTGTACACATCAGTAATTTAATTAAACTGTACTAATCCTAACTGCCATCTCAGGTGAGGAGAGCAAGACATTATGGTTTAAACTTGGGAAAATCACAAAAAGAAATGTGTTTATTTACAGCTGTACCAGCTTTTTATCACTAAAAATGCAGTAAAATCTGATACCTGCGTTTTTACACTTATTCATTGCTTTCTATGGGTGAAAAAACTATGCAAAAACGCAAAAAAAAAATTGATATGCTGCAGTTTTCAAAAACGCAGCAGATTTCCAATTCGGTCAGAAAGAAAAACGATGTGTGTGCATGAGATTTCTGAAATCTCATAGCTTTTGCTGGTACTGTAAAACGCAGCTTTTAATTTGCATTAAAAAAACACAGAAAAAAAAAAAGCAGCAAAAGCGCAAGTGTGAACATAGCCTTAGGTATGTTTCGGATGGAAACAACGACGTTGGCGGTCACGTGATCTCTCACATGACTAAATTACGTCATGGAAGGTCCTTTTACACCACCGCGAGCCGCCTGGGAGCCAGGACGCACTGGAGAGAAGACCGTGGGCCATCAGAAGGTGATTATAATGTTTATTTTTTATTTTAAATTCTTTTTTTTACAGGTACTATGGCACCCAGGTCTGGATGAGAGCCTCCTCTTCTCCAGACCCAGGTACCATCCGCACATTGAATCGCAGAATATCCGCATGTGCACATGTAGTCATGCGCATATTATGCGATTCAATGCAAGTCAATGGCGGCTAAAACGCTGTGATTCCGCACAATTAATGGACATGCTGCGTTGTTTTCCGCAATGATAATCCGCAGCAGAAATTTCCACAGCATCTGCACAGCACATGCGGATTATCATTGGGGAACACGGAATTGCCACTGCAGAAACGCTTAAAAAACGCATCGTGGGCACACAGCCGTATAGGAGAAAAAGTGCAGTATATGGCAGCAGGCGCTAAGTAATGTACGGGGCTGCGATGTCCCGCCAAAGCAGTTTTCAGGTAAATGGTAGAGGGTGTCTAGTATCAGACCCCCAATGATCTTATATTGATAACCTATCCCACTGATACGTCATCAATTGTTAAGTCTTGCACAACCCCTTTAAATTCCTTAAAGGCAAACAGGGACCTAGAAAATTGTGAGAAATGGATGCTGGAAGCATAGAAAGTTGCATAACTCTATATGATGATTAAAGTGGGTGTCCCACAGAATTTATCTCAAGAACGGGGCTCCACCACTGTAAAATCATCTGTATAGGAGTTCAGATATTTGGCAGACCCAGCTCTACTAATTCCACAGACATCAGCATCACTGTCCCCATTGGGGCTCACAATCTACATTCCCTATCAGTAGGTCTTTGGAGTGTGGGAGAACTCGGAGGAAACCCACGCAATGGCTGAGCTCAGATAGGCAGGGGTGTAGCTATGGTCATACCTGGACCATTTTGCCCAAAACACCAGGATAAGAAATGGCACATAGTAAGTAAGTGACTAGATATTGTACTGGGGTCCATGAACCTAGGGTTAGTTGTGTGCTGATAGGAGCATATTTAGGAAGTGTTATTTATGCAATTCTCCTCCAATCATCTTTCCTTGTGTGCATAAATGATGTTGGTGATTGGACATTGGGAAAGACTTTCCCTTTATTCTGGTTATTTTAGACTGTAAGTATTTCTGTCTTTGCAGACTGCAGACCACGTTCCTTCCTTACACTCCAGCAATGGGAAAGTATAGTGTGAACGGATGCATGCGCAGGTGGAGTAGACTGCATCACCACAAGGGTGTTGTACGTAAGGCTTTGATTTAATTGGAGAACCAATGCTATAACTAGTGCCATAATATCGGCATCAGCCCTGCACACTACTGTCAGCACTGACTGGTTTGTTATACTGAGGCTCCAGGTTTGGGCCAATTCATATAGTATATTAGGGAATTGCACTATAAGCTATTCTATAATGCAGCATTATATCATTATTAAATCTGTTGGCAAATAGCGTATTCCTCGTAATATCTCCAATCAATAAATCTAGGCTGTCAATAATGGCGTCTGCAGAGCATTTGCTTGGTCACAGTCCTGCAGGCTTACTGTCCAGGAATAGCTCCGCTAAACAGATCCGTAGCTAGGCTTTCATCACCCGGGGCAAGGCTTCAGTATCGAAACTGAAATACAGTGACCAAGGCAGAGTAGCACCCCAGGTACTGATTACACGCAGATGCCATTCTCCGCAAAGAGGAGACCCCTATACTATTATTTTAAAGAGAACATGTCATTTGCTAAATAAATGCATTAGATATTTTGTAAAAAATCCCTGAGCTCTCCTGATTCTGCCGCTCTTTTCTGTTTTCTGCTGCGTCGATCCATTGCAGAGATATTCACATTTGTTTCTTTTGGAATGTAGTATGTGAAATCTCTGCTTGTAGTGCAACTGGGAGTTTTCTCTGGGGGTTTGCGTTTTCACCCTTCCCTCCTAGATGCTGCCAATCACAGCTTAGCAATCTCTAAGCCTGCTAGATCAGCTGCAGAGCTGTGATTGGCAGCATCTGGGAGGGAGGCGTGAAAGCGCACGCCCCCAGAGAAGACTCTGAAGAAAAGCCTACAAGTAGAGATTTCACATGCTGCTCTCCAAAAGAAACAAATGTGAATATCTCTGCAATGGAGCGACACAGCAGAAAACGGAAAAGAGCAGCAGAATCAGAAGAGCTCAGGGATTTTTACAAAATATTTAACTCATCTGTTTAGACTCTGGAGAAATGCTCAGTTGGTCTGTAAAGCAAAGATTTCACATAGAAGAGACTCATGCAAAACTCTCTGCAATGGAGAGATACAGAATAAAACAGAAAACAGTGGCAGAATCAGGGCAGCTGAGGGATTTTTACAAGGTATTGAACTTCATTTTTTCATTTTTTTTCAAGTGACAGGCCCTTTTTAAGCAATTGCTTAATACAATTTCCTAATTTAACAGATAAAGAGAATATAGATATGCCAAAAAGTAGGATTGGTTGGGGCCGTAACCATCCCGGATGGAGAACTCTGGCTCTCCATCAAAGTCAATGGGAGATATAAGAGATGGTTACCATGCCTGGACACATCTCCAACTTACAGCCATCAGACAAGCACATTGTGAGAGCTTCAGTGGCCAGATCCTCATTAAAGGGTCCACATTCCACAGTGGATTTTTTGTTTAAAAAAATGGTGAAAGGGACACAAAAAACCATAAGTGATATTCACTCATTTAAAAAAAATTAAATTAGCACATTTTTTATGAAAATGATTACGCAAGTGGTCAACCCATTTAAACTTTTGTAGGTGAAACTAATCTGAAGAGGCTCCATACAAGAGCTTCACTTTATCTTTCAATCCCTTATGCTTAGCTTATTGACAACTGAGCATAAATCTGAGCAGTAAAATGTGTTTACTTTCATACCATCTTCTACTTCCACCCCCTTAATACCATCTTCTACTTCTACCCCTTCATACCCTCACCATACTCTCTTCTACTTCTACCCCCTTCATATCCTCTTCTATTTCTACCCTTCATACCCTCTTCATGCCCTTTTCTACTTTTACCCCCTTCATACCCTTGTCTACTTCTACTCCCTTTATACCCTGTTTTACTTCTACCCAATTCATACTCTCTTCATACTGTCTTCTACTTCTATTCCCTTCATACCCTCTTCTACTTCTACCCTCTTCTACTTCTACCCCCTTCATACTCTCATCTAATTCTACCCCCTTGATACCCACTTATACTTCTACCCTCTTCATACCCTCTTCTACTTCTACCCCTTCATACCCTCTTCATACCCTCTTCTACTTCTACCCCTTCATATCCTCTTCATACTCTCTTCTACTTCTACCCCTTCATATCCTCTTCATACCCTCTTCTACTTCTACCCCCTTCATATCCCCTTCAGACCCTCTTCTGCTTCTACTCCCTTCATACCCTCTTCTGCTTCTACCCCCCTTCATACCCTCTTCTACTTCTACCGCCTTCATACCCTCTTCTACCCCCCTTCATACCCTCTTCTACTTCTACCCCTTCACAGTCTCTTCTACTTCTACCCTTTCATACCCTCTTCTACTTCCACCCCTTCATACCCTCTTCTACCCCCTTCATACCCTCTTCTACTTCTACCCCTTCATAGTCTCTTCTACTTCTACCCCCTTCATACCTTCTTCTGCTTCTACCCCTTTTATACCATCTTCTACTTCTACCCTCTTGATACCTTCTTCTACTTCTACCCTCTTCATACCCTCTTCTACTTCTACCCCTTCATATCCTCTTCATACTCTCTTCTACTTCATACCCCCTTCAGACCCTCTTCTGCTTCTACTCCCTTCAGACCCTCTTCTGCTTCTACTCCCTGCATACCTTCTTCTGCTTCTACCCCCTTCATACCCTCTTCTACTTCTACCCCCTTCATACCCTCTGCTACCCCTTCATACAATCTTCTAATTCTACCCCTTCATAGTCTCTTCTTCTTCTACCCCTCCATACCCTCTTCTGCTTCTACCCCCTTCATACCCTCTTCTACTTCTACCCCTTCATAGTCTCTTTTACTTCTACCCTCCTTCATACCCTCATCTGCTTCTACCCCCTTCATACCCTCTTCTACTTCTACCCCCCTTCATACCCTCTTCTACTTCTACCCCCTTCATACCCTCTTCTGCTTCTACCCCCCTTCATACCCTCTTCTACTTCTACCCCTTCATACCCTCATCTACTTCTACCCCCTTCATACCCTCATCTGCTTCTACTCCCCTTCATACCCTCTTCTGCTTCTACCCCCCTTCATACCCTCTTCTACTTCTACCCCTTCATACCCTCATCTGCTTCTACCCCCCTTCATGCCCTCATCTGCTTCTACCCCCCTTCATACCCGCATCTGCTTCTACCCCCCTTCATACCCTCATCTGCTTCTACCCCCTTCATACCCTCTTCTACTTCTACCCTCTTCATACCCTCTTCTTCTTGGATGCAGTGCTTATCTGACCATTGTTATTCTGTGGTCACATTCCTTCACTTCAGGAAACAATTCAGTTTTCTGTCTAAGAGCTGTATCTAAGTGCCCTAAATAAGGTAGAGTGGCACGCCCCTGGCATTCAGAAGCATCTCCCCACCCTGGAGCGGTGCCCCTGGTCAATATTCCTTCCTAATTCGGACAGACAAAGTCTAAATTGGGGCACCCCACCTATAAACTCATCATCTCAGTGAGGGCAAGGAACTATTTTAATAGGGTTTTTAACATGTATATGCTAAGACAATCTACCGTCAATAGTTTCAAATTGCAAGTACAAGTGCAGACTGTTCGGTGATCCGGCTGCAGTACCCACATTTTGGCTTCAAATGTGTAATAACAAGATAATAAAACTGATTATAATTGTCACATAAGCTTTAGAGACCAAGTCAAAGTAGCCAAAACTGGTGGTGATATTCAGATTTATGTGAAATACGTGCTTCAGTCTACAAGCCACTTATCCAAACGTGACAGCTCTTATGTCATGTGGAGAGCAGACAACCCTCAGCGGGAATTCTGTCCTAAGTCCAACTCAAGATGTACCAGATTTTAAGCTTTATTTCTAGAAATAAAAGTAATAAGAAAATAATTCCAACAGGAGACAACACAAAAAGACCCCCAAAAAATACATTGTGTGTGAATATGAAATATTACTAAATTGGAAAAAATAGTAATAACAATAATCGTAATAATAAGTAGAAGAAGTCAAAGGAGGAGAAGACAAAGATGAAGAAGCAAAAGAAGAGGAATAATAATAATATGAAGAAGAGAAAAGGAAGGCAATGAAAATGAAAAAGAAAGAGAAGAAGGATAAGGAGAAGAAGAAAATAATAATGAGAAAGGGAAGAAAAAAGGAAGAAGAAGCCGTAGAAGAAGAGGAATAATAATAATACAAACAAGGAGAAAAGGAAGAAGGAGAAGAAAATGAAGAAGAGGAAGGAGGAGAAGAAGAGGGCTAAGAAGAAGGGCAAGTAGAAAAAGAAGAATAAGAAGAAGAAAAAAGGAAGGAGAAGCAGAAGAAGAAGAGGGATAATAATAATGCAAACCAGGAGAAAAGGCAGAAGGAGAAGAAAATGAAGAATAGGAAGGTGGAGAAGAAGAGGGCTAAGAAGAAGGGCAAGTAGAAGAAGAAGAAAAAAAAAGGAAGAAGAAGAAGAGGAATAATAATACAAACAAGGAGAAAAGGAAGAAGGAGAAGAAAATGAAGAAGAGGAAGGAGGAGAAGAAGAAGGCTAAGAAGAAGGGCAAGTAGAAGAAGAAGAAGAAGAAAAAAAGGAAGAAGAAGCAGAAGAAGAGGAATAATATGAAGAAGAAAAAGGAGAAGAAATGGATGAAGGAGGAAAAGAAGAATAACAAGAAGAAAAAAATAATAATAAGGAGAAGAAGAGTAATAATAATAAAAAGAAAAGGAAGAAGAAGATCATGCTTCTATAACTATTATTATGTAATAGGAAACACAACTGTTTTCTGCACTGGTAAAAGAAGGAGCAGAAAAATGCCAATTTGTGCCAAACTGAAGAACATTAACAGCATTTTTTAGCTTCTTCTATATTGCTGCCATTTTTTAGGAAACGGGGCACAGATAAAGTCAGACACCTTAGAGCCGATGCATGCAACCATCTGTACAAACCCTGCAAAGGTTCCTATTACTGCACCTTGTGTGCCGCCATAAGGTGCAATGAGGCACCATCCCGTCCCTACAAGCAACGCTTTTAGAAGAGAATTCGATTGTAATGGCACCCGATGGAGCGTGTAATGTGGATGTTAAATACAACCCCGGAGGCACTCGGAGGCACACATGGCCGTCTGTGGGCACCAAATCAGGCATCAGTTTTGTGCATGTCTCCCATGAAAATGTAATAGATAACAATAGCTAAGACTTGATGCTTCCTTGCTATGGCACTTACTCCGGAGAAGGGGAAGCATAAGTTAACATCAGTCAAAGTTTTAAAAAAGTTTTCCACTTAGATTTTTAGATCTGTTCAGGAAAAATACAGCTGAGCGCAAAATGGGAGGATTGTATCTCCAAGTGTCACAGCCAGATAAAAAAGCAGATTATTTCCCCCCATCATGGGAGCAGCCTGGAAAATTAGCATATACAGCACAAGATGTAACAGCAACTCTCAGTATATATGTCAGAATAACTGGAATATTACTACGTCATGTAATAAGCAGCACACCGGGGCTCGTCCATCTTGTCCAGCCTCCGAAGCAGTTATGTATAAGGCTATATTCACACATTCGTGTGCTGGACCCATAGAGTTTCATTGATCCACATACATCCGTCTTAAGAATGGATCCATCAGACTCAGAGCGCGTCCTATCCTCATCCGTTCTGCAGATCAGACTCGGCCATTAAAGTATCCGTTAAACATGGATAAAAAAATGCAAGACAGACCTCGTACTTCCATGTTCCATCCATTTTTCATCCATTTCTGACCCATTATTGGGTTTTTATAGGTATTCAATGGGCAATTGCTCATTATGCAATTCCCTAAATATGCAAAATAGTTCCAAAACGATGATTCGCTACATAAATCCACGTACTTAAATATTTGTTTTAGATTCTAAACTTCCTCGGATGTAAATTGTATCGTTATATTATTATGTTCACACTATGACAGGTCGGGTGTTTATGCCAGATCTGTTTTCTAACCGGTTACTGCTGAATTCCTATGGACCCCAATGACTTTAATTGGGATCCGACTTGGTTCTGATACTTTAAAAGTGCAAGAAAAATGCTGCAGATAATATCATCCTTGCCGTCAAAAACATTGAGTCTTGTACCGTACCATGAAGTGTGAAGAACGACGTATTACCAAGAGGAATAATATTATATCTGATAAAATAATAATAATTACACCAATATTAGAGCTAGCAGAAAATTGTAAAAAATAATGATAAATAATAACGACACTAATATGAGAGATAAAAAATAAAATAATAATAATGCAATAATCAAAAATAAAAATACAATAATCAATATTAAATAGTATAACGTTGCTAAACATATAATAATAGCAACAATAATAATAATAATAATAATAATAAATAGAGGAATAATTAAAATAATTACGTGCAACAATAATTACGTTAACAATGATAATTAAAATAATAATAAAGATAAAAAATGTGGATAAAAAACAATAATAATAATAAAATAATAATAATACATAAATAAATAAATAATACTAATAATAATAAAATAAATACACAATAACTTCTACTTGACATTACTTCAGGTAGAATGATTGATACTGATAGGGGATAATTTTCCCCAACATCACATAAGATTTGGGGTTTTCTATGTGCCAGTTCTCAGCAAACAATTCGGCGCCCCCTTACCTTGAGATGGGTGCTGGTAGGGTGACCCCTCTTCTATCCTGGCATCTGTCACTTGCTGTATTAATCCAAGCAGAGGACAACACCTGTCCAGAGAGCTTACAATCCTAAGGAGGGTCTCTGGGGGGTCTTCTAGCTCCAGAGCAGGGGCATTTAGTAGGGGGCAGTGTGGAGTGCAGGGCTGCATGTAGCTGGAGCAGGGCTGCACTTGTGTGGCTGACAGGAGCAGGAGCTGATACTTGTGCACTGGGAGCTGCAGGAGGAGGAGGAGGAGGATCACACACAGGGGCTGGCACATGCATCACTAAATCTCAGCACTTGCTTTCCTTGAGCTCCCAGTGTTTTTTAGCAACAAAAAATGTAAGATTGTTATTTAAACCTGAGTATTAGGCTTTGTGCACATGGTCAGGATCTGCCCCAGACAAGTGTGCTGCACAGCCGGCGGTGATGGCAGGAAAAACGCTGCGTAAAATAGGCATGTTTTTGTCTAATTTTTATTTACATGCGATTTTTGTTGTAGATTTTCCCCTCTCATTATTATGGGTCAGATATGCAGCAAAAACGCCGAAACAAGCTTGCAGATTTACCTTTTGTATTATAGCTGGAAAATGCCTAGGGAACATGTACCAATGCCAATGGATCTATCTGTATCTGTTATCTATCCATCTCATATCTATTTATCTATATATCTACCGGCTATCTATTATCTATTATCTATCATCTATCTATTATCTATCTATCTATCATCTATTATCTATCATCTATTATCTATCATCTATCTATCTATCATCTATCTATTATCTATCTATTATCTATCTATCTATTATCTATATATCTATTATCTATCTATCTATTATCTATCTATCATCTATTATCTATCTATCATCTATCTATTATCTACCAATTATATATTATCTATCTATTATCTATCTATCATCTGTCTATTATCTATCTATTATCTATCTATTATCTATCATCTATCTATTATCTATCATCTATTATCTATCTATTATCTATCTATTATCTATCATCTATCTATTATCTATCTATTATCTATCTATTATATATTATCTATCTATCTATTATCTACCTATTATATATTATCTATTATCTATCTATTATCTATCTATTATCTATCTATCTATTATATATTATCTATCTATTATCTACAGGTGCATCTCACTAAATTAAAATATCATCAAAAAGTTCATTTATTTCAGTTCTTCAATGCAAAAAGTGAAACTCATTATATAGAGTCATTACAGAGTGATCTATTTCACGTGTTTATTTCTGTTAATGTTGATGATTTTGGCTTACAGCCAATGAAAACACAAAAGGCATTATCTCAGTCAATTAAAATAATTAACAAAAACACCTGCAAAGGCTTCCTAAGCGTTTAAAAAGGTTCCTTAGTCTGTTTCAGTAGGCTCCATAATCATGGGGAAGACTGCTGACCTGACAGATGTCCAGAAGGCAGTCATGGACACACTCCACAAGGTCCCAGAGTCTGGAGGAAGAGTGGAGAGGCCACAATCCAAGCTGCTGGAGGTCTAGTGTGAAGTGTCCACAATCAGTGATGGTTTGGGGAGCCATGTCATCTGCTGGTGCAGGTCCACTGTGTTTTATCAAGACCAAAGTCAGCGCAGCCGTCTACCAGGACATTTTACAGCACTTCATGCTTCCCTCTGCCGACAAGCTTTTTGGAGATGGAAATGTCATTCTCCAGCAGGACTTGGCCCCTGTCCACACTGCCAAAAGTACCAGAACTGAAATAAATTAACTTTTTGATGATATTCTAATTTAGTGAGATGCACCTGTATCTATCTATTATCTATCTACCCCTGTATGTAAATATCTGTTTTATAGTTCAGTGCGGCATTAACAATTCTTCATACTTCAGTGCTGAACTCTCCCAGCATTAAAAGGTTTTTGTGCAACTATTACATTGATGACCTATCCTTAGAACAGGTCATCAATATATCACATATATCGGGGTAACTTCAGCAGCAAGCAGCACATGATGAGATTAAAAATCTCCCTGTTCTTGATGCTGGAGAGGATTTTTAGTAATAAGTACAGTAAATTGTAAGGTAGCTAGGTTTTACAAGCACTTTGCAATTTTAACTATTAATAATGTTGAGAAAAAAAATCATTTAACTGAGTTTCTCCATTACAAATTATGTGAGGAATGAGAGGAGCATTTGTTGGAACAGTAAATTCTCCTTAAAGGTCAGCAGGTTTTTGTTATGTAATCTGAGAGCAGCATGATGTAGGGACACAGACCCTGATTTCAGCGACGTGTCACTTACTGGTCTGCTTGCTGTAGTTATAATAAAATCACTGTTTTATTAAAAAGAGATTATTATTAGAGGACTAATAAACCTGCTGCCATATAGTCCTCCATATTCATGAGCTCTGTAACACCCAGTCCCCACCACCGATTGGCAGATTTCTGCCTATGCACAATGTACACAGAAAGCTTCCAACCAGTGGTGGGAACGGGGTGTTTATGACGGAGGGACTCTGAAAGTCACAAAGCCTATTTTTACAAGGCCATCAGGCGGCTCTTACTATTGTTAGAGGGCCAGCCGTCGTCCCTCACCAATAGTAGAGGGCCATCAGCCGGCTATGCTTTGTTGTTCCCATTATTAAGGAGTGGATCTCCTAAACTGTTATTGCGTATGCAGTGACTGCAAGGGCTGCCAAAAATTAGGACACACTCCAATACCCTTTTGAAGAGACGTAGAGGAGGGCCTCATTAAAAAAATTGTTCCCATTTTTAAGGAGTTGGTCTCCTATAATGGTAATGCCCATGCAGTGACTGAAAGGGTTGCCCAAAAATTGGACGCACTCCAATACCCCTTTGAAGAGACGTAGAGGAGGTCCTTATTAAAAAAATTGTTACTATTGTTAAGGAGTGGGTCTCCTATACTCTTAATGCCCATGCATTAAGTGCATGGGCTGAAAAACATTTACCCCTGGGGGGTATACATGAACTTACTGTATCACATACAGAATGTTAGAGGTAGGCCTCTAAAAAAATCTCCTATTGGCATCATAAACACCCTTAAAAAAATTATGTGGGTTTTGCATCACAGTCACACTGGTGATATGGTGGTGGAGGATGAGGAAAGGAGAAGGAGGAGGACAACAGAACATAGACAAAATCAGAAAGCATATATCCATTTCTAAGTGGGAAGTGGTGCATAGGAATAGACCCCCCCCAAAAAAACACTGGATTTGACTTTATGTTCCGCTGCTATTATTCAGTGGTGTTGAGAAGTCTGGCCCAATCCAGCCCTTGTTCATTTTGATAAGAGTCAGCCTGTCAGCATTTTCAGTTGACAGGCGGATGCACCTATTGGTTATAATTCCATCAGCGGCACTAAAAACCCGCTCTGACAAAACGCTAGCGGCAGAGCAGGCCAGGACCTCCAAGGCGTAGAGAGCCAGTTCATGCCACGTGTCCAGCTTGGATACCCAATAGTTATAAGGCACTGAGGAATCAGGGAGGACGTTAGTATGGTCAGTAAAGTACTCCTTCAGCATCTTCCCAAACTTTTCCCTCCCTGTCAGAATATCCCGCGCATCAGGGCCTGTGCACTGGGAGGGTCTGAGCAAACAGTCCCACACCTTTGACAGTGTTCCCTTGCCTCTGCTGCATCATATTTTTGTCTCCCTCGCCTGTACACCTTGGTTGTCTAACGAACTGTGACCTCTGTCACCAGCGTTTTCAGATGGGAATTTTTTAAATAATTCCTCAACAAGGGCATTCTAGTACTGCAACATTTTATTAGACCTCTCCGCCACGGGAAGGAGAGATAGAAAGTTCTCCTAGTAGCGTGGGTCTAGAAGTGTGACCAATCAGTAATTACTATCGGCTAAAATGTGTACAATGCGAGGGTCACAGGAAAGGCAGCGGAACATAAAGTCAGGGATGTGTGCCAGACTGCTAACAGGCAAGTCTTCCCTGTCCTGACCAAGAGGACGACTGTCCATGCTCTTGTGGCGCCCCTGAGGGTTCGACCGCCACAGGGATGCTGCACCTCTTTAATGGAGTGTAGTGTTCCTCCTCTGAGGTATGAACAGTGCGATGGTCAGGACCCCACCTCCACATCCAACACCACACTTCTCCCTCCAGAGGGGGCTAGAAGGCACCAGGTGCTGCCCCTACTGGCAGTTGGGAGACTGGGAAACCCAGAGTTAGGGGGAACCAATTAGTGGGTGAGGGTGGAGGACTCACATTTTAGTGACACTTAATATTTCATATTTAATACACTGCCATCTTGGTTCTTGGTTTTTTGACTGTCCTTTGATCGTTATCGCATCGTGACCTCCCTCCCTGAGCATTGATCTTGTGTGGACCTGCAGAGGATGGAGGCACGGCCCTTGTACCCTGGCCTTGGGTCGAGAGACAGGTTGCAGATAAGGAATGTCTCAACCCGGTCAAGGACCATGACCAAGAAGGCCCGGAGCTCAGGAGTGTAGCTCCACCGCAAATGGATCCCGGGGAGGATGCAGACGGAGCGGTATACGCCACCTGTCCTCGCCTACCTGATCTATTCAGAGGGATTCCGGCTGCAAGAGGGGTACCGGCCCCCGACACCTGACCTTGCTACTCTATGTCCTGGTCAGGGAAGCCCGGTAGGCCCAGAGGATCCCAGCGGGTATCCGAAGGAGCGGAGCTGCCACCCATACCCTTTTTCTGAGTGAAGTTCAGAGGGAGACCCGGCCTATCTACACACACACAGACAGGAAAGGACTCGGTCTGAAGCCTAGGAACACTCCGGTGCGGGGTCCTGATTGAACACTTGACTTACTCGGAGGTTGTCGGACCCCCGTTCCTGGTGACTGCAGAACCCCGTGAGGAGCAGGGAGAAGCCTTGCAGCTGTAATCTCCACCGTGAGTAAAAACCCTGGAAGTTAACCCCTATGGCCTCCGGACTCTTTATTCTGCATTACACCGCACTACGCAGCACCAGACTTCCTATACTACAACCCCCTCCATCCTGTCTCTCTGCCCTGAGGCCCTGCTCCGCCTGTGGGGAGTAGTACCAACGACGGCTGCCATAACACCCTGCCTCAGCGGACTGCAGCAGCGCTGGTGGCCTTCACCAGGTGCCACAGGTGGCGTAGTCGAGATCAGCCACTCAACCCGGATAAGCCCATACCATCTCTTTTTAATGTGACGGCCCTGGGCACGGAGCGGGTCCGGGCCACGGCTGCACCCCATCTACAACATCAGGACCCGGCTCCGAGTCCCCCATCTCCCAGGGTAGGGCTTTCCAGCGTCACACAACCTGGCGTCACACTCTCCTCCTTCTCATCCTTCTCCTGGTCCTCCTCCTTGTTCTCCCTCTCCTCAGGCCATCCACGCTGAACACATGGTATGGCTGTTGTATAGGTAGTACCGTCTGTAGCGCAGGAAAACAGCTCCTGTTCCTTCTCCTCCTCCTCATTTATCACCCAATCCAGGTTGAGATGAGATGAGGCTGGGCTGTGTGGCTTCTCCCTGTATGGTTCCTTGCTCCATCTCATCGTGCTCCTCCTGCAATGCCTCCTCTTTAATTGTGAGCAGAGAGCGTTTCAAAATACAGAGAAGCGGGATGGTGATGATAATTATGGCGTAATGGCCGCTCACTAACTTGGTGGAGCCCTCAAAGTTTTGGAGGACGGCACAGATGTCAGACATCCTTGCCCACTCATCAGCTCTTATGTGCGGAGGCTGACCTGAATACCGACAGGAGTGTTGAAGCTGGTACTCAACAACTGCCCTTTGCTGCTCACTAATCCTTCCCAACATATGCAACGTTGAGTTCCAACGCGTGGGGACATCGCACACCAGTCGATGAGCTGGAAGCTGCAAACGCGGAAAGATTCCGTCTCCATGAGCCTAAAAGGCAACATTTCCAGCGTGAAATGGTGCAGTTTTTATTCTGGTCTGTGAGTGGTTGGCTGCGTATTTGCACTTGAGTTCCAAGGACTGGGGTAGGGACAACTGAACGCTGCGCTGGGAACAGGACATGGACATGGTTGCTGATGATGGTGGTTGCGAGTGTGCAACGACAGGTGAAGGGCGGGAGGCATCTTCGCCTGCACCATAGAGAGGGGATTGGTGTGCATGCACAACAGCGGTACAGGCAGTGGTGTCACCCGCAGACACTGTTTCTGGACCCTGGTGTTTGGCCCAACTAGTCAGGTGCTTTGCTGTCATGTGCCTGACCATGCTGGTGGGGGTCAGGCTGGTAGTTTTGCTGTCCCTACTGATGCTGCAAATGGCCTTTTTGGAGTTATCTGGACAGTCTTTAAAAAAGAGCCAGACTCTGGAAGGCCTAACAGTTGGACTGGCAACTTCCATCGTGTTGGTGTTCAGGGGAACAGTTTCCCGCCTTGTGTCTGTGGCCACCCCACTGCTTGCTCCTGCCTCTTGTGGTGCTATGCCTCCCTCTCCCTGTGTGCTCTTGTCCTCGCTATGCATGTCACCTTGCCAGGTTGGGTCAGTGACTTCATCGTCCACCACCTCGTCTTCCACGTACACACCCTGGGCCTCCTCCTGATTTGCTGGCAATTGTGTCTCATCATCATCATCAACCTCTGGCGACAGTAATTACAGTTTCCCACCGTCGCCTTCGTGTGACCGTAGCTGCTCAAATATTTGGGCATCGCTACATGCGATCTCCTCTTGCCCCGCTTGAAGCGGACCAGGCGAGAGGCCCGAATCTATAAATGGAAATGTTCACAGAGTGTCCAAGTGTGGGATCTGTTGTCTCCAAGCACTCGGCATGGTGGGAGAAAGGAGGATCAGGGTGAGGAATATGTGGTCCAGACTCAGGGCTACTGAGACTGGGCCGTGTGGAAGACAGGGTGGTGGTGATGGTGGCGGCGAACTGACTGGAAGATTTATCTGCTATTCAACCAACAACCTTTTCACATTGCTGTGGCTTCAAGAGTGGTGTTCCGCGGCCCTCTAGTAATTGGGACAGGAAGATAGTTTGACATGATGTGGCTGTTTGTTGTGCTCCCTCAGCAGGCCCACTTTTATCTTGCCAATGGCCTCGGTCTCTGCGTGCTCCATCAGCATCACATCCACTTTCCCGCCCCTTGCCACGTGCCTTGCCCCTTCTAAATAAAGTGTAATATTTGGCACACTCCAAAAAATGTGACGATTTTTACCGCAGTAATATCTGATCCTGTCTGATGACCATGGTTTTAGGCAGTGGCCTTGTAGTATGGTAATGGCAATGGTCAGTGACCAAGTGTGAATAGGTTGAACAACACACAACTGGCAGACTTTAGCTGGAGTGTAATATTTGGCATGCTCCAAAAAATGTCACGATTAGTACCCCAGTAATATCGGATAACGTCTGATGATAGACAAGTTTCTCTGCTTCCACAATTCAGCAATGCGAATAAAATCAAAAAAGTCTGTCTGTATTCTGCTAACAAGAAAATAGAACGACGAGCAAAAAGTGGCGAAGTATAATAAAAAGTAACTTTTATTTATCTATTTTAAAAAAGATTCAATAAATATATAGAATATAAAAACGAACGATAGCCAATATTTCAAACGGTATTTAGCAGCCTAAGAAGTGGGTGTATCTGTGGAACTAGTAACACCCCTTATATAGTTCCCTCTAACTAGGGAACTTAATGGACCACAGGTGTATAACACTATAGACCACCACCTCAATTCCAACTAGGTGGTCTTGGTCTATACCAAAGGAAATCCTGTCATGCAGTAAGTATTAGAACATATTGGACATGCAGACATGAGTCAAGAATCCCCAGCACCCATAACTTCAACTCAAAGATGGGTAGGGAGAAGAAAAAGATAGACCAACTGCAATGTAGAGTCTAGATGTGACATAAAATACCTGGTGAAAGATAATTAAGATATGGAACAATCTCACCGTTAGAATGTCAATATCATCGCTGTTGACTCGTATCTATGCAGTTCTAAAGAGGACCCTTTGGAAGTGGCATTATCCAGTGGAGTACAGGACTCGTTTCTTCTGGAAGGACCTAAACCAACAGAGTGAGGGGTGCCCTCCCGACGCGTTTCCTCATGCTAATGATTCATCAGGGGAGAGAGCGATAATGCAGATGGGTCTATTGGCCAGCAGTGGAAATGGCACGGCTGCTAAGTGACACCCGTGCTTCTTTTAAATGTACCGGTGATACCGCGCTATAGCGGTAGCGTCACTTCCGGTTTTCGGCCCCTCAACTTCCGGTGTTTGGAGCGCATAAGCCGGCAGATGACACGCAAGCATCATTTTCGATGACGTAAGCCTCCAACTGGTCAGATGCTTGCTGTGTCGTGATGGCAACCCGCTGTAAACCATCCGGACACAGCTGTGGAACCACAGGTAAACATACTATTCCCCGGGTCCATCGGGTCACCATTAGTGTAATTCAGCTTGCGTGATGATTAAATAGAAACATCACGCAGCGCCCTAAATAGGGTGGGAAAGAAAACGGTTTGTCACGGGGTTCGAAGGAAGGGGAGGGGGGCAGTAGGGAGGAGGAAATAATTGATCTGTTCCAGAGGCACAGTTCTCTCATATGTAAATCTATTGGCTCATGTAAGTAAATAGCTTTATACTGTGTGGAGAGAAGCCTAAAAATATATAGGGGAGTTCAAATGGAGTACACGATGTATATGTGTATGGGCCCCTGTATAACCCTTAAAGCAGCAGGCCCCACTGGACAATGCACCACTCAAGTAGTGAGTGAGGTTGTTTTTTGTGGGGGTTGTTTTTTGGGGGGTAATGGTAGGGAGCACAAATGCTAGCTAATGGGAGAGAGGTGAACCCCAAAAAAACAACAAGAAAATGGAGCAGTAAAATGGTGAACTGTATTGCTTTTTAAGTAAATAATCAGGATTACGAGCAAAACAAAAAATTAGCCCAGATATCTAGGGCTATGGATATCTGTAACAGCAGCAGCAGCAGACAGAACGTGAAATGGACCCTATTGTGCTGTATACAGTGTCCACAAACTCCTGCTATTACCAGTAATATATGCAGCTGGATTAGTCCTCAGAAGGACTGTTAGTTTAGATGGATATATTGATATGCTGTGGAATACCTATACCTAACTAATAAACCACTAATTTTCTCCCTCATTCAGCAGCAGCTCTCCCTACACTGTCTGATTCCGGAGTGACTGTGACGAGCATAGGGTCACTGGGTCTGATATAGACCTGATGACGCTATGCGGCCAGCCAGTCACTGTAATGCCACAACCAACTTCCCTGTGGCATTACAGTGAGTGGCAGGTAGTGCCAAACATGTGGGACGGGGACTCGAGCTCCCGCCCGAACATTCCGTAAGTACTCGCTAAGCGCCGAGCATCTCGAGCAGTGAGATGATCGGGCTAGTACAGAGCAGGAGCGAGCATGCTCGATCATCATTAGACAGCAGTTCTCGAATGGCAGACCCTAGTTGTCCTTCTATTATATTTATGGCCAACAGCTGATTTTTGTGGGTTGGAGTGAGGAAGGTTGGGAGGAAGGAGGCTGTTAGGAGCAAGATCTGCAATAAACTGATCACCGTGTCATCGGCCAGTGGGGTCCATTTCTCAGCATCTCCACCAATCAGATGAATCTAGGAGACACTTGCACATTCTTGCCGGGGTGAGTGCATAATATTGTGACTGTATCATGTTGCAGATTTCAGCTTTCAGCAGAATTATTTGTCACATTGCAGGAGAATGAACTGTTTTGTTTGGGACATGCATCAACCATTATCTGATGGAAAGAAGTGACATATACAACACAAACTTAAGGGGTTGGCCGTTACTTTTTTATTGATGGGGAAGAGTCAGATGGCCATATGACTCAGATGAGGATCGCAACGCAATGATCCTACTGACCGGAATCTTTCCTAACCCAAGTGTGTCACCTGCATAGAAGTACATGCTGTCACACTCGGGTTGGGAGAACCGCCGGCCAGTTTGAGCATTGCGTTGCGATCCTTTGCCGCCTGACCCTTCCCTTAGGATAGGTCATCAATATGTGATCGGTAGGGCTTCAACACCTGGCACCCCCACCGTTCAGCTGTTACCGGCGGTGGCTGGAAGTTTTCAGATGCAGCCAGAACATGGCAGCTACATAATTTCTATAGTGGCTGTTGTATACTCCTACATATCAGATGCAACCACAACATATGGATGATGCTGCGCCAGGGTAAAAATGGATGACTCAATGATTCCAGGTGGGCTGGGGTATCGTCAGTCCCACCACAATCATGCAAATATTGATGGCTTATTTTAAGAACAGCCCATCAATGTAAGCCGTCATGTTTGTAAAGCATAACTATATGCTTATTTATATTTTATATCTTACTATGGAGACCAATGAGTGTTCGGAGAAGTATGGAAAGAAAAGACCTGGAACGGCCTCAGGTCAAGCTGATGCTACTGATTAGGACTTTCTAAAGCGACGTTTCTCATCCCAGTGCACTTTGCACTCTTATCATTGCCTGTTCCCAACCATCAGCCTCTTCAATCCTTCCCAGAAATTCTATGTAAATGATACAAAAAAAATATATAAATATATATAAAAAAAGAAACCATTTCCGGACAGAAAAATAAACATGTGCAGAAAGCATACTTCATATGTAGTATCCAATGTCTTGCCGAGCGAAACCTCTGCCAGATAACGTCATGTTATTGTGGCCCGCTCCTGGCATACTCTAAATAACGTCTCAATGCCAAGTCCTCCCCAGGGACACAATCTGCGACCCTGTAACCCTTGTCTTCCTTTTGCTCGGAGCATAGGCCACATGGAGTCTCTGATTGTGAGGTTTACAATCAGTTATAAAGAAAATTGGGGGAGGGTGTAAAACATTAACCTGATGACAACCTCAACTGCTTAATTATTATACGATTGTCTGCATTACTTTTTGGAACTTGTAGTTCTCCCTGCATCATTTTTATCAGTACGATTGCTTTGTCTCACAATTACACTACTTGAGCAATATGGTGCAGGAAGGCGAGGGATAAAGCAATTACGAGTCATGAGACTTGGTTTGTACCTTTTGTATTGGTGTGATATATCATGAGAGGAATGAACCAATGTTACCAGTTTTGAAAAAAAAATTGAATTTAAGATACTCAGTCAAGAGATGTTTGTTGTATATGTGTTTATATGGGGCCACCTGGTGGTTGGGGTGGGATGCAAAGGTTTTGCTAGTACATTTCAATAATGTATTGAATTTGGCTCTAGAGAAGCTGGAGTTCTTATATTACATGTGTAGCACCCTGAGGATTCGGCTGCTACAGGGGTATTGCACCTCAACCCAGAGGTGTGATATTCCACTCCCGGGTAAGGATGGAGTGTGGAACTGAGCTCGGTAGGCTGCATGCACTACACACATCCCATTTCCGAGGAGCAGACCGACGGTACTCCCACTTAGAAATGTGCAGGTACGACCGAGTCTGTTCCTGGCTGGAGTAGGAGGGGGGTGGTACATCCCAAGTAGTGTAGGGGCAGATAGGGGGAGCAGCCTGGGTAAAGTTAGGAGCTCATTGGGTGCTGGTCACCTGAGCTCACACATAGAGGGTGTATATAAGGTGGGCACCAACTAAGAACAGGGTCAGATGCAGAGAACAAGTCAGGAGTAGAGGAGAAGAAAGACCCAGAGTGAGAGAGGAGAAGAGAGAGACCCAGAGGCACAGAAGAACAGGACTCTAAGATCCCAAATTAAAACCCCGGGTGAAGAGTCGGCATCAGGGTACCGGAACCCAAGCTGGTGGGGGTAAAAACATTCCCCAGCCAGAGACCGGAGACCGTGGGCAGCGTTTGCCACGGTCACCCACCACATCCACCCCGAAGGCACACCACATGAAGGGTCGGGGAACCCAAGGCCAAGGGTGTCCCAACAGAAGGCCCGAGGGAGCTGGACCTAGGTGGATCACTGGTGGGGACGGCCAGAGAACGGGACAGAAGGAGAGCTCAGGGCCACGCTCTGGACTTGTTTGGGGGTTGGCTGGATCCAGGACCTGGTGGACGCAGCACGGCTCGGGTGGTCACTCGAAGCTGGAGTGACCAGTACAACATCTGCAGTAAGTAAACACCCTTAACTGCACAACCCGACTCTGTCTTCACTGCCGTCTGCACTGCACCACCACAACCCCCATCCTCTGCACCTGTCCCCCCTGAGGCTATACCCCACCCGTTGGGGGTTATATCATCACAAGCTGCACCTGCACCATCAGCCTCAGCGGACCCTGCTGCAGCGGCGGCCACAGTGACCGCATCACAATGGGTGGCGTAGTCGACACAAAAGAACTCTTAATAACATCTGTAGGACTGCCACATAACACTGAGCTTGACGCCCTGGGCACGAGCCGGGTCACAGCCGCTCGGAGACTACAACCCCCCATCTGATCCGGTGCCGGGTATTCCCCTCAAAAAGGAATATGTCCCAGGGGGCGCGTCAATTTTGGCGTAGTCGGCAGGATTACGTGCCCGCAACACCCGGGTACTGCGTGCCTGAAGAAAAATGCAAGTTTACCTCAGAAAGAAGTCTCCCGCCGGTTCCGGAGGGTCCACGCCATCGGACCCCATCACAGGTCGTTTCCCGCCGATTGTCCGCCATTTCCAGCTTGTTCCCGCCATCTGCAGAGTTTCCCGCCACTGGGCGACGATTCCCGCCAAATCCGAAGATTTCCCGCCTTGGAAGAACAGCGGACGCCATTATGGGCGTGCCAAAGGAGGGCAAGAGGCCGCCTCCCATCGTGGGCCGGGACAGAAAATGGCGCCAAAAGTGGAAACCGCCCCCACCAACAGAGACTGTGATGCTGGAGGTGTCTGTCAGCGTGAAAGAACTACCCCTGGAGCTGACAGTCACCGAGTTGCCCCGGGACCGCCCTCGAAGTGGGAGGAGACGAGAGGAAAGAACGAAGATGGGTGCCGCCTGGAGCAGTCTGGAGCGAGCGCACCCGGAGGCAAGAAGCCTGGAGAGGAGCAGCAGAAAAGCTCACCCGGAGATGTCCAGAGAGCAGAGCAGCACCGGCCCGCTGGCCAGGAGCCTGCTGGAAGAAGAGCAGAGCAGCACCGACCCGTTGGTCAGGAGCCTGCTAGACACCACGACCCCACTAGGCCTAGTGGAGGTCCTTGCACAGCTCCCCCGAGACCGGGAGTGTGCACAGACTGCCCTGGAGGGCCTCGCACGGAGGATGGCCCGGGTACAGCGCGAGATATTGGCGGAATGGAGCCGGGAGATGGCCCAGCAAGCTGAAACCAAGACCCGGAGCACGCCAGCCAAGATGAGGAGACAGACCGCCTCTGAGGATGGCGCGGGAGGACCAAAGGCCGGAGACGGCGCCGAGAAGGGAGCCGAACGCATGGAGGCAGGTAAAGGGGACGTCTACACCCCAAGCCGGGACACCGCCCACCTGCCCCAGCTCCCCGTCGCAGAGCCCGAAAGTCCCCCTGCTGTGCCCGAAAACGCCATGTCACCGACGCAGACTAGGCCCCAACCGGAAGCCGCCGCCGCGACCCCTGTGACGTCACACGCCTCGACCCCGAGCGTGACCAAGCAGGAAGTACCACCAGCCTGGTCGCAAGGCCTAGTACCCCCGGGCGCCGCATCACCAACAGCGCCCCCTACCTCCGCGGAGCCTCCGGCCTGGTCGCAAGGCCAGGTAGCCCAGGGCGCCGCCGTATTAACGGTGCCCTTCACCTTCCAGGTGCCCCAGGCCTGGCCGCAAGGCCTGGGCAACCCGGGCGCCACCACCACCGCGCCCGCACCCGTAAAACCAAGGGTGCCGCGTCTGGGAGAGGACTTGTTTGCCCAGCACACGTGGCCGGACGGGCAGCCTTTCATCTGGCCCCAGAAATATTATGAACTGGAGCACCAGAGGAGAGTTGGGGCCATGTGTGCACCCCTGATTCCGGCTCCGAAGCCCGTGATTAGGATCTCGCCTCCTCTGGAAGAAGCCCAATTTGAGTGGGACCCCACCGGAGAAGACCTAATGGGGTTCACTCAGGAAACCAGGGCAGCTGCAGCAGAGCGTGCTGAGTGTTGCCGACAGCAGCTCGAAGAGTTTGCGAGGGAGCGGAGAGAGAGGCGGGTCCGGGAGCAACAGGCCCAAGTACGGAGCGCCGAGCAGAAGAGCCGAACCAGGAGGGACCCCCGTGCAGCGCATTGTCCCCGCACCATCGGGACAGTGATCAAGTTCAACCAGCAGCATGGGTGGGGCTTCATCAGAGACCACAACACCCCCGGCGACGTTTTTGTAACGCGCAGAGACGTTGAGTCCCATCTGCCGGAGGGGCACAGAGGTCGTGACCTCTACATCGGAGACGAGGTCACCTTCACCCGGCACAAGTGTGCCAAAGGACCTTACGCCCTCCACGTACACCGCCTGACGGAGGAGGAGTTGCGGTGCGAGGAGGAGGAGCAAGAGGACCCGGACGGGTCTGAAGTTACCACCAGCTACAAGCAAAGAGCAGGAGGAAGACGCCGTTGAGTGCGGCAGAGCAGTAGATGTAAATAGTTACCCGACCGGGGTATAAAGAAACTGAAACTGTTGTTGCTAATATAGTCCCCGTTGGGACCAGCTGAGTGAACTGTTCACCCGTTTAACCCCTTAATCCCACAGGCTGAGGACTGTGAGCAGCCATTCCCTTCCCCTCCTTACCTGGCCGAGGACTGAGAGCGGCCAACTTCCCCTGTATATAGTTGCGCTTCCTAAAGCGCCCCCTACCGGTTTTATAGAAAACCAGTTTTTCTAAGAGACTGTCGCACTTTTCCCGGACACACGTTGCACAGTGTCCGGAGGAGGAGGAACCAGAAACAAGAGACGACGAGAATGTTATATGAAAAGTTTTATATATATATAATGTTTTATATGTTTTATATGTTCATATGAAAAATTTGTATGTTTTTGGTGATGTTTTATGTCTTACAGCCCGAGGACGTGCTGTGATTTACCAGGGGGGAATGTAGCACCCTGAGGATTCGGCTGCTACAGGGGTATTGCACCTCAACCCAGAGGTGTGATATTCCACTCCCGGGTAAGGATGGAGTGTGGAACTGAGCTCGGTAGGCTGCATGCACTACACACATCCCATTTCCGAGGAGCAGACCGACGGTACTCCCACTTAGAAATGTGCAGGTACGACCGAGTCTGTTCCTGGCTGGAGTGGGAGGGGGGTGGTACATCCCAAGTAGTGTAGGGGCAGATAGGGGGAGCAGCCTGGGTAAAGTTAGGAGCTCATTGGGTGCTGGTCACCTGAGCTCACACATAGAGGGTGTATATAAGGTGGGCACCAACTAAGAACAGGGTCAGATGCAGAGAACAAGTCAGGAGTAGAGGAGAAGAAAGACCCAGAGTGAGAGAGGAGAAGAGAGAGACCCAGAGGCACAGAAGAACAGGACTCTAAGATCCCAAATTAAAACCCCGGGTGAAGAGTCGGCATCAGGGTACCGGAACCCAAGCTGGTGGGGGTAAAAACATTCCCCAGCCAGAGACCGGAGACCGTGGGCAGCGTTTGCCACGGTCACCCACCACATCCACCCCGAAGGCACACCACATGAAGGGTCGGGGAACCCAAGGCCAAGGGTGTCCCAACAGAAGGCCCGAGGGAGCTGGACCTAGGTGGATCACTGGTGGGGACGGCCAGAGAACGAGACAGAAGGAGAGCTCAGGGCCACGCTCCGGACTTGTTTGGGGGTTGGCTGGATCCAGGACCTGGTGGACGCAGCACGGCTCGGGTGGTCACTCGAAGCTGGAGTGACCAGTACAACATCTGCAGTAAGTAAACACCCTTAACTGCACAACCCGACTCTGTCTTCACTGCCGTCTGCACTGCACCACCACAACCCCCATCCTCTGCACCTGTCCCCCCTGAGGCTATACCCCACCCGTTGGGGGTTATATCATCACAAGCTGCACCTGCACCATCAGCCTCAGCGGACCCTGCTGCAGCGGCGGCCACAGTGACCGCATCACAACGGGTGGCGTAGTCGACACAAAAGAACTCTTAATAACATCTGTAGGACTGCCACATAACACTGAGCTTGACGCCCTGGGCACGAGCCGGGTCACAGCCGCTCGGAGACTACAACCCCCCATCTGATCCGGTGCCGGGTATTCCCCTCAAAAAGGAATATGTCCCAGGGGGCGCGTCACATGGATATAATCCACAGCCTTGACAGAGATGTTAATGGAACAATCCCTATCCAACAGTAACAGTGACCCCTCTGTGTCTCCACACAATAATAGTGCCCCTCTGTATAACCAAAAATAATAGTGCCCCTTCTGTACCCCATACAATAATAGCAGTGACTCCTCTGTGCCTCTACACAGTAATAGGGTCCCCTCTGTACCTCCATACAATTATAATTCCCAATCTGTGCAAATTATAATAGTGCCATCATAAAATAATAATGCCCCCTCTGTGCCTCCATACAGTAACAGTGCACTCTCTGTGCCTCCACAAAATAATAGTGCTCCCTCTGTGCACCATACAGTAATAGTGTCTCTTCTGTGTCTCTACACAGTAATGGTGTCCCTTCTGGGGTTCAACACAGTAATAATGTCCCCTCTATGATCCCACACAGTAATAATGTCCCCTCTATGATCCCACACAGTAATAATGTTCCCTCTATGATCTCACACAGTAATAATGTCCCCAACACAGTAATAATGTCCCCTCTATGACCTCACACAGTAATAATGTCTCCTCTATGACCCCACACAGTAATAATGTCCCTTCTATGACTCCACACAGCAATATTGTCCCTTCTACGACTCCACAGTAATGGTGTCCCCTCTGGGGTTCAACACAGTAATTATGTCCCCTCTATGATCCCACACAGTAATGATGTCCCCTGTATGACCCCACACAGTAATAATGTCCCCTCTATGACCCAACAAAGTAATAATGTCCCCTTTATGACCCCAACACAGTAATAATGTCCCCTCTATGACCATACACAGTAATAAGATCCCCTCTATGACCCCACACAGTAATAATGTCCCTCCTATGACCCCACACAGTGGACACAGTAATGTCCCCTCTATGACCCCACACAGTAATAATGTCCCTTCGATGACCCCCACACAGTAATATTGTCCCTTCTATGACCTCACACAGTAATAATGTCCCCTCAATGACCCCACACAATAATAATGTCCCCTCTATGACCCCACACAGTAATAATATCCCTTCTGTGACTCCATACAATAATATTGTCCCTTCTATGACCTCACATAGTAATAATGTCCCCTCTATGACCCCACACAGTAATAATATCCCTTCTGTGACTCCATACAATAATATTGTCCCTTCTATGACCTCACACAGTAATAATGTCCCCTCTATGACCCCACACAGTAATAATGTCCCTTCTATGACTCCACACAGCAATATTGTCCCTTCTACGACTTCACAGTAATGGTGTCCCCTCTGGGCTTCAACACAGTAATTATGTCCCCTCTATGATCCCACACAGTAATAATGTCCCCTGTATGACCCCACACAGTAATAATGTCCCCTCTATGACCCAACAAACTAATAATGTCCCCTTTATGACCCCAACACAGTAATAATGTCCCCTCTATGACTCTACACAGTAATAAGATCCCCTCTATGACCCCACACAGTAATAATGTCCCTCCTATGACCCCACACAGTGAACATAGTAATGTCCCCTCTATGACCCCAACACAGTAATAATGTCCCTTCTATGACCTCACACAGTAATAATGTCCCCTCTATGACCCCACACAGTAATAATGTCCTTTCTATGACTCCACACAGCAATATTGTCCCTTCTACGACTCCACAGTAATGGTGTCCCCTCTGGGCTTCAACACAGTAATTATGTCCCTTCTATGACCTCACATGGTAATAATGTGCCCTCTATGACCCCACACAGTAATAATATCCCTTCTGTGACTCCATACAATAATATTGTCCCTTCTATGACCTCACACAGTAATAATGTCCCCTCTATGACCCCACACAGTAATAATGTCCCTTCTATGACTCCACACAGCAATATTGTCCCTTCTACGACTCCACAGTAATGGTATCCCCTCTGGGCTTCAACACAGTAATTATGTCCCCTCTATGATCCCACACAGTAATAATGTCCCCTGTATGACCCCACACAGTAATAATGTCCCCTCTATGACCCAACAAAGTAATAATGTCCCCTTTATGACCCCAACACAGTAATAATGTCCCCTCTATGACTCTACACAGTAATAAGATCCCCTCTATGACCCCACACAGTAATAATGTCCCTCCTATGACCCCACACAGTGGACATAGTAATGTCCCCTCTATGACCCCACACAGTAATAATGTCCCTTCGATGACCCCCACACAGTAATATTGTCCCTTCTATGACCTCACACAGTAATAATGTCCCTTCAATGACCCCACACAATAATAATGTCCCCTCTATGACCCCACACAGTAATAATATCCCTTCTGTGACTCCATACTATAATATTGTCCCTTCTATGACCCCACACAGTAATAATGTCCCCTCTGTGCCACCACAGAGAAGTAGTGTCTTCTCTGTGCCTTCATGCAGTATTAATGCCTCTTCGACCCCCAATAAATTGATGTCATTGTCCATTTGATGTCCCCCTTTCCTCTCAACCTTTCATAGCATGGAGGCCTAATTCTGCCTGCAGCTTCCCAGAGTAATAAGTGGCAGAGTACAAAACCAATAACTCTGCTCCATCATAGTTTTCAAATGTATCAGTTACGTAGGTTGAAAAAAGACCTAGGTCCATCAATTTCAGCCTTCCTCCACCAATTGTACATTTTGTCACTAATTTGCCTGAAGACTTGGATAGAAATGAAACTGTGCTCTGTCCAGGAGCTTAGCCTTCTTCTCTCGGAGTCTGGGAGGTTTCGCCTATTTCTGAGAGCCTCACAGAAGTTTTGGGAGAGTTGGCAAATATGACTATGCATCAGATTATAGTTTTAGTATTTCCCCCAAAAATGTCAAATGTTTAGTCAGATAAAACTTTTCTGTTCTTTTACCGAAACTTCTATAGATTTCACACATCAGCCTAAAAAGAGACCAAAACTCTTCGACAAGCCTTCCTACAGTTCACACAGCAGCACAAAAAGAAGCCAAAACTCTCCGACAAGCCGTCCTTTCACTTTAGGGATGTGGAATTTTAAGAGGCTCTCACATTACACTGGATAGGGTTCTGGTCTGGGTGCCTTTCTTGAAGAGTGGAATATCTCCTATAGGTTGTAAATTAATGTCAAGATGGGACCTAAGTGACCTGTCAAGGCTATAGTCAATAAATTAAGAGGCATTTGTCACCCTAGAAGTAGCTGTGTTTATAGAAGGCAGTGTACAGTAATAGGTTAATAATACTACGTCCTGCACAGGACTGACCTCACGGTCTGTATTTATATTTTAGGGTGGTAATTTATTGGGATTCTGTGGCTGGGACATCAACAAAAGGAGAAGATAAGAATGATACAAATCAGATCTGATTAGCCCATCCCTGTATATCTTCCTTGGTAGAAAACTTTGTCCTTTATTTATATGATACCAAAAGAATGTCAATGTGCACAATGTGTGATATATTATTCCTACCCTAACAAATTCACCAAACTTTTTATAACTTATGCTCAATACAATGCAAATTATCCTCACTTTGCCCATGCACAGCTCTAAAGCTATAAGCTGCCGTAGTGTCAAAATGAATTGTACTAGTGCTCATGTGAACAGTGCCATACCGGGATTATACACTGAGCCTATGTGAAGACTGCAACACAATGAGGAAAATTTACAATTTACAATTGTGAGCGAACGCCCCTCCAATTTGGCCAAAATTCTTGTATAAAATTATTGTATCAAGTTTGACAACTATTTATTATGGGTATTTGACACTTTTTGCAGCTCATTCCACTGTTGTGTTGGAGTTATAGCTACTGTGGTGAAGATTCAGCAAATAGCATTGTGTGAACTGTTACAATTTATCCGTACTCATCTCTAAGAACCCTCAAGTCTTGTTTGGATTATTTCATTCTTGTATATTCCTCCTCCTGTTGTGATGATGTAGTTAATGGTCGTTGTATGTCTCAAGCACAGCAGTACATTCTCCCACAATGAATGCTGAGAAATTCTGCTGAAAGCTGAAATCTGCAACAGGTTATGGCTCCAGACACAAACCTGCAACCTGCAAAGAGCACAGCACTGCTCAGCACAGCTTGGGGGACAGACTGATACAAGGGATCTCCAAGAGACTCTCATTTCTTATAAAGAAACTTAGTATATACAGTATATTCAATGGAAAGAAGAAAAATGGCCAGTAGCTCTGAGCTTCAAGTGAACCTGTCACGTGAAAAAATGCTATTAATCTGCAGATATGGGGTTAATCTGCAGGTTTATAGTGTTCTGAACCTGCCCGGCGCCTGCACTTAGACTCCCGCTGCTGGGAGGAAATTACGTTTCTCTTCCTTGCAGAGTCCTAGTTTCAGTCACAGGGGCGATGTTCAGTCACCGCTCTGTACATAGAGAGCGGCGGCTGTCATCCCTCCCCGGCACTGACTGACAGCAGCTCAGAATTAGACATGGCTGTCAGTCAGTGCTAGGGGCGCGATTAGAGCCACCGCACTCTATATACTGACTGGTGACTGAACCGACACCAGTGCCACTCCAGTGATTCTAACCGGAACATTACCGGGAGGAATTAAGTTAATTTCCTCTCGGAAGCGGAGGTCTAAGTGCAGGTGCCGGGCAGGTTCAGAACACTATTAACCTGCAAATGAACCTGATATCTGAAGGTTAATAGCGTTTTTTCACGTGACAGGTTCCCTTTATATGATCACTGTCATTTCAACACATTTTGCATAAAGGAATAATGCAAGCAAATATAGGAAACTTTGTAACATATGTT
Source organism: Phyllobates terribilis (assembly GCF_046119375.1). NCBI lineage: Eukaryota > Metazoa > Chordata > Amphibia > Anura > Dendrobatidae > Phyllobates > Phyllobates terribilis. The sequence continues at coordinate 235,355,511 of NW_027362767.1, read as the reverse complement.
ATCAGAGAAATCGAATTCTTTCTCCATTTATGAGTTAATTTTCTCCTCCGTCCTCCCCCTTGCCCCTCTCTGCCTCCGGAACTGATCACTCACTCTGAAAAGCAGCAAAATCAATTCTGGTCAAAGCAAGATGGACAAAAAACACAGCGATATGTCAGATTACACAGCCGATTATAGTCTATGGAGAAGGGGGTGTGTACAGTGAGGAACACAGTAAGAGAAGAAGCAGAGGCAGGCGAGACAGGCAGATCGTGCTGCACTTAGTGAGCTGGATTCACAGTCCAACAGCTCAGTACTTCTGTATGTTGTTTGTAATGCTGCTGCTACTTCAGGTCATGTACTAAGTAGAGAAATAAAAGCAGGAATCCCTCTGTTTCTGTGTGTGCTGTGCATAGGAGACATAGAAGCTAGTCTCGAGAAAACTGGAAGTTAGAGATAGAGCCCAAAGACGGGAAAACTGGTGAAAAATGCAAATGGCCAAAAAAGTGTTATTCATCATGTACAGATACATGACAGCTTATTTTTTCATAGTTACGAACACTGAATAATGACAATTATTAGGTACTGAGTTTAAAGTGGAAACAATACTGTATAGAGATGACTTGTGGGAGGTTATTACTACAGATTAATAATTAGGGATGGGACAAGAAAAATACTCCTTCTAAGCGTATTAGTGGAGAATGACCAACTGATGCACACGAGACGTGAAATCAGTGCTACAGACATGTGGAGTGCACCGCAAAAGCTGCACGGGAGATCCTGTCTACAAAGCAAGTTACTTCTGCTAAAGAAACTACAAAATGAGGCTCAGCAAAGAAAAGGATATATAGGAGCACAAAAATGGAGTGATGGAAGTGACCACACTACTGAGAAATGGTGTTACTAAGAACCCTATGTTATTTATATGCACTTTTGCTTTTTTTTTTTTACAGCAGGGCTTTTGTTCATTTTTGCTTCTTGTAGATTTTTTTCTGAATTATGGCCAATTTAAATTTGCATTTATGTGCTGCATGTATACGCACTTAAACCAAGCTCAGTTTTTTTTTTTTTTTTTTTGTATCTTTGCATTCTGTGCAAGTCAGGGTGTAGCATCCCTTCCTTGAGCTGGAAATGATATTTATATAGCTTCCCTGGGCTGGTGTCCACAGTTCGGGACCCGGTCCATTATCTGCTCTTATTCACACACTGAGGTCAACTTTGACACAGGGTAAGGTTTTAAATATTAGAGAGAGTAGGACCATCCCGAATGGGGTCACCTTGTTGTGGTGGGATAGCTTTTATAGCAGTGTTACTAAGAACCGTATCTCTCCTCCCCGGGGCAACAATCCCCACTCCACAAACTTGCATACCCTCGCAGAAATCTCAAACACCTAGACCTACACTCACTCTCTGAATCCCTCCTCCCTCTTACAGACATTAGTTCCTTACATGATGCAGATGTTGCTGCCACTTTATACAACACCACAACCGCTGCAGCTCTTGATTCGGTCTCCCCCCTCACACATACCAAGGCTCACACAATCAACAGACAACCCTGGCACACTAGCCTAACTAAAGAATTGCGATGGGCCTCCAGGGTTGCTGAGTGCAGATGGAAAAGGTCCCACTCCCATGAGCACTTCATCCCATTCAAACAGTCCCTCACTACCTTCAAGGCCACACTCACTGCAGCAAAACAAACATACTTCGCATCTCTCATATCCTCCCTGTCTCACAACCCCAAACAACTATTCAACACCTTCAATTCTCTCCTCCGTCCCCCAGTGCCTCCTCCCTCTCCTCTTATTTCAGCCGAAGACTTTGCCTCATTCTTCGAGCAGAAGATTGACACCATCAGACAAAGCTTTTGCCTAAAGCCCCCACAGCCCCTCCCCACACCTACTCAACCCTCTTCCTCCAAAACCACTTTCTCCACCATTTCTGAAGATCAACTTTCCTCCTTACTCTCCAAATCACACCTCACCACTTGTAAACTTGACCCAATCCCATCCCACCTCATCCCAAACCTTACCACTATCTTCATCCCAGCCCTAGCCCACCTCTTCAACCTGTCACTAACAACTGGTGTCTTCCCCTCATGCTTCAAACATGCCTCAATCACACCCATCCTCAAAAAGCCCTCCCTTGACCCATTCCCTGTGTCTAGCTGTCGCCCCATATCACTTCTCTCCTATGCCTCAAAACTACTGGAACAACATGTCCATTCTGAACTGTCCTCCCACCTCTCCTCCTGCTCCCTCTTTGACCGCCTACAATCTGGTTTCCGACCGCACCATTCTACTGAAACTGCACTGACTAAAGTCACCAACGACCTACTAACCGCCAAATCTAAGCCACACTACTCTGTCCTCCTCCTCCTAGACCTGTCATCTGTCTTCGACACAGTGGACCATTCCCTCTTACTACAGATTCTCTCATCTATCACCATCACAGACTTGGCCCTATCCTGGATCTCCTCATACCTAACAGACCGGACCTTCAGTGTCTCCCACTCAGACACCACCTCCTCATCTCGCCCCCTATCTGTCGGTGTCCCCCAAGGTTCAGTTCTAGGACCGCTGCTCTTCTCCATCTACACCTTCAGCCTGGGACAGCTCATAGAGTCTCACGGCTTTCATTATCACCTCTATGCTGATGACACACAGATCTACTTCTCTGGACCCGATATCACCTCCTTACTAACCAAAATCCCACAATGTCTGTCCGCTATCTCATCCTTCTTCTCTGCCAGATTTCTAAAACTTAACATGGACAAAACAGAATTCATCATCTTTCCGCCATCTCATTCAACCCCCCCAACTGACCTATCTATTAACGTCAATGGCTGCCCACTCTCCCCAGTCCCACAAGCTCGCTGCCTTGGGGTAACCCTGGACTCTGAACTCTCCTTCAAACCACATATCCAAGCCCTTTCCACTTCCTGCCGACTCCAACTCAAAAATATCTCCCGGATGCGCACATTCCTCAACCATGAATCTGCAAAAACACTAGTGCATGCCCTCATCATCTCCCGCCTCGACTACTGCAACCTCCTGCTCTGTGGCCTCCCCTCTAACACTCTTGCACCCCTCCAATCTATCCTAAACTCTGCTGCTCGACTAATCAACCTGTCCCCCCGCTATTCCCTGGCCTCTCCTCTCTGTCAATCTCTTCACTGGCTCCCCATTGCTCAGAGACTCCAGTTCAAAACCCTAACCATGGCATACAAAGCCATTCACAACCTGTCTCCTCCATATATCTCTGACCTACTCTCCCATTACATACCTGCACACAACCTCGGATCCTCACAAGATCTCCTTCTCTACTCCCCTCTAATCTCCTCCTCCCACAATCGCATACAAGATTTCTCCCGTGCTTCCCCCCTACTCTGGAACTCTCTACCCCAACACCTCAGACTCTCGCCTACCATGGAAACCTTCAAAAGGAACCTGAAGACCCACCTCTTCCGACAAGCCTACAACATGCAGTAACCCTCACTCCACCATACCACTGCACGACCAGCTCTACCCTCACCTACTGTATCCTCACCCATCCCTTGTAGATTGTGAGCCCTCGCGGGCAGGGTCCTCGCTCCTCCTGTACCAGTCGCTGTCACATTGTGTTCAAGATTATTGTAATTGTTCTTGTATTATACCCCTTTTTCACATGTAAAGCGCCATGGAATAAATGGCGCTATAATAATAAATAATAATAATAATAATGTTATTTAAATGCACTTTTGCTTTTTATTTTTTTTACAGCAGGGCTTTTGTTAACTTTTACTGAAAAAAAAGGGCTTTTTTTCATAAACTTGTGGTCACTTTATTATGATCTGGGTATATCTGTATCTAATCTATTGTGATTGTTTTTCAACTCCCTTAGAATTGAGGTCCGGTCTCTGTATAGTATTAGGGATCTCTATTTGTTGTTATATACCCACATCTGGGAAGACATAGGGACACGGAGGGACTTCAGGGAGTGCTGTCGTGGAGCGGGGGCTCCACAACGTTATCCCCCATGGTGCCAACCTCCACTGATAGGAAGGGAGAGTTGAGGGGTAGTCTAGGTATCAGATAGACACCCCCATTACAATCAACAGGTTTGATAACCTACTGATCTATTGGACTATCTTATTCTGGGTTGGTGATAGTGGTTTTGTGTGTGTTAATTATTTTGGGGTCAATTTATGACCTTTTTTAAGGTTTATATTAAAAAAGGTTATATTTTTTAAAGTTAAGTTTTTTTTTAATGATTCCCTAATTTTTACTGAGATCAGTGGGTATGGATGTAAAAGAGCCATATTGTAGCCACATTGCTATGCAACTTAAGTGACGCATACAGTGCACTGATTAATGTACTAGACGCAAAGTCCGAGATAGACGTGACACTAGAAATTGAAAAGAGAAGGCTAGTATATGAATATATAAAAAGAAACAAATTTGTGCAGGACTCCACATAAAGTGACAGTAACGGATGCAAGTTCACAAAGTAGAGTATGTGTCATATGCTACAAACAGGGAGACTTAAAGAAATATATAGAAAGAGTCCAGCTCACCCTCAAAACGGCACTCCAACACTCCGGAGCAAGGAAGCGTGCTATTCAGACGTAGTCGATAGCAAACAAGGAGAAGTTACAGCTCTACGGTGTACAGAAAAGTGTATTTAATAGAAATCCAAGGGAAAAATACAGACATCAAATGTCATGTTCAAAATCCACAAAACAATGTAGATCTACGCGTTTCAGATTAGAACCAAGATGGTTCTTATGTGAAACGTTTAAATTAGTGATGCCACAGCTCTCCATCAACTATCGCGGGTGCTCAAGCGCCATGCTCAAGTCCCCGCCCCGCATGTTTTGCGGGTATTAGACAGGCAATAAACGTAAAGGGATTGTCTGACATACACGGTAATGCCGTAGCCATGTTGGCTACTGGCATTACTGTGATTGGCCGGCCGCATCGCATCATCGGGTCTATATAAGACCAGGTGATGCTATGCTCAGCACACTCTCCTCAGGAAGCAGTACAAGGAATATAGGTAGGGTTTATTGCCTTACAGTCCTTCTATAGGTATACTGCTGCTGCAACCTAAAAACAATAGTCCTTTTCAGGGTTACATATTTTCTTTTCCCTATTAATATCGGAAAGTTTGCAGGTATATATTTATATACCTAATTTAAAATGCGCAAAGCATGTGGTACGGATGGGAAAGTGGATCTGCTGCTGATGGTGCACGCAGAGGCCGAGGCCGTGGGCAAAGGCTAAACTGTGCCTGCTGCGGGAGCACAACAAACATGCTCATCTACGAGATCTAGCTTCTGGTCCCATTTTGCAGCATGGCGCCGGACACCACTCTTGAAGCCAGAACAGTACGAGTAGGTGGTCGGTTGGATGGCAGATAATGCTTCCAGTATGTTTTCCAGCACCACCCTGTCTTCCACATTGTCCAGTCTCATTGGCATGAGTTTAGACCACATAATCCTCACCCTGATTCCCCTTCCTCCCACAATGGAGAGTGCCAGGAGACAAGTGATCCCACACTCAGATACTCTGAGGAGCTCTTTACATTTCCACTTATTGATTCTGGTCTCTCCCCTGCACGTTTCAAGAGGGACACGAGGAGCTTGTGTGTAGTGATACCCAAATATTTGAGCAGCCACGGTCAGAAGAAGACAATGGCGGGGAATGGCATTTAGTGTCTAAAGAGGTAGATGGTGATGAGACGGTGCATGATGCCCTCCTTTATGTCTTATACAGGGTGTATCGGATTCTGAGTCCCTTTTCCTTCTAATTTTTGGCAGTTCTTGCATTGTCCACAAAGGCTTTATGACTTTCAGTGTCCCTCCTTCATAAATTAAACAGGATGTGTCTGATCATTTCACACATATCACAGCCCAGATAAGGTAGTAAAATGTTAAAATTACATTTACCGGTGATTACCAGTGGGTGTAGTTTTATTTCCCCCTCTACTATGTCATCTATTGTAGTCATAGAGGATGGGGAAATACGGTGAGAGATGGCCTGACTATTAAGGGGTGGAGGAGGCTTTTTTTTTTTCTCTTTTTAATTTTGCCTTATATACAAGTCATTATACAGGAAAGAATATTTCCTAATATTTTTTTTCTGTAAAATCCATTTTATCTTTGCTTTTGTATGTTTTATAGTCAATCCGTAAAAGTGGTTTGACAACATAGCTCCCAGCAGCGACTTGGGAGTCAGAGATGTGTCCAGGCGTCTTCCCCATGCTGTTCCCATGTCATTTGAGAGCTGTTTCCATTCATTTCAATGATTTTCCTGCCCCCCCAGTCCTCCTGTTAGGGTATTCCGGAAAAATGCACGCGTTTCCCACTGACTTTCATTATATCATTATTCGAGTCGACCCCGTCCGAGCCTCTGACCCCCTCTTTTCGAGTATCATTGTAGTGCTCGGTTCATCACTAGCATAGGATTTTGTACATGACATTTGATGTCTGAATTTTTCCCTTGGATTTCCATTAAATACATTTTTCGGCACACCGTAGAGCTGGAATTTCTCCTTGTTTGCTATACTCTAAGACTCAAAGAAAGATTGTACCGTATTGCCTTTCCATTGCCACGTGATGTCCCTGGTAGGGACTGGAGACAACCAGTCTACCTCAGGGGCAGTTTTCCACCCCCGCATATTTTTGCTCCTCTGAGGTAGCAAAGAAACATACAGTAAGCCTTTGCTCTCGCTGTAGACTGGATGTTTCCTAGCTAGATTAATTATGACTCACGGAGGAGATGCCGCCAGGTGTCCAGTGATCTGGTTTTTATTTATCTAATCCATAACTGCTCCATAAAAGCTGTAAATGGACTTTTAAAGTCAATTGCAATAGAGATGGCACAGTTGAATGATACAAAGCAAGACTGGTTGCCAAGTAATGATCACAAAAATATGGACAGGACTATGATGATGAGATTTGTGCTCATTTATGTGGATATTTTTGTTTTTTTTGTACAAGAAGAGGATAAAGATTAAACAGGAATACTAATCCTAAATCAAAATTTTGAGACCGATGATCTTGGAAACATAAAACATTGGGAATTCTGGTTGAGCGGGAGGAAGGTGGAAGTTTTCTTCGGAAACAAAAACACAAGGTGTAGAAAAAGATTAAATCTTTTGGATTGAAAGATGAAAAAACCAGTGATGTCTTCTCAGGAGACCAACTACTTGAAGGAGATGAAGACACAAGGTCATTTTCTACAAAATCAGTGTAGGAAGGCAATAGGAAAATTGTTATACATTGCAACCAGATCTGACATTGCAGCAATAGGAATCTTATGCAAAAAAGGTGTCAGATGTACTGGAATGCCTGAAGGAATCATACGTTGTCTGAAGAGAACCATTTATTTTAAACTAAGGTTACCAGCAAGTGATGAATGTAACCTGACCGCGTATGTGGACGCTGACTAGGCTGGAGACCCCTTTGACGGAAAATCCACCAGTGGCTATCGGTTTCTGTTCTCAGGTGGAGCTGTCAGTAGGACCAGCAGAAAACAAGTCTCTGTAACACTTTTTCAGCAAAGGCTGAAGTCGAAAGGTTATTTGGTTAAGGCAGTTTAGACATACAAAGATCTTTGAAGACAAGGACATCTGACCTCATACAGTTGAAAATAGTTAACCCAAGAACCAAGCGAATTGATGTGAAGCTCAATTTGACTGATCTTCAAGAATAAGGACTTCTGGACTTACAGTACTGCCCAAATGAGGACATGACTATGGATATAGTCCCAAGTCGTTGACTGCAGGAAGACATTGCAGGAAAATAAGGAATCAGCACCTAACGGTTTAAGCCTTAGTTGTTGAGAAAGGGTATTTAAGTTGCAGATGCTGCTTGTGCGATCTGTTGAGCACAACCCCCATCTGTGGACGTCGGGCCCTTATACCACCCTCATGGAGTCGGTTTCTAACTATTTGTGCAAACACATGCACATTTGTGGCCTGCTGGAGGTTATTTTGCAGGGCTCTGGCAGTGCTCCTCCTGTTCCTCCTTGCACAAAAGCGGAGGTAGCGGTCCTGCTGCTGGGTTGTTGCCCTCCTACGGCCCACTCCACGTCTCCTGGTGTACTGGCCTGTCTCCTGGTATCGCCTGCAGACTCTGGACACTACGCTGACAGACACAGCAAACCTTCTTGCCACAGCTCGCATTGATGTGCCATCCTGGATGAGCTGCACTACCTGAGCAACTTCTGTGGGTTGTAGAGTCCATCTCATGCTACCACGAGTGTGAAAGCACAACCAACATTCAAAAGTGACCAAAACATCAGCCAGAAAGCATTGGTACTGAGATGTGGTCTGTGGTCCCCACCTGCAGAACCACTCCTTTATTGAGGGTGTCTCGATAATTGCCAATAATTTCCATCTATTGTCTATTCCATTTTCACAACAGCATGTGAAATTGATTGGCAATCAGTGTTGCTTCCTAAGTGGACAGTTTAATTTTACAGAAGTTTGATTTACTTGGAGTTATATTCTGTTGATTAAGTGTTCCCTTTATTTTTTTGAGCAGTGTATATTGTATAGTCCAAAAAATTTCATAGGAGTTTTGAGTAGGAGTCCATGGACTGGACAGGTTGTGTTAGACCATAATGGGTCTTATGCTTGGCCGTCAAAATACTCTGCCTGGATTTGTGTTCCTTGATTTACTAGATATGATATAATAACGGCCTAATTTCTTGTTTAAAGTCCCTTCGGCTTTGGTTACATCAGACCAGCCTCTTATTAGCGTCATCTCTTCATCAGGGAACAATTTTTACGAGATGATTTTTATCTCTGGATAGAACACATTCTGGTTCCTGCTCAGATATCTTGGCTCCCGTGTTATCAGCAATGTCTTGTCAGATCTTGATATTAAAGAAAGTTTCTTAAATAATGTGAAAAAGAAATGTTCTCATCTCAGAACAGAAAACAAAAGAATCCAAAATATAAACCAATAAATTACAAATTAGTCAGAGTTTGACATACAGCAGGTGAGATAAGTATTAAACATGGCACCAATTTTCTAAGTCAATATATTTCTAAAGGTGATATTGACATGAAATTCTCACCAGATGTCGGTAACAACCCATTCAATCCACACAGGCAAAGAAATCAAACCATAGATGTCCAGAAATTAAGTTATGTGTAATAATGAGAAATGACACAGGGAAAATGTATTGAACACGCTTACTGAAATGTATATAATACTTCTTACAAAAGCCTTTGTTGGTGATGAAGCTTCAAGACGCCTCCTTTATGGAGAAACTAGTCACAGGCATTGCTCAGCTGTGATTTTGGCCCATTCTTCCACACATACACTCTTCACATCCTGTAGGTCCCGTGTGCTCCTTCAATGAACTCTGAGCTTTAGTTCCTTCCATACATTTTATATTGGATTCAGGTCCGGTGCTCGTCTTGGCCATTTTAGCAGATTTATTTTCTTTTGCTGAAAACAATTGAGAGTTTCCTTGGCTTTGTGTTTGTGATCATTATCTTTCTGAAATGTCCACTCTCGTTTCATCTTCATCATCCTGGTAGATGGCAGCACATTTTTATCAAGAATGTCTCAGTACATTTGTCCATTCATCCTTCCTTCAATTACATGAATTTTGCCAGTGCCGTATTCTGAAAAACAGCCCCAAACCATGATGTTTCCACCTCCAAACTTCACTGTGGGTGATATGAGGTGCCTTTTGGCCTCCAAACATGATGAGTATTATGGCATCCAAAGAGTTCAATTTTTGTCTCGTCTGACCAGACTATATTCTCCCAATATTTCACAGGCTTGTCTAAACGATGAGTAAACAGTAAATGCACAATGCACTCGAACATGCTTTTTGTCCAGCATTGGAGTCTTTTGTGGTGAGCATGCATACAAGCCATGAAGGTTGTGTGGTGAGCGTGCATATAGGCGTTGGAGGTTGTGTGGTGAGCGTGCATACAGGCCATTGAGGTTGAGTGGTGAGCGTGCATACAGGCCATGGAGGTTGAGTGTATTACCTATTGTTTTCTTTGAAACAATTGTACCTGTGGATTCGAGGTCTTTCTGTATCTCTCCACATGTAGTCCTTCTCTCTTGGAAAACTCTTCTGATAATTATTTTCAATCCTCTGTCTAAAATCTTGCGGGGAGCACCTGGTCGTGGCCGGTTTATGGTGAAATGATCTTCTTTCCACTTCCGGATTATGGCCCCAAAAGTGGTCACTTCAGTAGTTTAGACTGTAACCAATGCCACTAGTATGTTTTGCAACACTAAGGCTGCAAAGGTCTTGAGATCGCTCACTGGTTTTACCCATCATGAGATGTTTCTTGTGTGGCACCTTAGTAATGAGGCACTTTTTTATAGGCCATCAGTATATTTTGGAACAATAAGTTTGTGAAGGTCTTGAGACAGCCCACTGGTTTTACCCATAATGAGATGTTTCTTGTGTGGCACCTTGGTAATGAGACACCTCTTTATAGGCCATCAGTTGAACCAGCTGATATTATTTTTCACTGAGTAGCAGGATTGTTTTGTAATTACTGATAGATTTCAGCTGCTGTCATGACTTTCTATGGCTTTTTGATCCTCTCTTGCTTCATGTGCTCAATACTTTTTCCATGTGTCATTTTTCATTATTACACATAACTTCATTTATGGACATCTATGGTGATTTCTTTGCCTGTGTGGATTGAATGGGTTTTTACCAACATCTGGTGAGAATTTCATGTGAATAGCACCTTTAGAAATATATTTACTTAGAAAATTGGTGACATGTTCAATACTTATTTCACCCACTGTATATATACAATTGTGCTCAAAAGTTTACATACCCCGGCGGAATTTTTCCTTTCTTGGCCTTGTTTCGGAGAATATGAATGATAACAAAAAACCTCTTCTCCACTCATGGTTATTGGTTGGGTGAAGCCATTTATTGTCAAACTACTGTGTTTTCTCTTTTTAAATCTTAATGACAACCAAAAACATCCAAATGACCCTGATCAAAAGTTCACATACCCCAGTTCTTAATACCGTGTATTGCCCCCTCTAACATCAATGACAGCTTGAAGTCTTTTGTGGTGGTTGTGGATGAGATTCTTTAATTTCTCAGATGGTAAAGCTGCCCATTCTTCTTGGCAAAAAAACCTCCAGTTCCTGTCAATTCCTGGGCTGTCTAGCATGAACTGCGCGCTTGAGATCTCCCCAGAGTGGCTCAATGATATTGAGGTCAGGAGACTGAGATGGCCATTCCAGAACCTTCACTTTGTTCTGCTGTAGCCAATGACAGGTCGACTTGGCCTTGTGTTTTGGATCGTTGTCATGTTGGAACGTCCAAGTACGTCCCATGGACTGATGAGTGCAAATTTACCTCCAGTATTTGCTGATAACGTGCTGCATTCATCTTTCCTTCAACTTTTACCAAGTTTCCTGTGTCTTGTAGATCACACATACCCAAATCATCAGCAATCCACCTCCATGCTTTACTGTAGGAATGGTGTTCCTTTCATCATAGGTCTTGTAACACTTATGGTTGTGGCCAAAAAGTTCAATTTTGGTCTCATCACTCCAAATTACCTTGTTCCAGAAGTTTTGAGGCTTGTCTCTGTGCTGTTTGGCGTATTGTAGACAATATACTTTGTGGCATTTGCGCAGTAATGGCTTTCTTCTGGCGACTTGAAGATGCAGCCCATTTTTCTTCAAGTGTCTCCTTATTGTGCATCTTCAAACAGCCACACCACTAGTTTCAGAGAGTCCTGAATTTCATCTGATGTTATTTGTGGGTTTTTCTTTGCATCCCGAACAATTTTCCTGGCAGTTGTGGCCGAATTTTTTGTTGGTCTACCTGACCGTGGTTTGGTTTTTACAGAGCCCCTAATTTTCCATTTGTAAATCACAGTTTGAACGCTGCTGACTGGCATTATCAATTCTTTGGATATCTTTTTGTATCCCTTTCCTGTGTTATACAGTTCAACTATCTTTTCCAGTAGATTCGTTAACAATTATTTTGCTTTCCCCATGACTCACAATCCAGAAACGTCAGTGGCTGGATGAAAGATGCAAGAGTCTGTCTGGATCCCAGAAACTCACTCAGCTTTTATGCACACACACTGATTACAAGCAAACAGGTCACAGATGAGGATGTTACCTTTAGTAGCCATTCAAACCCATTTGTGTCAAATTCGGTGCATGTTATTATCAGGCCAAAATCACCAGGGTATGTGAACGTTTGATCAGGGTCATTTGGATGTTTTTGGTTGTCATTAAGATTTAAAAAGAGAAAACACAGTAGTTTGACAATAAATGACTTCACCCAACCAATAACCATGAGTGGAAAAAAGTTTTTTGTTATCATTCATATTCTCTGAAAGAAGGCCAAGAAAGGAAAAATTCTTCCGGGGTATGTAAACTTATGAGCACAACTGTATATATATACATACTGTACATATACATATATATATATATATATATATATATATATATATATATATTATATATATATATATATATATATATATATTTATATTTGTTTTACATATATATTTTTTTTCTTGGAGGGATTGTCCACTTTTTTTTATAAAAGGATTTCCGCTACAGTAAGATGAGCTGCTATGTCTTCAGCAGTCACCTGAGAAGCTCTCAGGTATTAATAAAAACCGTCTTGGAATCCCTAGCCTCTTCATTCCCGCAGCGCAGCCCGCCTAAACGTGCCAGCTTCCAATTTCAGCAGTCACCTGTAATACATTGGGAACTGTAGGGGAACTATAGCATTGCATAATGACCATTGAAATCAGTGGGTTGTCCATGTAAAGCCAAAATCTTCTGGATCCACCAAAAAGGAAGACACTCATTACAGTTTGTGTCATTTGCCAGCATGTTTAAAGGAGATTTCTCACCATATACAGTACAGACCAAAAGTTTGGACACACCTTCTCATTTAAAGATTTTTCTGTATTTTCATGACTTTGAAAATTGTACATTCACACTGAAGGCATCAAAACTATGAATTAACACATGTGGAATTATATACTTAACAAAAAAGTGTGAAACAACTGAAAATATGTCTTATATTCTAGGTTCTTCAAAGTAGCCACCTTTTGCTTTGTGACTGCTTTGCACACTCTTGGCATTCTCTTGATGAGCTTCAAGAGGTAGTCACCAGAAATGGTTTTCACTTCACAGGTGTGCCCTGTCATGTTTAATAAGTGGGATTTCTTGCCTTATAAATGGGGTTGGGACCATCAGTTGTGTTATGCAGAAGTCTGGTGGATACACAGCTGATAGTCCTACTGAATAGACTGTTAGAATTTGTATTATGGCAATAAAAAAGCAGATAAGTAAAGAAAAACGAATGGCCATCATTACTTTAAGAAATGAAGATCAGTCAGTCCGAAAAATTGGGCAAACTTTGAAAGTGTCCCCAAGTGCAGTTGCAAAAACCATCAAGCGCTACAAAGAAACTAGCTCACATGAGGACCGCCCCAGGAAAGGAAGACCAAGAGTCACCTCTGCTTCTGAGGATAAGTTTATCCGAGTCACCAGCCTCAGAAATCGCAGGTTAACAGCAGCTCAGATTAGAGACCAGGTCAATGCCACACAGAGTTCTAGCAGCAGACACATCTCTACAACAACTGTTAAGAGGAGACTTTGTTCAGCAGGCCTTCATGGTAAAATAGCTGCTAGGAAACCACTGCTAAGGACAGGCAACAAGCAGAAGAGACAAGTTTGGGCTAAAGAACACAAGGAATGGACATTAGACCAGTGGAAATCTGTGCTTTGGTCTGATGAGTCCAATTTTGAGATCTTTGGTTCCAACCACCGTGTCTTTGTGCGACGCAGAAAAGGTGAACGGATGGACTCTACATGCCTGGTTCCCACCGTGAAGCATGGAGGAGGAGGTGTGATGGTGTGGGGGTGCTTTGCTGGTGACACTGTTGGGGATTTATTCAAAATTGAAGGCATACTGAACCAGCATGGCTACCACAGCATCTTGTAGCGGCATGCTATTCCATCCGGTTTGCGTTCAGTTGGACCATCATTTATTTTTCAACAGAACAATGACCCCAAACACACCTCCAGGCTGTGTAAGGGCTATTTGACCAAGAAGGGGAGTGATGGGAGGCTACGCCAGATGATCTGGCCTCCACAGTCACCAGACCGGAACCCAATCGAGATGGTTTGGGGTGAGCTGAACCGCAGAGTAAAGGCAAAAGGGCCAACAAGTGCTAAGCATCTCTGGGAACTCCTTCAAGATTGTTGGAAGACCATTTCCGGTGACTACTACTTGAAGCTCATCAAGAGAATGCCAAGAGTGTGCAAAGCAGTCATCAAAGCAAAAGCTGGCTACTTTGAAGAACCTAGAATATAAGACATATTTTCAGTTGTTTCACACTTTTTTGTTAAGTATATAATTCCACATGTGTTAATTCATAGTTTTGATGCCTTCAGCGTGAATGTACAATTTTCATAGTCATGAAAATACAGAAAAATCTTTAAATGAGAAGGTGTGTCCAAACTTTTGGTCTGTACTGTACATTTATCATCTATCCCCAGCATATGATTGCTGTGGACTCCACCGATCACTATGACTGGTGTCTTATGTCCTCCCTTTATCTTCATTCACATTGAGGAATAAGAAATGCCTATGTGTGCTTATCACATATCCAGTGAGACCTCTAGACGAATACAGTGAAGGTTCCCAGGCAGAGAACTTGATAACTTTGAAGAATTTATATACAAAGTTTACTAGTGCAACTGTATATAATGAATAAGCTGAAGCTGGAATATCGATTTAAGAACTGTCTACATGATACTATACTCACAGGTCTGTCATCTCAGTCTGACAATAGACTCACAGAGCCATGCCTCCCAACCATTCCCCGAAATTGGGAAGCTGTCCTGGCATGTCCCGTTTTCAACTGTAACCGTCTTTAGGATGCAGAGACAGTGACATATAGTGGTGGAGCAGAGATCTGTCAACTCTCCACTCCACCATTCACCTGAAATCAGTACATCGTGCCTGCTCTGACGGCTACGTACAGCACAGAACCATGAACTGTCCCACTTATCACAGGAATGGGGGTAGGTGAGTCATTTTTTTTTCTATGTCATTTGCCAGTGGGATAGAGGGGCACCATGCCAGGAAGGGCTGGGAGGGGGATTTGTGGGACATACTATATATGGGTGGGTCACTATTGGGGCACCATGTGTGAGGGCACTGTGGGGGCATCATATCAAGTGGAGAACTGTGGGGGCATCATACTGTGTGAGGGGCACTGTGGGGGCATCATATAAGTGGAGAACTGTGGAGGCATCATAATGTGTGAGGGGCACTGTGTGGGGCATCATACCGTGTAAGGGGCACTGTGGGGTCATCATATTGTGTGACGATCACTGTGCAGTGCATCACACAGTGTGAGAGGACATTGTGGGGCCATCATACTGTGTGAGAGGCATTGTGGGGGACATTATATTGTATGGAGCACTTAAGGGCCATCATACTGTGTGAGGGGCACTGTTGGGGACATTATACTTTGTGGAGCACTGAAGGGCCATCATACTGTGAGGGAGGACACTATGATGGCATCATAATGAACATATGTTTGGCAGCATTCTGTGGGTGAAACACTGTATTGGCATTATACTGTGTTTGGGGGTAGTGTGGGGGCATCATTGTGTGGGGGCACTGTGGAGGCATGATAATGTGTAAGCTGGTCACTATGGAGGCATCATAATGTGTGTGGGGGGCATCGCTTTGTGAGAGCATCATCTTGTGTGGGATAAACTGTGGGGGCATCATACTAGGTTGGAGGGACACTTTGGGGGTATCATAATTTATGGGAGGTGCACTGTGGGGGCATCCTTGTGTGAGGGGCAATCTTTGGGGCATTATACTGTATTGGAAGAGCATAAAAGCATCAAACTGTGTGAGAGCATTAAGGAGCTTCACTAGGGGCACTATTTATGTGTGGGTTCACAAAAAGGACTTAAGGCTCAGCTGTGAAAATTTCTATACAACTGCCTTAAAGGGGTTCTTTGGACCAAAAAGAAGAGTGTAGAGTCACTCTATTGCAGACGGTAGAATCATAACTGTGTGCAATACGCAAACTGTTAGGATTCCCCTGAACGGGTAGTCACCTGCATGCTCGTGGTCACGTGCCAACAACAATCTTCTATGCTTCTCTCATTAGAACATTCATAGAAGTGGATGAGAATCTAGTCAGTATGTGACCATAAGTATGCAAGAGTCCACCCGCTGTCAGTGCGAATGCAGGGGAATCGTGACAGTGTGAGCATTGTACACTGTCACGATTCAGCAGTCTGAAGTCACATGCTGTTGAGCGACTGTGAACTTTTCTTCTTAGACCAGAAAACTCCTTTAATATCAATATTATGTTCAGCCGTCACCAAAAATACGCTACAGCTAGAAAAAAAAAATAAGGAAAATCTTTATTATTTATGTAATATGAACGTCTAAAGAGGTATAATTATAGCGTAATCCCCACAGAACAATGCTCCCTCAGTCAGAATAATTACAGGCTCGACCCTATTCAATAGCCATCAAAGCCCAAATGACATTCCAATTCCCGCAGGTGCACATAAACAGGAAAGGTCGTACAAATGAGTGACATGCAAAAGACTCTGGAACAAAGAGGTGGCCAGTCAGGTTTCCGGACTCCCAAGTGTTGTACCCTAAGATCTAAAGTTGCTTTTCACGATCCACTTGTGCCTGTTATACCCTCATTTATGGAGGGATTACTCCTGACCCTTTCTTCCACAAAGCTCCCACTCCTATAAGAGCAGTCCCAAAGTGGTCCATGTACAGTATCACCCAAGGTGTCCCTGTGCGGCTTATATCCTAAGGAAACTACGACATGATACGTGATAGTCATAATCTTGGGTTATAACTTATGAGTTCACACACATCTAATAGGTAACCATAGAATAGTTTCTTAGTTTTCTTTAGAGACCCTCTAAAGTTTTAAAGGACTAGAATGTCCATTAAGGGTACTATGCTATAAATGTCTGATAGATGTGGCTCCCGCCTCTGGGACCTGCACCATTCTTGAAAACAGGATACTTGGCCAAATAGAGAAAGTTGCACCTAACCAATTCAATCACGAAGAGCTTGTTTTCTCAAGATGTGGGAATACTTTTTTGAGAACATGATTTAGAGTTTTCACTAGAAGAGGGACCAGGTAGCCATATGGTGGACCTTTTTGGACCAAGATCCTTGACCTTCATAATAATTTTACCCTTCCAGAGGTCTTTTTTCTATAATTCCTGGAACGATATCTCCTTGAAAAAAGGACCTGCTTACCCACTTTTTGACAACCGCTAGAACTGTTGTCATTGTAAATCTATTCCTGAGTCATGCTTTCATCAATGGGCAGGAGAGGTGAACCACCTATGTGTAAGGACAATATACGAGCCAATGGCTCTGGGAAAGTCGGTGGCTTTTTGGACTAGGTGGATTCAGCTCAGAGACGGCAATGACCTCCTTTATTGGTTGGGAACTAGTAAATGAATTTAGGGTCTGCTATATAATTGGTGTTCTACAAAGCCTTATACTTTTATGTTCCCTTGACTTTTCTTCAATGTGATTCTAGAAGTAGTACTGCTCGTGCATGACCACCATTCCCAAGGACTCCAATGAAGCAGTGGTCACCTTCATATGCCCCTATTCACCATTCAGACAGGGGGCACAGACTCCCTATTCTTGTAATTGGTGAGGATCACGGGAGGACACTGTTACCTCCTAATCTCATTCAGATTCTGTGAGGTGTTTACAAGCCATAGAGCTGCGGTGGTCGGTCTCTTAGGCAACGAGCGGTAAACAAAAGAAAAGTTTTAATATCTCAAGAATGACTGAAAATGTTAACATGCGGTAAATTGCAAAAGTGCATGTTTTTAAAAGCTCTATCTGACCACATCCATCTATGAATATGGGAATAACCCTTTAAGTCTTTTCCCATTTCTGTTAGACACTATGCTATTGCATGTTGTATACTCTACATGTGAGCCCATAAATGATTCTATATGATACAATATGTCATTAAAAGCTTAGTGACCATCATAGTATGGCATTGATAGACTATGTTGATGTGACGTAAGGCATCATGGGACGCTGGCAGTGAAATGAGGCAATTACTTTCTTATAAAGATCCAGGATGTCTGGCTATAGACACAAGGAATATGCCCCTGGTTTTCAGTTTTAACCATATCACTGACCACAATTTTCACTTTTAGAGTTCCTCCAATCACCAATAAGTGCTTTTTATATAAACTACTAATGTCTGTAAGCAACAAAAGCTTAATGATATGAGGAGGTTCTCACAAGTAATGATCTTCTGTCATCTTGACTCTTGCAAAACTCACTACTAAGTTCTGAACTCTCACAGGAGGCAACATCAGCTTCAAAAATTACATTTCATGGTTTTAGAGATGGTCAAATGCCTGAGATTTCAAAGTCATCCTTCTAACCAGGGCCAGATTATAAGAAAGGAAAAGGGAGAAATTGGCTGGTCACCATAACTTAGTTTCCACCAGCCCTTCACAGACACTACTGGAAGCAATAGCTATGAGAAAACTAGTGGTCTAGAGTGTTCTTTTGCCATAGCGAGGACATTAAATTGCTGCTTGATATTTCTGACTTTATTTCCCTGGCAGGCAGTTGTAAGGAGATGGACATATTGCCCACGTCCCCCCTTGAAGAACTAGTGTAATCTTGTATTCTGTAATATAAACTGTGATTACTGGTGTTAATGTTGTATGTTGCCTGACCGTAGGGAGAGTTAGCGTTAAGTTTGGGACTAGCCCAATGTGGGAGGGCCTAAGATGAAGGGATTGAGACAGTTTACTGCCTGGTCTTCGGATAGGGCCCAGTATGTGTCTGAAGTAGACCTAAAGTCTCTTGCTAACTGAACTGTAGTACTGAGCTGGGTTGTGGTGAAGGACAAATGAAGCAGTGGAGATAGAGACCAAAGGAGTAACGAGGAAGGAATTGGAACTATGTGTGGAAAATGCTCCGTATTCTGATGGAAATGTTCATAAAGTTATGTAACCGTTATCTACTGTATTTAATCCCCCCCAAGTTATCGTTCAGTAAAACGTTTATTTTTGACTGCTGGTCTCTGTTACTCTCATGCCCGGACTGACTGGCGTGAGCGTGGTTAGTGATCTCACTAGACCATGAACTGAGGAGTGCCTGGAGGGGCGTGACTAAGTATCAACTCGGTCCGACCAAGGTCGCACGGCGGCTCAATCGACTCCGTGAACCAGGGAGGAACCGAGCAGAGGGACCAGGTGCTACTCCAGGTCAGACCCCGGTCACAGCTGTTGACCCACACCGGGGAATGCAGGAACAGGCAGGTTAGGCTGACATAATGACAGGTGGGTACTGGCAGGCACGGCTGTTATACAGACAGGTGGCTACTGGCAGGTACGACAGGTATGCAGACAAGTGGGTACTGGCAGGTAGGAACGCATACAGGATCGGGACCAGTACAGACTGGGATACAGGAACAGAGACGCCAGTGCGGCAGACAAGCAGAGCAGAGCAACACCCACAGGTGCGGTAGACAAGCAGAGCAGAGCAAAACCCGCAGATGTGGTAGACAAGCAGAGCAGAGCAAAACTCGCAGGTGCGGTAGACAAGCAGAGCAGAGCAAAACCCGCAGGTGCGGTAGACAAGCAGAGCAGAGCAAAACCCACAGGTGCGGTAGACAAGCAAAGCAGAGCAAAACCCGCAGGTGCGGTAGACAAGCAGAGCAGAGCAAAACCCGCAGGTGCGGTAGACAAGCAGAGCAGAGCAAAACCCGAGAGTGCGGTAGACAAGCAGAGCAGAGCAAAACCAGCAGATGCAGTAGACAAGCAGAGCAGAGCAAAACCTGAAAGTGCGGTAGACAAGCAGAGCAGAGCAAAACCCGAGAGTGCGGTAGACAATCAGAGCAGAGCAAAACCCGCAGGTGCGGTAGACAAGCAGAGCAGAGCAAAACCCGCAGGTGCGGTAGACAAGCAGAGCAGATACACACAAGGTACTTACAATGAAGTAGCGAGTGGACACTAAACTCACAAACAGAAGTACAGAGACAATGAGTTGGAATTAGGTGCAGGTTCAGACACTGCAGGAAAAGGAAAGATACGAACATAGAGACATACAAGTAACGGGCTAGGACGCTGTTCAGACAGGAACTGAACCAGGAACAAGATACAGGAACGAGCCTGGAAACTCAGCCCCCAGGGTGGCGGAAACAGACTAGAAGTCACAGATACAGGCAGTGGGCCTGGGTATACAGCCCCCAGGGTGGCGGAACAGACTAGAAGTCACAGATACAGGTAATCGGCCTGGGTACACAGCCCCCAGGGTGGTGGAAACAGACAAGATACAGAACAGGACCTGGCAACTCAGTTGAACAGAACACACTGAAACAAAGTATTGCTCAGGCCCCTCTTGCTATGTGGAGGAGGTTTAAGTATCCAGTGACTCAAAACAATAGGCTGGGGACGCATTAGGAGTGCGCACACAGTAACTATAAGAATCAGGCAATAACCGCGCTGCCGCCCTAAGCAATCAGATAAGAGACATGCACACAGCAGGTACTGGGGCAAAGTGTGCAGCCTGGACTGATAGGTAAGATGGCGGTCTTGCATGGTGGGAGGTGGTAAGCCATGCCAGCACGCTGCCAGGGATGTTACAGTCTCCCTCATTAAACTGTTCAACATTTGGTCCTGGCCAACACAAGTCATCAGTACCATGCGGTCTGCAAGTGCATAGCACCCCCATAACACATGTCCACACACCCAGCCAGGACCCTCTCCCCTTTCATGTAACGTGCTGGGGCGTGGGAAACGAGTACCTCGTCCGCGGCTGCCGCCCCACGCCACGTTACACAGTCACAATAATTTAGTTGTCAGATTGTGCAAAATTTATGTAAAATTATATAATATTTCTGTAATATAGCCACACATTATATGACAATGATATCAAAGAAGCCCTCCCATAAACTTTTTGCCTAAACCTGTGTATGTGTATGTAATGTAGTGTGCGTGTGTTAATGAACTCACCTACTGCCGTCTTTTCCAGGTTCCAGCACTTCCTTAAAGAATCCCTCAAATAAACTTTTTTTTTGCCTAAACTTGTGTATATATGCGCTGTATGTAGTGTAGTGTGAGTGTATTAATATACTCACCTACCACTGTCTTCTCCAGTATCCAGCACCGCTCTGCTCCTCTTCTGAGTGACGTCACCACTGTTCAGACTCTCCGGCTCACTTTATGCATGAGCTGGATGTCTCTTTTACAATGTAAGTCTATGGAGACTTGATCTGAGCCTCGTTCTGACGCTCCAAAGACTTAGATTGTAAAAGAGACTTCCGGGTCAGTGTGACCTGGAAACGCTGAAGAGCAGTGACATCACTGAGAAGAGGAGTGGAAAGGGAGCTTAATCCTGAAGAAGACAGTGTATATTATATATATACATATATTAACACACTCACACTACACTACATACAGTACACATATACTGTACACAAGTTTAGGCAAAAAATTTTTTATGGGAGGGATTATTTAAGGAGTGGTCCAGATCAATGAGCTGAAGAATTTATGGTTCCAACAGGTCTCTCTGTCCCATACGAGAGATAAACTAGTGTAAATAATGCATGGTAGATAAGGCTTGTTATTTATTTTGCACTGAGACCCTGAGGCTCTAAAGGAGACTTTTTACTAGATTTTTTTAAATTTAAACTGAGTTTCTTCTCTAATTACCGCTGCTTCGCTGATTCTGGAACAGTTTTTCTTTTTCTTGTGTTCCCCTCCATCCCAAAGTTATACCCCCTGGAAATAAATATTAAAATTTGGGCATATATCGCAGAACTTCTCTGTGGACGTTTGCTTTTTCTCCTCTGATGCTGGCCAATCAAAATTATGGCCACTCCCACAATGAAGATCTGTGATACACGCCCAGTTGGTTGAAGGGAAAAATTGCACCATTATTACCAGGGGGTCTTAACTTTGAAATGGAGGGGCACAGAAGAAATAAAAAAACTGTACCAGAATCAGTGGAGAAGCGGCAATTGGAGGAAATACTCAGTTAAAATTAAACAATCCACTAAAAGGTCTTCTTTCAGTTTCCCCATTGGCTCAAACTGTTGAATTTGTTTAAGGGTCTTCATCAACCTTGATCCAGAATTGCTTTTAACAAGTGGGATTTTCCATAGAGTTCAACCTGTTTAACTAATTTAACTAATTTAGCATGAACTGTGTTAATCTACACGAGAACACAAAAATAGACTTCAAATTCTTCAAGATAGAACGTTGTAAAACAGGCTCAACGCATAAATGATTTGGTGTCAGTGAACTTTACAAAATAATAATTGTCCCTGAAGTAATGCATTTTTATGGCACACCTTAGTCTAAAATTATAAGCTAGTCTGACTGTCCAAGATAGCGCATTCCAGATTATAGGTGCATCACAGGAGAAGTCTTGAGATTGTGAAGAGAAAAGATTAAAACTAGTGGTCAGTTATTTGGTAACATAGAAAAAAAGTATGCATATATGAAATTATATTGAGCAGAAGTACTGTACTAGTTTATTCAATGAGAACAAAATCAAATAATGAACATAATATATGATAAGAAATAATGAATAAAATGAATTATAAGGTCCAGGACTATTTAAAGGTTGTTGGAGGTCCCAGGGTAAAAAGATTTGTGTGCAGCTTTATTACCTTCTAAAACTCATGCGTTCTGCCTCCCATTCATAAAAATGATGTAAAAATATTTATTGTTGTGGTTACAGTTTATAGCCTTGATACCATGTAATGTATGTTAAGTACTTAGTATGTTATACTGTAATATGCTGTGCCCTATGTTGTGTACTAGAAGGCTGGCATCTGGGCACATTGGCACTGTAGTACTGAGCTGGATTATGGTGAAGGAAAGTGAAACAGTGGAGACCAAGTTATCGTTCAGCAAAACGTCTATTTTAGACTGGTGGTCTCCATCATGGAACTGCTCAACATTTGGTCTTGGCGAACCCAAGTCATCGGTACCATGCGGCCTGCAAAGGCGTAGCGCCCCCATAGCACAAGTCCACAAACCCAGCCGGGACCCCCCCTTTCATGTAACGTGCTAAGCTCGTAGATAACGAGTACCTCGTCCACGGCTACCTCCCCTCGCCACATTACACAGTCACAATAATTTAGTTGTCAGATTGTGCAAAATTTTTGTAAAATTATATAATATTTCTGTAATATAGCCACACATTATATGACAATGATATCAAAGAAGCCCTCCCATAAACTTTTTGCCTAATCCTGTGTATGTGTATGTAATGTAGTGTGCATGTGTTAATGAACTCACCTACTGCCGTCTTTTCCAGGTTCCAGAACCTCCTTAAAGAATCCCTCTAATAAACTTTTTTTTTTGCCCAAACTCATGTATATATGTACTGTAGGTAGTGTAGTGTGAGTGTATTAATATACTCACCTACCACTGTCTTCTTCGGGATTCAGCGCCGCTCTGCTCCTCTTCTGAGTGATGTCACCACTCTTCAGACTCTCCGGCTCACTCCATGCATGAGCTGGAAGTCTCTTTTACAATGTACTGTAAGTCTATGGAGACTCGTTCTGAGCCTCGTTCTGACACTCCAAAGACTTACATTGTAAAAGAGACTTCCGGGTCACGCAGAGCGGAGTGTGACCTGGAGACTCTGAAGAGAAGTGACGTCACTGAGAAGAGGAGTGGAAAGGGAGCTGAATCCTGAAGAAGATGTCGTTAGGTGAGTATATTAACACTCACACTACACTACATCCCCTGGCTCCAATGTAGGAGAACAGAGCATAGGAGACAAAGTGTTGCAAATCCCTGCGGATCCATTCCCAGAGAGAAAAGTTGCCCCCAATCAGGTGACAGTGACGAAACCAGCCTTCAATATAAAACAGGAGGAGATTTGGCACCAAGAGAGGTGACAGACGCTCCTGCTGCAGCTCCAGCGGCTGAGAGAGCAGGCCGCAGCCACGGGTACCAGTCAGGCTCAGACCTAGACGATAGCGGTCAAACACCGAAGACCAGAGCTACGTCGGTCAAAGTCCAGACTACACTCATCGATGGTCAAGCACTGAAGACCTGAACTACGCTGGTCAAGGTTCTTGACCCAGACAACGGCGGCCAACAGTCTAGGACCAGCCCCCATCGCTACGGACCGAGGAGACATAAGTCAATGGTCAAGCACCGAAGAAGCCCTGAGAACACCCAGTCAGAGACCCCAGCCTGGGCCAGTGGTTGAAGGAGACCTGTGAGGCGACTTGTCACTTCCTGCACGGACGTACGGTATCGGGCATGGACAGAGGGAGGGTTGTGGACAAGACGGGGTCCCGCTAGCGCTAGAGCAGCCCAGCGGCTAATGAGACGGACTAGTGGCCTAGTCAAGGCCCAGCAATTTCCAGAGACTGTTCCGGCCAAAAACTGTGCTTGCCTCTCCCCCCACTAGAAGCAGTTTGGACTATAGGCTCAGAACTGATTTAGGAGTTCCTTATTGTATAGTAACTCATATTATACCGTTACATTACTCTGTACATATTGTTCTTTTGTGATTTGTCAATTTCAGTATCTTTGCTAACCTTGCATATTGTTAATCTAAGAAATACATTCTTGTTTTCATCTGGTCCCTCTGCTGTCGCATCAAGTCATCTGTTTGCACCAACATAAGACCATTCATTCCAAATTGGACTTAATGTTCCACAATAATCATGTACTTCGTACCATGAAGAATGACTTGCCACCATCAAGTGTATTGAGCCGCCCAGTGTGATTTGCAACCATTATGTGCTTGTGCCCCTGATGACACATTATTATTCTAATGGATTTTGTACAAAAAAGACCTTCGCATGCATAACCCCCCCCCCCCCAAAAAAAAAAACAGCTGACTCACAAAAGTACAATATGGGCGTATAGCTTTCGTAATAAGTGTTTATTAGTTTCCTTTTAGAGATGACTGACACGTTTCACTTTTGCATGAAGCTCATTTATTCATAGCACCTCGGTCCTTGACGTCTCTCTATTTTTAGACGGTATGGGTGCTTTTGCAGATTGCTCTATTTATACCTGTCATTATTGAAGAAGAGCATTTTTAGTCTTCCTATGACAGCCCAGATGGTGCTACTTTAGATTCTTGATGCCTAATATATTTTCTAATAAGTAATTATTTATAGTCATGAATGTGATTGCTATTTGGTAGAGAGGAAATGAACCAATTTTTAGACTGATTTTTTTGTGACAGCTGCTTAAAATACAATATTAAAATATTAGTATGAAGAATAAGAAAAAAATCAGATTCAAGCTACAAGTAGAGGAATTTACGTCAACCTACCTTGTACTGATCCTAAGTTACAACCTGTTTCATATTCCGGAGCTGCATTCACAACTTTGCTTTTCTGGGTTAAGTCATATGATCCTTTACTAATGTGATTGTCTATTTGACTGTATCCATTGTTTTCCTCTTTCCACTGTTGTATGTAAGCTAATATATTGCAGCTTATACTGAAATAGATAGCTCTGCATTAACAGTGACCAGGAGGAGGTGATATAAGGGAGCTGGAAGCAGGAAGTGAGGCAGTGTGTGGCTGCAGCCGCATGGAAGGCTGCTGAAAAATGAAAAAAGCTGTGTCTGAGATATGGTGTAATTCCAGAGAAAGGGTCTACAGAATTTATAATTTTGTTGGACACAGTTCCAATGATTGTCCAAGAACCTATTTAGCCAGGTGCTCCATCTATAAAGTCTCCCCCAAGCAAGAATAGAACTATGCCTCAGTTGCAGCTAAGAGATGGGCATGGGCAAAGCCTGTACAAGAAACTGCCCCAGTTGTAAAGAACAAGGAGTCTACGATGCCATCCTATCCTAGTCTTGGCCCTACCCCTTGCCCTCAGCCCCACACTCACCCCTTCTGCATTTACCACCGTTATCTCCCCCACTTTTATCTCAACAGTTTTGTCACCTGGCCCCATCCAGCAAGTCCTACCACTCAATTGCAGCAATGCTAACCCTCCAACCACTTATGCAGTCCTCTTGCTGAAGGTTTTTACCCTACTTTTCTCTGCTGGTATCCTTCAGAAGAAGAAGGGACAGTCCTTGCGCTAACTACTTTAGAAAAAAGATGGTGGAAGCTACTGAGGAGCCACTGATTGAAGAGAAAGAGACAGGTAGTGGAGGAAGTAGATGGCTGACAGCTCTCTCTCTCAACTTCTCCATACATAAAAACGCATGGTTTGGCCAAGCGTTTCTGTGTTCTTCATGAGAGCTGCTGACAAAATCATCTAGCAGTGGCTCTTCTCATCATTGAACTTATGGAACTGGCAATTAAATTCGGACTACCCCATCCTTATGTCTCCTGAGATAATCTGTCAGGAGAAAAGTCAGGATGACCCAATACAAATCAGATGACAGATTCAGCAAAAACCGAGAGGTTCGGACAACTTATATTTAATGTATATGGGGGTCTTTAATCAGAGTCTAAAGAACTCCTGGTCATCCAAGGAACCTCTTCCTTGCCCAATTAGTAAAAGAGGATCTTCTACAGGTCACTGAGCCGGAAGACCACAAAGATTACGATCTTCATAAAAAGAATTGTAACTAAGATTCATGGTTTGTTTGGTCTGTACCTTTCCTCTTAGTAGTATGGCCAACTGAGCATTTTTAGCATAAATGTGAGAAATGTTAGGGCTAGGTCTAGACTGCAGACCCTTTTATCCACATAGGTCTGTGATGTTGACATGTAGAAATGTGCTATGCCTTCTTTCAGGTTCTACAAGCATCTGGCCAGGCAGTGAGTCCTTCCTCGGGGTGTAGTGTGATCAGCATGGGAGTTACGGAGGAGTTGCATCCTCATCAAGGAAAAGCTTTTGCACTTCATTTCTCCTGGAAGTTAGTGTGTGGCTACTAACTGCTAATTGCTGATGGTTCTTGGACGGATGAGCTGCTATGACTTTCTGTATTAATATGTAGGCCCCCTGGTTTAGAATAAAATGTTTGGAGTTTTTGCAGCTCCTGTGTACCCAGTTTGTCATCCGTAGGGCTGTAGTGTTGAGTGGAATCTACAACTACTTCATCAGGGACATTGTGAAATGTGTGAAAGACCCTACCGGTATCCACTGCCCTATAGTCTTGACCAGGTGAAGGTATTTGATCACATTTTACATGATGGGATGGATAGAGCACTCTGAAGATTCTCCAAAATGGATAAAGTTAAACAGATGGTTATATTGAAGGAGCCCCGCATGGGAACGGTGTCCTCATTCTGCGATAGGACTCTTGTGTGTGACTGTGTCTGCAGATCTCTGAGAACAAATGAATGTGGCTTCTCCCTTCTGACTTTCTGGAGGAGGCTGGGCTGAGGCAAGTGGAACAGTTTCTACTTCTATAAATGGGACATACTTTGGTGCCAACACAATGTTTTCATGTTTGCTGGAGGGACTCAAGTCCTACTTGTGAAATCCAAAGACTAACCACAAATGTATCGGAAGGAATTAATGTGGTCTAATACAGGACCAATGCTACCTAAGTTGAGACTACTTGAAGAATGTGGCTTCTAGCAGGTTGACCAACAGGCACGAAGACCTAGCGTGGATGGACATTAAGGAGGCCTGGCTCTCAGAACTTCGATGCATGACCATGGACTATACAACGTGATGTACTGGTCGAGCTATGCATTCACTGGGCACCTTGCATCTTCTGGAAGTACCTGTTTGTGCATGGCTGTTTTGGATGCCTTGAAAAAGAAACTCAGAAATTGTGTCCTTGATCAATCAAGACTGGCGTTTTGTACATGAATAAGAGTTGCCAAATTCATTAAGAAGTATACGTCACTTAATGAATTCAGCACATCTTATCGCTGCCATGCGCCTCACCAAAACGTTGCTCCAATCAGATACTGCACGCAAGAAAAGACACTTTTGAAGAAAACTTTTTGCAACTTTTCAAAGTGTTTTACGCCAGTTTTCTGGGGTAAACACTTTGATGAATCGTTTCCTTTTTTCCCAGATGCCGCCTACAGCACTTTGTGGGCTATCATACTGTTTAGGCTATCCAGGAAGCCTGGTACCTTATCATTTGTTTTAAAGGGGTTGTCCAAGATAAGAAAAACACGGCTTTGTTCTTCGGAAACAGCACCACCATAGATCGTGTCTGGTATTGCAGCCAAGTCCCATTGAAGTGAATGGAACTGAGCATGCGCAACCCATGGTCAAGTGAGGTTTTGTTGCTGAAGGAAAGCAGTCATGTTTTTCTAGTTCTGGAAAAGCTCTTTAAGATGGGAACGGGGAGAGGATATCTATCTGGGACTGCAACAGATATGTTCACGGTTTACTCAGAGACTGGACGTGGATGATGAAGATTGATGCTCATTTCCTTCCTGCTCTCGCTGCGCCTCTCTCCGGGCCGGTGATTTCCTTCCTTTTCCTCTTCTTTCCCACTCCTCCATCCCCTACCACTTGTCTGTTCCTTCTTGGCTGATGTGTAGCTTTCTTGGAAGGTTAATGTGATATATAGTGTACAGTTTGTGCCTTTGCTGCTGTATATTGTAAGATCTGGTGCTACAAAGTGTCATTGTGAAATTTATTGCTCTGTGTTCTGTTCTGTTCATTTGTTGACATCATTCAAGGACTGCAACAAAGTTATTTTCCATAAACCAGACACCTTTCTGGACGTCTGTTTTGGTTAAAAAGGAGATACTTTTCTTTCTACTAGAGGAGAGCTAATTTGCATAATTTTTTCCCATGAAACATTGCCTGTAATGTTTATACACCAATGAGAGCAGGTCCTCCATCAGGCCTGCTCTGTACCGATGGGGGGCAACAAGAACACAGCAGATGAACGTCCGGCACGGCCAAAAAGAAAAAGTATTCTTCTTTCTAGAGAAGAGCTAATTTGCATAATGATTACTTAAAATGGATCTGTCATCTGATTTTGCAATGCAAACTGTCTACATAATTCAATAGATTTCTTAGACCTGATGAGGCTGGTGCACTTACATCATAAATCCATGTCAGAATGGCTGTATAATCCATTTTAAACTGAGCGGTTTATGAGGTCACCACTAGTGGAACTCCTAAAGCACTAAACTTCACACAGGGTTACACAGCCATTCTGACTTGGATTTTCAAAGTAAGCACACCAGTCTCTTCAGGTCTCAGAAATCTCCTTAGTAATACATGCTGCTTGTATTTTGAAGTTTGGTGACAGATCCACTGTTAATAAATCAATCAATTAACTGTAAGGCATGTGCACATGGAAATATACTAACACCTCTATCATTGCTCTCTCCCAGCATCCCCATCATTGCTCTCTCCCAGCACCCCCATCATTGCTCTCTCCCAGCACCCCCATCATTGCTCTCTCCCAGCACCTCCCATCATTGCTCTCTCCCAGCACCCCCATCATTGCTCTCTCCCAGCACCCCCATCATTGCTCTGTCCCAACACCCCCATCATTGCTCTCTCCCAGCCCCATCATTGCTCTGTCCCAGCACCCCCATCATTGCTCTGTCCCAACACCCCTGTCATTGCTCTCTCCCAGCACCCCCATCATTGCTCTGTCCCAGCACCCCCATCATGGCTCTCTCCCAGCACCTCCCATTATTGCTCTCTCCCAGCACCCCCATCATTGCTCTCTCCCAGCACCCCCATCATTGCTCTGTCCCAGCACCCCCATCATTGCTCTCTCCCAGCACCTCCATCATTGCTCTGTCCCAACACCCCTGTCATTGCTCTCTCCCAGCACCCCCATCATTGCTCTGTCTCAGCACCCCTGTCATTGCTCTCTCCCAGCATCCCCATCATTGCTCTCTCCCAGCAACCCCTGTCATTGCTCTCCCAGCACTCCCATCATTTCTCTCTCCCAGCAACCCGTCATTGTTCTCCCCATCCTCACCATCCCCATCATTGCTCTCCCCAGCCCCATCACTGCTCTCCCCAGCCCCATCATTGCTCTCCCCAGCCCCATCATTGCTCTCCCCAGCCCCATCAGCCCCATTATTGCTCTCCCCAGCCCCACCATTGCTCTCCCCAGCCTCATCAGCCCCATTATTTCTCTCCCCAGCCCCATCAGTCCCATTATTGCTCTCCCCAGCCCCACCATCCCCAACTTTGCTCTCCCCCACCTCCCCTCCCCAGCGTTTCAGTAAAAAAAACAAAAAACACTTACCTCTGTGCCCGTTCCCCCGCTGGCCGCAGCATCCTTGTTGTCAGCAACTTCCTCCCTCACACAGGCCCGCGCTGCATGATGACATCATCAAGCAGTGTGTGCCTGTGTGAGGGAGGAAGCGGTGGACAGGAAGCAGAGGACGGATCTCTGCAGCTCCGCTGCCATTCTCTTCTGTCAGCAGCGGAGCTGCAGGGATCACTCCCTGCCCTCCGTGAGCAGGGAAAAGCTGCACCGGTGGGCCCCCCCGGTGCAGCTGAACCAGCGGAGATATGTCTGCCCCTGGACTGCTATGGGGCCCCCCCGGCTCATGGGCCCCATAGCAGTCGTGTGGCCTGCCACCATTGGCGGTACGCCACTGGTCAGGAGCAAGGAAGGAGACTGTGCACACACCAACACTGTGAGAGTGCGCTGGGCTCCAGCAGTGTCAGTGCGCATGCATGATTTAGTTAAGTTGGCGCTCGCTTTGGGCAAGTGAGCACTGTCAATCAAGCTAAGGAGCAGTGCACCCTGGGCAAGCGAGCACTCAGTCAAGCTAAGGGGCAGTGCACCCTGGGCTAGCGAGCACTCAGTCAAGTTAAAGAGCAGTGCACCCTGGGCAAGTGAGCACTCAGTCAAGCTAAGGAGCAGGGCACACTGGCCAAGCGAGCACTGTCATTCAAGCTATGAGCAATGCACCCTGGGCAAGGGAGCATTGTCATTCAAGCTAAGGTGCTGTGCACCCTGGCCAAGCGAGCACTGTCCATCAAGTTAAGTTGCAATGAACCCCATGCTAATTAAGGGAACTAATTGGTGCATGGAGCCCTTGGCCACACCAAGGGTGCACCAAAGAACCCTGATTTACATAATTAGTAAACATTTTTTTTCCAGAGAGCAAAAGCAGTAAAATCTATTGTACAGGCTGGATTACTATAGGGGCTAAGTCCCAAATATAACTACTAGCAGATTAATTGGAATTTTGGGGGTGACAGACACCATGGTCTATAAGAATTAGTTGAGATGAGTTGAGAGCAATTGGTCTTCTTGACATATTTATGTGCCGTAGCAGGGCATCTAGACAGGACATGTCCTGATGGGGAAACCCTTTTAATAATTTAGGCCATTGAAATTTTAGGAACATTTGATTTCAAATTAAAGTAACTTTAGGGTATGTGAACACTTTGCATTTTTGCTGCCCCCCCCACGTGTTTTTTGCCGCGGAAAAACAAAGTGTTTAAAATGTTGTGAATCCCATGCCCACACACTTATTTTTTCGAAGCAGTTTCACATCTGCAGGACATCAATTCTTTCATTGTTTCTGCAGTTTCTCACCTATTCCAATGACAGGGGAAAAACACATAAAAAATGCATCAAAAAGGCGCGTTTCTAATCAGTGTTTTTCCTGCCAAGAAACACATTTTGATGCAGAAATGACTGTAGCAAATACTTAACGTGTGCACATACCCTTAGGCTCAGTCGGGGTTGTAAGTACAGCTTACTTTCCTTCGAGTGAGTATTTTTGTTGCGTTTTTGGACTGCAAGTTTTTGAAAATTTTTGAGATTTTTTGGAGTAATTGCACTCAGTTTTCACTCCAAAAACTCAGCAAAAAGACTCAATGTGAACACACCCTTATATTGGTCATATAGCAAAAGCTGAATTTTCTGAAATTAAAACTACAAAAGAGTTAAAGTACTGTAAGTAAGCCAACTAAACTTCAGGACTGAGAAACGTCACCTGAAAACAACAGGCAAATATGTGTTCTGTCTCTGAAAGCTCCCGCACCTCTAATTTTATTTCATGCCTTTGGTAGAACAAGTACTATTACATGATTCAACTTTCAATAACTATGATTTAAAACAAGCAAAAAAAAAATTCAAATAAAACAGGTATAAAATCACAATAGAGAATGAATCACTATTCATATCCATTCCTGACCCCATTATACTGTCACCAGTATGGAGCCATTACATGGAAATACATATGACCCACATTGTAAAGAGATGTATAGATTAAGAATGGAAGCGTTGTTACTTTTATATTAATGTAAAGAGGTGTCATTCTGCACATGGAAAATAGTTTTGTCATATGAAGATTATTTTATGTTTTGCATTGTTCTGCTTTTCACACATCGAACCATCACACAATATGGTATAATAATAATATAATGTAGATAAATGTAGAGTAATGCACCTAGGACAGAGTAATCCTATAGCTGCATATACATTAAATGGGAGCATTCTCGGGACTACAGAACAGGAGAAGGATTTGGGTATTCTGGTTACAAGTAAGCTGAGCAGCAGTACTCAATGTCAAGCAGCAGCCGCAAAAGCAAACAAGATTTTAGGATGTATAAAAAGAGAAATAAAATCCCAACGTACTGTTACCCCTTTATAAATCACTGGTGAGGCCACATCTGGAATATGGGATCCAGTCTTGTTTTCCACATTTTAAAAAGGACATTCAGAAGTTAGAGTCAGTTGAAAGGCGGCAACAGTTTATGGAGCTGATAACAGCTGATCGGTGAGAGTGGCAGGTAGAGGACCCCTCAATCTAATACTGATGCGCTCTCCTAGTGGATAACTTTTTTAAGTTTGACAATTAAAATCGTGTATCTGTCTCCTGCCAGTTTCTGGTCTTCCTCACTCCTGAGATGATAATTCAACATCTATGCATGTCTTTGTTCTTGGCAGCACATACTGTTTACACAGGATGATGTGCTGCCGAGAACAAAGATCTTTTCTGCTGCACAAAGATCATTTTGTCTGGGCAATCGACTGCCTTTTTTACACTGAAAGATGATCGTGAATGAGCATTCCTAAAAATGTGGGTTTGGGTCTTCTTATCCCTGGCGATCAGGTATTACGCGGTATTATTATAGAAATGGGAAAAACACCACAACCAAACTGTGCTACTTCACCTACTCTTCCGGTAAATATTCTCATTGACCTCATATCGGCCACCAATTTCCCTCTCTCTCTGGCCATGTCCTAAAGGAGTCTGTCTCTATGCCATAGTTCCCTGTCTCAATGGTTTTGTCTTGCCGATCATGGTCCAGTAGGTAATCTCATTACAGATCAGACCACACTTCAGGTCACCAACGAGTAGAATCACTCACTCTGGTTCTAGGGAAGTGCCACCAACATCCTACTGCACCCAATCCGGTCTAGTTTAGGACTGTACTACCAGGCAACATCTCAGGTCTGCAGGTCAACCAGATCTCACTGTAGTTATCCTACCAGTCTAAAGATGAGGAACGAAAAAAACCTAAAACCTGTCCACGAGCAAGATAAAGATTTCCAACAACACATGACGATTAAGAGATTCCGGTTACCCTCATCTCCAGAATTTGGGAATAAAAATTAATGAACATTTTTGATACTAGCCTCTGAGTACAAGACTGAATATGTCACATAGGATTTATATCATTCTACATCACTTCAGGCTCCTCAGACCTTGTAGGGACATAACAACCATGGACCAGATCTTAATCAGGACAATAAAACGTCAATGCTCCTTATCTATGAACTGTTCTAATATTTACTGCCACAGCTGTGTACTCTTCTAATCTTATTGATGGTTCAGCTTTACATTACTTCTTATATTCTGCACTATCTCTAAGTCCCTTTTGTATAAATATGTGATTTCCAAAAAGTCAACAATTGGGACATGTTGTTGGTCGAGTGACTTGCGCAAACCAGTCACCATGTAGCTCTGGCCTTATGTTCAGTTTGCAACCTATGTTGAAGGTAAGTTCAAGAAAATAAATGTGCCCCTTACAGCCACATCCACTTACAGCCTCATGGTACCCGTGAATATGGCAGAACCATGGGTTCGATGGTAACTGCCCCACCGAAGCTTGGTGACACAAGAGCCGGCACACAACTGCCAAATGGAAATCGGAAGCATAGAGAGATAAATGAGGTTCACGGCAGAAGCCCTCAATAGTTGGGGCAAAATGATTGATAGTTACTATTCAGTTTGCTGTACACATCCAAATGGGTACACAAACGTGGTGGTCCTCACGAAGAAGAACAATACTTGAACAGTCTAGATAGAGGGGGAACAAATGGAAACAAAAATCTTTATGGTGCCTCAGGTATTTGACTTGATTTTAGGTATATTGAGTCCTCTGAATCAGAATATGTGATTCGTTTTTTTGAAGCAGCTCTACTTTTTGAGATAATGTGCAGATGCTCACACATGAATTTGGGATTTTTTCCTCGACAGGGGTATTAATTATAGAATCAAACATGGTCTGTAAGGTATGTGACAAATACTTGAATGCTTATTAAATGCGCATTTAAATAAGTATTAAGGTATTAGTCAAATCCATAACTGACCATCTGTGATTCTATACTGACTCTGTCGGCGGCGTGTTCCACAGAAATATGTGGCAACGCGGTAGAGCATTTGGCAACCTCGGTGACGTCTTTTCACTTCAAGCTGAGTCACTGAGCTCCTGGCTTTGTTAGTGAAAGATTGGTATTAACTAGACACTGTATGTTCCTTCTTAGAAAAATGAAGAATTCGAAGGTGTGGTGCTTCATGACTCAGCAGAAGACAATTCTTACATTTATTTTTGATTTTGTCTAATCTTTATATTTTTCACCCTTGCTGGTAGTAACATGGCCTCCTCATGAAGACAATGTTTGAATCAACCCGATTGCTCTTGTTATGTCTGTGGAGAGAACAAAGAAAATCCATTTCTGATTTTGTG
Source organism: Phyllobates terribilis (assembly GCF_046119375.1). Lineage (NCBI taxonomy): Eukaryota > Metazoa > Chordata > Amphibia > Anura > Dendrobatidae > Phyllobates > Phyllobates terribilis. The sequence continues at coordinate 235,320,665 of NW_027362767.1, read as the reverse complement.
GAAAGTTGCATACCTAAGCTATTTTAAAATAAAACTAAGGGACCAAGATAAGACATGGGCTTCACACATTTTCTGTAAAATTTGTATTGAGCACCTTCGACTCTGGACAAATAATACGAGGAAATGTCTGAAATATGGCATCTGGAGAGAAAAGGGGGATCACAGTGATGATTGTTACTTCTGTGTGGTCGTGGTTAACATAAAGGGAAAAATAATGGACGTAATCAGTGGTGGTTTCACCTCTACCATCCTTGTGGAAGGCTGATGGCACAGATGTAATTCTCTTGTGTAGGGAGACTCACTTCTTCGTCTTCACTTGGCTTCAAGATCGGCATCCATGGAGACTTACTTCTGCTTGTACCAGATACAGTCTACCGTACATGCCAACTGTAGTCTGCTTACAATGCTTTTCAGGAAGCTATGGTGGAAATTGAGCTCCTCTCGGGAAAGTTTACATCAGCAAAAAGGGGATCACTTCACGCTACAAGCATCCACCTAATTCAATCTGGTGAAAATGTAGAACAGTCCTCAGTGGTGGAACAAGGAGACAGCACTTCTTGTTGAGCCTTTAACCCTTCTGTACATTGTGCCACGGAGAACTTAATCCAAGCTGCGATTGGTTGGGGCCTGAGATAGCGATTTGCCACTTGATGTACAGAACTCTGTCTCTAGTGGGTTTGGTAGTCTCATTGTGACTTGCGACAGTCGTGCCCAGTCTTGGCTCAGCAAATTCACAGTTCCTCCAATCTCAACTTTACCACCAGTTTGACCAACTCTTCTCTCTGTAGGACCTACAACCTTGACCTTTGCTTTTCCTTTTACCACCAGTTTGACCAACTGTTCTCTCTGTAGGACCTACAACCTTGACCTTTGCTTTTCCTTGTTGCCCTCTTTCCCCCTGACAGATTGTCTCTGTGACTCGCTTCTCTTCTATCAGCCGTGTCTGGCCACTGTCCTGTGGCTACTGCTGGTCAATTACTCTATTCCTACATCTCTCATGGCACCTGGTGAGTCTCTAAAGGGCCAGCATCGTTCTGCCATGCACACCACATCTGCAGTTCGATAACATAGACATTCTAAGTGTACGGTCATCCTTGTAAGATGACAACATATTACAGCAATGTTGTAGTCCAGGCCGAACTTTTCACTTGGAAGGACATTATTTTTATAGTTTTTAGCAGATTATGGGGTGAAATATTCCAGCTACCGAGGTTCAGATGTCTATACATAGCTCCACACAACTGAAATACATTAAACAAACTAGGGAGTTTTCCTTGTTTCAAATGCTAAGATGAAGACTTCCCAGTAAAAACATATTTCTTCTCCTACTTCTTGTGGAATGTTGTATTGTATTCGGTCATGAACTTTCATTGCTCCTCAAAAGCCACCTTAGGCAATTGTCTCATCTATCCATTGGCCTGGCTATGACTGTAGCTCATCACGAATATTCAACATATCATGGATATCAATTATAGATTGTTTTGAAAACTAGAACATAGAAAGACAGTTGATTCTGTATTAACACAATCCGGCTGAATCAGGGCAACAAGAGGTGTGGAGATAACCCAGAGAAGGTTAGGTGATGACTTTGCTCTACGTGCAAACAGTTCTGTAGATAGTCTCCTGTAGGGGGAGAAGGTCAATGTAAGACCAGATGTGTGAAAAATTAAGTTGATAAAGGCTTCTACCCTCAAAAATTTAGGGGGCCTCGTCCAACTGTTCTTTGTATACTGGCTGCACTTAGTAAAGGTGGCTCTGATAAATACTCTGGGAATTATGGACATCAGAATTCCAGCAACTCCCTTCGACATCAAAATGGAGAACCATATGCATGCATGGCTACTGCTTTTCGATTGAATCGAAAAAACAATCATGGGGCCCCAATGTTTCTTAAAGACAAATGCCGCGAGGTGAGAAATATATACAATGCTCATATGTATGGTAACTAGATAAGGCTGGGTGCGCGATGAAGGCTTACCAGGTCATGAACATGATGGAGGTCTCAGGGCATACCCTTCATATATCCATCCGTGGTCAAATGACTCTAGCGGAAACTGATGATGGCGTATCTTAAAGGGGTTGTCCTATGAAATCAAATTATCACCTTTCCATAGGATAGATGATAACCTATTGATCGGTGGAGGACCGACTGCTGGGATTCGAACCGATAGGCAGAACAATGGACCATTAGAGTTGAGCAGCAGTGTACATACTCGACCAGCGCTCCAATAATTAGTTATGGGGCCGCTCAGAGCTGCACTTAGTACTTTCTGGCAGCCCCATGGAAAATTAATGGAGCGACAGATGGGCATCCAATCTACTGTTCCGTTTTGTTACGAGGATAAAATTTCCCCATTCTGCCGATCGATGCCGGTTCCAGTGATTGGACCTCCACTGATCAGTAAGTTATCAGCTATCTTGTGGATCGGTCATAACTTGTCTAGTTACTGATTTGCCCCATACAGTTGGCTTCTGTATGTGTAAAAGGACCTTTAAATGAGCTGTAATAGACTTGTAATTTCATTGATTGTCCCTCGTTAGGGGCAGAATTGCTCGTGTACATGAACCCTTAGCTGATTGTCCCTCGTTAGGGGCATAAAAGCCGTGTATATAAACCCTTAGCTGACTGTCCCTCGTTAGGGGCAGAAATTCCAGTGTACATGAACCCTTAGCTGATTGGCCCTTATTAGGGGAAGAAATGCCCGTGTACTTGAAACCTTAGCTGATTGTCCCTCGTTAGGGGCATAAATTCCCGGGTACATGAACCCTTAGCTGATTGTCCCTCGTTAGGGGCAGAAATGCTCGTGTACACGAACCCTTAGCTCATTGTCCCTCGATAGGGGCAGAAATGCTCGTGTACATGAACCCTTAGCTGACTGTACCTCGTTAGGGGCATAAATGCCCGTGTATATGAACCCTTAGCTGATTGTCCCTCGTTAGTGGCAGAAATTCCCGTGTACATGAACCCTTAGCTGATTGTCCCTCGTTAGGGGCAGAAATGCTTGTGTACATGAACCCTTAGCTGATTGTCCCTCGTTAGGGGCATAAATGCCCGTGTATATGAACCCTTAGCTGATTGTCCCTAGTTAGGGGCAGAAATGCTCGTGTACATAAACCCTTAGCTGATTGTCCCTCGTTAGGGGCAGAAATGCCCGTGTACATGAACCCTTAGCTGATTGTCCCTCGTTAGGGGCAGAAATGCTCATGTACATGAACCCTTAGATGATTGTCCCTCGTTACGAGGATAAAATTTCCCCATTCTGCCGATCGGTGCCGGTTCCAGTGATTGGACCTCCACTGATCAGTAAGTTATCAGCTATCTTGTGGATCGGTCATAACTTGTCTAGTTACTGATTTGCCCCATACAGTTGGCTTCTGTATGTGTAAAAGGACCTTTAAATGAGCTGTAATAGACTTGTAATTTCATTGATTGTCCCTCGTTAGGGGCAGAATTGCTCGTGTACATGAACCCTTAGCTGATTGTCCCTCGTTAGGGGCATAAAAGCCGTGTATATGAACCCTTAGCTGACTGTCCCTTGTTAGGGGCAGAAATGCTCGTGTACACGAACCCTTAGCTCATTGTCCCTCGATAGGGGCAGAAATGCTCGTGTACATGAACCCTTAGCTGACTGTACCTCGTTAGGGGCATAAATGCCCGTGTATATGAACCCTTAGCTGATTGTCCCTCGTTAGTGGCAGAAATTCCCGTGTACATGAACCCTTAGCTGATTGTCCCTCGTTAGGGGCAGAAATGCTTGTGTACATGAACCCTTAGCTGATTGTCCCTCGTTAGGGGCATAAATGCCCGTGTATATGAACCCTTAGCTGATTGTCCCTCGTTAGGGGCAGAAATGCTCGTGTACATAAACCCTTAGCTGATTGTCCCTCGTTAGGGGCAGAAATGCCCGTGTACATGAACCCTTAGCTGATTGTCCCTCGTTAGGGGCAGAAATGCTCATGTACATGAACCCTTAGATGATTGTCCCTCGTTACGAGGATAAAATTTCCCCATTCTGCCGATCGGTGCCGGTTCCAGTGATTGGACCTCCACTGATCAGTAAGTTATCAGCTATCTTGTGGATCGGTCATAACTTGTCTCTTTACTGATTTGCCCCATACAGTTGGCTTCTGTATGTGTAAAAGGACCTTTAAATGAGCTGTAATAGACTTGTAATTTCATTGATTGTCCCTCGTTAGGGGCAGAAATGCTCGTGTACATGAACCCTTAGCTGATTGTCCCTCGTTAGGGGCAGAAATGCTTGTGTACATGAACCCTTTGCTCACTGTCCCTCGTTTGGGGCAGCAATGCCCGTGTACATGAACTCTTAGCTGACTGTCCCTCGTTAGGGGCAGAAATGCCAGTATACATGAACCCTTAGCTGACTGTCTCTCGTTATGGGCAGAAATGCCTGTGTACATGAATTCTTAGCGGATTGTCCCTCGTTAGGGGCAGAAATGCTCGCGTAAATGAACCCTTAGCTGATTGTCCCTCATTAGGGGCAGAAATGCTCATGTACATGAAGCCTTAGCTGATTGTCCCTCGATAGGGGCAGAAATGCCCGTGTACATGAACCCTTAGCTGATTGGCCCTTATTAGGGGAAGAAATGCCCGTGTACTTGAAACCTTAGCTGATTGTCCCTCGTTAGGGGCATAAATTCCCGGGTACATGAACCCTTAGCTGATTGTCCCTCGTTAGGGGCAGAAATGCTCGTGTACACGAACCCTTAGCTCATTGTCCCTCGATAGGGGCAGAAATGCTCGTGTACATGAACCCTTAGCTGACTGTACCTCGTTAGGGGCATAAATGCCGGTGTATATGAACCCTTAGCTGATTGTCCCTCGTTAGTGGCAGAAATTCCCGTGTACATGAACCCTTAGCTGATTGTCCCTCGTTAGGGGCAGATATGCTTGTGTACATGAACCCTTAGCTGATTGTCCCTCGTTAGGGGCATAAATGCCCGTGTATATGAACCCTTAGCTGATTGTCCCTCGTTAGGGGCAGAAATGCTCGTGTACATAAACCCTTAGCTGATTGTCCCTCGTTAGGGGCAGAAATGCCCGTGTACATGAACCCTTAGCTGATTGTCCCTCGTTAGGGGCAGAAATGCTCATGTACATGAACCCTTAGCTGATTGTCCCTCGTTACGAGGATAACATTTCCCCATTCTGCCGATCGGTGCCGGTTCCAGTGATTGGACCTCCACTGATCAGTAAGTTATCAGCTATCTTGTGGATCGGTCATAACTTGTCTCTTTACTGATTTGCCCCATACAGTTGGCTTCTATATGTGTAAAAGGACCTTTAAATGAGCTGTAATAGACTTGTAATTTCATTGATTGTCCCTCGGTAGGGGCAGAAAAGCTCGTGTACATGAACCCTTAGCTGATTGTCCCTCGTTAGGGGCAGAAATGCTTGTGTACATGAACCCTTTGCTCACTGTCCCTCGTTTGGGGCAGAAATGCCCGTGTACATGAACTCTTAGCTGACTGTCCCTCGTTAGGGGCAGAAATGCTCGCGTAAATGAACCCTTAGCTGATTGTCCCTCATTAGGGGCAGAAATGCTCATGTACATGAAGCCTTAGCTGATTGTCCCTCGATAGGGGCAGAAATGCCCGTGTACATGAACCCTTAGCTGATTGGCCCTTATTAGGGGAAGAAATGCCCGTGTACTTGAAACCTTAGCTGATTGTCCCTCGTTAGGGGCATAAATTCCCGGGTACATGAACCCTTAGCTGATTGTCCCTCGTTAGGGGCAGAAATGCTCGTGTACACGAACCCTTAGCTCATTGTCCCTCGATAGGGGCAGAAATGCTCGTGTACATGAACCCTTAGCTGACTGTACCTCGTTAGGGGCATAAATGCCGGTGTATATGAACCCTTAGCTGATTGTCCCTCGTTAGTGGAAGAAATTCCCGTGTACATGAACCCTTAGCTGATTGTCCCTCGTTAGGGGCAGATATGCTTGTGTACATGAACCCTTAGCTGATTGTCCCTCGTTAGGGGCATAAATGCCCGTGTATATGAACCCTTAGCTGATTGTCCCTCGTTAGGGGCAGAAATGCTCGTGTACATAAACCCTTAGCTGATTGTCCCTCGTTAGGGGCAGAAATGCCCGTGTACATGAACCCTTAGCTGATTGTCCCTCGTTAGGGGCAGAAATGCTCATGTACATGAACCCTTAGCTGATTGTCCCTCGTTACGAGGATAACATTTCCCCATTCTGCCGATCGGTGCCGGTTCCAGTGATTGGACCTCCACTGATCAGTAAGTTATCAGCTATCTTGTGGATCGGTCATAACTTGTCTCTTTACTGATTTGCCCCATACAGTTGGCTTCTATATGTGTAAAAGGACCTTTAAATGAGCTGTAATAGACTTGTAATTTCATTGATTGTCCCTCGGTAGGGGCAGAAAAGCTCGTGTACATGAACCCTTAGCTGATTGTCCCTCGTTAGGGGAAGAAATGCTTGTGTACATGAACCCTTTGCTCACTGTCCCTCGTTTGGGGCAGAAATGCCCGTGTACATGAACTCTTAGCTGACTGTCCCTCGTTAGGGGCAGAAATGCCAGTATACATGAACCCTTAGCTGACTGTCCCTCGTTAGGGGCAGAAATGCCTGTGTACATGAATTCTTAGCGGATTGTCCCTCGTTAGGGGCAGAAATGCTCGCGTACATGAACCCTTAGCTGATTGTACCTCATTAGGGGCATAAATGCCCGTGTACATGAACCCTTAGCTGATTGTCCCTCACTAGGGGCAGAAATGCTCATGTACATGAAGCCTTAGCTGATTGTCCCTCGTTAGGGGCAGAAATGCCCGTGTACATGAACCCTTAGCTGATTGTCCCTCGTTAGGAGCATAAATGCTCGTGTACACGAACCTTAGCTCATTGTCCCTCGTTAGGGGCAGAAATGCTCTTTTACATGAATTCTTAGCGGATTGTCCCTCGTTAGGGGCAGAAATGCTCGCGTACATGAACCCTTAGCTGATTGTACCTCAATAGGGGCAGAAATGCCTGTGTACATGAACCCTTAGCTGATTGTCCCTCATTAGGGGCAGAAATGCTCATGTACATGAAGCCTTAGCTGATTGTCCCTCGTTAGGGGCAGAAATGCCCGTGTACTTGAACCCTTAGCTGATTGTCCCTCGTTAGGAGCATAAATGCTCGTGTACACGAACCCTTAGCTCATTGTCTCTCGTTAGGGGCAGAAATGCTCGTGTACATGAACCTTGAGCTGATTGTGCCTCGTTAGGGGCATAAATGCCCGTGTATATGAACCATTAGCTGATTGTCCCTCATTAGGGCCAGAAATTCCCGTGTACATGAACCCTTAGCTGATTGTTCCTCGTTAGGGGCAGAAATGCCCGTGTACATGAACCCTTAGCTGACTGTCCCTCGTTAGGGGCAGAAATGCCAGTATACATGAACCCTTAGCTGACTGTCTCTCGTTATGGGCAGAAATGCCTGTGTACATGAATTCTTAGCGGATTGTCCCTCGTTAGGGGCAGAAATGCTCGCGTACATGAACCCTTAGCTGATTGTACCTCATTAGGGGCATAAATGCCCGTGTATATGAACCCTTAGCTCATTGGCCCTCAATAGGGGCAGAAATGCCTGTGTACATGAACCCTTAGCTGATTGTCCCTCATTAGGGGCAGAAATGCTCATGTACATGAAGCCTTAGCTGATTGTCCCTCGATAGGGGCAGAAATGCCCGTGTACATGAACCGTTAGCTGATTGTCCCTTGTTAGGAGCATAAATGCTCGTGTACACGAACCCTTAGCTCATTGTCCCTCGTTAGGGGCAGAAATGCTCGTGTACATGAACCCTTAGCTGATTGAACCTCGTTAGGGGCATAAATGCCCGTGTAAATGAACCCTTAGCTGATTGTCCCTCGCTAGGGGCAGAAATTCCCATGTACATGAACCCTTAGCTGATTGTCCATCGTTAGGGGAAGAAATGCTCGTGTACATGAACCCTTAGCTGATTGTCCCTTGTTAGGGGCATAAATGCCCGTGTATATGAACCCTTAGCTGATTGTCCCTCGTTAGAGGCAGAAATTCCCGTGTACATGAACCCTTAGCTGATTGTCCCTCATTAGGGGCAGAAATGCTCGTGTACATAAATCCTTAGCTGATTGTCCTTCGTTAGGGGCAGAAATGCCCGTGTACATGAACCCTTAGCTGATTGTCCCTCGTTAGGGGCAGAAATGCTCATGTACATGAACCCTTAGCTGATTGTCCCTCATTACGAGGATAAAATTTCCCCATTCTGCCGATCGGTGCCGGTTCCAGTGATTGGACCTCCACTGATCAGTAAGTTATCAGCTATCTTGTGGATCGGTCATAACTTGTCTCGTTACTGATTTGCCCTATACAGTTGGCTTCTGTATGTGTAAAAGGACCTTTAAATGAGCTGTAATAGACTTGTAATTTCATTGATTGTCCCTCATTAGGGGCAGAAATGCTCGTGTACATGAACCCTTAGCTGATTGTCCCTCGTTAGGGGCAGAAATGCTTGTGTACATGGACCCTTTGCTCACTGTCCCTCGTTTGGGGCAGAAATGCCCGTGTACATGAACTCTTAGCTGACTGTCCCTCGTTAGGGGCAGAAATGCCAGTACACATGAACCCTTAGCTGACTGTCCCTCGTTAGGGGCAGAAATGCCTGTGTACATGAATTATTAGCGGATTGTCCCTCGTTAGGGGCAGAAATGCTCGCGTACATGAACCCTTAGCTGATTGTACCTCATTAGGGGCATAAATGCCCGTGTACATGAACCCTTAGCTGATTGTCCCTCATTAGGGGCAGAAATGCTCATGTACATGAAGCCATAGCTGATTGTCCCTCGTTAGGGGCAGAAATGCCCGTGTACATGAACCCTTAGCTGATTGTCCCTCGTTAGGAGCATAAATGCTCGTGTACACGAACCCTTAGCTCATTGTCCCTTGTTAGGGGCAGAAATGCTCTTTTACATGAATTCTTAGCGGATTGTCCCTCGTTAGGGGCAGAAATGCTCGCGTACATGAACCCTTAGCTGATTGTCCCTCAATAGGGGCAGAAATGCCTGTGTACATGAACCCTTAGCTGATTGTCCCTCATTAGGGGCAGAAATGCTCATGTAGATGAAGCCTTAGCTGATTGTCCCTCGTTAGGGGCAGAAATGCCCGTGTACTTGAACCCTTAGCTGATTGTCCCTCGTTAGGAGCATAAATGCTCGTGTACACGAACCCTTAGCTCATTGTCTCTCGTTAGGGGCAGAAATGCTCGTGTACATGAACCCTGAGCTGATTGTACCTCGTTAGGGGCAGAAATTCCCGTGTACATGAACCCTTAGCTGATTGTCCCTCGTTAGGGGCAGAAATGCCCGTGTACATGAACCCTTAGCTGATTGTCCCTCGTTAGGGGCAGAAATGCTCGTGTACATGAACCCTTAGCTGATTGTCCCTCGTTACGAGGATAACATTTACCCATTCTGCCGATCGGTGCCGGTTCCAGTGATTGGACCTCCACTGATCAGTAAGTTATCAGCTATCTTGTGGATCAGTCATAACTTGTCTCGTTACTGATTTGCCCCATACAGTTGGTTTCTGTATGTGTAAAAGGACCTTTAAATGAGCTGTAATAGACTTGTAATTTCATTGATTGTCCCTCGTTAGGGTCACAAATGCTCGTGTACATGAACCCTTAGCTCATTGTCCCTCGTTAGGGGCAGAAATGCTCGTGTACATGAACCCTTAGCTGACTGTACCTAGTTAGGGGCATAAATGCACGTGTATATGAACCCTTAGCTGATTGTCCCTCGTTAGGGGCAGAAATTCCCGTGTACATGAACCCTTAGCTGATTGTCCATCGTTAGGGGCAGAAATGCTCGTGTACATGAACCCTTAGCTGATTGTCCCTCGTTAGGGGCATAAATGCCCGTGTATATGAACCCTTAGCTGATTGTCCCTCGTTAGGGGCAGAAATTCCAGTGTACATGAACCCTTAGCTGATTGTCCCTCGTTAGGGGCAGAAATGCTCGTGTACATAAACCCTTAGCTGATTGTCCCTCGTTAGGGGCAGAAATGCCCGTGTACATGAACCCTTAGCTGATTGTCCCTCGTTAGGGGCAGAAATGCTCATGTACATGAACCCTTAGCTGATTGTCCCTCGTTACGAGGATAAAATTTCCCCATTCTGCCGATTGGTGCCGGTTCCAGTGATTGGACCTCCACTGATCAGTAAGTTATCAGCTATCTTGTGGATCAGTCATAACTTGTCTCGTTACTGATTTGCCCCATACAGTTGGTTTCTGTCTGTGTAAAAGGACCTTTAAATGAGCTGTAATAGACTTGTAATTTCATTGATTGTCCCTTGTTAGGGGCACAAATGCTCGTGTACATGAACCCTTAGCTCATTGTCCCTCGTTAGGGGCAGAAATGCTCGTGTACATGAACCCTTAGCTGACTGTACCTCGTTAGGGGCATAAATGCCCGTGTATATGAACCCTTAGCTGATTGTCCCTCGTTAGGGGCAGAAATTCCCGTGTACATGAACCCTTAGCTGATTGTCCATCGTTAGGGGCAGAAATGCTCGTGTACATGAACCCTTAGCTGATTGTCCCTCGTTAGGGGCATAAATGCCCGTGTATATGAACCCTTATCTGATTGTCCCTCGTTAGGGGCAGAAATTCCCGTGTACATGAACCCTTAGCTGATTTTCCCTCGTTAGGGGCAGAAATGTTCGTGTACATAAACCCTTAGCTGATTGTCCCTCGTTAGGGGCAGAAATGCCCGTGTACATGAACCCTTAGCTGATTGTCCCTCGTTAGGGGCAGAAATGCTAATGTACATGAACCCTTAGCTGATTGTCCCTCGTTACGAGGATAAAATTTCCCCATTCTGCCGATCGGTGCCGGTTCCAGTGATTGGACCTCCACTGATCAGTAAGTTATCAGCTATCTTGTGGATCGGTCATAACTTGTCTCGTTACTGATTTGCCCCATACAGTTGGCTTCTGTATGTGTAAAAGGACCTTTAAATGAGCTGTAATAGACTTGTAATTTCATTGATTGTCCCTCGTTAGGGGCAGAAATGCTCGTGTACATGAACTCTTAGCTGATTGTCCCTCGTTAGGGGCAGAAATGCTTGTATACATGAACCCTTTGCTCACTGTCCCTCGTTTGGGGGAGAAATGCCCGTGTACATGAACTCTTAGCTGACTGTCCCTCGTTAGGGGCAGAAATGCCAGTATACATGAACCCTTAGCTGACTGTCCCTCGTTAGGGGCAGAAATGCCTGTGTACATGAATTCTTAGCGGATTGTCCCTCGTTAGGGGCAGAAATGCTCGCGTACATGAACCCTTAGCTGATTGTACCTCTTTAGGGGCATAAATGCCCGTGTACATGAACCCTTAGCTGATTGTCCCTCATTAGGGGCAGAAATGCTCATGTACATGAAGCCTTAGCTGATTGTCCCTCGTTAGGGGCAGAAATGCCCGTGTACATGAACCCTTAGCTGATTGTCCCTCGTTAGGAGCATAAATGCTCGTGTACACGAACCCTTAGCTCATTGTCCCTCGGGAGGGGCAGAAATGCTCGTGTACATGAATTCTTAGCGGATTGTCCCTCTTTAGCGGCAGAAATGCTCGCGTACATGAACCCTTAGCTGATTGTACCTCAATAGGGGCAGAAATGCCTGTGTACATGAACCCTTAGCTGATTGTCCCTCATTAGGGGCAGAAATGCTCATGTACATGAACCCTTAGCTGATTGTCCCTCGTTAGGGGCAGAAATGCCCGTGTACATGAACCCTTAGCTGATTGTCCCTCGTTAGGAGCATAAATGCTCGTGTACACGAACCCTTAGCTCATTGTCCCTCGTTAGGGGCAGAAATGCTCGTGTACATGAACCCTGAGCTGATTGTACCTCGTTAGGGGCATAAATGCCCGTGTATATGAACCCTTAGCTGATTGTCCCTCGTTAGGGGCAGAAATTCCCGTGTACATGAACCCTTAGATGATTGTCCCTCGTTAGGGGCAGAAATGCCCGTGTACATGAACCCTTAGCTGATTGTCCCTAGTTAGGGGCAGAAATGCTCGTGTACATGAACCCTTAGCTGATTGTCCCTCGTTACGAGGATAAAATTTCCCCATTCTGCCGATCGGTGCCGGTTCCAGTGATTGGACCTCCACTGATCAGTAAGTTATCAGCTATCTTGTGGATCAGTCATAACTTGTCTCGTTACTGATTTGCCCCATACAGTTGGCTTCTGTATGTGTAAAAGGACCTTTAAATGAGCTGTAATAGACTTGTAATTTCATTGATTGTCCCTTGTTAGGGGCACAAATGCTCGTGTACATGAACCCTTTGCTGATTGTCCCTCGTTAGGGGCAGAAATGCCCATGTACATGAACCCTTAGCTGATTGGCCCTCGTTTGGGGCAGAAATGCCCGTGTACATTAACTCTTAGCTGACTGTCCCTCGTTAGGGGCAGAAATGCCAGTATACATGAACCCTTAGCTGACTGTCCCTCGTTAGGGGCAGAAATGCCTGTGTACATGAATTCTTAGCTGATTGTCCCTCGTTAGGGGCAGAAATGCTCGCGTACATGAACCCTTAGCTGATTGTCCCTCGTCAGGGGCATAAATGCCCGTGTACACGAACCCTTAGCTGATTGCACCTCATTAGGGGCATAAATGCCCGTGTATATGAACCCTTAGCTCATTGGCCCTCATTAGGGGCAGAAATGCCCGTGTACATGAACCCTTAGCTGATTGTCCCTCGTTAGGGGCATAAATGCCCGTGTACATGAACCCTTAGGTGATTGTCCCTTGTTAGGGGCATAAATGCTCGTGTATATGAACCCTTAGCTGATTGTCCCTCATTAGGGGCAGAAATGCCCGTGTACATGAACCCTTAACTGATTGTCCCTCGTTAGGGGCATAAATGCTCGTGTACACGAACCCTTAGCTGATTGTCCCTCGTTAGGGCATAAATGCCCGTGTACATGAACCCTTAGCACTATGTGGAGAAAGCAAAACAAGCAAAGTATAAATTGCTTCTCTGCTATAATTATCATACATAATGAACAACCTAAGGATTTTACTACTTTTTCATCCATGTAATCAAATTGTATAATTGAAAAACAAACAGATGAGATGAGCTCTTAATATCAGGGAAGGAAAAGAGAAAACAACGGTGCCGTAAATCAACACATGGGGGTGTAAGTCTCACTAAACAATAAGTTGCCGGCTGTGAAGGTTCATTAAAAAGGAAAAATATTGAAAAATTAAACAAATAGTAAATCTCTCCAAGGGGAAGGAATGAAATAATATCTATAAAAACAACAAGAACATTATAATGTAGCAAGCACGGCCAATGCAAAGATCTAGTTAATGTTGGAGCGATGGTAAAATGCAGCTCACAGTTCTGGGGGTCACAACTAATGACCTCAAGGTAAAAACTGTTCTCCAGAGATATGTTGGGAGCAAACAACTAACCCCTGACACTAAGGGTCGTCACTCATGTATGAAGGTTTAGGTGTTACGAAAGCGGATACATAGTGGAGTAACTACAGGGGGCGCAGAATTGGCAGCCAAAACCAGTCCTCACGCCTAAGGGGGCACAGGAGCCTCTCCGCCACATGCAAAGGCACCGACATTAATAATGGCACCTTGTAAGGTGACTCTCTGCTATAGAGTTTACATTGAGCCCCAAATTGTGTCTCTGGGGCAGAGGAATCTAATAATGAGATGTGTCTGATATATTGAATATACTGAATATCTCTATAGATGACTTGTATTCACTGCTCTCCTGTATGGTACTAGACAGAGCAGTCTGACGGGCGTGTGGACCACCTATGCTATGAGCTCGCTAATAGAAGGGGGAGTAGGTGAGCTGTGACATCACCTATTGTGAATGGTGGATCCTGTGTTATTTACTGTATATAGAGGTGTTATCATTCATTGTACAGGAGGAGGAGGTGAGCTGTAACATCACCTATTGTGAATGGTGGATCCTGTGTTATCTACTGTATATAGAGGTGTTATCAGTCATTGTACAGGAGGAGGAGGTGAGCTGTGACATCACCTATTGTGAATGGTGGATCCTGTGTTATCTACTGTATATAGAGGTGTTATCAGTCATTGTAAATGAGGAGGAGGAGGTGAGCTGTGATATCACTTATTGTGAATGGTGGATCCTGTTAGCTACTGTATATAGAGCTGTTATCAGTCATTGTACAGGAGGAGGAGGTGAGCTGTGACATCACTTATTGTGAATGGTGGATCCTGTGTTATCTACTGTATATAGATGTGTTATCAGTCATTGTACAGGAGGAGGAGGTGAGCTGTGACATCACCTATTGTGAATGGTAGATCCTGTGTTATCTACTGTATATAGAGGTGTTATCAGTCATTGTACAGGAGGAGGAGGAGTAGGTGCGCTGTGACATCACCTATTGTGAATGGTGGATCCTCTGTTATCTACTGTATATAGAGGTGTTATCAGTTATTGTACAGGAGGAGGAGGTGAGCTGTGACATCACCTATTGTGAATGGTAGATCCTGTGTTATCTACTGTACATAGAGGTGTTATCAGTCATTGTACAGGAGGAGGAGGAGATGAGCTGTGACCAGGGCCGGACTGGAACTGAACCCCAGCCCTGGCATAAGAGAGCGCACAGGCTCACCTGGTGTGTGGTGAATATGAAATATTTTTGTGTACTTGTGGTTTATGGCTGATTTGGGTTTATGTCACATTTGTTAAATAAAAATTGCTGTAAACTGCACTTTATCATCGACATTGAAAGAAAAGTAGCTGAAAATACGATTATAAAATGCTGCAAGAATGCAGGTATCATGTTTTGCTGAGTTTTTAGTGATAAAAAGCAGGTACAGCGGTATGTGAAAGCCATTTATTCTTTTGATTTTCCTAAGTTTAAACCATAATGTCTTGGTCTCCTCGCCTGAGATGGCAGTTAGGATTAGTACAGTTTATTTTAATTAGTGAAAAAAGTAAACATTGGCCAACCAAGGTGTGAGATTGAACAAAACCTGTAGCAAACCAAGGTGTGAAGTGTGAAATTGAACAATGCCTGAGCAACTCAATGGCTGACCAAAGTGTATAAGTAAACAGTGTCCTACAAATTCAATGCACTGCCAATGTCTTAGTTAACCAATTCCTGAACAATTCACCTCCCCCCACTATTACATTGTAATTCTGGTTAATATGGTTTTACATATGCCTTGCATTGGTGACCTGTGTTCATGGTTCTGTGGTGCAAGTAAAGCTGAACTTTGGAGTCTTGAAAAACGCAACAAAAATGCAACAAAAAACACAGCAAAAAAACTTGCGTTTTTAACGCTGATTCTTTTCTGCCAAAAGAGCAGGTTTTGCTGCAGAAAAAAAAAATGCTGAAAAAACACCTAGCGTGAACATAGCCTATGAATAGATGTGCCAGCCATTGTTACCTTTCTTTTTTGCTTATATTTTATGTTATATAGAGTTCCTCAGTATATTTATGTCACCCCCATTACCTTTTTCATCTCTCCTTACAAGTATATCTTGCATCTTAGCTAAAACATGGTCGTAAGTAGCACATTAGACACTTTTATAATAGGTAATATGTAATCACTGCATATTTCAGGGTTATATGATCCTGAGGACTCATTAGTGCTGCCCTCCTTAGGCGAATCCTGGTTGTGACCACATATAATATGGGGCTACGATGTGTCACATGTCCGGCTGTGTGCTGCTGTTTAACTAGACTGAAGCTTTAAACACCTTGTGATTAACAAGCTGGTCTTGTGAGCACTGGTCTGACTCTGCCCCTTCTGTGATAAGCAGCTCACTGTCTATAGCTATGTGCATGAGAGTCTGATGTGGGCGGGGCTAGCTTTCTCAGCTCTGCTGCATTGCTAAATCTAAAAACTATGATTGTGTCAGAACGGCTGCACCCAGTAAACTAAGTGACACATCATTGGATTCAGGGTCTCTTTTCCTACATTATTCTGCTCTCAGAAGAAATAGCAATACACTGCTGACAGATTCCCTTTAAGTAAAAATGATTTTAACTCCGCAGCTGTTGTGATCCAGCTCACCCACATTGAACTAGCCAGCGAACCCACAGCTCAGATGAAGAACCACTCCTCCTTGGTGGTAGCAATAGGAAAAGATAGGGATATCCAGCCTTTTTTTTTGATAAAAAAATTCAAAACAATTTTATTAGTAGATTTCAATAAAAACAGAACATTACCAGCACTATAGAAAAAAATGTGAGACCTTTTCCAAAATGTTCTGTTTTTATTCAATTATGCAAATAATTTTTTTTATCTGGATATCCTTTCCTTTTCCAATGAATCAATGCTCCCTTCAAACGGCATATGATGACTATTAACCTCTGACATTACAATATTACAAAAGGATTTGGAAAAGATTCCTGCAAAGGCAAACACATGGCGGATGAAGTATTATGTTAATAAATGTAGAGTAATGCACTGCGACCGGAGTAATCGTACTGCTGATTATAGATTAAATGTAAATATATTAGAGAATATAGAAGAGGAGAAGGCCTTGGGTATTCTGGTTACAAGTAAGCTGAGCAGCAGCACTCAATGTCAAGCAGCAGCCGCAAAAGCAAACAAGATTTTAGGGTGTATAAAAAGAGAAATAAAATCCTGTGATCCCAACGTACTGTTACCCCTTTATAAATCACTGGTGAGGCCACATCTAGAATATGGGATCCAGTTTTGGGCTCCACATTTTAAAAAAGATATTTGGAATTTAGAGTCAGTTCAAAGGCGGCAACTAGATTATTACATTATTACAAGATCTCATTCATATGTATAAACACATATGTGGTCAAAGCATAGTACTGGCACATGATTTATCACTTTTCAGGACCTTAAAAAGGGTAATGGAACATTTGTTACACATGGAGGAAAGTCAATTCTGGTAGCTAAATAGGAAAGGGTTCTTTACAGTTAGAGCAGTCAGACGACGCCGACCACAAGAGGTAGTAATGGCAGACACACTATAGCAGCATTTAAAAAAGGGGCTGGATAGTTTTTTTAACAAAACGTGACATTGTGAGTTACAAATAATCTAGTAATAGAAAATGTATAACTTTGAAGATAGTTTGAACTTTATGGACCTAGGTCTTTTTTCAACTTAGTTAACTATGTAACTATGTAGAATGTACATTAGGAAAATGCTTGACATACAATAACCTATAATATTATTAAGTAATTTCCAATTAATTATTTTCTTTGTAAAGTGCTAGTTATAAGCCCAATCTCTGCATCTAAAAAGTGCAAAACACTCCTGAAAAACTTGCACGTGTAATCTGTAATCTGTATTACTTATGATGTCTAAGGGAAGCCACAATGATAAGGCTCCTGCTTAGTAAAAAGGGCGGTTATTTGCTTCTATAATGAAAGTGAATTACCAATGATGAAAGGGTTAATACTTGGGCACGGCATCAGTAATAGCTAGTGATGAGCGAGTATGTTCTGTTAACCCTTTCGGCGAGCATGCTCGGGTGCTCGCCGAGTGTCTTCAGCGTGCTTGGGTGTTATGTTTCAGTCACTCCGGGCTCATGATTTGCAACTGTTTGACAGCTTTAATACATGTGAGGAATGCCTAAGAAACAGGCATTCCTCACATGTATTAAAGCTGTCAAACAGTCGCAAATTATGGACACGGAGTGACGAAAACTTAAAGCCCGAGCACGCTGAAGACACTCGGAAAACACCCGAGCATGCTCGTAAATCTCGAGTAAAGAGCATGCTCGCTCATGACTACTTCTGACATATATGTCTCACGCCCCTGTGCCTTTTTTAACGCTAAAGAATTTGAAATGCATTGAGTTTTTGAAATCTGCAGCGTCACTTTCTCTATCCTGCGTATACAAATATCAAAAGACTGACTGTCACTTCCAAACAGGAAACAGGTGTGTGTAGGTGCCTACTAAGAGTAGCCATCTCCATATATAACTGACAAATAAAGTTGCACTCTGCAGCGCTAAGTATGCAAACATGAAATATGAAATTTGAATTGCATTACTGCTCTAGAAAATAGGAACAATTCAGAATACTTAGCGCATAAATTAGCCAATTCATGCGTACCCGGTAGCCAAGTTAAGGCGATTCTCTCTGCTGGGAACCTAACCTAATGTGAATCCTCTCTTAGGCTGAAGCTTACATTTATATATTGTATATAGAGGTGTTATCATTCATTGTACAGGAGGAGAAGTGAGCTGCTACAGCATATCAAGCTTCTTTCTGTGAACGAGGCTTCATATGCTGCGGACGTCGGAGCGGTGATCATGGGGCCGTGAACCATGTCAGACCTGCGCTGGACCTTTACTTTCTAACAAATGGGTAAATGAGGGGATTTGTCGGGGAGTGTTTTTTTTAAATAAATGGCTCTTGTATGTTTATTTGGTTTTAAATAACTCATCTGCCAGTTAAGCTGATGTAAATGCTTAATGAATATTCACTGCTTCTCCCGCCCATCTCTTGGCGCTGAGAAATGGGCGGGGGAAGCAGTGAATATTCATTTTGTCTTCTGATTTCAGAGGTCAGTGGGCCGAGCATCGGGTCCCCGAGTCTTAGATAGACCCAATGATGCGATGCGGCCGGCGAATCACAGTAATGCCAGTAGCCAATATGGCTACTACATTACTGTGTATGGCGAGCCATGAAATATGCGGGACAGGGACTCGAGCATTGCGCTCGGGCACCCCTGATACTTACCCTAATGCTCAATTGACTAACGTGAAGTGCAGAGCATGCTCGCTCATCACTAAGCCTTATTCATAAAATATGACATTTTCTGATGACATTTTCTCCATTTGCACAAATCCTATTTGTAAGAAGGGTCACTTAATAAGTTGATCAGAAAGTGTCCTTTTGCTGGGACCCCCCAGCGATCAGCTGTAATCTTTGGGAAAACCTGATGTTAAATTTCCCTGCAGTGCCACTACAGGTGAAACTAAGCATTACATTAGCCTCATTTAAAGAAGCACTCCTCCTCCTCCTCTTCCCATCAAAGTTTTTATCCTTTTAATATATTGCAGTCATCACATTATACAGCACTGTGTCCTCACAATTGCTCATTTTGCCTTTCTACCCAGATAATTCTTCTGTTTTGCATTAGATCTGATGTGATTATAAACTGATTAGCTGAATCCTTCTAAGCTCTATGTAGAAACAGGAGGTCAATTTTCTCTGCACAAGTCATAAGTCACTGCAAATGTCTATGTCAGGGGGAGGAGGGAGCACCTGGGTCAGGAGGTGAAGAGGGGGCTGATAAATGCAGGGACAAGAGACTTCCTGTTTCTACATAGAGCAGGTTGATTCTTGTGTTGGAGTGACTAATAGCTCCAAACAAACTAAAAAAAAAGTTTCTACAACAAAGAAACTTTTTTAACTGGCAATACTGGACTACATGAAGCTTCAATCTTTCCCCCACTTTACCCATTGCCAGTACATTCATTTACTGCATTTGCATGTTGTACCATTCAGTGTATACCACTTATGTATGAGAATATTTTTTATCTCTACAGCGTAAAACCAGGTAGACCATTACATTTATTTAATGGAACTTTTGTGTAAAGTTTGTTCTTTTATGCCAAACTTTGTGCTCTTGAACAAACTTTTTCGCTAAACTTCATTCAGTAATCTATAATTTCTGCTGCTATTTCAGGAACTCGACTTTTAGTTTGTCATCAACAGAAAATGTATATTTACAGCTGTACCCAAAAACCTGTCATATTGTTGGAGAAGTGCGGGAGTGTAACTTCACCGTGGGCAGAAAGCTGTAGAGAGAACTCCAGCAATGGAAAAACTGTTTCGATGACTATGGGTGATAATTGCCAGACATGTTTGCCTTCGATCCATCTATTTAATTATGGCTACACCCAACTTTTCGTTGGCAGGCTGTGAAAGGGGTTACACAAGGCCGTGTAAGTAATCTCACTGTGATTGTTCACAGTAGAAGCAGGACTGGTGGAAGAAGACCATGCTTTTAAGACTGGTGGAAGAAGACCGTGCTTTTAAGACTGGTGGAAGAAGACCATGCTTTTAAGACTGGTGGAAGAAGACCGTGCTTTTAAGACTGGTGGAAGAAGACCGTGCTTTTAAGACTGGTGGAAGAAGACCATGCTTTTAAGACTGGTGGAAGAAGACCATGCTTTTAAGACTGGTGGAAGAAGACCGTGCTTTTAAGACTGGTGGAAGAAAACCATGCTTTTATAACTGGTGGAAGAAGACCGTGCTTTTAAGACTGGTGGAAGAAGACCATGCTTTTAAGACTGGTGGAAGAAGACCGTGCTTTTAAGACTGGTGGAAGAAAACCATGCTTTTATAACTGGTGGAAGAAGACCGTGCTTTTAAGACTTGTAGAAAAACATGACTAAGTGTCAATGCAGTGCAGTCATTGCTAATGATGAAGACAGTTCAAGGCTTTTCATGAGGAAAGTTAAATCTTGACTCGACAGTAGAAGATTATTTGATATGAGGAATAGTGGGTGCAAAGAATTCAGCTTTGCCTGGTTCTTGGTGCTTCCGGAAGACCAACAGTCTCTACAGGAAAACAGCACTATAACAGACCGACACATGGTATTTAGGAGACCTTGCCAGAGATTTTGCATAGACGTTCAAAGACCTAGGAGAAACTTTTTTCTTATTCCAGATAATCCCTATCACAGGCATTCATTATGTGATGTTTGCTTTGTTACAACCATAACTATACTGTAACCACCTTCACAAGTACTTAAAAAGGTTGTCCACTATTTATACATTGATGTCCTATCCTTAGGATAGGGCATCAATGTCTGATCGGCCATGGTCTGGCACCCAGCACCCCTGCTAGTCAGCTGTTATTGGTGCCAGTGGTGGCCGTAACTACTTAGTTGTTGAGCTAGCCGTCTAGATGTAGTGGCCACCGCAGGGTACTGCACAACCGCCTCCTATTCAATTCAATGGGAGGCGGATGTGTAGTATCCTGTGGCGGCCACTACAACAAGACAGCCAGCTCCGCAAGTAAGTACTTCCAGCCTCTGGCCGAATAGACATCGATGCCCTATCCTAAGGAATGTAAAGGTAGTGGACAACCTCTTTAAAGGGGTTTTGGAAAACTCTTGTTCCTAGGTTGCAGTTTGTTAAAAAAAAAACCTCCAAACTGAGCTTTACTCACCCTCCCTGGGTCCAGCGATGTGCCTCTACCATTGTTCATGGTGAATGTTATTTTCTGCAGCCCCAATGTCAACAGCGCTGCAACAAATCAGAGCTGCTTTGAGTAACTCATCCAGTAAAATTGGGCACCAGAAGCAGTGGTGAAGACTCAGTGCTGGACTTGAGGAGGGTGAGTTCAAGCCAGCTCAAGGGACAGAGGTTTTCCAAAACTGGAAAACCCCTTTAACTGTACTGTATCTCAGTAACAATATCTCAAAGCTATGTGCCAATCACCAGACCGTTACATTGGGGAAAAAAAGTATTTAGTCAGCCACCAGTTGTGCAAGTTCTCCCACTTAAAAAGATGAGGTCGGCCTGTAATTGACATCATAGGTAGACCTCAACTATGAGAGACAAAATGAGAAAACAAATCCTGAAAATCACATTGTCTGATTTGGAAAGAAATTTTTTTCAAATTTTGGTGGAGAATAAGTATTTGGTCAATTACAAAAGTTCATCTCAATACTTTGTTATATATCCTTTGTTGGCAATGACAGAGGTGAAACATTTTCTGTAAGTCTTCACAAGGTTGGCACACACTGTTGCTGGTATGTTGGCCTATTCCTCCATGCAGATCTCCTCTAGAGCAGTGATGTTTTGGGGCTATCGCTGGACAACACGGACTTTCAACTCGCTCCAATGGTTTTCTATAGGGTTTAGATCTGGAGACTGGCTAGGCCACTCCAGGACCTTGAAATGCTTCTTACGAAGCCACTCCTTCGTTGCCCTGGTGGTGTGCTTGGGATCATTGTCATGCTGAAAGACCCAGCCACGTTTCATCTTCAATGCCCTTGTTGATGGAAGGAGGTTTGCACTCAAAATTTCACGATACATAACCCCATTCATTCTTTCATGTACACTGATCAATCGTCCTGGTCACTTGGCAGAGAAACAGCCCCAAAGCATGATGTTGCCACCCCCATGCTTCACAGTGGGTATGGTGTTCTTTGGATGCAACTGATAGAACCCTCCTGTTTGTTTTTTCCATCTTGTGTTTTGCGGTCACGTGACCATCTGCCTTTATATTCCAGCTCCGCCCTTTTGGCTGTGCTGGTCTTCAGTGTTGTTTGACTGCTTTGCTAGCCAGGTGCTTCTGTGCCTTTCTCTGTCAGTTCGCTTGGTCCTTCTGGGACTTCTAGTACCTTTTTGTCAGTTTATCTTTTTGTGTTCTGCAACAACTTCTCTGTTTAGGAGGTGTCCCATTTTTGTTCCAGTCCTTAGTTCTTTTAGGGACCCTTCCCCTTTATGCTTTAGGTCTTCGTTCAGACTAGCCGAGGACTAAGGCGGGTCTGTTCGCAAGGAACAGGCAGCCCACTACATCGTAGGGATTCAGCTTAGTCTTACTGTAGGGATAGCTTTCCCCTTCTTTCCTTAGTACTTGTTGCAGATCATAACAGTAAGTCCAGCCCAAATAAAAACTAAAGGAAAGAAATTCGGGGATCAGTATGGCTTCCGTCCAAGTTTTGGCTCAACGCTTGCAGGGATTGTCTCTGGAGGTGGCCGAGCTCCAGCAACACGTGAGTAGCTGTTCTGGAGTGCATTTTGTGGAACCCAAGGTAGGACTGCCTCATGTTTTTTATGGTAAACAGCAAGATTTTTTTTCCTTTAAAAATGCTTGTTTGTTATATTTTCGTTTGAGACCAAGGTCCTTTGGGAATGAATCACAGCACATTGGTTTTATTATGTCACTTTTGTGCAATGAACCACAGGGGTAGACCTTTTCTCTCCAACCTAATGATTCATGCTTAAGGTCTGTAGAAGAATTTTTTTCTGCTATGGGTCTATTATATGATGATCCTGATTGAATCTCATCTGCTGAGACAGAACTCAGGCGTTTGAATCAGGGGTCAGGTGATGTTGAGATTTATTTCACACACTTTAGAAGATGGGCTTCAGAAGTCAAAGGGAATGATCCTGCTCTGAAATGTCTATTTCTTGCTGGTCTGAGTAAAAGGGTTAAGGATTTGCTAATTGCATTCCCCGCACCTGAGACTCTGCAGGATGCCATGCAATTAACTGTTCGTGTGGATAGGAGGCTGAGATCTAGACAGAATGAGTTAAAGACTCCTGTAATGCCAGATCTTAGTCCCCAGAAAATCTGCTCAGATGGCGGAGAACCGATGGAGGTTGGGGCGATGTCGTTCCGCTCTCAGGAAAGAGACCGGAGGTTCTCCGAGGGATTGTGTCTTTATTGTGGTAAAGCTAACCATTTGATTAAGTATTGTGAGCTTCGTTTAAGTAAAGAAAAAAGAAAGGTCAGTTACGCTCGTATAGCTTACGCTCTGCAGGAGTATTTATTTCAGGGAGTACTACTTTACAGGAAAATGTGATTGAATTTCAGGTTTTTGTGGATTGTGGTTCAACACTTAATGTGATTGATAAAGGGTTTTTGGAAAAACTTAAATTGAAATCCAAACCTTTGTCATCACCTATTTCTGTGGTTGCAATTGATAACACTCCCTTGAAATGTATTACTCACAAGGTTGCTGCATTTCCCCTCACTATCAATGGAGTTCACCAAGAAATTTTGGACTTGGTTGTATTAAATAATTTACCCTCTCCGGTCGTTCTAGGATTACCTTGGTTAAAACTGCACAATCCTTTGCTGGACTGGTCTACTAATGTGATTTAAGTCTTGGAGTCCGAAGTGCTATGATAAATGTTGTAATGGTCGCATTGCGGTTGTGGAAAAAGGGGAATTTTTCCACGATTTTGGGAGTTTTTTCGTTCAGAGGAGGAGTTGTGAGTTTTACCTCCTAATAGGGATTATGATTGCGCCATTGAGTTTGTTCCAGGAGCTACTCTTCCAAGAGTCGCTTGTTTAATCTGACTATCCCTGAAAGAAAGGCCTTGGAGGAGTACATAGAGACTAGCCTGGCTGCTGGTCACATTAGACCTTCTAAGTAGGCCTGTGGCAGTTGGATTTTTCTTTGTTAAAAAAAAAGGACGGGGGTTTACGTCCATGTCTGGATTTTCGTGAAATTAATAAGATTACCGTACGCAATTCCTACCCATTGCCGTTAATTCCTGACTTGTTTAACCAGTTAGTGGAGGCCAAGTGGTTCTCTAAAATTGATCTCCGGGGGGCATACAATTTGTTACGAGTGAAGGAGGGTGATGAATGGAAAACTGCTTTTAACACTCCGGTGGGTCATTTTGAGAATCTGGTGATGCCTTTTGGTCTTCCCAATGTACCTGCATTTTTTCAGAACCTTATTAATGACATCCTGAGACCATTGATTGGTAACAATGTGGTTGTGTATTTGGATGACATTTTGATTTATTCACCAGATCTCGAGTCCCATTGGCAGAGTGTACGTGAAGTTTTGCTGCTATTGAGTGATAATTCACTCTTTGCTAAGCTGGAGAAATGTGAGTTCGCAGTTCAGAAAATTAGTTTTTTGGGCTACATTGTCTCCAGCGAGGGCTTTGAGATGGACCCGGTGAAGGTTCAGGCTGTTCAGGAATGGCCTAGGCCTATTGGTTTGAAATCTATACAGAGATTTTTGGGTTTTGCCAATTATTACAGGAAATTCATTAAGAATTTTTCTGTAATTGTTAAGCCTCTAACCGATCTCACCAGGAAAGGTGAGAATACGAACCAGTGGACTACTGAGGTCATTGAAGCGTTTAAGTATCTCAAAGAGAGGTTCAGCTCTGCCCCTATCCTTATACAGCCTGATGAGACCAAGCCTTTTTTGGTCGAGGTCGATGCTTCATCGGTGGGGGTCGGAGCAGTTTTGTCTCAGGAGAACAGGGATGGAGTACATCCTTGTGCCTTCTTTTCGAAAAAAATTTCGGCAACTGAACTGAATTATGATGTTGGAAATCGGGAGTTGCTGGTTATTAAACTCGCGTTTGAACATTGGCGTCATTTTTTGGAAGACGCTAGATTTCCTATTCAGGTTTTCACAGATCATAAGAATTTGAACTATCTGGATGCTGCCAAACTCTTGAATGCCCGTCAAGCTAGGTGGGCACTTTTGTTTTCTCGGTTTTATTTTTCTGTTACCTATATCCCTGGTACTAAGAATGTTAAAGCCGATGCTTTATCTCGCAGCTTCTCTCCTACGGTCGGTGTCAAGGAGGAGGAGAGCATTTTACAGAAAGGAGTTGTGGTGGCGGCTTTGGACTCCGTTTTGGAGAATGGGATTCTGAAAGCTCAAGATGATGCTCCATCTAACACTCCCCATGGGAGGTTGTTCGTGCCTAGAACCTTTAGGAGAGATTTGTTTGTGGAGTGTCATGAGTCTCGGTTGGCAGGTCATCCAGGAATTTCTGAGACTAAGAGACTTATCAGTCACAGTTTTTGGTGGCCTGGATGGCAGAAAGAAGTCATCAAGTGGGTGCGTCAGTGTACTGAGTGTGCTAGGTCAAAGGCTTCACATACTCCTGCTGCGGGGTTGCTTTGCCCTCTGGAGGTTCCTAGTGCGCCTTGGACGCATCTTACAATGGATTTTATTACTAATCTTCCTGTGTCTGAGGGTTTTACTGTCATCTGGGTGGTCGTGGACCATTTTAGTAAGATGTGTCATTTGGTTCCATTCATTAAGTTGCCCTGCGCCAAGACACTCGCTAAGGCGTTTGTTAAGGAGATTGTCAAGCTCCATGGCATTCCCACGGATATTGTTTCTGATAGGGAACCCCAGTTTGTGGCTCATTTTTGGCGTGCTTTTTGTGACAGGTTGGGAGTCCATTTGTCATTTTCGTCTGGTTATCATCCTGAGTGTAATGGACAGACTGAAAGAAAGAACCAGGATGTAGAACAGTTTTTGCATTGTTTTGTGGCGGACAATCAAGAGGGATGGTCTGAGTTTCTGCCTCTCGCAGAATTTGCTCTTAACAATCATACATCCTCCTCTGCTGGGTGTTCTCCTTTTTTTTGTTGTACTGGGAGACATCCGTCTTTTGGTTCGTTCTCCAAATTGGGGTCGGAGGTGCCGGAGGAGGAGAATTTTTCCTGTGATTTGGAGAGAGTTTGGACTAATGTACGTTGCAACCTTCAAGAGGCTAACAAGAAGTCCAAGAAGTATTTTGACAGGAAACGTAAGGAGGTTTTGTTTACTGTGGGTGACATGGTTTGGTTGTCCTCAAGGAACTTGCGGTTGAGGATTCCCTCTAAAAACTGGGTCCTAAGTTTGTGGGTCCATTTAAAGTACTTCAGGTTATTAACCAGTCTGCGGTTAGGTTGGATGTCCCTACTTCCTGGAAGATTAATCCTTTGTTTCATGTTTCCTTGTTGAAAAAAGCTGATGTATCAGATAGGGACGCCACTGTCACAGTTCCTCCTGTGGTGGAAGACGGCGAATATGAAATTTCTTGTATCTTGAATTCTAGATGGCATAGAGGGAGATTACAGTATCTCGTCTACTGGAAGGGTTTCGGTCCCGAAGATAACTCCTGGGTAAGGGCGGATGATGTCTCTGCTCCTAGGCTTGTTAGAGCTTTCCACAGGAGATTTCTGGATAGGTCTGGGCCTGGAGGATCCGGAGGATCCTCATAAAAGAGGGGGTACTGTTAGAACCCCCCTGTTTGTTTTTTCCATCTTGTGTTTTGCGGTCACGTGACCATCTGCCTTTATATTCCAGCTCCACCCTTCTGGCTGTGCTGGACTTCAGTGTTTGACTGTTTCTCTAGCCTGGTGCTTCTGTGCCTTTCTCTGTCAGTTCGCTTGGTCCTTCTGGGACCTCTGGTACCTTTTTGTCAGTTTATCTTTTTGTGTTCTGCAACAACTTCTCTTTTTAGGAGGTGTCCCATTTTTGTTCCAGTCCTTAGTTCTTTTAGGGACTCCTCCCCTTTATGCTTTAGGTCTTCGTTCAGACTAGCCGAGGACTAAGGCGGGTCTGTTCGCAAGGAACAGGCAGCCCGCTACATCGTAGGGATTCAGCTTAGTCTTACTGTAGGGATAGCTTTCCCCTTCTTTCCTTAGTACTTGTTGCAGATCATAACAGCAACTCAGCATTCTTTCTCCTCCAAACACGACGAGTTGTGTTTCTACCAAACTGTTCTATTTTGGTTTCATCTGACCATATGACATTCTCCAAATACTCTTCAGGATCATCCAATTGCTCTCTAGCAAACTTCAGATGGGCCTGGACATGCAATGGCTTAAGCAGGGGGACACATCTGTCACTGCAGGATCTTAGTCCCTGGCGGCGTAGTGTGTTAGTGATGGTAGCCTGTGTAACGTTGGTCCCAGCTCTCTGCAGGTCATTCACTAGGTCCCCCTGTGTGGTTCTGGGATTTTTGCTCACTGTTCTTGAGATCATTTTGACCCCACGGGTGAGATCTTGTGTGGAGCCCCAGATCGATGGAGATTATCAGTGGTCTTGTATGTCTTCCATTTTCTAATTATTGCTCCCACAGTTGATTTCTTCACACCAAGCTGCTTGCCTATTGCAGATTCAGTCTTCCCAGCCTGGTGCAGGGCTACAATTTTGTTTCTGGTGTCCTTCGACAGCTCTTTGGTCTTCACCATAGTGGAGTTTGGAGTGTGACTGTTTGAGGTTGCGGACAGGTGTCTTTTATACTGATAACAAGTTCAAACAGGTGCCAGTACTACAGGTAATGAGTGGAGGACAGAGGAGCCTCTTAAAGAAGAAGTTACAGGTCTGTGAGAGCCAGAAATCTTGCTTGTTTGTAATTGACCAAATACTTATTTTCCACCAAAATTTGAAAAAAATTTCTTTCCAAATCAGACAATGTGATTTTCAGGATTTGTTTTCTCATTTTGTCTCTCATAGTTGAGGTCGACCTATGATGTCAATTACAGGCCTCTCTTATCTTTTTAAGTAGGAGAACTTGCACAATTGGTGGCTGACTAAATACTTTTTCCCCCCACCGTATGTGCAAGTCCTTCTGCGAGAGCTACCAGTCTCCATTTTTAAGACCACCGCTGTGACTTGAAATAAACAAAATTAGACATGGCAACTAAAACAAAATAGCATAAAAAACACATATTTTGTAAAATCATCCATGCTTCTTCTTTATAATGTTTAAAAAAAATGAAGGTAAGGAAACTGCACAATCGGGTCTCTCTCAAAGGGGAAAAAGGAAGAAATCAGAAGCGAGGTGCCATTATAATGGCATGGCAGGCCACTTTTCATTGGCTGTGCTGGCACACTGATATGAAGGCTATTGCCCTAAGCTACTAGGTGTAAAAAAATAGCAAAAAAGAAGAAGGGGATTGAAGAAAGGTCATTTGAAAAGTTAATTATCCAGAAAAAAACTGTGTGATTGGAGGAGAAGGTGGGCACCGCAGTCAAGGGTACTTCGCTGTTCATTGCCCACCAGCATAGGCAGATTCAGCTGACACAGGCAGGCGGACATAGTCAGAAATATTATATTAAGCCATAGAGAGCACCTGTATTTTCTTTATATTTTTGCAGAGAAATTGATTTATGTGCTGCTTTTTTTTAGCAACAAACTCATGTTAGGTTTTCCATTATTATTAAAGAGGACATTTCACCAAATTTTTCATGTTGAACTGGACACACAATGTAATAGCTGCAGAGCAGAATATATATATATATATATATATATATTTTTTATTTCATCTCTCCGTTGAGGATATATTAGCAATCAAAGTATTTGGCATCTAATGAGTTAACTGGGTGTTACAAGTGGGTGTTATCATATAGTTTTCAGTGGGGGCGTGTACTTTTATCCCCTGTATGACGCTCACTAATCATAAGCAGGCAGAATTACAGCAGAAAAAGAACATGCCCCTCGCCATAGTTTAGGTTTCTCAGTATGTGAGATGTAATGACACAGCCCTGATCTTCTGGTCTATCCTCCTGCAAGATTAGGGAGGTTAGAGCACAGATGACTAACACCTTTAAAGCACCACTCCAGTAGATTTTTTTGTTTAGTGCTGGAGTGGTGCTTCTAATCTAAAGTCCCTAATCATAGTCTTATACTTACCTGCCTCGTTATTTACCTTTTATTGGCGCCACTCCGGTCCCACGGCGTCAACTTGTGACCGCAAATTCTGACTGGCTGACTGGCTAGAAGACAGAAATAATGGTCACAAGAATGAGGATCTCATAGCATTGAAAGTGACCTCTGGCTTGCTCCAGCAAATGATGGAATGATCCAGCAGGTTGCAAACTGCTGGAAACCATCGGGAAGGTGCAGACGGTGGCAGGTAAGAATGAGACTAGGGCCAGGGACCTTAGATTAGTAGCACCACTCCAGCATTAAAATAAAATACAACACTGGAGAGGTGATTTCAGGTAAGGTCCCTGTGAAGGAAGAGGTAGCACAGCATAGTTTAGCTGTGTCACATTACAAACACTTCTATCAGCTCTCCTCTCCTAGCACTGTCAGCTCTGCTGCACTGACTCACACACATAGGCTGTCTGGAGATGAGTCACACTTATGTCTATTGTACTAAGGGCAAGTTATAATCGCTGTGGAGTGAGAGCGCAACAAGCTACTCCTGTGTGAGATGTAATGACAGCCTGCTCTGTTCTCACTGCAGAGGGATTACATGATGCTATGAGCGGAAGAGACATAAGTGCGACTCATCTCCAGATCAAGACAGGCAGTGTGGGGACAAGGGCAGTACAGCAGAGCTGACAATGCTCTGAGAGGAGAGCTGATAGAAAGGTTTGTAATGTGACACAACTAAACTCAGTTGCACATTATAATCATGAAGGAGGTTAGACCGGGAGATTGAGGCTGTATCATTACATCTTACATACTAAGAAACCTAAGCTATCGTGGGGTTGTGTTCTTCTTTCCTTTGAGTGTTGCTGCCTGCTTATGATTGGGGAACTCATACAGGGAGACGAAGTACACACCCCCAGTAAAAACTCTGATACCACCCACTTGAAATTAAAAAAGTTAACTCATTAGGTACTAAATACTTTGATTGCTAATATTTACACAAAATGAAAATAAAAAGAAACCAGAAAACAAAAATGTTTAATTTTGCTTTGCCGTCACTATTACATTGTATGGTCAGTTCAACGTGAAATATTTGGTGAAATGTCCTTTTTAAACAGACAGTACAGAAATAGAAAAACATAACTGCTTTCTAACAGAAACGGCACCATATTGGTCTACAGGCGGTGTGTGGTATTGCGGGTCAGCAGCACCATTTAATTTCATGGTGCTACCTGAAACAGCTCAAAAACGAGAGTAATAATGTTTTTGAAAGGAAGTGGCCATGATTTTTTAACCTTGTGTGGTCTATTTCTCAATTTCAAGGAAAGACAGTATATTAATAAAATGTTCTACTGTCTGAAGTGTTTTACGACTGCTTATATGCACAACAAAACCCTGCTGCTGCTTCTAATTTGGCTTTGGGCTTCAAAAAAAATTAAAAATTAAACTCAAAGTAATAAAACGATAAAAAATGTTCTTAAACAACATTATTATAGAGTTTGCCTCATTAAGTCTACCCCTGTAGTGATAAGCCTATAGGCACCAATGTGGCTGACAGTGAAAGGTGCCTTGTAAAGTACTTTCTGCTACCCACATTGTATAGGGTCATGCAATATAAAAACTGAATATACCATATGGTGTCTAATTCTAAATACCAGGCAGTATAGTGCCCAAAATTATATACTATGCAATCTTTGGGTGCCAGGTCTTCTTCATCAGGAATCAAGGACGGCTGATTCACTTTATTCGAGGAAAAAGTTTTCAAACCCCAAAGACCAGTCCTGCCCTTACAGCGCTCTCTTACCAATCATAAAAGGGGTAATCTAGTAAGTAGAAGTTATCACCTATCGAGAAGATAGCACAAGTCCAAAAGCTAAAACCCTCAATGATGGCCAGGACTTGGCGTTTTTGTTCCTGTTAGGCTATGTTTACACGTTGCCTTTTTGCTGCGTTTTTTAATATAAATTTTAAGCTGCGTTTTACAGTACCAGCAAAAGCTATGAGATTTCAAAAATCTCATGCAGACGCTTGTTATTTTTTTCCTGACTGAATTGGAAAACTGCTACTTTTTGAAAGCGTTTTTGCAGAATTTTTTCAACCATAGAAAGCAATGAGTAAGTGCAAAAAAATCCAGTAAGAATGCTGCTATAAGTTTCTGCAGTATTTTTTGTGAACAAAACACAGGTACTACAGGATGTGAAAGCAATTTATTTTTGTGATTTTCCCAAGTTTAACTATAATGTCTTGGTGTCCTTGCATGAGCATGACAGTTAATATTAGTACAGTTTATTTAAATGTGTGATGTGTGTGAAAGTAAACAATGCCCTATCAATTGAATGCCCTACAAAGGTGAGAAAGTAAACAATGTCCTACCAACCGAATGCCCTACCAAGGTAAGAAAGTAAACAATGTCCTACCAACCGAATGCCCTACCAAGGTGAGAAAGTAAACAATGTCCTACCAACCGAATGCCCTACCAAGGTGAGAAAGTAAACAATGTCCTACCAACCAAATGCCATACCAAGGTGAGAAAGTAAACAATGTCCTACCAACCGAATGCCCTACCAAGGTGAGAAAGTAAACAATGTCCTACCAACCAAATGCCATACCAAGGTGAGAAAATAAACAATGTCCTACCAACCGAATGCCCTACCAAGGTGAGAAAGTAAACAGTCTCCTACTAACCAAATACCATACCAAGGTGAGAAAGTAAACAATGTCCTACCAACCAAGTGCCCTACCAAGGTGAGAAAGTAAACAGTGTGTCCTACCAACTGAACACCCTATCAATTTGAGAAAGTAAACAATGTCAGACCAATTCAACCCCCTACTGTTTTTACATAAAAATGTTTTATGGTATTATATAGGTCTTGCATTGTTGGCCTAACGACTTGTATTGTTCATGACGCGCCCCTGGGCCTGCTGTGTCGCGCAGCGTCTCGCGCACGGGGCTTACCCGGAACCGGATCAGATGAGGGTTGTAGTCTCCGAGTGGCGGGGACCCGGTCCGTGCCCAGGGAGTCAAACTCAGTGTGTGGCAGTCTTGATAGATGTTATTTGAGTGTCGACTACGCCACCCGTTGATTTGCAGCTATGGAGCTGCCGCTGCAGGGCAGACCGCTGAGGCCGGTGTAGAATTGTGCAGCGTGATAGTATAACCCCCAACGGGAGGGGTATGGCCTCAGGGCAGCCGACGTGGAAGATGGGGGTAGCAGGAACCACTCAGAGACGGTGCGGTGTAATTCAGGGTCTTTACTGGTAACAACGATAGACCCTCCCGGAGTACTTGCTAGCGAACGGGGCCTGGTCAGTCCTTGAGCAGATGGGATCTCCCCTGGCCAGGCGGAGTTGTAGGCCTCCCAAACTGACTGTACTCTTCTGGCTACCTTGCTAGAAGCGGATATAAGTAGCCCACGTCCCTGAGTGTACCGTGTGGTGCTCACCCGTATGGCCGGTGACTCGGGGCCTTCTATGGCTTCCGCTCCACGATGGCGGTGCTGGTCCCACGCGTGTGACCGTGCCTTCGGGTTTCTGGGCCTGAGGACCTGAAATCCCCTGCCGGTCGGCTTCTGCTGCTGGGTAAGAGTTAGTCCCCACAGCCTCGGACGCCGGGTCCGGTAAGAAAGCTTCTCAGTCAGGGCGAGCTCTGCAGCTGCCAGCCCCTGACTCGTAGTAGTATTGCTCCCACTGAGCTTCTGCTGTTTCTTCCTATGCTGCTTCTCTTCTCTACTTCTAACCCTGCCTCAGCCCCGGGTTTATACAGGGGAAGTTCTTCCCCTCCCAGGACTGGGCAGGAGGTGTGGCATGCATAGGATTCCTGACCAAGGGACCTCCCACCTGCTCTCAGACATAACATTACATTACTGTGGGAAACCAGACCCCTGGGGTGCCACATTCCCCCCTAGTGAAATTTAGTACTCCGGGACTAAACATATTTTAGAAAAACATAACAAGATATAACAACAATAACAGTACAATAACAAGAAACACATAAAGGTGGTCACGGCATGTCCGTAACCGGGTGCAGTCTTTGAAGAAAAGCAAGGTGTCCATTTCACCAAAACAGGGAGACGTAACCAGGTAGGGGTTTGTCCTGCCCCGAGTCCTTAACAGTCTTTAGTCCATCCTGGGTTACGCTCCAACTATGTACAAGGGATTCCCGGTAAATCCACCAAGGACTCCTACAAATAACTAGAAACACAAAATTATACACAAGCAACAATACACAGGTAAACATAAATAAAACAATTTATACACTTCAAATCCTCCAACGTGCGGGTAACTGGCCTCTAGTGGCCCTAGTGGACCTACGGAGCTGACTGTCTAGCCCTGAACTACAGGGTGTAGGAGCTGTCAAGGGTAAACTGGGCAGCTGTCTACCGGCTCTTTGGCTCACTAGGGATATGGCAGGCTCACTGCAAGCAGAGGGTTGATCCTCCTGGTCTGCTGGTGTGGGGTCTTCTGCCTCCTGGACCGGCTGTTCTTCCAGCTCTACCTGTTGTTCCGTAGGTGCTTGGGATGCTGGTTGGAGGAAGGTGAGTACGGGTACCACAACTGCACCATTGACTTGAGTCCAAGACCGAGGGAAGTCCCCGAGCACAGTACTAACCATATCTTCCCTTTCCTCTACGGGTCGATGGTCTTCTTGTTCCTCTTCAGGGTTCCTCAGTTGTTCGGGACACTTTTTCAGGTGGTCCCGGGATACAATGGCTGTGGTTTCCCCTCCGTCTTTACTGATGGTACAAACCTTCGGGTTCTCGTGGCTTGAGGGCAGTACGGTGTACGGGTCCTTCTCCCACTGGTCGTCCAACTTGTGGAGCCGTCTCTTCCTCTTCAAGACCTGCTCTCCGGGTACCAGGGGAACAGCGGGAGCATACTGGTTGTAAGTTTTCTCTTGTCTTTCCCTAGCCTGACAGAGACTTCGCTCCACGCTCTCCTGTACTCTCCGGTACTGCTGCTGCCTCTCTGTGTCCCAGTCTGCTTCTGGTGAAGTGTCCTCGGGTGTCAGGACTCCCATTTCCAGGTCAACAGGTAACTTACCAGGTCTTGCCCTCATTAGGTAAGCCGGGGTACAGTTGGTGGAACCTACCGGGATGTGGTTGTATAGGTCCACCAGATCGGGCAGCTTCTCAGGCCACAGACTGCGTTCTTCCAGGGGCAACGTTTTCAGAAGATCCATTACCACCTGGTTCATTTTCTCACAAAGTCCATTAGTTTGCGGATGATAGGGTGTCGTCCTTATCTTCCGGCAGCCATACAGAGTGCAGAATTCTTGGAAGACCTCCGCTTCAAAGGCAGGTCCCTGGTCTGTCAACACTTGGTCCGGGTACCCGTGTGGACGGCAGAAATGCTGCTGGAAGGCTCTCGCTGCTGTTCGAGCTGTTAAGTCCTTGACGGGGACGACAACCAAGAATCGGGAGTAGTGATCCACGATGGTTAGTGCGTAGACGTAGCCACTTCTGCTTGGGGTCAGTTTTACATGATCCAAGGCTACCAGTTCCAACGGCTGCCGGGTGACGATGGACTGCAGGGGAGTCTTCTGGCTGGCACGGTCCTTCCTTCTTAGGTTGCACGGGCCACAGTCTCTGCACCACTTCTCAATGGTTCCCCTCATGCCTACCCAGTGGAATCGCTCGCGCAGCAGGAACTCCAGCTTCTTCCACCCGAAGTGTCCAGCTCCGTCGTGGTATGCCTCCATCACCATGGCTGCGTCTCTTCGTGGCACCACTACTTGCCAGAGTAGTTCATGCGTCCGGGAGTTAACCATTCTGCGGCACAACTTCCCCTTGTAAAGGAACAGTCGACTCCTCTCTGCCCATAGTTGTTTGGCTTCCTCCGGAGCGTCTGGTTCAAGGCAAGCCTCCGGGCGAGTCAGCATCTCCTTCACCAGTCGGACGGCAGGGTCGCTGTCTTGCGTTTCCGCCCAGTTGTAGTGAGGTAAGGGGTTCAACGTAGCAGCCTGCTTACTCCTTACCCGGTGGGAATACTGGATAGTCCCATGACGGTGGAACGCAGGGAGTTCAACTTCTTCCAGTCCCTCCGGATCTTCTCCTTCGTCCGGCAGGTTGGGCATCCTGGACAGGGCGTCCGCGTTGGTATTGGAGCGTCCGGCCCGGTATTTGATTGTGAACTCGTAGTTGGACAGACGGGCCATCCACCTCTGCTCCAGGGCACCGAGTCTTGCCGTGTCCAGGTGTGTCAACGGGTTGTTATCCGTGTACACGGTGAACCGGGAAGAAGTGAGGTAATGCTTAAAGCGCTCGGTGACTGCCCATACTACGGCCAGGAACTCTAGCTTAAATGAGCTGTAATTCTCGGGGTTCCTTTCGGTGGGTCGCAGCTTTCGGCTGGCGTAGGCGATTACTCGTTCCTTCCCCTGCTGGATCTGGGACAGTACGGCTCCTAGCCCGATGTTACTGGCGTCGTGTGTAGAGGATAAAGGGCTGGCTATAATCCGGGTACGCCAGGATATCGTCCCCCGTGAGGGCCATCTTCAGCTGGCGGAAGGACTCTTCTTCCAGCTCCTCCCATTTGAAGGGCGGCTTCTGGTTCTTGGCCTTCCGGGACTGGCCTATCAGGAGGTCCTGCATAGGTGCTGCCTTTTTGGTGAAACCGGGAATAAACCTTCGGTAGTAGCCTACCAACCCGAGGAACTGCCGCACTTCTTTTACGCTGGAGGGGCTTGGCCATTCCTTAATTGCGGTGATCTTATCAGGGTCGGGAGCCACTCCGTCAGCGCTCACCACGTGTCCCAGGTACTGCACCTTTGGTTTCAGGAGGTGACACTTGGAGGGTTTCACCTTTAGGCCGTAACTCGCCAGAGCTTCGAACACTTCCGCCAGGTGTTTCAGGTGGTCCTCATACGTCTTGGAATATACGATGACATCGTCCAGGTACAACAGGACCGTCTCGAAGTTTCTGTGGCCCAGACAACACTCCATTAGTCGTTGGAAGGTTGCTGGTGCGTTGCAGAGTCCGAACGGCATGCAGGTGAACTCGCTAAGTCCCATCGGGGTGGTGAATGCGGTCTTCTCCCGGTCCGCCTCTGCTACAGGAACCTGCCAGTACCCGCTAGTGAGATCCAAGGTAGAGAAGAAGTTAGCAGATCTTAAAGCAGCCAATGACTCCTCTATCCTTGGTAAGGGGTACGCATCCTTGTGTGTGATACGGTTGATTTTCCGGTAATCTACACACATCCTCATGGTGTTGTCTTTTTTTCTGACTAAGACTAGTGGAGCTGCCCAGGGGCTACAGCTATCCCTGATCACCCCAGCCTCCTTCATGTCTCTAAGCATCCCCTTGGCGTGTTGGTAGTGTGCAGGGGGTACGGGTCGATACCTCTCTTTTATGGGAGGATGGTCTCCCGTGGGGATGTGGTGTTCTACCCCCTTGACTCGCCCGAAGTCTAACGGGTGTTTACTAAACACTCTCTCGTACTCTTGAACCACCCGATAGACTCCCTGTTTCTGATGTGAGGGAGTGGAGTCAGTACCCAAATGTAGTTGCTGACACCAGTCCTCCATTGTTTTCTTAGAGCCGTTACCTTCCTCCGGGTGAGATGGAGGCAAGGGTTCCACAGATTGTATAGCATTTTGGTTAATGGTATATAATTTGGCTAGCGTGGCATACCGGGGCAGGTACACTTCCCTCTTCCCGATATTGATTATGCGAACGGGCACCCTCCCATGGCGTACATTAACCACCCCCCGTGCTGTCAAGATGGTGGGCCTACTGTCTGAGTAAACTGGTTCTACCATTGCCTGGTAATCTCTACCTCTCAGACCAATAGCTGCCCGGCACCAAATCATCATTTCACTTTTTGGGGGCATGGCAATAGGAAAAGGGTCACACATTCTTACGCTACCAATCTCACCGCCGGAGAGTTCCACTTGTTGCCGTTGCATCAGTGCCCGGATCTCTTTCTGGAGCACCCGCTGCTCGCCGGAGCTGGCATTCTTGGCAACCTGCTGTAAAAGGAAAATCACCTCTGCAAGACAATTTTCAATTACATTAGTTCCTAGAGTTATTTTTGGGTGACTCTCATGTTTATCGATATCTACAATGATCAGTCCCTGTGCGGCCAGTTCGACTCTACCAATTTTAATGGTCGCCTCTTTAAATCCGATCTGTGGCACGGGCTGACCATTGCTGGCGATGATACTCAAGTCGTCGTCAGGGTAGCGGGTTATATCCGAGTCATTCCAGTACTGCTTGAAGAGCACGTACGGGATGGTGGTGACCTGTGACCCGGTGTCCAGTAGGGCACTCATAGGGATGCCATCCAGTACCACAGGCAAGACTGGACGTCCTCCGACATATTTGTCGCGCCAGTTCGATGGGCCTGGTGATCTTTTTCCTGGGGGTTGGCCCTCTACCCCCAGGTTGTGCCAGTTTAAAGGACAGTACCTTGCCATATGTCCGGGTTGATTGCAGCGGCGGCAGATGGGTCGTCCATCCTCGTTGTACCGGTCACTGGGTCTTCCTCTGGCCGGTGGGGTCCTCCTTGGTCGACGCCACGGGATGTTCTCCGGTCCGGATGCCAGCTGGATCTTCCCTGGAGTGGAAGCCTGTAAAGACTGCACAGTTCGGGTTAACGCAGCAACGCTTTTAGCTAGCTCTTGGACCTGATGGTGCAGGTCTGGAGCCGGGTCATTGTTCAAAGCCTGCGCATCAGCCCCTACAGGCCCTGCCGACAAGGGCGCCGCCTCCTGGTGGTAAGTGATAGCTGGGCGCCTGTGGGTCACAACGCCATCCGGTGCCGGTTCTCGGAGCACCCGGATGGCTCTGTCCTTGAACTGTGCAAATCCCAGATGAGGGTCCTGTAGGGCCATTGCCCGCAACTGGGTTCGGTGGGCATTGCAATATAAACCCTCTATAAATTGTTCAGTCAACAGCCTGTCCTCATCTCCCACGCCGTCAGGGTCGGTCTGCTTAACGGCTCTCAGGGCCTCTTGTAGGTTCAGGGCCTAGTCCCTTATACTCTCATGGGCCCGCTGTTTGCACCCGTAGAATCTAAGCTTGATCTCGGCTGAGGTGCGGGTATCAAAGGTGTCCCTCAGCCGGGTTAGTATCCCTGCGACAGTCCTCCCCCCAGGTGGCCAGGACTTTACCTCCCTTCGGGCTGCTCCGGTTAATTGGGCCACCAGGATGCTCACTTTTTGCTCCTCTGTGAGGGGGTACACCTGGAAGAGGCTATCCAGCCTTTCTCTAAAGTCCTGCAGGGTATGTGACTCCCCCGAGTACTGGGGTAGCCAGGCTGCCCCTGGGATATAGGGCATGGTGAAAGGCATGACCGCGACAGCGGTGGCGCTGGCGGGGGTTGAAGCGGTGAAGCTCTCCTCCGTATCCGACATCCTTCTCCCCCCTAGTGGACCGTGGCCTACCTTGCGATGATCCTCTTCCGTAGGCCGCGGCTCCGCAGTGGATCGTCAGGGTTGAGGACCTTCCGTCGCGCTCCGGTGACGTCGGCGTCTGCTGGGCTCCTTCCAGGACCTTACGCAACGTCCGGACGTGAGGCGGGGCTTCAGTTCTCGCGGGCTTTTCGGAGTCCACGCCCCTCTTCTTCCCGCGCGGCGTCCTCAAGATGGCGTCCAACGGCGGGAAAACTCCACGGATGGCGGGAAGAAGGCTGAAGATGGCGCCAGATGGCGGGAATCTTCACAGATGGCGGGAAGAAGGCTGAAAATGGCGCCGGATGGCGGGAATCTTCACCGATGGCGGGAAAACTTCACGGATGGTAAGTTTGAAAAAAATCTCTTTTTTAGGCACGCAGTACCCGGTGGTTGCGGGCACGAAATCCTGCCGACTACGCCAAAGTTGACGCGCCCCTGGGCCTGCTGTGTCGCGCAGCGTCTCGCGCACGGGGCTTACCCGGAACCGGATCAGATGAGGGTTGTAGTCTCCGAGTGGCGGGGACCCGGTCCGTGCCCAGGGAGTCAAACTCAGTGTGTGGCAGTCTTGATAGATGTTATTTGAGTGTCGACTACGCCACCCGTTGATTTGCAGCTATGGAGCTGCCGCTGCAGGGCAGACCGCTGAGGCCGGTGTAGAATTGTGCAGCGTGATAGTATAACCCCCAACGGGAGGGGTATGGCCTCAGGGCAGCCGACGTGGAAGATGGGGGTAGCAGGAACCACTCAGAGACGGTGCGGTGTAATTCAGGGTCTTTACTGGTAACAATGATAGACCCTCCCGGAGTACTTGCTAGCGAACGGGGCCTGGTCAGTCCTTGAGCAGATGGGATCTCCCCTGGCCAGGCGGAGTTGTAGGCCTCCCAAACTGACTGTACTCTTCTGGCTACCTTGCTAGAAGCGGATATAAGTAGCCCACGTCCCTGAGTGTACCGTGTGGTGCTCACCCGTATGGCCGGTGACTCGGGGCCTTCTATGGCTTCCGCTCCACGATGGCGGTGCTGGTCCCACGCGTGTGACCGTGCCTTCGGGTTTCTGGGCCTGAGGACCTGAAATCCCCTGCCGGTCGGCTTCTGCTGCTGGGTAAGAGTTAGTCCCCACAGCCTCGGACGCCGGGTCCGGTAAGAAAGCTTCTCAGTCAGGGCGAGCTCTGCAGCTGCCAGCCCCTGACTCGTAGTAGTATTGCTCCCACTGAACTTCTGCTGTTTCTTCCTATGCTGCTTCTCTTCTCTACTTCTAACCCTGCCTCAGCCCCGGGTTTATACAGGGGAAGTTCTTCCCCTCCCAGGACTGGGCAGGAGGTGTGGCATGCATAGGATTCCTGACCAAGGGACCTCCCACCTGCTCTCAGACATAACATTACATTACTGTGGGAAACCAGACCCCTGGGGTGCCACATTCATGCTTGCATTGTGGAAGCAAAGCTGAACTTTGGTATCTTGAAAAAACGCAGCAAAAACACAGCAAAAAAGGCAACAAAAAAGTCAGTAAATCCTACATTTTGTCTGCAGCTTTTTTACTGCCAAGAGATCAGGTTTTGGCTGCAGAAAAAAAAGCAGCAAAAAAAGCAACATGTGAACATAGCCTTAGCATGGCACTCCGCTCAGAGAGCAAGTGTGACTGTCACTCCAATAATTCCCTATGAGGCTGCCCTAGAAAGAGGAGTACAGTCCCCCGGCATGCCAGAATACCCCATATGGAAGCAGCAAAAGAGTGTTTATTCCAGACAATAAGACCTAATGACTTTTTGATTAATGTGTATCGGATCCTTTTGACTCTTATGCAACAGGTGATGTTGGCGGAGTTAAGGATGGGGCAGGTTGAATTTCAGCACCCAGTCCTTTTGTTCCCCTTGGAAATAACTTCTGTTTATTTATTTCCAAATGGAAAAAGATGGAGAGTTTCATTTGTACTGGGGACTATGGAGAGATACTATGTTATAAAATATATAAAACCTGAAAAAAAAAAGTATCAAAACTGGTCATGTGCAGTAAGATTTTAATATTTAAAGAACAGATGTCAAATAGACTATTTTCCCCATCAGAATGTTCTGTGTAAAACCCAAACACCTTTCTACGCCAGATATTTACCATCAACAGTTTGGACATATTAATCAAGAACACCATGCTCGATTTTGACAGAGAATTTACTCTGGTATCTCCATATAAACACGAAGGGTCATTCATTCCATTGAAACACATCTGACCATAAAAACAAGATAATACCAGCAGCCGGATGCTACATTTCAGAATATATTGCTGCTCACTGGTGGCCAGAAGGCATGTAGGACCACTAACAATCCATGCCAGCTAGACCAATGATTCACTTATTAACAGAAAAACTGTCTTCGTTGCCCATCACTTAGACACATCAGACATGTCCTGAAAGGAGTATTCTCAAGTTTGGAAGTTCTAAGGGATAACTTCCTAATGGCTGAGACCCCCACCGATCCAGTGAGCCGGAGCACATTGGTGTGAAGGGAGCGGTGGTTGCCCTTAATTCTTAATGGAAGTGCCAAAGACCAGCCGAGCGCAGCGCTCCATTATCTTCAGCGGTCCCATTAAGAATGAATGTCATGGCAGTGCGCATGATAGACCACCACTCCATTCACATGGGGTTCTTCAGATTGAGATCAGTGAGAGTGCCAGCAGTCGCACCCCCAAAGATTGGAAAGTAATCCCTTATCTATAATCCTTTAAGGCTATGTCTACCATCAGAATTAAAATTATAGTAACCAATAATAGAGGGATAAATAAGATTGTAACTTGCTATTACCCTAAATGATCTCCCCGATGAAAGCTAGAGAACTGGAGGAGGTAGTTAAAAAGAGCCCTAAATAGAATGCACATGGCCTCTCGCTGACCGTTATCTATTGTTGGGGGTTAATGTTCTTTGGTAGTTTTCATGTCAAACAGTTTAAAGTTTATTTTCTTGCATAAACTTTCAACATAACGCAAACAGAGCTTTTCTTCAGCCAAAACATTCAATAACAAAAACACAGTCCTCTCTCAGGATAGGAACACTAAAGTAGCACGGTCTCACCCAGAGAGCAGTACAGGCAATACTTAGCCTCAGGCACAGTCTGTTCATCGTTAGTGATCTTTTCCTCTCCAACAGTACAGACCACACCTGTGCCAACCCAGTTGCTTAATGCAGGACCTGCAAGTCCTGGACTGGAATGTATGGGAGTGGCCTTTCCCACTCAAGCACTTTAGGTTGCTCCTAAATCCAGGACCCAAAAATCAGTCCACTAAAATTCCTCTCAGTAACTTCAGTGATGTCAATGTGGTACAAGGCCAGGGAAAGGCCACACCAGTCGGCAGAGCAGCAATTGTGTTGATAAATGCAGAGAAAGCTTTAGACAGAATGGCCTTGCTTTCATTCAAGGGGGTGATAATCAATTTATGATCACCAGTACGCTCAAATCATTGGGCTCTGTTCACATGTCCAGTAGTAATTTCTGTTATTGGATCCATTTTGGGATGATAAAAATGGAAATAAAATGATCCAATACTGGATCCATTCATTTGAATAAGGAAGAAAATATGATTTTGTATGACTGCAATTTATTTTTTTCAGCTGGATGAAAAAAAATGTAGTTTGGCCCAAAAAATCAGTCAGCAACTGGATCCATTTCTTTTTTAACACTGAAGTCTATGGAAAATGGATCATAACGGATGATCATTTATTAAGCCATTCGTTAACGGATCCGTTGTTTAAGCATGCAGAACCCTTGAGGTATTCAACGTCACCTGTAGTAAAAACGGGTCTGTTACAAGAACGGATGATAAACGGAAACCAAAGCGTGCTCCGTTTGTTAGGGATCCTGTTTTTTTTAAATGGTGGATCTGTTACCAACGGATTGTCGAGTGTGAACACAGCCTTACGCAGGGGGATTGTTTGAAATTTAGGCTATTTAAAGTGTCCCTACTCACCGCTGAAGTGAGGGAGATTGCCGAACAAGTCACTATAATGCTATCGATAGAGGAACTTAAATGAAAAATTGCAAATAAAAGAAAAATTTATGTAAATAATGGAAAAAACAAGGGAGTACATGTTCTGTGAGTAATACGCGGCAATGTCAGCACTTAGACTATTAGCATCTTTTTTCATTTAATGTAAATGAATGCATCAGACCCCTCAGGTCAGGATACCACCGTGTGCGGAAGCAGAAGATGTTCCTTTCTGTGTGTGACTGCGGCAATACTTGTCACCCAGGCGGCATTTCAGAATGATTTCATATACTAATTTAATTCTTGTCACTCTCGGCTCCTTTACCCCAAGGCGTAATGATCTCAGAATGTTATTTGTGGAGATTTCTGACCTGGAATAAAACCAGTTTTACTCGAATAAGTCAAGTTTCCAACCGCAGAGGTCCGAATGAAAGACACTTTGATATTTTGATGTGGAGCATCAAACAAAAAAAGTTAAAATATTTTAATAGGTGTAAGAAAAAATTGCAACCGCACACCCTTATTATATAACTGCACTGACGGGTTATTGGTTCAGTCCAATATAACATGTATTGGGTTGACAAAGGGAAATACAGCATCTAGAGGGGGTTTAATGTTCCAGATCAGAGCTATCCCCATGTCTAATATTATGAGAAAAGCTTATAGACAAATAGCATTAGCCTGTGTTCACACAATATACTCCAGATACATTTTTTTCTGCAATTTTCCAAAAACGAGGAAGAAATGTTGCAATTTTACCACGTTTTTGGAATCGAGAAAAAAAATGTAGCTTGGGAAACCAACAGGGAGACTTGCCCAGGGGTTATCACAACATAGGGTCTACACAATCAGGTTCCTACAAAACAAGGAGGTTTGACCCCCAACAATCAATTGTAAACTGCAGAGGAACCTGGAAACAAGACTTTCATTCTTCTCTAGCACCCCCACAGGTTAACTGAAGTATTGCATGCTGGCATTTGAATCACTTGATTGGCTGGAGGTCGACCACAGATGGTTGGAAATGTCACTCTTAGTCCAATGGAACCAGGGGCAGATATACCATTGATATAACCTTAGAGTCTACGTATTTGGGCCAATTGCTTCTTGTAGGGAGGTCCCAGAGATATACTGTGTACTATGTGTTAATATGTCCTATGTTCTGTTTTTATGTGTGCTGCTTTGTGTGAATTATGCCTTAAAGTGGTTACTTTTGACCTGGGGAGTCAGGACAGATTGAGCAACGTTTTGGGAAAGTTTTGGTGACCACCGCACTATGAGGTTATTTGGGGGGAGATGCCAAAGACATTATTTA
This sequence comes from Phyllobates terribilis, assembly GCF_046119375.1. Lineage (NCBI taxonomy): Eukaryota > Metazoa > Chordata > Amphibia > Anura > Dendrobatidae > Phyllobates > Phyllobates terribilis. The sequence continues at coordinate 235,276,877 of NW_027362767.1, read as the reverse complement.
GGAGTAATTAATCCCAAAAAGGAGAGTAGGGAGTGGGAACAAATAGTGATGTGTGTCCAGTGGCGTAGAGTCCAGAGAGGAACATAATCCGACCGAGTAGGTCTGAACGGATCAGCAGTCTGAGGGTCTTGCTCCAGTGAGATTGGGTCTATACAAAGCCAATATAGGCGTCACAATGGAGCACCTAACATTAATAGAAGTGGAGTTTGGGTAGTGAAGTGCTTCTTTATGGTAAATCTTAGAGACCAAGTTTGGGAGGATGCAACCCAGAGGCCTATGTAGGAGGGAGAATGTCGGGCGGAGGGGTGCAGTCAGCAGTCGGGCCACCTAATGTGGCAATCTGAAGTGTCTCCCCCCCTGGCTGCATTCTGCCACACCCCGGACTAGGAGTCGGCAGTTCTCTGAGCCGGTTGTCAAGATGACAGCTGGCTCAGAGAAGCTGCCGAGTGCTAGCTCCTAGTGAGGAAGCTGAAGACACCGAAGACGGGGGAGAGATTTAGTTTAATGGGGCTAGGGGGGGTATTTACTGCATGGAAGGGGTATTTACTGTGTGTGAGGGTATTTACCTGTTTAGAGGGTGTATTTACTGTGTGTGTGAGTGCATTTACTGTGTGTATGTGTGTGGGGATATTTACTGTGGGGGGGATATTTACTGTGTGTGGGAGTGTATTTACTGTGTGTGTGAGTGCATTTACTGTGTGTGTGGGGGGTATTTACTGTGTGTGGGGTTGTATTTACTGTGTGTGTGAGTGCATTTACTGTGTGTGTGTGTGTGTGTGTGGGGATATTTACTGTGTGGGGGATATTTACTGTGTGTGGGGGTGTATTTACTGTGTGTGTGAGTGCATTTACTGTGTGCGCGGGGGGTATTTACTGTGTGTGTGGGGGGTATTTACTGTGTGTGGGAAATTTACTGTAACGGGGCTGGGGGAGATTTACTGTGGTGGGGGTATTTAGTGTAACGTGGCTGGGGGGATTTAGTGTAACGGGGGATAATTTGAGGACACAGGTTTGGGGAGAAAAGAAGGGACAGGTGCAGACAAAGTATGGGGAGTGAGAGAAATTTGAAGACAATATAAGGAGGAAGGGGTGAGGTGTGGTGGCATTTATGGGGGGATTGGTGAAGACACAGTATGGTGAGTGGGTGGATGAGGGTGGACACAGTATGAGGAGCGAGGGGAAGATGTATGCAGACACAGTATGGGGAGCAAGGGTAATGGGATGGGTGCGGACACAGTATGGGGAATCGGGGGTGTGTGAGGAGGATGTATGGAACGTGAGAGGGTAAATGTATGAGGAGGGAGGGGGAAACGTGTGAGGAGACTATTGAGGGGAATAGTGCGAGGAGACAGTATGGGGGGAGAAAAGTGTGAGTGGGCACAGAATAGAGACTGAGTAGTGTGGGGGGTAGCATGGAGGAACAGTGTAAGGGCACAGCCAGGAGGGAACAGTATACCAAGGAGGGTGTGTGTGATGAGGGGGCATAGTATAGAGATTGGGCCCTATAGGGGGGACCCAGTGTCAGAGGATAGTGTGAAGAGGGCCTAGTATGGAAAGGAGAGAGCAGTGTGGAGGGCATATACCATGAGAGGGACAGTGTGGGGTCATATTTTGTACAGAGAATATAGTGAGGGGCAATTATATATTCAGGGGCTCAGCATAGGGTACATATTTTTATTCAGGAGCATTATAATGACACTGCTATCTTTAAGGGCATCCTGTAGGGATGTGCTGCAGAAGACCGGAGAAGATGGAAGTCTGCAGAGACGGCTGTGGATGAGAAAAGTCATCATGGCATCTGAACAAGATGAAGAAAAGAAAGAGAACGACTCCAGAGACAAGGTCAATTATAAGATACCTGGTTGTAAATTTTTTTGGTGATTTTAATTCTCAGATTTTTATTTATATAAGGAGCATTAAAGGGGTTGTCCAGGTTTGTGATGAGTCTGCAGTCATTCTATGTGACTGCAGACTCCTTAATTCTCACACTGTACGCTGTCAGGATTCTCCAGTGCCAGTGATTTGCATACAGGCGGTCACATGCCAACTAGACATGCGTGGATTCACTCAATGAAAATGAATTGAGCGAGGCGGGACAAGTCCAGTGGGAATGTGGCGAAAGTATACAAATCACATACTTGTGCAAGGGATTATCCTAAAAGTGTGCAGTGCATGAGCTGTGAGAATTCAGAAGCCTGAAGACACGTTGAGTGACTGCAGACTTTCATCTCAAACCTGGATGAGCCCTTTAATTATAAAATGAAGCCATGTAGCCAATCCTAACAGTGTGTAATATACTCACTGTCAGGATTCAGCTCTGCTTGCAGGTTCCAGCAGTCAACACATGGCCCCTTCACTCATATGCGATTTTCATACTTACGGTCACGTGACAACGAGCATCCTCTCTTCTTGCTTCTCTGTTTTTTACTGAACATTGAGATAATTAGGGAGAGCAGCTCGTTGGCACGTGACTAAGTGTGCAGATCGCATATGTGCTGATGGTAATGGGGGGTGCCCCGGGTGCCATAAAACCTAGATAAACTTCTGGTGCAACCATCCTCCAATTGAGTGACTCTTTGGTCTACAGGATAGATGCCAGTACTAGTATATGCCCAGGCAGTGAGTACATGAGCTATAGTCATTATGGAAAACACGTATATTACACTCTGAGGTCTCCTGGGACTGTATTGAACTCTTTTCAATGCAAGCACAGCTTTAGCAATGTCCAAGTGACCTCAATAAAATGTGCCTATGATTAAAAGGATGCTGTCACACACTATCTGTAATGTTTATTTAGTGTTTTAAAGCTTTCTTTCATTATCTCTATTACTTAGCTGTGAAGTGTGACGTCCTATCACCATCCAGATTCACAACAAAGCAGCTGCTGCATTCCCTGCCTTGGCTTTTATACAGGCTGTGATTGTATGTGGTACACCATGATATCTGAGAGCTGCAAGTCATTATAGGGAAGTCCGAGCAGCTGCACTTGAGGTCATGTCAGCCTTTTCTGTCTCTTTCAACCATCTCCTTTATGTGAAATGGCGGTGGGCATTTTTTGGGGGTGATTTGTGTGAATAAAACTGCAAATTGTTCGGATTTACCTGCAAATTTCCTGAGTTCCATTTGCATCAAATCGATTTGCTCACCTCTAATATTTTGTATGTAGTCCCACCATGCCAGGGGACATGAGTTTACTGTACTTTGGGCTGTTTAGAATTTCTTAGCTTCACAATAGAGAATATTTTCCAATGAACCCATTATAAACATTTCAACACCTTCTCCTCTTTAGTAGTAAATTTCCGTTCATTCGAGTGCCAACGATTTTTGTTAGAAAACATAGGAAACATATCCGCTGACTAAATGTGTAAAAACACTTTATTTTTCCTGCCAAAGTCTTAATCGGAGATTTTTATTTCTGTATTCCATAAAATGACACATAATTCCCGGCCATTGTGTCGGAGGAGAACGGGCACTCATACACTCATCCACTGTAAAAATCCTTCGTTTTCAGGAGAGATGGTGACTGGCAGCGTCTTACTCCTCTCTTTCTATTGACAATACATGCATGCTCAGTTGGAGTGAGCGTCCACATGTATAAGGAGTTAGGGAAAGCTTTTTGGCCGACTGCTACAGGCTATAGGCTACTTAGATCCTGAGTGCAGAAGACTCTAAAGACCCCATATACATCAAAGAGAAGTTAGTTAAACCCAAAGACCTCAAAATTTGTACAGGCCCGTGTCAATTCTTCCCCAGATTGCGTATGTTAGGTATGTTGAATTTTAACTTTTAATTTTACTGGTCAAAGGGACGACTAGTCTAGCTCCATACTTGGACCAGTTTAATTCATGCTATGATACTACCACTCTCTTCTATGTTTGCCACTGACATAACCCATCATTAGAGGACAATCCCTTTAAATCCTAATCACCACTATCTTCCATTAACTTAAAATGTCTTTCCAAATCAGACCTGAAAATTAGCTCAATCAAAGAACCAACTTATTAATACACTGTATAATACCGTAGCTATGACTGTTAAAGGGGTTTGTCCACTCTTACAATAAAAGTGAGGCCATGATGGTGTTATCATAAACTTACAAACCTACAAGATACTCTGCACCTTTCTTTGCTGCTTTTGGTGTCTTTTGCCATTTTCCTGGCTTCATCTTCTAGTTGGGGGAGGAGCAAGTATCAGATAAGCACTGCAGGCAATCAGCAGCCAGTGACTGGCTGCAGTGGTCATTTTCCATCTGAACTATAGGAAACAGTCTCCTAGTTCTTTCTTCCAGCTCATACAGAACAAGACAACTTTCCAAATAGTCAACTTTCTGCCTCCGTATTTAGCTGAGTTACTCCCATCAGCCTAAAGCTGTTTTTAATTAGCGTTGGATCCTACCTGCCCTTTCAATTTGCAGGCTTATAGCCCGGGAGAGGCATGTTTGATAAATATTAGGTTTAGGGTCCCATCAAAGCCTTGTCATGACTTGTGGGCTCTCATGAATTGACCAATTTACAGATATATTCTATATAGCAGTAATGCAGTAAAGGTCATATTTTATTTTCAATGCTGCATGCATCTTAGTGCATACAGAGTGCTGCTGTATGCTTTTGTTTGCATATCATGCAGTCCTAGCAGCTTGCACCTGTTCACACTTGCTTTACTCTGCTAGGACACGCTGGTCAGTTTTTTTGTAGCTACTTTCCAAGTAGTGTCTACAGCTTCTCTGCATATGTAGATTTTGCAGTCATATTTTATTCCTACACATCTACTCTAATTTATGGCAAATTTCCACACAGTAAGAAGATGGAAAGGAGAAGCACATAACAGCCGGATCAGACTCTACAGGGTTACTTGTAGTCTGTTACTATGGAAACACATACCGGTAGGTTTGAAATTATGGGCTGTAAAATCTATCTGTAGGCAATCTATAAAGTTTTTTCATTTTTTGTTTAGATGAATGTAATATTTCTTACCCATTTATATAATACTATTTATGGAATACATTCTTGTTGGTTTACATCATGTGGGGTTCATAATTTAGTTCTTAGAGAAACTTTTAGGCAGGTGTTGAAAAAATGCTGCCAAGCAAGAATACTTTCAAAAACAGAAGTGTTAATAATGTATTTGCATCAATTAACAAAATGCAAAGTGAATGAACAAAGGAGAAATCTAAATCAGATCAATAATAGGTATGACCTCCAAAATAGCATCAGTTCTTCTGGGTACTTCTGCATAAATTTAGGGATTTTGTAAGATTACAGTCAAGTGTATGAGTATCCAGTTACACCAAACAGGTGATAATGATCATCAAGATACAAGGTAGTTATACTGCATCAGCAAGGTCTCTCCGAGGCAAAGATTGCAAAGCAGACTGGGGTTTGAAGATGTGCTGCTCGAGCTCTTTTGAAAACGCACCAAGAGAGCTCAATATTGAGGACTGGAGATACAATGGTCGGTCAAGGAAATAGTGCAACTGATGAAAACAACATCATGTTTACCTCCCTTCGAAATCAGAAGATTTCCAGCAATGCCATCAGCTCAGAACTGGCAGCAACCAGTGGGATCCAGCTACACCCATCTACTGTTTGGAGAGGCCAGGCCAGAAGTGGTCTTCATGGAAGAATTGGAGCCAAAAACAAATACCTTCGCCATGGAAACAAGGCCAAGCGATTCAACTATGTTCGAAAGCATAGGAAGTTAGGTGCAGAAAAATGTCAACAGGTGTGTGTAGCATCGGCGTCTCTGCCCCCTGCCAGGCAGAGACGCCGTCCCACTCACCTCCTCGCTCCCCGCGCTCCCCGCTCTGCGTTCTCCAGCGCTCCTCTTCCTTCTGCCGGCGCGCGCAGCTCCCCGGGCACTGTGCTTAGGGCGCGCGCGCGCTCCCTCCCTCTTAAAGGGGCCGCGCGCGCTGTCCTAAGGAGTCCCCGGCCAATAGCCGAGGGTCCTCCCATATATAAGGCACCTCCTCCAAAATGGAGGTGCTCGAGCAATAGTTGTTGCACAGTGTTGCTTACCTCTGCTTCAGCCCTCAGGTCTCGCTGCTAGCCTGACTACTAGTCCTGCCAGCCTGTTATCTGCCTGTTACCTGCCCGTTTCCTGCCGTGCCTGCCAGCCCGTTTACCTAGAAGCACCTGCCTGTTACCTGTCTGTTACCTGCCGTGCCTACCTGGAGGCTCCTGCCGTCACTTGCCGTGACCACCTGCCAGCCTACCTGGAGGCTCCTGCCGTCACTTGCCGTGACCACCTGCCAGCCTACCTGGAGGCTCCTGCCGTCACTTACCGTGACCACCTGCCAGCCTACCTAGAGGCTCCTGCCGTCACTTGCCGTGACCATCTGTCAGCCTACCCGGAGGCTCCTGCCCGTCACTTGCCATGACCACCTGACAGCCTACCTAGAGGCTCCTGCCTGTCACCTGCCGTGACCATCTGACAGCCTACCTAGAGGCTCCCGCCTGTAGCCTGCCGTGTCTGCCAGTTCATCCACCAGGACCACTCGTCAGCCTGCCTGCTGTGCCCATCCGCTATACCGGTCAGTCCCAGCCATCTAACCCGTGGGAGTCACCTGCTCTCTTACAAGGTCGTCCCCAGAGTAGCACCTGGTTCCTCGGCTTGGTCCCTCCCAGGTCACGGAGTCGTTAGCCGCCATACGACCTGGGTTGGTCCGAGTTGATACTTAGTTACGCCCCTCTGGGTCCCTCCTTGCACCGCAGCACAGAGGTTCCACCTCCCGGACCCGTAACAGTGTGTAATATTTGACCGTAACAGAGGGCAGTTTGTTTGCCAAAGAGATGGAGAGCGGCAGAATAATGAGAGTCTGCAAGAACAGTGAAGCATGGTGGAGGGTCCTTGTAAGTTTTGTACTGAATTTTAGTAAATGGAGTTGGGGATTTGGTCAGAATTAATGGTGTCCTCAATGCTGATAAATACAGGCAGATACTTACCCATCATGTAATGCCATCAAGGAGACGTCTGATTGGCTCCAAACTTTCTTCTGCAGTCTGACAATGTCCCCAAAAATCCAGCCAATGTCATTAAGAACTAGGAATCCTGGAAGTGTTGATCTGGCCCCCACCAAGCCCTGATCTCTCATCATCCAGTCTGTCTGGGATCACATAGAGAGACAGAAGGATTTGAACAATCGACATCCATAGAAGATCTGTGGTCAGTTCTCCACGATGTTTGGAACAACCTCTCTGCCAGTTTCCTTCAAAAGCTGTGTACAAGTAAAATGTAACTAAAGCAACTGATGAAGGCAATGGAAGGTCACATCAAATATTGATGTGATTTAGATTTCTCTTTTGTTCATTCACTTTGCAGTTAGTTACCTGATAAATATAAACTAATACTTCTAATTTAGAGAGCATACAAAACTTGTTCACATTACCGTATATTTCTATTTTTCACTTACACACAAACATGAATACACACGATGACCAATTTCAAAGGAAGCCTAAACATCTTTTTGCTGAAGGAAACTGTAGAGCTTGAGGTAAACCTATGTGGACTCAGGAAATGCACAAAACACCATCAATTTGTCTTTGAGATTTGTAAATGTCAACTAACTAAAAACTCTCCATCCTTGGCACACCACATATCTTATGTATTTAGGGAAAAATCAAGCTTACAATAATGACTGCATAAAAATGATTATGTACAAACAGAAGGCTTATAAATCACTGCAGAAATGTGTAAAAGAGACTAAATATGACAATCAGTAAAATTCGCCCCTTGATGAAGCCACGGTGAAACGCATTGGGCAAAAATTGTCTAGTGGCATGTATTTATTACCTTTTTTTCTTTATTGATGTACATAGTTTTTATTTCCAGCATTGGGAACATTGTACACTGTTTTCTAATTCAAAACATTAAGAGAAATGTATATCATTTTTAACTACCTTACAGAAAATAACAAAAAATGAACAATAGGCTGTTCTAAAAAATAGCAGTGTCTGCATTTGTCTTTACAAACTCATAATAACTCACTAACCTAATATTTAGTTGTATAACCACAGTTTTTTAGAACTGCTTCACATCTATGTTGCACAGAGTAAACTAACTTCTGTCACCTGTCAACTGTTATTCCAGCTCAGGATGCTTTGACTACATCCCACAATTTTTTGCCATTTGTTGGCTTTGCCTCAGAAATGGAATTTTTGATGTCACCCCACAAGCGTTCTATCAGATTAAGGTCGAGGGATTGGGCTGGCCACTCCAGAACCTCAATTTTTTTGGACTGGAACCAAGATTTTGCTCATTTACTGGTGTGTTTAGGGTCGTTGTCTTTTTTAAACACCCATTTAAAGGGCATATCCTCTTCAGTGTAAGGCAACATGACCTCTTCAAGTATTTTAATATATGCAAACTGGTCCATGATCCCTGGTATGCGGTAAATAGGTCTGGCACCATAGTGAAAGAAACATGCCCATGTCATGATGCTTGCACCAACATGCTTCACTGTCTTCAGAGTGTACTGTGGCTGAATGCAGAGTTTGGAGGTCGTCTGACAAACTGTCTGTGGCCCTTGGACCCAAAAAGAACAATTTTACTTTCATCAGTCCACAGAATGTTTCTCCATTGCTCTTTAGGCCAGTTGATGTCTTCTTTGGCAAATTGTATCCGCTTCAGTACATGCCTTTTTTTTAACAGTGGGACTTTGCAGGGACTTCTTGCTAAGAGATTAGCTTCACATAGGCGTCTTCTAACTGTCACAGTCCTCACAGGTAGCTTGAGACTGTCTTTGATCATCCTGGAGCTGATCATTGGCTGAGCCTTTGCCATTCTGGCTATTCTTCCATCCATTCGAATAGTAGTCTTCCGTTTTCTTCCACGTCTCTCTGTTTTTTTTTTATTTAAAGCATTGGAGATCATTTTAGCTAAACAGCCAATCATTGTCTGCACTTCTTTATAAGTTTTATCCTCTCCAATCAACTTTTTAATCAAAGTACGCTGTTCTTCTGAACAATGTCTCGAACGACCCATTTTTCTCAGGCTTTCAAGGAGAAATGCATGCACAACATGTGCTGGCTTTATCCTTAAATAAGGGCCACCTCATTCACACCTGTTTCTTCACAGAATGATTGACCTCACTAATTGAACTCCACACTGCTATTATTTTGAACACATCCCCGTACAATTAATTATTCAGATACACAGACTCAAAAACCTGCAGATCATGAATGCGGAGTCTGCTGGTTTTCTTAGAATCTACTGCACCAACTGGTAAATTGTTTGACATGTGGTAATATAATGTATACCGAAAACAGGGATTAATCTGGTTAGTCATATTGGACTGCTATTATTTTGAACACTATTGTACAGTACAGTTATATGAAAAAGTTTGGGCACCCCTATTAATCTTAAGCTTAATGTTTTATAAAAATTGGTGTTTTTGCAACAGCTATTTCAGTTTGATCTATGTAATAACTGTTTGACACAGTAATGTTTCTGCCTTGAAATGAGGTTTATTGTACTAACAGAAAATGTGCAATCTGCATTCAAACAAAATTTGACAGGTGCATAAGTATGGGCACCCTTATCATTTTCTTGTTTTAAATACTCCTACTTACTTTTTACTGACTTACTAAAGCACTTTTTTGGGGTTTTGTAACCTCATTGAGCTTTGAACTTCATAGCCAGGTGTATGCAATCATGAGAAAAGCTACTTAAAGTGGCCACTTGCAAGTTGTTCTCCTGTTTGAATCTCCTCTGAAGAGTGGCATCATGGGCTCCTCAAAACAACTGTCAAATGATCTGAAAACAAAGATTATTCAACATAGTTGTTCAGGGGAAGGATACAAAAAGCTGTCTCAGAGATTTAACCTGTCAGTTTCCACTGTGAGGAACATAGTAAGGAAATGGAAGAACACAGGGACAGTTCTTGTTAAGGCCAGAAGTGGCAGGCCAAGAAAACATCAGAAAGGTAGAGAAGAAGAATGGTGAGATCAGTCAAGGACAATCCTCAGACCACCTCCAGAGAGCTGCAGCATCAACTTGCTGCAGATGGTGTCACTGTGCATCGGTCAACTATACAACGCACTTTGCACAAGGAGAAGCTGTATGGGAGAGTGATGCGAAATAAGCCGTTTCTGCAAGCACGCCACAAACAGAGTCGGCTGAGGTATGCAAAAGCACATTTGGAGAAGCCAATTTATTTTTGGCAGAAGGTCCTGTGGACTGATGAAACCAAGATTGAGTTGTTTGGTCATACAAAAAGGCGTAATGCATGGCGGCAAAAAAGCACAGCATTCCAAGAAAAACACTTGCTACCCACAGTAAAATTTGGTGGAGGTTCCATCATGCTTTGGGGCTGTGTGGCCAATGCCGGCACCGGGAATCTTGTTAAAATTGAGGGACGCATGGATTCCACTCAGTATCAGCAGATTCTTGACAATAATGTTCAAGAATCAGTGACAAAGTTGAAGTTACGCAGGGGATGGATTTTTCAGCAAGACAATGATCCAAAACACCGCTCCAAATCTACTGAGGCATTCATGCAGAGGAACAATTACAATGTTCTGGAATGGCCATCCCAGTCCCCAGACCTGAATATCATTGAACATCTGTGGGATCATTTGAAGAGGGCTGTCCATGCTCGGCGACCATCAAACTTAACTGAACTGGAATTGTTTTGTAAAGAGGAATGGTCAAAAATACCTTCATCCAGGATCCAGGAACTCATTAAAAGCTACAGGAAGCGACTAGAGGCAAAAGGAGGATCTACTAAATATTAATGTCACTTTGCTTAGGCTATGTGCCCACGTTGCGGAAATTAAGCGGAAAATTTGCGCTTCATTTCTGCATGTCCTTTCCCGGAAAAACACATGCGGAATTTCGAAAGCGTTTATCGCACGTTTTTGACATGCGGAATTTCCTTGTGTTTTTTATTGCATTGAAAAGGCAATTCCGCATGCGGAAACGCAAAATTAATTGACATGCTGCGGATTTTTGTGCGCATCAAAAACGCTGCGGAAAAATCCGCAGCATGGGCATAGAACTTGTGGATTCTCATTGGAGACCATGGGGTGCGGATTAACAAGCGTTTTACAAGCGTTTCCGCTGCGGAAATTCCTCATCAAATACACTTGTAAAACGCTACGTGGGCACATACCCTTAGTGTAGTGTCCATTATGTATTTTATAACTGTTATTTTGCACATTAATTAAACGTTTTCTAGGATTATGATCCCTTTTTATGCACTAGCACTTTGTGATGCCTACATTGTTTCACATACCCAATCTTTATGGGTTACTTGTTCATGTATACTTCTGGCGCTTTGATATATCTTTATGAATTTCATAAGTTTTATCTATATATTTTCAATTTATTATCTATGTGATTTTTGATATTTGAGCACAGACATTCCAGAATTCTTAAATTCTTCATAATTATGACTTCATTCCTCGGCATGTATTTTTATAACTTCCTGATTTTACTGATTGTCCTAAAAGGTCTCTTTTATGCCTTTATATTGTAATTAATAAAGAAATACTATTTTTTTGCATAATTAATGTGTGTAGTCATTATTGTAGGTTTGATATTCTATTTGGGTGACAGTACACCTCCATAATTGATATATTTCCTACTTGGCTCTGTGACTTTGGTCATATTTTGTAACTTTTTATTTAGAGAACAATCTTTAAAACATTCTGTTGTTTTTCAGTAACCTTCTTTCTGCATAGATTTCCGCCCCCTCTTTATAGATGTCTAGAGATATTTGACAGCTATAATTTGCAAACTCAGAATTTAGAACAATTTGGAACGTTTGCTCTGTATAACATTTCAGAGATTTATCAATATAATTACACAACTTTGGGAATAATTGCATTGGAAAATATGACGTTCGACAAGAAACATTGGTTTTCAGTTTTCAATCTTTATGATTTACTAAAGTTTCACTAAGTTTCCAAAGTTAATCATTCTTCAGTAGCGGTGTCCTATTCTGCAACAAACATGGCTGTTTTGGGGAACATGGCTCACTCAGCACTGGGATTACACACTGGCGACTTTGTTAATAAAATTAGATACATAAGTAATTCGGATATACAGTGCTCAGCATAAATGAGTACACCCCAACAGATTTGTCAGAAAACCTTTAGTTTCCTTTCAGAATCACCATTTTCTTTGGGGCACCATATTACTCTCACAAATGTTGGCCATTGATTTCAAACAAGATTTGTTATTTTGCCCACCCAAAAAAGGAATTTTCCTAATTCATTCAAGGCCATGTTGAAAAAAATTAGTACACCCCAGTGAAGGTCTTAGGCTGTGTGCCCACGTAGCATTTTTCAAGCGTATATGCTGCGGAATTTCCGCAGCGTAAACGCTTGAAAAACGCATGTATATCCGCACCCCATGGTCCCCAATGGCATTCCGCAATGTCAATGCCCATGCTGCGGATTTTTCCGCAGCGTATATGCTGCGGTCAAAAATCCGCAGCATGTTCATTAATTTTGCGGAAGCGCAGCGGAATCAATGTGCGGATGGTACCCAAGTCTGGATGAGAGGAGACTCTCATCCAGACCTGGGTACCAAAGAACCTGTAAAAAAAAGAATAAAATAAAGTTTATACTTATCTTCTGATGTTTTCCCTCCGTCGCGCTGTTGTCTGAAGGACCTGCCACGTCATTGAGTCATGTGACCCACCACATGACTCAATGACGTCACCGCAGGTCCTGCACACAACAGCGTGAGCCGCTCAAGACTCCGGACGGGGCAGAGAATGCATCAGAAGGTGAGTATAAAGTTTATTTTTTTATTTTTTACCTTTCTGAACAAGTTGTCAAGCACTTTTCCAAGTGATGCTTGGAGAAGTGCTTGATAACCCGCATGCGGAAATGCATGCAAAGACGCCTCACAAACGCTTCTACCTGGCGGGAAAACCGCATGTAATATCCGCATGCGATTTTCCCGCCAGGGAGAAGCGTAAAAAATATGCTTCAGGTCCGCAACGTGGGCACATAGCCTTAGGAGCAAAGCTAAAGTTTAGACTCCAAAATTCTAAAAAAAATAATTCAACCACAGGTAAGACTAATTATTCATTAAACAGGTGTCCAGTAGACAGTTGACTTTAAGAGGATTTTACTTAACAAGGAACACCCCTTCCCATTTCATGCTGTTAGCAAAGTATTTAGATTGTGAGCCCCAATGGGGACAGCGATGATAATGTATGTAAACAGCTGCGGAATATGTTAGCGCTATATAAAAATAAAGATTATTATTATTATTATTATTATTATTATTAATGGCACCACATGGTAGAGAAATGTTACAAGACCCGAGAAAGAAAAACATTTCTTTACACAAGAAAGGTAGAGGCTACAAGAAGATCTGCGACGCTTTACTTATCAGTAAAAAACTGTTGCAAAAGTGATACAAAATGTAACAAAGATGAAGACTTATAGAGACGTATAGAGACATTTAGCGACCACGGAAGTTAACACCTAAACAGGAACATCTTCTGATCAGAAGGGTTGAAGAAAATTTACATGCAGTTTAGTGTTGAGCGAGCATGTTCTGTCCGAGTATGCTCGGGCCGAGCTCCGAGTATTTACAGCTGCTCGGTGATATGTTTGAATCGCTCCCGTGTGCATGATTTGCAACTGTTTGACAGCTTTATTACATGTGAGGAATGTGTAAGAAATAGACATTCCTCACATGTAATAAAACTGTCAAACAGCTGCAAATTATGCACACGGGAGCGATTCAACCATATCACCGAGCAGCTGTAAATACTCGGAGTTCGGCCCGAGCATACTCGGCGAATGGGTTAATTGAACATACTCGCTCAACACTAATGCCGTTAGCTAAAGTAGAAAGCCAAGCCAGGTGAATGTTTCGATTGACACAATACGGCACATACTCAGGGGTGGATTAAAAGTAGCAAGGGCCCTGGGCAGTTTAGAAGGCGCGCCCCCCCCCCCCCACACACACACCTGATGTATCACATGTCACATTGTGTCACCCTGGCCTGGATGCCACAAATATAATAAAGCTGTGTCTGAGAGCAAGGGGGGGTCCTCTAGTCAAGGACCATTAGCATGCTGCACCTCCTGTCCCAGACCAGTAGGGGGAGCAGGCTGCCCCTATAAAAGCTGGAGCGGGGGGCAGGGTTAGGGAGAACTGGACAACCTGTCTCTGGATTGAGAGGTGTCCCAGAGCAGGGACAGACAGTTGTGTTGCAGCCTAAGAGGACATGTGGCAGTAGGAGAGCCACGAGCCAGGGACAAGAGGCGAAGTGAGCCTGTCCTGGCAGATAAAGAAACTAATCTACCAGACTTTGGTGTCTGAGGCTGGGAGGATTCCATGTCCTACAGCAGATAACCAGTCCGCAGGGGACTGTATGTTCCTTGGCCTAAGAAGCCCGGAGGCTCCGCCACAGCAGAAGGGACCAGCAAAGCCGTACCAGGCCGGGAGTAGAAAGGGACCCAAGTTGCAAGCCATACGGGCGAGAGGACACGGTGAGTTCGGGAACGTGGGCTGTTCCACTACAAGGAGGGAAATAGCCAGAAAGAGCACAGAGAGCACGGTAGGCCTACACCCTCACCCTGACCAGGGCCAGCTTCCCACTTGTTCTCAGACATCCAGGCCCCCTCCTAGCCGGGCCTGTTTCTGGGTCATTTTACCTGTTCTAATAAAGACCCTGAACTGTTTAAGAGGCCTCCGTGTCCTGGCTATCGCGGTCGGAATCATCCCCTCCATCATCCATTATATATACTGCCCTGGGGCCATACTCCTCCCGTGGGGAGTTGTACTATTCAGTGCTGCACATTTATATCAGCCCCAGCGGTCTGCACTGCAGCGGCGGTTAGCCCTGACCGCAATCCACGGGTGGCGTAGTCGGACATTACCTACAGCACATAGTAGACTACCACTGGTCTGACCACCCTGAGCCACGGAACCGGGTCGCCACCACTACCCCCATCGTTTCCCTGTTGCCCGGCTCTGAGTGCCCCACGGCCCAGGGGGCGAGTCAACATGATCCCCTGTGATAGATCATGTGATAGTTCACGTGAAATTAATTAGGCACAATATTAATTATAATAATTTTGTTTAGACTATGTGCCCACTATGCGTTTTTTAAGCGTTTCCGCAGCGGCAATTCCGCTGCAGAAACGCTTAAAAATGCTTAGTAGAAGGTCTGCCATGTTCCCCAATGATAATCCGCATGTGCTGTGCACATGCGGAAATTTCCGCTGTGGATTATCATTGTGGAAAAACCCGCAGCAATACCAATTATTTTGCGGAAGCGCGGCGCTTTCGCCGCCATTGACTTGCATTGGAACGCATGGATTCCACATCACTGGATCTCTACATGCGGAATCCAAGCGTTTCAATGTGCGGATGGTACCCGGGTTTGGAGAAGAGAAGACTCTCCTCCGGACCCGGGTACCATAGAACCTGTAAAAAAAGAATAAAATAAAAAATAAATATCATACTTACCTTCTGATGGCCCCCGGTGTCTTTATCCGATGCGTCCTGGCTTGACGGCAGCTCGCGATGGTCTGAAAAGGACCTGCCGTGACGTCATTTAGTCATGTGACGGGTCACGCGACCGCTGACGTCGGCAGGCCATCAGAAGGTAATTATATATTTATTTTTTACCATTCTTTTACGGTCACACTATATAAATCCATGCCGGTTGCATGGATTTATATAATGTGACCAAGTAGTCAAGCACTTTCCAAGTGACGCTAAAATCGCTTGTCAACCCGCATGCGGAAATGCATGTGAAGAACGCTTCACATCAGCAAGTCCCTGGCAGGAAAAACGCATGTACAATCCGCATGTACAATCCGCATGTACAATCCGCATGCGTTTTTTCTGCCAGGGAGATGCAGAAACGCTCAAAAAAAATCTGGAGCATTTCTGCATCGTGGGCACATAGCCTTACATTAATTGTATGACTCAATATTGAGCACACGTAGCCATCTATACACAGCAGGAGGCCGCACGTAACCATCTATACACAGCAGGAGGCCGCACGTAGCCATCTATACACAGCGGGAGGCCGCACGTAGCCATCTATACACAGCGGGAGGCCGCACGTAGCCATCTATACACAGCGGGAGGCCGCACGTAGCCATCTATGCACAGCGGGCGGCCGCACGGCGCCATCTATACACAGCGGGAGGCTGCACGGCGCCATCTATACACAGCGGGAGGCCGCACGGTGCCCCCCCCAGAGACAGCAGGAGGCCGCACGGCGCCATCTATACACAGCGGGAGGCCGCACGGCATCCCCCCCAGAGACAGCAGGAGGCCGCACGGCGCCATCTATACACAGCAGGGGGCTGTACGGTGCCTTCTATACACAGCGGGAGGCCGCACTATGCAATCTATACACAGCAGGAGGCCGCACAATGCCATCTATAAACAGCAGGAGGCCGCACGATGCCATCTATACACAGCGGGAGGCCGCATGATGCCATTTATACACAGCGGGGGGCCGCACGATGCCATCTATACACAGCGGGAGGCCGCACGGCGCCATCTATACACAGTGGGAGGCTGCACGGCGCCCTCTATACACAGCGCGAGGCTGCACGGCGCCATCTATACACAGCGGGAGGCCGCACGGCGTCCCCCCCAGAGACAGCAGGAGGCCGCACGGCGCCATCTATACTCAGCAGGAGGCTGCACGCAGTCACGCACACACACAAACATATACAGACATATACATACACGCATAAACACATTTGAAACACAAAAATGCATATAAACAGACATCACACAATGATATCTGCCTACACACACACACACACTCACACATACATACATACATACATACATACATACATACGCACACATATATACAGTTGTGGCCAAAAGTATTGGCACCCCTGCAATTCGGTCAGATAATACTCAGTTTCTTCCTGAAAATGATTGCAATCACAAATTCTTTGGTATTATTATCTTCATTTAATTTGCTTGCAAGGAAAAAACACAAAAGAGAATGAAGCAAAAATCAAATCATTGATCATTTCACACAAAACTCCAAAAATGGGCCAGACAAAAGTATTGGCACCCTCAGCCTAATACTTGGTTGCACAACCTTTAGCCAAAATAACTGCGAACAACCGCTTCCGGTAACCATCAATGAGTTTCTTACAATGCTCTGCTGGAATTGTAGACCATTCTTCTTTGGCAAACTGCTCCAGGTCCCTGATATTTGAAGGGTGCCTTCCCCAAACTGCCGTTTTGAGATCTCTCCACAGGTGTTATATGGGATTCAGCGGGTGCGCCGCTGCTGGGGGAGCTGTCCGGGGGCCCCCCCCCGCCACTGTCTGCCGGTATGTGCCGCGGCGCCGCACATATAATGAGGACAATCTGGCCATAGAAGCCCCGGGCCCCCTGGAGGTTCGGGGCCCCGGGCGGTAGCCCAGATCGTCCTCATTATAATCCGCCTATGCACATACTGCAGGGAAATGGCATGCAAGATTGTCTTCAGCAAAGGAAGCATTTTCTAAAGCCATACACAAAAATGCCCACCTACAATTTGCCAGGACCCATGCTGAAAAATATGAAGACTACTGGGACTCTGGAGGGATGAGACCAAGATAAATATTTTTGGAATTGATGGTTTTGAAGGACTGGGTTGGAGGGGGAACAAACTGAGTAGAAATTAAAGAATTTTGTTTCTGGCCCCATCCATCATATTTTACCAAAAATACATTCAGATGGAGGTTGCCTTGAAGAGGTTGTCCCACAAACAGCCTTTATCACCTATCTGCATGATAGAGGATAAATGTGTGATTGGTAGGGGTTTGATGCCGGGACTCTCACCAATCCTGAGACCTCCAAGGTCTCTTTAGCCCATGTGAAAGGAGCGTGAATGTATAACCAATGCTCCCAGTGAAAAGAGTGGTGGCCACCAATATGTACTTCAACTCCATTCACATAGGGAGCATGGCACTACTGTTCTCAGGATCAGTATGAGCTTCAGTATTCAGTTCCCCACCAATCATACATTTATAACTAGAGGTAAGCAAATTGAATCATAGGACCCTGGTTCAGAGTTCAGACCAGTATTCCATTGCATCTGAATGGGAACCCAAGCTCCTCTTGGTTAGCCACATTCAGTAATGGTTAGCCGTCCTGGAGCTAATTCATTGCTGCAATATGAGACACATACGATGTTGCGCCAGGCCGACTAATTAAAAAAGGAGTCAGCAGGTAGGAGACGGTTCACAGCGCTCCCATCCAGCAGACATGGAATACTGACATGGCCACTGGACCAGGGTCCTATGGATTTATTCACCCATCTCTCTTTACAACCTTTCCTGTATATAAAAGTGCTTCTCACAAAATTAGAATATCATCAAAAATGTGATTTATTTCATTTCTTCAATACAAAAAGTGAAACTCCTTTATTATATAGAGTCATTACACACAGTGATCTATTTCACGTGTTTATTTCTGTTAATGTTGATGATTATGGCTTACAGCCAATGAAAACACAAAAGTCATTATCTCAGTAAATTAGAATACTTTAGAACAACAGCTTGAAAAATGTTTTTAATATCCGAAATGTTGTCCTCCTGAAATGTATGTTCAGTAAATGCCCTCAATACTTGGTCGGGGCTCCTTTTGCATCAATGCGGCAATGTGGCATGGAGGCGATCAGCCTGTGGCGCTGCTGAGGGGTTATGGAAGCCCAGGTGGCTTTGATAGCAGCCTTCAGCTCGTCTGTATTGTTGGGTCTGGGGTCTCTCATCTTCCTCTTGACAATACCCCATAGATTCTCTATAATAGATTCTCTATGGGGTTAAGGTCAGGCGAGTTTGCTGCCAATCAAGCACAGTGATACTGTTGTGTGTAAACCAGGTATTGGTACTTTTGGCAGTGTGGACAGGGGCCAAGTCCTGCTGGAGAATGACATTTCCATCTCCAAAAAGCTTGTCGGCAGAGGGAAGCATGAAGTGCTGTAAAATGTCCTGGTAGACGGCTGCGCTGACTTTGGTCTTGATAAAACACAGTGGACCTACACCAGCAGATGACATGGCTCCCCAAACCATCACTGATTGTGGAAACTTCACACTAGACCTCAAGCAGCTTGGATTGTGGCCTCTCCACTCTTCCTACAGACTCTGGGACCTTGATTTCCAGATGAAATGCAAAATTTACTTTCATCTGAAAACACCTTGGAGCACTGAGAACAGTCCAGGTCTTTTTCTCCTTGGCCCAGGTAAGACGCTTCTGGCGTTGTCTATTGGTCATGAGTGGCTTGACACAAGGAATGCGACACTTGTAGCCCATGTCCTGGATACGTCTGTGTGTGGCGGCTCTTGAAGCAATGACTCCAGCAGCAGTCCACTCCTTGTGAATCTCCCCCAAATATTTGAATGGCCTTTTCTTAACAATCCTTTCTAGGCTGCGGTTATCCCGGTTGCTTGTGCACCTTTGTTCATCTGATCGAAGCATGAAGAAAGAAAAATGCATTATCGGGGTCTACTGGACCAATTAGGTTGAGAAAAGCCTGCACCCAAGAGGAACTCAATGTAGGGTCTATTTCTAAATAGAACACTGATGTCGCAAAGTCTAGGATATAAAGTAAGCATTTTACGCTAGACATCAGAATAATTATTTGAGATGTAAGAACATAAGCATTGAAGCAACATTCTTGAGAACCCTTATCTCTTTGTAAGACAAATACTATAATTGCATAGTTTGAACAAGGATTTTCTATATTGATCTTGTGATTTTTTTTTACATAGAGGTTATTCTAATAATGTCTTAAAAAAACAAAAATATTTTTTCTGAACAGGGTTTCTTAAAGGTTTCTTATCTTCTTATATCACAACAGCCTGCGGGATACAGTGATAAGTGCTAGAAATTAGTCTAGTAAATCTGTAAAATATAGAGTGATTGTGGTAAATATTTTGTATATTTTTTCTGTCACTAACGTTCAGAGGGATTAAATAAGGTCAACTGAGCACTCATCGTGTATAGTGTGAACTTCACCATTACTACACTTCCCGAGATACAGTAGGGTCCTTTACTTTGAATTGACCATGGGGCAGAAAGTAAGTGAACAATATACAAAGATGCTAGAAAGAGAATTGCTCATGGCTCTCACTCCCAGCGCCCACTATGGGAAGACCCAACATCTTGGACTGAAGGCTCAGGAAAAAAGTTTCATCCCAAGAACATGATAAGAATATAAGCCATAGTCTTCTTATGCCTGTTCTTGGCTTACAAAGTTTCAAAAGTTGGACAATGTTACTTTTTTATGGCCAGCCATGAATCCATCTTCTTCAAGACATAGACATTAGATTAACTAGATTAGATTAAGTAAACCAATGTTTGCTCTATCTAGTAAGTAGGACACTAAAGGCCCCCATACACATAAGACCAATGTCGGCCGAATTTGCTGATAGTGACATAATGTGTATGGCAGGGGTCTCAAACTCGGCTGGGTATATGGGCCGCACATGGAAAAAATTTGAATTTGGGGGGCCGCATTCTTTGTTCAATGTGACATTTTTAGTGATACCATTTTTTTTGTATACACCTTTTGAACATTTTTGCCGTGTTTATTTTTTTATGGCTTGGGTCGTTATGGATGTGGTGATAATAAACGTGCACTTTTTTGTGTTTACTTTAGTTTACATATAAAACAGCATTTTTAGTGCCCAATATTTTTTCATGCTTTATTTTATTTTTTATTTTTTTTACAATTTTATTTCCCCCAATTGGCCACATTCAGTAATATTGTCTTACAATTAGCATCATATAGTAATAATGGAAAACATCTTGTAGTAATGTTCCCCATCCAAGTCCCCATCTTGTACTAATGTGCCCCATCCAGGTCCCCATCCTGTGGCTATGTGCCCCATCCAGGTCCCCATCCAGGTCCCCATCCTGTGGCAACGTTCCCCATCCTGGCGCCCATCTTGTACTAATGTGCCTCATCCAGGTCCCCATCTTGGGGCTATGTGCCCCATCCAGGTCCCCATCCTGTGGCAATGTTCCCCATCCAGGTCCCCATCTTGTGGCTCTGGTCCCCATCTTGTGGCTCTGTGCCCCATCCAGGTCCACATCTTGAGGCTATGTGCCCCATCCAGGTCCACATCTTGAGGCTATGTGCCCCATCCAGGTCCACATCTTGAGGCTCTGTGCCCCATCCAGGTCCACATCTTGAGGATCTGTGCCCCATCCAGGTCCCCTCTTGTGGCTCTGTGCCCCATCCCGGTCCCCATGTTGTGGCTATGAGCCCCCTGTGCTGTTCTTCACACACATAAAATAGAAAAAAAAAAAGATGATTCTCACCTGTCCTCCGTTCCCTTGGCGGCCTACCTGCAGATGTGGCCCGCAGGCACAGACCCCTTGACGATCCCGACCTGGTCCAGGAGGAGCCGCCGACAGCAGCGCTGCATTGCCGCACAGAGACCGTCTCCCAGCACAGCATTTTCAATGTCAGCCGCCGGCCAATCAGAGGCCAGCAGCTGACATCTGCATATGGCAATGACGTCATACTCGCTGCGCCGACACGCAGATATCAGCTGCTGGCCTCTGATTGGCCGGCGGCTGGCATTGGAAATGCTTTGCTGGGAGACAGTCTCTGTGCGGCAATTCAGCACTGCTGTCGGCGGCTCCTCCTGGACCAGGTCGGGATCGTCAAGGGGTCTGTGCCTGCGGGCCGCATAAAGCAGCCTCAGGGGCCGCATGCGGCCCGCGGGCCGCGTGTTTGAGACCCCTGGTGTATGGGGACATCGAACAACTGATTGGGGAGTTAAGGATCTGGCATGTTGGACTGCTGATCTTTTTGTTCTTTCTGAGATCTGTCGCCGCTGGACATGTCTGGTGGTCGCTCCCTCATAGAGAATACAGGACCGCTTGGCCGAACAAGTGCTCCGGTGTATTGGAGAGATAGCCAAGATGGCTCCCTCATAGAGAATACAGGACCGCTTGGCCGAACAAGTGCTCCGGTGTATGGGAGAGATAGCCAAGATAGCTGCTGGCTGAACGATTGGCCAAACCATGGTTTGGCCGTCAGCCATCTCATATGTGTAGGGGGCTTAAAGGACTTTGGCCCTGTTTACTCCAAGTTGGGCAATCAAACGCGTCACTATAAAACTGTACATACATTTTAGGTAATGAACATTCAGGTATATCTAGGTGCAACATAGAAGTTCTGAAACCTAAGACAAAATGTTGTATCTATGGTGGTCCATTGGGTTGAAGGGGGTGATGTCAATATCTCTGGTGGTAGTAAGTGGTTGTTAATAACAATCCTAGGCAAGGGAAGGGGGTTATTATAACATCAATGATGTCTAGGGCAGTTATGGGGTAATTGTATGCCTCTTTGGTGGTCTGAGGTGGTGGAAAAGTTCTCACCAATATTCCTGGTGGTTTATGGTGGTAAAGTATATAAAAGTAACATCCCTGGGATCGTAGAAAGGAGTAATACACAAATAAGAGGTAATGCTGTAGGTGTTTTCACCTCAGTGTAGAGGAGTGGACCCTCTATGTCACTAATGGATTGGTATGGGTCTACACTAGGGAGTGGAGTCTAAGGGATTGTAAATTCTTTACCCTTTACTTAGTGAGGACTTTTCCATAGCGGACCCCCAGGTTCCCAACCCACAGAGTAGTATTTGTTAGCAACGACTGACACAAATATGGACAGAATATTCCAAGTTTGCAAATAGTACCCGACCAGCAGGCAGGAACATATCAAGACAGAGCAATGGTCGAGCTGAGCAAAGTTCTGTTAAAAGCTGAGGACACGTAAGTCAGGAAGGGTATCAGACAGAAGAAACAAAGGAGCAAACACCACAATGTGATGTGGAAGGGAACTTTATAAAGCCTGAGACACATTGGTATTGACTGGTGTCCGGGGCATATTCCACTCACTGACTTTAGATATCCGACAGTCGGCACATGTGCACAACGTATGGGCACAATCCTGGAGGAGAACAGAGGCCGGGAAGAGGACATTGGAAAAGTATTATCATGTTTTAAACCAAATGCGAAGGCAAAGAGATGGGATAATGGGTACAACATACATATGACTGTCATGTTTAGGAAGAGAAGAGGGAACAAAGAACAGGGAAATATTAAGATATACAGTAGGGCGTCCTGTACACTCAGCGCTGTAACTCTACAATGACTGATTTTGGATATAACTATAAAAGTAACAGCAGCTCTGGAGAACAAAGTTTTGCTGTACAGGTTAGAGGGTAACCGTACTTACAAGTAACTTTTCAGAATCATCTGTCCTATGTGTGTACATGATATATATCATCATATCTGGGCATTATATAACTTGTATCCTGCATTTTTCACCAGTTTTCCAACCTCCGGGCTCTATCTCTTAATTTTCAATTGACTCTTAGCTGCTGGATGGGGACTAGCTGCTATGAGGTCTCCCATACAGATCACAGCACAAAGAGATGGATTCTTGCTCTTTGTTTGTTTGTTTTTTGCACACAGAGAGAAGCAGCAGCATAGAGGTCATTATACTGCATTACTGAGCTGTGCGGATGTGAATCCAGCTCTGGATTGAGATAGATCACTTTTTAGAATTTTCCTGTGTCCTCTGCTTGTTTCCTCATTCTGCTCCTCACCCTCATTTTACCATAGAGTATAATGGGTTTTGTCACATGACACCTGCCGTCCGTTTTGTCTCAGCAAGACAAAATTGAGCTGCTTTTACAGAATGGAGATAAGTTCAGGAGGTGGGATATGAAAGGATGAAGTTTTTGATAAATGGGGAAGGAAGCTGATTCATCTGATAAGATGCATTGCAATGTTTCTTATTTTCATCTGTATTATTGATTTATGCAAAGTTTGATGAAAGTGCTGTTTTCATTTAATTTTTGGGAATAAGAAAATAGGAACAGCATTAAAACAACCCTCCACTTTGGCTCTGAAAAATGACAATACATAACCACTTCTCATGGATAATCACCCTACCTTGTGCGCTCCACTTGCCTTCCGCTAGCTCCTCTGCAGACACCGGTGTTCCGGTCATCCTGGATCCAAGATGGTGGTTGTGGTGGTATAAGGAACTGTGATAAGTCTAAAATATTGGTCCACAGCACAAAGAAAGGCAAGGGACGTGTGACTCACACTTACCTCTGTGCTCCCCATCTTAAATGCAGAAGGACCAGAAAAACATTTTTTTTTGAGTTAGTGGGAGGTCTACAGAGGACATCAGGTAGGGTGACTATACATGACAAATGTAAGGACACTTTTAAGTGACTAGGTGGAGGATCACTGCAAACGCAAACAGTGTGCAATAAATCAGAAATATATTTCTTTCTTGACTTTGCCTTTGACTTTGATCTTCTCATCATCATTATATCTACATATCAGAGAATTTATAGTTATGATGTATTAGTTCTGGAGATGTTTGCCAACATATACCCACACTGGCACAACTCAATGAACTGTCATAATGGTGCAGATACTTGAAGGAAGATCTCTTGAAGTTTGTCCAATATTTTTCTTTCTTATGCTGAAGCCAAGAGAAAGTTGTGTTCAGATGTAGACAGAACGACTATGACATGAGCCAATATTCCCATAGTGAAGCCTGGTAGACGATTATCCTGACTGCACGTTCCGGGCTGATTGACAGAATAAGTAGGCATTGCCACATATAAAGCTAGAAATCTATTTCTATCTAATTGGATAACGAGGCTTTGTGATACAAAATGTTCTCTCTCTCTCGAAAATCACATTTAACAAATACTTTTGTGCCAGTCATTTTGGGTGACCTGCGCATCATTTACTCTAAATGGTACTTTTCCATTATCTAGATACCGATTCATTTCCATTCTTCGGACTGATGATGACGACCAAACGCCATTCCATTGAGACAGACAATAGCGGCTCTTACACCTAGTAATATTACCCTTTGGTACTCCTCATCAGTTACGTCTACACAACCCCGCGGCTCTTACACTTAGTAATATTACCCTTTGGTACTCCTCATCAGTCACGTCTACACAACCCCGCGGCTCTTACACTTAGTAATATTACCCTTTGGTACTCCTCATCAGTCACGTCTACACAACGCCTTGGTTACTATACGTGGTTGACACTCGGAGGTAGAAAGTGACCAGATATCGATGACGACAGCTTCTCCCAGTCCACAGTCCAGAATGGACGTGGTCCAGAGGTTGAAAAAAGAGGCCATGGCAGATCATGGTCTGGGGGGGAAAGAACAGTGTTTGGAGCCCATCATTGTTGGTGATGAATTCTCCTTCACTGGCTTCCA
The DNA here is from genome assembly GCF_046119375.1 of Phyllobates terribilis. NCBI lineage: Eukaryota > Metazoa > Chordata > Amphibia > Anura > Dendrobatidae > Phyllobates > Phyllobates terribilis. The sequence goes on along the minus strand of NW_027362767.1, from coordinate 235,251,655 downwards.
GAGTAACAATGCATACCCAAACTGCAGAAATAGTGTTCAAATAAAGAGGGCAAGGGCACTGGCCAGAGACTGGCGGCAGTTTCTCCCTCGCTGGGCAGTGGCACAGTACCCTTTGTATTTATGGCTTACAAGGTAAACATTGTTGGAGTTGCTCTTTAGAGTGAATACCCGCTTAGGGTATTTGCACATGGTGTTTTTAAAATCTGTTGTCCAGGTTTTTCACAAAAGTCTGCAGTGACTCTATGTGACTGCAGACTTTTGAAATCTCACATCTCGCCCAGCGCACGCTGTCAGGATTCTACGGTGCTAACAGCGAGACCAATATGCGATATGCATACTTCCACCACATTCCGACTAGACATGCGTGGCCTCACGCAATACAAGTGAAATGAGTGAGACAGAACACGTCTAGTTGGAATGTGGCCGGAAGTGTGCGACCGCTTGTTCTCACTGCCGGCACCGGAGAATCCTCACAGCGCGCAATGTTAGGGTTCACAAGGAGTGAATGAAGACTTTTGGGAAAAACCTGGATAACCCTTTTAAAGATGTATCTTTAAAGTGAACCTGACACCTGATACATGCTGCCTAATCTGTGGGCAGCATGTATCAGGCACTGGCTGTACGATCTCAGCCAGGTATGTTTAATTCTGAAATTCTGCGGGATTTCAGAGACAAACATTCTTTTAATAGTCAACGGGGACTGAGCCGCACTGTGCAATAGTCGTACAGGTGGGTCCCTGATGGCTTCTCCCCGCCCACTGACAATGACTGACAGGTCTCTGCCTGTGTGCGCTTATAGGCAGAGGTGTAGTATAATAACACCTGCAAAGGCCATTTCATGGTAGAAAGCAACGCCAAGAGAGCAGAGCTCTACAGAAAGGGTCGTGCACCGAAATACTAATTAACATGAATATTGTTTATTTGATAAATCCGTACATATAATGCATATGGCAGAACAAACAGCGTTAAAAGTATTTAGAAAGTGCATAACAGCACAAGACTAGATACAAAGCCCACCGCAGCGTCCTGATATATGCCGCTGCCACGATACAATAAACATAAAAATGTGACATAATTCATACTATGAGAAGTGTAAAAATGATCAGCGCATCTTATATTAAAGTACAAACTAATCAACCCGCAAAGTATCCAAAGAAAAAAAAAGCCATATACTATAAATAAAAACCTGGTGTCCAACGTGCAAGATAAATCATTGCAATAAATAAAAAGAAATAAATCCATACATAATAAGTCAATACAAGCAAAATAATGACAAGGAGGGACACCAAAAGGAGAAGAAAGTGAAATATAGCCCCACGTCTACGGTCAGGGTTGCATTATGGTTCCTACACCTTTGACTGACGGCTGCACATTTACACCCCTCGTACAATCTGACCCATTTTCCCGCATCGCTGACCGTCTCCTAGCTCTGATGTTTCCTTTATTTCCGGTTTCCGTATATGAGCAGTGCAGATCTGGGCAGGACATGCCAAGGATGTGCGGTACATTCATGCCAATCTGATTAATGAGTAATCCCATGAAGTCTTGGTGACGTTCCCGGCCGTCTCAAATATCTGCCATTGTTTCTGTACGCAGCAATTCTGTGTATCATCTGCCTGAGATAGAGTTAGTATATCACTGCCAATGTGACTGGGCTCCGAGGACCCTAATTCTAGTATATGACCTCTGTCCATAATGAACGGTATATCGGCACTGCCTCGTCCTGGTGATTATGTCTTGTGTCCTCGGCAGAGAAAAGTGGCAAATATTCTGGTATCTGTGACAAGACTATTGTGACTCGGGCTTAGTGTGGCGCCCCTGAGGGTTCAGTTGCCACAGAGGTACTGCACCTCACCCCGAGGTGTGGTGCCTCCCTTCACTCAGGTAAGGAGGGAGTGCTGCCCGGAACCCCGAACACCTGCATCTAACACTACACTGCTCCAGGCCGGCTGGAGGGGCAACATGCAGAGCGCAGCTGCTGAGCTCTGACCCTGACTGGAGTGGGGGGAACCCAAAGGTAGGGGGAACCAGTAGTGGGTGTGGGTGGAGGAAGGAGTTAGAGGAAGCACTGACACAGTAGATATAAAAAGAAACCATCTTAGTTCAGTTCAGATCAGTCTGAGGAGGAAAGTGAGAGGAGCAGAGGCTCTGCAAGAGCTCTGCTCCAGAGGCGGGCCTAGCCGGAGAGGCCCAGGAGGGGAGCAGGGAGTAGGCTCCATTCTAGAAGGGATCCCAGGGGGTACGGCGCGTGCAGGACGGCACCCGTACGCCCCGAATCTGCCAGGTGTCAGAGGGATCGGTTGCCTCATTCTAATCCCCAGGGGGTCAGGTTGGTCCCGGATCCGACGTACAGGAAGGACTTCAGCGCACCCGAGCGGGATTGAGAGCGGGCAGCGTAGGACAGTGGCGAGAAGGACCAATGTGAAGACGGTCAAAGTAGGAACACGAGAAAGTGGAGTTCTGCCAGGCATTCCTAAGCTGCCTGAGGAAGGATTGAACCCCTGCCCGGTGAACACAGTTCGACGTGGGAGGCTTGCACCAGTACAGTGCACCTGTGGATTGTCTAAAAACTGTGAGTAAATCTTGGATGACTGCATCGGACTGCCTCCGTCCCTTTCTTTCACCGGCGCCATTTCCCTCCCTGCACTACAACATATATTTATCTACACTGCCCTGAGGCCTGCTCCGCCTGTGGGGAGCCGTTCCATCTCTGGCTGCCCTATCATCTGCCTCAGAGGACTGTTGCAGCGCTGGTGATCCTCACCAGACACCACAGGTGGCGTCACGACAAATCCCCCTATAAATAATCCCCCTTTCTTTGCACTGACCGCCCTGGGTCACGGACCGGGCCAGCCACCGTGATTTCCCCCAAAAGCAGCCATCAGGCCCGGCTGCCGAGTACCCCACGGCCCTGGGGGCGAGTCATTAGCTGGTATTACATTGGCTATGATAAGTATCTACTGCATTTTCTTGGACGATATGGATCAGTATGATGTGCAGAAGAGAAGAGCTGTCATACACAAAACCCATTGAAAAGCACGGTCTCGTCACTATCATCCCCCACAAGTTGAAACTTATTTTGGTGCACATGCCCATCAAATATATCCAGGAACTGTTCTAATTCTCAAGCTCTACAACATGCTGTACACTCTTTGAGTGGACGATTCTTTTTTGACAGCATTCTGTCAGCACCATAGGTGATGGAACTTTGTTTCCCCTCACTTTCCAGAATGTATTGCTTCTGTCATTGACCTGCTCTGAACTGAAAGCCTGCCCCTCTGTAATGCATAGACCCACGCCCGCTTCCCAAAATCCATCTCGGCATCTCCGCTGGACGAGACAGATTAGACTTCACAGCATGCAGCAGACAGCAAGTTAGACAAAAGAGAGACACCTCTTAAATCAAAACAGGTACATCAATGTGCACAGTTACAGGTGCCTCAATGTGCACAGTTACAGGTGCCTCAATGTGCACAGTTACAAGTACGTCAATGTGCACAGTTACAGGTGCCTCAATGTGCACAGTTACAAGTACGTCAATGTGCACAGTTACAAGTACGTCAATGTGCACAGTTACAGGTGCCTCAATGTGCACAGTTACAAGTACGTCAATGTGCACAGTTACAAGTACGTCAATGTGCACAGTTACAGGTGCCTCAATGTGCACAGTTACAAGTACGTCAATGTGCACAGTTACAAGTACGTCAATGTGCAAAGTTACAGGTGCCTCAATCTGCACAGTTACAAGTACGTCAATCTGCACAGTTACAGGTACGGCAATGTGCACAGTTACAGGTACGTCAATGTGCACAGTTACAGGAGCCTCAATGTGCACAGTTACAAGTACGTCAATGTGCACAGTTACAAGTACGTCAATGTGCACAGTTACAGGTGCCTCAATGTGCACAGTTACAGGTACGGCAATGTGCACAGTTACAGGTGCCTCAATGTGCACAGTTACAGGTGCCTCAATGTGCACAGTTACAAGTACATCAATGTCCACAGTTACAAGTACGGCAATGTCCACAGTTACAGGTACGTCAATGTGCACAGTTACAGGTGCCTCAATGTGCACAGTTACAAGTACGGCAATGTGCATCGTTACAGGTAGGTCAATGTGCACAGTTACAGGTGCCTCAATGTGCACAGTTACAAGTACGGCAATGTCCACAGTTACAGGTGCCTCAATGTGCACAGTTACAAGTACGGCAATGTGCACAGTTAGAGATGCCTCAATGTGCACAGTTACAAGTACGGCAATGTCCAGAGTTACAGGTATGTCAATGTGCACAGTTACAAGTACGGCAATGTGCACAGTTGCAAGTACGGCAATGTGCACCGTTACAGGTAGGTCAATGTGCACAGTTACAGTTGCCTCAATGTGCACAGTTACAAGTACGGCAATGTCCACAGTTACAGATGCCTCAATGTGCACAGTTACAAGTACGGCAATGTGCACAGTTACAGGTGCCTCAATGTGCACAGTTACAGGTGCCTCAATGTGCACAGTTGCAAGTACGGCAATGTCCACAGTTACAGGTATGTCAATGTGCACAGTTACAGGTGCCTCAATGTGCACAGTTACAAGTACGGCAATGTGCACCGCTACAGGTAGGTCAATGTGCACAGTTACAGGTGCCTCAATGTGCACAGTTACAAGTACGGCAATGTCCACAGTTACAGGTGCCTCAATGTGCACAGTTACAAGTACGGCAATATGCACAGTTAGAGGTGCCTCAATGTGCACAGTTACAGGTGCCTCAATGTGCACAGTTACAGGTGCCTCAATGTGCACAGTTACAGGTGCCTCAATGTGCACAGTTACAAGTACGGCAATGTGCACAGTTACAGGTGCCTCAATGTGCACAGTTACAGGTGCCTCAATGTGCACAGTTACAAGTATGGCAATGTCCACAGTTACAGGTACGTCAATGTGCACAGTTACAAGTACGGCAATATGCACAGTTACAGGTAAATCAATGTGCACAGTTACAGGTAAATCAATGTGCACAGTTACAAGTACGGCAATGTGCACAGCTATAGGTAAATCAATGTGCACAGTTACAGGTACGTCAATGTGCACAGTTACAGGTACGGCAATGTGCACAGTTACAGGTACGTCAATGTGCACAGTTACAAGTACGGCAATGTACACAGTTGCAAGTACGGCAATGTCCACAGTTACAGATGCCTCAATGTGCACAGTTACAATACAGCAATGTGCACAGTTACAGGTGCCTCAATGTGTACAGTTACAGGTGCCTCAATGTGCACAGTTACAGGTGCCTCAATGTCCACAGTTACAAGTACGGCAATGTCCACAGTTACAGGTACGTCAATGTGCACAGTTACAGGTGCCTCAATGTGCACAGTTACAAGTACGGCAATGTGCATCGTTACAGGTAGGTCAATGTGCACAGTTACAGGTGCCTCAATGTGCACAGTTACAGGTGCCTCAATGTGCACAGTTACAAGTACGGCAATGTCCACAGTTACAGGTGCCTCAATGTGCACAGTTACAAGTACGGCAATGTGCACAGTTAGAGGTGCCTCAATGTGCACAGTTACAGGTGCCTCAATGTGCACAGTTACAGGTGCCTCAATGTGCACAGTTACAAGTACGGCAATGTCCACAGTTACAGGTATGTCAATGTGCACAGTTACAAGTACGGCAATGTGCACAGTTGCAAGTACGGCAATGTGCACCGTTACAGGTGCCCCAATGTGCACAGTTACAAGTACGGCAATGTCCACAGTTACAGATGCCTCAATGTGCACAGTTACAAGTACGGCAATGTGCACAGTTACAGGTGCCTCAATGTGCACAGTTACAGGTGCCTCAATGTGCACAGTTACAAGTACGGCAATGTCCACAGTTACAGGTACGTCAATGTGCACAGATCCAGGTTCCTCAATGTCCACAGTTACAAGTACGGCAATGTCCACAGTTACAGGTGCCTCAATGTGCACAGTTACAAGTACGGCAATGTGCACAGTTACAGGTGCCTCAATGTGGACAGTTACAGGTGCCTCAATGTGCACAGTTGCAAGTACGGCAATGTCCACAGTTACAGGTACGTCAATGTGCACAGTTACAGGTGCCTCAATGTGCACAGTTACAAGTACGGCAATGTCCACAGTTACAGGTGCCTCAATGTGCACAGTTACAAGTACGGCAATATGCACAGTTAGAGGTGCCTCAATGTGCACAGTTACAGGTGCCTCAATGTGCACAGTTACAGGTGCCTCAATGTGCACAGTTACAAGTACGGCAATATGCACAGTTAGAGGTGCCTCAATGTGCACAGTTACAGGTGCCTCAATGTGCACAGTTACAAGTACGGCAATATGCACAGTTACAGGTGCCTCAATGTGCACAATTACAGGTGCCTCAATGTGCACAGTTACAAGTATGGCAATGTCCACAGTTACAGGTACATCAATGTGCACAGTTACAAGTACGGCAATGTGCACAGTTGCAAGTACGGCAATGTGCACAGTTACAGGTAAATCAATGTGCACAGTTACAGGTAAATCAATGTGCACAGTTACAAGTACGTCAATGTGCACAGCTATAGGTAAATCAATGTGCACAGTTACAGGTACGTCAATGTGCACAGTTACAGGTACGGCAATGTGCACAGTAACAAGTACGGCAATGTGCACAGTAACAAGTACGGCAATGTGCACAGTTACACGTACGGCAATGTGCACAGTTACAGGTACATCAATGTGCACAGTTACAGGTACGTCAATGTGCACAGTTACAGGTACAACAATATGCACAGTTACAGGTACGGTGTAGTGCCGGCGTCCCTGCCCTCTGCTAGGCAGGGACGCTGCTCCTCTCACCGCTCTGCTCCGTGCCCGGCTTCCTCCCCCCGCTCTGTTGTCAGCGCGCGCTCCGTCCCGGCGTCCTCCTCCTGCTCTGCTCTCAGCGCGCGCTCCTTCCCGGCCCCTGTGCTTAGGGCGCGCGCGCGCACGCTCCCCTCCTCTTAAAGGGGCCGCGCGCGCCGCCCTAAAGAGTCCCCGGCCAATGGCCGGAGGACTTCATCATATATAAGGCACCTCCTCCAAAATGGAGGTGCCCGAGCAATGTTGTTTGCACCTGTGTCTCACCTGTGCTTCAGCCCTCAGGTCCCGTTGCCAGTTACCTGCCAGTTTCCTGCTAGTTACCTGCCAGTTACCTGCCTGATTCCTGCCTGAATACTTGTTACCTGTCTGCCAGTCTGAGGTCCGACGGTCTGCCTTACTACTCCTGTCAGTCTGTCTAAGGACCAGCTTGCCCGCTCACCTGGGAGCGCATCTCCGTTACCTGCCTGCTTGCCAGCCCGGAGGTCCCGTTGTCACGTGCGGTGACCATCAGCTATTCCAGAGACTCTTGCCCGCTCACCTGGGAGCGCTTCTCCGTTACCTACCTGCCTGCCAGCCCGGAGGGTCCGCCGTCACGTGCCGTGACCACCTGCTATTCCAGAGACTCTCGCTTGCTCACCTGGGAGCACACATCTACCACCTGCCTGCTAGCCTACCCGGAGGCTCTGCCATCACAGGTCGTACCTACCCCTTACCCAGAGACTGCCCTGATCACTTGCCGTAACTCCCTGTCCGTTCACCCAGAGACTGCCACCCGCTCCCTTACAAGGGCCGCCCCCTTGTATAGTAGCTCAGAGGTTCCGCCTCCCGGACCCGTTACAGTCCGCCTCCCGGACCCGTTACAGTTTGCTCGGGCCATGGAACCCGGTGGCACCCAAGCTCCCTCGCTCTCGGACCTCGCTCTTGAACTGTCCCGTCAGAGGTCCCAACAGGAGGCCATCCTGGGTCACCTGCGGAATGTTAATACTCGCCTGAACACTCTGTCTGATCCACCAACAACCTCCGCCAGTGCCATATCTTGCAATCCGGCGGCTCCGCTGCTCACTAATACTATGGTATCCTACCCCGGACCCCGGCTTTCTGCACCTCCTCGCTTCGGAGGCGACCCCGTCCAGGCTCGGGGCTTCTTGAATCAGTGCACCCTGCATTTTGAACTTTTGTCCTACCAGTTTAACTCCGACCGGGCCAAAATTGCCTTCATCATGTCCCATCTCACCGGGGAGGCCCTGGCCTGGCTGAATCCTCTATGGGAGAGAGGAGACCCCCTGGTGTCCAACTTGCCTGCTTTTCTCACGGCTTTCCGGAAAGTCTTCGACGAACCCGGACGGAAGACCTCATCTGCATCATCGTTGCTACGCCTCCGTCAGGGGAGTCTCACCGTGGGCCAATATGCCATACGGTTCCGTACCCTTGCCTCGGAGCTGGCCTGGGATAACGACGCTCTGGTTTCCGTCTTCTGGGAGGGTCTGTCCGGCCGTATTAAAGATGAACTTGCCGGTCGGGACATTCCTACCACTCTCGATGACTTAATAACTCTTGCCACCCGAATTGACCTACGGTTTCAGGAGCGTGCCAAAGAGGTCACCCGTGAGAGAAGGATTCCACGTTTAGCTCCTACTTTCCAGAAACCCGTCATTCCCTCCATCTCTCCCCAGGTACACTCTCCTGAGCCTATGCAGGTCGACCAGACCAAGATGGTCAAAACCCGTCAGGACTCACGCCGTGCCGAGGGGAGCTGCTTCTACTGTGGCAGTAAGGAGCACCGGATCCGTGCCTGCCCGGAGAGGTCGGGAAACGCCTGTGTCTAGGTTCGCTCAGAGAGGTCCACCTAGACAAGAATAAATCCTCTCCATCCCTGCTGTTGTCAGTTTCGATCATCTACGGGGAGAACCGTTATTTCGAACTAGCCCAACTTGACTCTGGAGCAGCCGGGAACCTTATTTCACAGTCCCTGGTTGAGAAATACCGCATCCCCACCAAACCTCTGGCTGTACCCTTGTCTGTCGCTGCCGTGGATGGGGGCCTCTTACCTCGCCCCATTCAACTCATCACCGAATCCATTACCCTGCAGGTGGGAATGCTGCATTCTGAAAGTATCTCCTTTCATGTTCTGCCTGGACTCTCTCACGCCCTCTTGCTAGGTCTGCCCTGGCTCCAGAGACATGCACCCGTGCTAGACTGGCAAACCGGAGAGGTCCTTCGCTGGGGACAAGACTGTCATAAAACCTGCCTGGTTCCCGTCCATCCCGTTCGTCCCTCTCCTACCCCAGCTAATCTACCTGGACTTCCGATTCCTTATTGGTCTTATGCAGATGTCTTTAATAAAAAGGAGGCAGAGACATTACCACCACATAGACCATACGACTGTCCCATCGATCTGCTACCCGGTACTACTCCTCCCCGTGGGCGTATCTATCCTTTATCCGCTGCTGAGACCCGGTCAATGTCCGAATATATTGAGGAGAATCTGGCCAGAGGATTCATCCGGAAATCTACCTCCCCGGCGGGAGCAGGCTTCTTTTTCATCAAAAAGAAGGACGGCTCTCTCCGTCCCTGTATAGACTATAGAGGCCTAAACCTGATCACGGTGAAGAATAAGTACCCCCTTCCGCTCATTCCAGAATTATTTGATCGTCTGAGGGGGGCTAGGATCTTCACCAAACTGGACCTTCGTGGGGCGTACAATCTGGTTCGTATTCGTCAGGGGGATGAATGGAAGACGGCATTCAACACCCGGGACGGCCACTATGAATACCTGGTAATGCCCTTTGGTCTCTGTAACGCTCCTGCCGTCTTTCAAGAGTTGGTCAATGACATCTTCCGGGACCTTCTCTACTCCTGCGTAGTGGTGTACCTGGACGACATCTTGGTCTTCTCTCCGGATCTCCAGACTCACCGGAGGGACGTTCGTCAGGTCCTGCTCAGGCTAAGGCAGAACCATCTCTACGCTAAATTTGAGAAGTGCCTCTTTGAGCAGACCTCGCTTCCGTTTCTGGGCTACATTATCTCTCAGACCGGCCTTCAAATGGATCCTGAGAAACTGTCTGCCATCGAGAAATGGCCCCGACCGGAGGGGTTGAAGGCCATTCAGCGTTTCCTGGGCTTCGCCAACTACTACCGCCTCTTCATACCACACTTCTCTTCCCGGACGGCCCCAATTTCTGCGCTCACCCGTAAAGGTACTAATCCCAAAGAGTGGCCACCCGAAGCAGAGGAGGCCTTTCTTTCCCTTAAACAGGCCTTCTCTTCCGCCCCGGTGCTGCATCGCCCAGATGGCAACAAGCAGTTCTTCCTGGAAGTTGACGCCTCCTCCTCTGGAGCCGGAGCGGTACTTACTCAAAAATCATCTTCCGGGAGGATGGTAACTTGTGGCTTCTTCTCTAAACTCTTCTCCTCCTCTGAGCGCAACTATTCCATAGGAGACCGAGAGTTATTGGCCATCAAACTGGCATTGGAGGAGTGGCGTTACCTGCTCGAGGGGGCTCTTCACCCGGTAATAATTTACACTGACCACAAGAACTTGGCTTACCTCCAGCATGCCCAGAGACTTAACCCGCGCCAAGCCCGGTGGTCCTTGTTTTTTGCTCGTTTTGATTTTGTCCTTCATTTTCGCCCGGCTGACAAAAACGTCAAGGCGGATGCCTTGTCTCGATCCTTTCTGGTGTCTGATCTCGAGGAGGATCCGAAACATATCATCGATCCCGCCAGAGTAATGCAGGTGGCTCCCGTGAGTCTAAATCGTCTTCCTCCTGGTAAGACGTTCGTACCAGTACCTGATCGGGAGAAGATTCTACACTGGGGTCATTCGTCTAAACTAGCTGGCCACGCCGGTCAGAAAAAGACCCTCCAGCTTATTACCCGGCACTACTGGTGGCCTAACCTGCACAAGGATGTAATAGACTTTGTTTCTGCCTGTGTGTCCTGCGCCCGCAACAAAGTTCCGAGACACCTGCCGGCCGGCCGCCTCCTACCTCTGCCAGTACCTGCTGCCCCCTGGCAGCATATAGCGATGGACTTCATTACTGATCTGCCCGTCTCTGCCGGTTGTACGGTCATTTGGGTGGTCGCTGACCGCTTCTCCAAGATGGCTCACTTCATTCCACTGCCTGGTCTTCCGTCTGCACCCGAGCTGGCTAAAGACTTTATCCGCCACATCTTCCGTCTTCATGGCCTGCCCCGTCACATCGTGTCGGATCGTGGGGTACAGTTCACTTCCCGTTTCTGGAGAGCCACTTGTAAATTGCTGGACGTCACCCTGGACTTCTCCTCCGCTTACCACCCACAGTCTAATGGTCAAGTGGAGCGGATCAATCAGAACCTGACCAGTTACCTTCGGCACTTCGTTAATGCCCACCATTCTGACTGGGTGGATCTCCTGCCATGGGCCGAATTCTCGTACAACAATCACGAGAGCGAGTCTTCCTCCAAATCCCCGTTTTTTGTAGTCTACGGTCAGCATCCTCGGATCCCGTTTCCCGTCTCCACCTCGGCGGACAATCCGGCTGCGGAATCTCTTGTTAACAAATTTTCCTCCATATGGGAGAGTACCCGGTCCGCACTCCTTCTGTCATCCGAGCGTATGAAAAGACACGCTGACAAAAAACGTCTGGACCCTCCTCAATTCCGCCCTGGGGATAAAGTCTGGCTCTCGTCCAAATATGTCCGGCTCAAGATCCCTTCCTATAAGTTAGGGCCTCGGTTCATCGGCCCACTGGAGGTCATCAGTCAGATCAACCCGGTGGCCTATAAATTGAAACTCCCGGCCAACTTACGGATCCCTAACTCCTTCCATGTGTCTCTCCTCAAACCTGTGGTACTTAACTCTTTTTCCAAGTCTACAGGTACGCCTCCTGCTCCGGTTTCTGCTGAGGACGAGTTTGAGGTAGAGAACATTCTTGCCACCAAAAGGGTAAGAGGAAAGACCTTTTTCCTGGTAGATTGGAAGGGGTTTGGTCCTGAGGAGAGAACGTGGGAGCCCCGGGAGAACATCCATGCCCCTCTCATCCTAGCTAAATTTCTGTCTGGCCTAAAAAAGGGGAGGCCTAAAGGGGGGGGTACTGTAGTGCCGGCGTCCCTGCCCTCTGCTAGGCAGGGACGCTGCTCCTCTCACCGCTCTGCTCCGTGCCCGGCTTCCTCCCCCCGCTCTGTTGTCAGCGCGCGCTCCGTCCCGGCGTCCTCCTCCTGCTCTGCTCTCAGCGCGCGCTCCTTCCCGGCCCCTGTGCTTAGGGCGCGCGCGCGCACGCTCCCCTCCTCTTAAAGGGGCCGCGCGCGCCGCCCTAAAGAGTCCCCGGCCAATGGCCGGAGGACTTCATCATATATAAGGCACCTCCTCCAAAATGGAGGTGCCCGAGCAATGTTGTTTGCACCTGTGTCTCACCTGTGCTTCAGCCCTCAGGTCCCGTTGCCAGTTACCTGCCAGTTTCCTGCTAGTTACCTGCCAGTTACCTGCCTGATTCCTGCCTGAATACTTGTTACCTGTCTGCCAGTCTGAGGTCCGACGGTCTGCCTTACTACTCCTGTCAGTCTGTCTAAGGACCAGCTTGCCCGCTCACCTGGGAGCGCATCTCCGTTACCTGCCTGCTTGCCAGCCCGGAGGTCCCGTTGTCACGTGCGGTGACCATCAGCTATTCCAGAGACTCTTGCCCGCTCACCTGGGAGCGCTTCTCCGTTACCTACCTGCCTGCCAGCCCGGAGGGTCCGCCGTCACGTGCCGTGACCACCTGCTATTCCAGAGACTCTCGCTTGCTCACCTGGGAGCACACATCTACCACCTGCCTGCTAGCCTACCCGGAGGCTCTGCCATCACAGGTCGTACCTACCCCTTACCCAGAGACTGCCCTGATCACTTGCCGTAACTCCCTGTCCGTTCACCCAGAGACTGCCACCCGCTCCCTTACAAGGGCCGCCCCCTTGTATAGTAGCTCAGAGGTTCCGCCTCCCGGACCCGTTACAGTCCGCCTCCCGGACCCGTTACATACGGCAATGTGCACAGTTACAAGTATGGCAATGTGCACAGTTACAGGTGCCTCAATGTGCACAGTTACAGGTAAATCAATGTGCACAGTTACAGGTGCCTCAATGTGCACAGTTACAAGTATGGCAATGTCCACAGTTACAGGTACGTCAATGTGCACAGTTATAAGTACGGCAATGTGCACAGTTGCAAGTACGGCAATGTGCACAGTTGCAAGTACGGCAATGTGCACAGTTACAGGTAAATCAATGTGCACAGTTACAGGTAAATCAATGTGCACAGTTACAAGTACGGCAATGTGCACAGCTATAGGTAAATCAATGTGCACAGTTACAGGTACGTCAATGTGCACAGTTACAGGTGCGGCAATGTGCACAGTTACAGGTACGTCAATGTGCACAGTTACAAGTACGGCAATGTGCACAGTTACACGTACGGCAATGTGCACAGTTACAGGTACATCAATGTGCACAGTTACAGGTACGTCAATGTGCACAGTTACAGGTACAACAATATGTACAGTTACAGGTACGGCAATGTGCACAGTTACAAGTATGGCAATGTGCACAGTTACAGGTACATCAGTGTGCACAGTTACAAGTACGTCAATGTGCACAGTTACAGGTACAACAATATGCACAGTTACAGGTACGGCAATGTGCACAGTTACAAGTATGGCAATGTGCACAGTTACAGGTACATCAGTGTGCACAGTTACAAGTACGTCAATGTGCACAGTTACAAGTACGGCAATGTGCACAGTTACAGGTACGTCAATGTGCACAGTTACAGGTACGTTAATGTGCACAGTTACAAGTACGGCAATGTGCACAGTTACAGGTACGTTAATGTGCACAGTTACAAGTACATCAATGTGCACAGTTACAGGTACGGCAATGTGAACAGTTACTGGTGCTTCTCACAAAATTAGAATACATCAAAAAGTTAATTTATTACAGTTCTTCAATACAAAAAGTGAAACTCATATATTATATAAAGTCATTACACACAGAGTGATCTATTTCAAGTGTACATTTCTGGTAATATTGATGATTATGGCTTACAGCCAATGAAAACACAAAAATCATTATCTCAGGAAATTGGAATACTTCATAACAACAGCTTGAAAAATGTTTTTAAAATCCAAAATGTCCTACTGAAATGTATGTTCAGTAAATGCCCTCAATACTTGGTCGGGGCTCCTTTGGCATCAATGCGGCAATGTGGCATGGAGGTGATCAGCCTGTGCCAGTGCTGAGGTGTTATGGAAGCCCAGGTGGCTTTGATAGCAGCCTTCAGCTCGTCTGCATTGTTGGGTCTGGTGTCTCTAATCTTCCTCTTGACAATACCGCATAGATTCTCTATAATAGATTCTCTATGGGGTTAAGGTCAGGCGAGTTTGCTGCCAATCAAGCACAGTGATACTGTTGTGTGTAAACCAGGTATTGGTACTTTTGGCAGTGTGGACTGGTGCCAAGTCCTGCTGGAGAATGACATTTCCATCTCCTAAAAGCTTCTCGGCAGAGGGAAGCATGAAGTGCTGTAAAATCTCCTGGTAGACGGCTGTGCTGACTTTGGTCTTGATAAAACCCAGTGGACCTACACCAGCAGATGACATGGCCCCCCAAACCATCACTGATTGTGGAGACTTCACACTAGACCTCAAGCAGCTTGGATTGTGGCCTCTCCACTCTTCCTCCAGACTCTGGGACTTTGTGGAGTGTGTCAATGACTGCCTTCTGGACATCTGTCAAGTCAGCAGTCTTCCCCATGATTGTGGAGCCTACTGAAACAGACTAAGGGACCTTTCTAAATGCTTAGGAAACCTTTGCAGGTGTGTTTTGTTAATTATTTTAATTTACTGAGATAATAACTTTTGTGTTTTCATTGGCTGTAAGCCACAATCATCAGCATTAACAGAAATAAACACTTGAAATAGATCACTCTGTTTGTAATGACTCTATATAATAAATGAGTTTCACTTTTTTGGATTGAAGAACTGAAATAAATTTACTTTTTGATGATATTCTAATTTTGTGAGAAGCACCTGTACAAGTACATCATTGTGCACAGTTACAGGCGCGTCAATGTACACAGTGTAGGATTTTGTACTCAATCAGCAGAGCTAGAGGTAGGCACCGGACACTGTCTCTTTAAAATGTCCAAGGCAGGTTTATTCAGGCTTCAAAAACTGCACTTTAAGGTAAACCAAAATACAGCCTCATCCGGCACAAAGTCACAAAACAGGAAAATAAACAGGCCGTATAGTACTGCGGGTTCGCCCGCACACAGTCAATGTCTTTTAGCACAGACACGCTGGAGGTCTCCACACCTCCAGCCACAGACACTGAATGAGATACTTGGTCTCTATTTTATACACACGCCCTGGGGTGGAGATATGTGAGAAGCCAATCCCTCCCGTCTCTTATAGCTGCTCGTAAAAATCGGCCCTGATACACCCTATTAACCCTCTCAGCACTATGTGTGTTGGAACATGTTTTCCCGGTTTTACATCACTGAAGTTACCAACCTCAGCAATAAATATCTCCCCTCAAGAACATGTCCGGCGGCCATCTTACCACCCCCCCCTCTGCCTAAAGCCGAGGGGCTTGGCACCTTCCGCTAACATACAGTAGACCCTTGACAATGCGTCTGCATTGCCATGAGGTTTCCCAGGCCTATGCTCTACCTGGAAGCTGAACTCTTTAAGAGCTAGGAACCACCTGGACGCTCGAGCATTGTTCCCCTTCTTCTTGCTCATCCACCTTAGTGGGGCATGGTTTGACACCAGCCTGAACTTCCTGCCTAAGAGGTAGTATCTTAGGGTATCCAGCGCCCACTTGATGGCCAAACATTCCTTCTCCACTATGGAGTAATTTCTCTCACAAGACATCAGCTTCCGGCTTAAACACATTATGGGGTGCTCTTCGCTGTTCATCTCTTGTGAAAGGACAGCCCCCAGTCCGACATCTGACGCGTCCGTCTGGACTACAAACTCCTTCGAAAAAAACGGTGCCACCAACACCGGCTGTTTACACAAAGCCTGCTTGAGTTCCTGCAAAGCCGTCTCGGTTTCTGGAGACCACTCAGCCATAGCCGATTTTGTCCCCTTAAGCAGGTCTGTCAAAGGGGCGGCTGTCAAGACGAAGGTGGGGATGAACTGGTGGTAGGGATCCAACCCCGGATCACGTTAATTTTATTTACTTGGGGCTTTATTACGCCTCTACCTACGACATAGTCCAAATATCTGGCCTCTTCCATGCCCATAGCACATTTCTTCGGGTTGATGGAAAACCACGCCTTCCGTAGAGCATCGAATATCGCCTGGACTTTGCTCAGATGGCTACCCCAATCCTGGCTGTAGATCACGATATCATCCAGGTAGGCTGCTGCATACTTCTTGTGGGGAGCTAGGCCGTCTTCTCCTTGGTCTCTTGAGACATAGGAATCTGCCAATACCCTTTTGGGAGGTCAAGGGTGATAATGTACCTGGCTGGCCCTAGCCTTTCAATTAGTTAATCTACTCTGAGCATTGTGTATGAATCAAACTTAGAGACCTCATTCAGTTTCCTATAGTCATTGCAGAACCGCCATTCTCTATCTGGTTTCGGCACTAAGACTATGGGACAGGACCAGCCACTCTTGGACTCTTCAATGACCCCCAGATTCAGCATGCGCTTCACCTCCTTCGAGATTACCTCTTGGCGGGCTTCAGGAATCCGATATGGCTTCATATTCACTCGGACATGAGGCTCCTTAAGCACCTCCCGGTAGATCCGAGAACAGGTCCCTGTTCCGGTGCAGCAACTCTCGGCATTGTTGCTTCTGGGCACGTGACAGAGACTCTGCCACTTTTACTTCCTCCACGTCGGTTTCAGTCTTCGCCACCAAACACGGAGCTTCCAAAGGCTCCCTCTCTCGCCATGGCTTAATGAGGTTAACGTGGTACACCTGGTAGGGCTTCCTTCTCCATGGTTGGTGGACCTTATAGTTGACGTCACCAACCTTTTCAACCACTTCATAGGGGCCCTGCCAATTGGCCAGGAATTTTCTCTCCACCGTAGGTACCAGCATTAGTACCCGATCCCCAGGGTTGAAGTGTCTCACCCTCGCTGATCTCGACTGTGCCTCTTGTGCTTTGAGGAGGTGTTCTTTCACAATGGGCATCACCTCTGCAATCCTCTCTTGCATCTGGGCCACATGTTCGATTACTACTGCAGGGTGTAGACTCATCCTCCTAGGTCTCCTTTGCTACGTCTAGGAGTCCGCGGGGGTGTCGGCCATATAATAGCTCAAACAGGGAGAATCCAGTAGAGGCCTGTGGGACTTCTCTGATGGAGAATAGAAGGTACGGCAGTAGACAGTCCCAGTCCCGGCCGTCTTTCTCTACGACCTTCTTTAACATGGCCTTCAAGGTTTTATTAAACCTCTCCACTAAGCCATCTGTCTGTGGGTGGTAGACTGAGGTCCTAAGTTGTGTGATTTGCAGGATCTTGCACAACTCCCTCATTACCTTTGACATAAACGGAGTCCCTTGGTCCATTAGAATCTCTTTAGGCAACCCCAACCTAGAAAAGATATGGACCAACTCCCGGGCTATACACTTGGAGGAGGAGTTTCGTAGTGGTACGGCCCACCAGCTCTGGCCTGTAGTTTCAGCAGAGGTGCTGCTCCCAACATGGCCCCTGCTCTCTGCCTTCCCTGCTCTGTAGGTATCTTACTGCTCTGCTCTTCCCCTCCTGCCTTCAGCCCTGCAATTTGCAAGATGTAACATACCTGGCGGCGTCCTTGCATAGTGGTCCATCTCCCACTGTGCAAGAGCGCCACTTGATCTCCAGTCCAGTCTGCTAGCCTGGCTTCCCTCCATGCTGTCTGCTTGCCTCTGTTTCTGCTGCTTAAGGGCGGTGCCCGATCACTCCCTGCTTCTTGTAGCTGCTGCAGGCACACCCCTTGTGCGTCCTCAGCCTATTGCTGTCTGTCACCTGGTATTTAACCCAGCTCCTCCCTGGAATCCAGGCCTGAGCATTGTGTTCTGTCAGTTGGCTTCTGGTCGCTGACATGCCAGGTCCCGTCTATGTTTCCTGCCTATCGGTATCAGTTCCCGTGTCTGAACTGTGTCCTGTCTGTGCCCTCTAGCCAGCTGTCTGTCTGCCTTCCTGAGGCTGTATTTCCAGGCCTGTCTGCACACGCTCCTAGCCTGTTCGTCTCGCCCTCTGGGGGCCGCATACCCAGACTCGTTCCTGTATTTGTTGCAGTACAGTTCCTTTCTGAACTGTCTCCTAGCTTCCTACCTGTTTTGTCTTTATGTCCGTTTGTTCCCTTTTTCTGCAGTGTCTGAACTAGCACTTGGCTTTACCTAGGCTCGTTCCTGCATTTTGTTGCAGTAACTGTTCTTGTCTGAACTGTCTCCTAGTTTCTTATCTGTTTTGCCTTTATGTCCGTTTGCTCCCTTTTTCTGTAGTGTCTGAACCTGCACCTAACTCCTTCTCGTTGTCGCTGTACTTCCGTTTGTGAGTTGGAGTCCTCTCGCTACTTCTTTGCAGGTATTTAGAGTGTATCTGGCTCTGCCTTTCTTTCTGTTCCGTGTGAACAGAGCCCTGTCCCCTTTGCTTTGTCTTTGTTTACCTCTTCGGCGATTTATCTCAGCCCTGTCCACCACGTCTGCGGTTTCGCTCTGCTCAGCCTTGTCCACCGCGTCTGCGGTTTTGCTCTGCTCAGCCTTGTCCACCGCGTCTGCGGTTCTGCTCTGCTCAGCCTTGTCTACCGCGTCTGCGGTTCTGCTCTGCTCAGCCTTGTCCACCGCGTCTGCGGTTTTGCTCTGCTCAGCCTTGTCCACCGCGTCTGCGGTTCTGCTCTGCTCAGCCTTGTCCACCGCGTCTGCGGTTCTGCTCTGCTCAGCCTTGTCTACCGCTTCTGCGGTTTTGCTCTGCTCAGCCTTGTCCACCGTGTCTGCGGTTCTCCTCTGCCCAGCCTTGTCCACCGCGTCTGCGGTTTTGCTCTGCTCAGCCTTGTCTACCGCGTCTGCGGTTCTGCTCTGCTCAGTCCTGTCTACCGCGTCTGCGGTATCGCTCTGCTCTGACCTTTTGCTCGCTGCTCCGGCAGTCTCGCTCTGCTCTGACCCTTTGCTCGCTGCTCCAGCAGTCTCGCTCTGCTCTGACCCTTTGCTCGCTGCTCCGGCAGTCTCGCTCTGCTCTGACCCTTTGCTCGCTGCTTCGGCAGTCTCGTCCTGCTCCTCTCTCGCTCACCGCTCCAGGCGGCCTTGTCCTGCTCTTCTCTCGCTCACCGCTCCAGGTGGTCTCGTCTTGTTCTGCTCTTGCTCGCCGCTCTGGGTGGCCTCACTCTGCTGTTTGTCCACCGCATCTGCGGTTCTGTTCCTGAGTCCCAGACTGTACTGGGTCCTATCCACTCGGTGCTCCAACCTGTCGTACCTGCCAGTACCTCTCTGCCTGCATACCAGTCGTGCTTACCAGCATCCGCCAGTCTGCATACCAGCCGTATCTGCCTATACCCAGCAGTCTATGTGCCAGCCTAACCTGCCTGTTCCTGTATTCCCCTGTGTGGGTCAACAGCCGTGTCCGGGGTCTGTCCTGGAGTAGCACCTGGTCCCTCTGCTCGGTTCCTCCTTGGTGCACTGGCGTCGTATGCCGTCGTGCGACCCTGGTCGGATCGGGTGGATACTTAGTTACGCCCCTCCAGGCATTCACTCTCCGGCACGGTCCAGTGGAATCACTACATATACACGCACACGCCACTCAGTCCGGGCGTGTGCATTACACAAGAACACTCTGTAGTCGGGCCCTGGGAGATGGGAGGCTGCACCAGAGAAATGCATCATGTGGAATCATCTGCAGAGAGGGTAAGTCCATGTGTAATGTGTGTGTATATGTGTGTGTGTGTGCATATATGTGTATGCATATGTGTGTGTGACACGCCCCCTGGGCCGTGGGGTCCTCGGTAGCCGGGCCAGTCGTTGCTATGGGAGATGTCACAGTGGCGGTGACCCGGTCCGTGACCCAGGGCGGTCAATAAAAGGGGTTATTTACAGGGGATTTATAGTTTTTATGAAATGTTCGTGATGCCACCTCTGGTATGGTGGTAAAAGGGGGCCGCCGCTGCGGAGCAGGTCCTCTGGAGCAGATGTTAGTACAGCAGAGTTGGTTTAGCTCTCCACAGGTAGAACTTAGCTCCAGGGCGTTGCAGGGATGTTATAGATGAAGTAGGTGTATAGAGTGGTGCAGGCGATGATGGCACAGTAATAATTCGCAGAGACAGTGGGGTGCAGTCTTCAGGGTTTTACTCACGATTTTTAGACTCCCAGTTACCAGGGCCAGGGTAACTTCCCATGTCGTGCTTACTCAGGGAGGGGCTCAGCAAACCCTCAGGAAATTCCAGAGTACTTAGCGGGACCCCCTTCTGTGTGTTTCTTCCGGCCGTCTCCCTGCACCTCACACCCAGTGTCCCAAGCCGGTGACCGCGGACCTTGTCGGGAGACGTTTTCTCTGTCCCCTGGTCCTCTATGGCCACCTTTTTGGTGAGTTAGATGTGGCTTTTGGCTGCAGCACCTGAAATGCTGCACCCTCCGGTTATCTAGTTGAGACTTGAAGAACTCTGCTAGTTTAGGGGCCGGTCCCCTCTCTGCGGCCTGATCCTTCCACTCCTAGTGGGTTCGGGCACACGGGTGGCATCCGCACTGCCCATGCCCCTGGGATCCTTTCTGTTCTGGAGCCTTCCTTCCTGCTCCTCTCCTCTCTTCAGTCTGTCCTGGGCCTCTCTCACTAGGCCCTCCTCCTGAGCAGAGCTCCTGCAGAGCTCCTGCTCCACACACTCTCTCCTCACTGTTCCCTCAGACTGTTCTGAACTGACTGACTGTCTGTTCCCCTCAGACTGGACTGGACTTACAAGATGGCTTCCCTTTTTATATCCTCCTTCTCAAGTGCTCCCGTGATATTCTTCCTCCACCCACACCCAATACATGGTCCTCCCTCTCTTGGTTCCTCACACTCCAGCCAGGGACAGGGCTCAGCAGAGGAACAGCACATCTTGCCCCTCCTGCTGGTCTGGAGTAGTGTAGTGTTGGATGCCGGTGTTTGGGTCCCGGGCAGTACTCCATCCTTACCTGAGAGTGGGATACCACAGCTCTGGGTGAGATGCAGTACCTCTGTGGCGACTGAACCCGCAGGGGCGCCACATACCCCCCTGGTAAAACACAGCACATCGGCGGACTGGAACAGAGCAAAAACAGTTTTAGACATACAAAATTTTAAATGCTTAAGCAGATAAGACAGTAAATAGACAACTTTTCTTCCCTTTATGGGAGGCACATTTCTTAAACGTTACATATTTCTTGTTAATTTCTATCAAACATTATAAAACTTTCTTCATATACACTGTGTGCAGAATTATTAGGCAAGTTGTATTTTAGAGGATTATTTTTATTATTGATCAACAACTATTGTCTCAATCAACCCAAAAGACTCATAAATATCCAAGCTTAATATTTTTGGAAGTTGGAGTGGGATTTTTTTAGATTTGGCTATTTTAGGAGGATATCTGTTTGTGCAGGTAACTATTACTGTTCAGAATTATTAGGCAACTTAATAAAAAACAAATATAATCCCATCTCACTTGTGTATTTTCACCAGGTAAACCAATATCAGTGCACACAATTTAGAAATAAACATTTCTGACATGCAAAAACAAAACCCCCAAAAAATAGTGATCAATACAGTATAGCCACCTTTCTTTACGATGACACTCAACAGCCTTCCATTCATAGATTCTGTCAGTTGCTTGATCTGTTTTCGATCAACATTGCGTGCAGCAGCCACCACAGCCTCCCAGACACTGTTCCGAAAGGTGTACTGTTTTCCCTCCCTGTAGATCTCACATTTTATGATGGACCACAGGTTCTCTATGGGGTTCAGATCAGGTGAACAAGGGGGCTTTGTCATTATTTTTTCTTCTTTTAGACCTTTACTGGCCAGCCACGCTGTGGAGTAGTTGGATACATGTGATCGAGCATTGTCCTGCATGAAAATCATGTTTTTCTTGAAAGATACAGACTTCTTCCTGTACCACTGCTTGAAGAAGTTGTCTTCCAGAAACTGGCAGTAGGTGTGGGAGTTGAGCTTCACTTCATCCTCAACCCAAAAAGGTCCCACAAGTTCATCTTTGATGATACCAGCCCATACCAGTACCCCACCTCCACCTTGCTGGCATCTAAGTCGGAGTGGAGCTCTCTGCCCTTTACTGAGCCAGCCTCTGGCCCATCCATCTGGCCCATCAAGAGTCACTTTCATTTCATCAGTCCATAAAACCTTTGAAAAATCAGTCTTAAGATATTCCTTGGCCCATTCTTGATGTTTTATCTTGTGTTTCTTGTTCAAAGGTGGTCGTTTTTCAGCCTTCCTTACCTTGGCCATGTCCCTGAGTATCGCACACCTTGTGCTTTTTGATACTCCAGTAACGTTGCAGCTCTGAAATATGGCAAAACTGGTGGCGAATGGCATCTTGGCAGCTTCACGCTTGATTTTCCTCAATTCTTGGGCAGTTATTTTGCGCCTTTTTTGGCCAACACGCTTCTTGCGACCCTGTTGGCTATTTGCCATGAAACACTTGATTGTTCGGTGATCACGCTTCAAAAGTTTGGAAATTTCAAGACTGCTGCATCCCTCTGCAAGACATCTCACAATTTTGGACTTTTCAGAGCCCGTCAAATCTCTCTTCTGACCCATTTTGCCAAAGGAAAGGAAGTTGCCTAATAATTAAGCACACCTTATATAGGGTGTTGATGTCATTAGTCAACACCCCTCCTCATTACAGAGATGCACATCCCCAGATTTACTTAATTGGTAGTTGGCTCTCAAGCCTATGCAGCTCGGAGTAGGACAACATGTATAAAAAGTATCATGTGATCAAAATACTCATTTGCCTAATAATTCTGCACACAGTGTATGTAAAACATTTTCCTGATAAAACATTTTTAGCAGGTTACATCGCGATCTGTAACCGGGTGTTCATTCCACTGAACAAGGTGCTATCTGGTGAACATGAGGGGCCCGTCTGAAAATCCTCAACGTAGACCCTAGGCGTGGATGCAGGGCATAGGTGATCCAGGTGTTGGACCACGTCTTCGGCCACGCCAAACAGGTTTTTGTTCAGTGGTCTTTTAATATAAAACCAATAAGGGGCACTTTAAGAAGTGCAAACTATTTACATATAACGTTTTTAGCTCCTCACCGTCCACAGACTAAATGTCCTTGTACCTGTACCAGGCCAGGTACGCTATAAAACTTTTCAAACACACACTTTTAACTTTGCATTTTTGCTGTACCCTTCCGCAGGGGCGTACATAGGAATCATGGGGCCCCATAGCAGAAGTTCTAATTGGGCCCCCCCCACAAAAAATAACTAAATATTTGTCTGTGTCACAGAAGAGCAGATCTCACAACTTTGCAGCCTTTACACAGTAATTTTGCTCCTGCTGAAGCCCTAGATTCTCCTTTCATTGCCCCATAAAGTGTGATTCCAACAAAAATGCACCCCAAACACAGTATGATACCCCCATGGTGCATTCCTCCACATTAGCCTCCACAAGCACAGTATAATGACCCTATTGTACCCAACTTCAACTCCTGAGGCAAAGTATGGTGACCCCAACACAGTATGATACCCCAACTGTGACCCCCAAGGCTCTCCATACACTATAATGTGCCTACATATAGTATAATGGCCCGCACAAGTCCTCCAAACAGTATAATGGACCCCACACAACCCTTCACACTGTATAATTGCTTTCATACAGTATAATGGCCCCCCACATAGCCCTCAAAATATTATAATGGCTCTGTGGCGCCCCTGAGGGTTCGACCGCCACAGGGATGCTGCACCTCTTTAATGGGGTGTAGTGTTCCTCCTTTGAGGTAAGAACAGTGCGATGGTCAGGACCCCACCTCCACATCCAACACCACACTTCTCCCACCAGAGGGGGCTAGTAGGTACTAGGTGCTGCCCCTACTGGAAGTTGGGAGACTGGGGAACCAAGAGATAGGGGGAACCAATTAGTGGGTGAGGGTGGAGGACTCACATTTTAGTGACACTTAATATTTCATATTTAATACACTGCCATCTTGGTTCTGGGTCTTTTGATTGTGATCTCCCTCCCTGAACGTGGATCCTGTGCGGACCTACAGAGGATGGAGACACGGCCCTCGTACCCTGGCCTTGGGTCGGGGGGCAGGTTGCAGATTATGTATGTCTCAGCCCGGTCAAGGACCATGACCAAGAAGGCCCGGAGCTTAGGAGTGTAGCTCCACCGCAAATGGATCCCAGGGGGATGCAGACGGAGCGGTATACGCCACCAGTCCTCGCTAATCTGATCTATTCAGAGGGATTCCGGCTGCAAGAGGGGTACCGGCCCCCGACACCTGACCTTGCTACTCTACGTCCCGGTCAGGGAAGCCTGGCAGGCCCTGAGGATCCCACCGGGTAATGGAAGGAGCGGAGCTGCCACCCGTACCCTTTTTCTGAGTGAAGTCCAGAGGGAGACCCGGCCTATCTACACACACACAGACAGGAAAGGACCCGGTCTGAAGTCTAGGAGCACTCTGGTGCGGGGTCCTGATTGAACACTTGACTTACTCGGAGGTTGTCGGACCCCCCCGTCTCTGGTGACCGCAGAACTCCGCGAGGAGCAGGGAGAAGCCTTTCAACTGCACTCGCCACCGTGAGTAAAAACCCTGGAAGTTAACCCCTATGGCCTCCGGACTCTTTATTCTGCACTACACCACACTAAGCAGCACCAGACCTCCTATACTACATCCTGTCCCTCTGCCCTGAGGCCCTGCTCCGCCTGTGGGGAGTAGTATCAACGCTGGCTGCCACGACATCCCGCCTCAGAGGACTGCAGCAGCGCTGGTGACCTTCACCAGCTACCACAGGTGGAGTAGTCAAGATCAACCACTCAACCTGGATAAGCCCGTACCACCCTTTTAATGTGACGGCCCTGAGCACGGAGCGGGTCCGGGCCACGGCTGCACACCATCGACAACATAGGACCCGGCTCCGAGTCCCCCATCTCCCAGGGTAGGGCTGCGAGCGTCACACAGCTCCACAGCCTTCCATAGAGTATAATACACCACCGATAATCCTCCATATAGTATAATGCGCCCCCCATAATCCTCCATATATTATAATGCGCCCCCCATAATCCTCCATATAGTATAATGAACTTCCCATGGTCCTCCATAGAATATAATGCACTCCCCATAGTCCTCCATACATTACACACCCCTTAGGGTAAAATGCAGCCCCCATATAGTATAATGCACCACACAGTCCTGCAGTATTATGGGCACCACGTACTCACTGATTTTAAAATAACGTATATTTTAAATAAGCCGACCCGAGTATAAGCCGAGGCCCCTAATTTTACCACAAAAAACTGGGAAAACGTATTGACTTGAGTATAAGCCTAGGGTGAGAAATGCAGCAGCTATTGGTAAATTTCCCCATCCTGGTATGTGTGGCACCCCCTCACCCCCCAATCCTGGTATGTGTGGCCTCCTCAACCCTGGTATGTGTGGCCTCCCCAATCCTCCAATCCTGGTATGTGTGGCCTCCCCAATCCCCCAATCCTGGCATGTGTGGCCTTCCCAATCCCCCAATCCTGGTATGTGTGGCCTTCCCAACCCCCCAATCCTAGTATGTGTGGCCTTCCCAGTCTCCCAATCCTGGTATGTGTGGCCTTCCCAATCCCCCAATCCTGGTATGTGTGGCCTTCCCAATCCCCCAATCCCGGTATGTGTGGCCTTCCCAGTCCCCCAATCCTGGTATGTGTGGCCTCCCCAATCCCGGTATGTGTGGCCTTCCCAGTCCCCCAATCCTGGTATGTGTGGCCTTCCCAATCCTGGTATGTGTGACCTCCCCAATCCCCCAATCCTGGTATGTGTGGCCTTCCCAGTCCCCCAATCCTGGTATGTGTGGCCTTCTCAGTCCCCCAATCCTGGTATGTGTGGCCTCCCCAATCCCCCAATCCTGGTATGTGTGGCCTTCCCAGTCCCCCAATCCTGGTATGTGTAGCCTTCCCAGTCCCCCAATCCTGGTATGGGTAGCCTTCCCAGTCCCCCAATCCTGGTATGTGTAGCCTTCCCAGTCCCCCAATCCTGGTATGTGTAGCCTTCCCAGTCCCCCAATCCTGGTATGTGTGGCCTCCCCAATCCCCCCAATCATGGTATGTGTGGCCTCCTCATCCCTCAATCCTGGTATGTGTGGCCTCCTCATTCCCCAATCCTACTATGTATGGCCCCAATCACTGCACACATAAAATAATAAACACTAATACCTTCCTTCCTCACCTCTGCTCCAGCGCTGAGTCCTGTCTGCTGCAGTTCATGTCGGCATCTGAGCAACGCATGCTCTCAGATCCCGAGGTGAGCTGCTGCTGCCGGCACATTCATGCTTCTCCATGCCGGGACTATGGGCGTGGAGAAGCGTGAATATGCTTTCTCTTTAGCAGCGGGCACTGACAGCAGGAGCAGTGGTTCAGCGATCCTCCGTACCCGCTACTTAAGAGAATGAATATTCCCTCTTCTCCACGCCCATAGGAGTAGAGAAGAGGGAATATTCATGTCCCTTTAGCAGCGGGCACACGGGGTAGCTGCAGCAGCGGATACCGCGTGTGCACAGCTCCTCCACCGCCGCAACCTGCTCCTCCACCGCCGCAACCCGCTCCTCCGCCGCCACAACCTCCCTCCCCCCAATACTCACCTATCCTCCTGGTTCCCACGCATTTTGGGGCCCTGCTGGCTTACGGGCCCCCTTCCGGTCACAGGCCCCATAGCAGTGGTGTGGCCTGCCGCCATTGGCGGTACGCCACTGCCCTTCCGGGTAACTATATACAGTCTTTAAACTTTTTATTTCAACGGAACAGTTCAACAGTGGTGCTCCCTCTGGGGAGACACCTGGTTGTTGTAGACTGGCCCAGCCGGGTCATCAGCCTCCAATTGCAGGGGCATGTCCTCCTCAACTACCCTGTGTACATTCAGGGCATACCATCCCCGCTCACCTCTGTTCCTGGTGTAGGTGACTCGGTCACCAGGGTACAGGTTCCTGTCATGATGTCCTTGCTTAAGGTGGGACTCCACATCACTCCAGTTCGCACAGAGATCCGGATCGGCCTGTGGCTCCTTGATGAAGCCCCATCCTCCATCTAAGTCAAATTTCACGACAGTCCCTTCTGCGCGGAGACTGGGTGTGGCTACTCTTGTCTTGCAGGCCCAAGTCTTCTCCTCCAGGTTACGGGCCTCCATTTTCTCCCAGCGCACCCGCCGGATGTGCCGCTCCTTTTACAGCTGCAGGAGCTCCCGCCTGCAATGCTCCTCCCGTCAGGCAGCTTCCCTTCGGGTCTCCCGGGGAAAACCCATGAGGTCCCTCCCCCCCCGGGTTATCCCACAGGAACTGATCTTCCTCTCTTTCAGGGGTGGCCGAGGACTCAGGAGTGGGCAATGACGGGAGGCTCCGATCCTCTACCTCCGCGGACCAGTCCCATGGCAGGCGTCCGTACACCCATTCGGGTGTAGGGGCAGGCGGCTCTTGCAGGGGGCCTAAGAGCAGGGTTGCCTCACCAGCGCCCGGGGTTGATGGTTCCAGGCCCAGGAGCAGATCTGGGGCGTGAGCGCCCGGGGACAGAGGTTCTAGCAGGGGGACTAGGGACGGAGCAGCGCCAGCCGCGTCCGAGACAGGGACCTCTCTCCTACCTGCTCCCGCGACTGACACCTCCTGGTCCGTGTGCCGCTCCGCCAGGGCCGGGGCGCTGCTGGTCACTGGCAGCGCCGACTGCTGCCGGGTCACCAACTTCTCCATCAGCTCCTCTCTCCAGGCAGCAATCGCGACTTGCTGCGCCTCTTCCATCCTCCTGCCCAGTTCTTGCATCTCATCCTGGATGAAGCTGGTGTCCTCCAGGGACAACTTTGTTAGCATCCCCTCCAGGGTGAGGGGTTCTGCCGTGGGCTGCAGACCACAAGACGGAGCTTCAGACTGACCTCTCTCCATCTTGCCCGCCGGGTGTGGTCTGTCTAGACTGCTGGGGATTCCGCCCTGTCTCCCAGGTTTCTTCTTTCCTCTCCCCTTTCTGGGGCAGTCCCATGGCTGCTTGCTGTCGGCCACACCCGGAGGCGGCTTCTCCAGACTGATGGACAGATCCAGGTATATGGCCACAGGTGCATGGGGCGGGTTGCGTTTTTGGCGCCAATCTGGGACCCGGCCCACGATGGGAGGTTCTTTGTTGTCCTTGATTACGCACATAATGGTGCCCGTTCTTCTAACGCACAGTCTCTAGGCGCACAATACCCGGTGATAACGGGTGGGTTCATATCCTGTTTGTGACGCCAAAAAATATGACGCGCCCCCTGGGCCGTGGGGTACTCGGTAGCTGGGCCGGTCGATGCTGGGGGATGTCACAGTGGCAGTGACCCGGTCCGTGACCCAGGGCGGTCAATAAAAGGGGTTATTTACAGGGGATTTATAGTTTTTATTAAATGTTCGTGACGCCACCTGTGGTATGGTGGTATGCGGCAAAAGGGGGCCGCCGCTGCGGAGCAGGTCCTCTGGAGCTGATGTTAGTACAGCAGAGTTGGTTTAGCTCTCCACAGGTAGAGCTTAGCTCCAGGGCGTTGCAGGGATGTTATAGATGAAGTAGGTGTATAGAGTGGTGCAGGGGATGATGGCGCAGTAATAATTTGCAGAGACAGTGGGGTGCAGCCTTCAGGGTTTTACTCACGATTTTAAGACTCCCAGTTACCAGGGCCAGGGTAACTTCCCACGTCGTCCTGTGCTTACTCAGGGAGGGGCTTAGCAAACCCTCAGGCAATTCCAGAGTACTTAGCAGGACCCTGTTCTGTGTGTTCCTTCCGGCCGTCTCCCTGCACCTCACACCCAGTATCCCAAGCGGGTGACCGCGGACCTTGTCGGGCGACGTTATCTCTGTCCCCTGGGTCCTCTATGGCCACCTTATTGGCGAGTTAGATGTTGCTTTTGGCTGCAGCACCTGAAATGCTGCACCCTCCGGTTATCTAGTTGAGACTTGAAGAACTCTGCTAGTTTAGGGGCCGGTCCCCTCTCTGCGGCCTGATCCTTCCACTCCTGGTGGGTTCGGGCACACGGGTGGCATCCGCACTGCCCATGCCCCTGGGATCCTTTCTGTTCTGGAGCCTTCCTTCCTGCTCCTCTCCTCTCTTCAGTCTGTCCTGGGCCTCTCTCACTAGGCCCTCCTCCTGAGCAGAGCTCCTGCAGAGCTCCTGCTCCACACACTCTCTCCTCACTGTTCCCTCAGACTGTTCTGAACTGACTGACTGTCTGTTCCCCTCAGACTGGACAGGACTTACAAGATGGCTTCCCTTTTTATATCCTCCTTCTCAAGTGCTCCCGTGATATTCTTCCTCCACCCACACCCACTACATGGTCCCCCCTCTCTTGGTTCCCCCCACTCCAGCCAGGGACAGGGCTCAGCAGAGGAGCAGCACATCTTGCCCCTCCTGCTGGTCTGGAGTAGTGTAGTGTTGGATGCCGGTGTTTGGGTCCCGGGCAGTACTCCATCCTTACCTGAGAGTGGGATACCACACCTCTGGGTGAGATGCAGTACCTCTGTGGCGACTGAACCGGCAGGGGCGCCACATGTGTATATATATGTGTGTGCATATATGTGTGTGTATGCATATATGTGTATGCATATGTGTGTATGTATGTGTGTGTGCATAAATGTGTATGTATGCATATGTGTGTGTGTGCATATGTGTGTGTGCATATACTGTATGTGTATGCATATGTGTGTGCATATATGTGTGTGTGTGCATATATGTGTATGCATATATGTGTGCATATATGCAGTGGTGTACCGCCAATGGCGACAGGCCATGCCACTGCTATGGGACCCATGAGCCGCACCGCCCTGGGCCCCGCTTCCGCCCATTAGCACCCGCACTGCCCGGCCGCTCGCCCGCATAGAATGATGGGAATGGAAACGTCTTCTGATGCTCCCTCCTACATCATCATTGCTTACGCTGACAGCCGGAGGGGAGGCCCAGTGCGAGCAATGATGATCAAGGAGGGAGCATCAGAAGACGTTTCCATTACCATCATTCTTACTCGACGTATGATGTCATGACAGGGCACTCGCTGCTCTGAGATGTCCAGCGCTTCACACTGAACACTGAGGGGACTGGAGGATTGGTTGAAACCAGGATAGGTGAGTACGGTATTTATTTTTTTTAAATCAGTGACCGGTGGCCATAATACAGTATGAGGAGTGCATTATACTGCATGAATGACCATGGGGGGTGCATTATACTGCATGGAGGACCAGGGGGTGCATTAAACTTCATGGAGGACCATGGGGGTGCATTATACTGCATGGAGAACCATGAGGGTGCATTATACTGCATGAAGGACCAAGGGGGTGCATTATACTGTATGGAGAACCACGGGGGTGCATTATACTGTATGGAGGACCATGGGGGTGCATTATACTGTATGGAGGACCAAAGTGGGCACATTATACTGTATGGAGGACTATGGTGGGCACATTATACTGTGTGGAGGACCATGGCGGTGCATTATGCTGTATGGAGGATCATGGTGTGTGCATTATATTGCATGGAAGACCATGGGGAGTGCATTATATTCTATGGAGGACCATGGGGAGTTCATTATATTCTATGGAGAGCCATGGGGTTTGCATTATACTATATGGAGGATTATGGGGGGCGCATTATACTATATGGAGGATTATGGGGAGTTCATTATACTAAATGGAGGATTATGAGGGGTGCATTAATAATACTAATAATCTTTATTTATATAGCGCCAACATATTCCACAGCGCTTTACAATTCAGAGGTTCATATACAACAGTCATAAGTAACATAGCTAAAGATAATACAATAATTACAGCAAAAATAATGACGACCCTACTCGTAAGAGCTTACAATCTACAATGAGGTGGGGGTGACACAAAGTACAGGGGCTTATTTACAAGGATAGTCCAGCCTTCTTGGTGGGATGAGGGATAGATAAAGGCTGCATGAGCTCGTCACCAGCCAGTATCTGTAGTGCTTTTTGTGTTTGGAGACATAAGGGATGGGCTATAAGAAGATAAAAGGACTTCGATTAGGGAAGGTGATAGGCCGCCCTAAACAGGTGTATTTTTAGGGAGCGCCTAAAACTGTGTAAGTTGTGGTTCATCCTAATTTCTTGGGGTAGAGCATTCCAAAGAATAGGTGCAACTCGGGAGACGTCTTGAAGCCGGGAGTGGGAGGTACGGATTAGTGCGCATGTTAGTCGAAAGTCGCTTGCAGAGCATACAGAACGGGTAGGCCGATAGACAGAAATGAGGGAAGAGATGTAGGGGGGTGCTGCACTGTGGAGGGCTTTGTGGGTGAGAACAAGCAATTTAAATTGGATACTATAATTCATGGGCAGCCAGTGCAATGACTGGCAGAGAGTGGAAGAGTCTGAGTAACGGTTAGCCAAATAGATGGCCCTGGCTGCAGCATTAAGGATGGACTGGAGGGGGGGAAGTCGAGTGAGGGGGAGGCCAATTAATAGAGAGTTACAGTAGTCAAGGCGGGAGTGGATCAGGGCAACAGTGAGGGTTTTTGTTGTTTCCAAGGTGAGAAAGGGGCGGATTCTAGAGATGTTCTTCAGGTGCAAGCGACAAGAGCGGGCAAGAGATTGTATATGGAAGGTAATGTGCCTGCTGGCTCAGCGTTATTGTGGTGCCACACACGGAGAGGGAGATGTCAGATTTAGGGAGGTGAGTAGACGGTGGGAGCAGAAGAAGTTCAGTTTTGGAAAGGTTGAGTTTCAGATAGAGAGCGGACATGATGTTAGAAACTGCGGCCAGACAGTCACTGGTGTTCTGTAGTACAGTGGGGGTAAGGTCAGGGGATGAGGTGTATAGTTGTGTGTCATCAGCATAAAGATGGTACTGAAAACCAAATTTGCTGATGGTCTGTCCAATTGGGGCTGTGTAGAGAGAGAAGAGAAGAGGGCCAAGGACTGAACCCTGAGGAACCCCTAAAGTGAGAGGAAGGGGGGAAGAAGTCGAGCCAGCGAACAATACACTGAAAGAGCGGTCAGATAGGTAGGAGGAGAACCAGGAGAGAGCAGTGTCCTTTATGCCGATTGAGTGGAGCATAGAGAGTAGGAGGTGGTGGTCAACAGTGTCAAAGGCTGCAGAGAGGTCAAGAAGAATGAGCAGAGAGTAGTCACCATTACGTTTTGCTGTCAGAAGGTCATTGGTTACTTTGATGAGTGCAGTTTCTGTAGAATGTAGGGGGCGGAAGCCGGACTGTGATGGGTCTAGAAGAGAGTGAGTAGAGAGGTAACTGGTAAGGCGGGAGTGGACCAGGCGCTCCAAGAGTTTAGAGATGAAGGGAAGATTGGAGACTGGTCTGTAGTTGTTTGTGCAGGAAGGGTCAAGCGAGGTCTTTTTTAATAATGGAGTAATGATGGAGTGTTTGAAGGAGGAGGGAAAGATACCAGAAGAGAGGGAGAGGTTGAAGATTTTAGTTAGGTGAGTAGTGACGACTGAAGAAAGAGACTGGAGTAGATGTGTGGGGATGGGTGCATTGTACTATATGGAGGATTATGGGGGGCGCATTAAACTATATGGAATGCTATGTGGGGCCATTATAATATGTGGGGGTCCATTGTACTGTATGCAAGCAATTATACAGTGTAAAGGTTTGTGTGGGGTCGTTCTTACTGTGTGTGGGCAATTATACTGTTTGGAGGGCTGTGTTGGGGCCATTATACTGTAGTGCGGGCTATTATACTGTATGGCGAGGTGTGGGGGCCATACATATACTGTATGTAAGGCCATTATACTGCATGGAGGGCTGTGTAGGGGTCACAGTTGTGGGGATCATACTGTGTTGGGGTTACCATACTTTGCCTTGGGAGTTGAGGTGAGGTACAGTAGTGTCATTATACAGTGCATGTGGTGGAATTCACCATGGAGGTATCATACTGTGTTTGGGGGGCACTTTTGTTTGCATAATACTTCATGGGGACAATGAAAAAGGAATATAGGACTTCAGCAGGAAGAAAATTACTATGTAAAGGCTGGAAAGTTGTGAGATCTGCTCTTCTGTGACCCCGACAATTATTTAATTTTTTTTTTTGGGGGGGCCAATTAGAACTTCTGCTATGGGCCCCATGATTTCTATGTACGCACTCCTGATTGTGGCCCTCACTAGGATCACCAAACTCCCAGAGTCTAACAGAGCAGTCACTTGCACTCCATTCACTGACACGAGGCATGCCTGTGGTTCCTCACCTAGTTGAGGTACAGCACTGCAGGCAGGATATGTAAAATACGAGCAGTGCCTTCCTGTGCTGCAGTCCATTGGCTTGTTGGTCATGGAGCAACGGGCGGCTATGTGACCTGGGGTGTGACACCTTCAACAAATTACATTATTGGGCGGGACCTTTGGCAGCAACTCGGACCCCTCCTGGGCTCTAGGACGCCTCCCAGATGTGGCTCTAGCTCCCCTCTTTTCGGGGTCCGCCCCCCTTTGGGAACCTCAGTATGTAGATGCCACAACGCCTTGCTTCCCCAAGGAACTCTCTACTGCCTGGTACCTTTCCACCAACCCCACCAGTTCATCAGCATTACGGGTATCTCCCTGGGCAGCCCAGGATTGCACCGACCTCGGAAGGGAGTGTGTGAACCTGTCCATGACAACTTTCTCGACCATCTGTGCTGGGGAGGAAGATTCAGGTTGCAACTACTTTTGGACCAGGTGTAGGAGGTCAAACATTTGGGACTGGGGAGGTTTGTCACTGCAATAGGTCCCGTGGTGCAGCCGTTGCGCCCTGACAGTCAGAGTCACTCACAAGTGCGCTAAGATCTCCGTTTTTAATTTGGTGTATTCTTTTGCGTCCTGCAAGGCCAAGTCATAATAGGCTTTCTGCAGCTCCCCTGTTAAATATGGCGCCAACACCTCCGCCTACTGCTCCGGAGGCAATCTCTCCCGTTCCGTCACCCTTTCAAATACAGTCAAGAACGCCTCGACATCATCACCCAATCACCCAGAGTTATCTTTTGTTATGTTCTGCAACTTAGAACTAAGGAATAGGAGGGAAAAGCTGTCCCTGCACTGAGACTCAGCTTTACCCTACGCTGGGGTGGGTGCCCTATTCCTTGTGAATAGCCCCACTGAAACGCCTGCACTGAACTCAAACGAAGACCTGTAGGACGGGGAAAGGGGTCCCTAAAAGATCTAAGGACTGGGAGCAAAATCAAGAGACCTCCTAACAGAAAAGTTAGTTGCAGAAACGAAAATTAAAGGAAACAAAACTGGTGGAACAAGAAGTCCCAGGATAACAGTAGTCCAAAGCAAAGGGAACTAAACCAGGCTACTTAGCCAGAGCACGAGCGTTACAACACTGATGTCCAGCAGGGAATGAGAGCCAGGTGCTGGGTAATAAAGAGTGCAGAGATCACGTGACCAAGAAACCCAGCACCAGAGGAAAAGACTAGGAGCAAGCAAACCACAACAAGATGGCCGATAGTAAACAAGATAGATTCTATCATTATCACCTGGACTTGGGGGAGGAACTTCCAGCCTCCCACGAATCACCTCTGTGAGCAACTCAATCTGTTGCTGCTGCTGTCGGTACTGGTCCTGTTGGTGTTGCTGCTGTTGTTGGATCTGTTGCATCAACAATTTACTCATCTCCTGATATGCCAGTTGTTGCTGCTGTTGGGCCATATGCTGCTGCTGCTGGGCCTTCACAAGGTGCTTCAGCAGGTCCTCCATGCTGTCTGACTCCACCTCTGGCCTCACTGCCGCCTTCACCCAGGACATATACGGTTTCCTGTAGCAGTCACACTGCCCCTTGGCATTCGTGCCCGCAGTCTCTACCAATTGTAGGGTTTTGTACTCACTCAGCCGAGTTAGAGGTAGGCACAGGATACTGTCTCTTTAAAATGTCCAAGGCAGGTTTATTCCGGCTTCATAAATCGCACTTTAAGGTCAATCAAAACACAGCCTTGTCCGGCACAAAGTAACAAAACAGGAAAATAAACAGTCCATATAGTACTGTGGGTTCGCCCGCTCACAGTCAGTGTCTTTTAGCACAGCCACGCTGGAGGTCTCCACACCTCCAGTCACAGACCCTGAATAAGACGCTTGGTCTCCATTTTATACACAGGCCCTGGGGTGGGGATATGTGAGCAGCCAATCCCTCCCGTCTCTTATGACTGCTCGTAAAAACTGGCCCTGATACGCCCTATTAACCCTCTCAGCACTATGTGTACTGGAGCATGCTTTCCCGGTTTTACATCACTGAAGCTGCCAACCTCAGTGATACATATCTCCCCTCAAGGACATGTCCGGCGGCCATTTTACAACAGTTACAGGTACGTCAACGTGAACAGTTACAGGTACATAAATGTGCAGTTTCAGGTATATAAATGTGTACAGTTACAGGTGCCTCAATCTGCACAGCACAGGTAGATATTTTAGATCATTGAACATAAGAGAAATTGTAACTGACAAGGAAGAATCTTGTAAAATGCGCACAATATACTAACCTATACGAGGTTTAGGTGAAAGGGGAAAATACAGGTAATGTCCTGTCCTCTGCCCTGCAGCCTTACATGCACAATTTATAGACTAGAATGTAGGGAAATGTTTTGGTTACTTGAAGTCTTTCTCAGAAAAGTGGTCAAACCATTGTTAAAACTGATTCTCCGTGTTGTACCTGGGAAGCTGTATTCTGTGCGAGCGCAGTATTTTATTCTTACATTTACAGGAATGTCGGATATGTCACGAACAAGTCACAAATTATGCTCACTGAACTAAAACTCTAGTGTCACTTATTGTAAGTGGCAATCCTAAATGTCAATATCGACCCTTTAAGGAGCCTTGCCATTTTTCCCTAAATCATGTGACAAGGCTCGTTAAAAGGGCGATATTGACTTGCAGGATTGCTACTTCCAATAGGTGACACTAGAGTTCAAGTCCTCTTCATCTCTTAAGAGGCAATTTGCATACATTATTATCAGCATAATCAATAGTTATTTGAAATCATTTAGTAGTCACTTACAACTTGTACCTGAAGGGTCCAACCCAACTGAGACGGTTTGGGATGAGTTGGACGCAGAGCGAAGGCAAAGTAGCCAACAAGTGCTCAGCACCTCTGAGAACTCCTTCAAGATGTTGGAAGCCATTCCAGGTGACGACCTGATGAAGAAAATGCCAAAGTGGGGGGTAAAGCTGTCATCATAGTATATGGGGGGTACTATGAGGAATCTGAGGTTTAACACGTATTCTGGTATGTTTCACACGTGTTTCTTTACTCCTTGTTTCCATATGTGTTCCTTTGTGGTTTTGCGGGCTTTATTCTGAATCTGCAATGTGCACATTTCAATAAGAACAAGGAAAACTATTGCATGAACAGGTGTCTAAACGTCTGATTGGTACTATGGGTCCACAGTAAATAAATTCATTTTCTGAGTGCTGAATGATTCTGCTGAAAGCTGAAATATGCAACATTTAAGTCAACATGTAAGTCTCCTTACATTGGCATGCCAGGCCTGGCTTGTCCCTCTGCACAAGGAGAAACTCTCTGTGATAATAATAGTCATGTCCCCCCATTGTGCTGTTTTCATACTGCCCTCTACCTACTTCTTGTCTGATGGAGTAAAGGGAGGAACCTCATTTTATGGTTGGAAGACCAGCAATACAGAATGTTCCAACAAACAAGCATATCATATTAAACGAGTTAAAGCTCTAGATATTCTGTGTCGTAATGAGCAAGTGCTGTATAACTTTCCCACCCATTAACGGAAGTAACACATGGAGCAACAGGGAAGAATGGTCTCACTCTAAGATCCATCCATGATATCGACATTATTTACTGCCAGAAGTTAAAATGGCTTTTCTCTTGTATTTTCTCTTGAAGTCAGCTTCCTTCCTAACATTGACTTGAAGACTGGACTTCTCTGTGGTTGAGCCAGGATGACATTTACATAGTGTAAATCATGAACATGATATAATTTGTACTGCGAGGTAACACATGGGTGTGATGCCGTACATGATTGTAGACACAAAAGCTTTCACTACGGAGGCATCTAACGCGTATGAGAACCATTCTCCACTTTACCAATGTCTTGGAGGGAGAGGTTTTTTTTTCCACAGCCAGGTGAGCAATTCTCAGCCATTAATTTGAAGAAAGCATCTCTGTCTGCCTCTAACACAGCAGGAAGTCACATCCTAGGTAACAATCAGGAGCTGAATTATGTCTTGTCAATCAGCTCCATATGACCATCCTCCTGTCTCTGCAGGGGAGAAGCCTCTTCTGTCATCACAAAAGCATCGACAATACTAAGCAAATACATAGAAAGAAACTTACATTTTTATTAAAAGAAGACAAGGCTTATGGTTCTGATTCATTATTGCCTTTTTGGTGTATGGACCTTTTTTTTTCTTTGCGCCATATATACAGTTGTGCTCAAAAGTTTACATACCCCGGCAGAATTTTTCCTTTCTTGGCCTTGTTTCAGAGAATATGAACAATAGCAAAAAAACTTTTTCTCCACTCATGGTTATTGGTTGGGTGAAGCCATTTATTGTCAAACTATTGTGTTTTCTCTTTTTAAATCTTAATGACAACCAAAAACATCCAAATGACCCTGATCAAAGTTCACATACCCCAGTTCTTAATACCGTGTATTGCCCCCTCTAACATCAATGACAGCTTGATGTCTTTTGTGGTAGTTGTGGATGAGGTTCTTTAATTTCTCAGATGGTAAAACTGCCCATTCTTCTTGGCAAAAAGCCTCCAGTTCCTGTAAATTCCTGGGCTGTCTAGCATGAAGTCCACGCTTGAGATCTCCCCAGAGTGGCTCAATGATATTGAGGTCAGGAGACTGAGATGGCCACTCCAGAACCTTCACTTTGTTCTGCTGTAGCCAATGACAGGTCGACTTGGCCTTGTGTTTTGGATCGTTGTCATGTTGAAACATCCAAGTACGTCCCATGCGCAGCTTCCAGGCTGATGAGTGCAAATTTGCATCCAGTATTTGCTCATAACGTGCTGCATTCATCTTTCCTTCATCTTTTACCAAGTTTCCTGTGCCTTTGTAGCTCACACATCCCCAAAACATCAGCGATCCACCTCCGTGATTTACTGTAGGAATGGTGTTCCTTTCATCATAGGCCTTGTTGACCTCTCTCCAAATGTAACGTTTATGGTTGTGGCCAAAAAGTTCAATTTTGGTCTCATCACTTCAAATGACCTTGTTCCAGAATTTTTGAGGCTTGTCTCTGTGCTGTTTGGCGTATTGTAGGCGAGATACTTTGTGGCATTTGCGCACTAATGGCTTTCTTCTGGCGACTTGACCATGCAGCCCATTTTTCTTTGAGTGCCTCCTTATTGTGCATCTTGAAACAGTCACACCGCTAGTTTTCAGAGAGTCCTGAATTTCAGCTGATGTTATTTGTGAGTTTTTCTTTGCATCCCGAACAATTTTCCTGGCATTTGTGACCGAAATTTTTGTTGGTCTACCTGACCATGGTTTGGTTTTTACAGAGCTCCTGATTTTCCATTTGTTAATCACAGTTTGAACGCTGCTGACTGGTATTATCAATTCCTTGGATATTTTTTTGTATCCCTTTCCTGTGTTATACAGTTCAACTACCTTTTCCCGTAGATCCTTTGACAATTCTTTTGCTTTCCCCATGAGTCACAATCCAGAAACGTCAGTAGCTGGATGAAAGATGCAAGAGTCTGTCTGGATCCCAGAAACCCACTCAGCTTTTATGCACACACACTGATTACAAGCAAACAGGTCACAGGTGAGGATGTTACCTTTAGTAGCCATTCAAACCCATTTGTGTCAAATTCTGTGCATGTTATCAGGCCAAAATCACCAGGGTATGTTGTGACCTTTTCATCAGGGTCATTTAGATGTTTTTGGTTGTCATTAAGATTTAAAAAGAGAAAACACAGTAGTTTGACAATAAATGGCTTCACCCAACCAATAACCATGAGTGGAGAAAGTTTTTTTTGTTATCACTCATATTCTCTGAAACAAGGCCAGGAAAGGAAAAATTCTGCCGGGGTATGTAAACTTTTGAGCACAACTGTATATTTTCATGTGCGCCTTTTTCAAAATCACTTTTTTTTTAATGTGTTAATCTGTTTTTTTTTTATTTTATTTTTTTTAAGTTCGCCACTGTAGACGGAGTTTAGGGTTACCATATGTTTTCACCTGATTCATCATTTGCAACATATTAAAAAGTTGCAAAATTTTACGCAAATGTCTCTCCAGGAGTTATTTCATGAAAGTCTGAATTTTTGGAGCAAATTTTGAAACGTGCAACTTTTTACTCTAAAAAGTCACCAAACAGGTTGAAGGCAAGAGTAAAGAGCATGTTTGAGTTTGTGCAAAATTTGTGAACCACTTGTGCCATTTCAAAGAATTTGGAGCAACACCGTCAACAAATGCCACAAGAGAAAAAAAAGAAAAGGGATTAAAAACATTTCAAATGATGAACTTGGCCCATTGTTTTGGTGAACTGCTGACAGTCTTAACTGTCCACTAATTTTCAATGCCTAATTACAGCACGTTTTCTCCATTCCAGGACTGTAATAAGCTTAAATCAGTTGATTCACTGTAATGTTGTAGCAGATCCCACTGATGTAGCAGAGTAGAGTAGGTCAAGACAGAGGCCCACTGTAGTAATGTAGCAGAGCCCAGTGATGTAGCAGAGTAGAGTAGGTAAAGAGACTCACTGTAGTAATGTAGCAGAGCCCAGTGATGTAGCAGAGTAGAGTAGGTCAAGAGGCTCACTGTGGTAATGTAGCAGATCCCAGTAATGTAGCAGAGTAGAGTGGGTCAAGAGGCTCACTGTGGTAATGTAGCAGAGCCCAGTGATGACGTAGAGTAGAGTAGGTCAAGAGGCTCACTGTGGTAATGTAGCAGAGCCCATTGATGTAGCAGAATTAGGTAGATCAAGAGGATCACTGTGGTAATGTAGCAGAGCCCATTGATGTAGCAGAATTGGGTAGCTCAAGATACTCACTGTAGAAATTTAGCAGAGCCAAGCGATGTAGCAGAATAGAGTATGTTAAGAGACTCATTATGGCAATGTAGCAGAATCCGGCAATGTAGCAGAATCCGGCAATGTAGCAGAATCCAGCGATGTAGCAGAATCCGGCAATGTAGCAGAATCCGGCAATGTAGCAGAATCCAGCGATGTAGCTGAGTGATGTAGCAGAGCCGGATTAGAAACAAAGTAACATGTACAGGGAGTGGGTCAAACTAGTAGTGTGAATGCCAACTACTTGATTACTCAGGCAGCAAACGGCAAGAATCAGCCGACCTATAAGACCTGAGAGCAAGGCCTTACGGGAGTATGCTGAGTTACCAAGGTAACCTGACACACAAAAATAGGATAGGGAGCCAGATGGAGCAGATGAAGGAGGTAGAGCCTGTTGCTGGAGACGGGACAGGTGAGTAACAGTGTAAATACATGTGTTATGTATATGAATGTACATACTTTATATATATATATATATATATACTGTATATATGTATATTTGTGCCTAATGTGAACATGCATGTATATGTGGGTTTTTGAATATGTAGAGCAAGTGAAGCGTGATGGGAGGGGGCAGATAAATTTGCTGTACAGGGGCCCTTCACTGTCAGTGTTCACCCCGTAATGGACAAAGGGGCATCTAATACCACTGTACAGTCATCTCTATGTATTTGCTTCTGTTTTTCTGGTGCCTACTGCAATGATTTGAGGAAGTCTATCTCATCTTATGATGTCTTCACCTCATGGTGGTAAAAAAAGACATGGTTTCAAGGTTGGAGCGTGTCTGTCATATCATTATGGCATTCATCGAACACTTCAAAGACTTTTTAGTGCAGATATTTGCTGGGGGCCATCCATGTACCTGGAGAGAGTAAACACCATGCACAGGTTGGGTACGGAGACATTCATCAGTGAAACTTTACATTTTCGTAAGGCAGGGCCTATAGTCTTCATAAAACTGTTTGTACCGTTGGAGCGGTGCCAATGGCTTCAGGGCCTTTTACCAATGACAGATCTTAAAGTGATTTTGGGGTGGGAAATTGTACACATATTTTAATTTACTGTCTATATTAAAGGGAACCTGACAGCGAGTACATGCTGCCCGATCCACTCAGAGATTGGCTGTAGGATCTCAGACAGACATGTTTGACTCTGAAATGCTACAGAGAAATAATATTTTAAAAGCTGCAGGGGAGACTAGTCGGACAGGCAGGTCCCCGGCGATTTCTCCCCGCCAGCTCCCCTGGAGTGACAGGTATCTATCTCCCTGTGTGTGTTTATAGGGAGAGACCTGTCACTCCAGGGGAGTGGGAGGGGAGAAATCACCGGGGACCCGCCTGTCCGACCAGTCTTCCATGT
Organism: Phyllobates terribilis; assembly: GCF_046119375.1. NCBI lineage: Eukaryota > Metazoa > Chordata > Amphibia > Anura > Dendrobatidae > Phyllobates > Phyllobates terribilis. The sequence continues at coordinate 235,210,336 of NW_027362767.1, read as the reverse complement.
GGATCGGTCCCTGGCAGCTTTTAAAGTATGTTTTTCTCAGCCTTTAAGAGTTAAACATATTTGGTGAAATCGTGTAGCCAGTGTCTGATCATGCTGCCCGTGAATCAGGCATCATTTATCAGCTGTCAGGTTTTTCCAGTTAAAGGAGTTTTCCGACGAGCAAAAGTTTATTTTAATCAATAGATCTTGGAATGATAATAACTTCCACGATTGGATGTGTTTAAATAAAATGTTCCTGTGCTGAGATAATCTTATAAATGTGCCCCTGCTGTGTACTGTGTAATGGCTGTGTCTGACCGTACAGGGACATGGTCTGATCATACCACATCTCCTGGGCAGGGGAGGACGCAAAAGAGTATACAGACATTACAGCACATGATCACAGCTGATTCTTTTTGTGAGCTAAAACATTTCCCTGCCTCTTTTTAAACAATGTTTTACTTCAAAGAAAGAATCAGCTGTGATCATGTGCTGTAATGTCTGTGTACTCTTTTGCTTCCTCCCCTGCCCAGGAGCTGTGGTACGATCAGACCATGTTCCTGTACGGTCAGACACAGCCATTACACAGTACACAGCAGGGGCACATTTATAAGATTATCTCAGCACAGGGACATTTTATCTAAACACCTCCAATTGTGGAAATTATTATTATTCCAAGATCTATTGATTAAAATGAACTTTTGTTTGTGGGAAAACCCCTTTAAGGCTTCACAGTCCTGTTTATTTGACTATGCTGTTCATTATTGCAAAAAAATCAGGTAAGCCCAGAGTGTTCAGTTGTCACAGCTTTTGTACTGTGTTTGTGGCCCCTACTGGTACCTGAGTGCAACCTTAATCACAGGTTTTCTTTATGCACCTAAAACAGGAAAAATTATGTCACTGCCCAAGAACCATTGCTGTAATTTCTCTGTACAAGGATAATTAAGACTCCAAACTGTCCCGGATAAAGTGGGATACCGCCTAATTTTGGAAGCTGTCCCTTTGTCATGGAAGGTTGGGGATACATCCCCATTTCAATTAAATCTATGTCCCGATACATGTCCTTCTTTTTCTGTCCTTAAAAGTTGGAAAACATGACATAATAATGTCAGTGATGTCACAGTGAAGGCACACTGTGATCATGCTCGCAGGGATAATACAGCGATGTCACAGTACAGGGATAATACACACAGTGATGTCACAGTACAGGAATAATACACACAGTGATGTCACAGTACAGGGATAATACACACAGTGATGTCACAGTACAGGGATAATACACACAGCGATGTCACAGTACAGGGATTATACACACAGTGATGTCACAGTACAGGAATAATACACACAGTGATGTCACAGTACAGAGATAATACACACAGCGATGTCACAGTACAGGGATAATACACACAGTGATGTCACAGTAAAGGTATAATACACACAATGATGTCACAGTACAGGGATAATACACACAGCGATGTCACAGTACAGGGATAATACACACAGTGATGTCACAGTACAGGGATAATACACACAGTGATGTCACAGTACAGAGATAATACACACAGCGATGTCACAGTACAGGGATAATACACACAGTGATGTCACAGTAAAGGTATAATACACACAGTGATGTCACAGTACAGGGATAATACACACAGTGATGTCACACTACAAAGATAATATACAGTGATGTCACAGTACAGGGATAATACACACAGCGATGTCACAGTACAGGGATAATAAACACAGTGATGTCACAGTACAGGGATAATACACACAGTGATGTCACAGTACAGTGATAATAAACACAGTGATGTCACAGTACAGGGATAATACACACAGTGATGTCACAGTACAGTGATAATAAACACAGTGATGTCACAGTACAGGTATAATATACACAGTGATGTCACAGTACAGTGATAATACACACAGTGATGTCACAGTAAAGATATAATACACACAATGATGTCACAGTACAGGGATAATACACACAGTGATGTCACAGTACAGGTATAATACACACAGTGATGTCACAGTACAGGGATAATACACACAGTGATGTCACAGTACAGGGATAATAAACACAGTGATGTCACAGTACAGGGATAATACACACAGTGATGTCACAGTAAAGGTATAATACACACAATGATGTCACAGTACAGGGATAATACACACAGCGATGTCACAGTACAGGGATAATACACACAGTGATGTCACACTACAGAGATGATATACAGTGATGCCACAGTACAGGAATAATACACACAGCGATGTCACAGTACAGGGATAATAAACACAGTGATGTCACAGTACAGGGATAATACACAGTGATTTTACAGTACAGGGATAATAAACACAGTGATGTCACAGTACAGGTATAATATACACAGTGATGTCACAGTACAGTGATAATACACACAGTGATGTCACAGTAAAGGTATAATACACACAATGAGGTCACAGTACAGGGATAATACACACAGTGATGTCATAGTACAGGTATAATACACACAGTGATGTCACAGTACAGTGATAATAAACACAGTGATGTCACAGTACAGGTATAATATACACAGTGATATCACAGTAAAGGAATAATACAGTGATATCACAGTACAGAGATAATAAACAGTGATGTCACAGTACAGGGATAATACACACAGTGATGTCACAGTACAGGGATAATAAACATAGTGATGTCACAGTACAGGAATAATAAACACAGTGATGTCACAGTACAGAGATATTACACACAATGATGTCACAGTACATGTACATATAATGTTCCCTGGCTATTAATATCAGCTCGCAGCTGTCTGTTTAGCCTTTTTTGGTTAGATTTTATAGCGGGACCCTACGTCAATTTTTTTCTGGGGTTCCCTTTTAATCTAGCCAGTGTAATGCAGCAGCTTGCTGGCATTACTATAAATGGGCCAGAGTGTGTTTTTGGCTGACCATATACCTTTCCCTCAGCTGACTGGTCTCATGACTGTGACATCATACAGGTCCTGTATGTACAGTAAAGGTCGGTACACATGACTGGGACAGCACACAGGACCTATGCACTCAGGTGACTGGTCACATGACTGTGACATAGCACAGGTCCTGCGCGCACAGAATGTCTGTCTGATCACATGACTGTGACATCAGCAAGGTCCTGTCAGTGAGTGTGTGTGCACGGGATGCATATATAAACCCTGCTTGATGGGAGACAGGTGTGTTCGGTGTGTTGGGCGTGAGGCCTGTTCCCCGTGTGTGTGGGACACCGTGATACAGTGAAGCCTGGCAGCCTGAAAGGTAAAGACTGGATCCTGTGTGGATGCTAGTGGCCTTGGAAGGCAGCGGCTTTGGAGTGAAGCCTGGTACCTGAAAGGTCGAGACCTCATCCTGTGTGGATGCTAGTGGCCTTGGAAGGCAGAGGCTTGGTGAGGAGTCCTGAAAGGCAAAGCCTGGATCCTGTGTGGATGTCAGTGGCCTTTGAGGGAACGACGGCTAGAGACCCCTACCTGGGAAGCCACAAAGCCACAGTGGTGGCGGATTAAATGGACTGCAGCAACTAAACCCGGCAAAGGTAATACACTTTGTTACATGAACATTGATATGGACATTGATAATTTATTACCTTGCTGTAGGCTGTAACCTGGAGCAAGTGGGCCTGTGTGCCACTTGGCTCGTGAACATTATATAGATATGTGTGTCGGCGTGCCATGGAGTTGGACCCGGTGAACTGTAGCTTATGAAGTAATAAACTGCTGAACATTGTTTAAATACCGGAAGGACATTGCACGTGTGCTTAATTTACCCGGTGCAGCGAGTATCCCCCATTATGATGTCTAGCGCTGCCTTACATATGGTTCGAGAGTGCGGGCTGCTGCAGCCCGGTTGCTAGCGGCAACGACAATCCGGTTGCTAGGGGCAACAGCACAGGACGAGTGTGGATTAAAGCATCTGGCTGCAACTCGGCGGGGTTGCGAAGATTGGCGTCGCACTTAAACCTGGTTTGCTGAGGCTCGGCGGGGCTCACGAAGTTTAAAGCATCTGGCTGCAACTCGGCGGGGTTGTGAAGGTTGTCGTCGCACTCAAATCCGGTTTTGCTGTGGTTCGGCGGGGCCACGAAAATTTTCCGGGGAGAGCGGTGAAGTTCTGGTGTGAACAGTGCACCGCGATGGCTGTGAACGGAGCAGCAAATGGGTCTGATGAGTCGGACCGCATATATGAGAAACGTCTACTGGACATGGTGCAGGAACCACAGGAGCTGTGGGCACCATATGGAATGGCGGCAGTGGACCATTCTATGAACTCTCTGGGGGCGCCAGTGTTGTCCCAGAGTGCGCGGGGAGGTGGTAAGAGCTGTTGTGAACTAAGTCCTAAGACTATTGCTGATTTTTTTTCTAAAAATTACCCTGCCGGTGTGGTTGTTAAAAAGGGGGCGGAGTCTAAAAAGGGGCGGATTTTCAAAACAGCGTAGAGTGCACAAAACTGGAAATTGTTACTGGTTGTGGGTTAGTACCTCCTAAAAATGACAATGTGACCATTGATAACGGGGGAACTCCAGTAGAAGGGGGTGACGTCAAAGTGGGAGGTGACCTGTTAGTCCACAACACCATGGGGAGTGACACAGACCCCGTAGCTGACTGTGACACTATGAAAGTAAAAAGTGAGTTCAGTCAGGAGGGGCTAGACGAGGGGAGAGAGTCCCCCTCTCGTCGTCGACGGCGCAAGGGCCACAAAAAGGTTGCTCCGGTAATCCTCGCTGAAAATGAAAATAAAGAGAATGTAGTACTGTGTGCCTTTGCTTCAAGTGTGGATCCTCCATTAGAGATAGAAAAGGAGGTGATATTGCCAGTAGCAACCTCTGGTACGGTACCGAGTCAGAAGGATCTGACAGCCCTGAAAGAGGAGGCGGCCAGTCATGACCAAGAGCTGGAGCCTATCAGACAGCAGTATCAGAGTGACGTGCAGCAACTAAGGGAAAACCTGGGGAACGTGCCCTCAGACCAGCTGAACCTGGAATCTGAACAGCAGAAAATATACCAGGTTATGAGGAACTGGCAGCGAGACATGGAGGAAAGCAACGCGGAAATTATCCATTGGAAGGAAATGTTCTACGGAATTAAGGAGGACCGCCGCAACATCAAGGAGGAGGTTTTTCAATTAGAGATTGACAGAGCGGTGTGTGAAGATGAGTTATGCGAGGTGAAAGATCGCTTCTCCCTGGTACAGTTAGAGCTGTCTGCCCTCAAAGAGGCGCTGCAGCATGAAGTTGCTGGGCGTGAACAAACCCTAGAACGACTGCGCAAACAGCTCAACCAGGAGCTGTGTGACTCCAAGAAGGAGTGTGGTGAACGCAGTAGGGAACTGCAACAGAGTAAGAGAGATTATGAGGATCTCCTCAAGGTGAAGAAAAAACTAGAGGAGGATAAGGCGGGTGCAGAGCAAGTGCGCCAAGTGGTTGAGACCACTCTGCAAGACACCCGTGAGGAGAATGATGATCTCCGGGGTAAGACCCTAGATCTGGAAGCTCAGGTGAAGGAGCTACAGATGTCCTGTGATACTCTCCAGAAGGCGGAGACGTACCTTAAGGAAACAGTCAGCAAGAAGGAAGCTGAGCGAGAGAGGATGGAGGAGTCCATCGGAAAAGCCACAGACCAGGGCCAGGAGTTGACCGCTGGTGATGGGAGGTATGAAGCAGATACCTCCTCGAGTGATGTGGGCTCGGAGGGTTCGGTGGATGTCGGAGCCGAGATCAAGCAGCTCAAGGAGTTGCTACAAACCCAGTGGACGCAAGAGAAGCGTGAGAGACTGGCTATTGAGAGCCGAGTGGGCACGTTGGAGACGGAGAGGTCTGAGAGAGCTCTGCTGTGGGAGGAGCAGTGGAAGTGTAGCACCCTGAGGATTCGGCTGCTACAGGGGTATTGCACCTCAGCCAGAGGTGTGGTATTCCACTCCCGGGTAAGGATGGAGTGTGGAACTGAGCTCAGTAGGCTGCATGCACTACATACATCCCATTTCCGGGGGACAGACCAATGGTACTCCCACTAGAGAAATGTGCAGGTACGACAGTGTCTGTCCCTGGCTGGAGTGGGAGGGGGGTGGAACATCCCAGTAGTGTAGGGGCAGATAGGGGGAGCAGTCTGGGTAATGCTAGGAGCTCATTGGGTGCTGGTCACCTGAGCTCACACATAGAGGGAGTATATAAGGTGGGAACCATCTTAGAACAGGGTCTTTTGTAGAGAAGTCTTTTGCAGAGCAGTGGAGGAAAGCAGAAGAGAAGAGCAGCTCCAAGGCCCAGAGAGAGAGAGGAGAAAGAAGGACCCAGAGGGGGAGAAGAGGGAACTCCAAGAACCCAAGATTAGACCAGAGGGTGAAGAGTTGGCACAAGGGTACCGGATCCCAAGCTGGTGGAGGGCACTAATCCTTAGCCAGAGACCGGAGGTCGTGGGCAGGATTTGCCACGACCACCCACTAAATCCACCCGGAAGGCAAACCAAGAATAGGGTCAGGGAACCCAGAGACAAGGGTTTACCAACAAGAGGCCCGAGGGAGCCGGACTTAGGTGGATCCCTGGTGGGGAAGGCCAGAGAGAAGGACAAGTCAGAAAGGGAGCTCAGGACCACGCTCCAGAGTCACCTGGGGGTTGGCCGAGTCCAGGACCTGGTGGACGCAGCACGGCTCGGGCGGTCACTCAAGGCCGGAGTGACCAGAACAACAGCAGTAAGTAAAAACCCTGAACTGCACAGCCCGACTCTGAGTCTCATTACCATCCTCACTGCACCTCCACAACCACCATCCTCTACACCTGACCCCCTGAGGCTATACCCCTCCCGTTGGGGGTTATACTACCTGAGCTGCACACACATCACCAGCCTCAGCGGACCCTGCTGCAGCGGCGGCCGTATTGACCGCAATTCAACGGCTGGCGTAGTCGACATAAAAGAACATCTAGTAACATCTATAAGGACTGCCACACACTGAGCTTGACACCCTGGACACGGACCGGGTCACCGCCACTCGGAGACTACAACCCCCATCTGATCCGGCTCCGGGTATCCCCCAAACAACACTGGCCCAGGGGGCGCGTCAACTTTGGCGTAGTCGGCAGGATTACGTGCCCGCAACAACCGGGTACTGCGTGCCTGAAGAAAAGTTCACCGTTACCTTAAAAAGAAGTCTCCCGCCGGTTCCGGAGGGTCCCCGCCAACGGACCCCATCACAGGTCGTTTCCCGCCGGTTGTCCGCCATTTGCAGCTTTTTCCCGCCATCCATGGAGTTTCCCGCCACTGGGAGACGATTCCCGCCATTTCCAAAGATTTCCCGCCTTGGAAGAGCGGACGCCATTATGGGCGTGCCAGAGGGTGGCAAGAGGTCACCTCCCATCGTGGGCCAGGTCGAAGAATGGCGCCAAAAGCGGAAACCGCGCCCACCAACAGAGACTGTGATGCTGGAAGTGTCCATCAGCGTGAGAGAACTGCCCCTGGAACTGACAATCACAAAGTTGCCCTGGGACCACCTTCAATGTGGGCGGAGACAGAACAAGAGAGCAAAGATGGGTGCAGCCTGGAGCAGTCTGGAGAGAGCGCACCCGGAGACAAGAAGTCTGGAGAGGAGTCCAGAGAGAGCCTACCCGGGGATGGAGGGAGAGTCAGGCAGCACCGACCCAGTGGTCAGGAGCCTGCTACAAGCCACAACTCCACTAGGCCTAGTGGAGGTCCTGGCACAGCTCCCCCGAGACCGGGAGTGTGCACAGACTGCGCTGGAGAGCCTCGCACGGAGGATGGCCCGGGTGCAGCGAGAGACGTTGGCGGAGTGGAGCCGAGAGATGGCCCAGCAGACCGAAACCCGTCAGCGGAGCACGCCACCCGAGACGAGGAGACAGACCGCCTCTGAGGATGGTGCAGGAGGACTCAAGGCCGGAGACGGCGCCGAGAAGGGAGCTGAACGAATGGAGGCAGGTAAAGGGGACGTCTCTACCCCGAGCCGGGAAACCGTGTACCTGCCCCAGCTCCCCGTCGCAGAGCCCGAAATTCCCCCTGCCGTGCCCGTCGCTGCATCGTCACCGCCGCAGACTAGGCCTCAACCGGAAACCGCGGCCGCGACCCCTGTGACGTCACACGCCTCGACCTCGAGCGTGGCCAAGCAGGAAATACCATCAGCCTGGTCGCAAGGCCTAGTACCCCCGGGCGCCACAATTCCAACAGCGCCCCCTACCTCCGCGGAGCCACCGGCCTGGTCGCAGGGCCGAGTAACCCAGGGCGCCGCCGTTCTTACGGTGCCCTTTGCCTTTAGGGTGCCCCAAGCCTGGTCGCAAGGCCTGGTCAACCCGGGCGCCGCTACCATCAACGCGCCCTCAACATCTAGAGTGCCGCACCTGGGTGAAAATCTATTTGCCCAGCATACGTGCCCGGATGGGCAGCCCTTTGTATGGCCCCAGGAGTACATTCAGCTGGAACTCCAGAGAGCAAGGCCCATGTGTGAGCCCCTAATTCCGGCTCCGAAGCCTGTAAAGAGGACCTCACCCCCGCTGGAGGAGGCACAGTTTGAGTGGGACCCCACTGGAGGAGACCTCATGGGGTTCACTCAGGAGACTCGGGCGGCCGCAGCGGAGCGTGCAGAGTGCTGCCGCCAGCAGCTCGAAGTCTTCGAGAAGGAGCGGAGAGAGAGGCGGGTCCGGGAACAGCAAGCACAGATAAGGAGCGCGGAGCAGAAGAGCCGGACCAGGAGGAACCCCCGTGCAGCTCATGGTCCCCGTACCACCGGGACTGTGATTAAATTCAACCTGCAGCATGGGTGGGGCTTCATAAGAGACCATCATACCCCCGGCGACGTCTTTGTGACCCGCAGAGACGTAGAAAGCCATCTGCCGGAGGGACACAGAGGTCGTGACCTGTATGTAGGGGACGAGGTCACCTTCACCCGGCACAAGTGTGCCAAAGGACCCTACGCCCTCCATGTACATCGCCTGACGGAGGAGGAGCTGCGGTGTGAGGAGGAGCAAGAGGACCCGGACGGGTCTGAAACTGAAACCAACCAACAAGAAAGAGCAGGAGGACGCCGTCGTTGAAGTACGGTAGAGAGAGACTGTATAAAGTTGCCCGTCGGGGTACCAAGAACTGTTACTTATTTAAAATATGTTCCCCGTTGGGACAAAGTGTGAACTGATGCCCGTGTGTCCCTAGTTCCTAATACCTGGCCTGAGGACTGAGAGCGGCCATATCCCCTTTGTATATAGTTGCGCTTCCTAAAGCGCCCCCTACTGGTTTAATAGGAAAGCCGAGTTTTTCAAGAAAAGACTGTCGCACTTTACCCGGTCACAAGTTGCACCGTGACCGGAGGAACCAGAAGCAAGAATGTTATTTATGAAAAGTTTTATATGAAAAGTTTTATGCAGATATATATATGATGTTTTATATGTTTATATGTTGATGTTTTTGCAAAAATTTTGTATGTTTTATGTTTTTGCTCTTTTACAGCCCGAGGACGTGCTGTGGTTTACCAGGGGGGAATGTAGCACCCTGAGGATTCGGCTGCTACAGGGGTATTGCACCTCAGCCAGAGGTGTGGTATTCCACTCCCGGGTAAGGATGGAGTGTGGAACTGAGCTCAGTAGGCTGCATGCACTACATACATCCCATTTCCGGGGGACAGACCAATGGTACTCCCACTAGAGAAATGTGCAGGTACGACAGTGTCTGTCCCTGGCTGGAGTGGGAGGGGGGTGGAACATCCCAGTAGTGTAGGGGCAGATAGGGGGAGCAGTCTGGGTAATGCTAGGAGCTCATTGGGTGCTGGTCACCTGAGCTCACACATAGAGGGAGTATATAAGGTGGGAACCATCTTAGAACAGGGTCTTTTGTAGAGAAGTCTTTTGCAGAGCAGTGGAGGAAAGCAGAAGAGAAGAGCAGCCCCAAGGCCCAGAGAGAGAGAGGAGAAAGAAGGACCCAGAGGGGGAGAAGAGGGAACTCCAAGAACCCAAGATTAGACCAGAGGGTGAAGAGTTGGCACAAGGGTACCGGATCCCAAGCTGGTGGAGGGCACTAATCCTTAGCCAGAGACCGGAGGTCGTGGGCAGGATTTGCCACGACCACCCACTAAATCCACCCGGAAGGCAAACCAAGAATAGGGTCAGGGAACCCAGAGACAAGGGTTTACCAACAAGAGGCCCGAGGGAGCCGGACTTAGGTGGATCCCTGGTGGGGAAGGCCAGAGAGAAGGACAAGTCAGAAAGGGAGCTCAGGACCACGCTCCAGAGTCACCTGGGGGTTGGCCGAGTCCAGGACCTGGTGGACGCAGCACGGCTCGGGCGGTCACTCAAGGCCGGAGTGACCAGAACAACAGCAGTAAGTAAAAACCCTGAACTGCACAGCCCGACTCTGAGTCTCATTACCATCCTCACTGCACCTCCACAACCACCATCCTCTACACCTGACCCCCTGAGGCTATACCCCTCCCGTTGGGGGTTATACTACCTGAGCTGCACACACATCACCAGCCTCAGCGGACCCTGCTGCAGCGGCGGCCGTATTGACCGCAATTCAACGGGTGGCGTAGTCGACATAAAAGAACATCTAGTAACATCTATAAGGACTGCCACACACTGAGCTTGACACCCTGGGCACGGACCGGGTCACCGCCACTCGGAGACTACAACCCCCATCTGATCCGGCTCCGGGTATCCCCCAAACAACACTGGCCCAGGGGGCGCGTCAGAAGCAGGAAGAGCTTCAGAGACGGGCCGCTGAGAGGCGAGTGGCGGAGCTAGAGGAAGAAGTTTCCGGGCTCAAAAGTCGCCTGACAAAGTATCACTCAGTGAACGAGGCCTTCTTGGAGAAGGAAAAGGGCGAACACGTTGCACTCACTCCCTTATACCATGAGAAGGTGGACCTGAGGAGAGCTAAGAGAGTGTTAACCACAGATAAATATGAGATGGAAGTGGTCAAGACGAAAATTCGTGAATTTGTAGCTGTGAGTCAGCTCAGGGGAAGCATACAGGGTGAAGAAGCTGGAGGTCAGTTGCCCCTTAAACCTGAGCTGGTTGATCGTCTGGAAACCACTGGTGAGACCGAAACGTCTTGGTACAAGTGCCTCGTAGATGTGCCCGAGGATTTGAGGGAAGAATGCACCAGTGAGTCCGTGCATGAGGAGTTTAAGAAGGCCGTGGGAGCCTGTAAGGTGTACTTGACCTCAGAAGCTAAACAGCTGGTGGTCCTGTCCATGACCGAAGTCACAGTGAAGAGGGTGACTATCCTAAGTGACATGCACTGGCGATGTATTCGCACGAAGCGGTTTCTCCGGTTGAAGACGGAACAAGCCGTTAGACAACTGGAGTTGATGAGGAAAGCTCACAGTATGCGTAAAGAGGTCATCCGGGTGCCTCATGTTCTGGTGAAGAAGCTCGTTGGGAGAAATGGTCGAGCCATGCAGATGATGGTCAAGAAGTCTGGTGTGGTGAAAGTAAGCAGTCCACGTGATCGTCAGGACTGGATACCAGACGAAGACAGCATGGTATCATTCTCCGGTGTAGGAACAGAAGAAAGCCTGGGATATATGCGCATGCTGTTAGAATACCGAGTGACCTACCTGCAAGAGGTAGAACAGTTGAATCTCGCTAGACTGCGAGTGGATAGACAACATCATCTGAGTAGCAGAAGATGGCAGCCATCTAGAAATTATGAGACCAGACAGAGAAAGGGCCCCCTAAATAACAGAACAGCTATAGCTGGAGTTAGGGACCTTTCAAGATGTCCTGAGAGTAGTGGGCGTGGGTTTAGAGGTAGTGAGACCTCCAGTAACTCAGGCTTGAGCAGCCCATACAAACGACCCAATACAGGACGGGACATTACGGAGTCGAACCGGACCTTAGATACCAGGGCATGTGAGTCACACCGCTGTATGACTGACCGCTGGGAGCAGGGGAGACCTGACAAGGTTACGACTGACCGCTGGGAGCGGGCAAGGTCTGACAAGATTATGACTGACCGCTGGGTGCGGAGGAGACCTGACAAGGTTACAACTGACCGCTGGGAGCGGGGGAGCTCTGACAAGGTTACGACCCGGAAAGGTGACTTGACGAAGTCAGTGACAAATGGTAGGTGCCTAAGGAATTAATGTCGTTGACTAATGTTCCAGGGGCTGGACAACGCAAGTGTCAAGTACATGGTCTCGGTGTGAACTGTGGGTTGTAGTGGTTTGTGTATATTGTGTGTTCAACCCCACAAGTTTGAACAGAGGGGGGGGATATGTAATGCAGCAGCTTGCTGGCATTACTATAAATGGGCCAGTGTGTGTTTTTGGCTGACCATATACCTTTCCCTCAGCTGACTGGTCACATGACTGTGACATCATACAGGTCCTGTATGCACAGTAAAGGTCGGTACACATGACTGGGACAGCACACAGGACCTATGCACTCAGGTGACTGGTCACATGACTGTGACATAGCACAGGTCCTGCGCGCACAGAATGTCTGTCTGATCACATGACTGTGACATCAGCAAGGTCCTGTCAGTGAGTGTGTGTGCACGGGATGCATATATAAACCCTGCTTGATGGGAGACAGGTGTGTTCGGTGTGTTGGGCGTGAGGCCTGTTCCCCGTGTGTGTGGGACACCGTGATACAGTGAAGCCTGGCAGCCTGAAAGGTAAAGACTGGATCCTGTGTGGATGCTAGTGGCCTTGGAAGGCAGCGGCTTTGGAGTGAAGCCTGGTACCTGAAAGGTCGAGACTGCATCCTGTGTGGATGCTAGTGGCCTTGGAAGGCAGAGGCTTGGTGAGGAGTCCTGAAAGGCAAAGCCTGGATCCTGTGTGGATGTCAGTGGCCTTTGAGGGAACGACGGCTGGAGACCCCTACCTGGGAAGCCACAAAGCCACAGTGGACTGCAGCAACTAAACCCGGCAAAGGTAATACACTTTGTTACATGAACATTGATATGGACATTGTTAATTTATTACCTTGCTGTAGGCTGTAACCTGGAGCAAGTGGGCCTGTGTGCCACTTGGCTCGTGAACATTATATAGACATGTGTGTCGGCGTGCCACGGAGTTGGACCCGGTGAACTGTAGCTTATGAAGTAATAAACTGCTGAGCATTGTTTAAATACCGGAAGGACATTGCACGTGTGCTTAATTTACCCGGTGCAGCGAGTATCCCCCATTATGATGTCTAGCGCTGCCTTACACCAGTAAAGGCTAAACAAACAGCTGTGGGCTGATATTAATAGCCAGGGAACATTTTTGACTAATAGCCCCTTCCCCGGCTACTAATATCAACCCCCAGCAGTCGGCTTTTCTTCTGCTGGTTATAAAAATGACGTGGAAGCCCACGCCATTTTTTTTTTTTAATTCAAGGCTCTGTGTCCACGATCCGAACGTAGCAGCGCATTGGACGCATATTTTTCCTGCGTCCAAAATGTTGAATTCTATTGAACGGAGGTAAATCCACGTGCGTTCACTGAGCCATGCAGATTTATCGCATTCAATACATTCTAGTGGTCAAAGTTATGTTGCGGAGCTAGCGACTCCGCAAGAGAATTTGACATACTGCAGTCCTGAAAGATGCACTGCATGTCAGTGTCCATGGGTGATTCACAGCCTAGTGATGCACGCATAGTGGACATAGAATTTCTAAAGATCCCATCCACTATGTTGTAACATCTGGATGCTGCGAGTTTGATGCTGTATAAACACGCAGCGTCAAACCTGCAGCGGCTCCTGATGGTGGCCACATACCCAAACTGACCCACAGCATGTCAATTTCTGTAGTGGACACACTAGTCTCCGCTGCAGATTTTGACTGATTGAAGTATTATTATATGCCATGGATTCACATGTACCGACAATTAGAACACTGCGTTTTGGATGCAGCGAAAATACTCTGCGTCCAAAGCGCTGCTGACTGCTGACCGGGGGATTTAGGGGCTAACGAAACAGCTGTGAGTTGTTAATAATAGCCAGGGACCATGTTTGTCTAATGGCACCTTCCTAGGCTAAAAATAGCAGCTCACAGCTACTCCAGAAATTACATGAATGGGAATGCTAATGAAAATTGGGTGAATGGGATTAGCTGACACCTAGCTCTTTTGTTTGGTGATGACAAGGTGTCAATCAGACCATTTCATCACCAAACCTAATTAAAGTAAAGTAAAGAGTTAAATAAACACACAGACATAGAGTAAAGCTTTATTTTAAATACAACAGACACATTCTTTCATCATTTAAATTAAATCCACATGTCTTAGCGGTGGATACCGCAGACATCACCCCAAAGTGCAGCATGCATATCTAACAACTCCAGATGACTGATGAAGATCTGACCGACCGAAACATCTTATATATTCTGGAATCACTGTGAACAATAAAATTATCAATTCACTTTGAATGAAGAGCGATTGCCAAGTTTTTTCTTATAAAGTGAACACCAGACCTGAGATGCGGCACGATGGAGAAATGGGCCACCAGACAGCGGGCATGGAGGGAGAGCTAAGTGGTCGGCAAAAGGTTAGAAAGAAAAAAAAAACATGCTCACGTCACTGCTCACCTTTTAGCCAGTCTCTGCTGCCCCACGCCGTGTGTCCATTCCACCGTGCCTCCATCCCGCTGTATCTCCTGCCCAGTGTTCACTGTAGGCCGGGACTTCCGACTGCGAATAGGCCGAGATCCCTGCGCTAGAGTGAACAATGGGAGTGGAGAACTGGAAAGCGGGCAATGAGCAATGAGGACGGCCTGCCCTCAACTGTTCAGCAAGATGGCAGCCGCAGCTAGAGATGCAAGTGTAGCGCTCGTTTTATATTTTTTTAGTTTTACAGGTCTGCGGCGAGGTTCGGCAATGCACATGTTTTATCTAACATGAGAACTTTCTGTCTCTGCTCATGGAATCGTTGGCTTCTGTTGTCTAGAAGTTTCCTCTGCTCGCTGCCAGCTCATTGTTGAATGTCACTAGCTCTCGCCAGTTCCTTCTTCCTTTGACGCGGTTTAATATTTTTGGCTTATTTTTCTTCATACCTTTTTTTTTCTGTTGTTGATTCTCTAGTCCTCTTATTATTCTCAGTTCCCATTTCCACAGGTTATAAATCAATGTAAAACTATTTCCTATAGCAAACCTCAATAAAAAATTTCTAATAGCTTATAGTTCTTATATTTAGATTTGAAAATCTCATAGTTTGATATCTAACATAGAACCAGTACCTATTATCAGAAAAATCACCTATTTTTCAACTCAGGCTTTCGAGTATTTTTTTTTTTACTTTTTTGATAATTTTTTTTCTGTATCACATATCTTTATTAAAAAAAACAAAGCTAGTAATTTTTCAATTTTTCAGTTTTTAATCTGGCCACTGGGGCACATACTTCCTGTCCTTTCATGAAAAGTTTTCAGCAGACTCCTTATCATCAGAGGCAGGATTACAATAACTGATAACACCTGTACAGTGGATAACCAATTCAACAAGCACAATAGGTGATGTCACATCTGACCTTTCTTCCCCTCTCTCTACAATGACCTCTGCACACGCTCATTAGATGCTAAATTACAAAAGATAGGGTCAGGTTATTGCTGCTAATGTACATGTGCATTTCCTGAAACAACAGGAAGTTAGAGCATAAAAAAATCCCCAGTGGCCGGTGTGAAAATTGCAAGATTGCTAATTTTTATTTTTCTTAAAGATTATGATATGGAATAAAGAACATTGGCAAAAATAATATATATATATATATATATATATATATATATATATATATATATATATATTTATCACAAAAACCTGATTTAAACAATATGTAATTTTCTGATAACAGAAAGAAAAATCCACTTTTAAAGAAAAAGAACAAAACTACTTGTTTCTAGCTTTTTATTTGCAGAAGTTTTGCTTCTATGGGGGAATATCTCTCTATGTGATAATAGCGCCCGAAAGCCGGGTTCACATGAGTTAATAACTAAGTACCACAGTGATATCTGATCATATTTTTTACAGTTAGGACAAACTTTGGTATTTGCACAAAAGTCACTGTAGAATACAACCCCAAATTGGAACATCTCATCCTCCTGTTGTGTCATTTTTATTTTCATACAGATTTTGAATTCCGCACAATGTCAATTTCTGTCTCTAATTTTCTCTGCCGATTTCATCCCAATAAAAATTGAGAGGTGAAATCCGCATGGAAATCTACCACAAGTTACACATACAGATTTTGCTACTGATTTGCAACAGATTTTTCTACCTTATGTGGATCAGATCTTTTGGGGTAACAAACTGAGCCTCGCTTTTATAGAGGACAGTTAATATGAAGTTACCTTAAAAGTTAAAAAAAATATATTTTTTTTTTAGCGGTAAAGCGAATTTGACAGCAGGTTTTTGCTATGTAATCTGACAGCTGCATGATGTAGGGACAGAGACCCTGATTCCAGCGACGTGTCACTTACTGGTCTATATGCTGCAGTTTTGATATAATCCCTGTTTTTTCTGCTGCAGATCTTGCAGTGCTCTGAATGCTGAGCTCTGTATAACCCCACCCACACCTCTGATTGGCTGCTTTCTGTGTACAACGTATAGTGACAGAAAGCTGCTAATCAGTGGTGGGGGCGGGGTTGGACCAAGAGGCACGAGACACCTAGATAACATTCATGGGCTGAGTATGGTCCACAGGTCTACTGACCCTTTTTTATTCTTGTGAGACTGTTGAGTTCGGATGAGGAGACCATCGGCCCATCCGGATATCGTGGCCCCCACTTGGATGGTCAATGATGGACGTGCCACTGTCTAACATCACAAATGTAATGTTACATTGCTTGTGCATACCATCCCCATTCCATGCACATGGCAGAACGTGGAGGCCAAAGACGGACCGCTCTCCCTCTGCTGCTCCTGACTCGTTCATTATAGGGCCGGTACTGTAGAAGGATGGTCCTATCGTCTTCACATGCTGAACACCAGGCCATCTCTCCGCTCTCACTTCAGATAGTATTTTATTAGCTGCCTCCTGTGGGTTATTTTTATACCAGAACATGATTATAATTGGGCTATCTGTTGTGTAATGGGCTCACGGAGCAGAGGAAGCCTGACTTCCCAGTCTCTGCTATACGCCTTCTTCTAAGAATGATAACGTTCCTGGTTCATGGCCATCGGTGCAAGGTCCTACGGGGGGAGAAGACGTAGCAAGGACAAAACTGTGCACAGACATGATGTCACCATTGCAAAATACAAGCCAGAATTTAGGAAAGCAGTGGGATTTCCTCATCACAGGGTCATGGACAATGTGAGGATGAGAATTATTTCTTAACCCTTTCAAGAATTTAATGTCTGGCTTTAAGGACAGTGGTCCTATATGTATCATGGTTCCAAGTGGGTGCAAACATTTTTTAAGAAAGCTTATGAGCTGAGAAGGTCATTGTCAACTGGAGAAAAAATGGGGGCCAGGAATCTTTTTTTCTATGCTTAGGACACATCCATTTTGAGTGAAGTTCAATGACATCTCAGATGGATTGTGGTTTTATTTTTTTTATTAACACCACAATTTTTTTCTTACCACACTTAAAGGTGTTGGTTATACACATTAGATGGCTGTCGGCCGAACGATGCTTCAACCACTCCTTTGGCCAACAGCCATCTCAGCCAACTGTCCCATACACAACAGCCCATGTTCTCCTGCGTTCTCTATGAGAAAGCCACTGGCTGATACGTTGGCCGTCGTCTTATCTTCGGGAAAACAAAGCATTTGGCAGTCTGAAATCGGACATGACTGATTGATATCTCTTCCTACCATGAGTTGGCTGGTGTCCCCCATACTCATTAGACCATCAGCCAAACCCGTCGATATCAGTGGGTTTGGTCAACATTAGTTTAATGTATTTCGAGGCCTTGAGGATCCGACCACTGGGACTGGCAGCAAAAGGTAGAATGGGGAACTTTTATCTGTGACAAGGAACTTGAGTATCAGATCAAAATTGGACACGTCTCCAATTTTTTCCATGGACCACTCAGTCCGAGGGACAAAGGGGACATTTGCACAGCTTCATAGAATATCATGGGTACAAGTGTTATCCGTGAAACCACTGAGAGCACTCATACAAGAAAATCGGTAGTGTGCACGAGCCTTAATGGGGATACAAGTGCCCGTTTTACTGATAAGTGCGGATCCCAGGGATTGAACCCTCACTAATCAACAATTTATTACCTACCCTGTGGAAAAATGAAGACTTGTTTTCACCAGACAATTCATTTAAATATTTAGGGCTAAGGCAGTCTAGTGATTGCCAAGGTAAAGAAAAGCTTATATATTACTCCAGACATCATATATATATAGTCTAGTTCTTAAATTTTCAGTTTTTGAGGATTTTCTATAGAGAAGACACAAGGGTATGTTCTAAAAGTAGCAATGTAATATAATATTAAGGAAACCATCAAAAATATGATATTGACGATGTGTACCACCCTAGGTCATCAATGTAATTAATGAGAATTGTAAAAAAAAAAAAATAAATAAAAATAATATTTATAAAATTATTAGAATAAAAATATTAATGTAAAACATAAGTTTACTGTAGCATCGGCGCCTCTGCCCCGTACTAGGCAGAGACGCCGTCCCTC
The DNA here is from genome assembly GCF_046119375.1 of Phyllobates terribilis. Taxonomy (NCBI): domain Eukaryota; kingdom Metazoa; phylum Chordata; class Amphibia; order Anura; family Dendrobatidae; genus Phyllobates; species Phyllobates terribilis. The sequence goes on along the minus strand of NW_027362767.1, from coordinate 235,191,773 downwards.
TCACCTCCCCGCTCCTGGCGCGGCGTCCTCCAGCGCTTCTCTCCCCGCTGCTTCCGGCACGCGCTCCTTCCCCGGCAGTGTGCTTAGGGCGCGCGCGCGCGAGCTCCCCCTCTCTTAAAGGGACCGTGCGCGCCGTCCTAAGGAGTCCCCGGCCAATTGCCGGAGGACCTCCCATATTTAAGGCACCTCCTCCAAAATGGAGGTGCCCGAGCAATGTTGTTGCAAAGCCTTCACTCTGCTTCAGCCCTCAGGTCCCATTACCAGTTACCTGCCAGTCACCTGCCAGATTCCTGCCTGTTTCCTGCCAGTCACCTGCCAGATTCCTGCTTGATACCTGCCTGATATCCGTTTACCTGCTTGTAAGCCTGCGGTCCGACGGTCTGCCTTCCGACACCTGTCAGTCTGTCTATGGACCAGCCTGCCCGCTCACCTGGGAGCGCTCATCTGCTACCTGCCTGCTAGCCTACCTGGAGGCTCTGCCGTCACTTGCCGTGACCACCTGCCTGCCCAGAGACTCTTGCCTGCTCACCTGGGAGCGCTCACCTGCTACCTGCCTGCTAGCCTACCTGGAGGCTCCGCCGTCACTTGCCGTGACCACCTGCCTGTCCAGAAACTCTTGCCTGCTCACCTGGGAGCGCTCACCTGCTACCTGCCTGCTAGCCTACCTGGAGGCTCTGCCGTCACTTGCCGTGACCACCTGCCTGTCCAAAGACTCTCGCCCGCTCACCTGGGAGCGCTCACCAGCCACCTGCCTGCTGTCCTTCTACCCAGAGACTGTCCCTGTCACTTGCCGTGAGTACCCGTCCTTCTACTCAGAGACTGTCCCTGTCACTTGCCGTGACTACCTGCCCCTCTACCCAGAGACTGTCCCCGTCACTTGCCGTGAGTACCCGTCCTTCTACTCAGAGACTGTCCCTGTCACTTGCCGTGACTACCTGCCCGTCTTCCCTGGGAGTCACCCGCTTCCTTACAAGGACCGCCCCCTTGTATAGTTGCTCAGAGGTTCCGCCTCCCAGACCCGTCACATTTACTAAATTCATGCCCACCCCAAGCAGAAAAAAAAAAGTAGAGTAACTTTTAAATAAAACTTAAAAACAAAAGACGTTAACGTTTGGGAGATATATTAAACAAGTAAACTCATGTAATATATGGACAAGCCGGGTTTATGATAGCAAAAGCCCCTTTTATTATAGCCATACCCCCTTTTAAAGGGGTTGTCAAACTAATACCAATCCTTTTAAAAAATTTTTTTTGAAAAGGGGTGGTATTAGTTTGACAACCCCTTTAAGAAGTTAAAATAACCCTTAATCAATTTCCTCAATCCAAAACTCCACATCAAAAACTTCTATTGCCCAATTCATCATTTCATCATTTGCATTTTTTTTTTCTAATCCAGTTTTCTTTCTTTTTTTGTCTTATGGAATTCATTGACTTTTTATTGCACCTAAATTCTTCCAAACAGTTCATAAATTTTGCTCTTTATTTTGCAGTTTTTTATGTGTGCAAAAATATTGCAAAATTTGTGCAAAAATTGAATAAATCACTCCAGGGCGAAAACTGGAATACATTTGCACAACAAAAATTTGCCAACTTTTTGAAAAAGTCACAATTGACGAATCAGCAGAAAATAACGGTAAACAGAAAAAAAAGGCTTATAAAATAGACTTAAAAGTAATCTCGCAAATTAAAAGAAGAATTTGGCACAAATCAAAAACAGGTGAAAAACACCTAAAACTCGATAAAAAGAAAGGTGCAAGTGCAGTAATGAATGGGGCCGAGAATGTCCAGATTTTCTTACATTATGTTTACCCTGTAATGTTCTTTTCCTGCAGGGATGCCACTCGCTGTCCAAGCCTAGATAATTAATACATCCCTCACATCCTCTATATCTGCTTGCAGAGAAGCAGGCATCCTGCGGTACATGACAATACTCGTACATCACCCGCTCCCCGGCTTCGTACACATTACACTTCAGTATATTCAGATTCCGATTCCAAGGTCATCCAAGGACGCCGGCAGGAATGGCAATCTGTTCTGTCTGACATCAGTGCAGCTGATTTCTACGCTGCCATTCATTGCTATTTGCATGCATCTGGGCCAGAGGCCCATTTTATAATTTTGCAGCCGTTCCACATTGTTACGGGTCTTATCCTTACAAGTCATTTCTCAAATATCTGGTTGGATGTAAAAGCCAAAATGCAAGGTGACCGAGAGAGGATCCCGTCTATGGCAGAATATTCCCATGCTATAAGACGGTTCAGTTCATTTAATTAGGTTAATCGTAAAGTTGGAGACTATAATGGGCTTCCTGCCATTATCTGAAGCTCTCGAGTCCGATGTGCTCTCACAGTTGGCACAACTTTAGTGTATATGCACGCGCACGTGTAAACTCGGCTCATCTAGTAAATCTATGGCGTTTGGTCATTGTGTCATTTAGAGAACACCTATATACTGTAATGATACGGCCACTAATACATTTGCTTAATTTGATGCTCTTAATTACTTTCTTTGTTTAGTTAAGCTCTTTAATGATAGGGACAGTGGCCATGATTCCAAGTGCTGCTCTAATGACATTATCAATCATCTCAAAGACATTTTAGCAACACTATGATCTGCAAAGATGTTTGTCTCTCCCGACTAAGCATCTAACAAAGTATCTCATGCTATTCTCATTGAAAAAATGACCAACTATGGAATGGACAAGACAACTGTTAGGTGGATTCATAAGTGGCTCAGTGATCGGATCCAAAGAGTGGTCATAAATGGTTGCACATCCAGTTGGATGAATGTCTCAAGTGGGGTACCACAGGGCTCTGTCCTGGGACCTGTATTGTTCAACATCTTTATCAATGATTTAGATGAAGGAATTGGGGGTCAACAAATTAAATTTGCTGATGACACAAATCTAGGAGGGATAGCTAATATTAGAGAAGAGAGAGAGGATTCAGAAGGATCTAAACAAACCAGAGATGTGGGCAGCAACTAACAGAATGGTTTTTAGCAGGGAAAAATGCAAAGTCCTACATCTGGGCTAGAAAAATGAAAAAAAGCATATAGAGAATGTGAGGAATAGGGCTAAGTAACAGCACATGTGAAAAAGACTTAGGTATACTAATAGATCATAGACTGCACATGAGTCAACAGTGTGATGCAGCAGCAAAAAAGGCAAACACAATTCTGGGATGTATTAACAGAAGCATAGAGTCTAGATCACGTGAAGTAATTATTCTCCTCTGCTCCTCTTTGGTCAGACCTCATCTGGAATACTGTGTCCAGTTCTGGGCACCACATCTTAAAAAATATATAAAGAAACTGGAGAAAGTTCTGAGAAGAGCTAACAGGATGGTGACGGGTCTGCTGTCCTATGAGGTACGGTTAGAGGATTTGGGAATGTTTAGCTCACAAAAGAGAAGACTGTGAGGAGACTTAATAGCTGTCTACAAATATCTCAAGGGCTGTCACAGTGTACAGGGATCAGCTTTATTCTCATTTCCGCAGAGAAAGACTAGAAGCAATGGGATGAAACTTAAAGGGAGAAGATACAGATTAGATATTAGACAAAACCTCTTGACAGTGATGGTGATCAATGAGTGGAGCAGGCGGCCACGAGAGGTGGTGAGTTCTCCTTCAATGGAAGTCTTAAAACAGAGGCTGGACAGACATCTGTCTGAGATGGTTTAATGAATCCTGCATTGAGCAGGGGGTTGGATATGTGGCGCCCCTGAGGGTTCAGTCACCACAGGGGTACTGCACCTCAGTAAGAAGTGTGGTATCTCCTCTTCCAGGTAAGGATGGAGCATTTCTCAGGACCCTACTTCATCATTCAACACTACACCACTCCTGTCCTGTAGGGGGCCTAAATGCACCAGGGTGCAGCCCCGGCCCGGGATATAGGAGGTGGGGGGAACCAAAGATAGGGGGAACCATGTAGTAGGTGAGGGTGGAGGACACACTTTAAGGGTACACTTACCAATTCATATTTAACCAACAGCCATCTTAAGTTCAAGGTCTTTGACTGTGATCTTCACCGCTGATTGTGGCCTTCTGATAGAACCTGCAGCCTATTGAAGATACAGGGTCCTAGTTCTCTGGCCTTGAGACGAGGAGCGGGTCAGAGTTAACTACTGCCTCTACCCGGTCAAGGTCCTGACCTAAGAAGGCCTGGAGGGGAGCGGAGGAGAAAAGCTCCACAGGCAAAAGGATCCCTGGGGGATACGGACGGAGCGGCGTACGCCACCAGTATTTCTTACTCTGGCCTAGTCAGAGGGACTCCAGCTGCAAGAGGGGTGACCAGCCCCCGATATCTGACTTTGTTGCTTCACGTGTCTGTCAGAAAAGCCCGGAGGCTTAGTGGATCCCAGGAGGGATACGGATGGAGCGGCATACACCACCTGTACCTCTCTACCTGCGTTCATCCAGTGGGACCCGGCCTTACACCTAGTTCTAACCACACATACAGTCGAGAGGAGACTTAGTGGGAGAACTTACCTGGGAGAGGAACACACACACCAGAGGGATCTCGACAGGTGCTCCTGATCTATATGGAAAGTGCTGGACCCCCCCTTCCTGGTGGCCGCAGCACGCCGCGAGGAGCAGAGGGAAGCTTTGCGGCTAAAGTTCATCTTAATGTGAGTAAAAACCTTGATGACTTCACACCCCGCTTCAGCCTGTTATTTCCTGCACGGCACTGCACCCACCATCCTTCCTCGCACTGTCCTGAGCCCTGTTTCGCCTGCGGGGAGCCGTCCCATCTTAGCTGTCCGTAACACTGGCCTCAGTGGACTGAAACAGCGCTGGTGTCCATCACCGGGAACCGTAGGTGGCGTAGTCGGAAAATTACCACTCAACCCTGATAGCCCATTCAATCTTTTATGTGACCGCCCTGGGCACGGACCGGGTCCGGGCCGCGACTGCCTCCCAACCCCCCAACATCAGACCCGGCTCCGAGTAACCCCACTTCCCAGGGTGAGGGCTGAGAGCGTCACAGATACGATGACCCTGGAGGTCCCTTCCAACTCTAACATTCTAGGATTCTATGTTCTATGACTTTTATGTCATATTTATTAAGAGGGGTGTACCACTGAGCAATAAACCAATGTGTACTGGAAGTACAGTGAGTGTATTTCTCAGCTTGTCAAAATGTATGAGTTCCACCAGAAATTTGGGGGCCCCATAGAAAAGATCTGAATTGGTGCCTTGGCTGCCATTAAGCAACCAAATCAGGTTCTCAAAATTGCAGTGTGTGGTAGCTATGGAAATGAAACCACCCTTTCTAACCGCTTAGATGCCATTGACACTAGCCATGGCATCTAAGCGGTTAGGCTGCTGTGATCAGACCTAAGTCTAATTGCAGTACTTACTGATGGGTGTCTGTTATGTGAAATAGCCAGCACTTGTTGGGTATATAGTGAGCCCATTACAGACAAATCATCTCTACATCTGCCATACATATTGTTAGGCTCACGTTGTGAGGTGGATCCACTAAACTTCAGGTCACGGTGGACACACAAACCCAGGTATCAACACAGCAGGCTGTCAGGCTTGTAGTACAAAGAGGTCTCAGAAAACTGGGAATGCAAACAGCAGACAAACTTACAATGCTGGACTGGCTGGAAGTCACTGAGGCAGGAGGACACAACAGGAACCAAGGACTTGGATAAGGATAGAGATCAAAACAGAAGTCTGTAGAACACAGATAATGTTTAGTGCTCAGACACAGGGGTGAGTCCAAATGGGCCTTAAAAGGCCTATGAAGATGATGGCATGGAGTCACACGGGGCCACTTGTTAAACCCAAAGTGGAGAACAGCAGAAAGCAGTGGCCATAGAGGAATGAGGTGGAGCCCTCCAAGCCAAGACAGATGAGCAACACATACATACAGGGGATGTTGATGGAAGTGGATGCATGGCAGGAAGGGGATTGGGCCGTTCAGTACCCTGCTCATGTGCCTCATAGCAGTCACCTAGCCTGCTGCCATTGGTGGTACACCATCCCAAGTAGTGTGGTAGCCAGCTACAAATGCCTTTACACTTGGTACAGTTTTTATCTCTGCCTACTACAAAGGTCTGACTTAGAATGACCATGTCTTCTGGTGGAATTTAAGGGTGAAAAACAAGACGACTCTTGTCTATGCACATAACTGAAAGTCTTTGTTAGAAGCATTTCCTGACTTACACTTTAACATTCTCATCGGCCCCCTATGTTTTGTCCTCTGTCGGGATGCATACGTATCTTTATAACATTTGTTTATCTGTATAGGGAAGCACATCAAACTGAGCTGTCCGATCCAGAAGGTCTCTGCAAAAAACATAGACCATGCAATGGCTCTCCAAGTTGGAAAGATGCCTACACATCCATCTGAACCGTGGCCGTGCCTCTTTAGCGTATGGCAACAAGCCCTGTCTGCACCGAGCTTTGTTGAGCTAGAAAGAACCCATTACATATCAGTACTTAAAGGGGTGGTCCATTTTAGTAGGATTTTTGGAGACATGACTTGCTGAAAATAGTTTTCTCAACAGGCATAGTCATTTTTGCACAAGAGATAAGAATAAGAGACGTAGGCACTAGTGATGAGCGAGCGTGCTCATTTACCCCTTTCGCCGAGCACGCTCGGGTGCTTTCTGAGTATCTTCGGCGTGCTCGTATATTAAGTTTGAGTCCCTGCGTTTTGATTTATGGCTGTTAGTCAGCCTCAACACATTCCAGGATTGACAGTTTGTTAGGGAATCTTCACATGTGCTGAGGCTGACTAGCAGTCATAAATCATGCAGATGCAGGGACTCGAACTTAATGTACGAGCACGCCGAAGATACTCGGAAAGCACCCGAGCATGCTCAGTGAAGGGGTTAAACGAGCACGCTTGCTCATCACTAGTAGGCACGTATACTCCAGGCTGCAGAGGAACATTTCTGAATCCTATTTCTGGAGATGTTTCCTCCTTAGTACGAGGCCTCATTGGTGTTTTTTTTGGCCCGTACAAAGGATTTGTTATCTGAACTGTCACTCTTCTTAGTCACTTATTATTTCTATATGACAGCCACATTACAGTTATTGTAAAATGTATTCCTTTGGTTTTGGTTTGTCATCCTGGAGAATCAGTAGAAAATTGGAGAAACTTCAGCCAAAGCACCCTTGGGAAACAATGAAAACCGATCTCGCTCAGAAGGTGACACTTACTTCTTGCTACTTCTTTTGCAGACAGTGAGTTTACTGATTTTTGCACTCATAGTAATGGAAACATCTAGGTACTGCCCTACAAGGACTTTCCTTTTTAAAGGGAATCTATCAACAGATTTTTTGCTATGTAATCTGAGAGAAGTATGATGTGTGGGAAGAGACCCTGAATCCAGCGATGTGTCACTTACTGGTCTGTGTGCTGTTGTTTCAATAAAATCTGTGTTTTATCAGCAGGAGATTATTACTAGAGGACTAGGTGTGTTGTGCCTCCTAATCAAACTGTTACACGCACGCCGCTAGGTTCAGATAGGGCGAGACCGGTTACATGAATTCTTTGGAATCCTGGGGGAACCGTTACTCAGGGCGACCATAGACCATGTGCTGCAGCTTCTCTCAGGCACACAGAGGTATTGACCCTCAGGCACAGACACGTAGGTTGTTTCACTTGCTGACCAGACACACTTGACAAGAGTCCTCATAAACGGTAGAACAGTAGCATTTAATAAGAAGCCGCACAGCCAGTGCAAGTTAAGTCTTATGAGCAACAGGCTCCAGTGACAAACAGTACAGTTTCCTTAGCAGCACAGCAGTTCACAGTCCTCCCAGTAGTACAAAACAGCACAGTTCTAATGCAAAGGCACATTAATGAACACAGCACAGTGATATGGAGGAGCGGGGGAGGGTTTGCTGAGGGAGATGATCCCTGTGACACCATTTCTTCCAGTCCTTATCTTTCTGCCTGACAATACTCTGCACTGCTAGTTCAGGAACTCTACCTGACCTGTGCATAGCTTCACTCTTGACTTGAATCCTTTTCACTTGAGGGGCGCTTCTGTGAGATACAGAACACACACACCACCTTTCTCTTCTGCTTCAGCGAGACAGTAAACAACTTCCCCACAATCCCCCTGGGGCTCTGTTAAAACCCTCAACTTCTCCTGTGACTGTATTAACCCCTTTAGTTGCTGGATGCTTCTGGAGCACAACACATCCTGTCTCATGTGCTTGTGTTACTTCTAATAGTTGCTGAATGCTTTTAAAGCAACAGCACTACTTCTGCATGTCACACAACCTTGTCCCCAGCATTGATTGGCAGCTTTCTGCCTATGCACAGTATACACAGGAAACTGCCAATCAGTGGTGTGGGTGGAGTTACACAGGGCTCAGCATTCAGAGAACTGGTAGATCTACAGTAAGGAAATTTGTGATTGTATCAAAATGACAGCAAGCAGCCCAGCAAGTGATACATCGTGGGAATCTATGTCTCCGCCCCTATATCATGCTTCTCTCAGCTTATATAGCTGGTTACAGATTTCCTTTAATTACACCGCCATCGATCTCAAGAGAATTTTCCTGCCCCAGATACAGCAATTTCAACAAGATTCAGTCAATTGTATGAGAAAATGTGAACTTTAATACATGTGATTAGAGAGCACGCCACTATCCAGCCTCTGCCAGCAAAAACAAGGCTCCCACCACTTCCTGGTATTCCTTGTTATGTACTGATTACATTGCTAAAGACGCACCAGAGGGGTTAATCTAGTGTGAACTTGTTGGCTGTGGATTAATCTCTATACTCTCCAGCGGTTCAACATTGAATATATACTGTATTTATTCAAGAACAAAGATAACACAGCTTACAACTGGCATTTCTTATAGCTTAGGATCTTAGCATCTTGTCTGTCAGCTTGCAAAGAGAAAGCAAAATGTGCTCCAGCTTCACACACAGTGAACAGGAACTTGTTGCTTTTTTTAACAATGCATTATTAGCAATACAACACTATTGCTGGAGATAGAAACTCATGCAGTATTAAACAGTAGTAAATAGCAGTTGATGCAATATATACAATAATAAGCATTATTCCAACAAAAATAAAGCTGGTAAAATATATTAGTATTATAGAAAAATAGCAGTAACAGTAATGTCTGTAAAGCGCTGTGGAATTAATGGCGCTATATTAGAAAGTCAAATAAATAAAATAAATAACTACTGTCATGGTGGCTGGCAATGGTGTAACTTGATGCTTTTGGGCCCCAAGGCAAACGCTGTAGCATATACAGCTGTGCTCAAATGTTTACATTCCCCGGCAGAATTTTTCCTTTCTTGGCCTTCTTTCTGAGAATATGAATGATAACAAAAAACTTTTTCTCCACTCATGGTTATTGGTTGGGTGAAGCCATTTATTGTCAAACTACTGTGTTTTCTCTTTTTAAATCTTAATGACAACCAAAAACATCCAAATGACCCTGATCAAAAGTTCACATACCCTGGTGATTTTGGCCTGATAACTTGCTCAGAAATTGACACAAATGGGTTTGAATGGATACTAAAGGTAACATCCTCACCTGTGACCTGTTTGCTTGTAATCAGTGTGTGTGCATAAAAGCTGAGTGAGTTTCTGGGATCCAGACAGACTCTTGCATCTTTCATCCAGCCACTGACGTTTCTGGATTGTGAGTCGTGGGGAAAGCAAAAGAATTGTCAACGGATCTATGGGAAAAGGTAGTTGAACTGTATAACGCAGGAAAGGGATACAAAAAAAATCCAAGAAATTGATTGTAACATACCTGGCGGCGTCCTTGCATAGTGGTCCATCTCCCACTGTGCAAGAGCGCGCACTTGATCTCCAGTCCAGGGTGTCTCTCTGGCTTCCCTCCATGCTGTCTGTTTGCTTCTGTGTCTGCTGCTTAAGGGCGGCGCCCGATCACTTCCTGCTTTTTGTACCTGCTGCAGGCACACCCCTTGTGCGTCCTCAGCCTATTGCTGTCTATCACCTGGTATTTAAACCAGCTGCCCCAATTAACTGATGCCTGAGCATCTTGCCCTGTCAGTTGGCTTTTGTCTCTGACATGCCAGGTCCTGTCTATGTTACCAGTCTTGCAGTATCTGTTTCCATGTCTGTACTGTGTCCTATCTGTGTACCTTAACCTGCAGTCTGTACTCGTTCCTTGCCTGTTCGTTCCGCCTTCCTGGAGGCTGTATTTCCAGGCCAGTCTGAACACGCTCCTTGCCTGTTCGTCCCGCCTCTCTGGGGGCCGTATTCCCAGACCCGCTCCTGTATCCCGCTGCAGTGTCGGTCTCCTCCGTACACTCAGTTCCAGTCTGAATTCTCTCCTATCTTTTACCTGTTTTTTCTCTATGTCCGTTCCTTTCCTTTTTCTGCAGAGTCTGTACTCGTACCTAACTCCTGCTCATTGTCACTGTACTTCCGTTTGTGAGTTTGTGGTCCACTCGCTACTTCTCTGCAAGTACCCTGTGGGTATCTGGTTCTGCCTTTCTCTTCTAGTCTGTTCTGTGTGAACAGAGCCTTGTCCACCGCGTCTGCAGTTTTCGCTTTGCTCAGCTCTGTCCACCGCATCTGCGGTTTTCGCTTTGCTCAGCTCTGTCCACCGCGCCTGTGGTTTTCGCTTTGCCCAGCTCTGTCCACCGCGTCTGCGGTTTTTGCTTTGCTCAGCTCTGTCCACCGCATCTGCGGTTTTCGCTTTGCTCAGCTCTGTCCACCGCGTCTGCGGTTTTCGCTTTGCTCAGCTCTGTCCACCGCGTCTGCAGTTTTCGCTTTGCTCAGCTCTGTCCACCGCGTCTGCGGTTTTCGCTTTGCTCAGCTCTGTCCACCGCGTCTGCGGTTTTCGCTTTGCTCAGCTCTGTCCACCGCGTCTGCGGTTTTCGCTTTGCTCAGCTCTGTCCGCCGCGTCTGCGGTTTTCGCTTTGCTCAGCTCTGTCCGCCGCGTCTGCGGTTTTCGCTTTGCTCAGCTCTGTCCACCGCGTCTGCGGTTTTCGCTTTGCTCAGCTCTGTCCACCGCATCTGCGGTTTTCGCTTTGCTCAGCTCTGTCCACCGCGTCTGCGGTTTTCGCTTTGCTCAGCTCTGTCCACCGCGTCTGCGGTTTTCGCTTTGCTCAGCTCTGTCCACCGCGTCTGCGGTTTTCACTTTGCTCAGCTCTGTCCACCGCGTCTGCGGTTTTCACTTTGCTCAGCTCTGTCCGCCGCGTCTGCGGTTTTCGCTTTGCTCAGCTCTGTCCGCCGCGTCTGCGGTTTTCACTTTGCTCAGCTCTGTCCGCCGCGTCTGCGGTTTTCACTTTGCTCAGCTCTGTCCGCCGCGTCTGCGGTTTTCGCTTTGCTCAGCTCTGTCCGCCGCGTCTGCGGTTTTCACTTTGCTCAGCTCTGTCCACCGCGTCTGCGGTTTTCACTTTGCTCAGCTCTGTCCGCCGCGTCTGCGGTTTTCGCTTTGCTCAGCTCTGTCCGCCGCGTCTGCGGTTTTCGCTTTGCTCAGCTCTGTCCGCCGCGTCTGCGGTTTTCGCTTTGCTCAGCTCTGTCCGCCGCGTCTGCGGTTTTCGCTTTGCTCTGCTCTGTCCACCGCGTCTGCGGTTTTCGCTTTGCTTAGCTCTGTCCACCGCGTCTGCGGTTTCGCTTTGCTCGGCCCTGTCCACCGCGTCTGCGGTTTCGCTTTGCTCGGCCCTGTCCACCGCGTCTGCAGTTTCGAATTTGTCTCCCAGTCTGTACTGGACCCTACCCAGCCTGCGCTCTAGTCTGCTTGTCTCTGTATTCCCCGGTGTGGGTCAACAGCCGTGTCCGGAGTCTGACCTGGAGTAGACCCTGGTTCCTCTGCTCGGTTCCTCTCTGGTGCACTGGCGTCGTATGCCGTCGTGCGACCTTGGTCAGATCGGGCAGATACTTAGTTACGCCCCTCCAGGCACTCTCCGGTTCATGGCACAGTGGAATCACTACATAAACACGCACACGCCAGTCAGTCCGGGCGTGTGCATTACATTGATAATGCCAGTCAGCAGCATTCAAACTGTGATTAACAAATGGAAAATCAAGGGCTCTGTAAAAACCAAACCACGATCAGGTAGACCAACAAAGATTTCGGCCACATCTGCCAGGAAAATTGTTCGGGATGCAAAGAAAAATCCACAAATAACATCAGCTGAATTTCAGGACTCTCTGAAAACTAATGGTGTGGCTGTTTCAAGATGCACAATAATGAGGCACTTGAAGAAAAATGGGCTGCATGGTTGAGTTGCCAGAAGAAAGCCATTACTGCGCAAATGCCACAAAGTATCTCGCCTACAATATGCCAAACAGCACAGAGACAAGCCTCAAAACTTCTGAAACAAGGTAATTTGGAGTGATGAGACCAAAATTGAACTTTTTGGCCACAACCATAAACATTACATTTGGAGAGAGGTCAACAAGGCCTATGATGAACGGAACACCATTCCTACAGTAAAGCACGGAGGTGGATCGCTGATGTTTTGGGGATGTGTGAGTTACAAAGGCACAGGAAACTTGGTAAAAATTGAAGGAAAGATGAATGCAGCACGTTATCAGCAAATGCTGGAGGCAGATTTGCACTCATCAGCCCGGAAGCTGTACATTGGACGTACTTGGACGTTCCAACATGACAATGATCCAAAATACAAGGCCAAGTCGACCTGTCATTGCCTACAGCAGAACAAAGTGAAGGTTCTGGAGTGGCCATCTCAGTCTCCTGACCTCAATATCATTGAGCCACTCTGGGGAGATCTCAAGCGCGCAGTTCATGCTAGACAGCCCAGGAATTTACAGGAACTGGAGGCTTTTTGCCAAGAAGAATGGGCAGCATTACCATCTGAGAAATTAAAGAACCTCATCCACAACTACCACAAAAGACTTCAAGCTGTCATTGATGTTAGAGGGGACAATACAATGTGGCGCCCCTGAGGGTTCGGTCGCCACAGGGGTACTGCACCTCTTTAATGAGGTGTGGTATCTCTCCTTCGAGGTAAGGATTGTGCAACTGTCAGGACCTCACCTCCGCATCCAACACCACACCTCTCCCACCTGAGGGGGGCTTATATGCACCAATGTGCTGCCCCAGCCGGGATAAGTGCAGATGGGGGAACCAAAGTAAGGGGGAACCTAGTAGTGGGTGAGGGTGGAGGACACACTTAGAGGTTACACAACAAAAATTCATATTTAATAAACGGCCATCTTGGGCTTAGGGTCTTTGATTGTGATTCACTGAACGTGGCTTTCTGTGTGAACCTGCAGTTGATGGGGACATGGTCCTCGTGCTCTGGCCTTGAGGCGAGGAGCGGGCAAGAGTTAACTGCTGTCTCTACCCAGTCAAGTTCCCTACCCAAGAAGGCCTGGAGGAGAACGGAGGAGTAAAAGCTCCGCAGGCAAAAGGATCCCAGGGGGATGCAGACGGAGTGGTATACGCCACCTGTCCTCGCTATTCTAGCCTAGTCAGAGGAATTCCTGCTGCAAAAGGGTTACCGGCCCGTGATAGCTGACTTTGTTACTCTATGTCTCAGTCTGAGAAGCCCGGAGGCTCAGTGGATCCCACCAGGTAACGGAGCGGAGTCGCCACCCGTACCCTTGTTCTGTGCATAGACCAGAGGGAGACCCGGCCTTAGTACACGCACCACATACGGACAGGAGAGGACCTAGTGGGAAAGTCTAGGAACACTCTGGTGCAGGGTCCTGACCAAAGCACCTGAACTACCCGGAGGTTGTCGGACCCCCGTTCCTGGTGGCCGCAGCGTGCTGTGAGGAGCAGGGAGAAGCCTTACAGCTGTGCATACTACCGTGAGTAAAGCTTGGAAGACTACCCCTATGGCCTTCGGTTTCTTATTGCAACGCGGCACCGCATCGCACCACATCTCCCACTACGACTCCCATCCTCCAGTTCCCTCTGCCCTGAGGCCCTGCTCCGCCTGTGGGGAGTAGTACCTTCTGCTGCTGCCACTACATCCCGCCTCAGAGGACTGAACGTAGCGCTGGTGGAGGATCAACAGAAACCACAGGTGGCGTAGTCAATACAACCACTCGATTAACACCAACCCTGAAAGCCCATTACACTGTTTTTTAAGTGTGATGGCACTGGGCACTGAACGGGTCCAGGCCACGGCTACATCCCCCAACATCTGACCCGGCTCCGAGTACCCCCATCTTCCCAGTGTGGGCTGCGAGCGTCACACAACACGGTATTAAGAACTGGGGTATGTGAACTTTTGATCAGGGTCATTTGGATGTTTTTGGTCATTAAGATTTAAAAAAGAGAAATCACAGTAGTTTGACAATAATTGGCTTCACCCAACCAATAACCATGAGTGGAGAAAAAGTTTTTTGTTATCATTCATATTCTCTGAAACAAGGCCAAGAAAGGAAAAATTCTGCCGGGGTATGTAATCTTTTGAACACAACTGTAGCTACATGTCTAATGCCCCTTAGCTTCGACATACGGACCAGGAGTCTCTTTTTTGGGCTTCTTATCTGTTTCCTTCATTTTTGAGGAGCCTTGGTTGTGTCTTTTACGCTGCTTACTTTTCAATGTGACTGCTGCTTTCATCTTGCGGAGAGTCGAGGAGATCCTTGCTCTTGTCTTTCATTACTCGGTAGGACTTTTCTCACCACACATTCATTAATCTGCGATTTTGACAGCATTATCTTCTGTTTATCACTCTTCCAAAACTGAAGCTGCCATCTGGTTCTGGTTCCCAGTCTGTATTACTATTCCCCACCTTCTTGTATAGCTGTCATGTTGAGATACTAAGCACAATGCATTGAGGCAGAGTTATTAAGCGAAATAAGCCAGAATTTTGACTCAAATTGCACCAAAAAAACCAAACAACTGGTGACAATTTTATAAAGTGTTTTAGACATTTCTTGTATCTAGAAAAGTGGTTTGGTAACATTTATCAATAGCATGTGTCATTTTTGGGTGTGCAATAGTGATGTAGAGCCAGCCACATGACTTTATTATCCAACATGGGCAATTGTTAAATTGTAGTTCTGTACAGGTTCTTCGCGCCAAAGGGATGAGGACACACCGGAGCTAGACCCTATGTCTAAGGCCCCCTTCACAAGTCCATTTTGTATATCCATATGTGGTCCAGTACTGTTTTTTCCTGTATAGGAATCACCAGGACATGTGAAGGAGGCCTAAGAGTCTTACTCCTCGATGATACATGCGTCCTCGCCTCTAGTGAGCCTTGACCAGTCTTTAGTCCTCTAAGAACAGCAATATTAGGGATGATGGCTGCAGTGCATAATCCCAATCTGTAGCATATGTCTTTTGTGAACGTTGAAACCAAAAATACATACAAAGTGTGAGGGCATCATGTTCTCCTTCAATCTCCATAGAAGAGACAAATTGTGATCATCAGCAGATCAGCTTCATGGCCAGTGAACAATGGTCATAGTGAGTGATTATTGCTGGCCAGACGACCTTCAGCTCATTTTATCTATCATTCTGCCTTTAAAAAAAACAGGTCAAGGTTCAGATAAAAAATCGTACTAATCTCACGTATCAGAGGACAAGACAAAAGGAGGTAACAATGGAGCCAAACATTTCCCAATAGGGTCTATTTCTGATTCACAAATAACCTTGCATCTTTAAGGGATTGACCGGGAAAGGCCCCCAGACATATTAGACTAAAGTCGTCAGAACACGACCAGGTCTAATGACCGGCAGTATTGTCACCAGATGAGTGACCAGTGATGTAATGCAATGATGATGGCTCAAGTCCATCATAACCGCATAATCCGCATATACCTGATACAGAGGATTAATAAAGGGAATGTGTAATCAGTAAATTACCTATTGTTTAAATTACATTATATATATATATATATATATATATATATATATATATATATATATATATATATATATAGTAAGGTGGCTGCCGGACAGGTCGTGGACGGGAGGTATGTGTCCCCGAAGTGCCAAGCTTCAGTGATGTAGGACCCGGAGAAGCCGGCTCCAGCACACATGGTGCTGAGAGGAATTTAATGGGCCCGGATTACAGGGCCGGGTTTTACGAGCAGCTGAAAGAGCTGGGGGGGGGGACAGTTGCTCACTTACCTCCAGTCCAGGTCTTGGAAGGCTGATTTAAGACAGCTGCACCTGTCTCTGTCTGTCTGAGTGTGTTGGGCAAGGTGAGCAGACTTTGCATGAGCTGCTTAGACTCTGCAGGAGGCACTTTGTTTAAATGGCTGAGGCCGTGCTGCATGGACTTGTTATTTTGAGCTTTGTTCTGTTATTCCTTTTTGTGCCAAGAAAAGGCTGTTACTTTTGTTTCCTCACTGGTGTATGGACACTAAATAAACTACCAGTTTGTTCGAACCTGCAGACTGCATCACTGGGTGGAATTATATACTTAACAAAAAAGTGTGAAACAACTGAAAATATGTCTTATATTCTAGGTTCTTCAAAGTAGCCACCTTTTGCTTTGATGACTGCTTTGCACACTCTTGGCATTCTCTTCATGAGCTTCAAGAGGTAGTCACCGGAAATGGTTTTCACTTCACAGGTGTGCCCTGTCAGGTTTAATAAGTGGGATTTCTTGCCTTATAAATGGGGTTGGGACCATCAGTTGTGTTGTGCAGAAGTCAGGTGGATACACAGCTGATAGTCCTACTGAATAGACTGTTAGAATTTGTATTATGGCTAGAAAAAAGCAGCTAAGTAAAGAAAAATGAGTGGCCATCATTACTTTGAGAAATGAAGGTCAGTCAGTCCAAAAAATTGGGAAAACTTTGAAAGTGTCCCCAAGTGCAGTTGCAAAAACCATCAAGCGCTACAAAGAAACTGGCTCACATGAGGACCACCCCAGGAAAGGAAGACCAAGAGTCACCTCTGCTTCTGAGGATAAGTTTATCCGAGTCACCAGCCTCAGAAATCGCAGGTTAACAGCAGCTCAGATTAGAGACCAGGTCAATACCACATAGAGTTCTAGCAGCAGACACATCTCTACAACAACTGTTAAGAGGAGACTTTGTGCAGCAGGCCTTCATGGTAAAATAGCTGCTAGGAAACCACTGCTAAGGACAGGCAACAAGCAGAAGAGACTTGTTTGGGCTAAAGAACACAAGGAATGGACATTAGACCAGTGGAAATCTGTGCTTTGGTCTGATGAGTCCAAATTTGAGATCTTTGGTTCCAACCACCGTGTCTTTGTGTGACGCAGAAAAGGTGAACGGATGGACTCTACATGCTTGGTTCCCACCGTGAAGCATGGAGGAGGAGGTGTGATGGTGTGGGGGTGCTTTGCTGGTGACAGTGTTGGGGATTTATTCAAAATTGAAGGCATACTGAACCAGCATGGCTACCACAGCATCTTGCAGCGGCATGCTATTCCATCTGTAGCACCCTGAGGACTCGGCTGCTACAGGGGTATTACGCCTCAAGCCAGAGGTGTGGTATTCCACTCCCGGGTAAGGATGGAGTGTGGGACTGAGCTCAGATAGCTGCATACACTACATACATCCCATTTCCGGGGGACAGACCGACGGTACTCCCACCAGTATATGTGCAGGTACGACAGTGTCTGTCCCTGGCTGGAGTGGGAGGGGGGTGGAACATCCCAGTAGTGTAGGGGCAGATAGGGGGAGCAGTCTGGGTAAGGCTAGGAGCTCATTGGGTGCTGGTCACCTGAGCTCACACATAGAGGGAGTATATAAGGTGGGCACCATCTTAGATCAGAGTCAGTCTTCTGTAGAGGGTCAGTCAGTCTTCTGTAGAGGGTCAGTCAGTCCTGAGAGAGGTCCAGGAGCGCCTGCAGAGAGAAGAGAGAGAGGAGAAGAGAAGGACCCAGAGGGGGAGAAGAAGGAACCCCAAGAACCCAGTATACAACCAGAAGGGTGAAGGGTTGGCACGCAAGGGAACCGGATCCCAAATTAGTGGAGGAGAGAAACTACCCTCAACTAAGAACCGGAGGCTGCGACATTATACGTGGAGCAGCCCCTCACCAAGTCCACTAAGAAGGCACACCGAGCATAGGGTCAGGGAAGCCAAAGAAGGTTCACCCAACAGGAGACCCGAGGGAGCCGGACATAAGTGGACCCCTGGTGGGAACGGCCAGTAGAGAGGACAGTCAGAAAGGGAGCTCAGGACCACGCTCCAGAATTGCTTGGGGGTTGGCCGAGTCCAGGACCTGGTGGACGCAGCACGGCTCGGGCGGTCACTCAAGGCCAGAGTGACCAACAGAACAGCAGTAAGTAAAAACCCTGAACTGCACAGCCCGACTCTGAGTCTTCTTACCATCCACACTGCACCACCACTACCACCATCCTCTACACCTGACCCCCTGAGGCTATACCCCTCCCGTTGGGGGTTATACTACCACAGCTGCACATATACCACCAGCCTCAGCGGACCCTGCTGCAGCGGCGGCCTTTTGACCGCAAATCAACGGGTGGCGTAGTCGACACTAAGAACAACTAATAACATCTGTAAAGACTGCCACACACTGAGTTTGACACCCTGGGCACGGACCGGGTCGCCGCCACTCGGAGACTACAACCCCCATCAGATCCGGCTCCGGGTAATCCCCAAACAGCACTGGCCCAGGGGGCGCGTCAACTTTGGCGTAGTCGGCAGGATCTCGTGCCCGCAACCACCGGGTACTGCGTGCCTGAAGAAAAGTTCAAATTTACCTCAAGAAGAAGTCTCCCGCCGGTTCCAGAGGG
Organism: Phyllobates terribilis; assembly: GCF_046119375.1. NCBI lineage: Eukaryota > Metazoa > Chordata > Amphibia > Anura > Dendrobatidae > Phyllobates > Phyllobates terribilis. The sequence goes on along the minus strand of NW_027362767.1, from coordinate 235,173,138 downwards.
TCCCCGCCATGGGACGCCATCACGGATCGTTTCCCGCCGGTTGCCCGCCATCTGCAGCTTTTTCCCGCCATCCACAGAGTTTCCTGCCACTGGGAGACGATTCCCGCCATTTCCAGAAGATTTCCCGCCTTGGAAGAGCGGACGCCATTATGGGCGTGCCAGAGGGTGGCAAGAGGTCACCTCCCATCGTGGGCCAGGTAAAGGAATGGCGCCAAAAGCGGAAACCGCCCCCACCAACGGAGACTGTGATGCTAGAGATGTCCATCAGCGTGAGAGAACTGCCCCTGGAACTGACAATCACAAAGTTGCCCCGGGACCACCTTCAATGTGGGCGGAGACAGAACAAGAGAGCGAAGATGGGTGCAGCCTGGAGGAGTCTGGAGAGAGCGCACCCGGAGACAAGAAGTCTGGAGAGGACTCCGGAGAAGTCGTACCCGGAGATGGAAGGAGAGTCAGGCAGCACCGACCCTGTGGTCAGGAGCCTGCTGCAAGCAACAACCCCACTAGGCTTAGTGGAGATCCTGGCACAGCTCCCCCGAGACCGGGAGTGTGCGCAGACCGCGCTGGAGCGCCTCGCATGGAGGATGGCCCAGGTGCAGCGAGAGACGCTGACGGAGTGGAGCCGAGAGATGGCCCTGCAGGCAAGAACCCGCCAGCGAAGCACGCCACCTGAGACGAGGAGACAGACCGCCTCTGAGGATGGTGCAGGAGGAGTGAAGGCCGGAGACGGCGCCGAAGAGGGAGCTGAACAGATGGAGGCAGGTAAAGGGGACGTCACTATCCCGAGCCGAGAAACCGCGTGCCTGCCCCAGCTCCCCGTCGCAGAGCCCGAAATTCCCCCTGCCGTGCCCGTCGCTGCATCGTCACCGCTCCAGACAAGGCCTCAAGCAGAAGCCGCGGCCGCGACCCCTGTGACGTCACGCGCCTCAACCCTGAGCGCGGCAAAGCAGGAAACACCACCGGCCTGGTCGCAAGGTCTAGTACCCCCGGGCGCCGCAGTACCAACAGCGCCCTCTACCTCCACTGAGCCACCGGCCTGGTCGCTGGGCCAAGTAACCCCGGGCGCCGCCGTCTTCACGGTGCCCTTTACGTTCAGGGTACCCCAGGCCTGGTCGCAAGGCCTGGCGAACCCGGGCGCCGCCACCACCACCGCGCCCTCAACATCCACAGCGCCACACCTGGGTGAAGACCTATTTGCCCAGCATACGTGCCCAGATGGGCAGCCCTTTAGATGGCCACCGGAGTACTACCAACTGGAACTCCAAAAAGCAAGGCCCCTGTGCGAGCCCCTGATTCCGGCTCCGAAGCCCATTAAGAGGACCCCGCTCCCGCTGGAAGAAGCGCAGTTCGAGTGGGACCCCACCGGAGGAGACCTCATGGGGTTCACTCAGGAAACTCGGGCAGCCGCAGCGGAGCGTGTGGAGTGCTGCCGCCAGCAGTTGGCAGTCTTCGAGCAAGAACGGAGAGAGAGGCGGGTCCGTGAGCAGCGGCTGCAGGAACAGAGCGCAGGGCAGAAGAGCAGGACCAGGAGAGACCCCCGTGCAGCTCATGGTCCCCGTACCACCGGGACTGTGATTAAGTTTCAATTGCAGCACGGGTGGGGCTTCATCAGGGATCACCACACCCCCGGCGACGTCTTTGTGACCAGAAGAGACGTGGAGTCCCATCTGCCGGAGGGACACAAAGGTCGTGACCTATATGTAGGGGACGAGGTCACGTTCACCCGGCACAAGTGTGCCAAAGGACCCTACGCCCTCCATGTACACCGGCTGACGGAGGAGGAGCTACGGTGTGAAGAGGAGCAAGAGGACCCGGACGGGTCTGAAGGAGGAGCAGGAGTACGCCGTCATTAAAGTACGGTAAAGAGACTGTACATAGTTACCCGTCAGGGTATAAGAACTGTTACTGCTGCTAGTTAAAATATAGTCCCCGTTGGGACCAGCAAATTGAACTGAAACCCGTGTGTCCCTATTCCCACTGACCGAGGACTGAGAGCGGTCATTCCTTTCCTAATACCTGGCCGAGGACTGAGAGCGGCCATATTTCCCCTTGTATATAGTTGCGCTTTTTAAGGCGCCCCCTACTGGTTTTATAGGAAAGCTGTGTTATTCTACAAGAGACTGTCGCACTTTACCCGGTCACAAGTTGCACCGTGGCCGGAGGAACAAGAAAGTTTACAAGAATGTTTATTATGAAAAAGTTTTATGCTGCAGAAATATATATATAATGTTTTATATGTTTATGTTGTTATGAAAAAAATTGTATGTTTATGGATGTTTTATTCTCTTACAGCCCGAGGACGTGCTGTGGTTTACCAGGGGGGAATGTAGCACCCTGAGGACTCGGCTGCTACAGGGGTATTACGCCTCAAGCCAGAGGTGTGGTATTCCACTCCCGGGTAAGGATGGAGTGTGGGACTGAGCTCAGATAGCTGCATACACTACATACATCCCATTTCCGGGGGACAGACCGACGGTACTCCCACCAGTATATGTGCAGGTACGACAGTGTCTGTCCCTGGCTGGAGTGGGAGGGGGGTGGAACATCCCAGTAGTGTAGGGGCAGATAGGGGGAGCAGTCTGGGTAAGGCTAGGAGCTCATTTTGTGCTGGTCACCTGAGCTCACACATAGAGGGAGTATATAAGGTGGGCACCATCTTAGATCAGAGTCAGTCTTCTGTAGAGGGTCAGTCAGTCTTCTGTAGAGGGTCAGTCAGTCCTGAGAGAGGTCCAGGAGCGCCTGCAGAGAGAAGAGAGAGAGGAGAAGAGAAGGACCCAGAGGGGGAGAAGAAGGAACCCCAAGAACCCAGTATACAACCAGAAGGGTGAAGGGTTGGCACACAAGGGAACCGGATCCCAAATTAGTGGAGGAGAGAAACTACCCTCAACTAAGAACCGGAGGCTGCGACATTATACGTGGAGCAGCCCCTCACCAAGTCCACTAAGAAGGCACACCGAGCATAGGGTCAGGGAAGCCAAAGAAGGTTCACCCAACAGGAGACCCGAGGGAGCCGGACATAAGTGGACCCCTGGTGGGAACGGCCAGTAGAGAGGACAGTCAGAAAGGGAGCTCAGGACCACGCTCCAGAATTGCTTGGGGGTTGGCCGAGTCCAGGACCTGGTGGACGCAGCACGGCTCGGGCGGTCACTCAAGGCCAGAGTGACCAACAGAACAGCAGTAAGTAAAAACCCTGAACTGCACAGCCCGACTCTGAGTCTTCTTACCATCCACACTGCACCACCACTACCACCATCCTCTACACCTGACCCCCTGAGGCTATACCCCTCCCGTTGGGGGTTATACTACCACAGCTGCACATATACCACCAGCCTCAGCGGACCCTGCTGCAGCGGCGGCCTTTTGACCGCAAATCAACGGGTGGCGTAGTCGACACTAAGAACAACTAATAACATCTGTAAAGACTGCCACACACTGAGTTTGACACCCTGGGCACGGACCGGGTCGCCGCCACTCGGAGACTACAACCCCCATCAGATCCGGCTCCGGGTAATCCCCAAACAGCACTGGCCCAGGGGGCGCGTCACATCCGGTTTGCGTTTAGTTGGACCATCATTTATTTTTCAACAGGACAATGACCCCAAACACACCTCCAGGCTGTGTAAGGGGTATTTGACCAAGAAGGAAAGTGATGGGGTGCTACGCCAGATGACCTGGCCTCCACAGTCACCAGACCTGAACCCAATCGAGATGGTTTGGGGTGAGCTGGACCGCAGAGTGAAGGCAAAAGGGCCAACAAGTGCTAAGCATCTCTGGGAACTCCTTCAAGATTGTTGGAAGACCATTTCCGGTGACTACCTCTTGAAGCTCATCAAGAGAATGCCAAGAGTGTGCAAAGCAGTCATCAAAGCAAAAGGTGGCTACTTTGAAGAACATATTTTCAGTTGTTTCACACTTTTTTGTTAAGTATATAATTCCAAATATGTTAATTCATAGTTTTGATGCCTTCAGTGTGAATGTACAATTTTCATAGTCATGAAAATATAGAAAAATCTTTAAATGAGAAGGTGTGTCCAAACTTTTGGTCTGTACTGTATATATATATATATATATATAATATATGTCACAGCTCACCTCCTCCCCTCCTCATGTACAATAACTGATAATACCTCTATATACAGTGGATAACACAGGATCCACCATTCACAATAGATGATGTCACAGCTCACCTCCTCCTCCTCCTGTACAATGACTGATAACACCTCTATATACAGTAGATAACACAGGATTTTGCGTGTACAGTGACACAACTTGTTGCTGTGAATGATTAAATTAGCTTTCGAATTTTCAGACTTTTAAAACTTCCCTGTGAACGTCCCCATAGCTCCTCACAGCCCCTCACACTATGTAGCTCCCACGCTCACTCTGCATATTAATGGCCTCCTTTCATGCTAATAAAACACAATGAAAACAATGTTACTCCTAAAATAAACGAAATGACTGATGGGCGATTTTCCTGTTTACATAACATAATGAAAATATCAAGTTGACCCTTCTGAGAGCGATTGTGATGGAAGTCAGCTCTGAGCGTCGATAAACTGGTCACTGTGCATTACAACCAAGGCATGGCCCGAGATCAAATGGAGGAGAAAGGAAGGACAAGAACAAACATCTCACGGCTCCAGGACCAATGCTTTCCAGGTGAAGTATTGCCCAAGTACTACTCTGCCTCCTCCATCTTGCCTTCTTCTAAGAATGTGCCGTGGTGTCATCGTTCCATAGCTATGTGACGGACATGTACCTGACGTCCACAAGTTAAATTATTCAGATCTTTATTTGAAATTGGCACATAGCCTTACAGTAGGTTAATAAACCTTTAGATGGCATTGGCTGGCACCAAAGTTTAACGTGATTGCAGCAGTTTAATATGTTAGTTGCCACTGTCAATTGTGGCAGTGCCACTTAAAAGGTTGAAAATGCGGTATATAGTGATGAGCGAGCACTAAAATGCTCGGGTGCTCGTTGCTTGGGTCGAGCACATTGGAATGCTCGAGTGCTTGGTCCGAGTAATGAGCCCAATGTAAGTCTATGGGAAACTCCGACAGCCGCCCCGGTGGTCTGCAGGGGGCCTAAAAATTGCCCAAATCGATGGGATCAGTGCTCAAATGACATGGGAATAGCATGGGGAAGACCCCTGGAAGCATCTCTGACTCTCAGATCACTGCTGTCAACAACGTGGTCAGAGTATTACACCACTTTTACAAACGCACAATAAAACATACAAAAACTAAACCAAAATGGATTTTCCTCGGAAATATGTTAAGGAACATCCTTTCCAGGGTAATGACTTGTATATAAGGTAAAATAAATAACCAAAAACAAAAATACTCCTCCACACCTTGGGCTATGTTCACAAATAGCATTTTTTATGTGTTTTTGCACTTTTGTATTGCTTTCAATGGTGACAAATGCATGCACCAGGAAATGTCATTTTAACATTTACAACCTTATCTCGCCATGGGGTGTGTGACACATCATCAGACACATCCTGTTTCATTTATGATGGAGGGACTCTGAAAGTCACAAAGACTATTTTTATAGGGCCATCAGGCGGCCCTTACTATTGATAAAGGGCCAGCAGTCGGCCCTCGCTATTGTTAGAGGGCCATCAGCCGGCTATGCTTTGTTGTTCTCATTATTAAGGAGCGGGTCTCCTATACTTTTATAGCATATGCAGTATCGTATTTGTGTCTCCCTCGCCTGTACTCCTTGGTTGTCCAAAGGACTGTGACCTCTGCCGCCAGCTTTTTCACTTGGGAATTTTTTTAATAGTCCCTCAACAAGGGCCTTCTGGTACTGCACCATTTTAGTAGACCTCTCCGCCATGGGAAGGAGAGATAGAAAGTTTCCCTTGTACCATGGGTATAGAAGTGTGACCAAACAATAATTACTGTCGGCCAAAATGCATACAACGCGAGTGTGAGGGGCTCAGGGTGGTAGTGGTGGCAAGGAACTGCTGCTGTGTTCCCACACCCTGGCTCCCTGACAAAGACAAATGTCCCAATTCTCCTGTGCTGTGGTGCATAACACTCACGTTTTGGTCGCAGATCTCTGTTGTCTTCGGTTCTTCCAGGAACCGCCGCACACACATTAGGGGACTTCCACTCCATTTTTTAAAAAATAACTTTCATATCAATCAAAATAATGGGTAAGTAATGGGCAAATACTTTTCCTTCTCCACAGTCTATTGCACAGCACATATTGATGTTCACTGCCCGTTTGTCCTGAGCTGTATCTTCCATAGCTGACCTTTTTGGTCTCTGACACGTCCCGTACTGAGTCCCGTACCGTTTTCTCTGTGTTATTCCCCGTCCGACTTCCCCTTTTGGGAAAATTTTTGAGACAAGCTTCTCTGTGGCCCCTGTGGACCGTAGGTCCCGAACGTCAAGGGGATGTCCGCTTTAGAGTTTCTGATGGACGTTCTTCTGCTGTTGGACAGACAGTGCTCCTGGTGTCCCCTGGACCTCCAACTACTGCTCTGTCACATCTCTCTCTGATTCTAACTCTAACTGTAAGCAGGAAGTGTCCCAGTTCTTCACAGTCCTGCTCCTCCCACACTGGAGCAGCTCCTGAACCCCTTCATTGTTTCCTGACTAATAACTAAATTCTTAATATGCTATAGTGCCCACCTCTGCACTACCCAATTTCTAATCTAACAATCTATCTATACCTGTCCTATACTGCCCCTGTAACTAACACATCAGACAGTATGAAACACTCATATAAACATAAGGTACAACATTATATTCAGATAGGGGAAAGAGGTGCATGACCACTCAGATCACCCTCTTACACGAGGGTCACTGGAAAGGCAGAGGAACATAAAGTCAGCCATGTGTGCCAGACTGCCACCAGGCAAGTCTTCCCTGTCCTGAACAAGAGGACGTCTGTCCATGCTCTCCTCCTCATCCTCCCCATTCTCCCTTTCCACAGGCCATCTACGCTGAACAGACGGTATGAATGTGGTGTGGGTATTACCGTATGTAGCGCTGGAAACCAGCTCCTTTTCCTCCTCATCCTCCTCATTAGAACCCAATCCACGTTTGGATGAGATGAGGCTCGGCTTTGTAGCATCACCCTGTATGGTGCTTTGCTCCATCTCATTGTGCTGTGCTTGCAATGTCTCCTTTTTAATTGAGTGTTTCAGAAGACAGAGAAGCCGGATGGTGACTCTAATTATGGCGTCATCGCCACTCACCATCTTGGTGGAGTCCTCAAAGTTTTGGAGGACAACACAGATGTCTGACATCCATGTCCACTCATCAGTTCTTATGTGGGAGGCTGACCTGAATACCGACGGGCGTGTTGAAGCGGGTACTCAATAACTGCCCTGTGCTGCTCAAAAATCCTTCCCAACATCTGCAAGATTGAGTTCCAACGCGTAGTGACATCACACCAGTCGGTAAGCTGGAAGCTGCAAACGCTGCTGAAGCACGGCGAGGGCGGCGGAAGCTGTAGATGACTTTCGAAAATGGGCACACATGCGGCGTACTTTGACAAGCAGCTCAGGCAGATCCGGGTAGGTTATGAGAAACCGCTGAATCACTAGGTTGAGCATATGGGCCAGGCATGGTACGTTTGTGAGGTTGCCTAGCTTCAGAGCCGCCATCAGGTTCCGGCCATTATCACACATGACCATGCTTAGCTGTAGGTTCAGCAGTGACAGACATAGATCTGCCTGCTCTGTTACAGCTGTTAACAACTCTTCAAAGGTGTGCGGTTTGTCACCTAAGAATATTAGCTTCAGCAGTGACTGTTGCTGCTTGGCCAAGACAGTGCTGCAGTGTTTTCCAGCTTATGACTAATGGAGGCTGAGGAGGAGGAGGTGCAGGAGCTGTAGAATGTGGGGGCAAGCCTGATTGACCCAGGGCCCGCAATGTTCGGCGTCGGGAGTACGTGTTCCGTCCCAAGGTCCGACTGGGTCCCGGCTTCCACTATATTAACCCAGTGATGATGTACCGTCCCTGGCCACAAGAATTTGTCCATGTGTTCATGGTTAGGTGAATTGCAAAAAGAACTTCGGCACTCCATACATGAAAATATAAGAAATATTGTATCTAGACTAATGTCACTTTGAAAAATGAAGGTTTTTTGCGCATAATTTGGCCAATTTATGTGTGCCCATCAACCACGACAAGGTCACCTTCGTATGATGGGAAACTACGCTACGCTACCACTGGATATGCCACTCTTGGGCTGTAAGCCTGTATGGACAATATGTCTTTGCTTGGGCTTTTAACCTACAATGTATGGGCTGGTAGAGCTAGTTAAAACCACCTGTGACTGAATGGGAGGGACACATGGTCAGAAAAAAGGCTGTCAAACTTCTAATAGTGTGAACACGTACCTGCTGCAATGCTCCAGGAGCGGGATCCCAAAAATGATTAATAGAAAAAAGAGAGGGGTCGCTCACTGGTCTATTCGGGTGCTCTGAAGAAAAGAGTAATATCAATTGCAAAAAGAACTTCGGCACTCCATACATGAAAATATAAGAAATATTGTATCTAGACTAATGTCACTTTGAAAAATGAAGGTTTTTTGCGCATAATTTGGCCAATTTATGTGTGCCCATCAACCACGACAAGGTCACCTTCGTATGATGGGAAACTACGCTACGCTACCACTGGACACGCCACTCTTGGGCTGTAAGCCTGTATGGACAATATGTCTTTGCTTGGGCTTTTAACCTACAATGTATGGGCTGGTAGAGCTAGTTAAAACCACCTGTGACTGAATGGGAGGGACACATGGTCAGAAAAAAGGCTGTCAAACTTCTAATAGTGTGAACACGTACCTGCTGCAATGCTCCAGGAGCGGGATCCCAAAAATGATGTCCATACAGGCTTACAGCCCAAGAGTGGCATATCCAGTGGTAGCGTAGCGTAGTTTCCCATCATACGAAGGTGACCTTGTCGTGGTTGATGGGCACACATAAATTGGCCAAATTATGCGCAAAAAACCTTCATTTTTCAAAGTGACATTAGTCTAGATACAATATTTCTTATATTTTCATGTATGGAGTGCCGAAGTTCTTTTTGCAATTGATATTACTCTTTTCTTCAGAGCACCCGAATAGACCAGTGAGCGACCCCTCTCTTTTTTCTATTAATCATTTTTGGGATCCCGCTCCTGGAGCATTGCAGCAGGTACGTGTTCACACTATTAGAAGTTTGACAGCCTTTTTTCTGACCATGTGTCCCTCCCATTCAGTCACAGGTGGTTTTAACTAGCTCTACCAGCCCATACATTGTAGGTTAAAAGCCCAAGCAAAGACATATTGTCCATACAGGCTTACAGCCCAAGAGTGGCATATCCAGTGGTAGCGTAGCGTAGTTTCCCATCATACGAAGGTGACCTTGTCGTGGTTGATGGGCACACATAAATTGGCCAAATTATGCGCAAAAAACCTTCATTTTTCAAAGTGACATTAGTCTAGATACAATATTTCTTATATTTTCATGTATGGAGTGCCGAAGTTCTTTTTGCAATTGATATTACTCTTTTCTTCAGAGCACCCGAATAGACCAGTGAGCGACCCCTCTCTTTTTTCTATTATTCATGGTTAGGTGGATCTTCTCAGTAACTGTGTTGTTGATGGCACAGCTAATGTTGTGGGACACGTGCTTGTGTAATGCGGGGACGGCACACCGGGAGAAATATTGGTGGCTGGGGACCGAGTACTAAAGGACGGCTGCCACCATCCGTCTCCACAAGCTTAAAAGGCAACATTTCAAGTGCAAGCATTTGAGAAATGTGTGCGTTTAGTAGTGTGGCCTGTGGGGCGTTGGCTGTTTATTGGTGCTTGCGTTCCAAGGACCGTGGTAGGGACAACTGAATGCTGCACTGGATCAAGGACGTGGACAGTGACGGTGATGGTTGCAAGTATGCAGCGACAGGTGCAAGGTGGGAGGCATCTTCACCTGCGCCATGGACAGGGGATTGGCATGCACGCAAAACAGCGTAATAGGCAGTGGTGTCACCCGCAGACACTGTTTCTGGATCCTGGCGTTTGGCCACCTAGTCGTGTGCTTTGCTGTCATGTGCCTGAGCATGCTGGTGGTGGTTAGGCTGGTAGTTTTGCTGCCCCTGTGGATGCACAGACGGCCACACACTGGACCTCATCTTCACCCGCCTCTGTTCCCTATCTAACCTCTCTAACTCACCTCTCCCTCTCTCTGACCACAACCTACTTACATTCTCCACCCTCTCCTCTCCAGGGCAACAATCCCCACTCCACAAACTTGCATACCCTCGCAGAAATCTCAAACACCTAGACCTACACTCACTCTCTGAATCCCTTCTCCCTCTTACAGACATTAGTTCCTTACATGATGCAGATGCTGCTGCCACTTTATACAACACCACAACAGCTGCAGCTCTCGATTCAGTCGCCCCCCTCACACATACCAAAGCTCGCACAATCAACAGACAACCCTGGCACACCAGCCTAACTAAAGAACTGTGACGGGCCTCCAGGGTGGCTGAGCATAGATGGAAAAGGTCCCACTCAAATGAGCACTTCATCGCATTCAAACAGTCCCTCACTACCTTCAAGTCCACACTCACTGCAGCAAAACAAACATACTTCTCATCTCTTATATCATCCCTGTCTCACAACCCCAAACAACTATTCAACACCTTCAATTATCTCCTCCGTCCCCCAGTGCCTCCTCCCTCTCCTCTTATTTCAGCCGAAGACTTTGCCTCATTCTTCAAGCAGAAGATTGACACCATGAGACAAAGCTTTTGCCTAAAGCCCCCACAGCCCCTCCCCCACCTACTCAACCCTCCTCCTCCAAAACCACATTCTCCACCATTACGGAAGATCAACTTTCCTCTTTATTCTCCAAATCACACCTCACCACCTGTAAACTTGACCCAATCCTGTCCCACCTCATCCCAAACCTTACCACTATCTTCATTCCACCCCTAGCCCACCTCTTCAACCTGTCACTAACAACTGGTGTCTTCCCCTCATGCGTCAAACATGCCTCAATCACACCAATCCTCAAAAAGCCCTCCCTTGACCCATCCTCTCTATCTAACTATCGCGCCATATCAATTTTCCCCTATGCCTCAAAACTACTGGAACAACAATTCCATTCTGAGCTGTCCTCCCACCTCTCCTCCTGCTCCCTCTTTGACTGCCTACAATCTGGTTTCCGACCGCACCATTCTACTGAAACTGCACTGACTAAAGTCACCAACGACCTACTAACCGCCAAATCTAAGGGACACTACTCTGTCCTCCTCCTCCTAGACCTGTCATCTGCCTTCGACACAGTGGACCATTCCCTCTTGCTACAAACTCTCTCATCTCTTGGCATCACTGACTTGGCCCTATCCTGGATCTCTTCATACCTAACAGACAGGACATTCAGTGTCTCCCACTCACAGACCACCTCCTCATCTCGCCCCCTATCTGTCGGTGTCCCCCAAGGTTCAGTTCTAGGACCCCTGCTCTTCTCCATCTACACCTTAGGCCTGGGACAGCTCATAGAGTCTCATGGCTTTCATTATCACCTCTATGCTGATGACACACAGATCTACCTCTCTGGACCCGATATCACCTCCTTACTAACCAAAATCCCACAATGTCTGTCTGCTATTTCATCCTTCTTCTTTGCTAGATTTCTAAAACTTAACATGGACAAAACAGAATTCATCCTCTTTCTGCCATCTCATTCACCCCCCCCAACTGACCTATCTATCAACGTCAATGGCTGCCCACTCTCCCCAGTCCCTCAGGCTCACTGCCTTGGGGTAACCCTGGACTCTGAACTCCCCTTCAAACCACATATCCAAGCCCTTTCCACTTCCTGCCGGCTCCAACTCAAAAATATCTCCCGGATCCGCACATTCCTCAACCATGAATCTGCAAAAACACTAGTGCACGCCCTCATCATCTCCCGCCTTGACTACTGCAACCTCCTGCTCTGTGGTCTCCCTTCCAACACTCTCACACCCCTCCAATCCATCCTAAACTCTGATGCCCGACTAATCCACCTGTCCCCCCGCTATTCCCCGGCCTCTGCTCTCTGTCAATCTCTTCACTGGCTCCCCATTCAGAGACTCAAGTTCTAAACCCTAACCATGACATACAAAGCCATTCACAACCTGTCTCCTCCATATATCTCTGACCTAGTCTCCCACTACATACCCGCACGCAACCTCCGATCCTCACAAGATCTCCTTCTCTACTCCCCTCTAATCTCCTCCTCCCACAATCGCATACAAGATTTCTCTCGTGCTTCCCCCCTACTCTGGAACTCTCTACCCCAACACATCAGACTCTCGTCGACCGTGGAAACCTTCAAAAAAAGCCTGAAGACCCACCTCTTCCGACAAGCCTACAACCTGCAGTAACCACCACTCCACCAATACCGCTGCATGACCAGCTCTGCCCTCACCTACTGTATCCTCACCCATCCCTTGTAGACTGTGAGCCCTCACGGGCATGGTCCTCGCTCCTCCTGTACCAGTCGCCGTCACATTGTGTTCAAGATTATTGTAATTGTTCTTGTATGTATACCCCTTTTTCACATGTAAAGTGCCATGGAATAAATGGCGCTATAATAATAAATAATAATAATAATAATAATAATGCTGGCCTGGCAGATGTTGCAAATGGCCTTTTTGGGGTTATCTGGACAGTCTTTAAAAAAAGAACCAGACTCTGGAAGACCTAACAGTTGGACTGGAAACTTCCATCGTGTTGGTGTTCCGGGGGTCAGTTGACCGCCTTGTGTCTATGGCCACCCCACTGCTTGCTCCTGCCTGTAGTGATGCTATGCCTCCCTCCCCCTCTGCGCTGCTGTAAATTCGATATATGTCACCTTGCCAGGTTGGGTCAGTAACTTCATCGTCCACCACCTTGTCTTCCACTTCCACACCCTGGTTCTTCTGACTTTCTTGCAATTGTGTCTCATCATCATCCACCTCTTGCGACAGCATTTCCCACCATTGCCTTCGTGTGACCATGGCTACTCAAATATTTGGGCATCGCTACATGCGTTCTCCTCTTGTCCCGCTTGAAGCTGGCCAGGCGAGAGGCCCGAATCTATAAATGGAAAAGTGAACAGCTCTTCGGAGTTTCCAAGTGTTGGATCAGTTGTCTCCGGGCACTCAGCATGTTACATCTTCTCTTTGAAAGACGGTTTGTGCATAGCTGCACGGAATAAGTTGATGGACCAGAATAAACTGGATGAACTTGAGTAGTGTTTCATCTGTAATATATTATATATTGCAAATCCACAAGAGAAAAACCTGAATCCCTCCCAGACCAATACGGGGCCCCTTTAATGGTCCAGCAGGACATATGCTGCCTCTGCTGCTCGGTAGATCTCAATCTTTCATGTGTTCCGGTTTTGCTGCCTGGAATTTTGCAATATTTTAATGCCATTTTCTTATAATTCAGATGCCCAGTATATTCAGATTTATAGAAGTGGATTGGATTCTTAGAGTTATTTTATAGTACTTGACATAAGAAAAAAATAATAGATTTGTCTTCAGATGCAACGAATGTCAGGTCACGGGTTAGATTACATATTGGCTATTATATAAGACGTAATATGATGTTGCTGCTGGCAGGAAGGCTGGTTGGAAGATATATGAAAGCCAATTTAAGATTTGGTTGACGCAATTATATAATGAGATGCAAAAAAACTTATGGCGACGAGCGGGATGAAGAGCATGGGTCAGGCTTAGATTAGAAAGGAATAAAGTAAAGCAAATTTACTGGTGGAACTCTTGGCCTTTCCCATGTTGGTAGTTGTAATTTTGTGCAGCATCAACTTGTGCAAGCAACTTGGCAGGAAGGTACTTAATGAGAAACTAAACTTTTTTTTTTTAACTTTTGCAATATGCTCCATTAACTTATTTTGCTTCCATGATGAAAGAGCTGTTTTATCTGACTTGTTCATGCACTTACAGCTGCTGTTTTATACAGCAGGCTTAGTAAATATCTGTACTCGTGTGTCAGCCTCTCTGATCCACTTCCTTATGCTCAGACAGGGACAAACTTTGCAAATATTGCAGCACGGTGGCTCAGTAGTTAACACTGCAGCCTTGCAGCGCTGGGGTCCTGGGTTCAAATCCCACCAAGGACAACATCTGCAAGGAGTTTGTATGTTCTCCTTGTGTTTGCATGGGTTTCCTCCAGGTTCTCCAGTTTCCTCCCACACTCCAAAGACATACTGCTAGGGAATGTAGATTATGAGCCCCAATGGGGACAGTGTCCATAATGTCTGTAAAATGGTCTCAATTGTAAATAATATGGTGGAATATGTTGGCGCTATATAAGTAAAAAGATTATTATTATTATAAATATTGTCTGAGCATGAGGTAGGTGAGTAGAGAAGCTTCCACTGGAGTATGATATTTCCTAGACCTGCAGTTAAAAACAGCTGCTCTAACTGCATGAACAAGGCAGATAAAACAGCGCTTTCAGCATTAAGTTTGGGAGAAAAGGAAGCAAGATAAGATAATGGAGTACATTACAAAGATTCATAACTTTGCAAAGAGTGATCAATAATTAAATAATAAAAAAACTAAAAGCTTATCTACTCAGAGAGTTGCAAGATATGTAGAGGCTCTACACGGGTACAGATTCTTGGCAGTTCTGTTGTAACTGGTACAAATTCAGCCAGATAATCTCAGTCTGGTACAGAATATATGTTTTTAGCAGAGGGCAATAAGAGACATTCTCTAAGGCCACAGCCCCATTATCAGTATTTGATCAGTATTCGGTCAGTATTTTTTCTCCGCAGTGGGAGCTAAAACCAGGTGAGAAACAATCAGAGCAAAGGTATAATAGAAACAAGTCACCAATTCTGCATTTATCACCCACTCCTGGTTTTGGACCCCACTTCTGAGAAAAAATACTGACCGAATGCTGACCAAATACTGATAGTGGAGCTGTGGCCTTAGCTTGAGGATTTTTATAGGTTGGCACCCCCTTTAACCTCTGTCCAGGCCAATTTTCATTTTTGGGTTTTCATTCTTTACTCCTCTTTATCAAGATATATATATATAATTTTTCCATCAATATAGCCATATGAGGACTTGTTTACTGAGTGACAAGTTTTACTTTTGTACTGAAAAATGTAAAAAATTCCAAGTGGAATGAAATGAAAAAAAAAAAAACATGCAATTCCAACATTATTTTTTGGCTTTCAATTTTTTTGTAGTTCAGTGTAGTGTAAAAGTGACCTGGCAACACTATTCTCCATGTCAGTATGATTACGGTAATAGCTTGTATCGATTTTTTTTTACATATTAGTGGTTTCAAATAAATCCAGAACTTTGTACATAGATTATTTTGCTCGTGTCGCTATTTTTGGAGACCCGTGCCTTTTTTTTTTTGATGAGCGAGGACTCGTTTTTTGCATGCCGAGCCTTAGTTTTTACTGCCATCATGTTGGGGTATGTACAATGTTTTAATTGCTTTTTATTATATTTGTTTGGGAGAGGTGCAGCATTTTGGTTGGCTTTTAATTTTATGGCATTTACCTGATGGGTTAAATAATGTTATATTTTGATACATCAGACTTTTATGGACTCAGTGATTCCAAATATGTTTATTTTTTTTCATTTCTTTATTTTTTTTTTGGACAAAAGGGAGGAGGGGGATTTAAAATTTTACTTATTTTATTTTTTAAAAAAACTTTTCTACATTACATTTTACTTGTTTTTAGTCATCCTATCCTTGAGCCTGCAATACATGCTGAAAATAAGATCTCCTATGAAGCCCATCCACAAGCCTAGATGTGGTCTAGATGTAGACTCCCCTGATATGGCAACCCAACGGTACTCCAGAAATTAGTTGTTGGGGGGACCAAAAGGCACCAGAAAGTTTCCTTCTTAGATTGCAACTTTTTAATGACTCTATTAGAGACTAACACTGGAGTTTAAATGGCTAGACAGATATATAACATATATATACCATGTGGTTTCGATGCTTGATTTCTCAGCGATGGCACACCGGATTACTACTAAACAGGTATTATACTTCCAGCGGATATGCTATGAATATTTAACATGGGAATACCCCTTTAAACTGTTGCGTTTAGTCTTAGATTTGAGCTACGGCTTGAAGCATTACGTTATAATTAGCAGAGCACTCTCCAAGCACAAGAAGGAATAGGCATGGTGAGTCTTGATTGATGGCGGAACCAGGGGATATCCTTAACAAGAAACACTTGGCTTATCTCTTTTTTTTCTGCCAGATGTGGTAATACATTAGCATTGAGACAACAATCTGTAACCCACAGCATAAGCAAGGTCACATAGCAGAAAAAGAGTCCTAACATATGAACCTCTTTCTTATACTATTTATACTTCCCTTATAATTGTGGCAGTACAGTCCAGCATCCTGTAAGGAAAAAGTTTATAGTGCATTTTAGGTCTTGTGGTTTGGAGTCCTCCGATGTAATCCATTTAATACTCCACTAAAAACATGAAGAAAATCTTTGATCTTTACTTTAAAGGCCAATCCTAAGTATGCAGTGTCTGGTCCAATCAACAATGAAGCACAATCCTAGGTAGCAGTTTGGAGGCCAAAAAGAAGTAGTTTCTGGGGTTCATAATGGTTGTCACTTTGTTTCCCTGCTTGGGGTTAAGATGGTATGAGGTACCATTACAGTTAGAATATGGGTCACTTTCTCTACTAATCTGATGTAGGTAAAAATATGATTTTGGTGGTGTTGGGGGGGCTTTCTACAGTTTGTCCATTGGCAATTTTCTAATCCCACGCATACTCTCATCAAGTGTGCACAGGTCTGAAAACAGTTTAGTCCAAAATACCCTTGATTATGCACCTCATGTAAAATATGATGTAGAAATGCATTGGGCATTAATTATTGACATATGTCTGGGCTTTGTAAATGCCATAGGTAAAGCAGGTATAGTGTGGACTCACAATGCAGAATGAAAGGAGCATGGATGGGGCTCAGTAAAAAGAGGGGGCAGTGTGGAGGGGGCTCAGAATGGAGAGTGAAAGCAGTATGGAGGCAGCTCAGTATGAAAAGGGCAGAATGGAGGGGGCTCAGTATGGAGAGGGGAAAGTGTGAGGAGGGGGTTTAGAAGGCAGAGTGATGGCAGCATGGAAGTGGCTCAGCATGTAGAAGAAACAGTGTGAGGAGAGGGCTCAGTATGGAGAAAGGGCATCATGGCGGGACCTCAGTACGTAGAAGAGGCAGTTTGTGAGGAAAGGGCTCAGTGTGAAGAAGAGACAGTGTGAGGAGGGAGCTCAGCATGGAGAGAGGGCAGCATGGAGGGAGCTCAGTATAGAGAGGGGGCAGAATGGAGGGGCTCCGTATGGAGAAGAAGCAGAATGAACAGTATGCAGTATGGAGAGGGTACAGACTGGAACAAACTCAGTATGGAGAGGGGGCAGCATGGAGGGGCCTTAGTATAGAGAGGGGATAGAGTGGATATGCCTCAGTTTGGAGTGGGAGAAGCATAAAGGGATAGCAGTATGGAGAGAGTGCAGCATGGAGGGGGCTCATTATGGAGAGATGGAGAAGGGCAGTGTAAGGAAGAGGCTCAATATGGGGAAGGGGCAGAATGGAGGGGGCTTAGGAAGGATGGAAATAGGGCAGCATGGATGGGACTAGTATGAAGAGAAGGCAGAGTGAGGGGAACAGAGTAAAGAGGGAAACAGTATAGAGGATATCATGTAGGGGGACAGCATTGAGAGGGGGCAGCAGGTGGAACAGTGTGAAGAGGTGGCACGATATTGATAGGGGACAGTGTGGAGGTAATAGTTAATAAGTGCAGACAGTGTGGTGGTTATAGTTCATGAGGGAGGACAGTGTGGTGGATATAATTCATATGGGAGGACATTGTGGCAATTATACTGCATAAAGGGGACTGTGTGGCGGACATAGTACATAAGAGAGGATGGTGTGACACTCATAGTACATGAGGTATGGTGGTATAAAAGCAGTATTTTAAAGGAGAGGATAGTGACCCTGCCATATATCACAAGGGACACTGTGGGAGTCACACTCTGTGCAGAAAGTACAGTGAGGGGCAATTATTTATACAAGGGCACAGTGTAGGGCTTATTTAGGGCATGGCATGGGCTGATATTTTTATGTAGGGGGCATTATAATGACACTGTTTGTGGATGTGCTGTAGAAGGCTGGAGAAAAGGAAAGTCTGTATAGACGAGCTGAGGCTGTGAAAAATTACCCTGGTGTCAGAACCAGATGAAGAAAGGGATGAGAAGAACTTAAAATCAGAGCAGATGTCCCTTATAAGGTACCTGGATCTAAGGGTGCATTTACACTGGCTAATTACCTTTAAGCGACCCTTGACTGATTATATGATGCCGGTCAGCAGTTGTTTATTGGAATATTTAGATATGCCAACAGCACTATCATGTGCACAGAACGGTTGTTAACTAGGGATGAGCGGACCCGTGGAAGTTCGAGTTCAGCTGGTTCAGCCGGTTCGGTCGAACTTGAGTCCAAAGTTCGGTTTGGGTACCAGAGCTTGACCCAAGCTTGAACCCGGACCTGTAACCTATATAAGTCAATGGAGAACTTTGGTGCTGTAAATGGCTGTAAAATGACTGTAGTAAGAGTTAGGGGGCTGAAAAAGGAAGCAAAATGGGGGTAAGAGCAGTTCAATTGCCCTGCAAACAAATGTAGATAGGAAAATGACTTAAAATAACAGAATAAAAAAGTAAAAATAATCTTGAACCAGAAGGCAGAGGTCCAAGTGGAGGAGTGGAGGAGTGCCTTAGTGTGTATTTTTACTGTACTTGTTAATACATAAATGAAAAAAACGATGTGGGGTCTCTTCTATTTTTAATCACCAGCCAAGGGAAAGCAGACAGCTGTGAGCTAGTCTTATTATGCTGAGAAGGGGCCAATATCCATGGACCTTCCCAGCCTATTAATAACAGCCCCCAGCTGTCTGCTTTGTCTTTCCTGGTTATTAAAAATGTGAGGACCGTAAAGAAAATGATGTGTAGTTCCCCCTATTTTTAATAACCCGCTAAGGCAAACAGACAGCTGGGGGCTGATATTAATAGACTGGGAAGGTTCATGGATATTGGTCCCTTCCAGGCTTAATAAGACCAGCCTTAACTTAACCCAGAAATGGCGCTTCCATTAGATGCACCAATTCTGGCGCTTAGCCTCGGCTTTTCCCGATTTCCCTGATACGTTGGCAATCGGGGGAATGGTTTTGTGGTTGATGTCAGCTGTGTAATGTCTGCTGACATCAAGGGGTGGGGGTTAGTAATGTAGAAGCGTCTATCAGACACCCCCATTACTATCCCCAAAGTCAAAAGAAAGAAACACACCAAAGTCCTTTATTTATAAAAAGCACTCCCTGGCAATTTCTCTCTTTCCCCCATTTATTACCATAGAAAAAAATCCACAGGTTCCTCCATAATTCAAATGGAGGTTTCGCAATGATCCCCCTCTTCTTCATCCAGTCTATGGAGGTCCATTCAGAGAACAAAGCTCCATACACAGGAGCAGCAGCCGCTGCTGGTTCTCAAGCTGTACTCCGCGAGACCCGGCCACTGTGAACTGAGGTGACGTCAGTAAGGTTACCTCAGTTCACAGGCGCCAGTTCCGTCACATTCAGCTAACATTAGACTAATGTGTATGGGGGCCTTAACTAGTTGTACTATCTAAAGTAGGGCTGGGTATATGGGCCGCACATGGAAAAAATTTGAATTTGGGGGGCCGCATTCTTTGAAGGTCAAAGTGACAATTTTAGTGATACCATTTTTTTTTGTATACACCGTTTGAACATTTTGCTGTGTTTATTTTATTTATAGCTTGGGTCGTTATGGATGTGGCAATAATAAATGTGTACTTTTTGTGTTTAGTTTATATACAGTACAGACCAAACTTTTGGACACACCTTCTCATTTAAAGATTTTTCTGTATTTTCATGACTATGAAAATTGTACATTCACACTGAAGGCATCAAAACTATGAATTAACACATGTGGAATTATATACTTAACAAAAAAGTGTGAAACAACTGAAAATATGTCTTATATTCTAGGTTCTTCAAAGTAGCCACCTTTTGCTTTGATGACTGCTTTGCACACTCTTGGCATTCTCTTGATGAGCTTCAAGAAGTAGTCAACGGAAATGGTTTTCACTTCACAGGTGTGCCCTGTCAGGTTTAATAAGTGGGATTTCTTGCCTTATAAATGGGGTTGGGACCATCAGTTGTGTTGTGCAGAAGTCAGGTGGATACACAGCTGATAGTCCTACTGAATAGACTGTTAGAATTTGTATTATGGCAAGAAAAAAGCAGCTAAGTAAAGAAAAACGAGTGGCCATCATTACTTTAAGAAATGAAGGTCAGTCAGTCCGAAAAACTGGGCAAACTTTGAAAGTGACCCCAAGTGCAGTTGCAAAAACCATCAAGCGCTACAAAGAAACTGGCTCACATGAGGACCACCCCAGGAAAGGAAGACCAAGAGTCACCTCTGCTTCTGAGGATGAGTTTATCTGAGTCACCAGCCTCAGAAATCTTAGGTTAACTGCAGCTCAGATTAGAGACCACACAGAGTTCTAGCAGCAGACACATCTCTACAACAACTGTTAAGAGGAGACTTTGTGCAGCAGGCCTTCATGGTAAAAAAAGCTGCTAGGAAACCACTGCTAAGGACTGGCAACAAGCAGAAGAGACTTGTTTGGACTAAAGAACACGAGGAATGGACATTAGACCAGTGGAAATCTGTGCTTTTGTCTGATGAGTCCAAATTTGAGATCTTTGGTTCCAACCACCGTGTCTTTGTGCGATGCAGAAAAGGTGAACGGATGGACTCTACATGCCTGGTTCCCACCGTGAAGCATGGAGACCGGCTCTCTGCACAGCAATACCAATGCCAATCAGAGGCCAGCAGCTGACATCTGCGCATGGCAGTGACGTCATATGCCGCTGCGCTGGGACGCAGATATCAGCTGCTGGCCTCTGATTGGCCGGAGGCTGGCATTGGAATTGCTGTGAAGAGAGCCGGTCTCTATGCAGTGCGCGGCAATGCAGCGCTGCTGTCTGCAGCTCCTCCTGGACCAGGTCGGGATCGTCAAGGGGTCTGTGCCTGCGGGCCGCATAAAGCAGCCTCAGGGGCCGCATGCGGCCCGCGGACCACGTGTTTGAGATCTCTGAACTAAAGGGTATGGGTACTTTTAATCTGAGTAACCAGTAGGGACTGTGGCCACTTAAAGTGACTAGGGAAGCATGAAGCAAAATATAGCCCTTACTATCACTGCAACTCTTTTTTTCTGTTTTAACCTGATAGGATCATTTTAGACAAACAGCTTAGATTTATTCTCAGGCAGTGAATAATTGCTATATTCAAATGGAAAGCTCAATATTGTAGTCATCAGTCATCTTCCTGCAGAAGATGTAAGATTATTGTCATTCAATCATTTCTCCTCCTTCTTGCAGTCAGCTTAAGCTTGTACACCACCTGTGACATGCATGCTTCTGCATAGGCGCATGCTGCTGCATAGGCGCATGTTGCGGCATAGGCGCATGCTGCTGCATAGGCGCAGGCTGCCTCCTGTCCTGTGCATTTGACCTGTATCTGTAGCTACCCAGAATTCTGCTTACAAATATGAAAGGATTTATAGAAATATAGCTTTTGAGAAATGTGATCTGTAGTGATGAGCGAACGTGCTCTCGGATAAGGGGTTATCCGAGCACGCTGGGGTGCTAAACGAGTATCTTCGGCCTGCTCGCAAAATAGGTTTGCATCGCTGTTAGACAGCACATGCAGTTTGTCAGGCAATACCTGCATGTATCACGGCCGTCAAATCATGCGGCCACGGTGACGCAAACCTATTTTGCGAGCACGCCGAAGATACTCGGTTAGCACCCGAGCGTGCTCGGATAACCCCTTATCCGAGCACGTTCGCTCATCACTAGTGATCTGGTCTACCTCTTTGACAAGGTCTACCTCTTGGACAAACGTTGTTTCATCTATTACTTACAGGCAATGATACCTACAGTTGGATTATTCACTTCTACAAATCAAGTTAGACATGGTTTAAGAGAAAGTTGAAGAACAATGTTGTCCAGATTAGGGAGTGTTGGGTATGATCTTCTGTGTCTGTTGGAGAATCCTTCTAAGTAATATATATTTATATAATATTTTCTCCATTGTTGTATTTGTACTATACAGACTCGAAGTGACCACCAACTTCCAGCTACATTTACTAGAATATTTATTGAGGGGCATTTACAAAGGTCAACCACTTGTGATATCACAGTAGGGTTAGCATCACCTCTGGAACTGGTTTTGCTGTAAGATTCAGTGCTTGTAATCTATTCTGTCTCACACAGATACCCACATGTAATTTAATGTCAACCACATGCACCGCTTCTCAAAGCTAAACTAATGCTACCATCATAAGATCCTTGGCAGGTATCTCCTACAGGGTATGAGTAGGACTGATAGTCGGCAGTCTTCGAAGCCTGGTGGGGTCAGTTTGAGGAATCTAGAGTATGAAATTCTTATTTCTCATAGGGGAATTAAGTTGTAATGAAAACTGAAAACTTAGTAACAGGCGTTAGACTCAAATATTGAGTTCTATTATTTCCATATTATACAATATTTATTGAAATATGTCATATGAACATTTAGAAAGTTGTCTTTTAGAATATTCTAAATATGCAAACAATAGCAAAATCATAAGAATAATGTATCTTACACAACTCCTAAATAGGACATCTAATTGGAATACAGAAAGACACAGAATAAAAAAACAGATACAATTTGTACCAAAAGTAACTCCTGACACTACAGCTCCGCATCTCTAGAAACAATATCATCCGAACTAAAAAAATAACACATAAAAGAATAAAAGAGATTGTGAGTAGTGTTGAGCCACCCCCGTAGTGTTCGAGTTCGGTTCGGTTCGTCGAACACCCGTGTGTTCGCTGAACTGTTCGTCGAACTGTTCGTCGAACACCTTCGAACACCGTTAAAACCAATGGCAGGCAAACAAAAACACATAGAAACACATAGAAAACACCTTCAAAGGTGTCCAAAAGCTGACAAACTGCTCAGAAGACACAACTAACACATGGAAAAGTGACAAGTACATATAGTCATGCGAAAAGAAAAGAGGTGGAGGAGTAAAAGGAGGGGGAGACACAGATATAGGCATGTCATGCCCTTCTAAAATCCAAAAAGTGAGAAGCCGACACGTTCAGTCCGCTCCTGCCCGTGCCACCTCCGTGTCGCCGGGTTTGTGCCAGAGCCGCGGTGAACCCTGATGGCCAGCCCCCCTCTCCCAATACTGGTGCCTGTCCGCTGGTGGGTCGAGCGAGCCCCCCTGTGGTGGAGGCAGCTCTAAGCTTTTTAATTTAAATTGTCTCTCTAATTTGAATGAATACACTTTAAATCCATTTACAAGGATCTATTGGAGGGCAAGTCTCATGCCAGCAGCCGCGTAATTCCAGCTCCAGTAGCGTCCACTAAAGCTGCTGCAGTTAAAAAGCTTTTATAAGGATCGAGCTCGGCTGTCCACCGCAAGGCATCCTACTGCCAGTCCCAGCCCCTATGCCTTGGGGTGCCTCCTGATGCTCTTCACTGAGTATCCCGTGGTCCCGAAGCATTTCCTTTGAAAAAATTAAGTGTCCAAACTACAGGTGGTGTAGCTTGCTTAACAGCCGGGATAATCCGCTGACTAGCAGACACTGCTACTAGGCACAAAGTATTTCCTGGGCTAGATGCACTTAAAAATTTGTAATTAGATACTCTCGTTGGATGCTGAGAAAGCATTCCATAGAGTCTCCTGGCACGCCATATATGATTCTCTTAAAAAGCTTGGGGTAGGGGTCTAGGGGACCCTTTTATAGCCAAAATCACGGCCCTGTATCGCAATACGTCACCTAGGCTGAAGATAAATGGAACTGTAGCACCCTGAGGGCTCGGTTGCTACAGAGGTATTGCACCTCACCCAGAGGTGTGATATCTCACTCTCAGGTAAGGATGTAGTGTGGATCAGGACCCGACACCTGCATGCATTACACCACATTGCCGTGGGGCAGGGCGACCAATATGCCCCTGAGATGGGCACGACAGTCCCTGTCCCTGGCTGGAGTGGGGGGAGGGAACACTGAGGAAGGGGAACCCTGTAGTGCAGGAGCAGGGAGGAAGCAGTTCCTGGGTGCATTGAGAAGGGAGTATAAAAGGTTGGCACCATCTTAGTTCAGTGCAGAGAAGTCTGAGCAGAAGTGACAGGGAGCAGGGGCTCTGCATGAGCTCTGCTCCGGAGGTGGGCCTAGTAACAGAGGCCCAGGCCTGGAAGAGGGAGAAGGAAGGAAGAGGAGCGGAGAAGGCTCCAGGAACGAGGAACGAAGGGATCCCAGGGGTGCGGACGGGCGAGTCGCCACTGCACGCCCGAATCCACCTGCGTGGAGGGGTCAGGCCAAAGGGGGAGACCGGTCCCCGAAACTAGTGGAGGCAGGAAATGACCCTCAGCTAGAAACAGGAGGCTGTGACATTTTATGTGGCGCAGCCCCTCGCTACACCCGCTAGGAAGGCACCACATAGGGTCAGGGAAACTGGCGCCAAGTTTACCAAGAGGAGGCCCGAGGCAGCCGGACAGAAGGGTTGGTAAGAAAAGCCAGACAAAGGACACACAAAGGGGGTCCTGTGAAGCGCTCCAAAGTTATCTGGGAGTTGTCTGAGCCCCTCACCTGGTGAGCACAGTACGACGTGGGCAGCCGTTACCTGCAGACGTGGTCTGGATAATAAGAACTGTGAGTAAAGGCCCTGGACTGCATCACTGACTCCGTGTCGTTACTGCTGCTGCCCTGCACCATCACCCCCATCCTCCGCATACACTGCCCTGAGGCTATACTCCTCCCGTGGGGAGTTATGCTACGCTCTGCTGCACCCACAACACCAGCCTCAGCGGTCTGCCCTGGAGCGGCGGTTCACTCTGACCGCAATCCACCGGTGGCGTAGTCGGACATTTAAACATCAAAACCACATAAATAGTTCCGCCACTGGTTTGACCGCCCTGAGCCACGGAACCGGGTCGCCGCCACGGAGACTACAATCACCAGCATCCACCAAAAAGGGTCCGGCTCCGGGTGTCCCAAGGCCCAGGGGGCGCGTCAGAACATTTTCATCACCTTTCACAATCACCAATGGGACAAGGCAGGGATGTCCTCTGTCCCCTCTCTTATACATCCTAGTGACGGAGCACCTGCTCTCATCAATTCGCCATAACCCCAATATTAGGTGGATTGAGGTGGGAGGCACCAAGTACAAGTGCTCTCTATTTGCTGATGATGTCCTAGTATATATCACTCAATCACATATATCCATCCATGCTGTTATGGCTGAAATAGATCACTTTGTTACACGGTCAAATTTTAAAATCAATGCAGCGAAGTCTGAGGCCCTCGATGTCTCCCTCCCCAAATCCATATAGGATTCCATCCAGTCCAACTTTCCCTTTGCCTGGCCCTCACAGGGTATCAAATACTTAGGAATTCCTATTCATAGAGACCTCTCCCATCTATGTTATCTTAATTTTGGGCCCTTTATTGAACAACTCCATACAGACCACGGTTGGCAAGTTAGAACTGTAAGATTCACTACGTGAACCACTGGTGTTTTGTGGAAAAGCACATGTACACTGTGTTCCAAATTATTATGCAAAAAGTGTTTAGGAGTGATAAGGGAAGAATTTGTTTGTTTGTCAGTTAAACTCATTGATGGTGATGTGTGTCAGGGCTCTTTATATCACTGTAAGCAATTGCAGACACCTGTGCTAATTAGTTTGGCAGGTGTGTCCAATGAAAGGCAAGACTACTTAAGAAGGCTGTCTCACATTATTAAGCAGCCTACATTTTCTGCCAAAATGGGAAAGAAAAAGGATGTGTCGGCTGCTGAGAAGCAACAAATTGTGGAGTGTTTAGGTCAAGGCATGACTACAATCAACATTGTGCGATGATCAGGATGAAGTGTCTTGGCAATCAAGAAGTATGTAGCTGATTCACAGTACACACGTGTGCGTGCTGATAAGGGCAAATTGAGGACTCTTTCCTACAGGCAATTACGTCAGGTTGAAAGAGCAGCGGCAAAAAAGCCTTGTCATAGCAGCAGACAAGTTTTTGAAGCTGCTGGTGCCTCCAACGTCCCCCGAACAACAAGATGCAGGGTCCTTCAGAGGTTTGCAGCTGTGCATACGCCATCCTGTCGACCTCCTCTATCCACTTCACACAAGCAGAAACGGCTCCAGTGGGCCAAACATTACATGAAGACTGATTTCAAAACTGTTTTGTTCACGGATGAGTGCCGTGCAGCGCTCAATGGTCCAGATGGATGGAGTGGAGGATGGCTGGTTGATGGACACCCCACGCAAACACGGCTACAGCGCCAACAAGGAGGAGGTGGAGCAATGTTTTGGGCTGGAATCATGGGGAGAGAGATTGTCGGCCAATTTAGGATCCCTGAAGGCGCTAAAGATGAACTCCATAATGTATGTGGATTTTCTCAAACAGCACTTCCTGCCATGGTTCAAGAAGAAGAACCGTGTATTTCACAGCAAGATCATTTTTTTGCATGATAATGCACCATCTCATGCTGCACATAAAACATCTGCATCTCTGGCTGATATGGGCATAAAAGGGGACAAACTTATGGTGTGACCCCCATGCTCCCCTGACCTCTACCCCATTCAGAACCTTTGGAGCATCATTAAAAGGAGTGTCTATGATGGCGGGAGGCAGTTCACATCTAAGCAACAGCTCTGGGAGGGTATTCTGTCCTCATGCAAAACAATTGAAGCAGAAACCATCCAAAACCTGACAAATTCAATGGACGAGAGAGTTCAGAAGCTCCTTTCGAACAAGGGGTCCTATGTGAAAATGTAACATCACCTAGAATAAAGTTTTGAGTTAAAAACTGTTTGATTTCAGTTTCTAACAACCTGCTAATGCTTATAATTTCAAAAATGACCATTTTTTTGGTCTTTATTAAAATTAAAAGGTTGATCGAAAAGTTTGGGGGATCTAAGAGTGTGGCAACCCAGTAGTCATGATTACTTCGAATTCTGACAATATGAGGGTCATGCTGCAGGTAGTGCAGCAAGAAGGCACTTATGTGTCTTGCGCATCTCGGAGCCCCAAAATTATTTTCCGGGCTAGATGCAGCTAAAAATTATTATTAATTTTAAATCTGGTGAAGCTTTAGTATAGATGGCCTAATAGGATCAGTGCTGCACACTGCTACAAAGCCCAAATTATTTTCCAGTCAAGATACAGATAAACATGATTAGTAATTTTAAATCTGGTGGAGCTTATTATAGATGGCCTAATAGAATCAGTGCTGCACACTGCTACAAAGCCCAAATTATTTTCCAGCCAAGATACAGATAAACATGATTAGTAATTTGAAAGCTTAAAACGGTTGGTAGGGTGATTTTAACCAATCATCAAGCTTTTACTCTCCCCAGGATGACACAGGGGTAGAAAAGTCGTTTCGGATCCATGATTTGTTCATCTTTATGAACGTGAGTCTGTCTACATTATCAGTGGAGAGCCGCGTGCGCTTATCTGTCAGCACACCACCAGCAGCGCTGAACACACGTTCAGACAGAACGCTGGCTGCGGGGCATGACAAGATCTCCAAGGCGTAAGTGGCTAGCTCCGGCCATTTATCCAGATTTGAAGCCCAAAAAGAGCAAGGGTCCAGTGACACAGTCATGGCTTCAATGTTTACTTGGAGATACTCTTGTACCATCGTCTCTAGGCGTTGACTATGTGTCAGACTTCTTGTCTCCTGTGGCCTTGCAAAGGATGGGCTAAAAAAGTGGTGAAATGATTCCGCAAAATTGATGTTACCAGCAGATACTGTGGTTCTGTTACGGTTTGAGTGCTGAACACTTGACGGTCCCACGGTTGGCAAGTTGGAACTGTGAGATTCACTACGTGCACCACTGGTATTTTGTGGAAAAGCACATGTAAGATTCTGCAACAGTCTCTGCTGATACTCCTGCATGCGTGCATCCCTTTCTATGGCAGGAATAATTTCTGCAAATTTACTTTTGTACCGGGGATCTAACAGTGTGGCAACCCAGTAGTCAGGATTATTTCTAATTCTCACAATTCGAGGGTCATGTTGCAGGTAGTGCAGCAAGAAGGCACTCATGTGTGTTGCGCATCCAGGAGCACCAAGTCCCTGTTGTGTTGGTGGCGAGGTAATGTAGCACCCTGAGGATTCGGCTGCTACAGGGGTATTACACCTCAAGCCAGAGGTGTGGTATTCCACTCCTGGGTAAGGATGGAGTGTGGAACTGAGCTTAGTAGGCTGCATGCACTACATACATCCCATTTCCGGGGGACAGAACTACGGTACTCCCACCAAGTATATGTGCAGGTACGACAGCGTCTGTCCCTGGCTGGAGTGGGAGGGGGGTGGAACATCCCAGTAGTGTAGGGGCAGATAGGGGGAGTACTCTGGGTGGAGCTAGGAGCTCATTGGGTGCTAGTCACCTGGGCTCACACATAGAGGGAGTATATATGGTGGGCACCATCTTAGGACAGGGTCTTTTTAGCCTGAGGAGCAGAGCAGAGGAGCTCAGCCAGGAGGGCTGACAGGGAGCTGTGGCTCCGGCTGGGCCCAGCTCCAGAGCCAAGCCTGCAGAGGAGAGAGGAGTAAGAAGTTACCCAGAGTGGAAGACCAGAGGGAACCCTAAGAACCCAGAATCAGACCAAAAAGGGTGAAGGGTTGGCGGACACGGGTACCGGAACCCGAACTGGTGGAGGCCACTTATCCTCAGCCAGGAACCGGAGGTCGTGGTCAAGATTTGCCACGACCCTCACCAAATCCACCAGAAAGGCACACCAAGCATAGGGTCAGGGAACCCAGAGGAGGTTTGACCACTAAGAGACCCGAGGGAGCCGGCCAAAGGTGGATCCCTGGTGGGAACGGCCAGAGACAGAGAGAGAGAAGGGAAGCTCAGGACCACGCTCCGGACTGCCTGGGAGTTAGCCGAGTCCAGGACCTGGTGGACGCAGCATGGCTCGGGTGGTCACTCAAGGCCAGAGTGACTGAGAGAACACCTGTGAGTAAAAACCCTGAAACTGCACCTCAAGTCTCTGACTCTCCTTTCTACAACATAACTACACCCATCATCCACACCTGCTGCCCTGAGGCCATACCCCTCCCGTTGGGGGTTATACCATCACTGCTGCACATATACCACCGGCCTCAGCGGACTGCTCTGCAGCGGCGGCTCCAAAGCCGCACTCAACGGGTGGCGTAGTCGATCAAATTAACATCTACTGCCATAGACTGCCACTTAGTTTGACACCCTGGGCACGGACCGGGTCACCGCCACAAGGACTACTACCCCCATCGAGATCCGGCTCCGGGTATCCCTTGCACATGGCCCAGGGGGCGCGTCAACTTTGGCGTAGTCGGCAGGATCTCGTGCCCGCAACCACCGGGTACTGCGTGCCTGAAAAAGACTGTTCAAACTTACCAGTGGTGAAGATTCCCGCCATCCGGCGCCATCTTCAGCCTTCTTCCCGCCATCGGTGAAGATTCCCGCCATCCGGCGCCATTTTTAGCCTTCTTCCCGCCTTCCGTGGAGTTTTCCCGCCGTTGGACGCCATCTTGAGGACGCCGCGCGGGAAGAAGAGGGGCGTGGACTCCGAAAGCGCGCGAGAACTGAAGCCCCGCCTCACGTCCGGACGTTGCGTAAGGTCCTGGAAGGAGCCCAGCAGACGCCGACGTCACAGGAGCGCGACGGAAGGTCCTCAACCCTGACGATCCACTGCGGAGCCGCGGCCTACGGAAGAGGATCATCGCAAGGTAGGCCACGGTCCACTAGGGGGGAGAAGGATGTCGGATACGGAGGAGAGCTTCACCGCTTCAACCCCCGCCAGCGCCACCGCTGTTGCGGTCATGCCTTTCACCATGCCCTATATCCCGGGGGCAGCCTGGCTACCCCAGTACTCAGGGGAGTCACATACCCTGCATGACTTTAGAGAAAAGCTGGATAGCCTCTTCCAGGTGTATCCCCTCACAGAGGAGCAAAAAGTGAGCATCCTGGTGGCCCAATTAACCGGGGCAGCCCAAAGGGAGGTAAAGTCCTGGCCACCTGGGAGGAGGACTGTCGCAGAGATACTAACCCAGCTAACCGAGGAGGAGCTGCAGTACTACCAATATGAGGAAAGCCAAGAGGACCCGGACGGGTCTGAGGACTACCCTCAGGAGGGAGCACAAAGAGGACATAGCTACTGAAGGGAAGTAGCGTGAATAAAGAGCTGTAAATAGTTACCCGTAAGGGTACAAGAACTGCTGCTAATTAAAATATAGTCCCCGTTGGGACCAGCAAATTAAACTGTTACCCGTATGTCCCTTAATCCCACTGGCCGAGGACTGAGAGCGGCCACCTCCCCTTGTATATAGTTGCGCTTTCTAAGGCGCCCCCTACTGGTTTTATAAGGAACTGTGTTTTTTTCCAGAAGAGACTGTTGCACTTTACCCGGTCACAAGTTGCACCGTGGCCGGAGGAACAAGAATGTTTATAATGAAAAGTTTTATATGAAGAGTTTTATGCTGCTGATAATATATATAGTGTTTTATATGTTTATGATGTTCTTGTATGTTTTGAAAAAAATTGAATGTTTTTGGATATTTTATTCTTTTACAGCCCGAGGACGTGCTGTGGTTTACCAGGGGGGAATGTAGCACCCTGAGGATTCGGCTGCTACAGGGGTATTACACCTCAAGCCAGAGGTGTGGTATTCCACTCCCGGGTAAGGATGGAGTGTGGAACTGAGCTTAGTAGGCTGCATGCACTACATACATCCCATTTCCGGGGGACAGAACTACGGTACTCCCACCAAGTATATGTGCAGGTACGACAGCGTCTGTCCCCGGCTGGAGTGGGAGGGGGGTGGAACATCCCAGTAGTGTAGGGGCAGATAGGGGGAGTACTCTGGGTGGAGCTAGGAGCTCATTGGGTGCTAGTCACCTGGGCTCACACATAGAGGGAGTATATATGGTGGGCACCATCTTAGGACAGGGTCTTTTTAGCCTGAGGAGCAGAGCAGAGGAGCTCAGCCAGGAGGGCTGACAGGGAGCTGTGGCTCCGGCTGGGCCCAGCTCCAGATCCAAGCCTGCAGAGGAGAGAGGAGTAAGAAGGACCCAGAGTGGAAGACCAGAGGGAACCCTAAGAACCCAGAATCAGACCAAAAAGGGTGAAGGGTTGGCGGACACGGGTACCGGAACCCGAACTGGTGGAGGCCACTTATCCTCAGCCAGGAACCGGAGGTCGTGGTCAAGATTTGCCACGACCCTCACCAAATCCACCAGAAAGGCACACCAAGCATAGGGTCAGGGAACCCAGAGGAGGTTTGACCACTAAGAGACCCGAGGGAGCCGGCCAAAGGTGGATCCCTGGTGGGAACGGCCAGAGACAGAGAGAGAGAAGGGAAGCTCAGGACCACGCTCCGGACTGCCTGGGAGTTAGCCGAGTCCAGGACCTGGTGGACGCAGCATGGCTCGGGTGGTCACTCAAGGCCAGAGTGACTGAGAGAACACCTGTGAGTAAAAACCCTGAAACTGCACCTCAAGTCTCTGACTCTCCTTTCTACAACATAACTACACCCATCATCCACACCTGCTGCCCTGAGGCCATACCCCTCCCGTTGGGGGTTATACCATCACTGCTGCACATATACCACCGGCCTCAGCGGACTGCTCTGCAGCGGCGGCTCCAAAGCCGCACTCAACGGGTGGCGTAGTCGATCAAATTAACATCTACTGCCATAAACTGCCACTTAGTTTGACACCCTGGGCACGGACCGGGTCACCGCCACAAGGACTACTACCCCCATCGAGATCCGGCTCCGGGTATCCCTTGCACATGGCCCAGGGGGCGCATCAGTAACAATCATGCTTCCTTCCTCTGTCCTCTCCCCCCAACCTCGCACAACAGAAATGTGATCAAGGTCTCCCTCATCTGATGAGTCTTCCATCAGTTCGTCCTCCACTTCTTCCTGGGCTCCTGCACCTTCCTCACTAGTTTGGCTGCTACCATGCGCCCTGGTAAAACCATCTCTCCCACCCTCACATGCCTGCCGCCTTGGTGCTGCCGACCGTCTGGACCTTGCAGATGTTAGCCCTTCCGCATACAACTCCTCCTCCTCTACTTCCTCCACCTCCTCTTGTGCCACCACCTGACTCCGAATTCTGTTTAACATGTGCTCCAGCATGTAAATCACCGGAATAGTCATGCTGATAATGGCATCGTCAGCACTAAACATCTTCGTCGCCATTTCAAAACTGTGCAGAAGGGTGCATAGGTCCCTGATCTGAGACCACTCCTCCAGCGTGATTTGCCCCACCTCTGGATCTCGTTGGCCCAGGCTATACGTCAGAACGTATTGCACCAGGGCTTGTCGGGGCTGCCACAGTCGCTGCAACATGTGCAGAGTTGAATTCCACCGGGTAGGCACATCGCATTTTAGCCGGTGAAGTGGCAGGCCCAACGACTTCTGTAGAGATGTAAGTCGCTGAGCTGCGGGATGCGAACGGCGGAAGTGAGCACACAGCGACCGTGCCCTCTGCAGAAGGCCATCTAGTCTGGGATAGTGGGCTAAAAATTGCTGGACAACCAGGTTCAACACGTGAGCCATACAAGGCACGTGTGTGACATTGCCCCGGCGAAGGGCCGCACCCAGGTTTGCAGCATTGTCGCACACGGCCTTCCCTCGTTTCAGGTCCAGTGGAGACAACCATTCATGAAATTGGTTCTCCAGAGCTGACCACAACTCCTCAGCTGTGTGACTCACATTTCCCAGACATTTCAATGTAAAAACCGCCTGATGACGTTGAGCCCTACTGCCAGCATAGTAAGGAGGTGTGCAGGATCCCTTCTGCGCAGTTAGAAAGCTTGTGACATGACCAGACAGGCTTTGGGTGCAGGTGGAAGACCGAGAGGAGGTTGAGGAGGCAGAAGCAGTGGAGGAACTTCTAGATAAAGAGGATTGACGCACAACTCGTGGGGACGGCAAGACTTGGACAGCAGCCCCTTGTCCTGCTGTCACCATAGTTACCCAGTGCCCAGTCAGCGACATGTAACGCCCCTGTCCATGCCTACTCGTCCAAGTGTCTGTGGTGAAATGCACCCTGTCACACACAGAGTTTCTCAAAGAAGCGGTGATGTTGTGTGCGACATGCTGGTGGAGCGCAGGCACACCTTTCTTTGAGAAGTAGTGCCGACTGGGCATCTGGTACTGGGGCACTGCGACGGACATAAGGTCTCGAAAATCCTCTGTGTCCACCAGGCGGAAAGGCAGCATTTCTGTAGCCAAGAGCTTGCAGATGGTGAAATTCAACCTCTTAGCTTTCTCATGGCTAGGAGGAAATGGTCTTTTACTTGTCCACATCTGAGGGACCGAGGGCTGGCTATTGTGCTTAGACGGGGTTGATAAGGGTGTCCCCGGCAAACTGCCGGTCTGTGAGGAAGATGCAGGCGGACATGTTAGGTTGCCTTGATCCAAAGGTGGTGCTATCGATGTCGGACAGCGCTCAACACCAGCTGGTGTTACCACCTCCAAAGAAAATGATGACCTGCCAATCACGCTGGCTGTTGCGGGTAAAGAGGTGGCAGGTCTGCGCCCCAAAACAGGTGTGACTGCTGTCCCCCCAGTCACAGAGGATGAAGAGGCCGCGGATGCACAAGATATGGCAGACGGTGGTTGGCCCGGCCGGCTAGGCCGCATTGTAGCACACTGAGCTTCCCACTGCAACTTATGCTTCATGTCCATGTGCCGGTTCATGCATGAAGTACTCAAACTATGTATTTTTTGGCCTCTACTTAGCTTTTGCTGACAAATGTTACAGATAACACGAGTTGGGTCATCTTTATCGATCTGAAAAAATGCCCAGGCTATGCAAGGCTTAGCACCCATGCGACCTGAAGAGCCACCACGACTTGTGGTGAGAGGCAGAGTTGTGTTTGAGGATGCAGTTGTTGACGTGCTTCCAGTACTACGTCTCTGTCCAGGAAGGCGCAACCTGACCTCGTCGTCACTAGCATCTTCCTCCACCTCCTCTGCTGACCTCATCTCTTGGCTGACTGTGGGTTGACAGTAAGTGGGATCTCCAACCTCATCATCATCACCCTGTGCGTTATCACACCCGTCGTCCTCAGAGCCAACCTGTTCCTGCCCTGACAAAAAGCTAAAGTTGTCGCTCCAATCAGGTATTTGAGTCTCATCATCGTCTTCCTCATTGTCTCCACCAACAGGAGTTACAGTTTGGGAATGAGGGTCTACATTATGGTCAGAACCTTCTGCGTCTGGTCCTGGATCCGACTCATAAAGATTCTGGGCATCAGTGCAGATCATTTCCTCGTCTGGATTCAGAGTATCGCTGGAGTCGACCTCTGATTCCCAGGCTATAGTATGAGTAAACAGCTCTGCAGACTCAACCATCTGTTCTACCTCATACTCAGACGGGCAGCTGGAGATTTGGGAGCTGTGAGGAAGCAAGTGCGATTGGGGTGACACCTTTGAGGACTGGAGTATTTGTGATGTTGAAGTTGATGTGGAGGAGAGCCCACTTAAAGGAGCACTTGATATCCGTTGAAGCACCTGCTGTTTTTGTGCCTCATCTGGAATTTGTAGCGATTGGCGTGGCCGTAAGAAAGGGATCTTATCACATTGTCCACTAAAAGAAGTAGACATTTTAGTTTGGCTGGAAGATGGTCTTTCTTCTGCAGATGTTACTGTTGCTTTAACACCTACCCCACGGACACAACCTTTTTTCCCCTTCCCAACACGCCTATTCCCCTTTCCACCAGCAGCAGGCCTTTTTCACTCATTTTGGTGGTTAACTAATTCACAACTCTGGAGTTGTTTGCACAAAAAAACAATGGATGGGAACCGAGCAGAGCTGAGTGGCCAAACTGTGGTATTAGGCCAAAACTATTGACTGGGTTAGATGCAGAAAAAAATTATATTCAATTTGCAACCTGATGGAGGTCAGTATAGATGGACTAATAGAACAAGTCCCACACACAGCTAGAAGCCCAAATATTTTTTCAGAGGTAGATGCAGAAATTTTTTTTATTCAGTTTGCAATCTGATGGAGGTCTGTATAGATGGATTAATAGAACAAGTCCCACACACAGCTACAAGCCCAATATTTTTTCAGAGGTAGATGCAGAAAAAAAATATATTCAGTTTGCAACCTGATGGAGGTCAGTATAGATGGACTAATAGAGAAAGTCCCACACACTGCTAGAAGGCCAAATATTTTTTCAGAGCTAGATGCAGACAAAAAATTATTTTGAATTTGCAACCTGATGGAGGTCAGTATAGGTGGACTAATAGAACAAGTCCCACACACTGCTAGAAGGCCAAATATTTTTTCAGAGCTAGATGTAGAAAAAAATTATATTCAGTTTGCAACCTGATGGAGGTCTGTATAGATGGATTAATAGAACAAGTCCCACACACAGCTAGAAGCCCAAATATTTTTTCAGAGGTAGATGCAGAAAATTTTTTTATTCAGTTTGCAATCTGATGGAGGTCTGTATAGATGGATTAATAGAACAAGTCCCACACACAGCTACAAGCCCAATATTTTTTCAGAGGTAGATGCAGAAAAAAAATATATTCAGTTTGCAACCTGATGGAGGTCAGTATAGATGGACTAATAGAGAAAGTCCCACACACTGCTAGAAGGCCAAATATTTTTTCAGAGCTAGATGCAGACAAAAAATTATTTTGAATTTGCAACCTGATGGAGGTCAGTATAGGTGGACTAATAGAACAAGTCCCACACACTGCTAGAAGGCCAAATATTTTTTCAGAGCTAGTTGTAGAAAAAAATTATATTCAGTTTGCAACCTGATGGAGGTCTGTATAGATGGATTAATAGAACAAGTCCCACACACAGCTAGAAGCCCAAATATTTTTTCAGAGGTAGATGCAGATAAAAATTATTTTTAATTTGCAACCTGATGGAGGTCAGTATAGATGGACTTATAGAGAAAGTCCCACACACTGCTAGAAGGCCAAATATTTTTTCAGAGCTAGATGCAGATAAAAATTATATTCAATTTGCAACCTGATGGAGGTCAGTATAGATGGACTAATAGAACAAGTCCCACACACAGCTAGAAGCCCAAATATTTTTTCAGAGGTACTGTAGATGCAGATAAAAATTATTTTTAATTTGCAACCTGATGGAGGTCAGTATAGATGGACTAATACAACAAGTCCCACACACAGCTAGAAGCCCAATATTTTTTCAGAGGTAGATGCAGAAAAAAATATATTCAGTTTGCAACCTGATGGAGGTCAGTATAGATGGAGTAATAGAACAAGTCCCACACACAGCTAGAAGCCCAAATATTTTTTCAGAGGTAGATGCAGATAAAAATTATTTTTAATTTGCAACCTGATGGAGGTCAGTATAGATGGACTAATAGAGAAAGTCCCACACACTGCTAGAAGGCCAAATATTTTTTCAGAGCTAGATGCAGATAAAAATTATATTCAATTTGCAACCTGATGGAGGTCAGTATAGATGGACTAATAGAGAAAGTCCCACACACTGCTAGAAGGCCAAATATTTTTTCAGAGCTAGATGCAGATAAAAATTATATTCAATTTGCAACCTGATGGAGGTCAGTATAGATGGACTAATAGAACAAGTCCCACACACAGCTAGAAGCCCAAATATTTTTTCAGAGGTACTGTAGATGCAGATAAAAATTATTTTTAATTTGCAACCTGATGGAGGTCAGTATAGATGGACTAATAGAGAAAGTCCCACACACTGCTAGAAGGCCAAATATTTTTTCAGAGCTAGATGCAGACAAAAAATTATTTTGAATTTGCAACCTGATGGAGGTCAGTATAGGTGGACTAATAGAACAAGTCCCACACACTGCTAGAAGGCCAAATATTTTTTCAGAGCTAGATGTAGAAAAAAATTATATTCAGTTTGCAACCTGATGGAGGTCTGTATAGATGGATTAATAGAACAAGTCCCACACACAGCTAGAAGCCCAAATATTTTTTCAGAGGTAGATGCAGATAAAAATTATTTTTAATTTGCAACCTGATGGAGGTCAGTATAGATGGACTTATAGAGAAAGTCCCACACACTGCTAGAAGGCCAAATATTTTTTCAGAGCTAGATGCAGATAAAAATTATATTCAATTTGCAACCTGATGGAGGTCAGTATAGATGGACTAATAGAACAAGTCCCACACACAGCTAGAAGCCCAAATATTTTTTCAGAGGTACTGTAGATGCAGATAAAAATTATTTTTAATTTGCAACCTGATGGAGGTCAGTATAGATGGACTAATACAACAAGTCCCACACACAGCTAGAAGCCCAATATTTTTTCAGAGGTAGATGCAGAAAAAAATATATTCAGTTTGCAACCTGATGGAGGTCAGTATAGATGGAGTAATAGAACAAGTCCCACACACAGCTAGAAGCCCAAATATTTTTTCAGAGGTAGATGCAGATAAAAATTATTTTTAATTTGCAACCTGATGGAGGTCAGTATAGATGGACTAATAGAGAAAGTCCCACACACTGCTAGAAGGCCAAATATTTTTTCAGAGCTAGATGCAGATAAAAATTATATTCAATTTGCAACCTGATGGAGGTCAGTATAGATGGACTAATAGAGAAAGTCCCACACACTGCTAGAAGGCCAAATATTTTTTCAGAGCTAGATGCAGACAAAAAATTATTTTGAATTTGCAACCTGATGGAGGTCAGTATAGGTGGACTAATAGAACAAGTCCCACACACTGCTAGAAGGCCAAATATTTTTTCAGAGCTAGATGTAGAAAAAAATTATATTCAGTTTGCAACCTGATGGAGGTCTGTATAGATGGATTAATAGAACAAGTCCCACACACAGCTAGAAGCCCAAATATTTTTTCAGAGGTAGATGCAGATAAAAATTATTTTTAATTTGCAACCTGATGGAGGTCAGTATAGATGGACTTATAGAGAAAGTCCCACACACTGCTAGAAGGCCAAATATTTTTTCAGAGCTAGATGCAGATAAAAATTATATTCAATTTGCAACCTGATGGAGGTCAGTATAGATGGACTAATAGAACAAGTCCCACACACAGCTAGAAGCCCAAATATTTTTTCAGAGGTACTGTAGATGCAGATAAAAATTATTTTTAATTTGCAACCTGATGGAGGTCAGTATAGATGGACTAATACAACAAGTCCCACACACAGCTAGAAGCCCAATATTTTTTCAGAGGTAGATGCAGAAAAAAATATATTCAGTTTGCAACCTGATGGAGGTCAGTATAGATGGAGTAATAGAACAAGTCCCACACACAGCTAGAAGCCCAAATATTTTTTCAGAGGTAGATGCAGATAAAAATTATTTTTAATTTGCAACCTGATGGAGGTCAGTATAGATGGACTAATAGAGAAAGTCCCACACACTGCTAGAAGGCCAAATATTTTTTCAGAGCTAGATGCAGATAAAAATTATATTCAATTTGCAACCTGATGGAGGTCAGTATAGATGGACTAATAGAGAAAGTCCCACACACTGCTAGAAGGCCAAATATTTTTTCAGAGCTAGATGCAGATAAAAATTATATTCAATTTGCAACCTGATGGAGGTCAGTATAGATGGACTAATAGAACAAGTCCCACACACAGCTAGAAGCCCAAATATTTTTTCAGAGGTACTGTAGATGCAGATAAAAATTATTTTTAATTTGCAACCTGATGGAGGTCAGTATAGATGGACTAATAGAGAAAGTCCCACACACTGCTAGAAGGCCAAATATTTTTTCAGAGCTAGATGCAGAAAAAAATTATATTCAGTTTGCAACCTGATAGAGGTCAGTATAGATGGACTAATAGAGAAAGTCCCACACACTGCTAGAAAGCCACATATTTTTTCAGAGGTAGATGCAGAAAAAAATATATTCAGTTTGCAACCTGATGGAGGTCTGTATAGATGGATTAATAGAACAAGTCCCACACACAGCTAGAAGCCCAATATTTTTTCAGAGGTAGATGCAGAAAAAAATATATTCAGTTTGCAACCTGATGGAGGTCAGTATAGATGGACTAATACAACAAGTCCCACACACAGCTAGAAGCCCAATATTTTTTCAGAGGTAGATGCAGAAAAAAATATATTCAGTTTGCAACCTGATGGAGGTCTGTATAGATGGATTAATAGAACAAGTCCCACACACAGCTAGAAGCCCAATATTTTTTCAGAGGTAGATGCAGAAAAAAATATATTCAGTTTGCAACCTGATGGAGGTCAGTATAGATGGACTAATACAAGTCCCACACACAGCTAGAAGCCCAATATTTTTTCAGAGGTAGATGCAGAAAAAAATATATTCAGTTTGCAACCTGATGGAGGTCTGTATAGATGGATTAATAGAACAAGTCCCACACACAGCTAGAAGCCCAATATTTTTTCAGAGGTAGATGCAGAAAAAAATATATTCAGTTTGCAACCTGATGGAGGTCAGTATAGATGGACTAATGCAACAAGTCCCACACACAGCTAGAAGCCCAATATTTTTTCAGAGCTAGAGGCAGAAAAAAATTATATTCAATTTGCAACCTGATGGAGGTCAGTATAGATGGACTAATAGAATGATGCTATGCCCAAAAGATTTTACTTCACTAGGTGCAGTAAAAAAATTCGTATTCTATACACTGGTGGTATATCTTGCAACACAGATAGGCTACTCCACTGACTAACACACTCTGCAATAGGCCAAAAAGGATTAGCTCTGCTAGATTCAGCCAAATGCTGTGAAAAAAACTTGCACAGCACTGGCACAGACCTGCCTGGCAAAAACTGATAGGAACTGATGTAACCTAGTCCTGAAAAGGACTGCAATTACAATTAGTCTTTACTCCCACAATCTATCTATTTAAGAGCACAGACCTG
This sequence comes from Phyllobates terribilis, assembly GCF_046119375.1. NCBI lineage: Eukaryota > Metazoa > Chordata > Amphibia > Anura > Dendrobatidae > Phyllobates > Phyllobates terribilis. Next base: position 235,133,158 of record NW_027362767.1, on the reverse strand, counting down.
CCTGATAAAAGTCGTAGGAAATGCTGTAACCTAGTCCTTAAAAGGACTGCAATCACAACTATTCCCTACTCCCAAGCTATCTGTAGATTTGTGCGAAAATTGGCTTGAAATTAACAAGGTATAGCGCACACAGCAACAGCGGTGCCGTCTAACACGCAGCTGCAGCAGTGAAAAAATGGTGGCGACCGGGAAAATGGCTTGGTCTTATAGGGCAAGGACATGTGACATACACTGCCAATGACACATGCCCTTGCTTGTGTGAAAAAAAGCACTTCGCTCCGTGTGTGCGCTGCTGATAGGCTGACAGATTGCACCTCCCCACTGTAAATGCGGGAAAGAGAAAAAAAAATGGAGATCTTCATTGTTCCTGCAGAGATCCATCCCCTGCCCCTCCCCCCACCCCGCTGTACACTCAAACTGCGTATTAACATTAATTTTCATCATTACTGAGAAAAAATCCAGTTATGATTTTGGTGCACGAACAGTTATCGAACATAACCTCGAACAGCCGAATTTTTCTCAAATTGTTCGTGTTCGCCGAACGGCTCGAACACCGCCCAAAACAGCTCGAATTTGAGATTGGCGAACAGTTCGAGTAGAACAACGCTCATCTGTAATTGTGAGGCCATAAGCCACATATAGCCTATTAATGTAAGGGGGGGGGGGGAGAAATCCACCAGTTATAATAAACAGTAAAGTTTATTGGAAATTACAAAATGGCAAAAGACATAAATAAATAGTGGTAAAATCAGAGATGAAGGCTCAGGTATGCAAAGGGAACGAGGTCCGCATGTACAAAATAAAGAGGGGCAGTATAAATGAAAATAGTATAGTACATACACTTGTTATAGCAAGAAGCAATTTAGACCGAACACAAATAAAAAAGAGTAAAAAACCGGAAAGTAGACTATCAATGTATGAGGTCAAGAAGCTTACCCATTGCTCCCTGTGTGGGACCATGTACTCACAACCTCGACCCGCGTTTCGCATGGGCTTCCTCAGGGGTTGTCATACACTGTGTGCTAGTTGGTTTTATATCGCTTTCTCCACAGATGGCACAAAGTTGGCCACATAAGGCAATGCATGAGCACCAGCACTTGTACCAGAGATTGCATCCCTTCTGGCGATCAAGATGACGCTGTGGGTCAGAGGGAAATCCCTCGTGACATCATCTGCCGGCGCACATCACTAAAAGATGCCACCAGCAATGCTCAGGGTATGTGAGCTGTGGTGAGCATGAGCACTAGCTGACGCCATATTGAAAAAGGGCAAATCGTGCATATCGCATGATAACTTTGCATCTCTGTTGCTCACTGTTTTTTTTTTTTTCAGTTCAATTGTGACTGGGGCACAGTCATGGGGAACAGAAAAGGGCCTTCCTCAAACTTTTACCACACAGTTGGATGCTAAGATTAAGATTTCCCTTTACTGGAACTAGAAAACAAACCCATAGGAACTAGGGGGCAAAAGCCGATGTCGGAAAACAAACCTATACCATTATCCTTCACGATCAAACTTTACAGTTGGCACAATTGCCAAGTAGTTCTCCTCTCATTCACCAAACTCATGCTGTTTCTTATGCCTTCTGCAGCTGCAGTTACATAGTGTAATATACTAGAAGTATATATAGTAGAAGTATTACATGCATTAATTCAAATTAATACGTGTTCTTCTAATACATGGTCCTGTTCTGTTCACCAGAATGGGAGCTCTGTTCTTTACTGCTATGAATCACAGAAGGGGGCCCAAAATGTGAAACTCTTGGTCAATCTATGTAACAAACTCCACTACATTCATGACTTCTAGCTTTCAAATTCTCTTAAATCTATTGGCTTTCACTAAAACCTGTATTCAACATTTGGACACCACCTCTGCTGCTGCTCGTTTTTGGTGGGCTACACTTCTCACATTTCCCAAACTTCAGAACCCCTTAAGTTGGAGGTGTTGGCCTACTTTTTTCTTCACAATGTACTTTTCAGGTCATTGTCCAGTTCCTTCATTCACAGTCTCCTCTTTTGAGGTCTACATTTTTAGATTCTTCCACCCCTTCTCCCTGCGAGTAGTGGTTGTGTACAGCCATCCATTCCAACCTCACCAGATCTTGGCTTCCTCACTTTCCATCTAGTAACATACGCACTCTCATCATGGGGGACTTTAACATTTCCATTGGTAATCACCATCTTTGCTCATCTTCCATCTGAAACTTCCTCTCACGGAAGTGCAGGACTGTGTTATATATTCTATCTGAAGTCTTAACCGAGAAGGACCAGATGCCATGGAGGATGCCTGCGACAGTGAAGAAGACGTTTTTAGACTTCAGTCCTGAGTGTTTTATTGTGTATGAACTAACCCCTTTGTTAAAGGTCCTGGATGGCCATAGACAGCCATCATTAAAGAGATGGGGAGTGTAGGGGTGGAGAGGATAATGTGGCACCTCTCTGTAGACCCCTGTTGTTTTAAATGTATGAAAATGTACTGTTTGGTATGTGTTATCCTCCTGGAGGCTGCAGTTTTTTTTAGTCAGGCATGACAGGGTTAACTGTAGGGCCAGCCAATTGTTGGGGAGGAGTAATAGGGACCTGTGTGTTAGTTCCTGATTAGTAGTGAGTTGTTAGAGAGCAAGACGAGAAGAAAGGATGCCCTCAGGGGAAGGTTATCATCATTGGGTGTTTGTGAGAAGAGACAAGAAAAAGGGAGCAAGTTTCAGCAAGAGATTTTCAGTGGCAGCAGTTCCTCATGGCAGGCAAGTTTGGTGCACTTAATACTGGAAAAGCTAAAGGAAGCAGTGGTGTTTGGCAGACCTGGATATCAGCCATGAAGGAAGGTAGGATCAGCCAGGCTGTGACACGTCAGAAAGGTGGTAGCTAGTGAGAGCTTCCTTACACTGTTTCGTAAGAGTGCAGCTAGGATGCAGTGGTCACTGTGAAACACATTGACCCATGTGGCCCTGTACCAGGAAGATGGAGTTACCCAATTTGTCTTGTTGTTCATTTGCAATGTTCAACACAAGTATTGTACCGCTGTCTAGAACCACCAAGAATGTGCCTCTGTATTGTGCAGAAGAAGAAAAGCAAGCTTATTTCCTGCTACACTCTGTATATAAATTTTTTAATCAGTAAAACTGGTCTGGTGTCCTCATCATGGTTTTAAAAGGGTCCAAATCGTGGCAGAGCTGAACTTGAAGGTGTCCACTGCAAGAACCCGACCACATACACACACCCAGTCAGGACCCCATTTTGATGTAGCGTGCTTGGGCACGGAAGATGAGTACCTCGCCCATGGCTCCCGCCCCAAGCCACGTTGCATTACAATTTATCAATTTTACAGCTAATGAGGGAAATGCTCTGGATCTGGTCTTCTTCCGGCTTGGTTCAGTTTCTGACTTTACTTATTTTCTTCTCCTGCTCTCTGACCACAGCAACTTATGAAGAATTTACAGTTATCATTGACCCCAATCTACTTCTGTCCTGATTTAGCTCCAAAATGTTATAATAAGACACTAGAAAATGCCCTGAAAGAGGCAGAATTTACTAACAAAGAGTACAGCAACCCTGAAACAAGTTGCAAACACTTTTTCATCAGCGGTTCTTTAGGTCTGTAGAATGACCATGGAGAAAATCACATTTGGCAGCAGAATTATTCAAGTTTAAGCTTGTCAGGGAAATATTAAGAAGATATTAAGAATTCTCTCCCCCAGACCCATCTTCATTCTCTCCTCCCTTATCTACCATTTGGCAGAGAGGAACTGACTCTCCATGCAGCTGCCTGTATGCAAATTTCAGCACACAGGAAAAGTGGCTAAGTAGACAAATGCTAGCACAAAAAGGTGCTATAAACCCAATTAACATACGAATGCAGTCCCTCTTTGCACAGGCCAGAGATTGAAGGAAAGAGGAAATGGCTCCTTTAGGCCTCAAAGGGATCTAACCAAAGTCTCCAGACTTTTGGGCACTGACACAAAATATTGAATATTGTAAGTTCCATAATTCTGATAATAATGGGACCCATATTTTTAGTGACAGGGTCAGCTAAGGAACAATATGGATATTTTCCCGTCACTGTAAGCCCCTCCGTGGGGCTGTGGCACAAAAGTAACGAAATAGCAGACCACAACTACACCATATGTGGTCTCTAAATGAGGGTAAATTTATAATGGAAAATATGGCGTTGCTTGCAAGCTTCTTCGAGCAACCAGGGATGAGTTATGACAGAAATTAGCGTTTTTAATAAAAACATGAAGGGTGAAGCCGAGCCCACATGATGTCATCACAGGGGTGTGTGAGCAGGTCTCCCACTTCGGTATAAAAGATTATTATTTATTATTATAGCGCTTTACATGTGAAAAAGGGGATATACATAGCAAAAACACTTACAATAATTTAACGAAATGAGTTAGCGACTGGTCCAGGAGGAGAGAGGACCCTGCCCATGAGGGCTCACAATCTACGAGGAATGGATGAGGATACAGTAGGTGGGGGTAGAGCTGGTTGTGTAGCAATGAATGGAGTGGTGGTTACTGCAGGTTGTAGGCTTGTCAGAAGAGGTAAGTCTTTAGGTTTCTTTTGAAGGTTTCCATGGTAGGCGAGAGTCTGATGTGTTGGGGTAGAGAGTTCCAGAGTAGGGGGACTGCATGGGAGAAATCTTGTATACGATTGTGGGAAGAGGAGATAAGAGGGGAGTAGAGCAGGAGATCTTGTGAGGATCGAAGGTTGCATGCAGGTAAGTACCAGGAGACTAGGTCACAGATGTATGGATGAGACAGGTTGTGTAAGGCTTTGTATGCCAGGGCTAGGGTTTTGAACTGGATTCTCTGGGCAATGGGGATCCAGTGAAGGAATTGACAGAGGGGAGAGGCCAGGGAACAGAGGGGGGACAGGTGGATTAGTTGGGCAGCAGAGTGTAGGATAGATTAGAGGGGCGCGAGAGTGTTGGAAGGGAGGCCACAGAGCAGAAGGTTGCAGTAGTCAAGGCAGGAGATGATGAGGGCATGCACTAGTGTTTTTGCAGAGTCTATGCTGAGGAATGCGCGGATGCGGGAGATGTTTTTGAGCTGGAGTTGGCAGGAAGTGGAAAGGGCGTAGATACGTATGTGTTTTGAAGGAGAGATCAGAGTCCAGGGTTACCCCGAGGAAGCAAGCTTGCAGGACTGGGGAGAGTGGGCAGCCATTGACGTTGATGGATAGGTCAGGTGAGGCGGATGAATGAGAAAGTGGAAAGATGATGAATTCTATTTTATCCATGTTAAGTTTTAGAAATCTAGCAGTGAACAAGGATGAGATAGCGGACAGACATTGTGGGATTTTGGTTAGTAGGGAGGAGATATCGGGTCCAGAGAGGTAGATCTGTGTGTCATCAGCATAGAGGTAATACTGAAAGCCTTGAGACTCTATGAGCTGTCCCATACCAAAGGTGTAGATGGAGAAGAGCAGAGGTCCTAGAACTGAACCTTGGGGGACACCGACAGATAGGGAGCGAGATAAGGAAGTGGTGTACGAGTGGGAGACGCTGAATGTCCTGTCTGTTAGGTATGAGGAGATCCAAGATAGGGCCAAGTGTTATGATCTGCTACAAGCACTAAGGAAAGAAAGGAGATCTGTCCCTACAATAGAACTAAGCTAGATCCCTACGATGTAACGGGGAACCTGATCCTGCGATCAGACCCGCTAAAGTCCTCGGCTAGTCTGTACGAAGACCTATAGGTGCAAGGGAGGGATCCCTCCAAGAACTAGAGACTGGGATAAAGTTGGACACCTCCTAGCAGAAATTGTAGCAGTAAAAGACAAACACACAACATAGAACATAAAGGTCCGAAGACCTAGCTAAACTGACTGAGAAAGGTAACTAAGCACCAGGCTAACTTAAGAGTAGAAATTACAATGAAGTCCAGCAAGGCCAGGAGGGCGGAGCAGGATTAAATAGGCAAACAAGGTCATGTGACCAGCAAGATAGAAAAAACCTAACAGGAGAATTCTAACAGTACCCCCTCTTCTATGAGGATCCTCCGGTCCCCTAGGCCCAGGCTTATCAGGAAACCTCTTGTAAAATGCTCTGACAAGTCTGGAAGCAGAAACATCATCCGCCCTCACCCATGAGTTATCCTCGGGTCCGAAACCTTTCCAAGCGACGAGATACTGCAAACTCCCTCTATACCGTCTAGAATTTAGGATGCGGGAAATTTCGTATTCCCCGTCCTCCACCACCGGAGGAACAGTGGCAGAGGCGTCACCATCCGACACATAAGCTCTTTTCAACAGAGAAACATGAAACACCGGATTAAGCTTCCAGGAGGTAGGAACCTCCAACCTAACAGCAGATTGGTTAACTACCTGAAACACCTTAAAGGGTCCTACAAACTTGGGACCCAATTTTTTAGAAGGAATCCTCAACCGCAGATTCTTAGAGGACAACCAAACCATGTCACCAATAGCAAACAAAACCTCTTGCCGTTTCCTATCAAAGTACCTCTTAGATTTTTTGTTAGCCTCCTGAAGATTACCACGCACATCCGTCCAAACTCTCTCCAAGTCACCGAAAAAACTCTCCTCCTCAGGCACAGCCGATACCAATTTGGAGAATGACCCAAAAGACGGATGTCTCCCAGAACAACAAAAAAAAGGCGAACAACCAGCAGAAGAGGATGTATGGTTGTTAAGAGCAAACTCAGCAAGTGGCAGAAACTCAGACCACCCCTCCTGATTGTCTGCCACAAAACAACGCAAGAACTGCTCAACATCCTGATTCTTCCTTTCTGTCTGGCCATTAGACTCAGGATGATATCCGGATGAAAACGACAAATGAACTCCCAACCTGTCACAAAAAGCACGCCAAAAACGAGCCACGAACTGAGGTCCCCTATCCGAAACAATGTTAGTAGGAACGCCATGTAGTCTGACAATCTCCATGACAAAGGCCTTAGCGAGTGTCTTAGCGCAGGGCAGTTTGATGAAAGGAACCAAGTGACACATCTTGCTAAAACGGTCCACGACCACCCAGATGACTGTGAAACCCTCAGAGGGGGGAAGGTCAGTAATAAAGTCCATAGCCAGATGTGTCCAAGGTGCACTAGGAACCTCCAGAGGGCAAAGCAACCCTGCTGCAGGAGTATGTGAAGACTTAGATCTAGCACACACCGTACATTGACGCACCCACTTAATGACTTCCTTCTGCCATCCAGGCCACCAAAAACTGTGACCCACAAGTCTCTTGGTCTCAGAAATTCCTGGATGACCTGCCAACCGAGACTCATGATACTCAACAAACAAATCTCTCCTAAAGGTCCTAGGCACAAACAACCTCCCATGGGGAGTGTTAGATGGGGCATTCTCCTATGCTTTAAGAATCTCATCTTCCAAAACGGAGTCCAATGCAGCAATCACAACACCTTCTTGTAAAATGCTCCCCTCCTCCTCAGCACCGACCATGGGAGAAAAGCTGCGAGACAAAGCATCAGCTTTAACATTCTTGGTACCCGGGATGTAAGTAACGGAAAAATTAAACCGCGAGAAAAAAAGTGCCCACCTAGCCTGACGGGCATTCAAGCGCTTGGCAGCATCAAGATAGATCAGATTTTTATGATCAGTGAAAACCTGAATGGGAAATTCAGCACCTTCCAAGAGGTGACGCCAGTGTTCAAATGCGAGTTTAATAGCCAGCAATTCCCGATTACCAATATCGTAATTAAGTTCAGTCTCAGAAATTTTTTTTGAAAAAAAGGCACAGGGATGTACTCCATCCTTGCTTTCCTGAGACAACACCACACCGACCCCCACAGAAGAAGCATCAACCTCAAACAAAAACGGCTTAGTCACATCAGGCTGCATAAGGATGGGGGCAGAGCTGAACCTCTCCTTTAGAAACACAAAAGCTTCAGTGGCCTCAGTAGTCCACTGAACCGCATTAGCACCTTTCCTAGTGAGATCGGTCAGCGGTTTGACAATAATAGAAATTTTTTTTATGAATTTTCTGTAATAATTGGCGAAACCCAAAAACCTCTGTATCGATTTCAAACCAATAGGCCTAGGCCATTCCTGAACTGCCTGAACCTTCACAGGGTCCATCTCAAAGCCCTCGCTGGAGATAATGTAGCCCAAAAAACTAATTCTCTGTACCGCAAACTCACATTTCTCCAGCTTAGCAAAAAGCGAATTGTCAATTAATAACTGTAATACCTCACGTACGCTCCGCCAATGAGACTCCAGATCCGGTGAATAAATCAAAATGTCATCCAAATACACAACCACATTTTTGCCGATCAAAGGTCTAAGGATGTCATTAATAAGATTCTGAAAAAATGCTGGAGCATTGGTAAGACCAAAAGGCATAACCAGATTCTCAAAATGACCCACAGGAGTGTTAAAAGCAGTCTTCCATTCATCACCCTCCTTCATGCGCAACAAATTGTATGCCCCCCGGAGATCAATTTTAGAGAACCACTTGGCCCCCACTAACTGGTTAAACAAATCAGGAATCAATGGCAGTGGGTAAGGATTGCGTACAGTAATTTTATTAATCTCACGAAAGTCCAGACAAGGACGTAAACCGCCATCTTTTTTTTTTACAAAAATAAATCCAACAGCCACAGGAGACTTGGAAGGCCTAATGTGACCGGCGGCCAAGCTTGTCTGTATGTATTCCTCCAAAGCCTTTCTCTCAGGAATAGTAAGATTAAATAAACGACTTTTAGGAAGAGTCGCTCCAGGGACAAATTCAATGGTACAATCATAGTCTCTATGGGGAGGCAATATTTGTGACTCCTCCTCAGAAAAAAACTCTCCAAAAATCCTGAATAGGTACAGGTAATTCCCCTTTTTCCACCGCAGCAATACGTCCGTTACAACACTTGTCATAACACTTAGGACTCCAGGACTTAATTTCATTGGTAGACCAATCCAGTACAGGATTGTGCAATTTTAACCAGGGTAACCCCAAAATTACTGGAGAAGGCAAATTATTTAATACCACCAAATCCAAATTTTCTTGGTGAATACTATTAATAGTGAGGGGAAATTCACAGACCTTGTGAGTAACACTCTTCAAGGGGGAGCCATCGACAGAAACCACAGCAATAGGGGATGACAAAAGTTTGGGTTTTAATTTAAGTTTTTCCAAGAATCCCCATCTATCACATTCAGAGTAGAACCACAATCCACAAATATACGAAATTCAATTAATTCTTCCTGAGCAGCAGTAGTAGCAGAAAGAAATACCCCCTTAGAATTTAAACAGGCAATACAGGCGTAACTGACCTTTTTTTTTTCTTTGTTCATATGAAGCACACAGTTCTTAATAAAATGGTCAGATTTCCCGCAATAAAAGCACAAACCTTCAGAAGATCTGCGGTCTTTTTCCTGAGAGCGGGGTGCCATCGCCCCAATCTCCATCGGCTCTCCAATGTCAGTACAGACCCTCTCAAGACTCGGAGCTGACATGGCAGAGGATTTACTTTCATTAACCCTTGCATGCAGTCTCCTGTCCACCCGTATAGCTAATTGCATAGCCTCCTGCAAGTTTCCAGGTGTGGGATAAGCAATCAGCAAATCCTTAACCCTTTCACCTAGCCCCGCAAGAAACAAACTTTTCAAAGCTGAATCGTTCCACCCCACCTGGGCAGACCACCGCCGGAAGTGAGAACAATATTTTTCCACATTACCTGATCCCTGCCTCAAATGTCTTAATTCAGTCTCAGCTGATGAGACACGATCAGGATCATCATACAACAAACCCAAAGCAGAAAAAAAACTATCCACTGATCTAAAGCATGGATCACTAGGTTGGAGAGAAAAGGCCCATCCCTGAGGTTCTTTGCGCAAAAGTGACATTATGAACCCTATGCGCTGTGATTCATCACCAGAGGATCTGGGTCTCAAATGAAAATACAATAAACAAGCATTTTTAAAGGAAAAAAAATTCCTGTTGATCACCAAAGAATAAATCAAGCAAACGTACCTTTGGCTCCACAAAATGCGCTCTAGAACAGCTACTCACGTGTTGTTGGAGCTCTGCCACCTCCAGAGAGAGTCCCTGCAGGCGTTGAGCCAAATCCTGAACCGACACCATGATGGAAACTGGAAGTCTTTCCTTAGAGATATTTTTGGGCTGGACTTACTGTTATGATCTGCTACAAGCACTAAGGAAAGAAAGGAGATCTGTCCCTACAATAGAACTAAGCTAGATCCCTACGATGTAACGGGGAACCTGATCCTGCGATCAGACCCGCTAAAGTCCTCGGCTAGTCTGTACGAAGACCTATAGATGCAAGGGAGGGATCCCTACAAGAACTAGGGACTGGGATAAAGTTGGACACCTCCTAGCAGAAATTGTAGCAGTAAAAGACAAACACACAACATAGAACATAAAGGTCCGAAGACCTAGCTAAACTGACTGAGAAAGGTAACTAAGCACCAGGCTAACTTAAGAGTAGAAATTACAATGAAGTCCAGCAAGGCCAGGAGGGCGGAGCAGGATTAAATAGGCAAACAAGGTCATGTGACCAGCAAGATTGAAAAAACCTAAAAGGAGAGTTCTAACACCAAGTCCGTGATACCAAAAGATGAGAGAGTCTGTAGTAAGAGGGAATGGCCGACTGTGTCAAAGGCAGATGACAGGTCCAGGAGGAGGAGGACGGAGTAGTGTCGCTTGGATTTGGCGATTAGTAGGTCATTGGTGACATTGGTCAGGGCAGTTTCAGTTGAGTGATGCGGTCGGAAGCCAAATTGTAAGAGGTCGAAGAGGGAACATGAGGAGAGGTGGGAGGACAGTTCAAGGTGGACGTGCTCTTCTAGTAGTTTTGAGGCATAGGGGAGAAGTGATATGGGGTGGTAGCTAGTCAGAGAGGATGTGTCAAGGGAGGGCTTTTTGAGGATGGGTGTGATTGAGGCGTGTTTGAAACATGAGGGGAAGACACTGGTTGTTAGGGACAGGTTGAAAAGGTGGGTTAGGGTTGGGATGAAGACTGTAGTAAGGTTAGGGATGAGGTGGGACAGGATTGGGTCAAGTTGGCAAGTGGTGAGGTGTGACTTGGAGAGTAAAGAGGAGACTTGATCTTCCGCAATGGTGGCGAAGTGGGGTTTGGAGGAGGAAGGTTGAGTAGATATGAGGTGGGGCTGTGGGGACTTTAGGGAAAAGCTTTGTGTGATGGTGTAAATCTTCTGCTTGAAGAATGAGGCAAAGTCTTCAGCTGAGATGAGAGGAGAGGGAGGAGGCGCTGGAGGACGGAGGAGGGAATTGATAGTGTTGAATAGCTGTTTAGGGTTCTGAGACAGGGAGGATATAAGAGATGAGAAGTAGGTTTGTTTTGCTGCAGTGAGTGTGGACTTGAAAATAGTGAGGGATTGTTTGAATGAGATGAAGTACTCAATGGAGTGGGACCTTTTCCATCTCCGCTCAGCAACCCTGGAGGCCCTTCACAGTTCTTTAGTAAGGTTGGTGTGCCAGGGTTGCCCGTTGATTGTGCGAGCTTTGGAATGTGTGAGAGGGGCAACTGAGTCGAGAGCTGAGGCTGTTGTGGTGTTATATAAAGCAGCAGCAACATCTGCATCGTCTAAGGAATTTATGTCTGTAAGAGGGAGGAGGGATTCAGAGAGTGAATGTAGGTCAAGGTGTTTGAGGTTTCTGCGAGGGTGTGCAAGTTTTTGGAATGGGGATTGTGGACCTGAAGAGGAGAGGGCAGACAATGTAAGTAGGTTGGTATTGGAGAGAGGGAGAATAGAGTTAGAGAGGCTAGTTAGGGAACAGAGGCAGGTTAAGATTAGGTCCATTGTGTGGCCATCTTTATGAGTGGCTGCGGAAGACCATTGAGCAAGGCCGAAGGAGGAACTGAGGGATAGGAGCTTAGAGACAGATGAGTGGGAAGTGTCGATGGGGATGTTGAAGTCACCCATTCTGATAGTGGGGATGTCAGCGGAAAGGAAGTGAAGTGCCAGGTGGTGAAGTAGTCTAATAAGGTGGTGGCTTGCCCTGGGGGTCGGTAAATGATGGCCAGTTGGAGGTTGGAGGGGGAGTAGATGCACATACAGTGCACCTCAAAAGATGGGAGTGTAACGAGGGCGGCAGTGGGATTTCGGTGAAGGCGCAGGTATCTGACAGGAGAAAACCTATGCCTCCACCATGTTTGCCGTTGGGGCGGGGGGTGTGGGAGAGGTGGAATCCGCCATACGAAAGTGCGGCTGGGGAGGCTGTGTCAGAGGGGGTGAGCCAGGTTTCAGTGATGACAAGGAAGGAAAGTTTGTTAGTAATGAAAAGGTCGCGGATGTAGGAAAGATCCAACTGAAGGTTGATCCATATTCATTGACGGGAGTATATGTTTATTATAGCAAAGGATCTTGTTCGATAACAGTCTAATCAAGTTTCCCCTCCACCTATATTGAATCGTCCCTGCGATCGCATAGTAAGTTTCTGCTTTAATCCTTATTATTTTGTGTAACTGCATATGTATTGTAATTGTCCCCTTTTGTAAAATCTTGTATATTTTTCCTAAACACTGCCTCCCTTTTGGATTAAATATAAAATGTAATAGTCCTGTTTCTTTTGTCCTGTAATCGTTCCTCCCCCGAAGCCATATATGCTACCAAAAAGCAGGCGTCCGGCCAGGCCTGTATTATAGTTCAATCTCGGCTGGTGGTGGCAGAGAATAATCATAATTTGGTTATTGTGAAGCTGGCAGTAACCGTACGGGGCGTATACACATATTCCATGCGTTGGAATTCGGAGGTGTGACGCCATACGTTTTCTGCTCGCTTGCCGACAGCTGCGCAGTGAGTAGTCGGGATCACGTGCTGGCAAATCCCTGACGAAATCCTGACAAAGTGACGGCACAGTGAGATATTGTGTGATCTCCCCGATGTCACCCTTGTGAAACCCTGATAATGCTTAAAATATATACTGTAAGTCTGCTCTTCATGATGCTAAACAAGTCTATGTCACCACCCTGCCACCTCACTAATCAATAATCCAAAACAAATTTTTGACATTTTTCACTCCTCAATCTTAAAATACAGCTCCTATCACCAACTTCAGCAATAACAATCTAGCCACTTATATTGGAGAAAAAATAACCGTATCCAGCAGACAATTATTTCCTGAACCACTAATAGCATGGATCCACTTTCCTACCACATTTGATATAGTTCAATTTCTGCCTTTGTACCAGTCACAGAAGAAGTTTGAGTTCTCGTCTCTTATTCTTGCCTTTATACTTATTCTCTCACACCTCCTCCTATTCACTCTCTCCTCCTTCAGTCTATCTCCCTTACCATCACTATCCACCTAACACAAATATTTTACCTATTTTTTCTGGTATCTCTCATTTCAAACATGCCCCCATAACGTTATTACTAAAAAACACCTCCCTTGACCAGAACTGTTCTGCAAATTATAGACCTATCTCTCCCCTTAGCTCCCCTTTATATCTTATCTATACTCCTGGAACACTTGCTCTACTTTATCAAATCTGCTATCTCTCAGATAACGCTCTTCTTGACCCTTTACAATCTGGTTTCCATCGTCTACAATCTACAGAAATTGTCATTACTAACATTTCTAACGATCTACTAACAGTTAAATCTAATTGTAATAAGTCTGACTCTCCTGGATCTCTCTGTAGAGCTTGATACCATGAATACTCCTCCCCGATATGCTGCACTCTATCGGCTGTGAAAATGACATTCTCTGTTGGTTCTCTTCCTAAATTTCAGACTGCTCTACTACAAACTATCAGCGATTGTCCACTCTCTCAAACATCATGGCCTCCCTTTATCTAAAACTGAATCTTTCCAAAACTGAACTCCTTGTGTTCCCTTCTTTACCTAACCTACCAATACCCAATGTTTCTGTTTTTGTTTCTGGCACTACTTCCAGGCTGCAGCTCCTGCTATATTGGGATTATATTTGACTCCTTCACTCCCTAGATCCAATCCCTTACTTAGTCATGTCACCTGTAAAGTACCTCAAAACATCTGAAGAATATTTTTTACTTATGAAACAGCAAAAACTTTTACTGTAGCTCTAATTCATTCTTGTCTTAATTACTAAAAATAACTAATCAGTCTTCTTACTAAACTCTCCCTTCTCCAATATATACTCCAGCCAGGGTTACATTTCTGTCCAGCTGCTATACAGGTGCCTCCTCCCTGTGCCAGCCATTGCACTGGTTGATCATCTACTACAGCGTACATCTTAACCTTATTACGCTCACCCACAAAGCTCTTCACAGCTCTGCACTAACCTACATCTCTGTCTATCTCCCTCTGCGTGTCCTCCATTCTGCGTAATCATCTAATACTAACATCCTCCATAATCCAAACCTTCCTCTCCTATCTACAAGACTTTCCTCGTGCTGCACAATTTCTATGGAATGCACTACCCCTCACTATCCAGTTATCTCTCAGTATTCATAGTTTTAAGGGTAACCTAAAAACAATTTGTTTTAGACAGGCTTATCATATAATCTCACTAATCTACCTGTTCTCAGGTATCCCTTCCTACATTTCCCGCAGATTAGGGTCCTTTCTTTCATCAGCTCCCACACTTTAAGCATCCAGTAGCACTTTGTAGTCAGACCTATCCAGACACTGGCTGGTGAGCGATTCTTGCAGCTTTACATGGACACCCTTATTCATTATAAAGATGGCTGGGTCATACACTACAAGCACTTCTTTACCTCTTGTGTCACCCTGATTTCTTCATAGATTGTAAGCTCTTCTGAACAAGGGTCTTCTCTTCTCCTCTTTGAATTGTTGATGATGTAACTCTGTAATGGCTGATACTGCTTGTACATGAACCTTCTGAATTATAAAGTGCTGGCGCTATATTGATAACAATAGTGATTCTTCATTATTTTTATTTTCATTACTATTATTATTATTATTATTTTATATATATTATTATTATTGTTGTTATTGTTGTTATTACTCTACGGATATAGCATTGTCCAACAGAATGTTCTAGAACACTGCAGGAGTCAGAACATTGTATATTTAAGTCTCTATTCTATTATAATGCAGTTTGGTCCAGCAGTCTACTGACAAGATGAAGCAAAGCAGCCATGAGCATTGGATTCTATCTTTTCTGCTGACTCAGGAGCATTGTTCTTTAGTATTTGCCAAAATGAACAACCCTGCTTTTGAAATTCTTGCATACGGCTCTAGAGTGTTTTTTTAGTTGTTGCTGTCAGCCGTTCCTGGCAAGAATAACAATAGTGACGAGTGTGAGTTGTCAAAATACAAAAGTGTTTTTGTTGCCCATAGCTACCAATCACAGCACAGCTTTCATTTTATTAGACCTGTTGAAGAAATGAAAGCTGAGCTCTGATTGGTTGCTATGGGCAACTAAAACTGTTTTTTTTTTGTTTTAGATAGTTTTCATGAATGAGATCCATAATATGAGTCCTCCTACCCAAACGGCATTTTTTTGTGTGCTGTTTTGACTAATTAGACAGCAGACCTGTCTCCACATTATGCATATGGCAGCATGATCTTCTGACTGATCGCTTTGAGCTGGTCATATAACGAGAGAGTGCTTTTTTCACCGACTGCTCCCCCCCGCACTCACCCATAGACATATCCTCTTGGATTGGCCAAATATGTAGGTTTATTTCAATGAGGATAGGGCAGTATGCTGCTGGCAGACCCCCTTGATTATCCGGGAGCTCCCCCATTAATATTACATTGTTGGCTAATGTGACATGCAGAAGTAGTGTTGTTGCTTTTAAAGCATTCAACAACTATTAGAAGTAACACAAGCACATGAGACAGGAAGTGTTGTGCTCCAGAAGCATCCAGCAACTAGAGGGGTTAACATAGTCACAGGAGAAGGGGAGTGTTTCAGCAGAGCCCCAGGGGGATTGTGGGGAAGTTGTTTACTGGCTGGCCGGAGCCAAAGAGAAAGGTGGTGTATGATCTGTATCTCACAGAAGGCAAGGGAACAGAATTCAGGTTAGGAGGGAAGCTAAACAAAGGTCAGTTAGACTCCCTGAGCTAACAGTGTGGAGTATTGTCGGCCAGGAAGATAAGGACTGGAAGGAAGCCTGTCATAGAGATCATCTCCCTCATCACACCCTCTCCCCTCCATCTCTATGCAGGATAAAGAATGCTGTATACAATTGAGTCCTTGTGAAGGAACAGCCTGTGGTTGTGTATGCATCAAAACTGTGCTGAACTGTGCTACCGGATAATGGACTGTGCACTGCTGTGCTACAAAGGAGACTGTACTGTTATTACTGGAGCCTGTTGCTCAAAGAGACATTTGCATTGCACTGGCCGTACCTCATTAAATGTTACTGTTCTCCTGTTTATGAAGACTCTTGTCAGATGTGTCTGGTCAGCAACTGAATCTATCGTGCGCCTGAGAGAAGCTGCAGCACGTGGTCTATGGTCGCCCTGAGTACCGGCTCCCCCAGGATTCCAAAGAATTAATGTAACCGGTCTCGTCCCTATCTGAACTTAGGCGACATGCGTGTAACACTAATCCTATTAACTTGGACAATGTTGGCCAACATTATTATAAGGGTGCTTTCACTTTGCGTTAGGCACCTGTTCGGTGGCCCCATTGGGGCTTATGTCCGAACCCCTTGCAAAATGGGATTCAGATATATGAGCCAATGGGGCCATAGACTATAATGGTGCTGGCAGAGAGAACGTGCGCTCTTCCATGCATCATTTTATTTTCAGGCGTGTACGCCTACTGGAGGCGGACACTCAGGCGTAGTAGACTGTGTCTGTCTGTCCGTCTCTAGTAGGTGTACACGCCCGAATATGATGCACGGCAGCGCGCGAACGTGCGCTCTGCGCCACCATTATAGTCTATGGCCCTATCGGAGAATATGTCCGAATTCCGTTTTGCAGGGTGTTAGGACATAAGCCCCAACAGGGCTACCAAACGGGTGCCTGAACGCAATGTTAAAGCACTCTTACATCTACCAAGGAGTACATTTCTGGGTCCAAATGCAAAATATCTCCACTACATTCTACCTATTATAATGTCTCATTTATCACATTATTTTTTTTCCTTTGTGGTCTTATGACCCTTGTCAGCACCAAAGGCATAGTACGACTGCTGACTGCGCCTCTGGTTGTGAACTGTGACATTTCATTATCTAAAAATACATAGGCCCTTCTGTGCGCTCAGGCCGCCGCCATTGTTCTCATCAGCACAGGTCCTGTTTACACTAGACGATGCATTGCCGAGAATGATGATCTTTTGTGCAAACCAAAACATCATCTCACCCGACGAACAAACGTTTTGCTTGATCGTCGGGTGATCAGCAAAAATATTGACGCCCTTTCCTTATTTTTTATTATCTCCTTTTCATTAGAAGTACCTCAGTAACCATACCAGTTTTGTGACATCCCGCTAGCCTAACGACTGCGGCATACGATCAGTGGCATATTATTTACTGGTCACTAAGACGATGAATAAAGCAGGTAATTATTAGAGAATGAATATGAGACTCTATTGTTCTGGAGCTGGATAATGTTCGATGAACCGTAATGATAATAAGCTGCTGAATATAAATACAACGTATACCTGACATCTATATAATGTCACTTGTTAGACCTGTCATCTCTTTACTATGGGCATAGCAACAATATTCAGGGGAAAAACAACTTTAATAATGAAAGTGAATACATGACATTACACGGTAGAAGATAATGTGAGATGTGGGCAGTGTCGGACTGGGGTGCCAAGGGCCCACCAGTAACCAACTCCAGGGTCCCACTTTTCAGCTACATACAAATGTGACATTATCCTCAATCACAAATTTATATAACAATAAGCTGGGTATATTGTAACATGAATAAGATGCCGCCTTTGTCTGTACATAGTGATTCAAGTGCATTGTGCTGCTCATATAAGAGGGTGGTGGCCCACCGGAGCATTCTCCTCTTCTGTGGGCCAGTCCAAGCCTGGATGTGAGCACTGCTGCAGATTTCAGCTTTCGGCAGAATCATTCAGCACTCAAACATTATGGAGGAATGAACTATTCTACTTGGGACATACATCAACCAATATCTGCATCATCGCAACATGAAAAAAAACGTGCGATTTATCCATTTACTTTTAGGTATTTGTGTATTTTTGCTTTTGTCTTTGGTTTTTTTATCATTGCAACATGGAATATTACAGGAAAGAACTGATACACAAGAATCAGAGAGGTCACACAGTACCGTGTTATCACTCTCCAACAACTAGCACAGTGCCATCTGCTCAACACAGTCCCTCCACTGCATAAGCCTGCATCTGTTGTATACATCAACAAGAGCAAAGTAGAAGCAGTTACATGCACTACACATACCGCTTGGCCCTAAGCAGAGGAAGGACAAGATGCCATGGTGCCCAAAACAAAGTTTCAGACTGGTGCCCACCTCTCAGTCTTTATAGTTCAGCATGATGCCCCATTTTGCAAGTGGTCAATTGACCTCAGTACTTACAACATTACAGGCAGCTTGATCACAGTGTCCAACAATTCATGCAAAGAAAGTGAACCCCTTTCAGAATCATTCCCAACATGTACATCACCTGAAGGGTAGCTTTCCCGCACTCACATATGACATACATGATGACAAATTCATAGGGCACAAAAAACACCCACAAGCTCATCTGCGGAAGGATGACTACGATTGAAAACCACCCTCCAGCACCAATTACTGGGATCAGAGAATTCTTCGATCCAAATCAGTCAGAACTGTCCCAATTTTCATGTGCTGTAACATGACATCTAATCTGTTTAAGTGGAAGGTTTTGCTTTATAAGCATTCTGACAGCACTATAGGAGCTGGAGCTTCCTTTTTTTTTCACTCCCAACATGCAGATAATAACATTTCCAGAATGACAATTACAAGTCACCGCCTCACAATTAGTACAAAACAGAAAACTAGAACTCCTCTGCAGTGTATGGTGACTATATTGGATCTTTTCCGTCCGGGGAGCCTCTTTCATGATGACTGTCCTCATAGCAAAACATATGACAATATTTATTATATTGGGGACACATTGTATATGACCAGCTTCATTATTTTCTGTTGTGCTGAGGATTTTGTGGACATGAGGCAATTGGTATAAAATATTGTAAATCACATTTCTTAGGTGGCACTAGCGAGACAGTTCTCCACTTTCTGGAGGAGAGCTGATTTGCATATGTTTTCCAGGGAACAGTGCTGGTGAGGCGCCCTACATCAGTACCAGTAGCTTCAGGAGAAATAAACATGTGTGTGCATTAAATCAATTACAGGGAATACTACGTGATCACGCTTTACCAGCAGAAGCCCATACACAAGCCTTTGATACTACGACTTGTTGGCAATATTACCTTCCCTCGACCTTCCGCTAAACACATGTAGGCACAAGGTAATTTATAGTCCGTTGCAATCTATATACCCATGGGTCTACTATATAGGATTTTTTTTTTTTAACAATACCACATCTTTGGCAGTAAATATTCGCGGCACAGTCACACATCATATTTCTATCTCCGTAATTCACGATGATCAGAGACGCATGTTGAATCTTATGTAATTTTACAGATCGCATAAAAGTGTTTCAGAAGAGCCAATGCTGGGAACTTTAAAGGAGTTTTCCACTTTGGAAAAGTTATTTTGAAATCCCCTATTAGGAAATTTTAATTAAAAAAGATGTAGGTCCACTGTTCCAGATCAGCTTTTCATAGACAGAGTACAGAGCTGTAAAATCACTGTTTTCTGTGCTGCCGATCTAGCAGTGCTCTGAATGCTGAGCTCAGTATATCCCTGCCCACACTACTAATTGGCCTCTTCCTGTGTATAACCCCACCCACATCACTGATTGGTCGCTCTCTGTGTATTACCCCGCCCACACCACTGATTGGCTGCTCTCTGTGTACACTGAGCATAGGCAGAAAGCAGCCAATCAGTGTTGGGGTGTGGTTATACAGAGCAGGAGGACTACATGGCACGAGACACCTGGTCCAGTAGTGATAATCTCCTAATAAACCACTGATTTTTATTGAAACTGCAACAAGCTGCCAAGTAAAACCAAAGAAATGATCATAAGTTGGTATAAATGCAGCATACAGAAGCATGTTCACAATGTGGCCATTAAACAGACAAAACCTAAGATAGAAACAATATGAGCAAATACCCTGCTGTAAGTAAGTAAATAATAATAATAAATATAAATAACATATGGTACTTACTAAACACAGTTTTTGATATAAAAAAAAGCGTAAAAGCCATCCCACCTCGACAAGGTGTACCCCAATTGGGATGGTCCTATTTTCTTATATTAAAAGCTCACCTAGTGTCAGACGACCTCAATGTAGAAAGAGCAGAGCATGGCCGAGGTCCGACTGCCCATAGGAAAAAACCCATAGTCGAGGTCCGACTGCCCATAGGAAGGTATATAAATGAAATGCCTAGGTCAGAAATAGAGCCACACCCCTGATTGTACAAAGTGCAAAAAATTACAGCCGAACCAAAGAAATGAGCTGGAGCATAAGTTGGTATACATGCAGCGCATAAGACAATATTCACACTATGGCCATTAAACAGGCAAAACCTAAGATAGAATTGAACACTTGCTACAGTAGCGTAGCTGTCGGGGGCAGAGGGAGTGGTGGCCCTGGGCCCCCCACTCTGAGGGGCCCACACGCTAGTGTAATTGTATGTGTGTGCCCAGCACACCAATACAGTTACACTCTGGGGCAGAATAGGGAGACCCAATGTCCCTGCACTGCCACGCGGCCTCTATGGGACCCTTGAGCAGGAGGGCGAGAGCCCCCAGTGCCAGCATCAGGCCCCCCGCTCATCACTGCAAGTTCCATGATGAGAGAGGGAGCTCCCTCTCCCATCAGTCCCCCTCTGCGTCTGACAACACTGATACAGACACTGACCGGGCGCGATGACGTCATCTCTTGGCGCCCGCTGTCCTGAGATGTGCGGGCGCTCAGAGCAGAGCAGGGTATGAGGAGGAGAGATGAGTACTGTATTTATGTATTTATTTTTTTATGGGGAGTGCATTATACTATAGAGGCCTATGGGGGTGCATTATACGATATAGAGTCTGCCTATGGGGGTGCATTATACTATATACTCTGTCTATGGGGGTGCATTATACTATAGAGGCCTATGGGGGTGCATTAAACTATAGAGGCCTATGGGGGTGCATTATAATACAGGTGCATCTCACTAAACTAGAATATCATAAAAAAAGGTTTTTTTTTTCAGTTCTTCAATACAAAAAGTGAAACTCAAATATTATATAGAGTCATTACAAACAGAATGATCTATTTCAAGTGTTTACTTCTGTTAATGTTGATGATTATGGCTTACAGCCAAAGAAAACACAAAAGTCATTATCTCAGTAAATTAGAATATTTTATAACAACAGGTTGAAAAATGTTTTTAAAATCCGAAATGTTGGCCTATGTATGTTCAGTAAATGCATTTTGGGGCTCCTTTTGCATCAATTACTGCATCAATGCGGCGCGGCATAGAGGCGATCAGCCTGTGGCACTGCTGAGGGGTTATGGAAGCCCAGGTGGCTTTGATAGCAGCCTTCAGCTCGTCTGAATTGTTGGGTCTGGTGTCTCATCTTCCTCTTGACAATACCCCATAGATTCTCTATAATAGATTCTCTATGGGGTTAAGGTCAGGCGAGTTTGCTGCCAATCAAGCACAGTGATACTGTTGTGTGTAAACCAGGTATTGGTACTTTTGGCAGTGTGGACAGGTGTCAAGTCCTGCTGGAGAATGACATTTCCATCTCCAAAAAGCTTGTCGGCAGAGGGAAGCATGAAGTGCTGTAAAATGTCCTGGTAGACGGCTGCGCTGACTTTGGTCTTGATAAAACACAGTGGACCTACACCAGCAGATGGCATGGCTCCCCAAACCATCACTGATTGTGGAAACTTCACACTAGACCTCCAGCAGCTTGGATTGTGTGCCTCTCCACTCTTCCTCCAGACTCTGGGACCTTGATTTCCAAATTAAAATTGGAACTCTGGGACCTTGTGGAGTGTGTCAATGACAGCCTTCTGGACATCTGTCAAGTCAGCAGTCTTCCCCATGATTGTGGTGCCTACTGAAACAGACTAACGGACCTTTTTAAATGCTTAGGAACCCTGTGCAGGTATTTTTTGTTAATTATTTTAATTTACTGAGATAATGACTTTTGCGTTTTCATTGGCTGTAAGCCATAATCATCAACATTAACAGAAATAAACACTTGAAATAGATCACTCTGTTTGTAATGACTTTATATAATATACGAGTTTCACTTTTTTGTATTAAAGAACTGAAATAAATTAACTTTTTGATGATATTCTAATTTAGTGAGATGCACTAGTATATAGAGTCTGCCTATGGGGAGTGCATTATACTATATACTATAGAGGCCTATGGGGGTGCATTATAATATAGAGGCCCATGGGGCTGCATTATACTATAGAGGCCTATGGGAGTGCATTATATTATATAATGTCTGCCTATGGGGATGCATTATACTATATAGAGTCTGCCTATGGGGAGTGCATGATACTATAGAGGCCTATGGGGGTGCATTATACTATATAGAGTCTGCCTATGGGGATGCATTATACTATATAGTGTCCGCCTATGGGGAGTGCATGATACTATAGAGGCCTATGGGGGTGCATTATACTATATAGAGTCTGCCTATGGGGGTACATTATGCTATATAGATTCTGCGTATGGGGGTCCATTATACTATATAGAGTCTACCTATAGGGGTGCATTATACTATATAGAGTCTGCCTATTGGGGTGCATTATACTATATAAAGTCTGCTTATTGGGGTGCATATGGAGGCATATGTAAGTGCAATATACTATAGAGACTTATGGGGGTACATTACGCTATATAAAGTCTGCCTATGGGGAGTGTATTATACTATATAGAAGCCTATTGGGAGTGCATTATACTATACAGAGGCCTATTGGGAGTACATTATACTATATAGAGGCCTATGGGGAGCGCATTATACTATATAGAGGCCTATGAGGAGTGCATTATACTATATAGAGTCTGCCTATGGGGAGTGCATTATACTGTATGGAGGCCTATGGGGAGTGCATTATACTATAGAGGCCTATGGGGAGTACATTATACTATATAGAGGCTTAGGAGGAGTGCATTATACTATATTAAGGACTATCTGGTGCATTATACTATATGTTAAGTGGGCACTTATTGTTATAGAGGAATTCAGGTTTCTAGGGGGCAAAATGTGGACACTGCTTACTAGGGCACTTGCACATGGCAGTCATATATTTTAGAGGGTTGTTTACCATCTAGAGGGAAGACAGTGCCACCCAGCAGGTGCAGTAATAGGGACACATATGGCAGCAGCGGCTCAGTATTGGGGTATCAGCAGGATGAGGTGTTTGTGCAGGTTGGGAATAGATGGGGATGGTGCCTGAACTGTAAGGAGTCAAATGTGTCTTTGTTGTAATCTCTGCTGATGAGTCCTGGATGGAGAAGTTATCATGTCGGTCTGGGCCAGATAGAAAAGATGGGACAAGTGAACGATTTCACCAGAAAGAATGTCAGCTATAAGGTACTATATATACCAAAACCCTAGCTACACCTTTGACTTGCTTCCATATTTGCCAACATATTATAGCTCAACCTTTGGACACAGCAATCCTTCTAGTGAACCGCAATTATCCAAAGTGGACAAATGCTTTCAACGGCACATGGCCCAACCAAAAGTCATCGGCAACAAGTAAAATGAAATGTCTAAGTGTTAGATGGGTACATATCTCGACCACATGCTTGGTTACTAATTCACATGTTTCTGGTCACTTGAGTCCACTCGTTTCGGATAAACAAATGGCACAGGTAACATTTCACTTTGAGGAAACTTTTTCGGAGTCCCTTCTCACAGTTCCTGATAGCTCTAGTCTCCACCTGTAACTTCATCATTATCTCTTGCCTGTTCCATCAGTGAAGATTTCTCTCGAGCACAGGTATAAGTCCAACGGGCACTTGATGCCAACTACAACATTGACATCTTCATTCTGACTCCTCCTATGAGAACATCAGTGCACATAATTATGGGGTCTCTAGGCGATATGTGGATTTGTTTCCTGCATGTATGGAGGGGGCTCAGGAGCGTGGGTGTCAGCTGTGGCATATGCATTTCAGGATGAAAATGGGTGGGGGTTTATATTCTTTATGACAATTGTTGCTCCCATCCCCCGAGTTGTGATCGCTGGGTGGTGTTAGCATGGCAGCTGAGGACCTACTAAACGCCCCCGTGTCTACCATATTTATACACCTGTGGGCTTAATAGGATATTGCAGTGCATTGTACAAGCATTCAAAAGATCAAAGGTTCAAGTCCCCTAAAAGTAGTAATAAAAATGTAATAAATATTTTCTAATAAAAAAAAATACTAAAGAAAGCACTTAAATATAAATGTCCAAATTATCCTGCTTTTCCTGGTACATAAATGCCCAAATCTAAAACATAAAGATATTTAACATGCTTTGTATCAACACATGAGTAAATGTCCTAAGTAATAATACAGTGAAGGAAATAATTATTTGATCCCTTGCTGTTTTTGTAAGTTTGCCCACTGACCAAGACATGAACAGTCTATAATTTTAAGGGTAGGTTAATTTTAACATTGAGGGATAGAATATCCCCCAAAAATCAAGAAAATCACATTGTATAAAGTAGATACATTTATTTGCATTTTGCAGTGAGAAATAAGTATTTGATCCCCTACAAACCATTATAAGTTCTGGCTCCTACAGACCAGTTAGACGCTCCTAATAAACTCGTTACCTGCATTAAAGGCAGCTGTCTTACATAGTCACCTGTATAAAAGACTCCTGTCCACAGACTCAATTAATCAGTCAGACTCTAACCTCTACAACATGGGCAAGACCAAAGAGCTTTCTGAGGATGTCAGGGACAACATCATAGACCTGCACAAAGCTGGAATGGGCTACAAAACCATAAGTAAGACGCTGGGTGAGAAGGAGACAACTGTTGGTGCAATAGTAAGAAAATGGAAGAAATACAAAATGACTGTCAATCAATATCGATCTGGGGCACCATGCAAAATCTCACCTCGTGGGGTATCATGAGGATCATGAGGAAGGTGAGAGATCAGCCTAAAACTACACAGGGGAACTTGTTAATGATCTCAAGGCAGCTGGGACCACACTCAACAAGAAAACCATTGGTAACACATTACGCCTTAAAGGTTTAAAATCCTGCCGTGCCCGCAAGGTCCCCCTGCTCAAGAAGGCACATGTGCAGGCCCGTCTGAAGTTTGCCAATGAACACCTGGATGATTCTGTGAGTTATTGGGAGAAGGTGTTGTGGTCAGAGGAGACAAAAATTGAGCTCTTTGGCATTAACTCAACTCGCCGTGTTTGGAGGAGCATGGTGGGGGAAACATTATGTTTTGGGGGTGTTTCTCTGCTAAGGGCACAGGACTACTTCACCGCATCAATGGGAAAATGGATGGAACCATGTACCGTAAAATTCTGAGTGAGCGTTTCTGCCTCTCTCTGTCAGAAAAAACGCATGCAGATTTACATGCGTTTTTTCTGCCAGGGAGAAGCGTTTTTTCAGCGTTTTTACATACGTTTTCGCATGCGTTTTTTCAAGCACTTTTCCAAGCGATTTTGAGCATCACTTGGAAAGTGCTTGACAAGTTGGTCACACAATATAAATCCATGCAACTAGCATGGAGTTATATTGTGTGACCAACTTAGATGCTTTAAATGCTGCATCTATAGTAAAAAAAAAAAGAATTAAAAAGTTAAAAATAAAAAAAACCTGTATACTCATCTCTCCGGTCTCCTCCCAGCTGCGTCCTCTCTCCTTGGCGTCCCGCGGTGTACTGGCAGGACCTGCGGTGATGTCATTTAGTCAGCTGATGGTCACGCAACCATCACCTGACCGCTGACGTCAGCGGTCGCGTGACCATCAGCAGAGTAAATGACGTCACCGCAGGTCCTGACAGTACACCGCGGGACGCCAAGGAGAGAGTCCGCGGCCGGGAGGAGACCGGAGAGGTGAGTATGCAGGTTTTTTTTGATTTTTAACTTTTTTAGTTCCATTTTTCACCACTTGGTAGTCAGGATGAAGAGGAGTTGTAGTCTCCTCTTCATCCCGGGTACCACACGCACCGCGATTACGCCGCAAATTCGTGGCCATTGAATTTAATTGAAACGCAGCAAATCCACATATACCTGCGGGTTTGCTGCATTTCAATGTTCCTCAATTGCTGCAAATTTGCGGCGTAATCGCGGCAGAAATGGTCATGCTGTGTTTTGCAACACAAGGCGAATTCGGCGCGCTAATTAGAGCATCATGTGCACAGCACATCCGAATTCACATTGCTTTGCATGGCAGACTGTTTAACAAGCGTTTTCACGGCCGTAAACACGCCGCAAAAATGCTACAAGAACGCTATGTGGGCACATAGCCTAAAAATGGTTCGTTGCTGGGTCTTTCAGCAAGACAATGACCCAAAACATACAGCCAAGGCAACATGTCAGCGGGCATCTGCGAGTCATGGGAGTTAATAGTACCCTTTTACTATCATTTTTAAACAACACACCACACATTTTATGTTGGATTAAATTGGCCCCAGCAGCCGTTTATTAACATATAAATACAAACATTATAAACTTTGTCCTATAGGGGTGGTCCTCGAAGCCCCAAACTATTTTAAACCAAGAAACCAATTGTGTCTTTTGTCTCAGGCCAGATTGTGTATTACCTCCAGCCGCTAAGCACCAGCTCGGAGGCACCAATTCAAACAGCCTGGCCAGTGAAACATGCCCCAAACCACGGGCCCTCCCATCCATTCCTATGGGATAAACCACCCGAGACCACTGAATACCATGTAGGGGGGTCCAGAACTTCCCGAGGTCCCCCCCCCCCACTGATCCACCATTAACCATGATCACCAACTTCGAGGACCCCCCCATGCCGTGAGCACAAATATTCTGACACCTCAAATATTTGTGTCACTCCATACCCTTAAACCTTTTTCTATGCCCTCCTGAATTGCCAGGCACCACATATCTGTACCGACTGTGTTTAAGTGCACCCCATCCCTCCTCCAAAATTCCCCTTCTCCAGACTCAAGTTCCATATGGCGTATGGCCAAAGCCCCATTTCTTACAATGAAACGCGTCACCGCCCTATTTACTTTTATCCGAGCTCTATTGAATCTCTCATTTGATCGGGCCCCTCGCCAGACTTGTCGTGGAACAATGTCGGACCAAATAACCAAAACCTTTGGAAACATTGCCCATAATCTCAGTATATCAAATTTAATGTCCTTTATGAGTTCCCTATGACTCGCCCCCTGGGCCATGGGGCACGCGGAACCGGGCAATAGGGAGACGCTGGGAGTAGTAGTGGCGGCCCGGTCCCGCGGCTCAGGGTGGTCAGACCAGTGGCAGTCTTTTAGATGTTTTAGATAATGTCCGACTACGCCACCCGTGGATTGCGGTTATTAGGAACCGCCGCTGCAAGGCAGTCCGCTGGGGCTGATGATGAATGCAGCTGGGATGGTGTGACTCCCCACGGGAAGAGTGCGGCCCCAGGGCAGTGTAGTGGATGGTGGGAGTGATGGTGGTGAGAGTCCCAGTACCGGTAGTGCTGGAGGCGCGAAGGAGCACACAGACAACAGGTTACAGTCCAGGGTCTTTACTCACAGTTCATTTGTTCCTGGTCACTTCTGTCAGCAGTGACCGCCCGAGCCGTGCTGCGTCCACCAGGTGTGGGGCTCGGTCAACTCCCAGGCAGTTCAGGAGCATGGCACAGGACCCCCTTTAATCCTTTCTCTGGCCTGCCTCACCAGTTACCCACTTTTGTCCAGCTGCCGCGGACTTGTGCGGTTAAACGTGGGCCCCGTCCTCCGCTGTCCTATATGGTGCCTTCCTAGCAGGTTTGATGAGGTGTCGCACCAATAGATGATCACGACGACCGGTCTTTGGCTGAGGGTAGTTTCTCCTCCACCAACTTGGGATCTGGTACCCTTAATCTGCCTGACCCTTCACCCTGGATTCTCGTGGGTTCTTAGGGTCTCTTCCACCTTCTTGTTCCTGAGCCCTTCTGTTTCTCTGTCTCTTCTTCTCTTTCTCTGTTCCTTTCTGTTCCTTTCTCGTGGAGCTGGGATGAGACTTAATCACAGCTCCCTTTCACCTCCTCTCTCTCTCTTCCTCGGCCTCTCTCTAGGCCCGCTCCTGAGTGGAGCTCCTACAGAGCCTCCACTCCCGGTCTTCTCCTCTGACTGAACGAACCTAGATCTAAGATGGTGCCCACCTTTTATACCTCCCTCTGACCATGAGCCCAGGTGACCAGCAACCAATGAGCTCCTCCCTACGCTCAGGAACCAACCCCTATCTGCCCCTACAGCACTGGGTGTTCCACCCCCCTCCCCACTCCAGGCAGGGACATAGTCAGTCGTGCCTGCACTTCTGTCTAGTGGGAGCACAGTTAAGCTGTCCCTCGGAAATGGGGTGTGTGTGCTGTATGCAGCTAACTGAGCCCTGGTCCAAACTCCATCCTTACCTGGGAGTGGAATATCACACCTCTGGCAGAGGTGCAATACCCCTGTAGCGGCCGAGCCCTCGGGGCGCTACATTCCCCCATGGTAAACCACAGCACGTCCTCGGGCTGGAAAAGAGCAAAAACAATTAATTACAGGACATGCAAACTTTTTCAATAACTTTTTACATCAGAAACGGACGACATTGTTCAATTCCCTTTATGGGAAACACTTTTCTTTGTCATTGTTAATACTACTGGAACTCTTTTATCATATAAAACATCATATAAAACATTTGCATTATCACCTAGCAGCATATAAAACGTTCTCATGTAAAACATTTTCAAATACGGCATATTCTCGTATCCTGGCCGCGGTGCAACTTGCGACCAGATGTTCTTTCTTCTTAAAGGTGCAACAGTCCAGTAAACTTGTCTTGAGGTAGACGTAGTAGTCTTTTTATAAAACCAGTAGGGGGCGCTTTAGGAAGCGCAACTATATACAAGGGGTTAACCGCTCTCAGTCCTCGACCAGTTTTGGGAAGGGAAATGGCTGCTCACAGTCCTCAGCCTGATAGGGGAAGAGGGATGGCTGCTCTCAGTCCTCAGCCAGGTTACTTAGGGGATAGGGCAACAGTCACACAGTCCTATATCAGTCCCAACGGGGACCACACTCAATTTGAAACAGTCCCACACAGTTCCTTTGTACCCTGACGGGTAACTATTTACATTGGCGCTTCTTCTTACTCTCTATCGTCGTTCTCCATATGCGCCTTGCTCCTCCTCGTCATCTTCAGGCCCATCTGGGTCCTCTTGGTACTCAACGTCCGAGTAGTGCTGTTCCTCCTCCTCTACTACTCTGTGGACGTGGAGGGCGTACCATCCCTTCACGCCTTGGTGTCGGGTGTAAGACATCACATCACCTGGAAATAGATCCCGCCCTCGATGACCTTCTGGCAGGTGGCTCTCTACATCCCTCCTCATCACGAACACGTCGCTGATGGTCTCAGGGTCTCGGATGAAACCCCAGCCGCGCTCCATCTGTAACTTCACAACAGTCCCGGTGACTCGGGGACCGCGGGCAGTTCGGGGGTCTCGTCGGGCCTTCATCTTCTGCTCCGCACTTTGGGCCTGCAGCTTCTCCTGTTTCATGCGCCGCTCCCGCTGCTCCCTCTCGAACACCTCCAGCTGTTGGCGGCAGTACTCCCGTCGACGGGCGGCGTCCGGGGGCGCTAGGCCTTGCGACTGGGCCTGTGATTGTGGTCTGCTGATCACGCCCGGGGTCAGAGGGCACGGCGTGGGGCGGGGCTCGCTGGCGGTGTCGATGGCCTGGGAACCGGTTGGTAGCGGTGGAGGCACGGTGTCGACGGCGGGTTCAGGTACGTTGGGCTCCGCAACAGGGTGCAGGGGCAGGTCGGCGGCCCCAGGGTTCGGGGTAGGGATGTCTCCGTTACCTGCCTCAGCTGTCGCGGCCTCCTCCGCGGCGTCGTCCTCGGCCTCCGCTCTGCTTTCACTGCCCTCGGTGGCTGGTGTGCCGCTGGATGTCGACGGCGCCTCCTGCTGCAGGATCACGGCCCGCCAGGCCATTTCTTCTTTCCACCCGGCAATCACGTCCCGCTGCACCCGGACCATCCTCCGGTCCAGCTCCTCCAGCGCAGCCCGCACATACTCGGGGTCTTCCTTGGGGAGGTGTGTTAGCAGCTCCGTGAAGCTGCATGGGGATTTGGCCTGCAGCAGGCCACGCGCCAGGGCGCTGGAGCTGGTTCCTGTCTCTATCTTCGGGTGCGGCCTGGCCAGACTGATCCAGACTGCGCCCTGCCCCACAGTTTTCTTCTCTTTCCTCCCCCAGAGGGGGTGGTTCTGGGGCATTCTGCTGACAATCACTCTCAGGGGCAGCCCCCCCACATTGACGGACATCTCCACAGCCGCTCTCATGGCTGTTGGGGGTGGGCTCCTTCTTTGGCGCCATTCTGGGACCTGGCCCACGATGGGAGGTGGCTTCCTGTTGTCTTTTGGCGCGCACATCATGGCGCTCGTTCTTCTGGGGCGGGCGCCATCTTTGGTACAATAAAACAGTCTCTTTTCAGGCGCGCAATACCCGCTTGTGGCGGGTGGGTAACGATCCTGCCGACTACGCCAAAGCTGACTCGCCCCCTGGGCCGTGGGGCACGCGGAACCGGGCAATAGGGAGACGCTGGGAGTAGTAGTGGCGGCCCGGTCCCGCGGCTCAGGGTGGTCAGACCAGTGGCAGTCTTTTAGATGTTTTAGATAATGTCCGACTACGCCACCCGTGGATTGCGGTTATTAGGAACCGCCGCTGCAAGGCAGTCCGCTGGGGCTGATGATGAATGCAGCTGGGATGGTGTGACTCCCCACGGGAAGAGTGCGGCCCCAGGGCAGTGTAGTGGATGGTGGGAGTGATGGTGGTGAGAGTCCCAGTACCGGTAGTGCTGGAGGCGCGAAGGAGCACACAGACAACAGGTTACAGTCCAGGGTCTTTACTCACAGTTCATTTGTTCCTGATCACTTCTGTCAGCAGTGACCGCCCGAGCCGTGCTGCGTCCACCAGGTGTGGGGCTCGGTCAACTCCCAGGCAGTTCAGGAGCATGGCACAGGACCCCCTTTAATCCTTTCTCTGGCCTGCCTCACCAGTGACCCACTTTTGTCCAGCTGCCGCGGACTTGTGTGGTTAAACGTGGGCCCCGTCCTCCGCTGTCCTATATGGTGCCTTCCTAGCAGGTTTGATGAGGTGTCGCACCAATGATCACGACGACTGGTCTTTGGCTGAGGGTAGTTTCTCCTCCACCAACTTGGGATCCGGTACCCTTAATCTGCCTGATCCTTCACCCTGGATTCTCGTGGGTTCTTAGGGTCCCTTCCACCTTCTTGTTCCTGAGCCCTTCTGTTTCTCTGTCTCTTCTTCTCTTTCTCTGTTCCTTTCTGTTCCTTTCTTGTGGAGCTGGGATGAGACTTAATCACAGCTCCCTTTCACCTCCTCTCTCTCTCTTCCTGGGCCTCTCTCTAGGCCCGCTCCTGAGTGGAGCTCCTACAGAGCCTCCACTCCCGGTCTTCTCCTCTGACTGAACGAACCTAGATCTAAGATGGTGCCCACCTTTTATACCTCCCTCTGACCATGAGCCCAGGTGACCAGCAACCAATGAGCTCCTCCCTACGCTCAGGAACCAACCCCTATCTGCCCCTACAGCACTGGGTGTTCCACCCCCCTCCCCACTCCAGACAGGGACATAGTCGGTCGTGCCTGCACTTCTGTCTAGTGGGAGCACCGTTGAGCTGTCCCTCGGAAATGGGGTGTGTGTGCTGTATACAGCTAACTGAGCCCTGGTCCAAACCTGTCGATGACACCTGCGGTGCCAGCAACCGGAACTGATCCCACTGCGAATGAGAAATAGCATTGACGGTCAGATTTACAGGAACCAATTTGAACTCCGCCACTATCCACATGTTCAGCGATAAACTCATTAGCACCAGCCTTTGCAATACTTTCACCACCAATGGCGATGCAGCCGACAGAGAATTGATAGCAGACACTACCCCTTGGTTCTCGCAGGAAAAACAGATTTTTTTGTTTTGAAAATACTCTCCCCATAGAGCCAAAGAGACCATGATGAGGAAAAGGTTAATCAATGTATGATCACCCAACAGGTTCCGATCACGCCATGTCACTGGCCATTTCTCCTCAATCCAACTACCTCGGAAAAAGATAGCAAAACCATGCTGTCCCGACACATCAATGAACAATCCCAATTTGCTGGCATTCACCACTGGAGCAAACCAAACTGACTTGCCGTTATAAGTCTCCAAAAACTGAACCCAAACTCCCAAGTCGTCCTGCAACTCCTTACGCAACCTAATGAAGTGATGAGGTGATTTTGCTCCTGCCATCGCTAATGACAAACGCCTACAAAATGCCCTGACCATTGGCATAATACGGCACGCAAAATTCAATTTCCCGAGAAGAGATTGTAATGCAATGTAATTTTATGCAGCTTTCTAACTCTGGATACCTCTTCCAACAAATCAACTATCTTATCAACGGGTAGCCTACACTCCATTTTAACTGTATCAATTAAAATCCCGAGAAAATTCAAAGACGTCACCGGACCCATGGTTTTTTCAACTGCCAAAGGCACTCCAAACTTCTTAGCCTCGCTCACCATTGTATGCAACAACACAGAACAAATGGGGCAATTAGCAGGACCAATATACAAAAAATCATCCAGATAATGGATGCAGGAATTCAGACCGGAAACATCCCTAACAACCCATTC
The DNA here is from genome assembly GCF_046119375.1 of Phyllobates terribilis. NCBI lineage: Eukaryota > Metazoa > Chordata > Amphibia > Anura > Dendrobatidae > Phyllobates > Phyllobates terribilis. The sequence goes on along the minus strand of NW_027362767.1, from coordinate 235,100,356 downwards.
GAGAAAGGTGGTAAAAGTTTCAAAGTACGCACAGGACAGCGAGCAACCCATTGGGAAACACCGGTCAACAAAATTGCTGCCGTCCCAAGAGCAACCCAATAGGTGCATGCTTTCCGGGTGTACAGGTAACAGTCTAAAAGCCGCTTCTGTCAATCTTTGCCAATAATGCCCCTTTACCAAAAAAACGGACCCAACTAACTGCCATGTCGAAGGAAGTATAACTCACCGAACACAAATCTGGGTCAATACCATCATTAACCGACGTGCCCTTTGGAAAGGAGAGGTGATGAATTAGCCGGTATTTACCCGGTTCCTTTTTTGGGACAATGCCTAACGGAGACACCTGCAAGTTTTTTATGGGCTTGGAAACGAAAGGACCAACGAAAGGACCAGCCATTCTCCCTAAAGCTACCTCTTTTGCCAATTTTTCCGCAACCACCTCAGGAAAGTGTAATGCGGATTTTAAATTTTTTGCATTAAATTGAACTTCGCTATCAATAAACGGTATCCTAAAACCAGCTTCAAAACCACCTTCTATTACCCTATCCGGGTATCTACTTAGGAATAGCTGCATCTCTGCCAGTCGAACCGGCGTCACTCCTTTTCTCACTACCCTCGATGCTTCTGAACTTTCCCCCTCTGAAACATTTGGATGCGCTATGGCTGCCACCGCATGAGGAGCAGTCGTGTTTAAATTTACATTTATTTCCGAATTTACAAGATCCTTCATTGAAGAGGAAACATAACCCTTTTTGAACAGCTGCCGAGTGTCCCGTCTGGCTGAGACCGCCGCTACTCCCAGGAAAGGACTGGTTAGTTTGCCCACTCCTACTCGGCGCTGTTGCCCTCAACATAAGGCAATATCCTTATGGTCCCAACGGATACTAGATCGCACCGCTTTCCTCTGATGAAATTGTTCGTCATAACGTAGCCACCCTTGTCCCCCATACACCCTATATGCCTCCCCGATTGCATCCATATAACAAAAAAGCCCCGAACAATTTTTCTGCAGCTTTTTCGCCTATCACACTGGCTAGTATTGCAAATGCTTGTAACCAGTTCATAAAGGTCCGTGGTATCAGATGGTACCTTCGCTTTTTCTTCATCCTCTTTTTGGAATCGTCCTTTCTAGTCCTGTCTAGGTTAAAACATTCCAATAGAAGTAACGAGAATATTTCTACATATTCCCCCTTCCATATTTTTTCCCTGACCTCGGGCTTCAAATGTGCTCCCAAAGGCCCCTCAAAACAAACATAAACTTCCCCTTTTGCCATATCGTCTAGCTTTACATTGTCATCTTTTTCCTTGTCGCCCTCGCCCCCCACAGCCTGTGCCGTTCCCGATACCCCCGTGCCAGATTCACTCATTAACAAATTTCCTCCCCCTGTGCCCACAGTATTAGAGACCCTCAAAAACTCCATGTTACTGCCGCCTATGCCGCTAATTCCCAACTGGGGTGACTGAAAATTACCCAGCCACGCAGGGGTAGGCGACACTATGCCCTGAGATGCATTCGTCCCTGTCCCCAGTAGAACAGCTAAATCCCTTAAACCCTGCATCAGTATACCAATACCCCCGCCAACCCCCCCAGAAATGTCCTGACTATTAAACGCTAAAGATGGTAACGGGGGCCTGAAAGGAAAAATTTGCGACGACTCACCTGGCTGCCTAGGTGCTGTGAACCCAGCAGCTGCTGATCCTGAATCGTGAAGTTGACGACCTCCATCTGATCCTTGTTGTCCACAGTGTGTCCTGAGAGGGAGACCTGAAGGGCCAGCGGCCTGCTGCCCCGCTAACATCTCTGATCCGGACCCCACGTTTTGCGGGGAGTGAGCCGACCAATGGCTGCGGCCAGCCTGGCTAACGCCATGAGCAGCCGTTATGACAGATAAGGGGGCTAGGCCAGCACTGTGCTGCCCGTATACTGATGCCACCTCTGCATGTCTGCTGCTGCCTGTCCCCCCGTCAGCAGAGCCAGCCGCTGCCCGCATATAAAATTATGATTGACGGCTGCCGTGGCCGCATTGTGGGCGGAGCCAGCATTGTGGGCAGAGCCGGCCGGATCCTGACCGCCCGCTGCTGAAGCTATTTCCCCTGCAGCCCGGACCGCCGGAGGAAGAGCGGAGCCGGCCACGCGATCATCGCCGCTCCCACACTGAGAGACCCCCAGGTTATGCCCCCGTCCTCACGTCCTCCTCACCTTGTTGCGCTGAGCAGGCCCCCTCCGCGGCCTGGAGTCTGCCGCACCTGGTCCCGCCGACATTCCGCCTCGCGATGTACCGGAGGAGGCCGACACCTCCTCCTGATGCAGGTCCCGGCGTGTAGTTGGATTCCTCCCGGAGCGGGAAGTACGGGCCACAGCAGTGCGGGCCCTACTCCCGACCGGAGGGTCCCGAGAGGGGCTCCTGATTTGCCGCCAGACCCTGGGAGTTTCCTCAGGACTAAGGCGCGCCGGAGGCCTGGTCCTCCGCGACCGGCGTGGCTCAGGAGCTGGTGAGGCATTTCCCACTCCAGTATCCCCAAGCAGGCTTTGGACTGACGCCTGCAGCCAATCCGCACCGTTTAAACCAGCAGCGTCCTGCAGCTGTTGCAGCATACCATCTATGGCTTCCAGATTGCTACAGATAGTGTGTATGGGATGATGGCAACCTAAGATGGCTGCCGAATCCCAAATGGCCGTCCCTTATATACCCCACTCCTCCCCTACATGTGCCCCTGCCCCCAAAATACCCTCCCCTACAATCTACACCAACCAAAACAAACATAAATACCTTGCCCGAACCCTATTCACACCCCACCTCAGGAAGCCCTCCCCCCTTTATCCCGCATTAACCCTGTCATGCCGGCCTCCCTCTGAAGCCAGGGGCTGAGTACGGCCTTTCTAAGGAGTGGCTCAAAAAGAAGCACATTATGGTCATGGAGTGGTCTAGCCAGTCTCCAGACCTTAATCCCATAGAAAACTTATGGAGGGAGGTGAAGCTCCGAGTTGTCAAGCAACAGCCTCAAAATCTGAATGATTTAGAGATTATCTGCAAAGAGGAGTGGACCAAAACTCCTCCTGACATGTGCGCAACCCTCATCATCAACTACAAAAAACGTCTGACTGCTGTGCTTGCCAACAAGGGTTTTGCCACTAAGTATTAAGTGTTGTTTGCCAGAGGGATCAAATACTTATTTCTCACTGCAAAATGCAAATAAATGTATCTAATTTATACAATGTGATTTTCTTGATTTGTTTTTTGGATATTCTATCTCTCAATGTTAAAATTAACCTACCCTTAAAATTATAGACTGTTCATGTCTTTGTCAGTGGCAAACTTACAAAAACAGCAAGGGATCAAATAATTATTTCCTTCACTGTATATAATATTTATGGTGAACGTAGTAATGTAAAAAAGAAAAGAAAATGGCAGAATCGCTGACTTTTAGTCATTTCCCCACACAAAGAACATGGAATAAAAAGAGATCAGAACGTCAAAGCAGTAAAATCTGAAAAATTATATAAATTTGGTCTCAACATAAGACCTACAGAGCAAAGTTAACGTGCCATTAAGTGAATGTCGGAAAAACAAAAGCCAATGCTGTGTTGATGGAAAAAGGAAAATAAAAGTTATAGCTTTTGGTAGTCGTGGAGGCAAAATTGAAAGTGAAAAAACAAAAAATGGGTTGAAGAGAAGTGAAATATTAAATGACCCCTTGGTAAAAGGCAAGTGACCCTGATAATGTACAACATCGAGAACATAGAATCCAAAGGAACGTTCATAATATTCAGCAACATAGGAAACGTAAAATATTCAACTACAGTAGGCAGGCATGTAAGGCATATGTTAGGCAGTAGCGTAAGAAGTCCTTGTTTGCTGTAAATTAAAGGGGTTAACATACACATTGTCACTCTGGTGGGTGTGGACCCGCTGCGTCACAGGTCGGGCTTACCCTGGAGGGACGTAACTAAGCGTCTACCTGGTCTTCACTAGAGCCTTCGATGGTGAGGTTAGGCTTGAGCTGCAGGTAGCCTCCAGGTACCACTCTAGGGCAGTCCTGGTACTGCAGCAGCTAACCCCTAAGGGTGGAATGCAGGTATGAACTTGGAGTGTCAGGCGGGACAAGAGCAGGATCACTGGCAGAAAGGATACTGGTGCTGGTTCAGACTAGGTGGGTTCTGCGGGTTCAGGATCAAAGGTACTGGTTTAGACAGGACGGGGACCTGACAATGGACTAGAAGGTTTGAAGACAAACTAGAAACTAGAGTTGCTCAGGCACCTTCCTAAAGGGGAGTGTGCCTTAAATACATGATGGCTCCCAGGAATAGGCTGGGGACACTTCCAGATTGCGCTCTGCCCCTTTAAGAAGTGGGGAGCACATGTAGCACCCTGAGGATTCGGCTGCTACAGGGGTATTGCACCTCAGCCAGAGGTGTGATATTCCACTCCCGGGTAAGGATGGAGTGTGGAACTGAGCTCAGTAGGCTGCATGCACTACACACATCCCATTTCCGGAGGACAGACCAATGGTACCCCCACTTAATAATGTGCAGGTACGACCGAGTCTGTCCTTGGCTGGAGTGGGAGGGGGGGTGGAACATCCCAGTAGTGTAGGGGCAGATAGGGGGAGCAGTCTGGGTAGTGCTAGGAGCTCATTGGGTGCTGGTCACCTGAGCTCACACATAGAGGGAGTATATAAGGTGGGCACCATCTTAGATCAGGGTCAGTCTTTTGCAGAGTGAGGTCAGTCTGTTAGAGCAGAGGAGAAGAGCAGCTCCAAGGCCAAGAGAGAGAGAGAGGAGAAAGAAAGACCCAGAGGGGGAGAAAGAAGGAACTCCAAGAGCCCAAATTAGACCAGAGGGTGAAGAGTTGGCAACAGGGTACCGGATCCCAAGCTGGCAGAGGCTACAGCACACCTTAGCCAGGAACCGGAGGTCGTGGGCAGGATCTGCCACGATCACCCACTAAATCCACCCGGAAGGCAGACCAGGAATAGGGTCAGGGAACCCAGAGACAAGGGTTTACCACCAAGAGGCCCGAGGGAGCCGGACATAGGTGGATCCCTGGTGGGGAAGGCCAGAGAAGAGGACAGGACAGAAAGGGAGCTCAGGACCACGCTCCAGAATCACCTGGGGGTTGGCCGAGTCCAGGACCTGGTGGACGCAGCGCGGCTCGGGTGGTCACTTAAGGCCGGAGTGACCAGAACAACTGCAGTAAGTAAACAAACCCTGAACTGCACAGCCCGACTCTGAGTCTCATTTCCATCCTCGCTGCACCACCACAACCCCCATCCTCTGCAACTGACCCCCTGAGGCTATACCCCTCCCGTTGGGGGTTATACTACCTGAGCTGCACATACATCACCAGCCTCAGCGGACCCTGCTGCAGCGGCGGCCGTATTGACCGCAATTCAACGGGTGGCGTAGTCGACACAAAAGAACACCTAGTAACATCATAAGGACTGCCACACACTGAGCTTGACACCCTGGGCACGGACCGGGTCACAGCCACTCGGAGACTACAACCCCCATCTGATCCGGCTCCGGGTATCCCCAACAACACTGGCCCAGGGGGCGCGTCAACTTTGGCGTAGTCGGCAGGATCTCGTGCCCGCAACAACCGGGTACTGCGTGCCTGAAGAAAAGTTCACCGTTACCTCAAAAAGAAGTCTCCCGCCGGTTCCGGAGGGTCCCCGCCAACGGACCCCATCACAGGTCGTTTCCCGCCGGTTGTCCGCCATTTGCAGCTTTTTCCCGCCATCCATGGAGTTTCCCGCCACTGGGAGACGATTCCCGCCATTTCCAAAGATTTCCCGCCTTGGAAGAGCGGACGCCATTATGGGCGTGCCAGAGGGTGGCAGAAGGCCACCTCCCATCGTGGGCCAGGTCGAAGAATGGCGCCAAAAGCGGAAACCGCGCCCACCAACAGAGACTGTGATGCTGGAAGTGTCCATCAGCGTGAGGGAACTGCCCCTGGAACTGAAGTTGCCCCGGGACCACCCTCAATGTGGGCGGAGACAGAACAAGAGAACGAAGATGGGTGCAGCTTGGAGGAGTCTGGAGAGAGCGCACCCGGAGACAAGACGTCAGGAGGGAGAGTCAGGCAGCACCGACCCAGTGGTCAGGAGCCTGTTGCAGGTCGCCACTCCAGAAGGCCTGCTGGAGATCCTAGCACAGCTCCCCCGAGACCGGGAGTGTGCACAGACCGCGCTGGAGGGCCTCGCACGGAGGATGGCCCGGGTGCAGCGAGAGACGTTGGCGGAGTGGAGCCGAGAGATGGCCCAGCAGACCGAAACCCGTCAGCGGAGCACGCCACCCGAGACGAGGAGACAGACCGCCTCTGAGGATGGCGCAGGAGGAATGAAGGCAGGAGACGGCGCCGAGAAGGGAGCTGAACGGACGGAGGCAGGTAAAGGGGACGTCTCTACCCCGAACCGGGAAACCGCGTGCCTGCCCCAGCTCCCCGTCGCAGAGCCCGAAATTCCCCCTGCCGTGCCCGTCGCTGCATCGTCACCGCCGCCGACTAGGCCTCAACCGGAAACTGCGGCCGCGACCCCTGTGACGTCACACGCCTCGACCTCGAGCGTGGCCAAGCAGGAAATACCACCGGCCTGGTCGCAAGGCCTAGTACCTCCGGGCGCCGCAATACCAACAGCGCCCCCTACCTCCGCGGAGCCACCGGCCTGGTCGCAGGGCCGAGTAACCACGGGCGCCGCCATTCTTACGGTGCCCTTTGCCTTTAGGGTGCCCCAAGCCTGGTCGCAAGGCCTGGTCGACCCGGGCGCCACTACCATCAACGCGCCCTCAACATCTAGAGTGCCGCACCTGGGTGAAAATCTATTTGCCCAGCATACGTGCCCGGATGGGCAGCCCTTTATATGGCCACCGGAGTTTCACCATCCCCGACTCCGGAAAGAGAGACCCCTAGACGAGCCCCTGATTCCGGCTCCGAAGCCTGTAAAAAGGACCTCGCCCCCGCTGGAGGAGGCACAGTTTGAGTGGGACCCCACTGGAGAAGACCTCATGGGGTTCACTCAGGAGACTCGGGCGGCCGCAGCGGAGCGTGCAGAGTGCTGCCGGCAGCAGCTCGAGGTCTTCGAGAGGGAGCGGAGAGAGAGGCGGGTCCGGGAACAGCAAGCGCAGATAAGGAGCGCGGAGCAGAAGAGCCGGACCAGGAGGAATCCCCGTGCAGCTCATGGTCCCCCTTCCACCGGGACTGTGATAAAATTCAACATGCAGCACGGATGGGGCTTTATCAGAGACCATCAGACCCCCGGCGACGTCTTTGTAACTCGCAGAGACGTAGAAAGCCATCTGCCGGAGGGACACAGAGGTCGTGACCTGTATGTAGGGGACGAGGTCACCTTCACCCGGCACAAGTGTGCCAAAGGACCCTACGCCCTCCATGTGCATCGCCTGACGGAGGAGGAGCTGCGGTGTGAGGAGGAGCAAGAGGACCCGGACGGGTCTGAAGAATCTAAAGAAGGAGCAGGAGGACGCCGTCGTTGAAGTACGGTAGAGAGAGACTGTATAAAGTTGCCCGTCGGGGTACCAAGAACTGTTGCTGCTTAAAATAGTCCCCGTTGGGACCAGCCAAGAGTGAACTGTTAACCCCGTGTGTCCCTATTCCCACTGACCGAGGACTGAGAGCGGCCATACCTTCCCCTTGTATATAGTTGCGCTTCCTAAAGCGCCCCCTACCGGTTTTATAGGAAACTGTTTTATTCCAAGAGAGACTGTCGCACTTTACCCGGTCACAAGTTGCACCGTGACCGGAGGAACCAGAAACAAGAATGTTTATATGAAAAGTTTATTGCTGCTGATGATGTTTTATATGTTTATGAAAAAAAAATTGTATGTTTTGGATGTTTTTGTTTATATCTTACAGCCCGAGGACGTGCTGTGATTTACCAGGGGGGAATGTAGCACCCTGAGGATTCGGCTGCTACAGGGGTATTGCACCTCAGCCAGAGGTGTGATATTCCACTCCCGGGTAAGGATGGAGTGTGGAACTGAGCTCAGTAGGCTGCATGCACTACACACATCCCATTTCCGGAGGACAGACCAATGGTACTCCCACTTAATAATGTGCAGGTACGACCGAGTCTGTCCTTGGCTGGAGTGGGAGGGGGGGTGGAACATCCCAGTAGTGTAGGGGCAGATAGGGGGAGCAGTCTGGGTAGTGCTAGGAGCTCATTGGGTGCTGGTCACCTGAGCTCACACATAGAGGGAGTATATAAGGTGGGCACCATCTTAGATCAGGGTCAGTCTTTTGCAGAGTGAGGTCAGTCTGTTAGAGCAGAGGAGAAGAGCAGCTCCAAGGCCAAGAGAGAGAGAGAGGAGAAAGAAAGACCCAGAGGGGGAGAAAGAAGGAACTCCAAGAGCCCAAATTAGACCAGAGGGTGAAGAGTTGGCAACAGGGTACCGGATCCCAAGCTGGCAGAGGCTACAGCACACCTTAGCCAGGAACCGGAGGTCGTGGGCAGGATCTGCCACGATCACCCACTAAATCCACCCGGAAGGCAGACCAGGAATAGGGTCAGGGAACCCAGAGACAAGGGTTTACCACCAAGAGGCCCGAGGGAGCCGGACATAGGTGGATCCCTGGTGGGGAAGGCCAGAGAAGAGGACAGGACAGAAAGGGAGCTCAGGACCACGCTCCAGAATCACCTGGGGGTTGGCCGAGTCCAGGACCTGGTGGACGCAGCACGGCTCGGGTGGTCACTTAAGGCCGGAGTGACCAGAACAACTGCAGTAAGTAAACAAACCCTGAACTGCACAGCCCGACTCTGAGTCTCATTTCCATCCTCGCTGCACCACCACAACCCCCATCCTCTGCAACTGACCCCCTGAGGCTATACCCCTCCCGTTGGGGGTTATACTACCTGAGCTGCACATACATCACCAGCCTCAGCGGACCCTGCTGCAGCGGCGGCCGTATTGACCGCAATTCAACGGGTGGCGTAGTCGACACAAAAGAACACCTAGTAACATCATAAGGACTGCCACACACTGAGCTTGACACCCTGGGCACGGACCGGGTCACAGCCACTCGGAGACTACAACCCCCATCTGATCCGGCTCCGGGTATCCCCAACAACACTGGCCCAGGGGGCGCGTCACACACACGCCCTAAGAATGTTGCCAGAAGATCTACATGGCGGCATGCACAGGTCTGGGACCTGGGAGCTGTGGCAGGAGCCATAGCATGAGGTACAGCATAGCAGCTGCGGTGGTGAGCATGTCCCTGCTGGGGGGAGGGGGAAGAACCATGCAGGGACGCCGGCGTTACACACATTATGCAGAACTGGCATCAATATGTCCCAGGTGGGGGGTTCAAACCCTTACAAATATGCTAGGGGTTTGCTAATATTATCTTATAACAATAATGGAATTTCCTTAAGGAAACAAGGAGAGAAGATGGTGCTTTCTGAATGTAGTAAGTCTTAAAACAGAAAGATTCAAATAAAATTATAAACCGAAAAGACAGTGAGTTCCTGAGTCCATATCACCACATTGGTGATCTATAATTATTATGTTCCATTAGGAATGGACAGGAATTCTTAAACAAACTGTGGGGTCAGTTTTATGAAAAATAGTAATTTTTATTTGACACGATATAAATATACAACATAGAAATAAATCATATAGAAGTTTAAGATGAGAAAAAGAAGAGGACTGAAATGACATTATATATAGAAAAAGTCCATTACAGTAAAAATATTACAGAGACACACTAGATCCCATGCATATAATTGCTAGTAATTAGTTTGGTAAATCGCCACAAAGGGTTTGCACACACTCCGATATTATTTTTCTATGTCCCAATAAGAGCTCAAGAGCAATATATAATATAGGAATAGTCTTATATCATAAAGAAGATGTCAGGGGTCCATATGCTAGCCTCAAATATCTATAGCAGTAAAAGAGTTTCAGAGACATACTGAATCCCATATATATAGGTAGGACTTCCTAGTACTCATATAGAGCTGTGGGGCATCTGGTAGTTGATCTTATAGATCGCCACAAGAAAATAGTATACAGCCTGATTCTGTCTCTCAGTGTCATAGATCAGACTCAGAGACAGTAAAGACAATATGTAGTGTAACAAATACCTTGTGTCATGGTATGCGGTTGTTAAAGGTAACAGGGAATTGGCTCACCTGATGGAATTGTGCAAATTTTGGCACAACTCCTAAAAATGCATGAAATAAATCCAATAGGTGCAGCCGGCCTGATGTGCTGATGGAGATTCCTCCCAGGTAATTCCGGCAGTGCGTAATGAGGGTGAAGATACCAGGTGAAGGGCGCTCCCACCATAGCAGATGAAATCAAATTATCAAAAAGTATCAGAAGAATAAAATAAAATAAAATTTTATTTAAAAATACAACATGTTTTGGCTGTATCCAGCCTTCCTCAGGTGTTTGCTGTCTCAGACACCTGAGGAAGCCTGGATACAGCCGAAACGCTTGTGTTTTTAAATTTTTATTTTATTTTATTTATTTATTTTTTTTACATTTATTTTATTCTTCTGGTAATCTGATTTCATCTGCTACCGTGAGAGTAGTCTTCACCTGGTATCTTCATCCTAATATTATTTTTTATAAAATCCAACCAAAGCTTTTTAAATGTTCACTTAAAGGGGCTGGTTCTCTTTATTAGCTGACATGATGTTCTGTTTTAGGTATGGGTTAGGCTGTTTTCTTATCAGTATAATGATCCTGAATAACAACATGGACTGCCCCAGTAAGGTTAACATTAAAGAGAACATATTATACTGACCCTTTGAAAATAGGCTCGGAAAGCAAAATACATTGTAATTTATCTTTTTTTGCTCACATGTGGTTAGCAGAAGGCAGCTGTCCGCAGCTTGTCTATCTGTACAGGAAGCATTCTGCCAAGGTTGGATGTGTTTTTATAGAGAGGCCTCCACCTTTGTGGGACTTAAGCTTGTTAGTCCATTCCCTTTACTTTGTGGCCTTATGGGACCTGCCCTTTTTGTTTCATATTAACCCTGGCAGAAGATGTATGTGATTAAACCAAGAATTCAGTGCAGGGGGTAAAAGTTATACGAGGCTGCATTATAATTTGTGGTTGACAGTTGAAGCATACTTTCATACACTAGTAAATTTATAAGGCATGCCACATGGAAACCTATAGACATTGCTGTCAATGTATCACTAAAATATGTTTAATCCAAACTGGCCAACAAAACGTATAATGTGCATAGACGTCAACGGAGTCTGATAGACGGATGGGGGCTTTTATAGGGAATACGTAAGAGGTAGTTGTGGAGTTCCTTAAAAGAAAACAGTTGCAGTACTTAATAATAAAAAAGACGAATACTAGTGGTGCAGTACGCTTGATGGTTACAGTATCAGTGAAAGGCACCATAAGCTTTGTGGTTACAGTATATGGTTACTGGTCACATTTTGTGATACCAGAAACCTACATTTTCTAGAGCTCTATTTCAACAGTCCTTTATACAAATCAACGTCAACTCCAGTCAATGTTAACTTCACAGGGACCAGAAGTTTCATGGTCACTCAGACACGAAAAGTTGTTACAATCGTGCAGCAACTTGTAATAAAATCTGCAAAGTTTAAATCCATTTTTGAGCTAGGAGGAGGGACACTTACTAAATTCTGAGCTTTACCTCCAAGAGCATGTTGAACACTCCACCTCTAGATCTTACCACTGCCAGTCCATGTTTCATAGGACTGAAATAACAGGCTGCTAACTGGCCACAGGGTAGTCAACCTTACTCTTCACCAGTCAACCTGGTCACAATTCCTTTTAGGCTAACAACTCTCTCAACTCAGCCTAACTCTCTTTGGGACTGAATATACCACACAACCCGCAAAGTCTCACAGTATTGACATCCAACAGGGCTGAAGTTATCACACGCCCCACACCAGGATCGCACAGAACTGAAGTCTCCCACAGTTCTCAGTGACCTCCCAAAAGCTGACTTCTTCTAAGGCTTCTGGAGCTCTCAGCTCATCAAAACGACAGTCCATATTAACCTTCCCAATCTATTCTCTTTCCTGACTGAGCTTACTACTCTATTTTGGTAATTGTCAGCTCACTGATAGTTCCTCCAAGACATGGTAGTGCAATGGTAATTACAGTTCTCTGGGTTTCCATAAAACTTTAGGAACTCCAGAGTTTTTCCCTAGGCACCTTGTCTATTATTCAATCTACCAGCCCTTTTTATGATGGACAGGCCCATCCTAGCTTACAATTTACCAACTCTTTCTTGATGGACATGTCCACTCTGACCTTCAGCCCAACAACCACGATGGATAAGTCTAGGCCCAATAGATACATAGACCAATATGGTCTGACTGCATACTTGCTCATGACACCAAAACTCCTGCACCCTTGTGCCCAACAACGCACGTCTACAAGGTAACCTACTTCAGTGCTGGACACCTCCTTGAGTGGAAATGTTTCCTTTACCTTCTCCTGGTAGCTAGAAAACTTTAACTCCCTTTGCCAATTACTCTAAGACATACATGTCAAACTCTGGCCCGTGAGCCAAATCTGACTTGCCGGGTGGTTATACTTGGCCCTCAACACCAGAACAGACACCCCTATGTGGGGTCATTATTCTGTATGGAGGACTATGTGGGACCCATTATTCTGTTTGAAAGACTATGTGGGGCCCATTATTCTGTATGAAGCACTATGTGGGGCCCATTATTCTGTATGGAGGACTATGTGGCGCCCATTATTCTGTATGAAGCACTATATGGGGCCCATTATACTGTATGAAGCATTATGTGGGGCCCATTATACTGTACGGAGGACTATATGGGGCCCGTTTTTCTGTATGGAGCATTATATGGGGCCCATTATTCTGTATGGAGGACTATGTGGGGCCAATTATACTGTACGGAGCATTATATGGGGGCCCATTATTCTGTATGGAGGACTATGTGGGGCCCATTATTCTGCATGAAGCACTATGTGGGGCCCATTATTCTGTATGGAGGACTATGTGGGGTCCATTATACTGTATGGAGGACTATGTGGGGACCATTATTCTGTATGGAGGACTATGTGGGGCCCATTATTCTGTATGAAGCACTATGTGGGGCCCATTATTCTGTATGGAGGACAATGTGGCGCCCATTATTCTGTATGAAGCACTATATGGGGCCCATTATTCTGTATGGAGGACTATGTGGGGTCCATTATACTGTATGGAGGACTATGTGGGGTCATTATACTGTACAGAGGACTATGTGAGGCCATTATCCTGTATGGAGGACTATGTGGGGCCCATTATTCTGTATGGAGGACTCTGTGGGCCCATTATTCTGTATGAAGGACTATGTGGGACCCATTATGCTGTATAGAGGACTATGTGGGATCATTATACTGTATGGAGGACTATGTGGTGCCCATTATACTGTATGGAGGACTATGTGGGACCCATTATGCTGTATAGAGGACTATGTGGGGTCATTATACTGTATGGAGGACTATGTGGTGCCCATTATACTGTATGGAGGACTAAGTGGGACCCATTATGCTGTATAGAGGACTATGTGGGGTCATTATTCTGTATGGAGGGCTATGTGGTGCCCATTATACTGTATGGAGGACTATGTGGGACCCATTATGCTGTATAGAGGACTATGTGGGGTCATTATACTGTATGGAGGACTATGTGGTGCCCATTATACTGTATGGAGGACTATGTGTGGCCATTATTCTGTATGGAGGACTATGTGGGGCCCATTATACTGTATGGAGGACTATGTGGAGCCCATTATTCTGTATGGAGGACTATGTGGGGTCCATTATTCTGTATGGAGGACTCTGTGGGCCCATTATTCTGTATGAAGGACTATGTGGGACCCATTATGCTGTATGGAGGACTATGTGGAGCCCATTATTCTGTTTGAAGGACTATGTGGGGCCCATTATTCTGTATGGAGGACTTTGTGGGGCCCAATATACTGTATACTGGTTGGCCCACAACTTAGTCCAAGTTTTTCATTTTGACCCTCTGTGTGTTTAAGTTTGACATCCCTGATCTAAGATAACTGCAATGCAGCTGCTCTATGTGCAGAACACCAATCTACAAAATCCTCAAACCCAAAAAAGCATAGACACTGCAGGGCAAAAGTACATGCAAACGTACAACGCCCCATGGACCCTATTCATCAAGACCAGCGTTGTTCAAGCCAGTTTTGATGAGGGCATGCTGGAGCCAGAGGTGCCTTATAAGAGATGCATGCCTCTTAATAAATCATGCACATCCGAAAATCTGCATGGTCCTCCATGTTCCAGGCTACAGATCTTACTCCAATCAGGGGCTGGAATAAAATTTCTGGCATAAGGCACGCCGCAGATCATCATGAATCAAATGAGCAGCAGCGTCACGCCCCCGTTCAATCCTTGTCTCTCCTCAACCTTGCCAAAAGTTGCCCATATTTGTTGCATTTACAACATACGGTATATGATAAATAACAACAATACAAATAAATATGTCCTTAGTGAAAGACTCTAAGTTCTTTTTAGTGAAGGAGAAAGGATAAGTTTGAAACTTTCTTAATATTACACTCATGTAAATCTTTCTTATATGTAACATACAGTATATAAGTGGTTTGTGTGTACACTTTTATATTTGATCCAATAAAGAATTCGATACAACTTTGAAATGTGTTGTCTTTGTTATATGATACATCATTGTTTTGTTGAACATACTTTGTATCCTTGGAGTTTTTGGTGCTTTGTGGTTTCCGTTTGCTCTCTAAGTTTTCTGAATATCAAAAGACTGACTGTCACTTCCAAACAAAATACTGGTTTGAACAGGTGCATGCTAAGAGTAGCCATCGCCATACATAACTAACAAATAAAGTTGTACTCTGTAACCCTATAGCATGTAAACATGAAATATATGAAATTTTAATTGCATTACTGCAATTAAAGTAGGAAAAAATGAAGATACTTAGCGCATAATTTGGCCAATTCATGTATGCCTAGCAGCCACGGCAAGGCGATCTACCTTTGCTGGAAACCTAATCTAATGTGATTACTCTCATGGGCTGATAGCCTTCATTTATATGGATAAGTAGGATCCTGCTGTAATTAAAACCATCATAGGCTGATTGGTGGAGTGCTCGGTCAGAGAGCCTATAAATACAAATATCAAAGACTGACTGTCACTTCCAAGCAACCAGATATTTGTATTCATAGGCTCTCTGACCAAGCACTGCACCCATCAGCCTGTGGTGGTTTTAATTACAGCAGGATCCAACCTACCCATATAAATATAGTCTATCAGCCCATGAGATGAATCACATTAGAATGGGTTCCCAGCAAAGGAAGATCGCCTTGCCTCGGCTGCTGGGCATGCATGAACTGGCCAAATTGTGTGCAAAGTATCTTCGTTTTTTCCTACTTTTTAGAGCAATAATGCAATTCAAATTTCATATATTTCATGCTTGCATGTGACGCGCCCCCTGGGCCTATGCTGTGCTGCTGTGCAGGGGGAATACCCGGAGCCGGATCGCTGAGATGCTGGGGGTTGTAGTCTCCGTGTGGCGGTGACCCGGTCCGTGCCCAGGGTGGTCAAACCAGTGGCAGTCTATTTGTATTGTAATAAGTGTCCGACTACGCCACCCGTGGATTGCGGTCAGTGGGGACCGCCGCTGCGCTGCCGACCGCTGAGGCTGATGTTGGTTGCGCAGCTGAGTATGGGATAACTCCCCACGGGAGGAGTATTGCCTCAGGGCAGCTGATGTGGATGATGGTGGTAGTGATGGTGTGAGTGTCCCAGTGCTAATGGTGCAGGAGCGGCAAGGAATCACAGAGACTTGTAATTGCAGTTTCCAAAGCTTTACTCACGGTTGTTATTCAGGTCAATGCTGCAGGCGATGACTGCCCAAGCCGTGCTGCGTCCACCAGGTGAGGGACTCGGTCAACTCCCAGGCAATTCCAGAGCATGGTTCAGAGCTCCCCTCTCTTCCTTTCTACTGGCCGTCCCCACTAGTGACCCACCTTTGTCCAGCTTCCTCGGGCCTTCTGTTGGCGAAACCTCTCCCGGTTTCCCTGACCCTATACGGTATGCCTTTCTGGTGGATGTAGTGAGGGGTCGCACCAAGATGTGGTAACAACCTCCGGTCTTTGGCTGAGGAATCTGTTGCCTCCACCAATTTGGGTTCCGGTACCCTGCTCTGCCAACCCTTCACCCAGTATCTCCTCTGGGCATATGGGGTTCCTTCTGCCTTCGTGTCTCTGGGCCTTTCTCTGTGTTCTTTGCTTCCTTTCTCCTCTGTTGCTTCTGGCCTCCACTCCAGGCCTGCCTCTGGAGCTGGGCCCAGACTGAGCCACAGCTCCCTGTCAGCCCTCTCTGGCTGAGCTCCTGTCCTCTTCTCCTCCTGACTGAACTGGCTGAACTCGACTCTGTTCTAAGATGGTGCCCACCTTTTATACCTTCTTCTGACACCCGAGCCCAGGTGACTAGCAACCAATGGGCTCCTATCTATGCCCAGAAACCCACCCCTATCTGCTCCTACACCACTGGGTATTCCACCCCCTCCCCACTCCAGCCAGGAACAGATGCTGTCGTGCCTGCACTTCTGTCTAGTGGGAGCACCGTTGAGCTGTTCCTCGGAAATGGGGTGTGTGTGGTGCATGCAGCCTACTGAGCCCTAGTCCACACTCCATCCTTACCCGGGAGTGGAATATCACACCTCTGGACTGAGGTGCAATACCCCTGTAGCAGCCGAGCCCTCGGGGTGCTACATTCCCCCCTGGTAAATCACAGCACGTCCTCGGGCTGGAAAAGAGCAAAGACAATTTAAACATACAAGTTTTTAGAATGCATTCATATATAAGACAATAACTTTTCACTCATCCCTTTATGGGAGGTATTCTTCTCTTTTTAACGTTACTGGTACTCCTTTTCATAAAACATCTTGCTAATGCCACTGGAACTCTTTTAGCATATAAAACATCACATAAAACATTTGCATTATTATTCTAGCAGCATATAAAACTTTTCAATATAAAACTTTTTCAAGTAGAACATTCTTGAGCTCTGGCCGCTGTGCAACTTGCGACCAGGTAAAGGTGCAACAGTCCATTTAATCCTGAGGTAGACGTTGCGGTTTTTGTATAAAACCAGTAGGGGGCGCTTTAAGAAGCGCAACTATATACAAGGGATGGCCGCTCTCAGTCCTCGGCCAGTGGGGATAAGGGAGTGGCTGCTCACAGTCCTCAGCCTGGTAAAGGATATTGGGGTAACACGCACACAGGAAACTTTTTATCAAGAAACAGTTCCACACTAGTCCCAACGGGGACCACACTTCAATTCGCAACAGTTCTTGTACCCTGACGGGTAACTATATACAGTTCCATTTTACAGCTTACTGGTAACGGTGTCCTTCTCGCTCTTCCGGGTAATCTTCTGATCCATCCGGACCCTCAGTGTACTCCTTTTCTGGGCGGTACTGCAGTTCCTCTTCCGTGAGCCGGTGAACGTGGAGGGCGTACAGTCCCTTTGCTCCCTTGTGCCGGGTGTAGGTGACCAAGTCACCGGGGTACAGGTCACGGCCGTGATGTCCCTCTGGCAAGTGGCTTTCGACGTCCCTTCTAGTGACGAAGACGTCGGTGTCAGCCTCCGGGTCTCTGATGAAGCCCCAGCCATGCTCTAGCTGGAACTTGACTACGGTCCCGGTGGCTCTGGGACCGCGGATGGCATGGGTGTCTTGTCGGGCCCTCCTCTTCTGTTCCGCGCTCCTGGCCTGGAGTCGCTCCTCCCTGATGCGCCTCTGCCGCCGCTCTCTTTCATAGGTGGCCAGTTGCTGACAGCAGCAATCCAGGCGCTGGGCTGCTTCTGCCCGGGTCTCCTGCATGAACCCCATGAGACTCTCGCCGGTGGGGTCCCATGCAAACTGGGCATCCTCCAGCGGGGGTGGAGCGATGTTGGCGGGCTCCGGGGCCGGGATCAGAGGCTCGCTCAGGGGTTGTTCTCCCCGGAGACGGGGGTTGTCAAACTCTGGTGGCCACTCAAAGGGCAGCCCGTCCGGGCTGGTATGTTGGGCGTACAGGTCCGCACCCAGGGGCGGCACCGCGGGCTTCGGACGTGTGGCAGCGCCCGGGGGCACTCGGCCTTGCGACCAGGCCGGTGGTCGCTTGTTGGTCGCGCCCGGGGGTGGCACCGTCAAGGTAGGGGGCGCTGGCGAGGCAGCGGCGCCCGGGTGTGCTGGGCCTTGCGTCCCGGCCTGTGACGCCTCCCGCTTTACGGCGCCCGGGTTCAGAGGGCACAGCGCGGGGCGGGGCATGACGGTGACGTTTGCAGCCTGAGGCCTAGCTGGCGGCGGTGGAGGCATGATGTCAGGTACGGTCCCCGGGGCTTCGGGTCCCGCAGTGGAGGGTGAGGGCAGGCTGGTGTTCCCAGGGCTTGGGGTGGTGGCGTCCCCATTACCTGCCTCGGTCTCCGCGGCCTCCTCCGCGGCGTCGTCTGCAGCTGCCGATCCCGGCGGGGTCCTCCGCTGGCTGCCTTCGTGCTGCCGGGCCCGGGTGCTGGTGGAGTTCTCTGCTCCCTCCATCTCCGGGTGCAGCAGGTCCAGACTGATCCAGGCCGCACCCAGCCCCTCAGTTTTCTTTCCTATCCGCCCCCATGGGGGTTGGTCTTGGGGGCATCTGCTGACAATCACCTTTAGGGGCAGCCCCCCCACGTTGATGGACATCTCCATTGCTGCACTCATTGTTGCTGGGGGCGGGCTCCTTCTTTGGCGCCACTCTGGGACCTGGCCCACGATGGGAGGCGGCTTCCTGCTGTCTTCTGGTGCGCACATAATGGCGTCCGCTCTGCCAGGGCGGGAAAAACGGATGAAGATGGCGGGAAACGGTCCAAGATGGCGTCTGATGGCGGGAATCAGCTCCGGATGGCGGGAAACGACTCCGGACGGCGGGAAACTTCTGGAAATGGCGGGAGACTTCTTTTCAAGGTACATGTACGATCTTCTTCAGGCACGCAATACCCGCTTGTGGCGGGTTGGTAAAGATCCTGCCGACTACGCCAAAGTTGACGCGCCCCCTGGGCCTATGCTGTGCTGCTGTGCAGGGGGAATACCCGGAGCCGGATCGCTGAGATGCTGGGGGTTGTAGTCTCCGTGTGGCGGTGACCCGGTCCGTGCCCAGGGTGGTCAAACCAGTGGCAGTCTATTTGTATTGTAATAAGTGTCCGACTACGCCACCCGTGGATTGCGGTCAGTGGGGACCGCCGCTGCACTGCCGACCGCTGAGGCTGATGTTGGTTGCGCAGCTGAGTATGGGATAACTCCCCACGGGAGGAGTATTGCCTCAGGGCAGCTGATGTGGATGATGGTGGTAGTGATGGTGTGAGTGTCCCAGTGCTAATGGTGCAGGAGCAGCAAGGAATCACAGAGACTTGTAATTGCAGTTTCCAAAGCTTTACTCACGGTTGTTATTCAGGTCAATGCTGCAGGCGATGACTGCCCAAGCCGTGCTGCGTCCACCAGGTGAGGGACTCGGTCAACTCCCAGGCAATTCCAGAGCGTGGTTCAGAGCTCCCCTCTCTTCCTTTCTACTGGCCGTCCCCACTAGTGACCCACCTTTGTCCAGCTTCCTCGGGCCTTCTGTTGGCGAAACCTCTCCCGGTTTCCCTGACCCTATACGGTATGCCTTTCTGGTGGATGTAGTGAGGGGTCGCACCAAGATGTGGTAACAACCTCCGGTCTTTGGCTGAGGAATCTGTTGCCTCCACCAATTTGGGTTCCGGTACCCTGCTCTGCCAACCCTTCACCCAGTATCTCCTCTGGGCATATGGGGTTCCTTCTGCCTTCGTGTCTCTGGGTCTTTCTCTGTGTTCTTTGCTTCCTTTCTCCTCTGTTGCTTCTGGCCTCCACTCCAGGCCTGCCTCTGGAGCTGGGCCCAGACTGAGCCACAGCTCCCTGTCAGCCCTCTCTGGCTGAGCTCCTGTCCTCTTCTCCTCCTGACTGAACTGGCTGAACTCGACTCTGTTCTAAGATGGTGCCCACCTTTTATACCTTCTTCTGACACCCGAGCCCAGGTGACTAGCAACCAATGGGCTCCTATCTATGCCCAGAAACCCACCCCTATCTGCTCCTACACCACTGGGTATTCCACCCCCTCCCCACTCCAGCCAGGAACAGATGCTGTCGTGCCTGCACTTCTGTCTAGTGGGAGCACCGTTGAGCTGTTCCTCGGAAATGGGGTGTGTGTGGTGCATGCAGCCTACTGAGCCCTAGTCCACACTCCATCCTTACCCGGGAGTGGAATATCACACCTCTGGACTGAGGTGCAATACCCCTGTAGCAGCCGAGCCCTCGGGGTGCTACACATGCTATAGCATTAGAGTGCAACTTTATTTGCTAGCTATAAGATTTCTGTTTCTAATTCTGCACTTTTTTTTTTAATTGCAAGATAACAACTAAACCACAGGGCTTGCAGTATGGAATGATGATCAAGTACCTACTAAAAATGTTATCCAGCAGTGTACAATAATTGTTTTGACTTTTGAACTTTAAGGGGTTGTCTTGTTTAGAAAACCCACTTTCAAGTCCTTTTTTAAGGAAATCTGGGTTTATAGCTAGGACCTATAAACTGAGAACCTCCATCAGATAGTTAGAATGGATCATCTCTCTTTCTGAAGGCCACGGCACATCTGAGAATTACACCAACAGCCCATTCATTTTAGAGATTCCATTGCATACTGTATTCCATCAGATTTTGTGTAGCCCCATTTTAAGGTCAAAACGATGGACGACACATTGGACCCAGTAGACTTCATTATTAGTGATGAGCGAGCATGCTCGCCACTGCTCAGTACTCGAGATGCTCAGATCTCGCCGAGTACTTGCGCGATGCTCGGGCGGGAGCTCGGGTCCCCGTCCTGCATGTTTGGCGCTATTTAGAGCACCAATCATGCAGGGATTGTCTGCCACTCACTGTAATGTCACAGCCATGGTGGTTGTGGCATTACAGTGATTGTCCAAATCGATGGGAACAGTGCTCACAGTGAAACATGAAAAGCCGGCAATTCATCAGCGGCATACACCGGTACCCGACAATTTAGAACAGAAAGAATAGAGCATCACACATAGATTAGATAGAAACATGTCAGTCACATATATAATAAGTACAGTGACAGTGTTGGTTACTGTACTTGTTATTTAGTGTTAAAATAAAGGATTTATTAAAAAAATAATAATAGTGTTTTCATGCACCCGTCTCTTTAAAAAAGCTGGGCGGCAATTCATCAGCGGCATACATCGGTACCCGACAATTTAGAACAAAGAATAGAGCATCACACATAGATTAGATAGATAGAAACATGTCAGTCACATATATAAGAAGTACAGTGACAGTGTTGGTTACTGTACTTGTCATTTAGTGTTAAAATAAAGGATTTATTTAAAAAAAAATTGGCGTGGGGTTCCCCATAATTTTAGTCTCTAGCGGAGGTTAAGCAGACGGCTGGGGCAGATGTTTGTAGCCTGGGAGGTTGGTAATACCCATGGAGCTTCCCAGGCTACTAATATCAGCCCCCAGCTGAATACCTAGCCTTTACTAGCTATGAAAATGAGGGACCCCCAAAAAAATGACTTGGGGTCCCCCCTATTTTAATAGCTAGCAAAGGCTAGGCAGATAGCTGGGGGCTGATATTAATAGCCCAGGAATAGTGCCATGAATATTGGCCCCCTCCCAGGCTAAAAACACCAGCCGTCCGCCGCCCCAGAAATGGCGCATCCATAGGATGCGCCAATTTTGGCACTTAGCCTCGCTCTTCCCACTGCCCTGTAGCGGTGGCAGTGGGGTAATAGGGTTGGAGTTGATGTCAGCTTATAATGCCAGCTGACATCAAGCCCAGGTTAGTAATGGAGAGGCGTCTATAAGACACCCCCATTACTAACCCCATAGTGAAAGTTAAAAAAAAACACAAACATCCAGAATAAAGTCCTTTAATTGAAATACAGATACAATTCTTTAATGTTCTAAATTAAACTCTACTTACCATCACGCCCATTCCAGCTGAAGCCAATGATCTCCTGCAATAAAAGTAAAATAATAAACCAACCTCATCCTTACCTTTCCATGGTTCCCAGGACGGCTCCAGCTCTGCTACATTGACATGACAGGGTGGAGCACAGCAGAACACTACCATCCAGCTTGCCATGCCGCAGACACTGAGAAGCTCCTCAGTGAAGCTCCTCAGTGTCTGGCTGTGACGGCATCCAGATGAGCCGAGTTCATGTCCAATGAACTTAGCTCACCTCATGCACGTCACTGACAGTGTGGGAGAATTCTCCTGCGCATGCGGTGCCGGCAAATGACGTCATCGCTTGAGCAGGAGAATTCTCCCACGCTGGGGCGGCATTGAGATGGCAGGCTGGATGGTAGTAGAACGCTGCCATCCAGCATGCCATCCTTCAGAGACACTGCAGAGCGCAAGGATGCCTTAGCGAGGCTAAGTGCCATAATTGGCGCATCCTATGGATGCGCCATTTCTGGGGCGGCTGACGGCTGGTGTTTCTAGCCTGTGAGGGGGCCAATATTCATGGCACCCTTCCTGGGCTATTAATATCAGCCCCCAGCTGTCTGCCTGCCTAGCTATTAAAATAGGGGGGACCCCATGTCATTTTTTTGGGGGGTCCCTCATTTTAATAGCTAGTAAAGGCTAGGTATTCAGCTGGGGGCTGATATTAGTAGCCTGGGAAGCTCTGTGGGTATTACCCCCTTCCCAGGCTTCAAAAATCTGCCCCAGCTGTCTGCTTAACCTCCGCTAGAGACTAAAATCACGGGAAACCCCACGCCAATTTTTTTTTTAATAAATCCTTTATTTTAACACTGAATGACAAGTACAGTAACCAACAATGTCACTGTACTTATTATATACTGTATGTGACTGACATGTTTCTATCTATCTAATCTATGTGTGATGCTCTATTCTTTCTGTTCTAAATTGTCGGGTACCGATGTATGCCGCTGATGAATTGCCGGCTGGCTTTTTTAAAGAGACAAAAACACTATTATTTTTTTTTTTTATAAATCCTTTATTTTAACACTAAATAACAAGTACAGTAACCAACACTGTCACTGTACTTATCATATATGTGACTAACATGTTTCTATCTATCTAATCTATGTGTGAAGCTCTATTCTTTCTGTTCTAAATTGTCGGGTACCGGTGTATGCCACTGATGAATTGCCCGCTGGCTTTTTTAAAGAGACGGGTGCATGAAAATCGGAGGGCACTAGTGTGTTCCAAGTGCCCTGCTATGTTTCTCATGCACCCTCCTATATACCCTGCCTGCCTGTCTGCCTATATATTCTGCCTGCCTGACGTTTAATTGAGCACTGTTCCCATCGATTTGGGCAATTTTTGACCTTCTGCAGACCGACGGGGGGGGGACCACCAGAAAAATGCTTGAGTTTCCCATAGACTTACATTGGGTTCGTTGCTCGGGTCGAGCACCCGAGTATTCCAATGTGCTCGACCCGAGCTTCGAGCACCCGAGCATTTTAGTGCTCGCTCATCACTATTATTAGTAGGATCTTTAAAGCGTCAGTAGCATACGTTGCAGGCAAAACTTCTGGCGCTGCCCACCTAATTATTCCACTGCTACCTACTGACAAGAATGCTGATGATACAGGTAATGTCATTGCATAAATATCCAGATTTTCCTTTGAAGCCTCTAGGAAACATTTTCCATAAATTTATTACATTTTTAAAATTAAAGAATCAATAGAATTTAGGAAAATAATCCGAGGTTAATAATTATTGATGTTTCTGACGCTGTACTTCAATGTTATACTTCCTTACGGGATGATTTGCCAATAAATGATGAACAATAGATAGACGGTTTTTAATTAATTCTGGACTATAATTACCAACCATAAATGTTACTAGACAGGTTTTAATCCATTGGCTGCCGGTGATCATCTACGGTAAATTCTAGCCAAGTGTTTTTTGTTCGAAAAGACAGTCCCTGATCAGATCTAAATGCCGTGAAGAACAATATATTACAGGCTCAGTCAGAATAGAAAGTGACATTTACTGGTCTCCATCCACAACCGGAGAACATAAATTTGTCACATTAGGTTGCGGGGATTGAGTTTCCAGTCTCGGGATGCCTATATTCTGCCCCTTGGCAATACTAAGAGTTTATCCAGTGATACTACCGGGTGGCTCGTGTTTCTTTCTCGTAGACACATGGGTCAGTTGGCAGACGCGCTAAACCTTGCTCTTGAATTGATTCCTCACTTTTACTAATAAGAGCTCATGTTGCTTAAAGGTGTCATCCGGTCTCTGCCGATTAAGATTATCTTTGTACAGTATAATAAAAAAGGTAATACAATTCTGTAATATTCTTTCGATATGAATTAGTCATGTGTTTGTAAGAGTTCAACGTGTTTTCATCTAGTAGGAACCTTCATTATTTAATTCCAGGAGACCTATATTCTTCTGTGTTCATGTGATGGAGACACAGGTCCACCGCCTGCTGAATACAATATTTCCTTGCACTGGCTACATTATACTGGTACTTGCACTTGTCTTTGACTCTCAATTTGGCCTTGTTCCAGTATTTCACTATTTGGATTGTTCCTTGCCCTTTGGATTGTACCTGTTGCTCTGCTCTGGGTTGTGACACCTAGACAACCCCTGACAACCTCAAACCTGTCACATCATTGACTGCTACCTTGGTTCCATTTCTGACTATGCTACTGCTCCCCAATAATCAGTAAGTATTCTTGGGGGCCGCCATCTGTGTGCCCGACTGGATAAGTCCATATCTGTCTAATCAGTGCCAAGAGGTGACAGAACCCCTACACATCTTTACACTTTTCACATACAAGTTAAACCCTAACCCTGGCATAGAAAGCCATGCACAACCTGTCTCCTTCATACATTGTGACCTAGTCTCCCGGTACCTACCTGCACGCAACCTCCGATCCTCACAAGATCTCCTGCTCTACTCCCCTCTAATCTCCTCTTCCCACAATCGTATACAAGATTTCTCTCGTGCTTCCCCCCTACTCTGGAACTCTCTACCCCAACACATCAGACTCTCGTCAACCGTGGAAACCTTCAAAAGGAACCTGAAGACCCACTTCATCCGACAAGCCTACAACCTACAGTAACCCTCGCTCCACCATACCGCTGCACAACTAGCTCTACCCTCAACTCTACCCTACCTACGATCCCTTGTAGATTGAACCCTCGCGGGCAGGGTCTTCTCTCCTCCTGTAACAGTCGCTGACTCATTTTTGTTCAAATTATTGTTTCTTGTTTGCTATGTATACCCCTTTTAAACAAGTAAAGCGCCATGGAATTAATGGCGCTATAATAATAAATAATAATAATAATAATGGGGCTATCTTACCTTTAGCTTTTAGTCAAAAAGCCACCACCTTTTAGGAATTTGTTTTTTTTATTGCTAAACTATGTAAAGAAGAAATGATTGACTGTCCTAACAAGCAACGGATGGAGATTCTGAATCCAAAAACATATTTTCTTGCACCATAATAAATTTCCAGGGTTTGTCAGCTTAAAAAATGCAAAGAATGATTTTAGGTATGGAGACTCCATCATTGTCTATAATAACCAGCACCAACACATTGTTTTCTTCTTTATATACTTATGGTCCTTATGTTAAGATCTGATTGAATCTACGTGATATGGTGTGATGCAATGTTCCATCAATACCTCTACCATTGATGGTACTACCATTGAGGTCATGAAGCACCTGCTCTTTTTGTTCCTTTTGAACCTAATTTTATTGCAGTTTTCCACTGACAATTACATGTCCATTGGACTTTCATATTGAGCTCCAATGCTGTCTGATATTAGATGGAAAATTAATTGGACAGGTTGGATTTTATATCTCCAGCCAAATTGCCTCTTGAGATACACGACACCAGAAGCGTCGGATAGTTGTCTATTTCGTTGTACTAAGGCAAATGGCCTAATGATAGTTGGCACGTGGCTGAGAGCGTCTGGCAAACAGTTATCTAATGTCTAGGCTGAGCTTAGTCTTGTAAATTGCAGCTACAATCTAATAGACTTAAACTCTCACCAATAAGGAGTGACCAATAAGGAGTGCACGTTGGACGCCAGAAACATTTGGTTTATTTAAAGTCCAGTAATTGTGCACAATCACTCTCTTGTTATTCCTAATAGTCTACCAGTGATCATCTAAGCGTTCTTTCGACAACGAGAAATTATATACAAACTCTCATTAAAATGCCAAAAGGCTTTATTTTGACTCTCTCTCAAGATAAAAAAAGGAAAGTTGCCAACATATTCTGGCGAAGGAGGGCGCCAAAGATAAACATACAGCACACAACCAGCGTCGTCACTTTGGAACATATTTTTGGATCTCTTTGTTATGCTCCTAACTGGTCGACATTGCTCTTGGAAAATTCTGAGATAGTCTGGGATTGGGAAAAAAGTGGATCTGCAAATTATTTATTTATTCTATGGAAAACCAAGGTCACTTTTGTCCATGAGCCTTGTAGTTCCACCCCAAAAAATCAAGTTCTAGGGGAATGGCAATTTAGGAATAGATGTTATTTTTGACAACTATGAAGAGGGTTGTACTGAGATTGAAAATGATCACATATTCTCATGAAAACTGGGGTCAAGTGTCCCCCCTTTTGTCTGGAACTGGGGTTGAGCATGCACACCACTGTTCTATTTAAAGCCTATTGAACACCCGGAGAAGGAGATAGCCTACCACAGTGCTCATCTATCTGTGATAGTCCAACCTAAATGCAGTGGTGGTGAGTGTCCTCGTCTTCCACTTTCATCTTCCCATATTAGAATGATATACATGAATGTTATAAGAAATGGTGGTCTGACTTTGAGAGCCCCTATGGACATGAAAGCCATTGGGCTAAGATCTCAATTGCAATGGAATTTCTTGCTACCTACTATGCAAGGAACTGCAATACAACTTCATACATGTGAGGGGGTTATGTTGTAGTTCCCTGCCCATTGGGTGTCTGGGATGGGTACTAAAACACTGAAACAGTAAAAAGCAATTAATAGGAGCTGCATCCCCTTCATTCTAAGTTATTATTATTATATACCGGCCTTCGGCTTGGTCTCGAGCCATCGTGACTTGATGGATGAACGCTCTGTAGGAAGATCGATTTGGTGCAGCCTAGATAGGTCCACCAGGGTCTTCTCCGCCATTATCTTGATAGCATCAAGCCATCGGGTTGCTGGTGTTGCTCTTCGCCTCGTTCCTTCTATTCTTCCGACCATGATGTCCTTCTCCAGTGACTGCTCTCTTCATATGATGTTTCAAAAGTAGGCAAGTCGTAGCTTGGTGATCCTTGCTTCGAGTGACATGTCTGGCTTCATTTGTTCCAAAATTGATTTGTTTGTTCTTCTCGCCATCCAAGGTATTAATAACATCCTTCTCCAACCCTGCAATTCAAAGGCTTCATTCTGAGGATCAGTGAGAATTTCAGAAATTTGACTCCCTCCAATCCCATTATCAGGCCATGACTTTCTATTGTGGGATCTAAGGGGGAATGTTTCTCATTGTGCAGAGTGCCAAGCCAGTGTAAGGAGACTTATAGGCCATAAATTGCTCCTCTGGGAATTTAAATATGCAAACATCCTCTTCAGAGAGGAGGAGGAGGGCTAGAACTCTAGCACTACCCATTGAGGGCAGCAATCCTAAAAGTCAATATCGTCCCTTTAATGAGCCTTGCTATATGACTTATAAATCAAGTGCCAAACCAGACTCCCCATTTGCAGACTCGTGTTTTGGAGTGTTTGCCACTCATCAACTCATGTGGCAAGCCTCATTAAAGGGTCGATATTGAGTTTTACTATTTCTACCCCCAATAGATGGCACTAAAGTTCTAGTCTTCTTCCTCTCTGTAGAGGATATTTGTATATTTAAATTCCCAGAGGAGCATTGCATGGCCTATATCTCTCCCTACGCCAGCTTGGCATTCTCCACAAGGAACAGCATTCCCCCTTAGACACCCTGTTAGAGGCTTCTCACTCAGCCTAATCTGATCTTCTGCTATGCACTGATGAAGGGCAAACACCCTGAAACACATGTCTGCAAATAAAGTTTCTGGTTTGGCTTTTTATTGTACGTCATGTGGCAAGGCGATATTGACTTTTAGGATTGCTACCCCCAATTGGTGTCATCAGAATTCTAGACCTTTTTTTCTCTGAAGTGGATATTTACATATTTCTATAGTGGGGAAATACTTTTGATGGCCACCATAAAACAGATGTTATCACCAACACTCATAAATGGTGGTCATATAGCTTGCCATCAAGATTTGTAGCAGGAAACATTACTATAAGTTAGGATTAAAGAATTTTTTACAACTTGACAAATATGACTAATTTTGAAGCAAAGTACTTATAAAACCTAGCAGAAGAAGGCTTCCGATAACACTTGATTGAAATGCTAACTCAAATGGATTTAATCCTATTTTTATTCTTTTGTTACCTGAGTAATTGCCTTAGTTATATCCAGTCATTCTGCATTAGCATCGATAATAAAAAAAAACCTTTTATTGGCTGTACATGCTACTACCATGAATCATCATCTAGAATTCCAGCACATGGTGCAATTAACATTAGCGGGGACAGAATTCACTAGTAACAATCAACATCGGGTAATAAACTTGACAAACGTGTCTTTTATACCGCAGAGACAAATCCATTAATGAGAACGATGTAAATGTGAATTAGTGACTCCATGGTTTATCTTGTAACTAAACCTGAAAAGTTTTGTCAGACAGGGATACTAAACCTGGAGTTCTTCAACTCTGACCAGAGCATACAGAAATCATATGGTCCCTCGGTAGAACTCAAGATGAGCTCCATTGCCAAATATATAACATATACAGTTATATGAAAAAGTTTGGGCACCCCTATTAATCTTAAGCTTAATGTTTTATAAAAATTGGTGTTTTTGCAACAGCTATTTCAGTTTGATATATGTAATAACTGTTGGACACAGTAATGTTTCTGCCTTGAAATGAGGTTTATTGTACTAACAGAAAATGTGCAATCTGCATTCAAACAAAATTTGACAGGTGCATAAGTATGGGCACCTCACCAGAAAAGTGACATTAATACTTAGTAGATCCTCCTTTTGCAAAAATAACAGCCTCTAGTCGCTTCCTGTAGCTTTTAATGTAGCTTTTAGCTTTTGAGTTCCTGGATCCTGGATGAAGGTATTTTTGACCATTCCTCTTTACAAAACAATTCCAGTTCAGTTAAGTTTGATGGTTGCCGAGCATGGACAGCCCTCTTCAAATGATCCCACAGATGTTCAATGATATTCAGGTCTGGGGACTGGGATGGCCATTCCAGAACATTGTAATTGTTCCTCTGCATGAATGCCTGAGTAGATTTGGAGCGGTGTTTTGGATCATTGTCTTGCTGAAAGATCCATCCCCTGCGTAACTTCAACTTTGTCACTGATTCTTGAACATTATTGTCAAGAATCTGCTGATACTGAGTGGAATCCATGCGTCCTTCGACTTTAACAAGATTCCCGGTGCCAGCATTGGCCACACAGCCCCAAAGCACGATGGAACCTCCACCAAATTTTACTGTGGGTAGCAAGTGTTTTTCTTGTAAGGCTGTGTTTTTTTGCCGCCATGCATAATGCCTTTTTGTATGACCAAACAACTCAATCTTGGTTTCATCAGTCCACAGGACCTTCTTCCAAAAGGAAATTGGCTTCTCCAAATGTGCTTTTGCATACCTCAGCCGACTCTGTTTGTGGCGTGCTTGCAGAAACGACTTCTTTCGCATCACTCTCCCATACAGCTTCTCCTTGTGCAAAGTGCGTTGTATAGTTGACCGATGCACAGTGACACCATCTGCAGCAAGTTGATGCTGCAGCTCTCTGGAGGTGGTCTGAGGATTGTCCTTGACTGATCTCACCATTCTTCTTCTCTGCCTTTCTGATGTTTTTCTTGGCCTGCCACTTCTGACCTTAACAAGAACTGTCCCTGTGTTCTTCCATTTCCTTACTATGTTCCTCACAGTGGAAACTGACAGGTTAAATCTCTGAGACAGCTTTTTGTATCCTTCCCCTGAACAGCTATGTTGAATAATCTTTGTTTTCAGATCATTTGACAGTTGTTTTGAGGAGCCCATGATGCCACTCTTCAGAGGAGATTCAAACAGGAGAACAACTTGCAAGTGGCCACTTTAAGTAGCTTTTCTCATGATTGCATATGTAGCACCCTGAGGATTCGGCTGCTACAGGGGTATTGCACCTCAAGCCAGAGGTGTGGTATTCCACTCCCGGGTAAGGATGGAGTGTGGAACTGAGCTCAGTAGGCTGCATGCACTACACACATCCCATTTCCGGGGGACAGACCAATGGTACTCCCACTAGAGAAATGTGCAGGTACGACAGTGTCTGTCCCTGGCTGGAGTGGGAGGGGGGTGGAACATCCCAGTAGTGTAGGGGCAGATAGGGGGAGCAGTCTGGGTAATGCTAGGAGCTCATTGGGTGCTGGTCACCTGAGCTCACACATAGAGGGAGTATATAAGGTGGGAACCATCTTAGATCAGGGTCAGTCTGTCAGTCTTTTGTAGAGAAGTCTTGGTGCAGAGTCAGAGGAAGAGAGCAGAGGAGAAGAGCAGCTCCAAGGCCCAGAGAGAGAGAGGAGAAAGAAGGACCCAGAGGGGGAGAAGAGAGAACTCCAAGAACCCAGGATTAGATCAGCGGGTGAAGAGTTGGCACAAGGGTACCGGATCCCAAGCTGGTGGAGGGCACTAATCCTCAGCCAGAGACCGGAGGTCGTGGGCAGGATCTGCCACGACCACCCACTAAATCCACCCGGAAGGCAGACCAGGAATAGGGTCAGGGAACCCAGAGACAAGGGTTTACCAACAAGAGGCCCGAGGGAGCCGGACTTAGGTGGATCCCTGGTGGGGAAGGCCAGAGAGAAGGAACGTCAGAAAGGGAGCTCAGGATCACGCTCCAGAATTACTTGGGAGTTGGCCGAGTCCAGGACCTGGTGGACGCAGCACGGCTCGGGCGGTCACTCAAGGCCGGAGTGACCAGAACAACAGCAGTAAGTAAAGACCCTGAACTGCACAGCCCGACTCTGAGTCTCATTACCATCCTCCCTGCACCTCCACAACCACCATCCTCTACACCTGACCCCCTGAGGCTATACCCCTCCCGTTGGGGGTTATACTATCTGAGCTGCACACACATCACCAGCCTCAGTGGACCCTGCTGCAGCGGCGGCCGTATTGACCGCAATTCAACGGGTGGCGTAGTCGACATAAAAGAACATCTAGTAACATCTGTAGGACTGCCACACACTGAGCTTGACACCCTGGGCACGGACCGGGTCACCGCCACTCGGAGACTACAACCCCCATCTGATCCGGCTCCGGGTATCCCCCAAACAACACTGGCCCAGGGGGCGCGTCAACTTTGGCGTAGTCGGCAGGATTACGTGCCCGCAACAACCGGGTACTGCGTGCCTGAAGAAAAGTACACCGTTACCTTAAAAAGAAGTCTCCCGCCGGTTCCGGAGGGTCCCCGCCAACGGACCCCATCACAGGTCGTTTCCCGCCGGTTGTCCGCCATTTGCAGCTTTTTCCCGCCATCCATGGAGTTTCCCGCCACTGGGAGACGATTCCCGCCATTTCCAAAGATTTCCCGCCTTGGAAGAGCGGACGCCATTGTGGGCGTGCCAGAGGGTGGCAAGAGGCCACCTCCCATCGTGGGCCAGGTCGAAGAATGGCGCCAAAAGCGGAAACCGCGCCCACCAACAGAGACTGTGATGCTGGAAGTGTCCATCAGCGTGAGAGAACTGCCCCTGGAACTGACAATCACAAAGTTGCCCCGGGACGACTTTCAATGTGGGCGGAGACAGAACAAGAGAACGAAGATGGGTGCAGCCTGGAGCAGTCTGGAGAGAGCGCACCCGGAGACAAGAGGTCTGGAGAGGAGTCCAGAGAAAGCCTACCCGGAGATGGAGGGAGAGTCAGGCAGCACCGACCCAGTGGTCAGGAGCCTGCTACAAGCCACAACTCCACTAGGCCTAGTGGAGGTCCTGGCACAGCTCCCCCGAGACCGGGAGTGTGCACAGACTGCGCTGGAGGGCCTCGCACGGAGGATGGCCCGGGTGCAGCGAGAGACGTTGGCGGAGTGGAGCCGAGAGATGGCCCAGCAGACCGAAACCCGACAGCGGAGCACGCCACCCGAGACGAGGAGACAGACCGCCTCTGAGGATGGTGCAGGAGGACTCAAGGCCGGAGACGGCGCCGAGAAGGGAGCTGAACGGACGGAGGCAGGTAAAGGGGACGTCTCTACCCCGAGCCGGGAAACCGCGTGCCTGCCCCAGCTCCCCGTCGCAGAGCCCGAAGTTCCCCCTGCCGTGCCCGTCGCTGCATCGTCACCGCCGCAGACTAGGCCTCAACCGGAAACCGCGGCCGCGACCCCTGTGACGTCACACGCCTCGACCCTGAGCGCGACCAAACAGGAAATACCATCGGCCTGGTCGCAAGGTCTAGTACCTCCGGGCGCCGCAATTCCAACAGCGCCCCCTACCTCCGCGGAGCCACCGGCCTGGTCACAGGGCCGAGTAACCCAGGGCGCCGCCGTTCTTACGGTGCCCTTTGCCTTTAGGGTGCCCCAAGCCTGGTCGCAAGGCCTGGTCAACCCGGGCGCCGCTACCATCAACGCGCCCTCAACATCTCGAGTGCCGCACCTGGGTGAAAATCTATTCGCCCAGCATACGTGCCCGGATGGGCAGCCCTTTGTATGGCCCCAGGAGTACATTCAGCTGGAACTCCAGAGAGCAAGGCCCATGTGCGAGCCCCTGATTCCGGCTCCGAAGCCTGTAAAGAGGACCTCGCCCCTGCTGGAGGAGGCACAGTTTGAGTGGGACCCCACTGGAGAAGACCTCATGGGGTTCACTCAGGAGACTCGGGCGGCCGCAGCGGAGCGTGCAGAGTGCTGCCGCCAGCAGCTCGAGGTCTTCGAGAAGGAGCGGAGAGAGAGGCGGGTCCGGGAACAGCAAGCACAGATAAGGAGCGCGGAGCAGAAGAGCCGGACCAGGAGGAACCCCCGTGCAGCCCACGGTCCCCGTACCACCGGGACTGTGATAAAATTCAACATGCAGCATGGGTGGGGCTTCATTAGAGACCATCATACCCCCGGCGACGTCTTTGTGACCCGCAGAGACGTAGAAAGCCATCTGCCGGAGGGACACAGAGGTCGTGACCTGTATGTAGGGGACGAGGTCACCTTCACTCGGCACAAGTGTGCCAAAGGACCCTACGCCCTCCATGTGCATCGCCTGACGGAGGAGGAGCTGCGGTGTGAGGAGGAGCAAGAGGGCCCGGACGGGTCTGAAACTGAAACCAACCAACAAGAAAGAGCAGGAGGACGCCGTCGTTAAAGTACGGTAAAGAGACTGTATAAAGTTGCCCGTCGGGGTACCAAGAACTGTTGCTGATTTAAATATGTCCCCGTTGGGACAAGAGTGAACTGTTACCCGTGTGTCCCTAGTTCCTAGTACCTGGCCGAGGACTGAGAGCGGCCATATCCCCTTTGTATATAGTTGCGCTTCCTAAAGCGCCCCCTACTGGTTTTATAGGAAACCATTTTCTTTAAGAGACTGTCGCGCTTTTCCCGGTCACAAGTTGCACCGTGGCCGGAGGAGCAAGAGTGTTTACAAGACTGTTATTTATGGAAAGTTTTATATGGAAAAGTTTATGCTGATGATATATATGATGTTTTATATGTTTATATGTTTATGTTTATGAAAAATAATTGTATGTTTTGGATGTTTTTGTATCTTACAGCCCGAGGACGTGCTGTGATTTACCAGGGGGGAATGTAGCACCCTGAGGATTCGGCTGCTACAGGGGTATTGCACCTCAAGCCAGAGGTGTGGTATTCCACTCCCGGGTAAGGATGGAGTGTGGAACTGAGCTCAGTAGGCTGCATGCACTACACACATCCCATTTCCGGGGGACAGACCAATGGTACTCCCACTAGAGAAATGTGCAGGTACGACAGTGTCTGTCCCTGGCTGGAGTGGGAGGGGGGTGGAACATCCCAGTAGTGTAGGGGCAGATAGGGGGAGCAGTCTGGGTAATGCTAGGAGCTCATTGGGTGCTGGTCACCTGAGCTCACACATAGAGGGAGTATATAAGGTGGGAACCATCTTAGATCAGGGTCAGTCTGTCAGTCTTTTGTAGAGAAGTCTTGGTGCAGAGTCAGAGGAAGAGAGCAGAGGAGAAGAGCAGCTCCAAGGCCCAGAGAGAGAGAGGAGAAAGAAGGACCCAGAGGGGGAGAAGAGAGAACTCCAAGAACCCAGGATTAGATCAGCGGGTGAAGAGTTGGCACAAGGGTACCGGATCCCAAGCTGGTGGAGGGCACTAATCCTCAGCCAGAGACCGGAGGTCGTGGGCAGGATCTGCCACGACCACCCACTAAATCCACCCGGAAGGCAGACCAGGAATAGGGTCAGGGAACCCAGAGACAAGGGTTTACCAACAAGAGGCCCGAGGGAGCCGGACTTAGGTGGATCCCTGGTGGGGA
Organism: Phyllobates terribilis; assembly: GCF_046119375.1. Classification (NCBI taxonomy): domain Eukaryota; kingdom Metazoa; phylum Chordata; class Amphibia; order Anura; family Dendrobatidae; genus Phyllobates; species Phyllobates terribilis. Next base: position 235,065,789 of record NW_027362767.1, on the reverse strand, counting down.
AGGCCAGAGAGAAGGAACGTCAGAAAGGGAGCTCAGGATCACGCTCCAGAATTACTTGGGAATTGGCCGAGTCCAGGACCTGGTGGACGCAGCACGGCTCGGGCGGTCACTCAAGGCCGGAGTGACCAGAACAACAGCAGTAAGTAAAGACCCTGAACTGCACAGCCCGACTCTGAGTCTCATTACCATCCTCCCTGCACCTCCACAACCACCATCCTCTACACCTGACCCCCTGAGGCTATACCCCTCCCGTTGGGGGTTATACTATCTGAGCTGCACACACATCAACAGCCTCAGTGGACCCTGCTGCAGCGGCGGCCGTATTGACCGCAATTCAACGGGTGGCGTAGTCGACATAAAAGAACATCTAGTAACATCTGTAGGACTGCCACACACTGAGCTTGACACCCTGGGCACGGACCGGGTCACCGCCACTCGGAGACTACAACCCCCATCTGATCCGGCTCCGGGTATCCCCCAAACAACACTGGCCCAGGGGGCGCGTCACATACACCTGGCTATAAGCTTCAAAGCTCAATGAGGTTACAAAACCAAAAAAAGTGCTTTAGTAAGTCAGTAAAAAGTAGGTAGGAGTATTTAAAACAAGAAAATGATAAGGGTGCCCATACTTATGCACCTGTCAAATTTTGTTTGAATGCAGATTGCACATTTTCTGTTAGTACAATAAACCTCATTTCAAGGCAGAAACATTACTGTGTCCAACAGTTATTACATATATCAAACTGAAATAGCTGTTGCAAAAACACCAATTTTTATAAAACAATAAGCTTAAGATTAATAGGGGTGCCCAAACTTTTTCATATAACTGTATGTTAAAATTAAAGGGTTTGTCCAGAATTTTTTTTAAAAAAACCTCTCCTTTGTCTTCCATGAAACAGCGCCACTCTTGGTTATGGATTGCGCTTGCTATTGCAGCCTATTGAATTGAACAGAACTGCGCTGCAATTCCACACATGAATGACGACACCGCAGATATTTCTCATGTTAATCTTTTTAGCTTTGCACAATAAAAGTTTTTTAAATCACGTTTTATTTTCACTTCCTGACAGCCAAAACTTTTTATTTTTCCATCGTTACAGATGTATGTTGAGTTTTCTTATTTTTTAGGTGTGTGTTGTAGTTTTATTAAACTTGTATTGATTAATTTTTTAAATTTTCTGATGAAGAAGGAGAAAAAACCCAAAGCAGATTTGCCATTACTTTTTGTGATTTTTTTTTTAATGCCGTGAGTAATATGTAGGTTATCAGTGGTGTAACTAGAGTCCGATGGGCCCCGGTGCAAAATTTGGACCTGGGGCCCGTCCTGCATATTGATCAGATGTATGTCTATAAAGACATACAGTACGTGTTCACCCACCATGTAATAATGTCCACCATCCTGGCTCCTTGTCATAATCTCCATCCTGGGCGCCATGTTATAACATTTCCCCCCATCCTGTGTTTCTTCCAAGTATAATATCCTCCATGCTGGTATAATGTCCCCTTCCTGGTATAATGTCCTCATCCTGGTATAATGTCACCCATCCTTGTATAATGTCCCCCATCCTGATATAATATCACCCATCCTTGTATAATGTCCCCCATTCTGGTATAATGTCCCCCTCCTGGTATAATGTCCTCATCCTGGTATAATGTCCCCCATCCTGGTATAATGTCCCCCTCCTGGTATAATGTCCTCATCCTGGTATAATGTCCCCATTCTGGTATAATGTACCCAATTCTAGTATAATGTGCCCATCCTGGTATAATGTGCCCATCATAGTACAATGTCCCCGTTCTGGTATAATGTCCCCCATTGTAGTATAATGTGCCCATTTTGTTATAATGTCCCCTATTCTGGTATAATGTCCCTATTCTGGCATAATGCCCCCCTCATCCTGGTATAATGTCCCCATCCTGGTATTATGTCCCCATTCTGGTATAACATCCACATTCTCGTATAATACCCCTATCCTGGTATAGTGTGTCCATCCAGGTATACTTACCCCATTCTGGTATAATGTCTCCATCTTGGTATAATATCCCCATTCTGATATAATATACCCCATCCTGGTATAATGTCCCCCATTCTGATATAATTTCCCCCATCCTGGTATAATGCCCCCATTCTGATATAAAGCCTCACCATCCTGCTATAAAGTTCCCATCCTGGTATAATGTCCCCCATTCTGGTATAATGTCTCCCTCCTGGTATAATGTCCTCATCCTGGTATAATGTCACCCATCCTTGTATAATGTCCTCCATCCTGGTATAATGTCCCCATTCTGGTATAACGTACCCAATTCTGGTATAATGTCCCCATCATAGTACGATGTCCCCATTCTGGTATAATGTCCCCCATTGTAGTATAATGTCCCCATTTTGTTATAATGTCCCCATTCTGGTATAATGTCCCCATCCTGATATTATGTCCCCATTCTGGTATAACATCCACATTCTCGTATAATACCCCTATCCTGGTATAGTGTGTCCATCCAGGTATACTTACCCCATTCTGGTATAATGTCTCCATCTTGGTATAATATCCCCATTCTGATATAATCTACCCCATCCTGGTATAATGCCCCCATTCTGATATAGAGCCTCACCATCCTGCTATAAAGTTCCCATACTGGTATAATGTCCCCCATTCTGGTATAACATCCCCATTCTCATATAATGCCCCCATCCTGGTTTAATGTCTCTATCCTGGTATAATGCCCGTGATCCTGGTATAATGTCCCTATCCTGGTATAATGTCACCCATCCTATTGTGTCCATTCTAGTATAATGCCTTCATTCTAGTATAATGTTCCCATTCTGGTTTAATGTCCCCATCCTGGTATGGTATAATGTCCCCATCCTGGTATAATGCCCCTATCCTGATATATTGTCCCCATTCTAGTATAATGTTCCCATTCTAGTATAATGTTCCCATTCTGGTATAATGTCCCCATCCTGGTATAATGCACATTTTAAAAAGAAACAAACAATTCTACTTACCTTCTTCCGCTCACACAACGTAGCCGGCACAGATGCCGTCATCTGACTTCTGCGTACCGGCATGGGCACCACATAACGTTACTACCTCTGATTGGCTGGTGGCATGTATTGCAGTGCAGGGGCGGGTCTCTACGCCACAGTATATTTCACAAGAATTTGTGCCCAGGACACACATCCAGGTGAAATTGGCGGCTGCAATGCCCCTTCCGGCATGAGTCCAGTCGCGGTCACACCCTCTGTGACTACAATCGTTACGCCCCAGGTAAGGAGTTGATTTCATGATTTCTGGAGAGGGAGGGAGAGGTGATGCTTGGGGAGGTAATAACTTAAGGGGAGATGATACTTTGGGGAAGATACTGTGACACCCCAGGGGTCTGGTTGCCACAGTGATAGAGATATTACATCTGAGAGCAGGTGGGAGGTCCTTTGGTCAGGGATCCTGTGCATGCCACACCTCCTGCCCAGTCTTGGGAGGGGAAGGACTTCCCCTATATAAACCTGGGGCTGAGGCAGGGTAGGGAGTTCTGAGAGGAGAAGACAGGGAGCAGAGCTGCTCTATGGGCTCTGCTCCACAGGCAGGCCCTGTCCAGGGGCCTGAGCCTGGAGACAAGTGGAGTAGAGACAAGAAGCAGCATAGGAAACAGCAGAGTTACAAGGAGTCAGGGGCTGGCAGCTGCAGAGCTCGCCCTGACTAAGAAGACTTCTTTCCGGACCCGGAGTCCGAGGCTGTGGGGACTAACTCCTACCCAGCAGCAGAATCCGTCAGGCAGGGGATTTCAGGTCCTCTGGCCCAGAAGCCCGAAGGCACGGTCACACGCGTGGGACCAGCACCGCCATCGTGGAGCGGAAGCCATTAGAAGGCCCCGAGTCACCGGCCATACGGGTGAGCACCACACGGTACACTCAGGGACGTGGGCTACTTACATCAGCTTCTAGCAAGGTAGCCAGAAGAGTACAGTCAGTTTGGGAGGCCTACAACTACGCCTGGCCAGGGGAGATCCCATCTGCTCAAGGACTGACCAGGCCCCGTTCGCTAGCAAGTACTCCGGGAGGGTCTATCGTTGTTACCAGTAAAGACCCTGAACTACACCGTACCGTCTCTGAGTGGTTCCTGCTACCCCCATCATCCACGTCGGCTGCCCTGAGACCATACCCCTCCCGTTGGGGGTTATACTATCACGCTGCATAATCCTACCATCGGCCTCAGCGGTCTGCCCCGCAGCAGCAGCTCCCTGGCTGCACTCAACGGGTGGCGTAGTCATCAACTATTTACTACTAGTAGACTGCCATCCAGTTTGACTCCCTGGGCACGGACCGGGTCACCGCCACGAGACTACAACCCTCCACGGATCCGGCTCCGGGTAAGCTCCCGCGTGCGCACCGCAGCGCGACACAGGCCCAGGGGCGCGTCAACTTTGGCGTAGTCGGCAGGATTTCGTGCCCGCAACCACCGGGTACTGCGTGCCTGAAAAGCAAAGAGACTTTTCAAACTTACCAGTGGTGAAGATTCCCGCCATCTGTGAAGATTCCCGCCATCCGTGGAGTTTTCCCGCCATCCGGCGCCATCTTCTGCCTTCTTCCCGCCATCCGAGGAGTTTTCCCGCCATCCGGCGCCATCTTCTGCCTTCTTCCCGCCATCCGAGGAGTTTTCCCGCCATCCGGCGCCATCTTGGAGACGCCGCGCGGGAAGAAGAGGGGCGTGGACTCCGAAAGCGCGCGAGAACTGAAGCCCCGCCTCACGTCCGGACGTTGCGTAAGGTCCTGGAAGGAGCCCAGCAGACGCCGACGTCACAGGAGCGCGACGCCAGGTCCTCTACCCCGACGATTGACTGCGGAGCCGCGGCCTACGGAAGAGGATCTCCGGAAGGTAGGCCACGGTCCACTAGGGGGGAGGAGGACACCAGGAACGGACAGCAAGATGGCGGACCGGCAGCAGACTAAGCTGCCCAGCATCGGCAGTGCCCCAGTCGTCGCCGGCCCCGACCAGCGCCGGGAGAAGACGCGTGACGCAGGAGCGGTCGCGGGAGCAGGTAAGAGGAGTCTCCCTGTCCCGGATGCTGCCAGCGTCAGCCTGCTCCCGGGCCCCCTGGTGGAGCCGCCGATTCCGGGCGCTGCAGACACCGACCTGCTCCAGCCCCCGCAACAAGCCCTGCGGCCAAGCCCTCCAGCCCTGGGCACTACCACCACCAGCCCGCGCCCAGGCCCAAAGTTGCACCCTCTGACCCCAGGCGTCATCAACGGCGACCCTCTCCACGCCTGGTCGCAAGGCCTGAACTCCCCAGGTGCAAAAGGACTGTACGCCCTCCACGTTAACCAAGGAGGAGCTGCAGTACTACTAATACGAGGAAAGCCAAGAGGACCCGGACGGGTCTGAAGCCTACACACAAGAAGGAGCAGGAGGATGCCGTTACTGAAGTACGGTAAAGTGGAACTGTACATAGTTACCCGTAGGGGTACTTGTGTTGCTAATTAAAATATGGTCCCCGTTGGGACAAGTGTGAACTGTTCCCGTGTGTGCCCTATCCTTAACCAGGCTGAGGACTGTGAGCAGCCAATCCTTATCCCCACTGGCCGAGGACTGAGAGCGGCCATATCTTGTAAATATTATGTGTTTCTAGTAATTTATAGGAGTCCTTGGTGGATTTACCGGGAATCCTTTGTACAGTTAGTGGAGCGTAACCCAGGATGGACTAAAAGACTGTTAACGACTCGGGGTAGGACAGACCCCTACCTGGTTACGTCTCCCTGTTTTGGTGAAATGGACACCTTGCTTTCTTCAAAGACTGCACCCGGTTACGGACACGCCGTGACCAGCTTTATGCGTTTCCTTATTGTAATGTTATTGTTTATACTTTGTTATGTTACAAAAATATGTTTAGTCCCGGAGTACTAAATTTCACTAGGGGGGAATGTGACACCCCAGGGGTCTGGTTGCCACAGTGATAGAGATATTACGTCTGAGAGCAGGTGGGAGGTCCTTTGGTCAGGGATCCTGTGCATGCCACACCTCCTGCCCAGTCTTGGGAGGGGAAGGACTTCCCCTATATAAACCTGGGGCTGAGGCAGGGTAGGGAGTTCTGAGAGGAGAAGACAGGGAGCAGAGCTGCTCTATGGGCTCTGCTCCACAGGCAGGCCCTGTCCAGGGGCCTGAGCCTGGAGACAAGTGGAGTAGAGACAAGAAGCAGCATAGGAAACAGCAGAGTTACAAGGAGTCAGGGGCTGGCAGCTGCAGAGCTCGCCCTGACTAAGAAGACTTCTTTCCGGACCCGGAGTCCGAGGCTGTGGGGACTAACTCCTACCCAGCAGCAGAATCCGTCAGGCAGGGGATTTCAGGTCCTCTGGCCCAGAAGCCCGAAGGCACGGTCACACGCGTGGGACCAGCACCGCCATCGTGGAGCGGAAGCCATTAGAAGGCCCCGAGTCACCGGCCATACGGGTGAGCACCACACGGTACACTCAGGGACGTGGGCTACTTACATCAGCTTCTAGCAAGGTAGCCAGAAGAGTACAGTCAGTTTGGGAGGCCTACAACTACGCCTGGCCAGGGGAGATCCCATCTGCTCAAGGACTGACCAGGCCCCGTTCGCTAGCAAGTACTCCGGGAGGGTCTATCGTTGTTACCAGTAAAGACCCTGAACTACACCGTACCGTCTCTGAGTGGTTCCTGCTACCCCCATCATCCACGTCGGCTGCCCTGAGACCATACCCCTCCCGTTGGGGGTTATACTATCACGCTGCATAATCCTACCATCGGCCTCAGCGGTCTGCCCCGCAGCAGCAGCTCCCTGGCTGCACTCAACGGGTGGCGTAGTCATCAACTATTTACTACTAGTAGACTGCCGTCCAGTTTGACTCCCTGGGCACGGACCGGGTCACCGCCACGAGACTACAACCCTCCACGGATCCGGCTCCGGGTAAGCTCCCGCGTGCGCACCGCAGCGCGACACAGGCCCAGGGGCGCGTCAATACCATGGGAGAAGATGATAACTAGAGAACAGGAGGAGAGTTATAATGCTTGGAGAGGAGGAAGAATGGTAGTTGAGAGATAGTACCTCAGGAAGAGAGTGGGATGATACTAGGAAAGAAAGAGAGGAAATGATACTTGAATCTAGAAAGAGTGATAAGTGACGCTGATGATGAGGAGTGATGATACCTGGGGGAGGAAAGGAGGAGAAGATATCAGAAAGGGGAAGTGTAATAGGAAAATTAAACCTGATGAAGGACAGGGGAGAGATACTTGGAAAAAGCTGTCGATAAGATGATGATCCCCATGAGAATGAGAGATTTTACTGCCCTATATGGCTATGCTACTTGCACTAATTCATGGGGCCCCATAGCAGAAGTTCAAATTGGGCCCCCCCCCAAAAAATGTAAATAATTGTCAGGGTCACAGAAGAGCAGATCACACAACCTTCCAGCCTTTACATAGTAATTTTCCCCCTGCTGACATCCTAGATCTCTCTTTCATTGTCCCATAAAGTGTGATACCAACAAAAGTGTCCCCCAAACACAGTATGATACCCCCATGGTGAATTCCTCCACATGCGCAGTAGAATGACCCTACTGTACCTCACCTCAACTGCCAGGGCAAAGTTTGCTGACCCCAACACAGTATGATCCCCCAATTGTGAGCCCTAGAGCTAGAGAGGATGATAGGTAATAAGGGAGGGTGTTATACATAATAAAAGATGAAACTATTTAACTAAGGCTGGCGCTATACATAATAAGCGAGTACACTTGTGGGGGTCGTGATGACATTCCACTCGTCCTCCAGTCACTCCAAATTAAGGCTATGAGCATGGGTCAACCATTCAAAGAATGAGTCAGACAACAAGCTGGTTCAAACTCAGAGCACGCTCAAAAGACTACTACAGACAACGTTCTCAGCAATGTTCTGTGTTTATTCCTACATACACAAACCTAAATACACTACATAATGGGGAGGGGAAAGGGGTTGTCCGGGGCGGGGTAAGCCATGAAAGTCCAGTGTCTGGCCACTCCTGATTGGTCCACATCTCCTTATCTCAGTCTCTGGGCAGATATTGCAGCCGTCAGCTTATAATCTTGTTTCGTTTCTCTGAAATAAGTCTTGGCAACACTGGAACTGTCTTAGTTTAAGTTTCGATTTAAGTAATACGTAGCAAGGAAAGCTTATTGTTATAAGACACAAAATGGTGGTTAGTACATTAGCAAAAAAACGTATAAAAGTTACGAGAATATAAAAGTGGAAATATATATATTCTCTTTTACCCTGACACACTATATACTAAGGGAGTATGCTATACATAATAAGGCTACATTCCTGCATCTTTGTGCAGTGTCGGTGTGCTGCCCTGTTTTACTGACGCATTGAGCATGTCCGATTCTAATCCTCAAAATCGGATCAGAACAGGACATTCTCTGACCCTCATTGATCTCATTCTCAGATACGTGATTTTCATGGATGTGTGAATGGATCTATAAAACTCTACGAGTCCGTGGACCATCCGATAAAAAAATCTGACATTTCACACAAATGTGAGAATGCAGCCTAAGGGATTTTACATGTAACATTATCACTCCAAGTCACACAGTGCAGATATAGAATAATATTTACATCCAGGCACTTACCGCTGATGTCTCATCTGATCAGAGTCGGTTTCTGCTGCCTCTTCTCCATCTGGTCAGACCTTCATGTCGACATCTCCCAGTCACGATTCGTCTTGTCATGATGATCTCCAGCCTAGATAATAACAAGGTCACATATATTATATATATACACATGTGTCTCCCCCGCACTGCGCCCCTGAATACAGATCTGTAACCCCCCATTAATATACTATTAGCCACTTAGTAATCAAAATATAAAGTGATAAGCAGCACTGTGCCCCCCATTAATTATAATCTCCACCGGACAATAATATAAATTATTCAGTCTCTGTGACTCTTCCCAATTAACTGTAAGGCTATGTGCACATGGAAAATATACAAGCACCCCCATAATTGCTCTGTCCCAGCTCCTCCATCATTGCTCTCTCCCAACACCCCCGTCATTGCTATGTCCCAGCACCTCCCGTCATTGCTCTCTACCAACACCCCCAACATTGCTCTGTTCCAGCACCCCTGTCATTGCTCTCCCAGCACCCTCGTACTTGCTCTCTCCCAGCACCCCTGTCATTCCTCTCTCCCAGCACCACTGTCATTGCTCTCTCCCTGCACCCCGTCATTGTTGTCTCCCAGCACCCCCGTCATTGCGCTCTCCTAGCACCCCCATCATTGCTCTGTCCCAGCACCACTATCATTGCTCTCTCCCAGCACCCCCATCATTGCTCTCTCCCAGCACCCCCGTCATTGCTCTCTCCCAGCACCCCCGTCATTGCTCTCTCCCTGCACCCCGTCATTGCTCTCTCCGAGCACCCCCATCATTGTTCTCTCCCAGCAACCCCCGTCATTACTCTCCCAGCACCCCCATCATTGCTCTCCCCATCCCTGTCATTGGTCTACTAATCCCCATCATTGCTCTCCCCGCCCCATCAGCCCCATCACTGCTCTTCCCAGCCCCACCATTGCTCTCCCCAGACCCATCAGCGCTCTCTCCAGCCCCATCAGCCCCACAATTGCTCTCCCCAGCCCCATCAGCCCTACCATTGCTCTCCCCAGCCCCATCAGCCCCACTATTGCTCTCTCCAGCCCAATCAGCCCCATTATTGCTCTCCCCAGCGTTTCAGTAAAAATAAAAAAAACCACTTACCTCTCTGCCCGTTCCCCCGCAAGCTGTAGCATCACTGCTCTTCCCAGCCCCACCATTGCTCTCCCCAGACCCATCAGCGCTCTCCCCAGCCCCATCAGCCCCACGATTGCTCTCCCCAGCCCCATCAGCCCACGATTGCTCTCCCCAGCCCCATCAGCCCCAAGATTGCTCTCTCCAGCCCCGCCAGCCCCACCATTGCTCTCCCCAGCCCCATAAGCCCCATTATTGCCCTCCCCAGCGTTTCAGTAAAAAAAAAAAAAAAACACTTACCTTTCTGCCTGTTCCCCCGCAGGCCACAGCATCCTTGTTGTCTGCAATGATGACGCCATCAAGCAGCGCGTGCCTGTGTGAGGGAGAAAGCGGCGGGCAGGAAGCAGAGGACGGATCTCTGCAGCTCCGCTGCCATTCTGTCCTGTCAGCAGCGGAGCTGCAGGGATCGCTCCCTGCCCGCCACGAGCAGGGAGACGCTGCACCGGTGGGCCCCCCGGCGCAGCTGCACCAGCAGCGGTATGTCTGCCCCTGGACTGCTATGGGCCCCCCCAGCTCACGGGCCCCATAGCAGTCGCGTGGTCTGCCGGCATTGGCGGTACGTCACTGCTTTCATCTCTCTTTTTCATTCACCGAAGATCCCTGCACTGCCCATACACATGAGACTAAAGTCAACACAACCCACCGATATTGCCAGGATCAGCTGAGAGTATAATGTGTATGGGAGCCTCCCGACTTTCACGACAGATGATATCTGGCAACGGCTATCTCATAGAGAATGCAAGAACGGTCAATAAAGCCAAGTGTTCCTGTTTAGGGGATAATCAGTGGAGATGGCTGTTGGCCTAATGATCGCTGAGGTGATAGCTACCTAATGTGTATGGGGGCCTTTGGGCCAGCTCTGACTGTGATTACTTTCAACTGAGAACGTTAGACAGGTTTTTGCTCTATCAAACCCTTATTTATTCTCTGACTTTGCGATATCATCTAATCCGTTCTCTTTCTCTTATCTCAGTCTGTTCTTTCTGAACTCTCAGTCTATTTAGCATCCAAACCTCATTCATCTGACTGGAATTCAATTTTCCTCCTAATTAAAAGAGGCTTAGATAAACAAAGTCTCTGCCAACTTTCTCCTCTTGGCTGTCAGTTTTCCTTAGTTCATCAACCCCACTCTTCTGTAGACTCTTCGTGACCTTGTGCACTCATCATCACCATGGTAGAGCTCTTTAGCACAGCAGTAGTAAATGCATCACTGGCCTTGTTGTGGTTGTCAAGCCAGGACATACGAAGACCTGAGAAGTAGGTCCCTGGATTTAGGGTATTGATTGATGAGGTATCAGGAGCAGACATTAGCCTGATGTGCAGCAGTAGACTCCATCACACCGCGGAGTTCCTTCAGTTTCCATTTGTCTCTTCACCACCATACTATCTAATGTTTTTGCTCAGTCTTATGGATCTCATGAGAGGCCTCTGATCTTTTAATTGCTAGTTTGAGATTACATAGCAAAAACCTGCCAACAGATCCCCTTTAAACCATTGACTTCTAGGACTACAACGTTGGCAGTCGGGGTGGGTGATATTACTGGATTTTGGGTGGCAACGCATAATTCTTGTTTATCGTAGGAACTTTGGCAAGTGGTGGTCTTTCAAGATGGAGTGAAAAGTTTTTCCTTTGTGGGGGAGGCGTTCATTGATCCTCCAAATAGTATCAAATGATATCCTAAAGGGGTTGTCCAAGATTAAGATCTTGATCACCTACAACAATAGAAGGGAGTAGCAACTGATCTACGGAGCTGTTGTGTTTCGACTTCCTACAGTATGTTCTTCGGTGGTCCTGAGATCAGATAACAGCTGGTCAGTTGGGGTGCAGGATGTCAGACCACCACCAATCTGATATTGATGAAGTATCCTAAGAAGAAGTCATCGATATCTAGACAACACCTTGAAAAGTCTGGTTGGTTTGGGGGCTCTACATGACATTACATGAGCTGACACCTGTTTGTTTTATAATGCAGGGAAGAAGGTTAATGGCATTAAAAAAGAAAATAAAGTAAAGTATATTAGTGTTACCAATCCCCCGATGCTCCTCTTTCAGTGTTACCTGGGTCTCATACATCCTGTTCTAAGCGATCAGGCATGTGACGCTGCAACTAATCATCGGCAGCAGTGGTTACCAAAATTCAAGAGGAAAGTTAATGATTTTAGAGGATTAACACATGATCAGAATTTACACTGTTTGTAGTCTGTAACCATGGAGACTCATAACTCTGCATAGGAGCTGTATACAAAAAACGGTAGGCTGTCTTTTTAATCAAAACTGTCTATAAATTGTCATATAAGATACATTGGAGCAATTAAAAATGACAACAAGAGTGTACAGACCCTTCATGAAATCACATAATGAATAAACGGAATAGTAAAGTGGAATACATGATGTCAACACTGAGTACTTTGTGGATAAACAATCTTCTAATAATTTGCTTGATTCTTTAAAAATATCTGACATTTCTAAGAAAACAAACCTTCTTCAAATGTCACTTGACAATGTGTTGATAAGCTATGTGTGCTATGTACAGAATTCACCCATCAAAGGCCGAACATCTCATTTAGAAGCATGCCGCACGAGCCGCACCTGCGCCAGCGGACTGCAGTAAAAGCTATTACATAACTACACCAACAATGCCAGACATGGTGTTACAATAAATTATTATACAGTGCAATCTCAGAGGCGACCACCCAAAGTTGCATTGAAAAGTGATCTTTTTCTCAGAAATGATTCCCAGCATGTATAACATATAGGAAACCTGATCTGGATAAAAAGTGGAGAGGTTTCATTGTATCTGTAGTGTAAACATACTCCATAGTGTCGTACAAATGATCCTCATCTCTGCCTGTCCCAATGGGTCCTACAATCTGAGATGATAGAGTCAAATTCCTTATTAGTATGTTTTTAGGCCATTAAAAGGGTTTATCCAAGACTATTTTTTTTGCTATGTGCCTAAAAACCAACAGGCAGGTAGGTGATACCGACTTGCCTGTTGTGACCGGCACCTATCTTTGCCGGCACCACAGATCGCTGCGTCGGCAATTCAATGGCTAACGTCACATTGACAGAGCGGCTACTTCTTTTCCGCTCTGCTCTGTTGATGGGGTGTGACTACCGACGTGATGCTGATTGACAGCCGGTTGCTCACTGCCTAACTGCAGGGATCTGGCTGTCAATCAGCATGATGCCGGCAGTCACGCCCCATCGACAGCAGCCCGGAAGAGGAGGCGCTTCTCTGTTGACGTTGAGCAGCTGAATTGCTGGCAGGAGCAGTCGGTGGCCGCTCTGAGCCAGCGCCGGGTAGAACAGGCAGGTAGTTAGCAACTCGTAGACACATGAAACCCGATGAAACTCTGACCAAACTCAGAGAAAACTCTGACCAAAAATACTGATCAAACTAGGACCGTTTTTCTTGTCTATGAAAAAAGCCGATGTCTGAACGAGCCCTAACACTAAGAGAAAAGGGAAGCAGAAAGAGCTATCAGAACTAAGCAGGGCTTTTCAGATTTGTAACATTTTTGCTAAGCACTCAGCTAAATACAGGACTTACAGATAACAAGTATATTGAAGAATATTTATAAAGTTACTTAATTTTGCATTTAGGAAGCTAATGAACAATAAAATCAATGTAAAGTTAAACATAGCCTTTAAATCACCTACGGTGATAAAAATTGAAAGATTACAGTCATTGACTTTGTTCCTAAACTGACCCGTCTGGTGCTGCATTTCTCACTCATTATTGCAAAGCCTTCAGTTTGGGACAAAATTACTTCAATGCAATGTTTCATTTACAGCAAGCTAAACGTTAAACTTACACCCAAATTTTAAAATTCACCAAATATTGGGTCAATCCAAAATGAGAACACACAAGGCTGGTAAGCATAGTGGATCGGCGGTTAACAATGCTGCCTTGCCTGCTAATCATAAGTGGTACAAGTAGTAGAAGGTCTGGAGGCCACAGAATACTGACTATGCCCCAAATGCTATGACGTATAAAGGGGCCGGCCAGTGAGGGGTATATGCTCTGATAAAGTATATGAGTAAGGGTTGTCTTTATGAAACTATATGTGATATTGTTGCAGAATATACCTTGCCATGTTGGGTAAGGACTTGACCACCTGAAGCCACACCAATCTGAGAAACCTTTGGCTCCCTCTCTGGCACACAAGGTGTCGCAATGAATGGCACTATTCATAGGCAAGATATCCTGCAGCGTGATGGCTATGGAGCTTGTGCTGTGTTACTGGCCCTTTAATTCTGCTCTGTGTGTTTGGAAGTCTGAATGGGATTATTTTAGGAAGCAGATGAGAGAATTACAGTGTTAGATTCCCAGCTCTACTGGAATTTCTTGCAGTGATTTATGGCACCTAGAAAGCCAAGTATAAGAGGGTGCAGAGTGTTCAAGTCAGTCACGCATACTGCAAGGCGAGAAGTATGAGCTCTGCAGAGCAGGAAGGGAAACAGTGAATATCATCACGCTCACAGGCTGGACGCCTTATACACTACATGGACAAAAGTATGTGCCCAGGGGTGGATTAAGAGTAGCAAGGGCCCCGGGCAGTTTAGAAGGCGCGGTCCCCCACCCCTTCCCCCCCCACACACACACACGCCTGATGTATCACATGTCACATGATCCTCTGTGATAGATCATGTGATAGTTCACGTGAAATTAATTTGGCACAATATTAATATATTAATTATAATAATTTTTTTTTAGGCTGTGTGCCCACTATGCATTTTTTAAGTAATTCCGCTGCAGGAACGCTTAAAAAACGCTTGGTAGAAGGCCTGCCATGTTCCCCAATGATAATCCGCATGTGCTGTGCACATGCTGCGGAAATTTCCGCTGCGGATTATCATTGCAGAAAAAAACGCAGCACTACCAATTATTTTGCGGAAGCGCGGCGTTTTCACCGCCATTGACTTGCATTGGAATGCATGTGTGTCACCCCAGGCCTGGATGCCACAAATATTAAAGGCTGTGTCTGAGAGCAGGAGGGAGGTTCCCTGGTCAGGTACCATTAGCATACAGCACCTCCTGTCCCAGTCCAGTAGGGGGAGCTGGCTGCCCCTATAAAAGCTGGAACTGAGGGCAGGGTTAGAGAGAACTGGACGATCTAGCTCAGGACTGAGACTAGTCCCAGAGAAGGAGGGACAGTTCAGCTGTAGCCAAGGAGTCCATGAGGCAGAGGAGAGACTACGAGCCAGGGACAGAGGCGACGAGAGACGGTCCTGGCTGAGAGAACTACACTACCGGACATTGGGGTCCGAGGCTGTCAGGGTTGCAAGCCCAGCAGCAGAGAACCAACCTGCGAGGGATTTCAGGTCCCTTGGCCTAAGAAGCCTGGAGGCTCCGCCACACAGAGGGACCAGTACAGCACGGAGAAGCAAAAGGTACCTAAGGCCAGAGTCGCAAGCCATACAGGCGAAGTACACGGCCAGCTCAGGGACGTGGGCTATTACACCACGAAAAGGGGGATAGTCAGCAAGGGCAGAGAGAGAACGGTAGGCCTTCACACTCACCCTGACCAGTGGGGCTCGCCCGAATGCTCTCAGGCACCCAGGCCCATTCCTACCCGGTACTCCTGTTGGGTCAGTAGTAATACCTACAATAAAGACCCTGGACTGTTTGAAGCGGACTCTGAACTCTTATTACTGCAGCCTGCACTATCACCCCCAGCATTCACATACGCTGCTCTGAGGCTACACTCTTCCCGTGGGGAGTTATCTGACCCCTGTGCTGCACACCAACATCAGCCTCAGCGGTCTGCCTTGCAGCGGCGGTCATCCCTGACCGCAATCCACGGGTGGTGTAGTCGGACATTCATAACTCTACAAATAGACTGCCACAGCATTTGGTCTGACCACCCTGAGCCACGGGATCGGGTTGCCACTACTACCCCCATCATCGCACTGAAGCCCTTTTCCGGGTACCCCACGGCACAGGGGGCGAGTCAGCTTTGGCGTAGTCGGCAGGATTGTGACCAACCCGCCACAAACGAGTATTGCGTGCCTGAAAAGGACTTTATACTTACCTGAGTGAAGTTTCCCGCCATTCGGAGCCGTTTCCCGCCATCGGGCGCCATCTTCGGGACGCCGCGCGGGAAGAAGAGGGGCGTGGACGTCCAAACCGCGCGAGACCTGAAGCCCCGCCCTACACACCGACGCTGCGCAAGGTCCTGGAAGGAGAGAGAGCGACGCTGACGTCACCAGGACGCAACGCAAGGTCCTCGCCCGGAGCAGCACCAGCGGAGCCGCGGCCTACGGAAGGTAGGCCACGGTTAACTAGGGGGGAGGAAGATGTCGGAAGCGGAGGCCCCCTCTACCACCAGCGTGGCTGCAGCAGCGGTGATGCCGTTCTCCATGCCCTACATCCCCGGAGCGGCCTGGCTGCGCCAATACTCAAGGGAATCCCATGCATTAACTGACTTTAAGGAAAGACTGCACAGTTTATTTAAAGTTTATCCCCTGACAGAAGAACAGAAAGTAAGCATTCTGACGGGGCAGCTAACCGGTGCAGCCCAGCGGGAAGTGAAATCATTGTCAGATGAGGAGAAAAGGACTGTAAAGGACATTCTGACCCGGCTACGGGGTACCTTTGATAACCGTACCTCAGCAGAGATCAAAATTCGGTTCTATGGCTGTAAGCAGTGAGCCCAAGATAGTATCAGAGACTATGCCTTGAACCTCCAAGAAGCTCTGGGAGCAATCAAGCAAGCTGACCCTGGCAGCGTGCAGGATACCGATAAACTGTTGACTGATCAGTTCATAGAAGGTCTGCTGTCCAGCACCCACAGAACTGAACTCAGCTGCGCCTCATGGCCCTACAGAACCCCGATTTGACTTTTGCACAGTTCAAAGATAGGGCCATCCGGGTGCTCCGAGAAACCGCACCAGGTAGCGCTGTAGTTTCTCGGCGCCCTGCCATCACTTACCACCAGGAGGCAGCGCCCTACCCTGCAGACCTTGTGGGGGCTGATGCGCAGGCCCTAAACCGGGCAGGCAGAACCAACGCCAACGCAGACGCCCTATCAAGAATGCCCCACCTACCCGAAGGAGAAGAAGACTCGGAAGAGCTGGAGGAAGTAGAGCTCCCTGCGTTCCACCGGTATGGGGCCACTCAGTATTCTCACCGGGTAAGAGACAAAGACCTAACCACCGTCATGTTCAACCCCTTACCCACCCCACCACGGCTGGGCTGAAACGCAAGATAGTGACCCTGCAGTTCGCCTGGTGAAAGACCTGTTAACCCAGGTAGACGCTAGCTCTGGCCCGGATGCTCCAGAGGAAGCCAAGCAGTTATGGAAGGAGAAAAGCAGGCTATTCCTCTACGAGGGTAAGCTGTGCAGAAGGCTTGTCAACCACCGGACGCACGAGCTGACCTGGCAGGTAGTGGTCCCAAGGCGAGATGCAGCAATGGTCCTGGAGGCCTACCATGACAGAGCGGGACACTTCGGGTGGAAGAAACTGGAGTTCCTACTGAGAGAGCGGTTCTACTGGATCGGTATGAGAGGGGCCATAGAGAAGTGGAGCAGGGACTGCGGCCCATGCCACCTCAGATGGAAGGACCGTACCAGCCAGAAGACACTCTTGAGACCCATCGTCACCAGGCAGCCTCTTGAGCTAGTAGCTCTGGACCATGTGAAGTTGGCTCCAAGCCGGTCCGGCTACATCTATGCCCTCACGATTGTGGACCATTACTCCTGGTTCCTGGTGGTGGTTCCTGTTAAAGACCTGACAGCCCAAACAGCGGCCAGAGCCTTCCAGCAACACTTCTGCCGTCCACACGGGTATCCAGAACAGGTCTTGACAGATCAAGGTCCAGCGTTTGAGGCTGAAGTATTCCAGGAGTTCTGCAACCTCTACGACTGTAGGAAGATTCGGACAACGCCTTACCACCCGCAAACCAATGGGCTGTGTGAGAAAATGAACAATATTGTCATTGATCTCCTCAAGACGTTGCCCCTGGAAGAACGCAGCCTGTGGCCGGAGAAGCTGCCAGACCTGATTGACTTGTACAACCATATCCCGGTGAATGCTACAAATTGCACCCCGGCTTACCTGATGCGCGCAAGACCAGGTAAGCTGCGTATAGACCTGGAGATAGGAGTCCTGACACCCGAGGACACCTCCCCAGATGCGGACTGGGATACGGAACGGCGGCTACAGTACAAGAAGGTACAGGAGAGTGTGGAGAGGAGTCTGGCTCAAGCGAGAGAAAAACAAGAGAGGCTCTTCAACCAACACGCCCCTGCTGGTCCCCTGGAACCTGGTGAGCAGGTCCTGAAGCGGAAGAGAAGGCTTCACAAGCTAGATGACCAGTGGGAGAGCGATCCGTACACAGTACTGCCGTCCAACCACAACAACCCGAAGGTATGTGTGATTACCAAGGATGGAGGAGAAACCACTAGCACCATCTCCAGAGACCACCTAAAACGGTGCCCCGAGCAACTACAGAGTCCCAGTGAAGATCAAGATGACCTTGAACCCGCAGAGGACAAGGAAGAAATGATCAGCACAGTTCTCGGAGAGTTCCCCCGGACCTGGACTCGGATAAATGACGCGATAGTGGTACCCGTCCTACACTTCCTTCAGCCTACCCAGCAGGAGCCTACAGAAGAACAAGAAGAACAAGCAGCCCCGGAGGCAGAAGAACCCATGCCAGCAGCCCAGGAGAGTCAACCCTCTGCTGACAGTGAGCCTGCCATGCCTGCGGTAAACCAAAGAACCCGCAGACAGCTGCCTGCCCTGCCTGTAAACCCAGCTAGTAGCTGTACCCTTAATACTAGTGGGGAAAGCCAGGTTAGACCACCACCAGACAGTGGGTTACGGAGGTCAACCCGGAGCACTAGGGGTCAAATACCAGCTCGCTGGAAGATCTAAATGCACAGTGTATATATTTAATGCTTTATGTTTGTACCCTGGTTATTAATAATGTTTTTCCAGTTTCCCTAGATACAATGGACTGACAGGTTATGGACGGTGAATAACCGGAACTACCATGTAGATAGTTGCACCTGGTGCCCTCTTTCGAAGATGACCACGGAAGAAAAACCTGTCCGGCGTGGCCCTCTTGTGGTCCAAAGTAGGTAGCTCAGCCTTGCCGCCACACCCAAGGCCAGGAACTTGGGGTTTATAGGGACAGGTCCCCACACTGTGGAAAACTTCACCTTGTTGGGTGATATGGACACCCGGTCACGGAAGCGCCGTGACCTTAAGGACAAAATGTACTTGTACGTATGTTATGTTATTGTTTATACCCTGTATTTGTGTTTCCTGTTTAGTCCGGAGTACTACATTTTACTAGGGGGGAATGTGTCACCCCAGGCCTGGATGCCACAAATATTAAAGGCTGTGTCTGAGAGCAGGAGGGAGGTTCCCTGGTCAGGGACAATTAGCATACAGCACCTCCTGTCCCAGTCCAGTAGGGGGAGCTGGCTGCCCCTATAAAAGCTGGAACTGAGGGCAGGGTTAGAGAGAACTGGACGACCTAGCTCAGGACTGAGACTAGTCCCAGAGAAGGAGGGACAGTTCAGCTGTAGCCGAGGAGTCCGTGAGGCAGAGGAGAGACTACGAGCCAGGGACAGAGGCGACGTGAGACGGTCCTGGCTGAGAGAACTACACTACCGGACATTGCGGTCCGAGGCTGTCAGGGTTGCAAGCCCAGTAGCAGAGAACCAACCCGCGAGGGATTTCAGGTCCCTTGGCCTAAGATGCCTGGAGGCTCCGCCACACAGAGGGACCAGTACAGCACGGAGAAGCAAAAGGTACCTAAGGCCCGAGTCGCAAGCCATACAGGCGAAGTACACGGCAGCTCAGGGACGTGGGCTATTACACCACGAAAAGGGGGATAATCAGCAAGGGCAGAGAGAGAACGGTAGGCCTTCACACTCACCCTGACCAGTGGGGCTCGCCCGAATGCTCTCAGACACCCAGGCCCATTCCTACCCGGTACTCCTGTTGGGTCAGTAGTAATACCTACAATAAAGACCCTGGACTGTTTGAAGCGGACTCTGAACTGTTACTACTGGGGCCTGCACTATCACCCCCAGCATTCACATACGCTGCCCTGAAGCTACACTCTTCCCGTGGGGAGTTATCCGACCCCTGTGCTGCACACCAACATCAGCCTCAGCGGTCTGCCTTGCAGCGGCGGTCATCCCTGACCGCAATCCACGGGTGGCGTAGTCGGACATTCATAACTCTACAAATAGACTGCCACAGCATTTGGTCTGATCACCCTGAGCCACGGGATCGGGTTGCCACTACTACCCCCATCATCGCACTGAAGCCCGGTTCTGGGTACCCCACGGCCCAGGGGGCGAGTCACAAGGAATCCGCATCACTGCATCTGTACATGCAGAATCCATGTGTTTCAATGTGCGGATGGTACCCGGGTGTGGAGAAGAGGAGACTCTCCTCCGGACCCGGGTACCATAGAACCTGTAAAAAAAAGAATAAAATAAAAAATAAATATTATACTTACCTTCTGATGGCCCCTGTTGTCTTTATCCGATGCGTCCTGGCTTGCCGACAGCTCACGATGGTCTGAAAAGGACCTGCCGTGACGTCATTTAGTCATGTGACGGGTCACGCGACCGCTGACGTTGGCAGGCCATCAGAAGGTAAGTATATATATATTTTTTATTTTTTACCATTCTTTTATGGTCACACTATATAAATCCATGCCGGTTGCATGGATTTATATAGTGTGACCAAGTTGTCAAGCACTTTCCAAGTGATGCTAAAATCGCTTGGAAAGCACTTGTCAACCCGCATGCGGAAATGCATGTGAAGAACGCTTCACATCCGCATGTCCCTGGCAGGAAAAACGCATGTAAAATCTGCATGTGCAATCCACATGCGTTTTTTCTGCCAGGGAGATGCAGAAACGCTCAAAAAAAATCCGGAGCATTTCTGCATCGTGGGCACATAGCCTTACATTAATTGTATGACTCAATATTGAGCACACGTAGCCATCTATACAGGGCGGGAGGCCGCACGTAGCCATCTATACACAGCAGGAGGCCGCACGTAGCCATCTATACACAGCGGGAGGCCGCACGTAGCCATCTATACACAGCAGGAGGCCGCACGTAGCCATCTATACACAGCGGGAGGCCGCACGTAGCCATCTATACAAAGCGGGAGGCCGCACGTAGCCATCTATACACAGCGGGAGGCCGCACATAGCCATCTATACACAGCAGGAGGCCGCACGTAGCCATCTATACATGGCGGGAGGCCGCACGGTGCCTTCTATACACAGCGGGAGGCCGCACATAGCCTTCTATACACAGAAGGAGGCCGCACGGTGCCATCTATACATGTCAGGAAGCCACATGTAGCCATCTATACACAGCAGGAGGCCACACGTAGCCATCTATACACATCAGGAGGCCGCACGGTGCCATCAATACACAGCAGGAGGCCGCACGGAGCCATCTATACACAGCGGGAGGCCGCACGGCGCCATCTATACACAGCGGGAGGCCGCACGTAGCCTTCTATACACAGCGGGAGGCCGCACGTAGCCATCTATACACAGCGGGAGGCCGCACGTAGCCATCTACACACAGCGGGAGGCCGCATGGTGCCATCTATGCACAGCAGGAGGCCACCCTTAGCCATCTATACACAGCAGGAGGCCACCCATAGACATCTATACACAGCAGGAGGCTGCACGGTGCCATCTATACACAGCGGGAGGCCGCACGTAGCCATCTATACACAGCGGGAGGCCACACGTAGCCATCTATACACAGCAGGAGGCCGCACGTAGCCATCTATACACAGCGGGAGGCCGCACGTAGCCATCTATACAAAGCGGGAGGCCGCACGTAGCCATCTATACACAGCGGGAGGCCGCACATAGCCATCTATACACAGCAGGAGGCCGCACATAGCCATCTATACATGGCGGGAGGCCGCACGGTGCCTTCTATACACAGCGGGAGGCCGCACATAGCCTTCTATACACAGAAGGAGGCCGCACGGTGCCATCTATACACGGCAGGAAGCCACATGTAGCCATCTATACACAGCAGGAGGCCACACGTAGCCATCTATACACATCAGGAGGCCGCACGGTGCCATCAATACACAGCAGGAGGCCGCACGGAGCCATCTATACACAGCGGGAGGCCGCACGGCGCCATCTATACACAGCGGGAGGCCGCACGTAGCCTTCTATACACAGCGGGAGGCCGCATGTAGCCATCTATACACAGCGGGAGGCCGCACGTAGCCATCTACACACAGCGGGAGGCCGCATGGTGCCATCTATACACAGCAGGAGGCCACCCTTAGCCATCTATACACAGCAGGAGGCCACCCATAGACATCTATACTCAGCAGGAGGCTGCACGGTGCCATCTATACACAGCGGGAGGCCGCACGTAGCCATCTATACACAGCGGGAGGCCGCACGTAGCCATCTATTCACAGCGGGAGGCTGCACGTAGCCATCTGTACACAGCAGGAGGCCGCAAATAGCCATCAATACACAGCAGGAGGCTGCCCATAGCCATCTATACACAGCAGGAGGCCGCACGTAGCCATCTATACACAGCGGGAGGCCGCACGTAGCCATCTATACACAGCAGCAGGCCGCACGTAGCCATCTATACACAGCAGGAGGCTATACACAGCATAAAAACATTTGAAACACAAAAATACATATAAACAGACATCACACAATGATATCTGCCTGCACACACACACTCACTCACTCAATCACTCACACACACACACACACTCACACACACACACAAACACACACACTCACCATCCCCGGCTCGGCTCCAGTCCTCCAGCTCCTCTCCGGTGCAGCAGCGCAGCGCACACTGCATGACGTCACACTAGCAGACACGGCCACGCATAGGGACGTGTATCCTAGCTGTGACGCGGCCGGGCCAGCAAACAGGGAAGTTAACAGCTGCAGTGCTGGCCCGGCCGCAGAAGAAGTAGCGGCCGTGCGCCGCTGCTGGGGGAGCGGTCCGGGGGCCCCCCTGCCACTGTCTGCCGGTATGTGCCGCAGCACCACACATATTATAATGAGGGCAATCTGGCCATGGACCCCCCGGAGCCCTGGGCCACTTGGAGCCCCGGGCAGTAGCCCAGATTGCCCTCATTATAATCCGCCTATGTATGTGCCCCCTCCACATCACACCTACATGAGCCTCTATGACCTCCCATTCTAAATCCATAGGCATTAATATGGAGTCGGCTCCTCTACAGGTATAACGACTCCCGCTCTTCTGGGAAGGATTTCTACCAAATTTTGGAGGCGTCTGTGGGAATTTTTGCCCCTTCATTCAGAAGATCATTTGTGAGGTCAGACCCTGATGTTGGGGAGAGGCTGGGATCACAATCTCCATTCTATTTGTTCCCAAAGATGTTGGTTTGGGTTGAGGTCCAGGCTCTGTGCAGCCGGTCCTGTTCTTCCACCAAACTCACCCAACCATGTCTTTACAGCTGGCACAATGTAGTCAGGCGAATAACGTTCACCTGGTATTCGATACGTTTCCTCCAGCATACACAACTCCATCTAACGCTCGGCATTGAGCCTGGTGATATACGGCTGCATGCAGCTGCTCGGCTATGAAGCTCCCGGCGGGGACGCAGTGTTTATACCAGAGGAGGTCTCGACTCTGCAGTTATGGAGTCAGCAAAGTATTGGTGACTTTTCTGCTCTCTGCTTCTCAGCACTTGGCCCCTGCTCTTTAACGTTACGGGGTCTCCATTTTTCTGAGTTGCTGCAGTTCCTTCACTCTGAGGTGATGAGGGAATATTTCGGAGGGAAGAAATGTCATGAGCGGACTTGTTACACCGGTGGCTCCTATTACAGGACCGCGCTGGTATCAGTGAGCTCCGCACCACCGGCCGCTGTCACATGTTAGTAAGGGCGGACGGCACAGCGGGGGGCTGGATAACTATACAAAGAGCGAGGGGCCGGATGTTATACACTGGGGGCAAGGGGCCAGATGTTATACACTGGGGGTGAGGGGCCGGATGTTATACACCGCGGATGAGGGGCTGGATGTTATACAATGGGGGGAGAGGGGCTGGATGTTATACACTGTGGTCAAGGGGCCGGATGTTATACACCGGGGGTGATCGGCTAGATGTTATACACTGGGGGTGAGGGGCCGGATGTTATACACCGCGGATGAGGGGCTGGATGTTATACAATGGGGGGAGAGGGGCTGGATGTTATACACTGTGGTCAAGGGGCCGGATGTTATACACCGGGGGTGATCGGCTAGATGTTATACACTGGGGGTGAGGGGCCGGATGTTATACACCGCGGATGAGGGGCTGGATGTTATACACCGCGGGTGAGGGGCTGGATGTTATATAGTGGGGGTGAGGGGCCGGATGTTATACACCGCGGGTGAGGGGCTGGATGTTATATAGTGGGGGTGAGGGGCTGGATGTTATACACTGGGGGTGAGGGGCTGGATGTTATACACCGCGGGTGAGGGGCTGGATGTTATACACTGGGGGTGAGGTGCTGGATGTTATACACCGCGGGTGAGGGGCTGGATGTTATACACTGGGGGTGAGGGGCCAGATGTTATACACTGGGGGCAAGGGGCCAGATGTTATACACCGGGGGCGAGGGGCCGGGTGTTATACACTGGGGGTGAGGGGCCAGGTGTTATACACTGGTAGTGAGGGGCCGGATGTTGCACACTGGGGGTGAGGGGCCAGATGTTATACACTGGGGGTGAGGGGCCGGATGTTATACACTGGGGGTGAGGGGCCGGATGTTATACACCGGGGGCGAGAGGCTGGATGTTATACACTGGGGGTGAGGGGCCAGATGTTATACACTGGTAGTGAGGGGCTGGATGTTATACACTGGGGATGAGGGGCCAGATGTTATACACCGGGGGCGAGGGGCCGGATGTTATACACTGGGGGTGAGGGGCCAGATGTTATACACTGGTAGTGAGGGGCTGGATGTTATACACTGGGGATGAGGGGCCAGATGTTATACACTGGGGGTGAGGGGCCGGATGTTATACACTGGGAGTGAGGGGCCGGATGTTATACACTGGGGGTGAGGGGCCGGATGTTACACACTGGGGGTGAGGGGCCGGCTGTTATACACTGGGGGTGAGGGGCCGGATGTTACACACTGGGGGTGAGGGGCTGGATGTTATACACTGAGGGGGGCGAGAGGCCAGATGTTATACACCGGGGAGCCAGGGGCCTGAGGTTGTACATGGGGTAGTGCGGGGCTGGATGTCATACACCAGGGGCAATGGGACTGAATGAAAAACCTGAATTCAAAGGTTAAGAGGTGTGGTCCAGTACTTTTCCCCAATATCTGCTATGAGAGTCCCACATCTGTGCTTACATATGACGCGCCCCTGGGCCTGTGCTGAGTAGCGTTGCGCACGCGGGAGCCTACCCGGAGCCGGATCTGATAGGTGTAGTAGTCTCGTGGCGGAGACCCGGTCCGTGCCCAGGGAGTCAGACTAAGTGGCGGTATATTAGCAGTAGATGTAGGACGACTACGCCACCCGTTGAATGCAGCTATGGAGCTGCCGCTGCAGGGCAGACCGCTGAGGCCGGTGGTAGGATAGTGCAGCGTAGATGGTATAACCCCCAACGGGAGGGGTATGGCCTCAGGGCAGCCGACGTGGATGATGGGGGTAGCAGGAACCACTCAGAGACGATGCGGTGTAGTTCAGGGTCTTTACTGGTGACAAAGATAGACCCTCCCGGAGTACTGGCTAGCGGTCGGGGCCTGGTCAGTCCTTGAGCAGATGGGATCCCCCTTGGCCAGGCGGAGTTGTAGGCCTCCCCAACTAATTGTACTCTTCTGGCTACCTTGCTAGAGGCGGGTAAAAGTAGCCCACGTCCCTGAGTGTACCGTGTGGTGCTCACCCGTATGGCCGGTGACTCGGGGCCTTCTAGTGGCTTCCGCTCCACGACGGCGGTGCTGGTCCCACGCGTGTGACCGTGCCTTCGGGTTTCTTGGCCAGAGGACCTGAAATCCCCTGCCGGGCGGTTTCTGCTGCTGGGTCTGGGTTAATCCCCACAGCCTCGGACTCCGGGTCCGGTAGTAACTCTTCAATCAGGGCGAGCTCTTCAGCTGCCAGCCCCTGATTCCTTTTAGCCTGCTCCCACAGAGCTCCTGATCTTTCTTTCCTATGCTGCTTCTCTTCTCTTCAACTCTTCTCTTCTCTTCTT
The DNA here is from genome assembly GCF_046119375.1 of Phyllobates terribilis. Lineage (NCBI taxonomy): Eukaryota > Metazoa > Chordata > Amphibia > Anura > Dendrobatidae > Phyllobates > Phyllobates terribilis. The sequence goes on along the minus strand of NW_027362767.1, from coordinate 235,039,815 downwards.
ACCCTGCCTCAGCCCCAGTTTTATATAGGGGAAGTTCTTCCCCTCTCAGGACTGGGCAGGAGGTGTGGCATGCATAGGATTCCTGACCAAGAGACCTCCCACCTGCTCTCAGACATAACATTGCTATTACTGTGGAGACCAGACCCCTGGGGTGCCACATTCCCCCCTAGTGAAATTTAGTACTCCGGGACTAAACATACTTTTGTAACATAACAAGTTATAAACAAAAACAGCATAACAAAGAAAAACACATTATGATGGTCACGGCGTGTCCGCAACCGGGTGCAGTCTTTGAAGAAAACAAAGGTGTCCATTTCACCAAGACAGGGAGACGTAACCAGGTAGGGGTCTGTCCTGCCCCGAGTCCTTAACAGTTTTTCAGTCCGTCCTGGGTTACGCTCCAACTATATACACAAAGGATTCCCGGTAAATCCACCAAAGACTCCTATAAATAACTAGAAACACAAAATTATACACAAGCAACAATAGACAGGTAAACATTAATAAACAATCTAAACACTTAGATCCTCCAACGTATGGGCAACTGGCCTCTAGTGACCCTAGTGGACCTACGGAGCTGGCTCACTGGTCCTGAGCTACAGGGTATAGGAGCTGTCAAGGGTAAACTGGGCAGCCGTCTACGGACTCTTTGGCTCACTAGGGGTATGGCAGGCTCACTATAAGCAGAGGGTTGATTCTCCGGGTCTGCTTGTGTAGGGTCTTCTGCCTCCTGGACCGGCTGTTCTTCCAGTTCTACCTGTGTCTCCGTAGGCACTTGGGATGCTGGTTGGAGGAACGTGAGGACGGGTACCACAACAGCACCATTGACTTGAGTCCAAGACCGAGGGAAGTCTCCGAGCACAGTACTAACCATATCTTCCCTTTCCTCTACGGGTCGAGGGTCCTCTTGTTCCTCTTCAGGGTTCCGTAGCTGTTCGGGACACTTCTTTAGGTGATCCCGGGATACAATGGCTGTGGTTTCCCCTCCGTCTTTACTGATTGTACAGATCTTTGGGTTGTCGTGGCTTGAGGGCAGTACGGTGTACGGGTCCTTCTCCCACTGGTCGTCCAACTTGTGGAGCCGTCTTTTCCTCTTCAAGACCTGCTCTCCGGGCACCAGGGGAACAGCGGGAGCATACTGGTTGTAAGTTTTCTCTTGTCTTTCCCTAGCTTGACAGAGACTTCGCTCCACGCTCTCCTGTACTTTCCGGTACTGCTGCTGCCTCTCTGTGTCCCAGTCTGCTTCTGGTGAAGTGTCCTCGGGTGTCAGGACTCCCATCTCCAGATCAACAGGAAGCTTACCAGGTCTTGCCCTCATTAGGTAAGCCGGGGTACAGTTGGTGGAACCTACAGGGATGTGGTTGTATAGGTCCACCAGGTCGGGCAGCTTTTCAGGCCACAGACTACGTTCTTCCAGGGGCAATGTTTTCAGAAGATCTATCACCACCTGGTTCATTTTCTCACAAAGTCCATTAGTTTGCGGGTGATAGGGTGTTGTTCTAATCTTCCGGCAGCCATACAGGGTGCAGAACTCCTGGAAGACTTCCGCTTCAAAGGCAGGCCCCTGGTCCGTCAGCACCTGCTCCGGGTATCCGTGCGGACGGCAGAAGTGCTGCTGGAAGGCTCTAGCTGCTGTTTGAGCCGTTAAGTCCTTGACGGGGACGACAACCAAGAACCGGGAGTAGTGATCCACGATGGTTAACGCGTAGACATAGCCACTTCTGCTTGGGGTCAGTTTTACATGATCCAAGGCTACCAGTTCCAACGGCTGTCTGGTGATGATGGACCGCAGGGGAGTCTTCTGGCTGGCACGGTCTCTCCTTCTTAAGTTGCATGGGCCACAGTCTCTGCACCACCTCTCGATGGTTCCTCTCATGCCTACCCAATGGAACCGCCCGCGCAGCAGAAACTCCAGCTTCTTCCATCCGAAATGCCCAGCTCCGTCGTGGTATGCCTCCATCACCATAGCTGCGTCTCTTCTTGGCACCACTACTTGCCAGATTAGTTCATGCGTCCGGGAGTTAACCATTCTGCGGCACAACTTTCCCTTATAAAGGAACAGTCGACTCTTCTCAGCCCACAGTTGCTTGGCTTCCTCCGGAGCGTCTGGGTCAAGGCGTGCATCTGGCCGAGTCAGCATCTCCTTTACCAGACGGACGGCAGGGTCACTGTCTTGCGTCTCCACCCAGTTGTAATGAGGTAAGGGATTGAACGTAGCGGTTTGCTTACTTCTTACACGGTGGGAATACTGGATAGTCCCATGACGGTGGAACGCGGGGAGTTCAACTTCTTCCAGTTCCTCTGAACCTTCCCCTACGTCCGGTAGGTTCGGCATCCTGGACAGGGCGTCCGCGTTGGTATTGGAGCGTCCTGCCCGGTATTTGATTGTAAACTCATAGTTGGACAAGCGGGCCATCCATCTCTGCTCTAGGGCACCGAGTCTTGCAGTGTCCAGGTGTGTCAACGGGTTGTTATCCGTGTACACGGTGAACCGGGAAGCAGCAAGGTAGTGCTTAAAGCGTTCGGTGACTGCCCACACCACTGCCAGGAACTCTAGCTTAAATGAGCTGTAATTCTCAGGGTTTCTTTCGGTGGGTCGCAGTTTCCGGCTGGCGTAAGCAATTACCCGTTCCCTCCCCTGCTGGATCTGGGACAGTACGGCTCCTAGCCCGATGTTACTGGCATCGGTGTAGAGGATAAAGGGCTGGCTATAATCAGGGTACACCAGGATTTCATCCCCCGTGAGGGCCATCTTCAGCTGGCGGAAGGACTCTTCTTCCAGCTTCTCCCATCTGAAGGGTGGCTTCTGGTTCTTGGCCTTCCTGGACTGGCCTATCAGGAGGTCCTGCATAGGAGCTGCCTTTTTGGTGAAACCGGGAATGAACCTTCGGTAGTAGCCTACCAACCCGAGGAACTGCCTCACTTCCTTTACGCTGGAGGGGCTTGGCCATTCCTTAATTGCCGTGATCTTATCAGGGTCGGGAGCCACTCCGTCAGCACTCACCACGTGTCCCAGGTACTGCACCTTTGGCTTCAGGAGGTGACACTTGGAAGGTTTCACCTTTAGGCCGTAACTTGCCAGAGCTTCAAACACTTCCGCCAGGTGCTTCAGGTGGTCCTCGTAGGTCTTGGAGTAGACGATGACATCATCCAGGTATAACAGGACCGTCTCAAAGTTCCGGTGTCCCAGACAGCACTCCATCAATCGCTGGAAGGTTCCTGGTGCGTTGCAGAGTCCAAACGGCATGCAGGTAAACTCGCTAAGTCCCATCGGGGTGGTGAATGCGGTCTTCTCCCGATCCGCCTCTGCTACAGGAACCTGCCAGTACCCGCTAGTGAGATCCAAGGTGGAGAAGAAGTTAGCAGATTTTAAAGCAGCCAAAGACTCCTCTATTCTTGGTAAGGGGTACGCATCTTTGTGTGTGATACGGTTAATTTTCCGGTAATCTACACACATTCTCATGGTGTTGTCTTTCTTTTTGACCAAGACTAGTGGAGCTGCCCAGGGGCTACAGCTATCCCTGATTACCCCAGCCTCCTTCATGTCTCTAAGCATCCCCTTGGCGTGTTGGTAGTGTGCAGGGGGTACGGGCCGATACCTCTCTTTTATGGGAGGATGGTCTCCCGTGGGGATGTGGTGTTCTACCCCCTTGACTCGCCCGAAGTCTAACGGGTGTTTACTAAACACTCTCTCGTACTCTTGAACCACCCGGTAGACTCCCTGTTTCTAGTGGGAGGGAGTGGAGTCAGTACCCAAATGTAGTTGCTGACACCAATCCTCCATTATTTTCGTAGAGCCGTTACCTTCCTCCGGGTGAGATGGAGGCAAGGGTTCCACAGACTGTATAGAATTTTGGTTGATAGTATATAATTTGGCTAGCGTAGCATACCGGGGCAGGTATACTTCCCTTTTCCCGATATTTATTATACGAACGGGCACCCTCCCATGGCGTACATCAACTACCCCCCGTGCTGTCAAAATGGTGGGCCTACTGTCTGAGTAGACTGGTTCTACCATGGCCTGGTAATCTCTACCTCTCAGACCAATAGCTGCCCGGCACCAAATCATCATTTCACTTTTCGGGGGCATGGCAATAGGGAAAGGGTCACACATTCTTACGCTACCAATCTCACCACCGGAGAGTTCCACCTGTTGCCGTCGCATCAGTGCCCGGATCTCTTTCTGGAGCACTCGCTGCTGGCCGGAGCTGGCGTTCTTGGCAACCTGCTGTAAAATGAAAATCACCTCTGCAAGACAATTTTCAATCACATTAGTTCCTAGAGTTATCTTTGGGTGACTCTCGCGCTTGTCAATGTCTACAATGATCAGTCCCTGTGCTGCCAGTTCGACTCTACCGATTTTAATGGTCATTTCTTTAAATCCGATCTGTGGCACGGGCTGATAATTACTGGCGATGATACTCAGGTCGTCGTCTGGATAGCGGGTTATATCCGAGTCATTCCAGTACTGCTTGAAGAGCACGTACGGGATGGTGGTGACCTGTGACCCGGTGTCAAGTAGGGCACTCATAGGAATGCCATCCAGTACCACAGGCAAGACTGGACGTCCTCCCACATATTTGTCACGCCAGTTCGATGGGCCTGGTGATCTTATTCCTGGGGGTTGGCCCTCTACCCCAGGTTGTGCCAGTTTAAAGGACAGTACCTTGCCATATGTCCGGGTTGATTGCAGCGGCGGCAGATGGGTTGTCCGTCCTCGTTGTATCGGTCGCTGGGTCTTCCTCTGGCCGGTGGGGTCCTCCTTGGTCGACGCCACGGGATGTCCTCCGGTCCGGATGCCAGCTGGATCTTCCCTGGAGTGGAAACCTGTAAAGACTGCACAGTTCGGGTTAGCGCAGCAACGCTTTTAGCTAGCTCTTGGACCTGATGGTGCAGGTCCGGAGCCGGGTCATTGTTCAAAGCCTGCGCGTCAGCTCCCACAGGCCCTGTCGACAAGGGCGCCGCCTCCTGGTGGTAAGCGGTAGTAGGGCGCCTGTGGGTCACCACGCCACCCGGTGCCGGTTCTCGGAGCACCCGGATGGCTCTGTCCTTGAACTGTTCAAAGTCCAGATGAGGATCCTGTAAGGCCATTGCCCGCAACTGGGTTCGGTGGGCATTGCAATATAGTCCCTCTATAAATTGTTCGGTCAACAGCCTGTCCTCGTTTCCCACGCCGTCAGGGTCGGTCTGCTTAATGGCTCTCAGGGCCTCTTGTAGGTTTAGTGCATAGTCCCTTATACTCTCATGTGCTCGCTGCTTGCACCCATAGAATCTAAGCTTAATCTCGGCTGAGGTGCGGGTATCAAAGGTGTCCCTCAGCCGGGTTAGTATCCCTGCGACAGTCCTCCTCCCAGGTGGCCAGGACTTTACCTCCCTTTGGGCTGCCCCGGTTAGTTGGGCCACCAGGATGCTCACTTTTTGCTCCTCTGTGAGGGGGTACACCTGGAAGAGGCTATCCAGCTTTTCTTTAAAGTCATTCAGGGTATGTGACTCCCCTGAGTACTGGGGTAGCCAGGCTGCTCCCGGGATATAGGGCATGGTGAAAGGCATGACTGCAGCAGCGGTGGCGCTGGCGGGGGTTGAGGCAGTGAAGCTCTCCTCCGTATCCGACATCTTTCTCCCCCCCTAGTGGACCGTGGCCTACCTTGCGATGATCCTCTTCCATAGGCCGCGGCTCCGCAGTGGATCGTCAGGGTCGAGGACCTTCCGTCGCGCTCCTATGACGTCGGCGTCTGCTGGGCTCCTTCCAGGACCTTACGCAACGTCCGGACGTGAGGCGGGGCTTCAATTCTCGCGCGCTTTCGGAGTCCACGCCCCTCTTCTTCCTGCGCGGCGTCTTCAAGATGGCGTCCAACGGCGGGAAAACTTCGCGGATGGCGGGAAGAAGGTAGAAGATGGTGCCGGATGGCGGGAAAACTTCGCGGATGGCGGGAAGAAGGTAGAAGATGGCGCCGGATGGCGGGAAACCTCCACGGATGGCGGGAATCTTCACCACTGGTAAGTTTGAACAGTCTTTTTCAGGCACGCAGTACCCGGTGGTTGCGGGCACGAGATCCTGCCGACTACGCCAAAAGCTGACGCGCCCCTGGGCCTGTGCTGAGTAGCGTTGCGCACACGGGAGCCTACCCGGAGCCGGATCTGATAGGTGTAGTAGTCTCGTGGCGGAGACCCGGTCCGTGCCCAGGGAGTCAGACTAAGTGGCGGTATATTAGCAGTAGATGTAGGACGACTACTCCACCCGTTGAATGCAGCTATGGAGCTGCCGCTGCAGGGCAGACCGCTGAGGCCGGTGGTAGGATAGTGCAGCGTAGATGGTATAACCCCCAACGGGAGGGGTATGGCCTCAGGGCAGCCGACGTGGATGATGGGGGTAGCAGGAACCACTCAGAGACGATGCGGTGTAGTTCAGGGTCTTTACTGGTGACAAAGATAGACCCTCCCGGAGTACTGGCTAGTGGTCGGGGCCTGGTCAGTCCTTGAGCAGATGGGATCCCCCTTGGCCAGGCGGAGTTGTAGGCCTCCCCAACTAATTGTACTCTTCTGGCTACCTTGCTAGAGGCGGGTAAAAGTAGCCCACGTCCCTGAGTGTACCGTGTGGTGCTCACCCGTATGGCCGGTGACTCGGGGCCTTCTAGTGGCTTCCGCTCCACGACGGCGGTGCTGGTCCCACGCGTGTGACCGTGCCTTCGGGTTTCTTGGCCAGAGGACCTGAAATCCCCTGCCGGGCGGTTTCTGCTGCTGGGTCTGGGTTAATCCCCACAGCCTCGGACACCGGGTCCGGTAGTAACTCTTCAATCAGGGCGAGCTCTTCAGCTGCCAGCCCCTGATTCCTTTTAGCCTGCTCCCACAGAGCTCCTGATCTTTCTTTCCTATGCTGCTTCTCTTCTCTTCAACTCTTCTCTTCTCTTCTTACCCTGCCTCAGCCCCAGTTTTATATAGGGGAAGTTCTTCCCCTCCCAGGACTGGGCAGGAGGTGTGGCATGCATAGGATTCCTGACCAAGAGACCTCCCACCTGCTCTCAGACATAACATTGCTATTACTGTGGAGACCAGACCCCTGGGGTGCCACACATACACAGCAGTTTTCTGAGAAAATCAATACTATCTCATACGCTTTGGTACCACTGGAGGCAAATTAAGATGTTTTCTCATTGAGTACCTTATTCCATAAATGTCTGATCATGGGGTACAACTGTTGGGACCCTAACTGGTTCCATTATGTGCAAAGCTGACTAAATATGTTAGGAGATTTTTCATTGAAATCTGTTGGAAAACCAAAAGCTGCTAGAGATCTGTGGATGCCCATAGCCTTCAGTAGTAAGTGCCTTTACATGCAGTGCCATAAGAACACAGGATTGGGCTCCCGTCGCCCCCATTTTGAGATTATTGTGATTAAACCTTATGTATTTGAAGGGTGGAAAGTCTGGAGAACCTTGATTAAAACCATGTGAATTTTATGAGAGTATGCATATTATATGCCGTACTTGCCAACTTTTCTGAAATGTTTTGGACCTCCAGGAAAAGTTGGCAAATCAATCGTGGTCACCTCTATGGGAAGGTTTCATGTGATGACACTGAGAGGATTCATTACACAGAACTGAAGATTCAAAACACACTTTTAGGGGAAGTTACTAGGACAGAGGTGGGAGTGTGACTTGTCAAAGGGACGTTGGGGCCCTGGATGCCCAGATCTAAGTTGGCAAATATGCATCAAAGACCTCAGTTCTGCAACACACCAATAATAACCCACAAAGATGCTCACAATAAAACTATGATCTGATAATGTCACTAGTGTCACCAGACTTCATCTTCATTTATAGGCTGAGTTCTATTATGACAATATCAGAGGAACGTGTCTTTAGGCTGTTGCAATTATGTTACATACAGTCTGTCTTTGCTCTAATATATCACGCGACAATCGTATTTGTATTTATTGATAGGCTGTTTTCTAATGTTGTGATGTCACAATAGCCTGTGTCTACATTTATAAACAGTGCTTTATAGTGATGAGATCACAATTTCTTATTTTTTTATATTCATAGATAAAATTTTATTGTTAGTGTTTATTCTACTGAGTCTTTATTTTTAGGCTATGTTCTATTGTGATTAAGTCACAATATTCGTTGGCTATATTTTAGGCTGTGCTTTACAATGATGGAGTCACAATAGCAGTTGTCATATTTTTAGGCTGTGTTTTATTGTGATTAAGTCACAATAGTAGTTCTCAATATTTATAGGCTGTGTTTTACTCTGATGGAGTCACAATAGTATTTGTCATATTTCTAGGCTGCATTCTGCTGGGATGAAGTCACGATTGTAGTTGTCTATATTTTTAGGCTGTGTTTTACTCGGATGGACTCACAATTGTAGGTGTCTATATTTTTAGGCCGTGCTCTACTCTGATGGAGTCACAATTATAGTTGTGTATATTTTTAGGCCGTGCACTACTCTGATGAAGTCACAATTGTAGTTGTCTATATTTTTAGGCTGTGTTCTACTGTGATGAAATTCCAATACTAGTTGCCTATATTTTTAGGCTGTGTTCTACTGTGATGAAATCCCAATACTAGTTGTCTATATTTTTTAGGCTGTGTTCTACTGTGATGAAGTCACAATACTAGTTGTCTATATTTTTAGGCTGTGTTCTACTGTGATGAAGTCACAATACTATTTGTCTATATTTTTAGGCTGTGTTCTACTGTGATGAAGTCACAATACTAGTTGTCTATATTTCAAGCTGTGTTTTACTCTGCTGGAGTCACAATAGTAGTTGTCATATGTTTAGGCTGTGTTTTACTCTGATAAAGTCATAATACTAGTTGTCTATTTGTTAGGCTAGGTTTTACTCTGAAGAAGTAATAATACTAGTTGTCTATATTTTAGGCTGTGTTTTACTCTGATGGAGTCACAAAAGTAGTTGTCATATTTTTAGGCTGTATTTTCTCTGATGCAGTCATAATTGTAGTCGTCTATATTTTTAGGCTGTGTTTTTACTGTGATGAAGTTATGATAGTAGTTGTCATATCTTTTGGTTGTATTCTACTGTGATGAAGTCACAATATTGCTTGTGTATATTTCTTCGCTGTGTTTGCTTTTTTTGTGGATGCCACAATTGTGCTTGTATTTATTAATTAATTGTGTTCCATTGTAATGATTTTACAATTGTCTGCATCCATTTATAAGTTCTGCTTTGTTTTTGACTTTGACACAATGTCGTGTCCTTGCCAGGACTTGCACATATTTATAACAGATGATATGTATGGCTCCATACAATATTTACTACCTAAGCCCAATCTAAATGATTTCTAGTAATTATTAGTGACTATTTTCTATTATTGCCACATTAGTTATTCCTTGTTTAATTTGACCATTCTGGTATTTGCAAGAACATGGAAATTTGGCACGGCAGTTTAGGCCCTTGGGGTCGTTCAGAAGTTGGCTTTGAAGCTCGGTGTTTGTAATGAATATTGAATTTGGAGTCACATAGTATAAATATTTGTAATGTGCTATTTGCATATTCTGTCATTTTATTATCTATGCATTTTTTGCGAAGAATGTTATCAATTTTACTTCTGCGGTTGGTTTCCTATTTACATCAGTAGCAACAGTGACACCTTCAGGTAGAAAATGGAAAAACAGTCTAATCGTAAAATGGGCAATTTGGGATTTTTACGGATGCGAGTCGCAATGTTGTTGCATTGTGAGGATTGGGTAAAGAAGTTCTCGGCCGGGCAGTGATGCCAGTGAGTATAACACGACCAGCAGGGCATCTACACTGGATTGACGGAGGATTAAAAAGTTGGGCACTACTTTTCTTTTTTTTGAAAAATGACAAGAATTTTTTTTAACCCCTTTAAGGCAATCCAGTACTCGCTGAAGAAGAAACACAGAGCTCCTGCCTATTATGTGCATATTCTAATAATGATTTTTTTTCCATCACCATGCACTGGTTTAGTTTCAAAGGGAAGTTCACTTCCTCTGGGATATTTGGAGCCATAGGACAATAGGAGGGAAGCTGACCCGCGGCATGTGTTGGGTGTTGTCAGCCAGACCTCATCCAATTCTATGTAAATGTCAAGTTCAATAGCGAATATAGTTTTTGAAGAACAAATCATGGGAGAAAATTACATTTAAAGGGATTGTCCAGATTTGGGCAGAGTTTTGAATAATAAGCACAGCTCAGGATCGGACATATCATTGGATATGGCCCAAGAGGTCAAGGGGCCCCATCCAGCTCCAAAACAGGTGGAATTGTGCATTATAAGAGCTAATGGACTGCAAAGGGCCCATATACTGTTCTTGCACAGGCTTGCACAGGGGCCCTTTTCCGTCTGTGTCCCCAGTGTCACAGCCAATATCTCTCCATCTAAACCCCTTCCTCTCTCCACAACCTTTTCTAGGACTGGTAATGGGTACTCAAACAGGTCTGAGCTGAATCACTGTTTTGGATGGTGCACACCCTTTCTATGACAAATATGTAGAGAAACTAGATCACAATGTACCTAGAGGGAATTGTAAAGCATACCCTCCTCCCTGGATACCTCTAAAATAATGTTAGGACCTGAGCTACCCCTCCCGTGTGCCTCACAAGTCAACATTTGAAATAACCAGAGGGTGCCCCTTTCCAATGTACATACGTGCTAAAGGATTGTTTCGCCTATATGCATAGGCAGGGGCACAAATGCCTAATATCTAGTCACAACTTTATGCAATCTACTATAAAGTGACACATACGAAAAAGCAGTAATTAGCAGTGTACAAGCACAGGGCGGACATTATTATTATTATTATATGTGCTGAAACAAAGAGAAATGACCTAAATATATACTGTGCAGATATAGACAATGCAGAGCCAAGGATATAATTACCATAAAGGTGGTTCTCCAGGCTCCAAGTCAAGCTGGCCCCATCAACCTTCCCAAAGGGCAGTGTATACCAAGGAAGAAAAGAAACAGCTTGGTGAAACCTCATACCCTGGGGTGTGCACAGAAGGCAGAGGACCCTATTGTGAAGGTTAAACTAACCCCCCTATGGTGCTGGAGTTTGACCCAAGAGTAGAAGGAACCATCATTTTTTTTTCTACTTTGATCCATTGGTTGCAATGGAGATTTGATAGAGATGAGCGAATCGATTTGATGCAAAATTCGGATCAAATTTTTAGGAATATGATGGCGAATTCAAACAATTTGCAATTTGCTTCACACAAAAAAGGCTGTCGCCAATTAATACATTGGTAAAGATTGCAGAGGCCAGAGAAGGTTCCACATGACCTGGAGTGTGTCCTTGCGGGCTTCCCCATGATGCTTTATGCGGCTATCACATCACATTGTATAGCACAGCCAAGCATAGCCAGTAAAAAATCAGGAGCAGGAAATGCAGCAGTCATTTTGTGGTGAATCTGGATAGTGAAAGGATGACACAGCTCACAGATTAGCCGTAGAAATAGGGAGAGAAACCTAAATAAACCTTACAGATTGTGTGTGACAGCACAGCTGTGAAGAAGATTAGCGAGTGAGGAAAAGAGAATAGTGTCAGTGTGGGTTGGACCAGATGATCCCAGTGGTCCCTTCCAACTCTACCTTTTTATGTTTCTATGTCATACATGTCTTTTCAGAGCAATTGTAGGTTTTGGAATATTTTCAATCTGCAGTGAATCAAGTAGCCACAAAATAAATTTTTGGAAAACTTTTTGGCAAATTTTAAGTTTTTTATAGATTTGCTTGTCTTTAGGATTGGACTAATCACAAGTTGACCCGGCCGTCACCAAGAATCTCATGGCAGACACATCATTTGCCCCTATTCTGCATATGCTGTAGATCTAGAAAAAATGAGAAGGGGGTCGGCATTGATTAACGGACACATGCCCAATCTACCATTGAAAGGGGGGCAATAACCAGCTCTGGTAGGAGGCCTGTTATGGGACATGAAGCACTGGAGGCCGCAGGCAGACAGAGCACAGGAAGGCAGGTATGGAGCGAGGACATGGAGCATTGGAGGCCGCAGGCAGACAGAGCACAGGAAGGCAGGTATGGAGCGAGGACATGGAGCACTGGAGGCCGCAGGCAGACAGAGCACAGGAAGGCAGGTATGGGGCGAGGACATGGAGCATTGGAGGCCGCAGGCAGACAGAGCACAGGAACGCAGGTATGGAGCAAGGACATGAAACACTGGAGGCCGCAGGCAGACAGAGCACAGGAAGGCAGGCATGTATGGAGCGAGGACATGGAGCACTGGAGGCTGCAGGCAGACAGAGCACAGGAAGGCATGTATGGAGCGAGGACATGGAGCACTGGAGACCGCAGGCAGACAGAGCACAGGAAGGCATGTATGGAGCGAGGACATGGAGCACTGGAGGCCGCAGGCAGACAGAGCACAGGAAGGCAGGTATGGAGCGAGGACATGGAGCATTGGAGGCCGCAGGCAGACAGAGCACAGGAAGGCATGTATGGAGCGAGGACATGGAGCACTGGAGACCGCAGGCAGACAGAGCACAGGAAGGCATGTATGGAGCGAGGACATGGAGCACTGGAGACCGCAGGCAGACAGAGCACAGGAAGGCATGTATGGAGCGAGGACATGGAGCATTGGAGGCCGCAGGCAGACAGAGCACAGGAAGGCATGTATGGAGCGAGGACATGGAGCACTGGAGACCGCAGGCAGACAGAGCACAGGAAGGCATGTATGGAGCGAGGACATGGAGCACTGGAGGCCGCAGGCAGACAGAGCACAGGAAGGCAGGTATGGAGCAAAGACATGAAGCATTGGAGGCCGCAGGCAGACAGAGCACAGGAAGGCATGTATGGAGCGAGGACATGGAGCACTGGAGGCCGCAGGCAAACAGAGCACAGGAAGGCATGTATGGAGCGAGGACATGAAGCACTGGAGGCCGCAGGCAGATAGAGCACAGGAAGGCAGGTATGGAGCGAGGACATGAAGCATTGGAGGCCGCAGGCAGACAGAGCACAGGAAGGCAGGTATGGAGCGAGGACATGGAGCATTGGAAGCCGCAGGCAGACAGAGCACAGGAAGGCAGGTATGGAGCGAGGACATGAAGCACTGGAGGCCGCAGGCAGACAGAGCACAGGAAGGCATGTATGGAGCGAGGACATGGAGCACTGGAGGCCACAGGCAGACAGAGCACAGGAAGGCAGGTATGGAGCGAGGACATGAAGCACTGGAGGCCGCAGGCAGACAGAGCACAGGAAGGCATGTATGGAGCGAGGACATGGAGCACTGGAGGCCGCAGGCAGACAGAGCAAAGGAAGGCAGGTATGGAGCAAGGACATGAAACACTGGAGGCCGCAGGCAGACAGAGCACAGGAAGGCAGGCATGTATGGAGCGAGGACATGGAGCACTGGAGGCTGCAGGCAGACAGAGCACAGGAAGGCATGTAGGGAGCAAGGACATGGAACACTGGAGGCCGCAGGCAGAGAGAGCACAGGAAGGCAGGTATGGAGCGAGGACATGGAGCATTGGAGGCCGCAGGCAGACAGAGCTCAGGAAGGCATGTATGGAGCGAGGACATGGAGCACTGGAGACCGCAGGCAGACAGAGCACAGGAAGGCATGTATGGAGCGAGGACATGGAGCACTGGAGGCCGCAGGCAGACAGAGCACAGGAAGGCAGGTATGGAGCAAAGACATGAAGCATTGGAGGCCGCAGGCAGACAGAGCACAGGAAGGTATGTATGGAGCGAGGACATGGAGCACTGGAGGCCGCAGGCAAACAGAGCACAGGAAGGCATGTATGGAGCGAGGACATGAAGCACTGGAGGCCGCAGGCAGATAGAGCACAGGAAGGCAGGTATGGAGCGAGGACATGAAGCATTGGAGGCCGCAGGCAGACAGAGCACAGGAAGGCAGGTATGGAGCGAGGACATGGAGCATTGGAAGCCGCAGGCAGACAGAGCACAGGAAGGCAGGTATGGAGCGAGGACATGAAGCACTGGAGGCCGCAGGCAGACAGAGCACAGGAAGGCATGTATGGAGCGAGGACATGGAGCACTGGAGGCCACAGGCAGACAGAGCACAGGAAGGCAGGTATGGAGCGAGGACATGAAGCACTGGAGGCCGCAGGCAGACAGAGCACAGGAAGGCAGGTATGGAGCAAAGACATGAAGCATTGGAGGCCGCAGGCAGACAGAGCACAGGAAGGCATGTATGGAGCGAGGACATGGAGCACTGGAGGCCGCAGGCAAACAGAGCACAGGAAGGCATGTATGGAGCGAGGACATGAAGCACTGGAGGCCGCAGGCAGATAGAGCACAGGAAGGCAGGTATGGAGCGAGGACATGAAGCATTGGAGGCCGCAGGCAGACAGAGCACAGGAAGGCAGGTATGGAGCGAGGACATGGAGCATTGGAAGCCGCAGGCAGACAGAGCACAGGAAGGCAGGTATGGAGCGAGGACATGAAGCACTGGAGGCCGCAGGCAGACAGAGCACAGGAAGGCATGTATGGAGCGAGGACATGGAGCACTGGAGGCCACAGGCAGACAGAGCACAGGAAGGCAGGTATGGAGCGAGGACATGAAGCACTGGAGGCCGCAGGCAGACAGAGCACAGGAAGGCATGTATGGAGCGAGGACATGGAGCACTGGAGGCCGCAGGCAGACAGAGCACAGGAAGGCAGGTATGGAGCGAGGACATGGAGCACTGGAGGCCGCAGGCAGACAGAGCACAGGAAGGCAGGTATGGAGCGAGGACATGGAGCCTGGAGGCCGCAGGCAGACAGAGCACAGGAAGGCAGGTATGGAGCAAAGACATGAAGCATTGGAGGCCGCAGGCAGACAGAGGAGAGGAAGGCAGGTATGGAGCGAGGACATGAAGCACTGGAAGCCGCAGGCAGACAGAGCACAGGAAGGCAGGTATGGAGCTAGGACATGAATGACTGGAGGCTGCAGGCAGACAGAGCACAGGAAGGCAGGTATGTAGCAAGTGACTCGCCCCCTGGGCCTGTGTTGTGCGTGCACGTGTGTGCGGGGAATACCCGGAGCCGGATCGCTATGGGTTGTAGTCTCCGTGGCGATGACCCGGTCCGTGCCCAGGGTGGTCAAATCAGTGGCAGTCTTATTAGTATGATGATGGTCCGACTACGCCACCCGTGGATTGCGGTCAGTGGGGACCGCCGCTGCAAGGCAGACCGCTGAGGCCGGTGTTGTGTGTGCAGCTAAGAATGGGATGACTCCCCACGGGAGAAGTATAGCCTCAGGGCAGTTGGTGTGGATGATGGGAGTGATGGTGCACGAGCGCAGCAGGAACAACTCAGAGTCTGTGCAGTGCAGTTCAGGGTCTTTACTGGTGTTATAAAGCAGACCCTCCCGGGAGTACTGGTTAGCAGTAGAGGCCTGGTCAGTCTGTGAGCAAGCAGGATCTCCCCTGGCCAGGTGAAGTTGTAGGCCTCCCCGTCTATCGGCACTCTTCCTGGCTACCTTGCTGTATGCGGGTAGAAGTAGCCCACGTCCCTGAGTGTACCGTGTGGTGCTCACGCGTATGGCCGGTGACTTGGGGCCTTCTGTTAGCCTCCGCTCCACGATGGCAGTGCTGGTCCCTTGCTTGTGACTGAGCCTCCGGGCTTCTATGGCCAGAGGACCTGGAATCCCCTGCCGGTTGGATTCTGCTGCTGGACCTGAATGTCCCCACAGCCTCGGACTCCGTGTCCGGTCTTAGTGTCTTCAGCCAGGGCGAGCTATCTGGCTTCCAGCCCCTGGCACTCGCTCCTGCTCCTACAGAGCTCCTAGTTCTTGCTTTCCCTCTCCAGGCTCTGACTGTCCTAATCCCGCCCCAGACCCAGTTTATAAGGGCAGATTCCTCCCCTCCCAGGTCTGGGCGGGCGGTGTTGCATGCTTAGGGCTCCTGACCAGAGAAACCTCCCACTTGCTCTCAGACGTAATATTGCTATTACTGTGGCAACCAGACCCCTGGGGTGCCACATTCCCCCCTAGTAAAATTTAGTACTCCAGGACTAAACATATTTTTAAAGAAACATAAATGCAGGGTATAACAATAACAAGACAGCATGAAAAAGTACATTTTGTGGTCACGGCGTTTCCGTAACCGGGTGTCCATATCACCCAAGGTGAAGTTTTTGAGAAGAGGTAGGGGACCTGTCCAAAGAAAACCCCTTGCGTAGGCCATGGGTGTGGCTGCAAGGCGAGCTAACTACTTTGGGCCGCAAGGAGGCCACGCCAGACAGGTTTTCTCTTCTGCGGCCATCTTCGCAAGAGGCACAATGTGCAACTATCTACAAAATTGTTCCGGTTATCCAGCGTCCATAACCTGTTAGTCCAAAGAACCCTGCAGGGTAACTGAGAAACATAATTAATAACAGGCAACAACAAAAACCATAAACATTTTCAGGAAACAGGTAAATTTACAGTGCATTACTTTATATTCTCCAGCGAGCGGGCATCTGACCTCTAGTGACTCTAGTGGACCTACGGAGCTCACTAACTGGTCCTGCACTACAGGGTGTAGGAGGTGTTATGGGTAAGCTGGACAGCTGTCTGCGTACTCTTTGGCTCACTAGGGGCACGGCAGGCTCACTACTAGCAGAGGGTTGATCCTCCTGCGCTGCTGGTGTGGACTCTTCTGCCTCCTGGGCCGGCTGCTCTTCCAGCTCTACCTGGTCTTCTGTAGGCACTTGAGGGGCTGGCTGGAGAAAGGTGAGGACGGGCACCACGATAGTGTTGTTTACTTGTGTCCAGGACCGGGGAAAGTCTCCGAGTACGGTGCTGATCATTTCCTCCTTTTCCTCTACGGGTTGAGGGTTTTCCTGATCTTCATCCGTGCTTTGCAACTTCTCGGGGCACTTTTTCAGGTGGTCTCTGGAGTCAGTGGCTGCGGTCTCTCCTCCATCCCTGCTGATGACGTACACCTTTGGATTATTGTGGCTTGAGGGCAGTACGGTGTACGGGTCCTTTTCCCATTGGTCGTCCAACTTATGGAGCCGCCTTTTTCTTTTCAAGACCTGCTCTCCAGGTACCAGGGGAACAGCAGGAGCATGTTGGTTATAAGTCCTCTCCTGCCTTTCTCTTGATTGACAGAGACTTCGCTCGACGCTCTCCTGTACTTTCCGGTACTGCTGCTGCCGTTCTGTATCCCAGTCTGCCTCTGGCGAGGTGTCCTCGGGTGTCAGGACTCCCATATCCAGGTCAACAGGCAGCTTACCAGGTCTTGCTCGCATTAGGTAAGCCGGGGTACAGTTGGTGGAACCTACCGGGATGTGGTTATACAGGTCCACTAGATCAGGCAGTTTCTCAGGCCACAGGCTGCGTTCTTCCAGGGTCAATGTTTTTAGCAGATCTATCACCACCTGGTTCATCTTCTCGCAGAGTCCATTGGTTTGGGGGTGATAGGGCATTGTTCTTATCTTCCGGCAGCCATACAGGTTGCAGAACTCCTGGAAGACCTCCGCTTCGAAGGCTGGTCCTTGGTCTGTCAACACCTGTTCCGGATACCCGTGTGGGCGGCAGAAATGCTGCTGGAAGGCCCTAGCTGCTGTTTGAGCTGTTAAGTCTTTGACAGGGACCACCACTAGGAACCGGGAGTAGTGATCCACGATGGTTAGGGCGTAGACATACCCGCTTCTGCTTGGAGCCAGTTTAACATGGTCCAGAGCGACCAGTTCCAGCGGCTGCCTGGTGATGATGGGCTGCAGGGGAGTCCTCTGGCTGGCACGGTCCCTTCTTCTTAGATTGCACGGGCCACAGTCTCTACACCATCTCTCAATGGCTCCTGTCATGCCTATCCAGTAGAACCGTTCACGCAGCAGGAACTCCAGCTTCTTCCATCCGAAGTGCCCTGCCCCATTGTGGTAGGCCTCCAGCACCATAGCTGCGTCCCGTCTCGGTACCACAACCTGCCAGATCAGTTCATGTGTCCGGGAATTGACCATTCTGCGGCACAACTTCTCCTTGTAGAGAAACAGTCTGCTTTTTTCCGTCCACAGTTGCTTGGTCTCTTCCGGAGCGTCTGGGTCCAGGCGGGCGTCAGCCTGGGTCAGCATCTCCTTCACCAGACGGACTGTGGGGGCACTGTCTTGCGTCTCCGCCCAGTTGTAGTGGGGTAAGGGGTTGAACGTAGCGGATCGCTGGCCCCTCACACGGTGGGAATACTGGGTAATCCCATGACGGTGGAACGCAGGGAGTTCGACCTCTTCCAGTTCTTCTGGATCTTCCCCTCCGTCTGGTAGGTTTGGCATCCTGGACAGGGTGTCCGCGTTGGTATTGGAGCGTCCTGCCCGGTATTTGATCGTGAACTCATAATTGGACAGGTGGGCCATCCATCTCTGCTCCAGGGCACCCAGTCTTGCAGTGTCCAGGTGTGTCAACGGGTTGTTGTCCGTGTACACGGTGAACCTGGAAGAGGCAAGGTAATGCTTAAAACGTTCGGTTACCGCCCACACCACTGCCAGGAACTCTAGCTTGAACGAGCTGTAATTCTCAGGGTTTCTTTCCGTGGGTCGCAGTTTTCGGCTGGCGTAAGCAATTACCCGTTCTCTCCCCTGCTGGATCTGGGACAGTACGGCTCCTAACCCGATGTTGCTTGCGTCCGTGTGGAGGATAAAGGGCTGGCTGTAATCAGGGTACGCCAGGATTTCCTCCCCCGTGAGGGCCATCTTCAGCTGGCAGAATGACTCCTCTTCCAGCTTTTCCCATCTGAAGGGTGGCTTCTGGTTTTTGGCCTTCCTAGACTGGCCTATCAGGAGGTCCTGCATAGGAGCTGCCTTCTTGGTAAAACCGGGAATGAATCTTCGGTAGTAGCCTACCAACCACAGGAACTGCCGCACTTCCTTTATGCTGGATGGTCTTGGCCAGTCCTTAATCACGGTGATCTTGTCAGGGTCGGGAGCCACTCCGTCAGCACTCACCACGTGTCCCAGGTACTGTACCTTTGGCTTCGGTAGATGACACTTTGAGGGTTTTACCTTTAGGCCATAGTTTGCTAGGGCTTCAAACACTTCTGCCAGGTGTTCCAGATGGTCCTCATAGGTCTTGGAATAGACGATGACATCGTCCAGGTATAATAGGACCGTCTCGAAGTTCCGGTGTCCCAGACAGCATTCCATCAACCTTTGGAAGGTTCCTGGTGCTTTGCAGAGCCCGAACGGCATACAGTTAAATTCGCTTAGTCCCATCGGGGTGGTGAATGCGGTCTTCTCCCGGTCCGCCTCTGCTACAGGAACCTGCCAGTACCCGCTAGTGAGATCCAAAGTAGAGAAGAAGTTAGCAGATTTTAATGCAGCTAAGGACTCTTCTATCCTTGGTAACGGGTAAGCATCTTTGTGTGTGATACGGTTGACCTTCCTGTAGTCTACACACATTCTCATGGTGTTGTCTTTCTTTTTCACTAAGACTAGTGGAGCTGCCCAGGGGCTACAGCTGTCCCTGATTACCCCAGCCTCCTTCATGTCTTTTAGCATCCCTTTGGCATGCTGATAGTGTGCAGGGGGTACGGGTCGGTATCTCTCCTTTATGGGTGGATGGTCTCCCATGGGGATGTGATGTTCTACCCCCTTTACTCGCCCAAAGTCTAGCGGGTGTTTGCTAAACACTCTCTCGTACTCCTGAACCACCCGGTAGACTCCCTGTTTTTGGTGTGAGGGAGTGGAGTCAGTACCCAAATGCAGTTGCTGGCACCAGTCCCCCATTGTTTTCTTAGAGCCCTTACCTTCCTCTGGTTGAGATGGGGGCAAGGGTTCCACAGCCTTTACAGAGTTCTGGTTGATGGTGAACAATTTGGCTAGCGTGGCATACCGGGGCAGGTGTACTTCTCTCTCCCCAATGTTTATGATGCGGACTGGTACCCTCCCATGGCGTACATCGACCACCACCCGTGCTGTCAAAATGGTGGGCCTACTGTCTGAGTAGACGGGTTCTACCATCGCTTGGTAGTCTCTACCCCTTAGACCAATAGCTGCCCGGCACCAAATCATCATCTCACTTTTCGGGGGCATGGCAATAGGGAACGGGTCACACATTCTCACGCTACCAATCTCACCACCAGATAGTTCCACCTGTTGCCGTTTCATCAGTGCCCGGATCTCTTTTTGGAGGGCACGCTGCTGGCTGGAACTGGCGTTCTTGGCAACCTGTTGCAAAATAAGAATCACCTCTGCAAGACAGTTTTCAATTACGTTAGTACCTAGGGTTATTTTTGGGTGACTCTTGCGACGGTCAATGTCCACAATGATCAGTCCTTGTGCCGGCAGTTCAACTTTACCGACCTTGATGGTCACCTCTTTAAATCCTATCTGTGGCACGGGTGACCATTGCTGGCGATAATGCTCAGGTCGTCATCTGGGTAGCGGGTTATGTCCGAGTCATTCCAGTACCGCTTGAAGAGCACATACGGGATGGTAGTCACCTGTGACCCAGTGTCTAGTAGGGCACTCATAGGAATGCCATCCAGTACCAAAGGCAAGACCGGACGCCCCCCTACGTATTTGTCACGCCAGTTCGATGGGCCTGATGATCTTATGCCTGGGGGTTGACCCTCTACCCCAGGTTGTGCCCGTTTAAATGACAGTACCTTGTCATATGTCCGGGTTGATTGCAGCGGCGGCAGATGGGTTGTCCGTCCTCGTTGTATCGGTTGCTGGGTCTTCCTCTGGCCGGTGGGGTCCTCCTCAGTCGGCGCCACGGGACGTCCTCCGGTCCGGATGCCAGCTGGATCTTTCCTGGAGAAGAGACCTGTAAAGACTGCACAGTTCTGGTTAGCGCGGCAACGCTCTTAGTCAGCTCTTGGACCTGATGGTGCAGGTCTGTAGCCGGGTTATTGTTCAAAGCCTGCGCATCAGCTCCCACAGGCCCTGCAGACAAGGGCGCCGCGTCCTGGTGATAAGTGATAGCAGGGTGCCTGTGGGTCACAGCGCCACCTGGTGCCGGTTCTCGGAGCACCCGGATGGCTCTGTCCTTGAACTGTGCAAAGTCCTGGTCAGGGTTCTGCAGGGTCATTGCACGTAACTGGGTTCGGTGGGCATTGCACAGTAGACCCTCTATGAATTGCTCGGTCAACAGTTCGTTCTCATTCCTCACGCTGTCAGGGTCTGCCTGCTTAATGGCTCTCAGGGCCTCTTGTAGGTTTAGATCATAGTCTCTTATACTTTCGTGTGCCCGTTGTTTGCACCCGTAAAATCTGAGTTTTATTTCGGCTGAGCTTCGGGTATCAAATGTGTCTTTCAGCCGGGCTAGTATTTCTCTGACAGTCCTCTTCTTCCTAGGTGGCCAGGACTTTACCTCCCTTTGGGCTGCCCCAATTAACTGGGCTACCAAGATGCTTACTTTTTGCTCTTCCGTGAGGGGGTATACCTGGAAGAGGCTGTCCAGTCTTTCCCCAAAGTCACTTAGGGTATGTGACTCCCCTGAGTACTGGGGTAGCCAGGTTGCTCCCGGGATATAGGGCATGGTGAACGGCATGACCGCAGCAGCGGTTGCGCTGGCAGTGGAGCTTCCCTCTGTATCCGACATCCTCCTTCCCCCCTAGTGGACCGTGGCCTACCTTGCGACGATCTTCCTCCGTAGGCCGCGGCTCCGCAGTCGATCGTCGGGGCTGAGGACCTTGCGTCGCGCTCCTGTGACCTCAGCGTCGCTCTCTCTCCCTTCCAGGACCTTGCGCAGCGTCAGTGCGTGGGGCGGAGCTTCGGATCTCGCGCACTTTCGGCGTCCACGCCCCTCTTCTTCCCGCGCGGCGTCCAGAAGATGGCGTCCGATGGCGGGAACCGACTCCGGATGGCGGGAACCAACTGAAGATGGCGGGAAACGGCTCCGGATGGCGGGAAGACGGCTGCAGATGGCGAGAAGACGGCTGCAGATGGCGGGAAACGGCTGCGGATGGCGGGAAGCTTCTCTCAGGTAAGTGCAAAAAGTCTTTTTCAGGCACTCAATACCCGTTGGTGGCGGGTTGGTTTGAACTTTGCCGACTACGCCAAAGCTGACTCGCCCCCTGGGCCTGTGTTGTGCGTGCACGTGTGTGCGGAGAATACCCGGAGCCGGATCGCTGGGGGTTGTAGTCTCCGTGGCGATGACCCGGTCCATGCCCAGGGTGGTCAAATCAGTGGCAGTCTTATTAGTATGATGATGGTCCGACTACGCCACCCGTGGATTGCGGTCAGTGGGGACCGCCGCTGCAAGGCAGACTGCTGAGGCCGGTGTTGTGTGTGCAGCTAAGAATGGGATGACTCCCCATGGGAGAAGTATAGCCTCAGGGCAGTTGGTGTGGATGATGGGAGTGATGGTGCACGAGAGCAGCAGGAACAACTCAGAGTCTGTGCAGTGCAGTTCAGAGTCTTTACTGGTGTTATAAAGCTGACCCTCCCGGGAGTACTGGTTAGCAGTAGAGGCCTGGTCAGTCTGTGAGCAAGCAGGATCTCCCCTGGCCAGGTGAAGTTGTAGGCCTCCCCGTCTATCTGCACTCTTCCTGGCAACCTTGCTGTATGCGGGTAGAAGTAGCCCACGTCCCTGAGTGTACCGTGTGGTGCTCACGCGTATGGCCGGTGACTTGGGGCCTTCTGTTAGCCTCTGCTCCACGATGGCGGTGCTGGTCCCTTGCTTGTGACCGTGCCTCCGGGCTTCTATGGCCAGAGGACCTGGAATCCCCTGCCGGTTGGATTCTGCTGCTGGACCTGAATGTCCCCACAGCCTCGGACTCCGTGTCCGGTCTTAGTGTCTTCAGCCAGGGCGAGCTATTTGGCTTCCAGCCCCTGGCACTCGCTCCTGCTCCTACAGAGCTCCTAGTTCTTGCTTTCCCTCTCCAGGCTCTGACTGTCCTAATCCCGCCCCAGACCCAGTTTATAAGGGCAGATTCCTCCCCTCCCAGGTCTGGGCGGGCGGTGTTGCATGCTTAGGGCACCTGACCAGAGAAACCTCCCACTTGCTCTCAGACGCAATATTCCTATTACTGTGGCAACCAGACCCCTGGAGTGCCACACAAGGACATGAAGCACTGGAGGCTGCAGGCAGACAGAGCACAGGAAGGCAGGTATGGAGCGAGGACATGAAGCACTGGAGACCGCAGGCAGACAGAGCACAGGAAGGCAGGTATGGAGCAAGGACATGGAGCACTGGAGGCCGCAGGCAGACAGAGCACAGGAAGGCATGTATGGAGCGAGGCCATGGAGCACTGGAGGCCGCAGGCAGACAGAGCACAGGAAGGCAGGTATGGAGCAAAGACATGAAGCATTGGAGGCCGCAGGCAGACAGAGCACAGGAAGGCAGGTATGGAGCGAAGACATGGAGCATTGGAAGCCGCAGGCAGACAGAGCACAGGAAGGCAGGTATGGAGCGAGGACATGAAGCACTGGAGGCCGCAGGCAGACAGAGCACAGGAAGGCATGTATGGAGCGAGGACAAGGAGCACTGGAGGCCACAGGCAGACAGAGCACAGGAAGGCAGGTATGGAGTGAGGACATGGAGCACTGGAGGCCGCAGGCAGACAGAGCACAGGAAGGCATGTATGGAGCGAGGACATGGAGCACTGAAGGCCGCAGGCAGACAGAGCACAGGACGGCAGGTATGGAGCGAGGACATGACGCACTGGAAGCCGCAGGCAGACAGAGCACAGGAAGGCATGTATGGAGCTAGGACATGAATGACTGGAGGCTGCAGGCAGACAGAGCACAGGAAGGCAGGTATGGAGCGAGGACATGAATCACTGGAGGCTGCAGGCAGACAGAGCACAGGAAGGCAGGTATGTAGCAAGGACATGAAGCACTGGAGGCTGCAGGCAGACAGAGCACAGGAAGGCAGGTATGAAGCGAGGACATGAAGCACTGGAGACCGCAGGCAGACAGAGCACAGGAAGGCATGTATGGAGCGAGGACATGAAGCACTGGAGGCCGCAGGCAGACAGAGCACAGGAAGGCATGTATGGGGCGAGGACATGGAGCATTGGAGGCCGCAGGCAGACAGAGCACAGGAAGGCAGGTATGGAGCGAGGACATGAAGCACTGGAGGCCGCAGGCAGACAGAGCACAGGAAGGCATGTATGGGGCGAGGACATGGAGCATTGGAGGCCGCAGGCAGACAGAGCACAGGAAGGCAGGTATAGAGCGAGTACATGAAGCACTGGAGGCCGCAGGCAGACAGAGCACAGGAAGGCTTGTATGGAGCGAGGACATGGAGCACTGGAGGCCACAGGCAGACAAAGCACAGTAAGGCAGGTATGGAACGAGGACATGAAGCACTGGAGGCCGCAGGCAGACAGAGCACAGGAAGGCAGGTATGGAGCGAGGACATGGAGCATTGGAAGCCTCAGGCAGACAAAGCACAGGAAGGCAGGTATGGAGCGAGGACATGAAGCACTGGAGGCCGCAGGCAGATAGAGCACAGGAAGGCAGGTATGGAGCGAGGACATGTAGCATTGGAAGCCGCAGGCAGACAAAGCACAGGAAGGCAGGTATGGAGCGAGGACATAAAGCACTGGAGGCCGCAGGCAGACAGAGCACAGGAAGGCATGTATGGAGCGAGGACATGGAGCACAGGAGGCCGCAGGCAGACAGAGCACAGGAAGGCAGGTATGGAGCAAGGACATGGAGCACTGGAGGCCGCAGGCAGACAGAGCACAGGAAGGCATGTATGGAGCGAGGACATGGAGCACTGGAGGCCGCAGGCAGACAGAGCACAGGAAGGCAGGTATGGAGTAAAGACATGAAGCATTGGAGGCCGCAGGCAGACAGAGCACAGGAAGGCAGGTATGGAGCGAGGACATGGAGCATTGGAAGCCGCAGGCAGACAGAGCACAGGAAGGCAGGTATAGAGCGAGGACATGAAGCACTGGAGGCCGCAGGCAGACGGAGCACAGGAAGGCATGTATGGAGCAAGGACATGGAGCACTGGAGGCCACAGGCAGACAGAGCACAGGAAGGCAGGTATGGAGCGAGGACATGGAGCATTGGAAGCCGCAGGCAGACAGAGCACAGGAAGGCAGGTATGGAGCGAGGACATGAAGCACTGGAGGCCGCAGGCAGACAGAGCACAGGAAGGCATGTATGGAGCGAGGACATGGAGCACTGGAGGCCGCAGACAGACAGAGCACAGGAAGGCAGGTATGGAGCGAGGACATGGAGCACTGGAGGCCGCAGGCAGACAGAGCACAGGAAGGCAGGTATGGAGCGAGGACATGAATCACTGGAGGCTGCAGGCAGACAGAGCACAGGAAGGCAGGTATGTAGCAAGGACATGAAGCACTGGAGGCTGCAGGCAGACAGAGCACAGGAAGGCAGGTATGGAGCGAGGACATGAAGCACTGGAGACTGCAGGCAGACAGAGCACAGGAAGGCATGTATGGAGCGAGGACTTGAAGCACTGGAGGCGGCAGGCAGACTAAGCACAAGAAGGCATGTATGGGGTGAGGACATGGAGCATTGGAGGCCGCAGGCAGACAGAGCACAGGAAGGCAGGTATGGAGCGAGGACATGAAGCACTGGAGGCCGCAGGCAGACAGAGCACAGGAAGGAATGTATGGGGCGAGGACATGGAGCATTGGAGGCCGCAGGCAAACAGAGCACAGGAAGGCATGTATGGAGCGAGGACATGAAGCACTGGAGGCCGCAGGCAGACAGAGCACAGGAAGGCAGGTATGGAGCGAGGACATGGAGCATTGGAAGCCGCAGGCAGACAAAGCACAGGAAGGCAGGTATGGAGCGAGGACAGGAAGCACTGGAGGCCGCAGGCAGATAGAGCACAGGAAGGCAGGTATGGAGCGAGGACATGGAGCATTGGAAGCCGCAGGCAGACAAAGCACAGGAAGGCATGTATGGAGCGAGGACATGGAGCACTGGAGGCCGCAGGCAGACAGAGCACAGGAAGGCATGTATGGAGCGAGGACATGGAGCACTGGAGGTCGCAGGCAGACAGAGCACAGGAAGGCAGGTATGGAGCAAAGACATGAAGCATTGGAGGCCGCAGGCAGGCAGAGCACAGGAAGGCAGGTATGGAGCGAGGACATGGAGCATTGGAAGCCGCAGGCAGACAGAGCACAGGAAGGCATGTATGGAGCGAGGACATGGAGCACTGGAGGCCACAGGCAGACAGAGCACAGGAAGGCAGGTATGGAGCGAGGTCATGGAGCATTGGAAGCCGCAGGCAGACAGAGCACAGGAAGGCAGGTATGGAGCGAGGACATGAAGCACTGGAGGCCGCAGGCAGACAGAACACAGGAAGGCATGTATGGAGCGAGGACATGGAGCACTGGAGGCCGCAGGCAGACAGAGCAAAGGAAGGCAGGTATGGAGCGAGGACATGGAGCACTGGAGGCCGCAGGCAGACAGAGCACAGCAAGGCATGTATGGAGCGAGGACATGGAGCACTGAAGGCCGTAGGCAGACAGAGCACAGGAAGGCATGTATGGAGCGAGGACATAGAGCACTGGAGGTCGCAGGCAGACAGAGCACAGGAAGGCAGGTATGGAGCGAGGACATGGAGCACTGGAGGCCGCAGGCAGACAGAACACAGGAAGGCATGTATGGAGCGAGGACATGGAGCATTGGAAGCCGCAGGCAGGCAAAGCACAGTAAGGCAGGTATGGAGCGAGGACATGAAGCACTGGAGGCCGCAGGCAGACAGAGCACAGGAAGGCATGTATGGATCGAGGACATGGAGCACTGGAGGCCGCAGGCAGACAGAGCACAGGAAGGCAGGTATGGAGCAAAGACATGAAGCATTGGAGGCCGCAGGCAGACAGAGCACAGGAAGGCAGGTATGGAGCGAGGACATGGAGCATTGGAAGCCGCAGGCAGACAGAGCACAGGAAGGCAGGTATGGAGCGAGGACATGAAGCACTGGAGGCCGCAGGCAGACAGAGCACAGGAAGGCATGTATGGATCGAGGACATGGAGCACTGGAAGCCGCAGGCAGACAGAGCATAGGAAGGTAGGTATGGAGCAAAGACATGAAGCATTGGAGGCCGCAGGCAGACAGAGCACAGGAAGGCAGGTATGGAGCGATGAAATGGAGCATTGGAAGCCGCAGGCAGACAGAGCACAGGAAGGCAGGTATGGAGCGAGGACATGAAGCACTGGAGGCCGCAGCCAGACAGAGCACAGGAAGGCAGGTACGGAGCGAGGACATGGAGCATTGGAAGCCGCAGGCAGACAGAGCACAGGAAGGCAGGAATGGAGCGAGGACATGAAGCACTGGAGGCCGCAGGCAGACAGAGCACAGGAAGGCATGTATGGAGCGAGGACATGTGACGCGCCCCCTGGGCCTGTGCTGTGCAGGGGGATACCCGGAGCCGGATCGCTGGGGGTTGTAGTTCTCCGTGGCGGTGACCCGGTCCGTGCCCAGGGCGGTCAAACCAGTGGCAGTCTATTTGTATTGTAATAAGTGTCCGACTACGCCACCCGTGGATTGCGGTCAGTGGGGACCGCCGCTGCGCTGCAGACCGCTGAGGCTGATGTTGTTTGCGCAGCTGAGTATGGGATGACTCCCCACGGGAGAAGTATTGCCTCAGGGCAGCTAATGTGGATGATGGTGGTGATGGTGTGAGTGTCCCAGTACTGATGGTGCTGGTGCGGCGAGGAACCACAGAGACGTGCAGTTGCAGTTTTCAATGCTTTACTCACAGTTCTTTATTAGGTCACTTGTGCGCAGTTAGGACCGCCCGAGTCATGCTGCGTCCACCAGGTGAGGGACTCGGTCAACTCCTAGGCAATTCCGGAGTGTGGTTCAGAGCTCCCTTCTCTTTCCTTTCTCTGGCCGTCCCCACCAGTGACCCACCTTTGTCCAGCTTCCTCGGGCCTTCTGTTGGCGAAACCTCTCTCCGGTTTCACTGACCCTATACGGTATGCCTTTCTGGTGGATGTAGTGAGGGGTCGCACCAAGATGTGGTCACAACCTCCGGTCTTTGGCTGAGGAATCTGTTGCCTCCACCAATTTGGGTTCCGGTACCCTGTTCTGCCAACCCTTCACCCTGTATCTCCTCTGGGCATATGGGGTTCCTTCTGTCCTCGTGTCTCTGGGCCTTTCTCTGTGTTCCTTGCTTCCTTTCTCCTCTGTTCCAGTTCCTTTCCTACTTTCCTTTCTGTTCCTTCTTCTCTCTCTCTCTCTCTCTCTCAGGCTCCAGCCTCCTGACAAGGCCTGCCTGCAGAGCAGAGCCCATGCAGAGGCTCTGCTTCCTGTCTTCTCCTCTGACTCTTAACTGAACCGGACTGAACTCTGTTCTAAGATGGTGCCCACCTTTTATACCTCCTTCTAACACCCGAGCCCAGGTGACTAGCAACCAATGGGCTCCTACCTATGCCCAGAGACCTACCCCTATCTGCTCCTACACCACTGGGTGTACTTTCCCCTCCCCACTCCAGCCAGGAACAGAAGCTGTCGTGCCTGCACTTCTGTCTAGTGGGAGCACCGTTGAGCTGTTCCTCGGAAATGGGGTGTGTGTGGTGCATGCAGCCTACCGAGCCCTGGTCCACACTCCATCCTTACCCGGGAGTGGAATATCATACCTCTGGTCTGAGGTGCAATACCTCTGTAGCAGCCGAGCCCACATGGAGCACTGGAGGCCGCAGGCAGACAGAGCACAGGAAGGCAGGTATGGAGCGAGGACATGGAGCACTGGAGGCCGCAGGCAGACAGAGCACAGGAAGGCATGTATGAAGCGAGGACATGAAGCACTGAAGGCCGCAGGCAGACAGAGCACAGGAAGGCATGTATGGAGCGAGGACATGGAGCACTGGAGGCCGCAGGCAGTCAGAGCACAGGAAGGCATGTATGGAGCGAGGACATGGAGCACTGGAGGCCGCAGGCAGACAGAGGAGAGGAAGGCATGTATGGAGCGAGGACATGGAGCACTGGAGGCCGCAGGCAGACAGAGGAGAGGAAGGCATGTATGGAGCGAGGACATGGAGCACTGAAGGCCGCAGGCAGACAGAGCACAGTAAGGCAGGTATGGAGCGAGGACATGGAGCCTGGAGGCCGCAGGCAGACAGAGCACAGGAAGGCAGGTATGGAGCAAAGACATGAAGTACTGGAGGCCGCAGGCAGACAGAGGAGAGGAAGGCAGGTATGGAGCGAGGACATGAAGCATTGGAAGACGCAGGCAGACAGAGCACAGGAAGGCAGGTATGGAGCTAGGACATGAATGACTGGAGGCTGCAGGCAGACAGAGCACAGGAAGGCAGGTATGGAGCGAGGACATGAATCACTGGAGGCTGCAGGCAGACAGAGCACAGGAAGGCAGGTATGGAGCAAAGACATGAAGCATTGGAGGCCGCAGGCAGACAGAGCACAGGAAGGCAGGTATGGAGCGAGGACATGGAGCATTGGAAGCCGCAGGCAAACAGAGCACAGGAAGGCAGGTATGGAGCGAGGACATGAAGCACTGGAGGCCGCAGGCAGACAGAGCACAGGAAGGCCGGTATGGAGAGAGGACATGAAGCACTGGAGGCCGCAGGCAGACAGAGCACAGGAAGGCAGGTATGGAGCGAGGACATGAAGCACTGTATGCCGCAGGCAGACAGAGCACAGGAAGGCAGGTATGGAGCGAGGACATGAAGCACTGGATGCCGCAGGCAGACAGAGCACAGGAAGGTATGTATGTTGCAAGGACATGAAGCACTGGAGGCCGCAAGCAGACAGAGCACAGGAAGGCAGGTATGGAGCGAGGACATGAAGCACTGGAGGCCGCAGGCAGACAGGACTCAGGAAAGCCCAAGACAATGCAGGCAAGATAATCACATGGGAGCATACAAGGCCACTTGTATAACCCAGCGTGGAGAACAGCAGATGGCTGCAATCATACAGTAAGTTGATGAAGCCCTGCCGAACTGGGGCAGATGCGTAACAAGGACATTTTATGCAGGATCGTCTGCCCTCTGGGTATGTCCCTTGTTCTATTCTGCCAAATGTGGAGAAGAATTGGTTAAATCCTGCACTGTCTGGACAGAGAGAGCCATAGAATGGATGAAGTAAGATATGACATGCAGAAGTAGCACTGTTGCTTTTAAAGCATCCAGCAACTATTAGAAGTAACACAAGCACAGGAGACAGGAAGTGTTGTACTCCGGAAGCATCCAGCAACAAGAGGGGTTAACACAGTCACAGGAGACAGAGAGGGTTTTAGCAGAGCCCCAGGGGGATTGTGGGGAAGTTGTTTACTGTCTGGCTGGAGCCTAAGAGAAAGGTGGTGTGTGTGTGCTGTATCTCACAGAAGCGCCCCTGCAAGTGAAAAGGATTCAAGTCAGGAGTGAAGCTAAGCACAGGTCAGGTAGAGTTCCTGAACTAGCAGTGCAGAGTATTGCATCTCACTGTGCTGTAAAGAATGCTGTGTTCATTAATGTGCCTTTGCATTAGAACTGTGTTGTCCTGTACTACTGGGAAGACTGTGAACTGCTGTGCTGCTAAGGAAACTGTACTGTTTGTCACTGGAGCCTGTTGCTCATAAGACTTAACTTGCACTTGCTGTGCGGCTTCTAATTAAATGCTACTGTTCTACCGTTTATGAGGACTCTTGTCAAGTGTGTCTGGTCAGCAAGTGAAACAACTTGTCTGTGTCTGAGAGTCAATACCCCTGTGTGCCTGAGAGAAGCTGCAGCACATGGTCTATGGTCGCCCTGAGTAACGGTTCCCCCAGGATTCCAAAGAATTCATGTAACCTGTCTCGCCCCTAACTGAACCTAGCAGCGTGCGTGGTCCGTACAGGGAATTCTGAGTGGGAATTAGCGTGTAGAGGGAGAAGAGGAAAAGTGTCTGGAAAAACACAGCAGCACAGCACCTCAACTCAACTCTACTACACCAGTTAATGGGGACCAGCCCTAAAGAAAAACTCACTAGCAGCAATGGATGTGGAAATACAAATGGACAGAATTAGTGAGCTGCTTCTTCAGTTAACCTGTGAAGAATTGAGAACAGTAGCAGAACATATAAAGATGTCAGTAGAACAGATTTCTAAAGCACACAACCGCAGGCAACTGTTAACTGCGATTAATGCAAAAATGGGTGAGCCGGGGGAGAAAGAAGCTGAAGACGTCATGGGGACGTTCCTCCAGGAACTAATACAGTTTCTAACCAGGTTGAATTACCAAAATTCAGTCCACAGACTAAACTACAGAAATTGAAACAACAATTCAAAGCCATAACAACAGCCCTGAAGGAATCGACCAAAACCTCTGAACGGGTGATAGACTCAGACAGGACCTTTAACCTGCTCGGGTTAGATAAATCAGGGAGACAGTCTGCTCTAACACCACAAATCACCATAAGGAAAGAATTCCAGATCCTGGGACAGATTGGAGAGTGTGAACAGAAAGAGAGACTGTCGTATAGGAACTTGTTGCACAAGATCGATGCAGGCTTACAGAAAGGGTACCAGCCAGATGAGATCGTTGAGGGGGTGGCGAAAGCGATCAGCCCAGGACTGAACCTCCGTAGTATGCTAGAAATGAAAAGTCAATTGACCTTTCAACAGCTGAAGATGATTTTAAAAGGGCACTATAAAGAAGAGAGTACTTCAGAATTGTTCCACCGACTTATTAACTTCTCACAGAAAAATAATGAATCACCCCAAAATTTCTTGTTCATAGCAATTGAATTGAAGGATAGACTGTTGTTTGCATCCAGAGATGTAGAAGCGGAAGAGAAGTTTGATGCTGGACTAGTCCAGAAGACGTTCTTGGGATCATTGGGAATGGGATTAATCAGCAAAGATATCAACTTGCAGCTGAAACAGTGTGTGTGTGTATCTCACAGAAGCGCCCCTGCAAGTGAAAAGGATTCAAGTCAGGAGTGAACCTAAGCACAGGTCAGGTAGAGTTCCTGAACTAGCAGTGCAGAGTATTGCATCTCACTGTGCTCTAAAGAATGCTGTGCTCATTAATGTGCCTTTGCATTAGAACTGTGTTGTCCTGTACTACTGGGAAGACTGTGAACTGCTGTGCTGCTAAGGAAACTGTACTGTTTGTCACTGGAGCCTGTTGCTCATAAGACTTAACTTGCACTGGCTGTGCGGCTTCTTATTAAATACTACTGTTCTACCGTTTATGAGGACTCTTGTCAAGTGTGTCTGGTCAGCAAGTGAAACAACCTACGTGTCTGTGCCTGAGGGTCAATACCCCTGTGTGCCTGAGCGAAGCTGCAGCACATGGTCTATGGTCGCCCTGAATAACGGTTCCCCCAGGATTCCATAGAATTCATGTAACCTGTCTCCCCCTATCTGAACCTAGCGGCATGCGTGTAACAAAGATATTAGTGCTGTTTATTTGTCAACACGTTTCGAAGTTTCACACTTCTTCAGGAAAAACCACAGTCCTGACAAACTGTGAAACTTCGAAACGCGTTGATAAACAAACCGCACTTAATCTACTCGAGTCTCTTACTTCATCCACCCTAGGCACTCTCTGTCCAGACAGCGCAGGATTTAACCCAATCTTCTCCACTACTGGCATCTTGGCATCCTTGTGCAGTAGCCTTTAAGTGCATTAAATGTTTACACAACCCTGACCAGGTGAGGGACTCTCCTTATCTCTTGATACCAATTACCTGGAGAAGACCCTCTTGGGCTATTGTATTTCGAGTCTCCTTCCACTGCCTTGTTCTATTCTATCACACACACCCAACTTGTCACATTATCCTTCTCAGACATTTATCATGTTCTGCAAGTTCCAGGGCTCCCAGCAAATGAAGAAACTTAGATGCTGAATTTCCCGAGGTGCAAGATGGAGCCATATTCTCCTACAGATGTGCGATAAATATCTGAGATGGGAATATTCCCCTATATGTCACAAATCAACCGCAACTGTTCCTATTACCACTTTAGCTGTGTTTTTTTTTACTCCTAGTTCAGGAAAAAGAACACCAATAGTACACCCCCTATAAAACAGCCAGCAATTATTGGCTTTAAGTTGTAGCCCACCCATAAACACACCGGACTAGTTAAGCAGCTGACAGTCTGCCTTATTTATAGTGACTCCTCTTGACACCTTATGATATAAATATCAGGCTGTAAAGCTAATAATATCTCAGATCTAAAGAAAGATATCACATAGTGTTCTCTGCTGTATACATAGAAAGTTTAATAGCACATTCCTAAAATATGTGTAAAATGTGCTAAATACTCTACACCAGGGGTGGGCAATTAATTTTTTTTTGAGGGGCCACATGAGAGATCGTGACTGTTGTGGGAGCCGAACCAATAGGCTGAAATTAATTCTGCTCAATATTAATATTAACATATTCATTAGCATTATTATTTTATATTAATATTTATTGTATTATTTAACATTAAGCAGCATTAAATATGTTGACCCCCCCATATACCATA
The DNA here is from genome assembly GCF_046119375.1 of Phyllobates terribilis. Classification (NCBI taxonomy): domain Eukaryota; kingdom Metazoa; phylum Chordata; class Amphibia; order Anura; family Dendrobatidae; genus Phyllobates; species Phyllobates terribilis. The sequence goes on along the minus strand of NW_027362767.1, from coordinate 235,006,562 downwards.
TGAGCCCATACAGGGCCGGCTCCAGGTTTTTGTGGGCCCTGGGCGAAAGAGTCTCAGTGGACCCTTTTAACACAAACCACGATTCATGATGCACAGATACCGCAGAGAAATATATATATAGTACAAGGCCGAAGATTTCACTTCTTACATTACATGAGTGATATCTATTGTAAACTCCACAATAGCTCAGAAACCGGCGAATCGCTCCATACAGAATACTGACCCTCATATAACGCTCCATACAGGATACTGGCCCCCATATAACGCTCCATACAGGATACTGGCCCCCATATAACGCTCCATACAGAATACTGGCCCGCATATAACGCTCCACGCAGGCTGTGCTCCCACATAGTCCTCCATGCAGGCTGTTCCCCTCACATAATGCCCCATGCAGGCTGTTCCCCCCATATAATGCCCCATGCAGGCTATTCCCCCCATATAATGCCCCATGCAGGATGTCACCCCTCCTTATAATGCCCCATGCAGGATGTCACCCCCCCTTATAATGACCCATGCATTATGTCACCCCTCTTATAATGCCCCATGCACGATGTCACCCCCCCTTATAATGCCCCATGCAGGATGTCACCCCTCTTATAATGCCCCATGCACGATGTCACCCCCACCCTATTATAATGCCGCATGCAGGATGTCACCCCTACCCCATTATAATGCCCCATGCAAGATGTCACCCCCACCCCATTATAATGCCCCATGCAGGATGTCACTTCCCCCCGCATATAATGCCCCATGTGGGATGTCACTTCCCCATATAAGGCCCAATGCAGGATGTCACCTCTCCCCCGCATATAATGCCCCATGTGGGATGTCACTTCCCCATATAAGGCCCAATGCAGGATGTCACCTCTCCCCCCCATATAATGCCCCATGCAGGATGTCACTCCCCCCATATAATGCCCCATGCAGGATGTCACCCCCCCATATAATGCCCCATGCAGGATGTCACCTCCCCCCTCATATAATGCCCCATGCAGGATGTCACTTCCCCATATAATGCCCCATGCAGGATGTCACCTCCCCCCCTCATATAATGCCCCATGCACGATGTCACTTCCCCATATAATGCCCAATGCAGGATGTCACTTCCCCATATAATGCCCCATGCAGGATGTCATCTCTCCCCCCCATATAATGCCCCATGCAGAATGTCACTTCCTTATATAATGCCCAATGCAGGATGTCACTTCTCCCCCCATATAATGCCCCATGCAGGATGTCACTCCCCCCCATATAATGCCCCATGCAGGATGTCACTTTCCCATATAATGCCCCATGCAGGATGTAACCTCCCCCCATATAATGCCCCATGCAGGATGTCACTTCCCCATATAATGCCCCATGCAGGATGTCACCTCTCCCCCCATATAATGCCCCATGCAGGATGTCACTCCCACATATAATGCCCCATGCAGGATGTCACTCCCCCATATAATGCCCCATGCAGGATGTCACTTCCCCATATAATGCCCCATGCAGGAGATCACCTCTACCTCCCATATAATGCCCCATGCAGGATGTCACTTCTCCCCCCATATAATGCCCCATGCAGGATGTCACCTCCCCCCATATAATGCCCCATGCAGGATGTCACTTCCCCATATAATGCCCCATGCAGGATGTCACTTCCCCATATAATGCCCCATGCAGGATATCACCTCTACCTCCCATATAATGCCCCATGCAGGATGTCACTCCCCCCATATAATGCCCCATGCAGGATATCACTTCTCCCCCCCCCATATAATGCCCCATGCAGGATGTCACCTCCCCCCATATAATGCCCCATGCTGGATGTCACCCCCCCTCATATAATGCCCCATGCAGGATGTCACTTCCCCCCGCATATAAAGCCCCAAGCAGGATGTCACTTCCCCATATAATGCCCCATGCAGGATGTCACCTCCCCCCATATAATGCCCCATGCAGGATGTCACTTCCCCATATAATGCCCCATGCAGGATGTCACTTCCTCATATAATGCCCCATGCAGGATATCACCTCTACCTCCCATATAATGCCCCATGCAGGATGTCACTCCCCCCCATATAATGCCCCATGCAGGATATCACTTTTCCCCCCCATATAATGCCCCATGCAGGATGTCACCTCCCCCCATATAATGCCCCATGCAGGATGTCACCCCCCTCATACAATGCCCCATGCAGGATGTCACTTCCCCCGCATATAAAGCCCCATGCAGGATGTCACTTCCCCATATAATGCCCCATGCAGGATGTCACTTCCTCATATAATGCCCCATGCAGGATATCACCTCTACCTCCCATATAATGCCCCATGCAGGATGTCACTCCCCCCCATATAATGCCCCATGCAGGATTTCACTTTCCCCCCCATATAATGCCCCATGCAGGATGTCACCTCCCCCCATATAATGCCCCATGCAGGATGTCACCCCCCTCATATAATGCCCCATGCAGGATGTCACTTCCCCCGCATATAATGCCCCATGCAGGATGTCACTTCCCCATATAATGCCCCATGCAGGATGTCACCTCCCCCCTCATATAATGCCCCATGCAGGATGTCACCCCCCCTTATATAATTCCCCATGCAGTATGTCACCCCCCCTCATATAATGCCCCATGCAGGATGTCACCTCCCCCCTCATATAATGCCCCATGCAGGATGTCACCTCCCCCCCTCATATAATGCCCCATGCAGGATGTCACCTCCCCCCCATATAATGCCCCATGCAGGATGTCACCCCCCTCATATAATGCCCCATGCAGGATGTCACCTCCCCCCTCATATAATGCCCCATGCAGGATGTCACCCCCTCCACCCATATAATGCCCTATGCAGGATGTCACCCCCCCATATAATGCCCCATGCAGGATGTCACTTCCCCATATAATGCCCCATGCAGGATGTCACCTCCCACCTCATATAATGCCCCATGCAGGATGTCACTTCCCCATATAATTCCCCATGCAGAATGTCATCTCTCCCCCCATATAATGCCCCATGCAGGATGTCACTTCCCTATATAATGCCCAATGCAGGATGTCACCTCTCCCCCCATATAATGCCCCATGCAGGATGTCACTCCCACCCATATAATGCCCCATGCAGGATGTAACTTCCCCATATAATGCCCCATGCAGGATTTAATCCCACCCCCATATAATGCCCCATGCAGGATGTCACTTCCCCATATAATGCCCCATGCTGGATGTCACCTCTCCCCCCCATATAATGTCCCATGCAGGATGTCACTCCCCCATATAATGCCCCATGCAGGATGTCACTTCCCCATATAATACCCCATGCAGGATGTCACCTCTCCCCCCCATATAATGCCCCATGCAGGATGTCACTCCCCCCATATAATGCCTCATGCAGGATGTCACTTCCCCATATAATGCCCCATGCAGGATATCACCTCTACCTCCCATATAATGCCCCATGCAGGATGTCACTTCCCCATTTAATGCCCCATGCAGGATGTCACCCCCCATATAATGCCCCATGCAGGATGTCACTTGTCCCCCCCCCATATAATGCCCCATGCAGGATGTCTCTTCCCCATATAATGCCCCATGCAGGAGATCTCCTCTACCTCCCATATAATGCCCCATGCAGGATGTCACTTCTCCCCCCCCATATAATGCCCCATGCAGGATGTCACCTCCCCGCATATAATGCCCCATGCAGGATGTCACTTCCCCATATAATGCCCCATGCAGGATGTCACTTCCCCATATAATGCCCCATGCAGGATATCACCTCTACCTCCCATATAATGCCCCATGCAGGATGTCACTCCCCCCATATAATGACCCATGCAGGATATCACTTCTCCCCCCCATATAATGCCCCATGCAGGATGTCACCTCCCCCCATATAATGCCCCATGCAGGATGTCACCCCCCTCATATAATGCCCCATGCAGGATGTCACTTCCCCCGCATATAAAGCCCCATGCAGGATGTCACTTCCCCATATAATGCCCCATGCAGGATGTCACTTCCTCATATAATGCCCCATGCAGGATATCACCTCTACCTCCCATATAATGCCCCATGCAGGATGTCACTCCCCTCCATATAATGCCCCATGCAGGATTTCACTTTCCCCCCCATATAATGCCCCATGCAGGATGTCACCTCCCCCCATATAATGCCCCATGCAGGATGTCACCCCCCTCATATAATGCCCCATGCAGGATGTCACTTCCCCATATAATGCCCCATGCAGGATGTCACCTCCCCCCTCATATAATGCCCCATGCAGGATGTCACCCCCCCTTATATAATTCCCCATGCAGTATGTCACCCCCCCTCATATAATGCCCCATGCAGGATGTCACCTCCCCCCTCATATAATGCCCCATGCAGGATGTCACCTCCCCCCCTCATATAATGCCCCATGCAGGATGTCACCTCCCCCCCATATAATGCCCCATGCAGGATGTCACCCCCCTCATATAATGCCCCATGCAGGATGTCACCTCCCCCCTCATATAATGCCCCATGCAGGATGTCACCCCCTCCACCCATATAATGCCCCATGCAGGATGTCACCCCCCCATATAATGCCCCATGCAGGATGTCACTTCCCCATATAATGCCCCATGCAGGATGTCACCTCCCACCTCATATAATGCCCCATGCAGGATGTCACTTCCCCATATAATTACCCATGCAGAATGTCATCTCTCCCCCCATATAATGCCCCATGCAGGATGTCACTTCCCTATATAATGCCCAATGCAGGATGTCACCTCTCCCCCCATATAATGCCCCATGCAGGATGTCACTCCCACCCATATAATGCCCCATGCAGGATGTAACTTCCCCATATAATGCCCCATGCAGGATTTAATCCCACCCCCATATAATGACCCATGCAGGATGTCACTTCCCCATATAATGCCCCATGCTGGATGTCACCTCTCCCCCCCATATAATGTCCCATGCAGGATGTCACTCCCCCATATAATGCCCCATGCAGGATGTCACTTCCCCATATAATACCCCATGCAGGATGTCACCTCTCCCCCCATATAATGCCCCATGCAGGATGTCACTCCCCCCATATAATGCCTCATGCAGGATGTCACTTCCCCATATAATGCCCCATGCAGGATATCACCTCTACCTCCCATATAATGCCCCATGCAGGATGTCACTTCCCCATTTAATGCCCCATGCAGGATGTCACCCCCCATATAATGCCCCATGCAGGATGTCACTTGTCCCCCCCCCCATATAATGCCCCATGCAGGATGTCTCTTCCCCATATAATGCCCCATGCAGGAGATCTCCTCTACCTCCCATATAATGCCCCATGCAGGATGTCACTTCTCCCCCCCCCATATAATGCCCCATGCAGGATGTCACCTCCCCGCATATAATGCCCCATGCAGGATGTCACTTCCCCATATAATGCCCCATGCAGGATGTCACTTCCCCATATAATGCCCCATGCAGGATATCACCTCTACCTCCCATATAATGCCCCATGCAGGATGTCACTCCCCCCATATAATGACCCATGCAGGATATCACTTCTCCCCCCCATATAATGCCCCATGCAGGATGTCACCTCCCCCCATATAATGCCCCATGCAGGATGTCACCCCCCTCATATAATGCCCCATGCAGGATGTCACTTCCCCCCCGCATATAAAGCCCCATGCAGGATGTCACTTCCCGATATAATGCCCCATGCAGGATGTCACCTCCCCCCTCATATAATGCCCCATGCAGGATGTCACCACCCCCCCCTTATATAATGTCCCATGCAGGATGTCACCTCCCCCCCTCATATAATGCCCCATGCAGGATGTCACCTCTCCCCCATATAATGCCCCATGCAGGATGTCACCCTCCCCCCTCATATAATGCCCCATGCAGGATGTCACCTCCCCCCCTCATATAATGCCCCATGCAGGATGTCACCTCCCCCCCTCATATAATGCCCCATGCAGGATGTCACCTCCCCCCCTCATATAATGCCCCATGCAGGATGTCACCTCCCCCCCCATATAATGTCTCATGCAGGATTTCAGCTTTGCAGAAGAAAAGTCAGAGGCCCAGAAGGAGATGCTGGCAGCAGTTTGGCAGGGTGGCGCCAATCTGGCAGGTGGCTATATTTTTATCTAAGCACCCTGGTGCCATTGATAATGGTTTTGAAAGTAGTGGACAACCCCCATTAAGCACCCTCAAGCGGTAACTACAAGAGGATGCCATACTTTTATCCATGCCGCAGAATTTCAGTTCTGTAGAAAGTTTGGGTCAGATTTCTTTTTAGTTTTCTGGCATTCATTGTCATTTTTTCACAGTGGCGCTTACAGTTAATGAATTTTGCAGAAAGTCAAAAATGGTCTTTATTCTTGTCTTTAAAGGGAATCTCTTATTTGATTCATGCATGGAGCAGTGTCTGGCAGCATGATTAGAGCCAGATATATTTTTCTCTGAAACGTTCTGGCATTTCAAAGAAAATAGTCCAAATATAGCTTGAAGATCTGGCCATGGACCAAAGCCGGACTAGTCCAGCGCCGCCCCGGCTAGCTTTCCCCAGCGCCACTGAAGGTGATTGACAGGTCCTTCCCATGTGTGTACACTGACCTATCAATCACCTCTAGCGGTGGAACATTTTTAAAAAAAAATAAAATCTGGCTGCCATGGTGCAGCCAGGCTCTGATTCATGTCACCAGCAATTATATCAGTATGAATGAAGTAAACTTTTCTTTGCAATTTTTTTTAGGACAATGAGTTGCAAATTGTGCAACAATTTTCCTTCACCAAATTTTGCAACTTTTTTCAAAAGTCTCAAATGATGAATTAACTGAAAGCGTCTGAAAACCATAAACTCCTACCGCAGGTGCGAACTAAAAAAGGTGTACACACTTTGCAGAGACTTAAAAAAATGTGTAAATTAAAAGAATGGTGCACAAATGAAAAACACCAAAAACTGGTGCAAATGCAATAATGAATCGGGACCATAATGTACAGTAGCTCCAAGATATATTTACCTATTATGCTTATATAGCAGCAACATATTCTGCAGCACTTTACAGACATCATCACTGTCCCCATTGGGGCTGACAATCTAAAGTCCGAATCAGTATGTCTTTGGAGTGTCAGAGGAAACCCCCAGAGAACATACAAGCTCCTTTCAGATGTTGTCCTTGGTGGGATATGAACCCAGGACCCCAGCGCTGCAAAACAACAGTGCTAACCACTGAGCCACCGTGCTTCCCAAGATGTAATTAACTGGGAATTTAAGGCTTATATAAATAAAAAAAAAGTAAATGATGTGAAATGGTTAAAAATAAGACATAAACGCGTACAGTATAGTGAAGAATACTGGTACAACCTCCGACATTCCTATTAGTTCGGCACCAGTGGCCACGAGGTGAGCGCGGATAATGTGCTTTACTGGAGTCATTTCCATGGTTGTGTACGGTGAAGCGGTGCAGTCACATACTGTTAACGGGTCACAGGCATTTCCTAATAACTGGCATTATTCTGATAGCTGCCTCGTTCAAGATAATTGCCATTGAGTTCTGGTTACTTTAACTATTGGCAAGACGTGCCTGAATGCTGCCCTCGCTTACACAGTAACCTCGGTTTGCAGGTATTTTATGTAAAATAGTAAGTAATGACATAAAGAGCAATTGCCTAATATATTATTACTAGCTATACGCTTGATCTGTGCTTAGATAAATCTATTAAATAGACTAAATGGAACAGTCTATCTGGACAAAAGTGTCTGCCCCTTCCACATTACATCTACAGGAGCTTTTCTTACCTCCCAGGAGGGATGCGCAGACCTGTCCTGATACCCAAACTGATCTGTAGCCCAAGGTTCGGTTTGGGTATCAGAATTCTACCTGAACTTGAACCTGAAGTCAATCGGGACCCAAACTTTAGTGTTGTAAAATGGCTGTAAAATGGTCATAGTAAGGGTTATGGGACTACAAAAGGAAGCAAAATGGGGGTACGAGCAGGACAATTGCCCTGCAAACAAATGTGGATAGTGAAATGATTTCAAATAACATAGAATAAAAAATCTTGAACCAGGAGATGGAGGTCCCAGTGGAGGAGGAGGTGGTTTTTGGACGTGGCGGGGCAGGTGGGAGAGGCGGAGGAGGAAGTAGCCAACACTGTTTTCATTTTTGATTTTTTTTTTTGTTTTTGTTTTAGGAAAATGACTTAAAATAGCATGGAATAAAAAATAAATAAATAATAATTATCTTGAATCAGGAGGTGAAGGTCCAAGTGGAGGAGGAGGTTGAGGTGGAGGTGGAGGTGGCGGTGTAGGTGAAAGAGGCGGAGGAGGAGGTAGCCAACACTGTTATTGTGTTTTTGTTTAGGGAAATTACTTAAAATAACATAGAATAAAAAAAAAATAAAAATTAATAATCTTGAATCAGGAGGCGGAAGTCCAAGTGGAGGAGGAGGTTGAGGAGGAGGTGGAGGTGGACGTGGCGGTGTAGGTGAAAGAGGCGGAGGAGGAGGTAGCCAACACTGTTTATGGTTGTTGTTTTTTTTAAATTTGGGGAGGCCCCAAAATATTGGGAATAGCAAATAGAACAAACAAAGTATAATGATAGGTGGGTGCGGCTGGTTTACTTCTCTGTTCAGCCAAAAATATGGACAACTCCTGTGGGATCCACACCTGGTTCATTTTAAAGAATATTAGCTTTCCGACGTTGGCTGTGGACAGGCGGATGCGCCTGTCTGTGATCACACCTCCTGCAGTGCTAAGCACTTGTTCCAACAGTACACTTGCCAGGGCAGGCCAGCACCTCCAAGGCATAAAGAGCAAGCTCAAGCCATGTGTCCAATATGGAGACCTAGAATTTAAATGGGGCAGACCCATCACTCAGTACATGGAGACGTGTGGTCACATACTCTTTCACCATGATGTTGAAACGCTGCCTCCTGCTAATACGGACCGTATCAGATGGTGGTGCCAGATGTTGTGGCGTGCTGAGGAAGGTTTTCCACAGCTGCGTTGGCGACTTCCTCCTCCTTCTCTACCTTGTGCTTCCACAGAGTCCCCGCTGTCAGGTGGGAACGCTGTCAATAGTTTGTCTACCAGCTTGCGCTTGTATTATCACATTTTCCAATCCTGCTCCAGTGACGGAAGTAATGATGTCCTTGTAGGTGGGATCTAGCAGGGTGGCCACCTAGTAATCTGCACTGGTAACAATCCGGCCAATTCGGCAGTCATTGCGCAGGCACAGCAGCATGTATTGGCTCATGTATAATGCAGGTGGTCAGATGCAACATGCAGGGAAACACAAGGCGAGCGCAAGCAATGAGCTATTTATTTCATCAGATAAGGCGGGAAATTGCAAAAGTTACAACAGTTAACAAGGTGCAAGAGGGATATCACAGGTAAATTATACAATACAGAGCATATAATGAGTCTTAAAGTTCACTTTAAATGTTAGGGCAGTTTCTTGAGGATTATGCTTATTGCCCTCTAACAGGGGTAAACTAACGTTCCTGTGGGAACTACTGTGCAGGCTACTCCCGTAACAATGGCCTTAGCAGAAGCCTCCGATTTTTGCTGAAAAGCTGCAAGTTCTCATGACAAAGTCTATCCAAGCACATTGGACTTCCTTTGCTTCAATTGAACCCTACCTGTCCGCTGCCCCAGCCCAGGCCAACCCCTGTACCATACCTTGGTGCTGGAAGCGACGGACCGGCTCACACGTACCTCACATTCATCACTGCAAGCGTCCTCTTCCAGGCAGAGTCTCCTCACGGATCCTCGGTGCTTGACTGACGGTGGGTGACTCCCAGGTTTGAGGGAAAAAGGGCTGTGCTCTGGGTTTTGACCGGCATCGTCTGAGTTCTGGGTCTTGAGTGGCACAGGTCTGGGATTCGGGTCTTAACTGGCATAGTGGGGACTCTGGGTCTTGACTGACGCATTTCAGGTCCTCGGGTCTTTTCTGGCGCAGTCTGGACTCTGGGTCTCACTTGGTGCTGCTGGGATTCTGTTTGTAACCGGATAGCTGCCCGCTGGCACAAGCTTCTCACTCATGCCTATCACTCCAGCTGCAGCGTCTCGTCCTGAGCACATCTGGATTGCTTTCTCCTATGGCGTCAAAACCCGCTCTGGTTTGGTGCGCAGACTCTTTATATTGAGAAACTCCATTATCAATGGTACCTGACTGGGTGCTACATCCCCCCTACAACTCTTCCTTTTCCGGTTAGTTCTGCATGGTCCCGTCTGAACGGTAGGTGGCAGCCTTCTTGCACCAATGGTACACAGCGCCGTTTTTTTTTAGGAGTATTGTCATCTCTTCTTACACATGAGTGCCAGGCTGCCCAGAGGCAATGACAAGCTGTTCTCGGTGGCTGGTGTATCATCTGTGTCCACTGTATCCCCCCAGCCTTGCTCCAGTGATGTCTGTGAGCTGCTTTGAGTGTTACCCTCCTGAGAACACTTCCTCCTCATCCTCCAAAACTGTCCCCTGGCTGAACAGATGTGTACCTGGCCGCTGTTGGTATAGGAACCCACCCTCCGAGCCATGTGTGGATGACTGGCCTGATAATGGTGTGAATAGTCCCTGTCCCTCCTCTTCTTCCTCCTGTGCCACCACCTCATCCATCATCGCCTGAAGCGTTTTTTCAAGGAGACGTAGAAGTCGGATAGTAACACTGATGATCGCGTCATCAGCACTGGTCATGTTGGTGAAGTACTCAAAGCAGCGAAACACGGCACACACATCCTGCATAGAGGCCCACTCTTTGGTCATGAAGTGGTGCTGTTCCGCAGATTGACTCACCCATGTGTGCTGCTGCTGAAACTTCACTATAGACTGCTGCTGCTCGCACAGTCTCTCCAGATTATGCAAGGTGGAATTCCACCTCGCTGGTATGTTGCATATCAGCCGGTGAGTGGGAAGGCAGAAGTGACGCTGCAGCGCAAACAGGCGAGCAGCAGTAGAGTGAGAATGGCGAAAGCAAGTGCAGACGGCCAGCACTTTCTGGAGAATACAATGGACCTTAAAGAAGTCAAGGTAGGCCTGCGCCCAACCATCATCCCTGCAAACCAAATGGTGGGGGTGAGGTATGGAGTCCGGGTGGAATCGGGAAGAAAATTCCAGAAGAGACTGTTCGTGCCAAAAGACTCCTCAGAACTTCCGGAAGGCCTAATTCAAGGTGAGACTGTGCTTACGATTCCTACTGGTGGTTTTGCTCAAGTGACAGTACCGGTGATGATTACAACAATACACTAGATTAGACTAAATCCAAAGACGGTGTTAGTCCACATTGAAACCGCTAAAGCGGTATATCCAGCCAGTATAAGACCAGCCCAGGAGTCTACTGTGAATTTAGTCTCCCCACCAAGGAACAGGAGTTGTCCAGGGGAGGAAATTGCACGACCCACCTCGGGGTCCCCCTGGAATCCTGTATCAGCATCAAGATGGGAAATTGAGAGTCATTGGTTACGGTAACAGAATGTTGACAGACGCCAAGAAGAATTGCCATCTAAATTCTGGAAAATTGGAGTTCCTGGCATTGAAATGGGCTATCTGTGAACAATTTAGAGATTATCTCTATTACAGCAAAGAGTTTGAGGTATATACTGACAACAACCCTTTGACCTATGTCCTCACTACAGCCAAACTGAATGCTCCGGGTCAGAGATGGGTAGCTGAGCTAGCTAACTTCAATTTCAGTATCAAGTACAGGCCAGGAAAATGCAATGCGGATGCTGACGGATTGTCGAGAATGCCACTAGAGCCTGAGGAGTTCATGCAAGAATGCTCTGAGGAAGTCAATCTGGAAGCTATTATGAGCACCACCCAAGCAGTACAAGCTCATTAAGAGGAAGACACACCATTGTGGTGTCTGTTGATGGTGAAAACCACCGTAAAAGCGAAAGAACAAGAACACCCCCTGTCCATTCAACAACTATCAAAAGGAATGATCCGTAGAGCACAACGGGAATATCAGATAATTGGCAGAATACTACCTTATGTGGACCAAAATCAGTTCCCAAGTAAACAGGAGAGAGTTACTGGGTCACCGGCAGTATCTGTTTTATTCAAAGAATAGGCAAAGCTCTACCTCAGCGTAGTTGGGATACTGTATCGTAAAGGATGACAAAACCAACAGTAGGTACTACCCAGAGTATTCCATAGGTTGGTCTTCAAAGAACTCCATGAAAACATGGGACAGCTGGGAGTGGAAAGGACAAAAAACTTGGTGCGTGAACATTTCTTCTGGCCGTATGTAACGGGTCTGGGAGGCGGAACCTCTGAGCTACTATACAAGGGAGCGGTCCTTGTAAGGGAGCGGGTGGCGACCAGGGAAGACGGGCAGGCAGTCACAGCAGGTGACCGGGACAGTCTCTGGGTGAACGGGCTGGAGGTCACGGCAAGTGACCGGGGTAGTCTCTGGATGAACGGGCAGGAGGTCACGGCAAGTGACCGGGGCAGTCTCTGGATGAACGGGCAGGAGGTCACGGCAAGTGACCGGGGCAGTCTCTGGGTAAAGGGTAGGTACGACCTGTGATGGCTGAGCCTCCAGGTAGGCTAGCAGGCAGATGGTAGATGTGTGCTCCCAGGTGAGCAAGCGAGAGTCTCTGGATAAACGGGTGGTCACAGCATGTGACGGCGGAGCCTCCAGGTAGGCCAACAGACAGGCAGCAGATGAGCGCTCCCAGGTGAGCGGGCAGGAGTCTCTGGAATGGCAGGTGGTCACAGCACGTGACGGCGGAGCCTCCAGGTAGGCTAGCAGGCAGGTAGCAGATGTGCGCTCCCAGGTGAGCGGGGAGGAGTCTCTGGAATGGCAGGTGTTCACAGCACGTGACGGCGGAGCCTCCAGGTAGGCTAGCAGGCAGGTAGCAGATGTGCGCTCCCAGGTGAGCGGGCAAGCTGGTCCATAGACAGACTGACAGGAGTAGGAAGGCAGACCGTCGGACCTCAGGCTAGCAAGCAGGTAGGAGGAATGTCAGGCAGGAAACAGACAGCAAACTGGCAGGTTTCTGGCAGGTAACTGGCAGGTAACTGGCAACGGGACCTGAGGGCTGAAGCAGAGTAGTGAACAGTGCAACAAAATTGCTCGGGCACCTCCATTTTGGAGGAGGTGCTTTATATATGGTGAAGTCCTCCGGCCATTGGCCAGGGACTCCTTAGGACGGCGAACGCGGCCCCTTTAAGAGGGAGGGAGCGCGCGCGCCCTAAGCACAGTGGCCGGGAAGGAGCGCGCGCTGCCAGCAGAGCGGGAGGAGGACGCCGGGCTCGGAGCAGAGGGGTGAGGGGAACAGCGTCCCTGCCTAGCAGAGGGCAGGGACGCCGGCGCTACAGTACCCCCCCCCTTTAGGCCCCCCCTTTTTTAGGCCAGAGAGAAATTTAGCTAGGATGAGAGGGGCATGGATGTTCTCCCGGGGCTCCCACGTTCTCTCTTCAGGACCAAACCGCTTCCAATCTACTAGAAAAAAGGTCTTCCCTCTTACCCTTTTGGTGGCCAGAATGTTCTCTACCTCAAATTCGTTTTCAGCGGAAACCGGAGCAGGAGGCGTACCTGTAGACTTGGAAAAAGAGTTAAGTACCACAGGTTTGAGGAGAGATACATGGAAGGAGTTAGGGATCCGCAAGTTGGCCGGGAGTTTCAATTTATAGACCACCGGGTTGATCTGACTGATGACCTCCAGAGGACCGATGAACCGAGGCCCTAACTTATAGGAAGGAATCTTGAGCCGGACATACTTGGACGAGAGCCAGACCTTATCCCCTGGACGGAATTGAGGAGGATCCAGACGTTTTTTGTCAGCATGTCTTTTCATACGCTCGGATGACAGAAGGAGTGCGGACTGGGTACTCTCCCATATGGAGGAAAATTTGTTAACAAGAGATTCCGCAGCCGGAATGTCCACCGAGGTGGAGACGGGGAATGGGATCCGAGGATGCTGACCGAAGACAACAAAAAACGGGGATTTGGAGGAAGATTCGCTCTCGTGATTGTTGTAAGAAAATTCGGCCCATGGCAGGAGATCCACCCAGTCTGAATGGTGGGCATTAACGAAGTGCCGGAGGTAACTGGTCAGGTTCTGATTGATCCGCTCCACTTGACCATTAGACTGTGGGTGGTAAGCGGAGGAGAAGTCCAGGGTGACGTCTAGCAGTTTACAAGTGGCTCTCCAGAAGCGTGAGGTGAACTGTACCCCACGATCCGACACTATGTGGAGGGGCAGGCCATGAAGACGGAAGATGTGGCGGATAAAGTCTTTAGCCAGCTCGAGTGCAGACGGGAGGCCTGGCAGGGGAACGAAATGAGCCATCTTGGAAAAGCGGTCAGCGACCACCCAAATGACCGTACAACCGGCAGAGACGGGGAGATCAGTTATAAAGTCCATTGCTATATGCTGCCAGGGGGCAGCAGGTACTGGGAGCGGAAGGAGGCGACCGGCTGGCAGATGTCTCGGAACCTTGTTGCGGGCGCAGGACACACAGGCAGAAACAAAGTCTATTACGTCCTTGTGCAGGGTAGGCCACCAGTAGTGCCGAGTAATAAGCTGGAGGGTCTTTTTCTGACCGGCGTGGCCAGCTAGTTTAGACGAGTGACCCCAGTGTAGGATCTTCTCCCGATCAGGTACTGATACGAACGTCTTACCGGGAGGGAGACGATTTAGACTCACGGGAGCCACCTGCATTACTCTGGCGGGATCGATGATGTGTTTCGGTTCTTCCTCGAGATCAGACACCAGAAAGGATCGGGACAAGGCGTCCGCCTTGATGTTTTTGTCAGCCGGGCGAAAATGAAGAATAAAATCAAAGCGAGCAAAAAACAAGGACCACCGAGCTTGGCGCGGGTTAAGTCTCTGGGCATGCTGGAGGTAAGCCAAGTTCTTGTGGTCAGTGTAAATTATTACCGGGTGAAGAGCCCCTTCGAGCAGGTAACGCCACTCCTCCAATGCCAGCTTGATGGCCAATAACTCTCGATCTCCTATGGAATAGTTGCGCTCAGAAGAGGAGAAGAGTTTGGAGAAGAAGCCACAAGTTACCATTCTCCCGGAAGATGATTTTTGGGTAAGTACCGCTCCGGCTCCAGAGGAGGAGGCGTCAACCTCCAGGAAGAACTGCTTGTTGCCATTTGGGCGATGCAGCACCGGGGCGGAAGAGAAGGCCTGTTTTAAGGAAAGAAAGGCCTCCTCTGCTTCGGGCGGCCACTCTCTGGGATTAGTGCCCTTACGGGTGAGCGCGGAAATTGGGGCAGTCCGGGAAGAGAAGTGCGGTATGAAGAGGCGGTAGTAGTTGGCGAAGCCCAGGAACCGCTGAATGGCCTTCAACCCCTCCGGTCGGGGCCATTTCTCGATGGCAGACAGTTTCTCTGGATCCATTCGTAGGCCGGTCTGAGAAATAATGTAGCCCAAAAACGGAAGCGAGGTCTGCTCAAAGAGGCACTTCTCATATTTAGCGAAGAGGTGATTCTGCCTGAGCCTGAGCAGGACCTGACGAACGTCTCTCCGGTGAGTCTGGAGATCCGGAGAGAAGACCAAGATGTCGTCCAGGTACACCACTACGCAGGAGTAGAGAAGGTCCCGGAAGATGTCATTGACCAACTCTTGAAAGACGGCAGGAGCGTTACAGAGACCAAAGGGCATTACCAGATATTCATAGTGGCCGTCCCGGGTGTTGAATGCAGTCTTCCATTCATCCCCTTGACGGATACGGACCAGGTTGTACGCCCCATGGAGGTCCAGTTTGGTGAAGATTCTAGCCCCCCTCAGACGATCAAATAATTCTGGAATGAGCGGAAGGGGGTACTTATTCTTCACCGTGATCTGGTTAAGGCCTCTATAGTCTATACAGGGACGGAGAGAGCCGTCCTTCTTTTTTACGAAAAAGAAGCCTGCTCCCGCCGGGGAGGTAGATTTCCGGATGAATCCCCTGGCCAAATTCTCCTCAATATATTCGGACATCGACCGGGTCTCAGCAGCGGACAATGGGTAAATACGCCCACGGGGAGGCGTAGTACCGGGTAACAGGTCGATAGGACAGTCGTATGGTCTATGAGGGGGTAATGTCTCTGCCTCCTTTTTATTAAAGACATCAGCAAATGACCAATAGGGAATCGGAAGTCCAGGTAGATTAGTTGGGGTAGGAGAAGGACGGGCGGGATGAACAGGAACCAAACAAGTCTTATGACAGTCCTGTCCCCAGCGAAGGACTTCTCCGGTCTGCCAGTCAAGCACGGGTGCATGTCTCTGGAGCCAAGGTAGAACTAGTAAGAGGGCGTGAGAGAGTCCAGGCAGAACGTGAAAAGAGATGCTCTCAGAATGCAGCATTCCCACCTGCAGAGTTATGGATTCGGTGATGAGTTGGATGGGACGTGGTAAGAGGCCCCCATCCACAGCAGCGACAGATAATGGTATAGCCAGAGGTTTGGTGGGAATGCGGTATTTTTCTACCAGGGCCTGTGAAATAAGATTCCCGGCCGCTCCAGAGTCAAGTTGGGCTAGTTCGAAATAACGATTCTCCCCGCAGATAATTGAGACTGACAGCAGCAGAGATGGAGAGGATTTATTCTTGTCTAGGTCGACCTCTCTGAGCGAACCTAGACACAGGCGTTTCCCGACCTCTCCGGGCAGGTACGGATCCGGTGCTCCTTACTGCCACAGTAGAAGCAGCTCCCCTCGGCACGGCATAAGTCCTGACGGGTTTTGACCATCTTGGTCTGGTCGACCTGCATAGGCTCAGGAGAGTGTACCTGGGGAGAAACGGAGGGAGTGACGGGTTTCTGAAAAGTAGGAGCTAGACATGGAAACCTCCTCTCACGGGTGACTTCTTTGGCACGCTCCTGGAACCGTAGGTCAATCCGGGTGGCAAGAGTTATTAGGTCATCGAGAGTGGTAGGAATGTCTCGACCGGCGAGTTCATCTTTAATACGGCCGGACAGACCCTCGCAGAAGACAGATACCAGAGCGTCGTTATCCCAGGCCAGCTCCGAGGCAAGGGTACGGAACCGTATGGCATATTGGCCCACGGTGAGACTTCCCTGACGGAGGCGTAGCAGAGATGATGCGGATGAGGTCTTCCGTCCGGGTTCGTCGAAGACTTTCCGGAAAGCCGTGAGAAAGGCAGGCAAGTCGGACACCAGGGGCTCTCCTCTCTCCCATAGAGGATTTAGCCAGGCCAGGGCCTCCCCGGTGAGATGGGACATGATGAAGGCAATTTTGGCCCGGTCGGAGTTAAACTGGTGGGACAGGAGTTCAAAGTGCAGGGTGCACTGATTTATAAAGCCCCGAGCCTGAGCGGAGTCGCCTCCGAAGCGAGGAGGTGCAGAAAGCCGGGGTCCGGGGTAGGATACCATAGTATTGGTGGGCAGCGGAGCTGCCGGATTGCGAGTCATGGCACTGGCGGTGGTTGCTGGTGGAGCAGTCAGAGTGTCCAGGCGAGAATTGACATTCCGCAGGTGACCCAGGATGGACTCCTGTTGGGACCTCTGATGGGACAGTTCATGACACAGGTCCGAGAGTGAGGGAGCTTGGGTGCCACCGGGTTCCATGGTCCGAGCAAACTGTAACGGGTCTGGGAGGCGGAACCTCTGAGCTACTATACAAGGGGGCGGTCCTTGTAAGGGAGCGGGTGGCGACTAGGGAAGACGGGCAGGCAGTCACAGCAGGTGACCGGGACAGTCTCTGGGTGAACGGGCTGGAGGTCACGGCAAGTGACCGGGGTAGTCTCTGGATGAACGGGCAGGAGGTCACGGCAAGTGACTGGGGCAGTCTCTGGATGAACGGGCAGGAGGTCACGGCAAGTGACCGGGGCAGTCTCTGGGTAAAGGGTAGGTACGACCTGTGATGGCTGAGCCTCCTGGTAGGCTAGCAGGCAGATGGTAGATGTGTGCTCCCAGGTGAGCAAGCCAGAGTCTCTGGATAAACGGGTGGTCACAGCATGTGACGGCGGAGCCTCCAGGTAGGCCAACAGACAGGCAGCAGATGAGCGCTCCCAGGTGAGCGGGCAGGAGTCTCTGGAATGGCAGGTGGTCACAGCATGTGACGGCGGAGCCTCCAGGTAGGCCAACAGACAGGCAGCAGATGAGCGCTCCCAGGTGAGCGGGCAGGAGTCTCTGGAATGGCAGGTGGTCACAGCACGTGACGGCGGAGCCTCCAAGTAGGCTAGCAGGCAGGTAGCAGATGTGCGCTCCCAGGTGAGCGGGCAGGAGTCTCTGGAATGGCAGGTGGTCACAGCACGTGACGTCGGAGCCTCCAGGTAGGCTAGCAGGCAGGTAGCAGATGTGCGCTCCCAGGTGAGCGGGCAAGCTGGTCCATAGACAAACTGACAGGAGTAGGAAGGCAGACCGTCGGACCTCAGGCTAGCAAGCAGGTAGGAGGAATGTCAGGCAGGAAACAGACAGCAAACTGGCAGGTTTCTGGCAGGTAACTGGCAGGTAACTGGCAACGGGACCTGAGGGCTGAAGCAGAGTAGTGAACAGTGCAACAAAATTGCTCGGGCACCTCCATTTTGGAGGAGGTGCTTTATATATGGTGAAGTCCTCCGGCCATTGGCCGGGGACTCCTTAGGATGGCGCGTGCGGCCCCTTTAAGAGGGAGGGAGCGCGCGCGCGCACGCCCTAAGCACAGTGGCCGGGAAGGAGCGCGCGCTGCCAGCAGAGCGGGAGGAGGACGCCGGGCTCGGAGCAGAGGGGTGAGGGGAACAGCGTCCCTGCCTAGCAGAGGGCAGGGACGCCGGCGCTACACCGTACATGCAAAGAGATATTGAGAGGTACGTGGCCAGTTAGTGTGGGTGTCTGAAAGATAAACGTCCCAACACATCAACCCGGGTACCTATGAGCAACATCCAAACTACCTACCCGTTTGAGATGGTCTCAATAAACTTTCTACATCTTGAGACATGCAAGGGCGGTTACAAATACATTTTGGTGGTAAGAAATCCAGAATAGTCCATCGGAATTTACTACTACCCAGTGATTATCTCTCACCACAACAAGACTTCCCAAAAGCAGATCGACATCCACTGAGATCGACTAAGGGACTGCCACAGACTGAAGCTCCGGAGGTGGATAGTGACCTTGAGAGTTCACTTGAAAAATAGTACACTGTTGTATTTCTAGGACCGGCAAGGAGAGGGATGTACCATCCTCAGGAGAGTGAACTAAGTCCCGAGGCTCCAATGTTTGTACCAAGGAGTACAGATGAAGTACAATCCAGATCTGACGATTGAATACCAGTCATTGAAGAGATCGATCGACACTTAGGAGTAGCGAAAATACCAGACCGTGCGGAAACGGACGATTCAAGAAAAGTACAGGAGCTTACAGAGGCAGTTCCAAGAGCATCTGAGGAAGGAAGAAAAATGAGTGTGGCGGAAGAAACTCCTGCAACCGAAGAACCTGTGGTATCTGAGGAACAACCTAGCAGGAGGATGTCGACTCGAGAAGTGAGGAGGCCCGTGATGCTGACGTATGAGACACTTGGTGAACCGAGTCAAATACCAAGGACTGTTGACTGGAAACAGTAATCTCTGCCTACAGACCAGATAAACCCACTTGAGTAGTATTCACCACTGAGAGGCAGTATGGAAGATGTTGCCTGGTGGAAAGACTTGTTTTCTTGCTTTGATTTTCCTTAAAAGACCTTGTAGAAACAAAGAACTGTTAAGGCCTAGTGAAAGAGAGAGCTGGTTGAAGATGTATGAAAAGCTCCAGCAGAAGAGATGCTGATTGTTTTAATTGTTTATTGCTTACAGGAGTCCTACAAGCAAAAGATCGTAAGAATAGGTTGCTATTAATGTTTGTAAATGTTATGCCAATTTGTATATAAAGTTACATGACTCTCATCGCTGTCTCACAATTGGTCAGATCGACCTATTAAGGTGAATGTCGAGGACGACATTCAAAAAAGGAGGGAAGAGTGTGACAGGCAGAAGTAGTGCTGTTGCTTCAAAAGCATCCAGCAACTAGAAGAGTTAACACAATAACAGGAGACAGGAAGTGGTTTACTTCAGAAGCATCCAGCAACTAGAGGGGTTAACATAGTCACAGGAGACAGGGAGTGGTTACCAGAGCCCCAGGGGGATTGTGGGGAAGTTGTTTATTGTCTAAGAGCTGCGGAAAATAATTAGTTGTGTGTTATCTGTATGTCACAGAAATCCAGGCAAGTGAACTGTTGTGAACAAGATTCAAGTAGAGGGTGAAGCTGGGCTAAGGATAGAGACCCTGTACCGCTAGTTGATGAATCCTATCATCATACAGGAAGATTATAGCTGGGAGGAATTGTCTCATAGGGATCATCTCCTTCACCAAACCCCCCCCCCATACTCCATCTCATTGCAGGATAAAGAATGCTGTGTACTATTGTGCCTTTGTGAAGGAAAAGCCTGTAATTGATTATGGAAAGCCTGTTACTTTAAAGGACTGATGTTTTGTACTGACCGTGCATCTGCATTAAATACCATTGTTGAATTGTTCCTAAGGCAAGTGTATCTGTGCCAGAGAGTCAAGACATCTTATGATTGAGAAAGCTGCAATCAATGATCACCCTGAGCAACAGTGCCCCCCCGGATTCCAAGAATTCATGAAACTTGTATAGTCCCTATCTAAACGTAGCGGCGTGCATGTAACATGTGTACTCCACTGAACCTTGCTTTGAATTCAGATGACTCGTCATGCAGATAGTGCAACGGCTAAGAACATTTATGCCTCACTACAGGCTCTAATGGCACAATGTGCAAACCACCCGTGTCTTGTCAACACATTGCCTGAAGAAATGCCATGCCAGGGAGCTCCTTTCAGCTGGCTTTGGTGTGCTCAGTTCGTCGGAACGGGGGGCAGTAGCAGCTAACATACTGGCTAGGGGCCGGCCACTGTGCTTTTGCACCCTGCTCCCTCTTGTGCTGTGCAGCTGGGGCATTGTGACTACCACCTCTTCCTTCAAACAGCACACAACACTCAGATGTCCTTCACTCCATGTGACGTCGAGGGCCTCTTCATCCCCCACATCATCTTCCACCCACTCCTTACCTCTGCCCTCCTTGCTGGTCTGCATACTGCAGAAAGCTTCAGCAGTTGTCACCTGTGTTGCGGTGGTCCGTTGACCGTATGCACTAACTCTCCTACGTACTCATCCTCCAACAGAAAAAGTGGTTGGGCATCTGTGCACTCTGTCTCTTCCACTTGTGGGGCAGGGCCAGGTGGATGGCCCACAGAACCACAGCCAGCGGAGTCATCAAAAATCATAAGTGACTGCTGCATGACTTGGGGTTCAGACTGCTTGGCTCATTTGCAAGAGGGTGAGGTGGAAGACCAATGCCCATGGTCTGCAGGTACCAACTCTGTGCTTTCAGCAGGGACTCGGTGGAAGATAATGCGAAGGAACTGGAGGCACTCTCAGCCATCCAATCTAAAACCGGCTCTACATGTTCTAGCCTCATCATTCATCCAGCTGTACTCGGTCCTATGGAATTATGCAGAATGTCCCGTTGCCTGCGTGCACCAGAGGAAGGTGTTTCATTTGGGTGCATAGCAGGCACAGATCGACCACGTACTCTCCACCAGGCTCTATTAGGACACTCTGCACAAGGCTCTGTTAGGGTACTCTGCACCAGTCTCTGTTAGGGGACTCTGTACCAAGCTCTGTTAGGGGACTCTGCATCTGCACCAGGCTCTGTTAGGGTACTCTGCACTAGGCTCTGTTAGGGTACTTTGCACCAGGCTCTATTAGGGGACTCTGCACCAGGCTCTGTTAGGGTACTTTGCACCAGCCTCTGTTAGGATACTCTGCACCAGCCTCTGTTAGAGCACGCTGCACCAGGTTCTGTTAAGGTACTCTGCACCAGGTTCCGTTAGGGTACTCTGCACCAGGTTCTGTTAGGGTACTCTGCACCAGGCTCTGTTAGGGGACTCTGTACCCGGCTCTGTTAGGGTACTCTGCACCAGGCTCTGTTAGGGGACTTTGCACCAGCCTCTGTTAGGATACTCGGCACCAGCCTCTGTTAGAGCACGCTGCACCAGGTTCTGTTAAGGTACTCTGCACCAGGTTCCGTTAGGGTACTCTGCACCAGGTTCTGTTAGGGTACTCTGCACCAGGCTCTGTTAGGGGACTCTGTACCAGGCTCTGTTAGGGGACTCTGCATCAGGCTCTGTTAGGGTACTTTGCAGCAGCCTCTGTTAGGATACTCTGCACCAGCCTCTGTTAGGGCACGTTGCACCAGGTTCTGTTAAGGTACTCTGCACCAGGTTCTGTTAGGGTACTCTGCACCAGGCTATGTTTGGGTACTCTGCACCAGCCTCTGTTAGGGTACTCTGCACCAGCCTCTGTTAGGGCACTCTGCACAAGGTTCTGTTAGAGTATTTTGCACCAGGTTCTGTTAGGGAACTCTGCACCGGGCTCTGTTAGGGTACTCTGTACCAACCTCTGTTAGGGCACTCTGCACCAGGTTCTGTTAGAGAACTCTGCACCAGCCTCTGTTAGGGCACTCTGCACAAGGTTCTGTTAGGGTACTTTGCACCAGGTTCTGTTAGGGTACTCTGCACCAGGCTCTGTTAGGGTACTCTGTACCAACCTCTGTTAGGGCACTCTGCACCAGGTTCTGTTAGAGAACTCTGCACCAGCCTCTGTTAGGGTATTGTGCACCAGGTTCTGTTAGGGTACTCTGCACCAGCCTCTGTTAGGGTATTGTGTACCAGGTTCTGTAAGGGTACTCTGCACCGGCCTCTGTTAGGGTATTGTGCACCAGGTTCTGTTAGGGTACTCTGCACCAGCCTCTGTTAGGGTATTGTGTACCAGGTTCTGTTAGGGTACTCTGCACCAGGCTCTGTTAGGGTACTCTGCACCAGCCTCTGTTAGGTCACTCTGCACCAGCCTCTGTTAGGGTAAAGGATCAATATTAACCTGTAGGATTGTTACTTCCAATAGAATTCAAGTCATCTTCCCCTCTGAAGAGACAATTTGCATATTTAATTTCCCAGAGGAGCATGCATGGCGTTTAAGTCTCCTCATACTGGCATGCCAGACCTGACATGTCACTCTCCACATGGAGAAACCTTATTCCTTAGATTCCAATCTTAGCCTCTCATCTAGCCAAATCAAATCTCTTGCTTTGCACTGACGAGGGGCAATACCCCCAAACACTGTGTCTGCAAATTGAGATACTGGTTTGGCTTTTATCCTAAGTCATATTTCAAGCTTTGTTAAAGGGTCAATATTGACTTTTAGGATTACTATTTCCAATAGGTGGCCTAAAATTCAAGTCCTCTTCCTCTCTGAAGAGACAATTTGCATACTATCTATGTACATATTTGTGGTGTGAATGTACTTATGTCCATGTGTAAAATATTTGTTCTGGATGTTAATCCAGTCAATCAACCTGCTCTTTACTTAGGACAGACTAGATCATGCATTATTGATGTGCTTATACCCTTCTCTCTATCTTTTCCAATCCCTAGGTTGAACTTGTTGGACATGTGTCTTTTTTCAACCTTACTATCTACCTACTTATCTTTAGATGGCGGCCCATCAAAGCTCTGCCCCTCTAGCCAAAGGTCCTACTCTAGAAATCCAGATGGGGAGGCTCCTGCTGCAGCCAGTTGACTTACAGCCACACACAGGACAGAGAGGATGAGGAGGAGGATACAGCTGAACTCCTGACATGCAGATTTCTTTAGACATTTCTCAGTTTTTGTAATTTGAGATAAAATTGTATCAAAGAAAAGGAAAAGAATAAGTGAGGAATTGCTGCAATATTTTAATTTGTTTTGGTCAATCTTCCCTGTTTAGTGTTCTTTTCTATGGATGACCAGATATTCAAATAGATTATCATTATTTATTATTATAGCGCCATTTATTCCATGGCGCTTTACATGTGAAAAAGGGGGTAAACATAGCAAATACACTTACAATAATCTTGAACAAAACGTGACACTGACAGCGACTGGTACAGGAGGAGCGAGGACCCTGCCCGCGAGGGCTCACAGTCTACGAGGAATGGGTGAGGATACTGTAGGTGAGGTTAGAGCTGGTCGTGGAGCGGTATGATGGAGCGGTGGTTACTGCAGGTTGTACGCTTGCCGGAAGAGGTGGGTCTTCAGGTTCCTTTTCAAAGTTTCCACGGTGGGCGAGAGTCTGATATGTTGGGGTAGAGAGTTCCAGAGTAGCTGGGATGCACGGGAGAAATCTTGTATGTGATTGTGGGAAGAGGAGATAAGAGGGGAGTAGAGAAGGAGATCTTGTGAGGATTGGAGGTTGCGTGCAGGTATGTACCGGGAGACTAGGTCACAGATGTATGGGGGAGACAGGTTGTGGATGGCGTTGTATGCCAAGGTTAGGGTCTTTAACTTGAGTCTCTGGGTAATGGGGAGTCAGTGAAGGGATTGACGGAGGGGGAGGCCGGGGAGTAGTGGGGGTTAGTAACCAGGCTCTGTTAGGGTACTCTGCACGAGCCTCTGTTAGGGCACGCTGCACCAGCCTCTGTTAGGGTAAAGGATCAATATTAACCTGTAGGAATGTAACTTCCAATAGAATTCAAGTCATCTTCCCCTCTGAAGAGACAATTTGCATACACTTACAATAATCTTGAACAAAACGTGACACTGACAGCGACTGGTACAGGAGGAGCGAGGACCCGGCCCGCGAGGGCTCACAATCTACGAGGAATGGGTGAGGATACTGTAGGTGAGGGTAGAGCTGATCATGCAGCGGTATGATGGAGCGGTGGTTACTGCAGGTTGTACGCTTGCCGGAAGAGGTGGGTCTTCAGGTTCCTTTTGAAAGTTTCCACGGTGGGCGAGAGTCTGATATGTTGGGGTAGAGAGTTCCATAGTAGCTGGGATGCACGGGAGAAATCTTGAATGTGATTGTGGGAAGAGGAGATAAGAGGTGAGTAGAGAAGGAGATCTTGTGAGGATCGGAGGTTGCGTGCAGGTATGTACCGGGAGACTAGGTCACAGATGTATGGGGGAAACAGGTTGTGGATGGCTTTGTATGCCAAGGTTAGGGTCTTTAACTTGAGTCTCTGGGTAATGGGGAGTCAGTGAAGGGATTGACGGAGGGGGGAGGCCGGGGAGTAGCGGGGGTTAGTAACCAGGCTCTGTTAGGGTACTCTGCACCAGCCTCTGTTAGGGCACTCTGCACCAGCCTCTGTTAGGGTAAAGGATCAATATTAACCTGTAGGAATGTTACTTCCAATAGAATTCAAGTCCTCTTCCCCTCTGAAGAGACAATTTGCATACACTTACAATAATCTTGAACAAAACGTGACACTGACAGTGACTGGTACAGGAGGAGCGAGGACCCGGCCCGCGAGGGCTCACAGTCTACGAGGAATGGGTGAGGATACTGTAGGTGAGGGTAGAGCTGATCATACAGCGGTATGATGGAGCGGTGGTTACTGCAGGTTGTACGCTTGCCGGAAGAGGTGGGTCTTCAGGTTCCTTTTGAAAGTTTCCACGGTGGGCGAGAATCTGATATGTTGGGGTAGAGAGTTCCAGAGTAGCTGGGATGCATGGGAGAAATCTTGTATGCGATTGTGGGAAGAGGAGATAAGAGGTGAGTAGAGAAGGAGATCTTGTGAGGATCGGAGGTTGCGTGCAGGTATGTACTGGGAGACTAGGTCACAGATGTATGGGGGAGACAGGTTGTGGATGGCTTTGTATGCCAAGGTTAGGGTCTTTAACTTGAGTCTCTGGGTAATGGGGAGTCAGTGAAGGGATTGACGGAGGGGGGAGACCGGGGAGTAGCGGGGGGACAGGTGGATTAGTCGAACAGCAGAGTTTAGGATAGATTGGAGGTGTTATGTTCTGCTACAAGAGCTAAGGAAAGAGAGGAGATCTGTCCCTACGATAGAACTCAGCTTAATCCCTACGATGTAACAGGGGACCTGATCCTGCGATCAGACCTGCTAAAGTCCTAAGCTAGTCTGTACGGAGAACTATAGATGTGGGGAAGGAATCCTTACAAGTACTAAGGACTGGGAGGAAAATGGGACACCTCCTAACAGAAATAGTAGCAGACAGACGAACAAACAAAATATATAGAACATAGAGGTCCGTAGACCAAGCAAACTAACAGAGTTAGATACAGAGCACAGGCTAGCTAGAAAGTAGTTAAACAATGAAGTCCAGCAAAGCCAGAAGGGCGGAGCAGGATTAAATAGGCCAACAAGGTCATGTGACCAGCAAAGGAAAAAAACTAAGAACAAGGTTCTAACAGTATCCCCCCTTCTAAGAGGATCCTCCGGATCCCCTAGGACCAGGCTTATCAGGAAATCTCCTGTGAAATGCTCTGATAAGTCTGGACGCGGAAACATCATCCGACCTCACCCAAGAGTTATCCTCGGGTCCGAAACCTTTCCAGGCCACAAGATACTGCAAACTACCTCTATACTGTCTAGAGTTAAGGATGCGAAGAATTTCATATTCCCCGTCCTCCACCACCGGAGGAACAGAGGCAGAGGCGTCACAATCCGATACAACAGCTTTTTTCAACAGAGAGACATGAAATACCAGATTAATTCTCCAGGAGGTAGGAACCTCCAACCTAACAGCAGATTGGTTGACAACCTGAAGCACCTTAAAGGGCCCTACAAACTTGGGACCCAATTTCTTAGAAGGAATCCTCAACCGCAGATTCCTAGAGGACAACCAAACCATGTCACCAACAGCGAACAAAACCTCCTGTCGTTTCCTATCAAAGTAGTCTTTAGATTTTCTGTTGGCCTCCTGAAGATTACCACGCACATCCGTCCAAACTCTCTCCAAATCACCGGAAAAATTCTCCTCCTCAGGCACGGCAGATCCCAACTTGGAGAACGACCCAAACGACGGATGTCTCCCAGAACAACAAAAAAAAGGCGAACAACCAGCAGAAGAAGATGTATGATTGTTCAGAGCAAATTCAGCAAGTGGCAGAAACTCAGACCACCCCTCTTGATTGTCTGCCACAAAACAACGCAAGAACTGCTCAACATCCTGGTTTTTCCTTTCTGTCTGGCCATTAGATTCAGGATGATATCCGGACGAGAACGACAAATGAACTCCCAACCTGTCACAAAAGGCACGCCAAAAACGAGCCACGAACTGAGGACCTCTATCAGAAACAATGTCAGTAGGAACGCCATGAAGTCTGACAATTTCCTTGACAAAGGCCTTAGCGAGAGTTTTAGCGCAGGGCAGTTTGACGAAGGGAACCAAGTGACACATCTTGCTAAAACGGTCCACGACCACCCAGATGACAGTAAAACCCTCAGAGGGGGGAAGGTCAATTATAAAGTCCATAGCCAAATGTGTCCAAGGAGCACTGGGAACCTCCAAAGGACAAAGCAACCCCGCAGCAGGAGTATGTGAGGACTTAGATCTAGCACAAATAGTACATTGGCGCACCCACTTAATGACTTCCTTCTGCCATCCAGGCCACCAAAAACTGCGACCCACCAGTCTCTTGGTCTCAGAGATTCCGGGATGACCTGCCAACCGAGATTCGTGACACTCAACAAACAAATCTCTCCTAAAGGTCCCAGGCACAAACAACCTCCCATGAGGAGTGTTAGATGGGGCATTCTCCTGTGCTTTAAGAATCTCATCTTCCAAAACGGAGTCCAAAGCAGCTATCACAACACCTTCTTGTAAAATGTTCTCCTCTTTCTCAGCACCGACTATGGGAGAAAAACTGCGAGACAAGGCATCCGCCTTAACATTCTTAGTACCAGGGATGTAAGTAACGGAGAAATTAAACCGCGAGAAAAACAGTGCCCACCTAGCCTGACGGGCATTCAGGCACTTGGCAGCATCAAGATATATCAGATTTTTATGATCCGTAAGAACCTGAACGGGAAATTCCGCACCTTCCAAGAAGTGGCGCCAGTGTTCAAATGCGAGTTTAATAGCCAATAATTCCCGATTACCAATATCGTAATTCAGTTCAGTCTCCGAAAAATTTTTTGAAAAAAAGGCACAGGGATGTAATCCATCCCCGTTATCCTGAGACAATACTGCGCCAACCCCCACAGAGGAAGCATCAACCTCAACCAAAAACGGCTTAGTCACATCAGGCTGCATAAGGATGGGAGCAGAGGTGAACCTCTCCTTGAGATACACAAAAGCTTCAATGGCCTCAGAAGACCACTGAACCGCATCAGCACCTTTCCTGGTGAGATCGGTCAGAGGTTTGACAATACTAGAAAATTTTTTTATGAATTTTCTGTAATAATTGGCGAAACCCAAAAACCTCTGTATCGATTTCAAACCAATAGGCCTAGGCCATTCCTGCACAGCTTGAACTTTAACCGGGTCCATCTCAAAACCTTCGCTGGAGATAATGTAGCCCAAAAAACTAATTCTCTGTACAGCGAACTCACATTTCTCCAGCTTAGCAAAAAGCGAATTGTCCATTAACAACTGTAATACCTCACGTACGCTCCGCCAATGAGACTCCAGATCCGGCGAATAAATCAAAATGTCATCCAAATACACAACCACATTTTTGCCGATCAAAGGTCTAAGGATGTCATTAATAAGATTCTGAAAAAATGCAGGAGCATTAGTAAGACCAAAAGGCATAACCAGATTCTCAAAATGACCCACAGGAGTGTTAAAAGCAGTCTTCCATTCGTCACCCTCCTTCATGCGCAACAGATTGTATGCCCCCTTAAGGTCAATTTTAGAGAACCACTTGGCCCCCATTAACTGGTTAAACAGATCAGGAATCAATGGCAGTGGGTAAGGATTGCGTACAGTAATTTTGTTAATCTCACGAAAATCCAGACAAGGACGTAAACCGCCGTCCTTTTTTTTTACAAAAAAACTCCAACCGCCACAGGAGACTTAGAAGGCCTAATGTGACCGGCGGCCAAACTTGTCTGTATGTATTCCTCCAAAGCCTTCCTCTCAGGAATAGTAAGGTTAAATAAACGACTTTTAGGAAGAGTCGCTCCAGGGACAAATTCAATAGAACAATCATAGTCTCTATGGGGAGGCAAAACCTGCGATTCCTTCTCAGAAAAAACTCTCCAAAAATCCTGAATAGGAACAGGCAATTCTCCCCTATCTAAAGCTGCAATACGCCCGTTACAACACTTGTCATAACATTTATGGCTCCAGGATTTAATTTCACTGGTAGACCAATCCAGTACAGGATTGTGAAATTTTAACCAGGGCAATCCCAATATTACTGGAGAAGGCAAGTTATTCAACACTACCAAATCCAATTTCTCATGGTGAACACCATTAATAGTGAGAGGAAATTCACAGACCTTGAGAGTAATATTCTTCAAAGGGGAACCATCCACAGAAACCACAGCAATGGGGGATGATAAAGGTTCGGGTTTTAAATTGAGTCTTTCCAAGAATCCCCCATCAATTACATTCAGAGTAGACCCACAATCAACAAACACCCGAAATTCCATTAATTTTTCCTGAGCAATCGTGGAAGCAGCTAAAAATACACCCTTGGAATTTAAACAGGCAATACGGGCATGACTGACCATTTTTTTTTTCTTTCTTGATACGAAGCTCACAGTCTTTAATCAAATGACCAGATTTTCCGCAATAGAAACACAAGCCTTCAGAAAATCTGCGATCTTTTTCTTGAGAGCGAGGTGCCATCGCTCCAATCTCCATCGATTCACCACTGTTAGTACACACATTCTCATAACCAGAAACTGACATAGCAGAGGATTTGCTCTCATTAACCCTTGCACGCAGTCTCCTATCCACCCGTATAGCTAATTGCATAGCCTGTTGCAAATCTTCAGGTGTAGGATAAGCAATTAGCAGGTCTTTAACCCTTTCACTGAGCCCAGCAAGAAATAAACTTTTCAGAGCAGAATCGTTCCACCCTGTTTGAGTAGACCATCGACGGAAATGAGTACAATATTTTTCCACATTACCTGATCCCTGTCTCAAACGTCTTAACTCAGTCTCAGCTGATGCGACACGGTCAGGATCATCATATAATAGTACCAAAGCAGAAAAAAAACTATCCACTGAACTGAAGCATGTATCACTAGGTTGCAAAGAAAAGGCCCACTCCTGAGGCTCTTTGCGCAAAAGTGACATTATAAACCCTATGCGCTGGGAATCATCCCCAGAGGACTTGGGTCTCAAACGAAAATACAATAAGCAAGCATTTTTAAATGAAAAAAATTCTCGGTGTTCACCAAAAAATAAATCCGGCAAACGTACCTTAGGCTCCAAGAAATGTGCTCCAGGACAGTTACTCACGTGCTGACGGAGCTCAGTCACCTCCAAAGAGAGTCCCTGCAGGTGTTTAGCCA
Source organism: Phyllobates terribilis (assembly GCF_046119375.1). Classification (NCBI taxonomy): domain Eukaryota; kingdom Metazoa; phylum Chordata; class Amphibia; order Anura; family Dendrobatidae; genus Phyllobates; species Phyllobates terribilis. Next base: position 234,976,312 of record NW_027362767.1, on the reverse strand, counting down.
AATCCAGAACCGACACCATGATGGAACAGAAAAAAAAATCTTTCCTTAGAGCATTTGCTGGGCTGGACTTACTGTTATGTTCTGCTACCAGAGCTAAGGAAAGAGAGGAGATCTGTCCCTATGATAGAACTCAGCTTAATCCCTACGATGTAACAGGGGACCTGATCCTGCGATCAGACCTGCTAAAGTCCTAAGCTAGTCTGTACGGAGACCTATAGATGTGGGGAAGGAATCCCTACAAGTACTAAGGACTGGGAGGAAAATGGGACACCTCTTAACAGAAATAGTAGCAGACAGACGAACAAACAAAATATATAGAACATAGAGGTCCGTAGACCAAGCAAACTAACAGAGTTAGATACAGAGCACAGGCTAGCTAGAAAGTAGTTAAACAATGAAGTCCAGCAAAGCCAGAAGGGCGGAGCAGGATTAAATAGGCCAACAAGGTCATGTGACCAGCAAAGGAAAAAAACTAAGAACAAGGTTCTAACAGGAGGGGTGCGAGAGTGTTAGAAGGGAGGCCACAGAGCAGGAGGTTACAGTAGTCAAGGCAGGAGATGATGAGGGCATGCACAAGAGTCTTCACTGAGGAATATATGAATCCAGGAGATACTTTTGAGTGGAATGGGCTTGGATATGAGGCTTGAAGGAGAGATCAAAGTCAAGGGTTACACCGAGGCAGCGAGCTTGTGTTACTGGGGAGAGTGGGCACTCATTAACTTTAATGGATAGATCAGATGGGGGGGTTGAGTGAGGTGGGGGAAAGATGATGTATTCAGTTTTATCCATGTTAAGTTTTAGAAATCTAACAGAGAAGAAGGATGAGATAGCGGACAGACATTGTAGGATTCTGGTTAGTAGGAAGTTGATGTCGGGTCCAGAGAGGTAGATCTGTGTGTCATCAGCATAGAGGTGATACTGAAAGCCGTGAGACTCTATGAGCTGTCCCAGGCCAAAGGTGTAGATGGAGAAGAGCAGGGGCCCTAGAACTGAACTTGGGGGACACCGACAGATGAAGGGTGAGATGAGGAGGTGGTGTGTGAGTGGGAGACACTGAATATCCGGTCTGTTAGGTATGAAGAGATCCAAGATAGGGCCAAGTCTGTGATGCCAAGAGAAGAGAGCATCTGTAATAAGAGTTAATGGTCCACTGTGTCGAAGGCAGATGACAGGTCTAGGAGGAGGAGGACAGAGTAGTGTTGCTTGGATTTGGCGGTTAGTAGGTCATTGGTGACTTTAGTCAGGGCAGTTTTAGTCGAAGAGGGAGCAGAAGGAGAGGTGGGAGGACAGTTCAAGGTGGACGTGTTGTTCCAGTAGTTTTGAGGCATAGGGGAGAAGTGATATGGGGCGATAGCTAGACAGAGAGGATGGATCAAGGGAGGGTTTTTTTGAAGATGGGTGTGACTGAGGCGTGTTTGAAGCATGAGGGGAAGACGCCAGTTGTTAGTGACAGGTTGAAGAGGTGGGTTAGGGCTGGGATGAAGACTTTGGTAAGGTTAGGGATGAGGTGGGACGGGTTTTGGGTCGAGTTCATAGGTGGTCAGGTGTGATTTGGACGTAAAGAGGAGACTTGATCTTCTGTAATGGTGGAGAAGTTGGTTTTGGAGGAGGAAGGTTGGGTAGATAGGAGGAGGGGCTGTGGGGACTTTAGGCAAAAGCTTTGTCTGATGTTGTCAATCTTCTGCTTGAAGAATGAGGCAAAGTCTTCGGCTGAAATGAGAGGAGAAGGAGGAGGCGCTGGGGGATGGAGGAGAGAATTGAAAGTGTTGAATAGCTGTTTAGGGTTGTGAGACAGGAAGGATATGAGAAATGAGAAGTATGTTTGTTTTGCTGCAGTGAGTGTGGACTTGAAATGGTGAGGGATTGTTTGAATGAGATGAAGTGCTCGTTGGAGTGGGACCTTTTCCATCTGCGCTCAGCAACCCTGGAGGCCCATCACAGTTCTTTTGTCAGGCTGGTGTGCCAGGGTTGCCTGTTGATTGTGCGAGCTTGGTATGTGTGAGGGGGGCGACTGAGTTGAGAGCTGCAGCTGTTGTGGTGCTATATAAAGTGGCAGCAGCGTCTGCATCGTGTTAGGATCTTATGTCTGTAAGAGGGAGGAGGGGTTCAGAGAGTGAGTGTAGGTCAAGCTGTTTAAGATTTCTGCAAGGGTGTGCAAGTTTGTGTAGTGGGGATTGTGGACCTGGAGAGGAGAGGGCAGAGAATGTAAGTAGGTTGTGATCAGAAAGTGAGAGAGGTGAGTTAGAGAGGTTAGATAGGGGACAGAGGCAGGTGAAGATGAGGTCCAGTGTGTGGCCATCTTTGTGAGTGCCTATGGAAGACCACTGAGCAAGGCCGAAGGAGGAAGCGAGGGATAGAAGCTTACAGACAGCCCAGAGGGAAGTGTCAATGGGGATGTTGAAGTCGCCCATGATGATAGTGGGGATGTCAGTAGAAAGGAAGTGAAGCATCCAAGTGGTGAAGTGGTCGAAGAGAGTGGTGGCTGGCTCTGGGGGGCGGTAACTGACAAGCAGTTGGAAGTTGAAGGGGGAGTAGATGTGCACAGAATGCACTTCAAAATAGGGGAGAGTAATGAAGGGTGGCAGTGGAATTTGGGTGAAGGCACAGGTGTCTTACAGGAGAAAACCTACTCCTCCACCACGTTTGGTGCTGGGGCGGGGGGTATGGGAAAGGTGGAGTCTGCCGTACGAAAGTGCAGCTGGAGAAGCTGTGTCAGAGCGGGTGAGCCATGTTTTCGTGATGGCAAGGAAGGAAAGTTTGTTAGTAATGAAAAAATCATGAGTATAGGAAAGTTTGTTGCAGACAGAGCGAGTATTCCCTAGAGCTCCTGTTAGTGCGACTGGGGAAGTGGGGCCTGGGTGAATGGGTATGAGGTTAGAAAGTTTGCAAGAGTTTGTGGTAGATCATGGATAGGAGGTGGAAGTGACTGTGGAGATATGGTGAGGAGGACCAGGATTCGGAGAGATGTCACCGGCAGTGAGGAGGAGCAGAAAAAGTGTTAGCAGGTGGGAACAGGAGATAGCGTGAGGTGGCTGTCTGTGTTTCGAGACACAGGAATGAGTGTTGAGGAATAGTTCTGAGGAGGAGGTGAGATGAATGGGGAGGATGGAGGGAGAGATGAAGAGTTCATTACTGGGCGTGGGGATTAAGAGGGCTAGTAGAAAGTGGATGTCTATAGGGGAAAGAGTGGAAACTAACAGAAACATAGTTAAAAGAGAGTAAGCAGTTGAAGTTTGGTTTATCTGACTTCTGCCCTAACTAACTGCCTCTGAAATAACTGCCCACACTTGGCGCCGAAGACACTTAGCGCAAGAAGACGAGTGCGACTACCCGGCACGCATGCACCCCTTAAGGAGCTGCTAAATATATAGGGCACACTAAACCATCAGGTAAAGGGCATTGTGGGAGCTGCTTGTGGATAAATTAGCAGCTGATCAAAGTGGCTGGCTGATCAAAGACAGAGCAAAGGCTATATAGGCTGTGCAGTTAGCACCTCTAAACATGAGATAAAGTCTACAGTGGGGAAAGGACAGACATATGTGAGTATTGAATGGAATGTGACAGATAACAAAGCAGAAATATCAAGCAGAGAATTGTACCATTAAAGTTGTTTCAGAGGAATAGGGCAGTGGATGACACATACAGCAAGCAGAGGTATTGTGCAGCAAGCAGAGAATTGTACCATTAAAGTTGTTTCAGAGGAATAGATGGCATGTAACGCAAGATTCTCACATTTCACCTACTGCAGGGGAACCTCATGACCCGCAGTTGCTGGAAAGTGATCAGTTTATCATTAGGAGATGTATTATATGAAAAGGGGTTGTCTCGAAAACTTTTCTTTGAAGCCTTGACATGTTTATTACCCCATCACAAACTAAAACTAGTGAAGGCTTCAAGCAGTGACTCACCTTGGTGACACGCAATATTAGAGGGGGTGTTCAAAATGGGCTACACCTTTAAGAGAATGCTAAAATTAGAAAGTAAGTTACACACTCTCTACATGATCACTCCTCATCATTGTGCTAATCTTATTTCTTGCGATGTTTACTGCTTGTGCAACTTTAGCTTATTTACAACCTGGAGCCTCGGGCGGCACCATATTATCTAACACGATTCATCTCCACACATTGACAGCATGCAGATCCTGATTTAGCATTAGTTAGAAGGAACAAGCTAATATTAGCAGCGCCTTTAAATACCTGGCAAACTGGCCAGCCCATTACTGGATGTAAATAACACTTCTGAGTCAGTCATTCCCTTTGTAACTAGTGAACTGGGGATTTTTTATCTACAGATCTGGACCATGTGCTGGATCATAGCTGGTATTTAAGCCAAGTGAGTGAGAGCATAGATTATGGGGCAATGGTCTCCAACCAATGGCTCTACAGATGGTGCAAATCTGCAGTGTAACTTCTCAACACCTGGAAGGTCACTAGTTGTAGACCACTGCCAGGATTACTTAGGCCTGCCAGAAGAGGTGGGACAATGTTAAGGGCTCCCCAGCTGAGCTGGAATCTCTAAGCAAGAGGTCTACCACTGATAGCGGCAGACCATACAGCCGTTATGCCCCCCGTGAATTGGCCAGCACCTCTTCCTCCAAATGCCTCAGTTTCATACAGTTGAATTCAATGGTGGACCAAGGAGCCATTACTCATTGTTCGACCATTCAAGTCTTTACATATGAGTCTCAGCACAGCAGGTGCAATGACATCACTTGTTCCTGCTGTTCAGAGTCTTAGGCCACGGCCCCACTATCAGTATTTGGTCAGTATTCGGTCAGTATTTTTTCTCAGGAGTGGGAGACAAAACCAGATGAGGAACAATCAGAGAAAAGGTATAATAGAAACAAGTCACCAATTCTGCATTTATCACCCACTCCTAGTTTTGGCTCCTACTCTTAAGAAAAATTACTGACCGAATACTGACCAAATACTGATAGTGGGGCCGTGGCCTTAGTTCACATGCAGCACAGACTGGAGGAGCACATCGAGGGAACAAAGCTAGGAGAGTAGTTGTTATCTTTTTATTGTGTCAGTCAGTACTTGTAGGGGTGAAAGTGGCATCTTACTGTGTGTGGAGGACTATGAAGACCATCGTACAGAGTGGAGGGGGCTGTGGGGGCATCATACTGTGTGATGGGGACCATGGAGGTGGATCATACTGTGGCGCCCCTGAGGGTTCGACCGCCACAGGGATGCTGCACCTCTTTAATGGGGTGTAGTGTTCCTCCTTTGAGGTAAGAACAGTGCGATGGTCAGGACCCTACCTCCACATCCAACACCACACTTCTCCCACCAGACGGGGCTAGAAGGCACTAGGTGCTGCCCCTACTGGAAGTTGGGAGACTGGGGAACCAAGAGATAGGGGAACCAATTAGTGGGTGAGGGTGGAGGATTCACATTTTAGTGACACTTTAAATTTCATATTTAATACACAGCCATCTTGGTTCTGGGTTCTTTGATCGTGACCTCCCTCCCTGAGAGTGGATCCTGTGTGGACCTGCAGAGGATGGAGGCACGGCCCTCGTACCCTGGCCTTGGGTCGAGGGGCAGGCTGCAGACAATGTATGTCTCATCCCGGTCAAGGACCATGACCAAGAAGGCCCGGAGCTCAGGAGTGTAGCTCCACCGCAAATGGATCCCGGGGGGATGCTGACGGAACGGTATACGCCACCTGTCCTCGCCTACCTGATCTATTCAGAGGGATTCCGGCTGCAAGAGGGGTACCGGCCCCCGATACCTGACCTTGCTACTCTATGTCCTGGTCAGGGAAGCCTGGTAGGCCCTGAGGATCCCACCGGGTAACGGAAGGAGCGGAGCTGCCACCCGTACCCTTTTTCTGAGTGAAGTTCAGAGGGAGACCCGGCCTATCTACACACACACAGACAGAAAAGGGACTCGGTCTGAAGTCTAGGAACACTCTGGTGCGGGGTCCTGATTGAACACTGGACTTACTCGGAGGTTGTCGGACCCCCCCGTCTCTGGTAACCGCAGAACTCCGCGAGGAGCAAGGAGAAGCCTTTCAACTGCAATCTCCACCGTGAGTAAAAACCCTGGAAGTTAACCCCTATGGCCTCCGGACTCTTTATTCTGCATTACACCGCACTACGCAGCACCAGACATCCTATACTACAACCCCCTCCATCCTGTCTCTCTGCCCTGAGGCCCTGCTCCGCCTGTGGGGAGTAGTACCAACCATAACATCCTGCCTTAGCGGACTGCAGCAGCGCTTGTGGCCTTCACCAGGTGCCACAGGTGGCGTAGTCGAGATCAGCCACTCAACCCGGATAAGCCCGTACCATCCTTTTTAATGTGATGGCCCTGGGCACGGAGCGGGTCTGGGCCACGGCTGCACCCCATCGACAACATAGGACCCGGCTCCGAATCCCCCATCTCCCAGGGTAGGGCTTTCCAGCGTCACACAAGCTGGCGTCACAATACTCTGTGAGTGGCCATCATAAAGTGTGGGTACCATGAGGGGGCTATTTTACTGTTTTGGGATGGTTGTGGCAGCATCTTTCTGGGGGGGCATCATGTTGTGTGGAGGGCTGTGAGGCCATCATACTGTAAGTTGTGACTGGGGGCATCATACTTTGGGGCAGGTCATTGTGGGGGGCATCATACTGTGTTAGAAGTGACTGTGGGGGCCTCATAATTTGTGTGAGGAAACCAATGGGCAAAATACTGTGGGAGGCCACTTTGCGGGCCTCATAATGTGTGTGGGGGTAATGTTGGGACATCATACTGTATGGGAAGCTCTCTAGGGGTGTCATATTTGTGTTGGGGGTACTGTAAGTATATCATACTGTTTTGGGTGCAATGTGATAGCATCATACTGTGTTGGGTCATTGAGAGAATGTAAGGTGCCCCAGCGAGGTAGTCGTGGGCGAGCTGTAGTCCCCACTTGCTATGGCACCCTACAGACAATACGTGTCCTCCCTCTGAAGTGTGGCTGTGTATGTGGTGCTCTTCACTTACTTCAAGCCATCTGATCGTGGCTGTCTCCAGGCATTTCTCTTCTGGGACCAGGGCAGCAATAAATTCAGAGGACACGAGGTTCTTAACCAGAACTTGAACTTTACTTGGGGAAGAGGAATATTTACAGTATTTACAGGCAGATATAATGGATAAGGCCCGACAGGCTATCATCTCTCTCACAGGCACTGGCAACATCTTCAGCCCTGGTTCCCTCTTTAAGTGAAGCATCTCTGTGACTCTATCTCTAGTCCACGAGACTCTTCTGTAACATTAACAGTGACCTGGATCAAATATCTCCCCCACGTCCTAGCCTGGAGTCCTATTTATCTTCTTCTGCTTCCTGCAGACTAGAAGTGCCTCGGGTCCTCACTACCTCTGATGAGTTTCTCCAGCCAGCTAACAGGACTCTTGCTCTTGCGTGAGGAGACTTGCACAGTAGTGATCCCACTGTCTGAGGGTGTAGAGCTCCCGCCTACCCTAGCAGCCACTATGGTCAGGCTGCCCGCACGATTCCCCGTACTGTCTCTTAATGGCCTCTGGACACTAAAAGAGGCTTTTTGCCAATGTGCCCACCCTCTGTGAGCTGTCATCACACAGCATTAACTCATCACTGCCTGTAACCCTGCTAGCAGACTCAACCTGACATCTGCACCCAGGACAGTGGCATCTTGTGGCTGTTTACAGGTACTGCAGCCCACAATGAATTATGCCAGGAACAAGCTCTATATCACTCAAGGCTTGATCCGGGCACTAAGTTCCCCCTCTACTCTACTGACTGGACCACTAAAGCTAACCTTTTAGCTTGGTCTACCAACAGTTCAGAGAGGTCTGACTTTAGGAACACTTCCTTTAACTATCTCAGTACCAAGGGAAGGCTACGCCCTTCCCCACTATTACAAGAGCATCATACTTTGCAAAGGGCACTGTGGGGACATCATACTGTGCATGTGGGGGTAGGGGAGGCAGACCAATAGAAAATAAATTGAGAGCCAATCGAACTCATGCATTGTCGCATAATTCTAATGGGAATAAAAATCCTCTTTCAGCTAATCGGAGGGGGTCCCACCAGTCGGACCCCCACAATCTATAAGTTACCTCATATCCTGTGGATAGCATATTTTCATAGGTCAACGCCTTTAAGTGTAAGTGGTCAGTAGATCTGGCAGATTATGCTAATGACACTCAGATCAAACTCTGTCAGAGTTTGATCGAAGTGTCATCTGAGTGTGCTCCGATTCTCTCCGCGTGAGGTGCAGAGAAGATGGAGAACATAATTTCTCCATCTACTCTGTGCGAGTATATCTGACAGCATTCGGATGACATCAGAGTGCAGTCCGATTTTTCACTCACACGCATAGACTTTAATGGGTGAGTGTGATCCGATTATCGGATGCACTCCCAGCATGCTGTGATTGTTTTCTCATGCTGAATCGGCTGAGAAAATAATTGGAGCTGCTTTCTAGAATAACACTGGTCCGAGTGCTATGCGATAAAACATTGGATAGCACTTGGCCGTGTTATACGGCAGCGCGAGCGAGCCCTAAAGCTGTACCGACAGTAACCGCCAAGCGTATTGTATCAGAGATATTGCGTGCAACCATCAAGTTCATTGTGCTTCCAGCTGTGGGCTTAGATCTATTAACTCTCTTGTAGCTTTTATCACTAATGCCTTTCCATCCCACTCTCAACCAGTTCTACCGGTTATTTCTCCTTCCACCTAATATTCTTTCCTAATTCATCAATGAAACCACTCGGCAATAAAATCCTGTTCTAAACTCCATGTTTCGTTGCACAACTGAATTAATGATGGCTTTTACCAAATGATTGAGCGCGTTGGTACTTTTTATGCAATCCCTTGCTGCAGAGTGAAGCTACTCGAAGAGTGTTTCTGCAGTCGTATCTCGGTGATCTGTATCTCAGAAGAATTTATAGCTTAGTTGGCTTATCAGGGAAATGGGCATAACTCAGCAGTAGGCATGTGCTGTTCAATTTATTTTCACAGACACAGATACGTATCAGCAGCACGCATTGAGTTGGGTGGGCAAATGATAGTGAGTAAAGTTCTGTCAGCAGCTTCTAAGGGTACAACAGAAAGCAAGTTAATGAGTGGGAATATCTGGAAGGCAAAAAGTAATATATTCTCTTCTAGTAATAGTACATAATGACAAGTTCTCTATGAGTAACCGTTATGAGATTAGGAAAATTGACAATTCCCATAGATGGGGTCTGTCACGGTCTCATCATTGACTGTAGACGAGGGACGATGTGAGTGACAGATCAGCGGCCTATGGGATCTAGACTGTGCTGGACTGTGAGTTTTGTGAGTGACAATCCATTCATCCAATCGGATCCTGGGGTGTGCTGGGCTGTCAGCATTTTGATTGACAGCCCTGCTGCTCAATCTGGTCTAATCAATGGGCGTTGCCCTAGGTGTCTCCCGTCCTTAATCATTTGCTAGCTATTTAGCTGGCTAGCTGTGATCAGTCCAGTGTCAGTTGTAGCTTAGCTTTGTTAGGTGTGAGCTCAGCTTTGTGTCTCTTTTGTCTGAACTTGTTGCCAATCCTTGGGTTTGTTGTGACTATTCTTGTGGATTATCCCTTCTGCTCTTGACGCTTTCTGACTTCAGGTATCTGACCCCAGACTTGGCCTCTTGACTATCTGTTTATTTTACTCCCTGGTCTTGATGTACCCTCCTGGCATTTGACCCCGGACTGTTTCCTGACCATGCCTTTGTCTTATCCTTCTGTACTTCAAGCCCTCCTGGTATCTCACCTCGGACCTCCTGACTACTCTGTCTCACGGCTTGTCCGTAAGTAGTGACTCAACGTCACAGAATCCCTGTGCAAAATCTGTAAAGGGCCAATACATCATGTGTAACTCACTAAACAAATGATATTTCTAAATGTGGTAGAAGGAAATCTGCAGGTACCCTGGCTGGGGACAACTATTACCGCTGCACCACATGTATCTGTGGGATTGTATAGTGGGTGGCAAAAGCTGTGCTTAGGTCAGAAGAGGCTGCTCACACTGCTATCCACATTGTCTATCTGATAGAATACTGAAGATACCAGTGTTCTGAGGTAAGAAGAGGCTGCACACACTGCTGTCCACTATGTCTATCTGAGATAATACTGGACATAACAGGGGTGATGATTTAAGAAGAGGCTGCTCACACTGCTGTCTACCCTGTCTATTTGATTTAATACTGGAGATACCAAGGGTTCTGAGGTAAGAAGAAGCCTTTGACACTGCTGTCCACCATGTCTATCTGATCTAATACTTGGTATACCATGGTGATGAGGTAAGAAGAAGCTTCTCACACTGCTGTCCACCCTGTCTATCTTAGCTAATACTGGAGATACCATGGTACTGAGGTAAGAAGAGGCAGCTCACTCTTCTGTCCACCCTGTCTATCTGATCTAATACTGGAGATACCAGGAGTGCTGAGGTAAGAAGAGGCTGCTCACACTGCTGTCCATCCTGTCTATCTTATCTAATACTGGAGATACCAATGGTACTGATGTAAGAACAGGCTGCTCATACATCTGTCCACCCTGTCTATCTGATCTAATACTGTAGACACCAGGGGTTCTGAGCTAAGAAGAGGATGCTCACACTGCTGTCCACCATGTCTATCTGATCTATTACTGGAGATACCAGTGGTGGAGTGTAAGAAGAGGCTGCTCACACTACTGTCCACCCTGTCTATCTGATCTATTACTGGAGATATCAGTGGTGCTGATGTAAGAAGAGGCTGCTCACACTACTGTCCACCTTGTCTATCTGATCTATTACTGGAGGTATCAGTGGTGCTGATATAAGAAGAGGCTGCTCACACTACTGTTCACCTTGTCTATCTAATCTATTACTGGAGATACCAGTGGTGGTGATGTAAGAAAAGGCTGCTCACACTACTGTCCACCTTGTCTATCTGATCTATTACTGGAGATATCAGTGGTGCTGATGTAAGAAGAGGCTGCTCACACTACTGTCCACCTTGCCTATCTAATCTATTACTGGAGATACAAGTGGTGCTGATGTAAGAAGAGGCTGCTCACACTACTGTCCACCTTGTCTATCTAATCTATTACTGGAGATACTAGTGGTGCTGATGTAAGAAAAGGCTGCTCACACTACTGTCCACCTTGTCTATCTGATCTATTACTGGAGGTATCAGTGGTGCTGATGTAAGAAGAGGCTGCTCACACTACTGTCCACCTTGTCTATCTGATCTATTACTGGAGATACCAGTGGTGGTGATGTAAGAAGAGGCTGCTCACACTACTGTCCACCTTGTCTATCTAATCTATTACTGGAGATACCAGTGGTGCTGATATAAGAAGAGGCTGCTCACACTACTGTCCACCTTGTCTATCTGATCTCATACTAAAGATACCAGGAGTGTTGAGGTAAGACAAGGCTGCTCACACTGCTGTTCACCCTGTCTATCTGATCTAATATTGGAGATACCAGGGGTGCTGAGGTAAGAAGAAGCTGCTTACTCCTTTATCTCTAGCTGTTGTACATCTATAAAAATGTACCCATAGCATAGTCTAAATATGAGTGCTGCTGAAGGCTCCTTCATATTTACCAACATTACTGTTATTAGTGTATGGCTATGATCACAAGCAGCATTTTTACAGAATTTTTTTCTGCTGCCAAAACCTCCTCTCTTGATAGTAAAAACACTGCATTCAAAAGGTATGTTTGGCAGTGTTTTTATGGCATTTTTTGGCTGCGGATTACATGTGTGCTTTGTCTATAGCACATTTAATACGTTTTATTCACCAAAAAAAAGATGCAAAATCATTTTTTGCATTTATTGCAGCGTTTTTTCACTTTTTCATTGCTTTCTATGGGTGAAAAAAAAATGCTGTAAAAATGCTGAAAGAATTGACATGCTGCATATTTAAAAAACGCTGCGGTTATCAAATTCAGTGAGGAAGAAAGAAACAAGCGAGTGCATGAGATTTCTGCTATCCCATAGGTTTTGCTAGTACTGTAAAAAGCGGCTTTTAATTTACATAGAAAAAAGCACTGCAAAAAAGCGCTGCATGTGAATATAGCCTATAGATGTTTAAGTCCTGCCCATGAGCAACTATGAACCACCAGGGAACACCTATTTTTGGGTGAGCTTTACACAAACCCTATCCGTTTTCCAGGGCAGTCCAAAATTTTCTCAAGATTATATCTATAAAATAAGAACAGTTCCTGGAAATTCGTGACTGTTGACAGCCAATTAGGGAGGAATAATTCTGCCCTCATCATTTCATTGTGGCAGGTGAATGACCCTTTAAATAGGCTAAGGGCTAATCTCATTTGGACGCCACTGTGTGCTAGAAGTTGAATTGCTAAAATAATGCAATGCAATTCAAATTAGGACATATGTTCACAGTCCTCTACTTACGAGAATTCGGGACTCGCATGATCTCATTCACCCCTTCACTTAAGTGTAGGCATAAAACAGGTCTCCAGTTCTCCATTACTAAAAGTCGCATTCACTATATTGTTTCAGTTGCCTCCCATCTCACTTATCACAAAATAAGATAGAAAACGGGACATGTCCTCCTGATAGTCAAGCTCTGCGGAAATTACGTATTTTATCCCAATAAATATTTTATTATGCCCATAGGATGAGGATGAAAATTTGTTATAATGCGCATCTAAAATCATGGTAAGGTCAGCTGCCTGACTCTGTGTTTCGCCATTATGGCTTCTTCTAGGGGCGTCCATATAGAATTGTGATGCAGAGTTTCGCCATTACTGCTTCTTCCAAGGCTTCTTTTCAATTGACTTTTAATTATAACCAATTTAGCTGTGCTACTGGACTGGAAATTTCTTTTATCATACTTTATCATTAACAGAAGAAATATTTTTATTATACTCACAGGATAAAAACTTGTTACAATGTGCATCTCAAAACACGGTGTGTTCAGCTGCCTGACTCTGAGTTTCACCAGTATGGCTTTTTCTAAAGGCGTCAAAATAAAATCGTGACTCAGAGTTTCGCCATTTCTGCTTCTTCTAAGGCTTCTTTTCAATACCCTTTTAAATGTAACCAAATTAGCTGTTGCACTGGGATTTCTTTTTATCAGACATTTTATCGTTGTTGCAAATACCATCTCCTAACTTTTTGTTGTAGTTTTGACAGATCCTGAATTGCTGCAGTCGACTTCGGGGAGGATTAGCCACCACAGAAGGAGAAGTTGCAATCACTCTCTGAGACACATTGCTTGACCTGGTCAAGGCGAGTAACTTCTGGATTATTGGAATTTACTGCTTAATAATCCAATGTTATAAATCTCAGGAGTGTGGATGCTTTTTTACCAATGTTTCTTATATGAACCTAACATGCAGGCGTCATTTCATCGTGTCCGTAATGGTATTTCCTCCCCCACCTTCATTATTATTCTTGATTGGTTTCCAGTAAATGATATTTCCAGTCAATGCTCCTGTTTTGCTAGGGGCTGAAATGACTGTTATCATCTATTTCCTGATAACAATGCAGGGCCATGCCAGATACGTAATATAACCTGGAGATACCATCTGGAAAATACTCATTTTTGCTCAGAACATTGCGACCTTGATGCATTTCATCGTCATTTAGGCAAAGACCTATGAGACAAGATGCATTATTGGGCAATAAATAATTAATCTTTGTTTAGGATATTTAATTTCCATGTTAATTGGTAGATTTAATTTTTCCATCTTTGGTATGAAAAACACAACGTCGTTGCTAAATTGCTTACATATTAAGAGAATATTACCTTAAAGGGGTATTCCATACTTGCCATGGTTGTATACGGACATTATAGTTCTGCCATCAGTCCCACAGGGGAACTGTCATGTCCCACGACTTGGGAATCATACAATATTGCATTTTATTGTTGTTTTTGCTATGCAATCAGGTTTGCCTTTTAAAAGTTTGTCCTTCCTCTCTCCCTGCTTGCCTTCCTAGCTCTGTCAGTAGCCCCTCCCTTCTTCTTCCTCATTCTGTGTATGTCAGCCATCTTAAGAAACTCATGTCTTGCATCTCTGGTTCAGAATCATCTTTTTTACCTACTGTATTTGTGCAAAACTACAAAAATTTGGCTTGAAATTAAACCTTCTTCTGGAACTTCATACGTGCCTCCGCAGTAGAGTCAAGCTATCTTGGTTTTGTCCTGAGGGAGAGGTCCAGAGCAACTTCGAAATGCGTTAACTGTAAAAACCTGTACAAATAAACGTATTCTTTTAAGAAATCTTCAGATGTCCCAGGATTTCCATCAGCAGCGCAGACATAGACACACCACAACTGGATCAACAAATGCCTTGGACTCTTCGACCCGTGTCCTGCAGAAGCTGTTTCATACGAAAAAAATGTTGCATATATGCAACTACATCAGGTGAGCGTAATACTCCCCTTTTCCTACTCTATTGTGTTAGTGGATAAGACCCTATTTTGTTCTCTTTTGCATCCCAGTATTTCCATTGCCTATTAATGCAGCTAAAGTCAGGCAAATAGACAGGGGAAAACCCAGGTTTTTAAACCCATTTACATACAATTTTTTTTTAACAAGAATGAAGACATATCTCCTAATAAAGTAATTTGCAAAGTGACTAGTATGGCAGCCGAACCCGGAATGAATGCGCTGCATTTGCCAATACTCTCTGGGGCAGTACAACACATGCGACACCCCTTCGACAAAGGAAGTATGCGAAACGCGCGTCAGGGGCTGTAGGGAGAGAATTATCCATGGCCTTGGACCATTATCGGTGAGCAATAGTCTTCTAAATGTTGCACATTGCCCTTTTCTATGGACTTTAGCATGGTTGGGGTTTTTGATCTGCTGCTTAATTGAATTGGATGTTGTACTATATGCATGTCTTTGATATTCCCTCATGTTACTCTATGAGCATTACTCCCATGTCCTATACATTGCCGTGTCTCCTCCGACACATTTTCCATATTTCCTAATTTTTTATAGACCTCAATTATTTCTACTGTGTTTACATGTGTTTTTATTTTTATGTATTTTCTCTCAATAATCCCTTTGTTGGTTTATGGTTACTCCAATTCCTGTCCTTGTAGTTTCTTAATAATTTGCAAAGTTGTATAACTTTCCATGCCGGACAAAATTATTTACATATATATATATATATATATATATATATATATATATATATATAAAGTTTAGTTACTTTTTAAGGATAAGTTACCAATGTTCTTTATCTTATTAAACAAATGTGTCAACTTTTAAAGCTATAGGCTCACTGGAGATCACCGAATGTGACGTGTGAAGCGTGCTACTGGGGATGTCCCCTAACTTTTCTCCCGTTATACCGACTATGGCCCACACCACATCTTCTCATTCTGTTTCCTTAATGTGCGTATGGACATTGACATCCCATCATCACAAACAAGAAACCCTGTGGAAGTGCTGTTTTTAGGGAGGTTTTGATAGGCTAAGCTGTGGAATATTTGCCAACACTCCCGGGAGGCTCTTCCATTACCAGGAACCTATGAAACATTTCTAAGGCTATGTTCACACGTCCAGTAATCATCTGTTAAGAACAGACCCAGCAAATAAAAACTAATTTCAACTGGATCCGTTTATTTTCTTTTAACATTGTAGGCTATGGAAAACTGATCCATTAAATAGCGATCTGTTCTCCCGTTTGAAACTGATCTAGTAAGCAAAAAACAGATGTGTTCTCTTTCAAATAGAAGAAAACTGATGGCTAATTACCGGATGCATTTTCCATAGATTTCAATATTGAAAAAAAAACGGATCAAGTTGAAATAATTTTAATTTGCCGGATAAAAAAGTTATGTCTGCACAACTTTTTTTTGCCAATAAATTGTTGCTGGATTTGGTCTAACAGATGATTACTGAACATATGATACTAGTCTAAGAGTTGGCAAGTATCACTTACTTAATTGGGCAGATTATGATACAAAAAGTGACTTTTTTGACCATCGCCACCAAACAGAGAGCAGATTTCATTTTTCAACAGCCGAATACAACATGAAAGCTTTGTGGTGAGTAGTTGCTTTGGACAATTTCATAAAATGTATTTGTAAAGTTAAGGTGAAATACGGTCGTTCCGTGGGGCATTTTCCTGACATAATCTTGAGTGAACTAATATCCATTACCCACTTATATAACGCAAGAAGTGACAAATAGATATTTCATCTATATGGCTCTTTATGGCAAACAGAGAGAATAGATGACATAACCTGAAAACAATGTCTGTTTTCCATCAGGGGAACATGTGTTGGATGTTATCGAGAGCGGAGGGTCTTCATTACTGGCCAATATGTTAAAAGTTTAAGGATAATTCTACAGTAGTAAAGACAGCTTCTATAAGAGAAGGTATCTGATACTCAAGTATCTGGGGGTCGGCATTCACTAAGTACTGGACTCACCCCGAGGTATAGCAGAGGGTCCGCAGAAGAACCCGGGTTCTAATAAGATATTAGGCTCAAAGTATCCAGCATAAGACTCCTTTACATGCCCGTGTGTGAACAGTGCCGGTGGCATCAGTGTTTTTCAAGTATGGATAAATATTCTCCTATTCTTTGGGAATCTTTTAAGTCTTCCCATTGTATTGTAAAGTATATGTAAAGAGTGGAAGACGCCTGAAGAACGGTCCGATCACTTCTTTTAGCCTCTTGGAGACCTGAACAAGTGAAAAGACACTTAAAAGCTTGACCCGGACATTTTTTCGTTTTTGCCTCCTCCATACATTCTTTATTCTTTCTTCGACACAACATTACGAGGGCTTCTATTTTGCTGAACGAGTTGCAGTTTTGAATGACACCATTTATTTTACCATACAATGTACTTGGAAACGGGAAAAAGTTCAGCAGGCCCCTCCTTGCCGTGATAACCCATCAGCACCCAGCGATAGCGTCGCGTGGGGGGATCAATGGGCTCCGCAATGATGGCGGCAATATTCCAATTCCACTGTCACACTTGACATTGATATTTAAGAGGATAAACTCCCTGGTGCCGGATATTTAACATATCCCGCACTTGAACTGTATAGAGAAGGCTCAGCTCCTGAGCCCGCTACATTTAGTGATTGCGCATATATAGCCATTGTTTTCTGAATTTTCAAAGTACGTTCACCAGCCTCATCAGGTCTAAGAGGTCCATTTAATAATG
This sequence comes from Phyllobates terribilis, assembly GCF_046119375.1. Taxonomy (NCBI): domain Eukaryota; kingdom Metazoa; phylum Chordata; class Amphibia; order Anura; family Dendrobatidae; genus Phyllobates; species Phyllobates terribilis. The sequence continues at coordinate 234,959,184 of NW_027362767.1, read as the reverse complement.
GTAGTTTGCATTGTGGAATCTGGGGACGGATTCGCTTTAATATATGCCCTTATCCATGTCTTTGTGGTATGGACAGATGTTGACTATTTGTGAACACCATCTTCCTGATACCTGAATTTATTGGGGTGACCGAACCTGACCCTTCTGTTTGTTTTCCCATGTCCCTCTGACAACACCTCTGCTCAGTGCCTTTGCTCGGTTGGCTGCAGGGTGGGTAGTTATAGCAGGTGCAAGGGTTGACCCTGGTGCCCAAATTTACGGCATGAACATTACAATGATTACTATGATGTAGACGAGCGATTTCCAGCAGAGCAAACCCTGGAAAAGTCTCATCTCATTTGAGAGCATAAATGGTTTTGAAAATTACTAGCAAATGTTGGAAGCCATTATGTAATTCACTTTCATATTTATACTAGATAGAAATAAAATTGCTATGTTGCCAATCACTCGCCCATTACTTCTACAATTCTCCTCGGCACAGATTTCAGTGCAGAAAGCGAACAAAGCTTTTAGCGGCAGCTTGGATGAACATGCCGGGGAATGGCACCATGTTTGTGTTCATCCCTTAATTAGGTAACGACGGTAAAAACTATTTATAAACTAAAAAAATACAAGTCGTTGTCAGTAAAGTACATTGAGAACTTGGCTTATATGGACTGCAAAGTGGAAGGAGAAATTTTTGCCTTAGTTGAAATTCAATAGGGACAAAAACGAATGGTATTGGCGTATCTGTTACTTCCTGCTTGCCCCAAGGCAGTGTTCATCCTGAAGAAGGACATTTCAGACCAGTGTCATGCTGGAACTACTGGACCGAACTGTGCATTCTTCGATGCTGCAAGCAGAGGCAACTTTACTTTTGTAGCAAGGAGCACTGAAGAAAGGGATCCAGCCAATTTGAGAGCTGCACTAACAAGCTCTATTGCAAAAAAGCTTGAAAGCGCTGCACTCCTAGCCACGTCTGCAGTCTATGGGAGGAGCACAGGATCATTGTAGCTACCCGGGTCCAGAGAAACAGCTAGCTTCAGAGTAGCACTTGCAAGTTTTATAACAAAGAGCTTGCAAGCGCTGCACTCCTTAATTAAGACACTGGCCACCTCTGCAGTATATTGAAGGAGCACGGGAACAATGAAGCTAGCAAGATCCAGAGTTATGTCCAGCTTCAGAGCAGCACTTGCAAGTTGTACAACAAAAAGCTTGAAAGCGCTGCGTTCCTGTATAAAGAAACCGACCACCTCTGCAGTGTATCAAAGTAGCAGAGCAGGTCCGGCTCCAGGTTGTTCTGGGCCCCGGGCGAAAGAGTCTCAGTGGGCCCCTTTAACACATACCACGATTCATGATGCACAGATACCGCAGAGAAATATATATATATATAGTACAATGCTGAAGATTTCACTTCTTACATTACATGCGCGATATCTATTGTAAGTTCTACAATAGCTCCGAAACCGGTGAATCACTCCACACAGTATACTGGCCCCCATATAATGCTCCATACAGAATACTGGCCCCCATATAACACCCCATACAGGATACTGGTCCCCATATAACGCTCCATACGGAATACTGGCCCCCATATATTGCTCCATACGGAATACTGGCCCCCATATAACGCTCCATACAGGACACTGGCCCCCATATAACACCCCATACAGGATACTGGTCCCCATATAACGCTCCATACGGAATACTGGCCCCCATATATTGCTCCATACGGAATACTGGCCCCCATATAACGCTCCATACAGGATACTGGCCCCCATATAACACCCCATACAGGATAGTGGTCCCCATATAACGCCCCATATGGAATACTGGCCCCCATATAACGCTCCATACGGAATACTGGCCCCCATATAACACTCCATACAGGATACTGGTCCCTATATAATGCTCAATACAGTATAGTGGCCCCCATATAACGCTTCATACAGAATACTGGCCCCCATATAACGCTCCATACAGGATACTGGTCCCCATATAACGCTCCATACAGGATACTGGCCCCCATATAACGCTCCATACAGAATACTGGCCCCCATATAACGCTCCATACAGAATACTGGCCCCCATATAACGCTCCATACAGAATACTGGCCCCCACAATAATACCCCATGCAGGCTGTGCCCCCCCATATAATGCCCCATGCAGGATGTCGTCACTCCCTATATAATGCCCCATGCAGGATGTCACCCCCATATAATACCCCATGCAGGATGTCACCTCTCCCCCATATAATGCCCCATGCCTCCATACATATAAAAAAAATAATCAAATACTCACCTCACTTCTCACTTGCTGCCGCTGCTCCGGACTCCTCACCTGCGCCGGCGTCTTCCCGCTCTGCGCTATGACGGCTCAGGAGAGAGAGCGGTGTAAAGACATCACCGCGCCCTCTGACCTGAGCGTCACAGTGCAGCAGCCACGGAAGAGACCGGACCTGCTGCGGAGGCATGGGGCGAGGTAAGTATTGTGCCGCCGACTGCCGGGGCCCTGAGTAAGAGGAGCTTGGATGCTGACACCGCACCACTCACGGGTCAGATAGCGCGGTGGGATGCCCGACGGTGAGTGGACCCCCTACCTGCTCAGGGCCCCGGCACTAGCCCGGGTGCGCTGGGTGCTGACGCCGGGCCTGTAGCAGAGGATTATTGAAGCTAGCCAGATCCAGATATATGGCCAGATTCACAGTAGTGCTTGCGATTTGTATAACAAATAGCTTGCAAGTGCTGCGCACTTTGCTTAAGAGACAGGCCACCTCTACAGTGTATTGGAGGAGTACAGGGTCATGAAATCTAAAAGGATCCAGAGATACATCCAGCTTCAGAGCAGCACTTGAAAGTGACGCGCCCCCTGGGCCGTGTGAGTGTGGGGATACCCGGAACCGGACCCATTGCGGATGCTGGGGGTTCTAGTCCTCGTGTGGCGGGGACCCGGTCCCGTGGCTCAGGGTGGTCAACTCAAATGGCAGTCTATTTGTGTGGTTTTATGATATTAAATGTCCGACTACGCCACCCGTGGATTGCGGTCAGGATGAACCGCCGCTGCAGGGCAGACCACTGAGGCTGGTGTTGTGGGTGCAGCAGAGCGTAGTATAACTCCCCACGGGAGGAGTGTAGCCTCAGGGCAGTATATGTGGAGGATGGGGGTGATGATGCAGAAGTAGCAGTGACAACACGGAGCCAGTGATGCAGTCCAGGGTCTTTACTCACAGTTCTCATTATCCAGACCACTTCTGCAGGTAACGGCTGCCCACGTCGTACTGTGGACACCAGAGGAGGGGCTCGGCCGACTCCCAGGTATCTCCGGAGTGTTTCACAGGACCCCCTTTGTGTGTCCTTTCTCTGGCCTGTCATACCCCGTCAGTGACCTCGCTTCTGTCCGGCTGCCTCGGGCCTTCTCTAGGTAAACTTGGCGCCAGTTTCCCTGACCCTATATGGTGCCTTCCTAGCGGGTGTAGTGGGGGGTTGCGCCACATGAAATGTCACAGCCTCCGGTTTCTAGCTGAGGGTAGTTCCCCACCTCCACTAGTTTCGGGGACCGGTCTCCCCCTTTGGCCTGACCCCCCTACGCAGGTAGATTCGGGCGTGCGGTGGTGATTCGACGGTCCACACCCCTGGGGTCCCTTCGTTCCTTGTTCCTGGAGCCTTTTCCGCTCTTCTTCCTTCCTTCGCCATTCTTCTGCTTCCTCCAGGCCCCGGCCCCTCTCTTAGGCCTGCCTGCGGAGCAGAGCCCATGCAGAGCCTCTGCTCCCACCTCCTGCTCCCTCTTCTTCTGTCTGACTCACCAACTGAACTGACTACTGATCTAAGATGGTGCCCACCTTTTATACCTCCCTCTAGGTGTACCCAGGAACTGCTTCCTCCCTGCTCCTGCACTACAGGGTTCCCCGTTCCTCGGTGTTCCCTCCCCCCACTCCAGCCAGGGACAGGGACTGTCGTGCTCTACTTGGAGCATATCGGTTGCCCTGCCCCCCGGAAATGTGGTGTAATGCATGCAGGTGTCAGGGTCCTGATCCACACTCCATCCTTACCTGGGAGTGAGATATCGCACATCTGGTTGACATGCAATTCCTCTGTAGCAACCGAGCCCTCGGGGTGCTACATTCCCCCCTGGTAAATCACAGCACGTCCGCGGGCTGGAACAGAGCAAAAGACAATACAAATTAGGACATGCAAAAGTTTTTTTGTTTTTTTTTTACTGTCAACTGCATATCACTTCCCTTTATGGGAAACATTTTATTTTGTTACCATTATAAGTACACTTTCAATATCACTGGAACTCTTTTATCAAATATCACGTAAAGCATCATACAAAGCATTTCGGTATATAAAACTTTTCATATCAAAACATTTTCAAGTGGACTCTCTTGTACTAGCCGTGGTGCAATTTGCGACCAGGTGTCCATTTTTCAATAAGGTGCAAACTTGCAAACAGGTAACAGACGAACATGAGGGACCCGTTCGTAAACCCTCAACGAAGGCCCTGGGGTGGCTGCAGAGCGTAGCTGATCCAGCTGCTGGACCTCGTCTTCGGCCACCTCTAACGGATTTTTGTTCTGAGGTCAGTTGTTGTAGGTCCTTATAAAACCACTTGAAGAAGTGCAACTATTTACAATGTTGACCGCTCCCAGTCCTCGGCCGGATAGTTCACAAAAGTTGGCTGCTCCCAGTCCTCAGCCGGCTTACTACTCACAGACCCTTTTCGGGTAACTTTTATAAACACACAAACGTTCACAACAACCCTTAACCGGGTAAACTTTTCTGTAATCCGGCAAACTTCTCATACTCCGGAAGACGGCATGTTCTTTAACTTTTCTTTTCACCCAGGCGGGTAACTATTTTACAATTAGGCTGTCGCCCATCAGTAGTGATGTCCTCCTTGTGGATGCTCCTCCTCCTCGCCATACTCTTCAGACCCGTCCTGGTCCTCTAGCTAGCAGGGTTCAGGGTAGTGTTCTTCCTCTACCCGCTGGACATTGAGGGCGTACCACCCTTTCAATCCTCGATGTCGGGTGTATATTACCTGATCTCCCGGGAACAACTCCCGTTTCGGGTGACCCGCTGGCAGGTGACCCCCCACATCCCTCCTGTCAACATAGAGGTCTGTGGCTGTGGTAGAGTCCCGGATAAACCCCCACCCTTTCTCTTGGTGGAACTTTACCACGGTCCCAGCAGTTTTAGGACCGCGTGCAGCTTGGGGGTTTCGGCGGGTTCGTGTCTTCTCCTCCGCGCTCCGGGCCTGCAGCTGCTCCCTCTTCTGGTGCTGCGCCCGTTCTTCTTTCTCAAGCTGCCTAATTTTCCGCTCACAGAACTCCTGCCTGCGAGCTGCGGCCGCCCGCGTCTCCTGCGCAAACCCCATCAGATTCTCCCCGGTCTGGTCCCATTCGATCTGGACCTCTTCTTCCGGGAGCTGGGGGATGGCGACTGACTGTGGCACGGTCAGGAGCGGAACAAGCGGGGCCTCAGCCTCTGCAGACAGGTTCTTCCGCTGACTGGGGTGAACCCATCCCTCTGGCACAGGGACCGGCTCTCCATCGGGACCGGCGAGCTGGCTGTGCAGGTCGGTCCCAAGGAGTGGTGGCTTCGGGACCTGGGGCGCACGCAGTTCGGAGGCGCCTGGGGAGGTCAGGCCTTGCGAGCGGGCCCCTCCCGACCGCACCCGGGGTCAGGGGGCACGGCCTGGGGCTTGATCCTCCGACGGCGCTCACAGCTTGGGGCTTGCGTGCCGGCGGCGGGAGCGGAGGAGGTGCAGCGACGCCCGGGACGTCTGGCTCCGCGACAGGGTCCAGAGGCAGGTTGGTGGCATCAGGGCTGGTGGCAGGGGTGTCCCCCTTACGTGCTTCCAGGGCTGCGCTGCTCTCGGCTTCCGGCCTCCGCTCCTCGTCCTCAGGGGCTGGCTCGCTGTCCGGTGTTGGCGGCGTCCCGTGCTGCTGGGCTGCGACCCGCCGGGCCATCTCCTCTCTCCACTCTGTTACAGCTTCTCGCTGCGCCTGGACCATCCTCCGGTCCAAATCCTCCAACGCCATTCAGAGGAACTCCGGGTCTTCTCCAGGGAGCTGCGCCATCAGCTCCCTGAGGCTGTACGGGGCCGCGATGGCCTGCAGCAAGCCATCCGTCAGGGTGCTGGAGTCGGTGCTGCTCGCCATCTCCGGGTGTGGTCTGCCGAGACTGATCCAAACCACACCCTGCCCTCGGTTTTCTTCTCTTTCCGCCCCTGTTGGGGGTGGTCCTGGGGCAATCTTCTGACAATCAGTCTTAGGGGCAGCCCCCCACGTTGATGGACATCTCTACAGCCGCACTCATAGCTGTTGGGGGTGGGCTCCGTCTTTGGCGCCATTCTGTGACCTCACCCACGATGGGAGGTGGTTTTCTGTTGTCTTTTGGCGTGCACATTATGGCGTCCGTTCTGTGAAACAGTCTCTTTTCAGGCACGCAGTACCAGTTGGTGGCGGGCACGAAATCCTGCCAACTACTCCAAAAGTTGATGCGCCCCCTGGGCCGTGTGTGTGTGGGGATACCTGGAACCGGACCCGTTGCGGATGCTGGGGGTTGTAGTCCTCGTGTGGTGGGGACCCGGTCCCGTGGCTCAGGGTGGTCAACTCAAATGGCAGTCTATTTGTGTGGTTTTATGATATTAAATGTCCGACTACGCCACCCGTGGATTGCGGTCAGGATGAACCGCCGCTGCAGGGCAGACCGCTGAGGCTGGTGTTGTGGGTGCAGCAGAGTGTAATACAACTCCCCACGGGAGGAGTGTAGCCTGAGGGCAGTGTATGCGGAGGATGGGGGTGATGGTGCAGGAGTATCAGTGACGACACGGAGTCAGTGATGCAGTCCAGGGTCTTTACTCACAGTTCTCATTATCCAGACCACTTCTGCAGGTAACGGCTGCCCACGTCGTACTGTGCTCACTAGGTGAGGGGCTCGGCCGACTCCCAGGTATCTCCGGAGTGTTTCACAGGACCCCCTTTGTGTGTCCTTTCTCTGGCCTGTCATACCCCGTCAGTGACCTCGCTTCTGTCTGGCTGCCTCGGGCCTTCTCTTGGTAAACTTGGCGCCAGTTTCCCTGACCCTATATGGTGCCTTCCTAGCGGGTGTAGCGAGGGGCTGCGCCACATGAAATGTCACAGCCTCCGGTTTCTAGCTGAGGGTAGTTCCCCGCCTCCACTAGTTTCGGGGACTGGTCTCCCCCTTTGGCCTGACCCCCCTACGCAGGTAGATTCGGGCGTGCGGTGGCGACTCGCTGGTCCACACCCTTGGGGTCCCTTTGTTCCTTGTTCCTGGAGCCTTCTCCTCTCCTCTTCCTTCCTTCTCCTTCCTTCTGCTTCCTCCAGGCCCCGGCCTCTCTCTTAGGCCTGCCTGCGGAGCAGAGCCCATGCAGAGCCTCTGCTCCCACCTCCTGCTCCCTCTTCTTCTGTCTGCCTCACCAACCGAACTGACTACTGATCTAGAATGGTTCCCACCTTTTATGCCTCCCTCTAGGTGCACCCAGGAACTACTTCCTCCCTGCTCCTGCACTACAGGGTTCCCCCCTTCCTCGGTGTTCCCTCCCCCCACTCCAGCCAGGGACAGGGACTGTCGTGCTCTACTTGGAGCAAATCGGTCGCCCTGCCCCCCGGAAATGTGGTGTAATGCATGCAGGTGTCAGGGTCCTGATCCACACTCCATCCTTACCTGAGAGTGAGATATCGCACATCTGGTTGAGATGCAATACCTCTGTAGCTGTTATGATCTGCTTAAGAGACTAAGGAAAGGCAGGAGATCTGTCCCTACAATAGAACTAAACTAGATCCCTACGATGTAACGGGGAACCTGATCCTGCGATCAGACCCGCTAAAGTCCTAGGCTAGTCTGAACGCAGACCTATAGATGTGGGGGAGGGATCCCTACAAGATCTAAGGACTGGGATTAGTTGGACACCTCCTAGCAGAAATAGAAGCAGTCAAAGACAAACACACAACAAAAAGCGTAGAGGTCAAAAGACCTACCAAAAACTAACAGGGAACGGCAATAGAGTAACAAGCTAGCTCAACAGTAGTAAATACAAATGAAGTCCAGCAAAGCCAGGAGGGCGGAGCCAGATTAAATAGGCAAAATGGTCATGTGACCAGCAAACTAAAAAAAACCTAACAGGAGAGTTGTAACAGTACCCCCTCTTCTAAGAGGATCCTCCGGATCCCCTAGGCCCAGGCTTACCAGGAAACCTCCTGTGAAACGCTCGGACAAGTCTGGGGGCAGAAACATCATCCGCCCTCACCCATGAGTTATCCTCAGGTCCGAAACCCTTCCAAGCGACGAGATACTGCAAACTCCCTCTATACCGTCTAGAATTTAGGATGCGGGAAATTTCATATTCCCCGTCCTCCACCACTGGAGGAACAGTGGCAGAGGCGTCACCATCCGACACATCAGCTTTTTTCAACAGAGAAACATGAAACACCGGATTAATCTTCCAGGACGTAGGAACCTCCAGCCTAACAGCAGATTGGTTAACTATCTGAAGTACCTTAAAGGGCCCTACGAACTTGGGACCCAATTTTTTAGAAGGAATCCTCAATCGCAGATTCTTAGAGGACAACCAAACCATGTCACCAACAGCAAACAAAACCTCTTGCCATTTCCTATCAAAGTACCTCTTAGATTTTTTGTTAGCCTCCAGAAGATTACCACGCACATCCGTCCAAACTCTCTCCAAATCACCGGAAAAACTCTCCTCCTCAGGCACAGCCGAAACCAATTTGGAAAATGACCCAAAAGACGGATGTCTCCCAGAACAACAAAAAAAAGGCGAACACCCAGCAGAAGAGGATGTATGGTTGTTAAGAGCAAATTCAGCAAGTGGCAGAAACTCAGACCACCCCTCTTGATTGTCTGCCACAAAACAACGCAAGAACTGCTCAACATCCTGGTTCTTCCTTTCTGTCTGGCCATTAGACTCAGGATGATATCCGGATGAAAACGACAAATGAACACCCAACCTGTCACAAAAGGCACGCCAAAAACGAGCCACGAACTGAGGTCCCCTATCAGAAACAATGTCAGTAGGAACACCATGTAGTCTGACAATCTCCTTGACAAAGGCCTTAGCGAGTGTCTTAGCGCAAGACAGTTTGATGAAGGGAACCAAGTGACACATCTTGCTAAAACGGTCCACGACCACCCAGGTGACCGTGAAACCTTCAGAGGGAGGAAGGTCAGTAATAAAGTCCATAGCCAGATGTGTCCAAGGTGCACTAGGAACCTCCAGAGGGCAAAGCAACCCCGCAGCAGGAGCATGCGAAGACTTGGATCTTGCACACACAGTACATTGGCGCACCCACTTAATGACTTCCTTCTGCCATCCAGGCCACCAAAAACTGCGACCCACAAGTCTCTTGGTCTCAGAAATTCCTGGATGACCTGCCAACCGAGACTCATGACACTCAACAAACAAATCTCTCCTAAAGGTCCTAGGCACAAACAACCTCCCATGGGGAGTGTTAGATGGGGCATTCTCCTGTGCTTTAAGAATCTCATCCTCCAAAACGGAGTCCAATGCAGCAATCACAACACCTTCTTGTAAAATGGTCTCCTCCACCTCCTCAACACCGACCATGGGAGAAAAGCTGCGAGACAAAGCATCCGCTTTAACATTCTTGGTACCCGGGATGTAAGTAACGGAAAAATTAAACCGCGAGAAAAAAAGTGCCCACCTAGCCTGACGGGCATTCAAGCGCTTGGCAGCATCAAGATAGATCAGATTTTTATAATCAGTGAAAACCTGAACGGGAAATTCAGCACCTTCCAAGAGGTGACGCCAGTGTTCAAATGCGAGTTTAATCGCCAGCAATTCCCGATTACCAATATCGTAATTAAGTTCAGTCTCGGAAAAAATTTTTGAAAAAAAGGCACAGGGATGTACTCCATCCTTGTTTTCCTGATACAACACCGCACCAACCCCCACCGAAGAAGCATCAGCCTCAACCAAAAACAGCTTAGTCACATCAGGCTGCATAAGGATGGGAGCAGAGGTGAACCTCTCCTTTAAAAACACAAAAGCTTCAGTGGCCTCAGTAGTCCACTGAACCGCATTAGCACCTTCCCTGGTGAGATCGGTCAGCGGTTTGACAATAATAGAAATTTTTTTTATGAATTTTCTGTAATAATTGGCGAAACCCAAAAACCTCTGTATCGATTTCAAACCAATAGGCCTAGGCCATTCCTGCACAGCCTGAACCTTAACCGGATCCATCTCAAAACCTTCACTGGAGATAATGTAACCCAAAAAACTAATTCTCTGTACAGCGAACTCACATTTCTCCAGCTTAGAAAAAAGTGAATTGTCCATTAACAACTGTAATACCTCACGTACGCTCCGCCAATGAGACTCCAGATCAGGCGAATAAATCAAAATGTCATCCAAATACACAACCACATTTTTGCCGATTAAAGGTCTAAGGATGTCATTAATAAGATTCTGAAAAAATGCTGGAGCATTGGTAAGACCAAAAGGCATAACCAGATTCTCAAAATGACCCACAGGAGTGTTAAAAGCAGTCTTCCATTCATCACCCTCCTTCATGCGCAACAAATTGTATGCCCCCCGGAGATCAATTTTAGAGAACCACTTGGCCCCCACTAACTGGTTAAATAAATCGGGAATCAATGGCAGTGGGTAAGGATTGCGTACAGTAATTTTATTAATCTCACGAAAGTCCAGACAAGGACGTAAACCGCCATCTTTTTTTTTTACAAAAAAAAAAAACAACAGCCACAGGAGACTTGGAAGGCCTAATGTGACCGGCGGCCAAACTTGTCTGTATGTATTCCTCCAAAGCCTTTCTCTCAGGAATAGTAAGATTAAATAAACGACTTTTAGGAAGAGTCGCTCCAGGGACAAATTCAATGGTACAATCATAGTCTCTATGGGGAGGCAAAACCTGCGACTCCTCCTCAGAAAAAACTCTCCAAAAATCCTGAATAGGTACAGGCAATTCCCCTCTATCCACAGCAGCAATGCGCCCTTTACAACACTTGTCATAACATTTAGGGCTCCAGGACTTAATTTCATTGGTAGACCAATCCAGCACAGGATTGTGCAATTTCAACCAGGGTAACCCCAATATTACTGGAGAAGGCAAATTATCCAATACCACCAAATCCAAATTCTCTTGATGAATACCATTAATAGTGAGGGGAAATTCACAGACCTTGTGAGTAACACTCTTCAAGGGAGAGCCATCGACAGAAACCACAGCAATAGGGGATGACAAAGTTTTAGGTTCTAATTTAAGTTTTTCCAAGAATCCCCCATCAATCACATTCAGAGTAGAACCACAATCCACAAATACCCGAAATTCAATTAATTCATCCTGAGCAGCAGTAGTGGCAGATAGGAATACTCCCTTAGAATTTAAACAGGCAATACGAGCATGACTGACCATTTTTTTTTCTTTCTTCATACGAAGCACACAGCTTTTAATAAAATGACCAGAATTTCCGCAATAGAAACACAAGCCTTCAGAAAGTCGGCGGTCTTTTTCCTGAGAGCGGGGTGCCATCGCCCCAATTTCCATCGGCTCTCCATTGTCAGCACAGAACCTCTCAAGACTCGAAGCTGACATAGCAGAGGATTTGCTCTCATTAACCCTTTCACGCAGTCTCCTGTCCACCCGTATAGCTAATTGCATTGCCTCCTGCAAGTTTCCAGGTGTGGGATAAGCAATCAGTAAATTCTTTACCCTTTCACATAGCCCTGCAAGAAACAAGCTTTTCAAAGCAGAATCGTTCCACCCCACCTGGGCAGACCACCGACGGAAGTGAGAACAATATTTTTCCACATTACCTGATCCCTGCCTCAAACGTCTTAATTCAGACTCAGCAGATGAGACACGATCAGGATCATCGTACAACAAACCTAAAGCAGAAAAAAAACTATCCACTGATCTAAAGCACGGATCACTAGGTTGGAGAGAGAAGGCCCATCCCTGAGGATCTTTGCGCAAAAGTGACATTATGAACCCTATGCGCTGTGATTCATCACCAGAGGATCCGGGTCTCAAACGAAAATATAATAGACAAGCATTTTTAAAAGAAAAAAAATCTTGTTGTTCGCCAAAAAATAGATCAGGCAGACGTACCTTAGGTTCAACAAAATGTGCTCCAGAACAGCTACTCACGTGTTGTTGGAGCTTGGTCACCTCCAGAGAGAGTCCCTGCAAGCGTTGAGCCAAATCTTGCACCGAGACCATGATGGAAAACTGGAGGTCTTTCCTTAGAGAATTTTTTTTTTTTTTTTTTTTTACTTGGCTGGACTTACTGTTATGATCTGCTACAGAGACTAAGGAAAGGCAGGAGATCTGTCCCTACAATAGTACTAAACTAGATCCCTACGATGTAACGGGGAACCTGATCCTGCGATCAGACCCGCTAAAGTCCTAGGCTAGTCTGAACGCAGACCTATAGATGTGGGGGAGGGATCCCTACAAGATCTAAGGACTGGGATTAGTTGGACACCTCCTAGCAGAAATAGAAGCAGTCAAAGACAAACACACAACAAAAAGCGTAGAGGTCAAAAGACCTAGCAAAAACTAACAGGGAACGGCAATAGAGTAACAAGCTAGCTCAACAGTAGTAAATACAAATGAAGTCCAGCAAAGCCAGGAGGGCGGAGCCGGATTAAATAGGCAAAATGGTCATGTGACCAGCAAACTAAAAAAAAAACTAACAGGAGAGTTGTAACAGTAGCAACCGAGCCCTCGGGGTGCTACAAAAGTTGCATAACAAATGGGTCCATCTATCCTTCCCTGACCCGCTTTGTACTTTGATTCTTGCAGGTTTTGCTGCATTTCTAATGAAAATAAGCAAGTACAGCAGTATGTGAAACTCATTTATTTTTGTGATTTTACCATCTTGTCTTGGTCACTGAGATGGTTGTTTGTATAAGGAGAGTTTAAATAAATTAGTGATGTGTACACAGTGAATATTAGCTGAGCTACATGTGAGATTGAACAATACCTGTGGCCCAGTGAGGTGTGAAATTGAACAATGCCTGTGCAACTGAATGGCAGACCATAGTGTGAAAGTAAATAGTGTCATACAAACTCAATGCACTGCCAGTGTCTAAACTATTCCTGTACAAATCACCTCCCCCACTATGCCAAAACCACAATGAGATTTTTTTTTTCACAGAACTTTATGCACACGCATAAATAGAGACAGAAGGACAGTGGAAAAAAAACGATGAAACAATGCACAAAAAATGCAGCAAAACCTGCATTTTTAACGCAGCTGATTTCCTGCCAGAGTTGGGTATTGCTGCAGATTTGTGATGCTGAAAAAAGCCCAACATGTGTGAACATAGCCTTTAGGGGCTGTTATCTATGCATTGTTAAGTATCTAATTTTTCCTGATTTTGTCCTTTCTCTGCATTGATTACCATATCTGATTGTGATATATGTGTCTTTCTTTACAGGTCTTTGCATTTGCACCTTACTATAGTAACATTTTTGCTTAATTTACATGTATCTCTCATGAATGGTGTGCTTGCAACAGCTTTATGCCCCATTTGATTGTTTCGCTATCATGCCGTATTTGACTGTTCCATCTTGACTAGGGTATTACATTAGCCATTGCTTTGCATCATTGGTGGCGTAATATCAGCTTAGCATACTGGCCCTACATATACAGTACAGACCAAAAGTTTGGACACACCTTCTCATTTAAAGATTTTTCTGTATTTTCATGACTATGAAAATTGTACATTCACACTGAAGGCATCAAAACTATGAATTAACACATGTGGAATTATATACTTAATAAAAAAGTGTGAAACAACTGAAAATATGTCTTATATTCTAGGTTCTTCAAAGTAGCCACCTTTTGCTTTGATGACTGCTTTGCACACTCTTGGCATTCTCTTGATGAGCTTCAAGAGGTAGTCACCGGAAATGGTTTTCACTTCACAGGTGTGCCCTGTCAGGTTTAATAAGTGGGATTTCTTGCCTTATAAATGGGGTTGGGACCATCAGTTGTGTTGTGCAGAAGTCAGGTGGATGATGACACACAAACAATGACCACAAACACACCTCCAGGCTGTGTAAAGGCTATTTGACCAAGAAGGGAAGTGATGGGGTGCTACGCCAGATGACCTGGCCTTCAGTCACCACTTCAGACACTTTTAAAGTTTTCCCAATTTTTCGCACTGACTGACCTTCATTTCTTAAAGTAACGATGGCCGCTCGTTTTTCTTTACTTATCTGCTTTTTTCTTGCCATAATACAAATTCTAACAGTCTATTCAGTAGGACTATCAGCTGTGTATCCACCAGACTTCTGCACAACACAACTGATGGTCCCAACCCCATTTATAAGGCAAGAAATCCCACTTTTTAAACCTGACAGGGCACCCCTGTGAAGTGAAAACCATTTCCGGTGACTACCTCTTGAAGCTCATCAAGAGAATGCCAAGAGTGAGCAAAGCAGTCATCAAAGGAAAAGGTGGCTACTTTGAAGAACCTAGAATATAAGACATATTTTCAGTTGTTTCACACTTTTTTGTTAAGTATATAATTCCACATGTGTTAATTCATAGTTTTGATGCCTTCAGTGTGAATGTACAATTTTCATAGTCATGAAAATACTGAAAAATCTTTAAATGAGAAGGTGTGTCCAAACTTTTGGTCTGTACTGTATACATTTTATTATTGTACATGTTTGGGTCACAAGGACGTTCCATCTCCACCCTATCCGGTTGTTGTGGGTTGTATTCTGTAGCGTTTGGGCTTTTTACTTGTTTTTAATATTTGGTTTGTTGCATGTTTAATAAAATTATTTCTTTTTATCACGGTGATCCCTCTTTGTGCACACTTCTTGTTTTGTCTCATGCTTATTCAGTATGCATTAAGTTAGATCCGTGTTGTATTTTGGGGGTGCACACTACTTTAAATTTCATTGCATAATACAGAGCTTGCAAGGGCTATGATTCTCACCTAGGAAACCGGCCACCTCTGTTAGACTGTAGAGGCGGCCGGTAACCTGGGAAGTAATCTATAATGTAAAAAAAATCCCTCCTTTCTTGAGAGCAGAGAGGAATAAAAAAAGGTACATCTCAAAGTTGCTTGTTTTTGAAAATACTTTAAGATACAGGACATTTGTTAGAGCTCATTTCCTGGAAGAGAAGGGAGGCGTGTGTAACTGGACAACTTCTGCTGCAAGTCTGTGTGCGCAGCAGAGGTTATTATTGACTTATATACATTTTATTATTAGAAAATATAAAGAAAACATATTTTCTTTAGAACCATACTTCATTGTATAAAGTTTTATGAAAATACTTTCTTCACCCCCGACGTAACTTTCTAAGCCAAGCCTGCATTTAGTGGTCTTTACACCTATTATTTACTATTTTCACTACTTGTGCATGTAAATTGCTTCAATGTTGCCATAAAAGAAACTGGAAATCTCAGGAAATGTGGGGCCATGATTGCCATGACACAGTTCCTTCCACCCCCATTAAATTGCAATTATTATAAACATTTCCGGACTTTCCCTTTTAGATCACGTTCCCCAGGAATTTCTATAGCGCGAAAACAAAAAGTTCACAGGAGGACACTGCAAAATAACAGCGGGTGATGTAGGACTTCCTTCACTTCTAATTAACCTATACTTATATATCATTTTCCCCATTATAAGGGGGATAAATGGAATAATAGAGAAGTAAAGGAATTCCCTGCTGTTGGTATCATCACAAGAACACAGGGGTTTATGGCAGTCCGAGGCTCAGGCTAATATTGAGACCCCAAACCAGGACCCTAATATTAAATCAGACTCCAAACCAGAGCCAAAATATTAATTCAGACCCCAAATCAGAACCCAAATAATAATTCAGACTCTCAAGCCTAAACCATAATATGAATTCAGACCCCAACCAGAACCCTAATATGAATTCAGACCCCAAACAAGAACCCTAGTATTCATTTAGACCCCAAACTAGAGCCCTAATATTAATTCAGACCCCAAACCAGAACTCTAATATTAATTCAGACCCCAAACCAAAACCAAAAATATTAGGGTTCTGACCATCATATTATTTCAGACCGTAATTTACACTGGCCAAGTGATGAGGATCTCGAGCAACTAACTCAGTGGAAGAAAGTTTCCATATTCACTATTTCCTTTTCCTTTCGCTCACTATTAAATCCAAGTGACTTTTGCCCGGACACCTGACATGTTCCTGTAGGGGTCGTCATATCTTCCTTATGTGGGTGTCAGTGTCCCCTCGCGGCTCATCCTGATACGTGAAGATCTTCATGCGCCTTTTTGTGCGGTAGGAATTCCAGTTGAGTTATATTTCTCTTCTCCAGTCTCAGGATTTCCTTATAAAGTGCTAAGTTTGCATCTGTGTCGCGCACTTGGCTGACACCTAGGAGCAAATCCAAAAAATACAACTATACAGTGAGTATTAGTAATCTAGAAAGTTACACAACCTCATATCCACTCCTCAGCAGTGGCATTGTAACACCAAGAAAGAATAGTTGTGGAATGATGGAAATCACAGGATGGATAGTCGACGCGTTCCTGATCTTCAAATGATGAAAAAAATGGAAACTTCTCGATTTATTCACTCTGAAGTATGAGAACCTCTCCCACCCCCCCGACAAATCCCGGCACTTACAGCTATCAGTGAGGTTATTAATGGTCGTCTGAGGAATGTTCTAAGTGTATTTGGGCAAATCATCAAGATTCATTGCTGTCAGCTCCTGTGTAATCACCAACCAATGATGTCCTAAATGTGTTCGATGGGAGACAAGTCTGGAGATGCTGCAGCCCATGGTAGCACGTTTAGGCACAGCAAACATATTATAGCATGATGTATATAGATGGCAGTAAATGCAATAACAAGTTTGCATGGTGGCAGTAAAGTTGGCTCAAGTGGTGTAGCATAAGGGGTGGTGGGTGGGTGGGGGTGTAAGTTGTGTACCGGGGGTGTTCTTCAGGACTCAGCGGAGTCAGGGATGAGAAAACTAATTCTTACACAGTTCACTGCCGAAAACTATTTTACTAATTTAAGGGAGTATTTTAATCAGACAATAGAAAACACTTAAAACATTATGCAGACATTTAGTCGAATGGCTGGAGCCTCTGAGCTATACAGCGTGGCAACCAAGCAATCTGTATCTACTATTTTCTCTATAAATGTGTCTACTGGCGTGCCTGTCTAAACCAGCCGTCTATTTCCGGTTCAGCACCTGTCAGGTACTCTGCAAAATTTTTGATCATGGCCCATACTAGTGCCAAAAGTTCCAACTTAAAGGAGCTATAGTTGTCAGGGCTGCGCTCCAACTCTCTCAGAGACCAGCTGCCATAAGCAATCACATCCGTCTTGAACTTGAGATAGCACAGCCCCCGGTCCATGTAGGCTTCCATCAGTATACTACAAGAATGTAGCATTGACCCTCGCATACACCAGGACTGGAGCACTGGTCAGGCCCTTCTTTAATGCTTCAAAGGCTTCTTGGTCCCCACTTAATGGGTCAAATTTTGGGCCCCCCTGTCGTGCCCCTCAGTAGTTCGTGTAGTGGGCCAGCCAAATGGGCGAACTTGGGTATAAACCTTCTATAGTACCTGGCCAGGCCTAAAAAAAGTTCACACTTCCCAGAGGGTATTCGGCCCAGGCCATTTTTGGACGGCGTCTACCTTGCTGGTAGCTGGCTGCACCCCCTCTGGGGTGACCACATGTCCCAAGTACTCTATCCGGTTTTGAAGCAGTTGGCACTTCCTGGGTTTGATCTTGAGGCCATGGTCTAGCAACGGCCGCAGGACTTGTCCCAGCTTCTGCAAGTGATCTTCGAAGGAGGCCCAGAACACAAGCACATCATCCAAGCATATCAATACTGACTTGAAGTTTAGGTCACCCAAACAATGCTCCATCAACCGTTGGAATGTTCCTAGGGCATTGGACAGGCCGAAAGGCATCTTGTTGAACTTGTTGAGTCCCATGGGTAAGATGATGGCCATCTTCACCTTGTCCTTCTCGGCCACCGGTACCTGCCAGTACCCACTGGCCAGGCCAAGAGTTGAAAATAATTTTGCATGACTCAGGTCAGATAACGACTCTTTGATCTGCAGAAAAGGGTAGGCATTCCGGACGGTCTGGGCATTCAATTTTCGGTAGTCCACACAGAACTGGAGGGATCTGTCCTTCTTCCGCACCAAGACCACTGGAGCAGCCCAAGGACTTTGACTCTGCTGGATCACCCGATTCTCCAACATGCTGGCCACCATATCTTTCACCTCTTGGTACATGTTCGGTGGGATTTTCCAATATCTTTCTCAGATTGGCGCAGCATCACCGGTAGGGATTTCATGTTCAATAGTGATAGCACACCCGGAGTCCTCATCATGTCTTGAGAACGCCTCCTAGAATTCCTACAGAGTTTATTTGAGAAGCTTTTGTTGTCTCAGAGTCAAGGTCCAGTGGTCCACTTCCATCAGGTCCATTATCGCTCGCCCATTCCACCCGACTGTTGGAGTCAGCCTTCATTGGACATCTATGGCAATGGTCCAGGCCGACCTCCTATATGGCTGTAATGTGAACTCTTTTCTAGGTAGGACTTTCCCATCAGACGCATAGACTTTGGGTAGCAGGGTACCTCCGGGAACTGTTAACTCTCTGTCTAGAACATTAATACAACGTACGAGCACACTCCCATCCTTCACAGTGGCGATGGCCCGAGCTAGCAGTGGTCTGTTTGATGTCTCTTCCTGAGTAGCGGGCTCGATCAGAACCTCCAGTCCATTTAGTCGGTGCTGCAGCATCAATATCTATTCCTGTAATGATGGGATTTTCACGGGGGCTGTTCTTTAGGACACAGAGGAGTCACGGGTGAGAAAACCAATTCTAACACAGTTCGCTATTTTACTTATATAAAGGGAGCATTTTAACCAGACAACAGAAAACACTTAAAACATTATGCAGACATTTAGCCAAACAGCTGGAACCTCTGTGCTATACAGTGTGGCACCCAAGCAATCTGTATCTACTATTTTCTCTACAAATTTGCCTACTGGGGTGCCTGTCTACACCGGTCTCCTGTTACCAATTTACACCCTGGGAATTGAATCAATTGTATGAGTGTAACGTAGAGGCTAGCCTGCGGTGCAGCACAGAAGCTTACAATCTTACAAACATTTCCATCTATTCCCCCAACCTAATATCCCTCTCCCTTCCCGTGGTGTCTTCAGTAAACTCAGAGGAATAGTCCATCCTCATCTGCATCGAAGATACCCCAAAAACCACTGCGACGGCTATTTAGCCGTGAATGAAGTCTATCGCAGTTGAATAACTGTCCAGTACTATAAGGCTCCACAGAAACTTTTTCCTGAAACAAAATGAAGTTCAAGTTTGGTTTGGAGTCCGTTGTGTGCCGTGTCGGCACCTAAGAGGGGATTAGGATTTTTAGTTATCAAACAAACAGAAAACATTGCAGCAAATCCGGAAGTTCTGGATGCTGATTTTCAGCAATAAACATGGTCTGAAACAGTCAATATGCCTAACTATCTAACTACAGTCTATATTTCTGCCTCCAACCGGTGAGCGGTACCATTGATGCTTGTAGCTTGATTCCTCAGAGGTGTCCAACAACTCTCACTGTAAGTCCTGGCCTTTATCGTCTCTTAACAGCGTCCCTGACTGAAATCTCCTCAGATCTGGACAGGTTCTGGTCATGAGCAAGTTTAGCTCCAATCTGCCGCTTCCCTGGTGTCGGTGAGATGTTCCCACAAGCATAAGCTGCTGGATTACTCTCCAGCACATCCTTTCACTGTTTAGTACATCCCTAGACTGCTCTCAAGATGGCCTCGCTTCCTTTTCCTGTGTCCCACATCAGTCAGACTGTAGTGTCTCCTCTGACAATTCTATATGCATCACACAGTCTTTCGACAATACTTAAACAACAGCGACATCTTGTGGCCAAGTAACATTATTGTAAAGAAGCAAATCCATTTACAACAAGTACAGTCTTACACTGGTATGAATACAGGTATACATAACTATATCACCCTGGTGAGCCGACACATCTCACAGGGGCACAGGGAAGATTGCAATGGGCACAAAATTCTATGGAGGCGCAACATTTCAGCCTCTCCTCTCACCCTCTCTGTCATGTGATCCTGCACTGGGGAATCTCCATACTGGATCAGTACATGGTCGTAATAACTGGCCGCCATGAGTTAAGGCACCAGCGGCTTCTTTGTCATCTCGGTTCCTATTCCAAATGCAGCTGTTCAGATGAGTTTATCATCAGCTTCAGTGCCCGGCACAGGCAACAACCAAGATTTCAGAGCTCGCAGTATAATGAAGTGAGTGTTGACACCTCGGTAGTAGCAACTGGAGACAAAGTTCTCTTTGTACTACACTCTGCATAGGCAGAAAGAGAGATGACTGAGGCTGTGCTCTTACTGCAAATCTCTGCCTCTCCTCTCACTTGTAATTATGTCAGAATAGTGTCCCTTAAACCCCCTCAAAAAACTAGCATTATAGCAAATTTTATATTTTTACTCGCTTATTTCAATTTTAATTAATGTTATAGTTTGGGTTAGGGTGAGAACTAGGTTAAAGGGGTTGTCCAGACTTGGGGCTCAAGGCTGCAGCCACTCTATATGATTACAGACTTGTGAATCCTCACAGTGCGCACTATCAGGATTCTCCGGTGATGGAAGCGGGCGGGTATGTAACCCCAAGCATGCGATTTGCTTACTTCTGGCCACATTCCGACTAGACGTGTCTGGCCTCGCTCCAGTCACATGTATCAAGAGTGGCCGGGCACGTCTAGTCGACATGTGACCGTATATATTCAAATCGCACACTTGTAATCATGCGCACACCCGCTCCTGACACCGGAGAATTCTGACGCACCCTGTGAGGATTCACAAGTCTGCAGTCACATAGATTGACTGTAGACTTGAGCCCCAAGCCTTGACCTTCCCTTCAATACTAGTGTTAGGGCTGTGTTAGAGCTAGTGCTAATGTTAGAACTGTGATAACAAAATAGTTATTAAAAAAATACAAAGAAATGTAATGAAAAGTAAAAAATAGAACAACGGATAACTTTTTCTCTTTATTTTGTGTTGATTTTATGCAGAAAATAGAGCAAGAGGGCCAACGGGCACATTATAATTACAGCAGTAGTCTATTAAAATGCTATATATG
The DNA here is from genome assembly GCF_046119375.1 of Phyllobates terribilis. Lineage (NCBI taxonomy): Eukaryota > Metazoa > Chordata > Amphibia > Anura > Dendrobatidae > Phyllobates > Phyllobates terribilis. The sequence goes on along the minus strand of NW_027362767.1, from coordinate 234,938,001 downwards.
TGCTTGGGGAACAAGGGGTTCAATGCTGAACTGGTGGAGGGGACTTATGCAGTACTGATGCTCCATAGAGGAGCAAAATACTTGTCTTTCCATTGGCACTACGCCACTGGTTGGCAGAGAATATCAATGAAATCCAGTGCGACTATGCAAACACGTAATCGTCCAACTTGCTCCATATTGTTTCTCTTTTGTTGACTATGCTGCAATAAGCGTAGAGCACTGAAGTCCATGGTCCCAGCGAGTTCTGACACCTGAAGGATGAAGCAAAGGTGCAGAAATATAAGCAGCAGAGCCCCGAGAGGTGAAATATATTTCACTGTAATGTGCATTTTCTAACCACTAGAGGGCAGTAGCTGCACAGCAGAATTCTACAGCTCGGATTGTAAGCTCCGCACCATGACAGCTCCGCACCATGACAGCTCTGCCCAAATATTGTCTCTACACTGCAATAATATTTGGTTGCTAAAATGAATAAATCTTCTCCTTCCTAATACACAGTGTTGATCATGGCCACCTTTGAGAGTGAGAGGCGATTAGCTGAGGGCGCTATCGGAGGTTTGCATCAATGCCATATCCTCTATTCATCTGGGATCTAAGAAAGCCTCACACCCATAGTTAGCAATTTATTGTCTCTATTGTTACTTTTTTTTTTCTATTCTTCCTCCAGTGCTGATATTAAATGGTTTCTATTTAACTCCTGATGTGCCAGTACAGAGCTCACACCAAGACGGAGTCATAGGGAGCCCCCCGTATGCCCACCCATTTAATCATAGAGTTAATCCAAATATCCAGCAGCCTGGATGGTGCCAGCCCCTGCCATTTGAGAGTATTCTCCATCTTTATGTACGGTATATGTAGAAAGAGGCAAGTGGATTTACACCAGGGCCAGGCTCGGACTGGCCTACAGGAGAACAGGAGAATTCTCCGGTAGGCCGCCCCGTGAAGGAGTGCTAATGAGTAATGCTGTTACACTTGCTTCACAATTAACAGATAAAGGTATAATCTAATCATTTATTAAACAAGCTAGCCAATTTAATTTTACATAGAAGCAAAAGTAAATTTGTGTGCTAGGGTCAGGTTATTTTTGCATGTAGCCCCAAGAATCAATGTTACTAGTGGACCTTTGCCAACCTGGTCCGACACTGACCAGGGCTCAGGATCAGATTGCCACCAACCCCAGAGTGACATAGTAATGGGGACTTAAAGTCCAGCAGATGAAAACCTCATTTGATGGTGACTTTGGAGTCAATCTTTGGTCATTAGAGATTTTTTTCTCTTGAGTAGGTTGACAAACACCCAAACAAGCCAACTTTTCTGGAACCTCCATGGGCTCCCTGAAGGTGGGGAAGACCTTCTAGAACTCTTCTAGAAAGGTTCTCCACACTCCTGAGCACCATAAAACTGTTCCACAAGTCAGCGCTCCACCATTATCTCCTTACATGTTACTGGGATGTTGCGCCATCAGACCATTTTTCAACCACAGCCTTAGTGATTTTCAGTGGCAGTGGGTCTCTTCCTTCATCGGTAGCACTAGTGGTGTGATTCTTCCTGTGTTACATGGAGCAATCGGTTCTCCTATAAACCCCAATTTGCCTGGGAAATCAATGGCCAGGGGGAATGCGTGGTTATGATCTGAGTGTATAATGAGAACAACAAAGATTAGAAGCTTGGATATTCTATTTAGGTGCAGGATGGATTCCGACAGGCTCTTGACACCACCACCAGTCCCAAGAAATGGCTTCAGAAATGTCCCACCCCACTCATTCTCTATGCGACTGCCGGAGATAGATTGTCCCAAAATCAATGAATCGAGCTACGTCTCACATGATTGTCCACTGCTCCTATCTAACAGGGCTTTTTAGAGCATTGTTCTCTGGATCGATGGGGAATAATCCTCTTCTGATATTTCAGCCCTTGTAGTAAATCAATAAGTCAACATAGAATCATTTTCAGGAATGAACATTTACTTTAAATTTGGTCCGAAAACAATAACATCCTATATCCCATCCTGGTTGGACGCTCTCATGGAGATTCGAGTGGAGCTTCAACAGTCCTTGCTGGAGAAGTGATGATTTACTTTGTTAATAAAGCTAAAGTATAATGTCAGGTTAACACTGAGCTATGCAATTTCCTCTCAATCATGCTGAAAAAAAGGAAGGATTTAAAGTGGATCCTAAATAATTGCTCTAAAATTTCATGGGTAAAAGTCCCTAAGGATATTGTACTAGTGTAAAAACTAATATCTTACATGAGTTTTCTAAATTTTCACAGTGTAAAGATTGGAGAAGCCACTAAGAAGATGGGGAGGAGATAGCACGGACTAAAGAAGTGTATGAGACCTGGGTGAGAGGAGCTGGAGGGAAGGTATATACCAGTAAAGCCAGGTATGATAAAGGAAGCTACGATCCAAAATGTGGTTTTCTCAACAAAGCTATTTTGCTAATTTTTGGGTAAATGTATAATTTTTGGACATGGATTTTTATGGAATGGCAGGTAAGTTAGTACTGCTCATACAGTAAAGAATCCACAGTCTTAATGCTCATACAGTAAAGAATCCATAGTCTTACTGCTCGTACAGTAAAGAATCCACAGTCTTACTGCTCATACAGTAAAGAATCCACAGTCTTAATGCTCATACAGTAAAGAATCCATAGTCTTACTGCTCGTACAGTAAAGAATCCACAGTCTTACTGCTCATACAGTAAAGAATCCATAATCTCACTGCTGATACAGTAAAGTATCCATAATCTCACTGCTCATACAGTAAAGAATCCATAGTCTTACTGCTCATACAGTAAAGAATCCAGAGTCTCACTGCTTGTATAGTAAAGAATCCACAGTCTTACTGATCATACAGTAAAGAATCCACAGTCTTACTGCTCATACAGTAAAGAATCCATAGTCTCACTGCTTGTATAGTAAAGAATCCACAGTCTTACTGCTCATACAGTAAAGAATCCATAGTCTCACTGCTCATACAGTAAAGAATCCATAGTCTCACTGCTCATACAGTAAATAATCCATAGTCTCACTGCTCGTACAGTAAAGAATCCATAGTCTCACTGCTCGTACAGTAAAGAATCCACAGCCTTATTGCTCATACAGTAAAAAATCCACAGTCTTACTGCTCACACAGTAAATAATCCATAGTCTAACTGCTCGTAAAGTAAAGAATCCACAGTCTTACTTCTCATACAGTAAAGAATCCACAGTCTTACTGCTCATACAGTAAAGAATCCACAGTCTTACTGATCATACAGTAAAGAATCCACAGTCTTACTGCTCATACAGTAAAGAATCCATAGTCTCACTGCTCGTATAATAAAGAATCCACAGTCTTACTGCTCATACAGTAAAGAATCCATAGTCTTACTGCTCATACAGTAAACAATCCATAGTCTCACTGCTCATACAGTAAAGAATTCACAGTCTTACTGCTCATACAGTAAAGAATCCACAGTCTTACTTCTCATACAGTAAAGAATCCATAGTCTTAATGTTCATAAAGTAAAGAATCCACAGTCTTACTGCTCACACAGCAAATAATCCACAGTCTTAATGATGATACAGTAAAGAATCCACAGTCTTACTGCTCATACAGTAAAGAATCTATAGTCTCACTGCTCATACAGTAAATAATCCATAGTCTCACTGCTCGTACAGTAAAGAATCCATAGTTTCACTGCTCATACAGTAAAGAATCCATAGTCTCACTGCTCGCACAGTAAAGAATTCATAGTGTCGCTGCTCATACAGTAAATAATCCATAGTCTCACTGCTCGTACAGTAAAGAATCCACAGACTCACTGTTCGTACAGTAAAGAATCCATTGTCTAACTGTTCGTACAGTAAAGAATCCATAGTCTATGCTCGTACAGTAAAGAATCCACAGTCTCACTGCTCGTACAGTAAAGAATCCATAGTCTATGCTCCTACCCATAGTCTCACTGTTCGTACAGTAAAGAATCCATAGTCTATGCTCGTACAGTAAAGAATCCATAGTCTCACTGCTCGTATAGTAAAGAATCCACAGTCTTACTGCTCATACAGTAAAGAATCCATAGTCTTACTGCTCGTACAGTAAACAATCCATAGTCTCACTGCTCATACAGTAAAAAATCCACAGTCTTACTGCTCATACAGTAAAGAATCCACAGTCCAACTTCTCATACAGTAAAGAATCCACAGTCTTACTTCTCATACAGTAACGAATCCATAGTCTTACTGCTCATACAGTAAAGAATTCAGAGTCTTAATGTTCATACAGTAAAGAATCCAAAGTCTTACTGCTCATACAGTAAAGAATCCACAGTCTTACTGCTCATACAGTAAAGAATTCATAGTCTTTCTGCTCATACAGTAAAGAATCCACAGTCTTACTGCTCATACAGTAAAGAATCCACAGTCTTACTTCTCATACAGTAAAGAATCCACAGTCTTAACGATCATACAGTAAAGAATCCACAGTCTTACTGCTCATACAGTAAATAATCTACAGACTCACTGCTCATACAGTAAAGAATCCATAGCCTTACTGCTCATACAGTAAAGAATCCACAGTCTTACTGCTCATACAGTAAAGAATCCACAGTCTTACTGCTCATACAGTAAAGAATTCATAGTCTTTCTGCTCATACAGTAAAGAATCCACAGTCTTACTGCTCATACAGTAAAGAATCCACAGTCTTACTTCTCATACAGTAAAGAATCCACAGTCTTAACGATCATACAGTTAAGAATCCACAGTCTTACTGCTCATACAGTAAAGAATCCACAGACTCACTGCTCATACAGTAAAGAATCCATAGTCTTACTGCTCATACAGTAAAGAATCCACAGTCTTACTGCTCATACAGCAAAGAATTCATAGTCTTTCTGCTCATACAGTAAAGAATCCACAGTCTTACTGCTCATACAGTAAAGAATCCACAGACTCACTGCTCATACAGTAAAGAATCCATAGTCTTACTGCTCATACAGTAAAGAATCCACAGTCTTACTGCTCATACAGCAAAGAATTCATAGTCTTTCTGCTCATACAGTAAAGAATCCACAGTCTTACTGCTCATACAGTAAAGAATCCACAGTTTTACTTCTCATAAAGTAAAGAATCCACAGAGTTAACGATCATACAGTAAAGAATCCATAGTCTCGCTGCTCATACAGTAAATAATCCATTGTCTCACTGCTCTTACAGTAAAGAATCCACAGTCCTACTTCTCATGCAGTAAAGAATCCACAGTCTTACTGCTCACACAGTAAATAATCCATAGTCTGACTGCTCATACAGTAAAGAATCCACAATCTTACTGCTCATGTGATAAAGAATCCACAGTCTTACTGATCATACAGTAAAGAATCCATAGTCTCACTGCTTGTATAGTAAAGAATCCACAGTCTTACTGCTCATACAGTAAAGAATCCATAGTCCTACTGCTCATACAGTAAACAATCCATAGTCTCACTGCTCATACAGTAAAGAATCCACAGTCTTATTGCTCATACAGTAAAAAATCCACAGTCTTACTGCTCACACAGTAAATAATCCATAGTCTCACTGCTCGTACAGTAAAGAATCCACAGTCTTACTTCCATACAGTAAAGAATCCACAGTCTTACTGCTCATACAGTAAAGAATCCACAGTCTTACTGATCATACAGTAAAGAATCCACAGTCTTACTGCTCATACAGTAAAGAATCCATAGTCTCACTGCTCGTATAGTTAAGAATCCACAGTCTTACTGCTCATACATTGAAGAATCCATAGTCTCACTGCTCGTATAGTTAAGAATCCATAGTCTTACTGCTCATACAGTAAACAATCCATAGTCTCACTGCTCATACAGTAAAGAATTCACTGTCTTACTGCTCATACAGTAAAGAATCCACAGTCTTAATGTTCATACAGTAAAGAATCCATAGTCTTACTTCTCATAGAGTAAAGAATCCACAGTCTTACTTCTCATACAGTAAAGAATCCATAGTCTTAATGTTCACACAGTAAAGAATCCACAGTCTTACTGCTCACACAGTAAATAATCCACAGTCTTAACGATCATACAGCAAAGAATCCACAGTCTCACTGCTCGTACAGTAAAGAATCCACAGTCTCCCTGCTCATACAGTAAATAATCCATAATCTTACTGCTCATACAGTAAAGAATCCACAGTCTTACTGCTCATACAGTAAAGAATCCATAGTCTTACTGCTCATACAGTATAGAATTCACAGTTTTAATGCTCATACACTAAAGAATCCACAGTCTTACTGCTCATACAGTAAAGAATCCACAGTCTTAATGCTCATACAGTAAAGAATCCAGTCTTACTGCTCATACAGCAAAGAATCCATAGATTCACTGCTCGTACAGTAAAGAATCCACAATCTTACTGCTCATACAGTAAAGAATCCACAGTCTTACTGATCATAAAGTAAAGAATACATAGTCTTACTGCTCATACAGTAAAGAATCCATAGTCTTACTGCTCATACAGTAAAGAATCCATAGTCTAACTGATCATACAGTAAAGAAACCTCAGTCTTACTGATCACACAGTAAAGAATCCATAGTCTTTCTGCTCATACTGTAAAGAATCCATAGTCTTACGGCTCACACAGTAAACAATCCGTACTCTTACTGCTCATACAGTAAAGAATCCACAGTCTTACTGCTCACACAGTAAATAATCCACAGTCTTACTGCTCATACAGTAAAGAATCCATAGTCTTACTGTTCATACAGTAAAGAATCCAGTCTTACTGCTCATACAGTAAAGAATCCATAGTCGTACTGCACATACAGTAAAGAATCCATAGTCTTACTGCTCATACAGTAAAGAATTCACAGACTTACTGCTCACACAGTAAAGAATTCATAGTCTTACTGCTCATACAGTAAAGAATCCATAGTCTTACTGCTCATACAGTAAACAATCTATAGTCTCACTGCTCATACAGTAAAGAATCCACAGTCTTACTGCTCATAAAGTAAAGAATCCACAGTCTTACTTCTCATACAGTAAAGAATCCATAGTCTTAATGTTCATACAGTAAAGAATTCACAGTCTTACTGCTCACACAGTAAATAATCCAGTCTTAATGATGATACAGAAAAGAATCCACAGTCTTACTGCTCATAGAGTAAAGAATTCAGTCTTACTGCTCATACAGTAAAGAATCTTCAGTCTTACTTCTCATACAGTAAAGAATCCACAGTCTTAACGATAATACAGTAAAGAATCCAGAGTCTCACTGCTCGTACAGTAAAGAACCCACAGTCTCACTGCTCATACAGTAAAAAATACATAGTCTTACTGCTCATACAGTAAAGAATCCACAGTCTTACTGCTCATACAGTAAAGAATCCACAGTCTTACTTCTCATACGATAAAGAATCCATGGTCTTAATGTTCATACAGTAAAGAATTCACAGACTTAATGCTCATACAGTAAAGAATCCAGTCTTAATGATGATACAGTAAAGAATCCACAGTGTTACTGCTCATAGAGTAAAGAATTCATAGTCTTACTGCTCATACAGTAAAGAATCTACAGTCTTACTTCTCATACAGTAAATAATCCACAGTCTCAATGCTCGTACAGTAAAGAATCCACAGTCTTACTGCTCATACAAGATAGAATTCACAGGTTTAATGCTCATACACTAAAGAATCTACAGTCTTACTGCTCATACAGTAAATAATCCACAGTCTTACTGTTCGTATAGTAAAGAATCCACAATCTTACTACTCATACAGTACAGAATCCACAGTCTTACTGCTCATAAAGTAAATAATCTATAGTCTTACTGCTCATAGAGTAAAGAATCCATAGTCTTACTGCTCATACAGTAAAGAATCCATAGTCTTACTGCGCAAGCAGTAAAGAATCCACAGTCTTACTGCTCACACAGTAAAGAATCCATAGTCTTACTGCTCATACAGTAAAGAATCCATAGTCTTACAGCTCACATAGTAAAGAATCCATAGTCTTACTGCTCATACAGTAAAGAATCCACAGTCTTACTGCTCATACAGTAAAGAATCTATACTCTCACTGCTCATACAGTAAATAATCCATAGTCTCACTGCTCGTACAGTAAAGAATCCATAGTTTCACTGCTCATACAGTAAAGAATCCATAGTCTCACTGCTCATACAATACATAATCCATAGTCTCACTGCTCATACAGTAAAGAATCCACAGACTCACTGTTCGTACAGTAAAGAATCCATAGTCTAACTGCTCGTACAGTAAAGAATCCATAGTCTCACTGTTCGTACAGTAAAGAATCCATAGTCTATGCTCGTACAGTAAAGAATCCATAGTCTCACTGCTCGTACAGTAAAGAATCAATAGTCTATGCTCCTACAGTAAAGAATCCATAGTCTCACTGATCGTACAGTAAAGAATCCATAGTCTATGCTCGTACAGTAAAGAATCCATAGTCTCACTGCTCGTACAGTAAAGAATCCACAGTCTTACTGCTCATACAGTAAAGAATCCACAGTCTTACTGCTCATACCAAAAAGAATCCATAGTCTCACTTCTCGTATAGTAAAGAAACCACAGTCTTACTGCTCATACAGTAAAGAATCCATAGTCTCACTGCTCATACAGTAAACAATCCATAGTCTCACTGCTCATACAGTAAAAAATCCACAGTCTTACTGCTCATACAGTAAAGAATCCACAGTCCTACTTCTCATACAGTAAAGAATCCACAGTCTTACTTCTCATACAGTAAAGAATCCATAGTCTTTCTGCTCATACAGTAAGGAATCCACAGTCTTAATGTTCATACAGTAAAGAATCCACAGTCTTACTGCTCATACAGTAAAGAATCCACAGTCTTACTGCTCATACAGTAAAGAATTCATAGTCTTTCTGCTCATACAGTAAAGTATCCACAGTCTTACTGCTCATACAGGTAAGAATCCACAGTGTTACTACTCATACAGTAAAGAATCCACAGTCTTACTGCTCATACAGTAAAGAATCCACAGTCTTACTGCTCATACAGTAAAGAATCCACAGTCTTACTGCTCGTACAGTAAAGAATCCACAGACTCACTGTTCATACAGTAAAGAATCCACAGTCTTACTGCTCATACAGTAAAGAATCCACAGTCTTACTGCTCGTACAGTGAAGACTCCACAGTCTTACTGCTCATACAGTAAAGAATTCATAGTCTTTCTCCTCATACAGTAAAGAATCCACAGTCTTACTGCTCATACAGTAAAGAATCCACAGTCTTACTTCTCATAAAGTATAGAATCCACAGTCTTAACGATCATACAGTAAAGAATCCATAGTCTTACTGCTAAAAGTAAATAATCCATAGTCTCACTGATTTTACAGTAAATAATCCACAGTCCTACTGTACAGTAAAGAATCCACAGTCTTACTGCTCATACAGTAAAGAATCCACAGTCTTACTTCTCATAAAGTAAAGAATCCACAGTCTTAACGATCATACAGTAAAGAATCCATAGTCTTACTGCTCATACAGTAAATAATCCATAGTCTCACTGATCTTACAGTAAATAATCCACAGTCCTACTGTACAGTAAAGAATCCACAGTCTTACTGCTCATACAGTACATAATCCACAGTTTTACTGTTCGTATAGTAAAGAATCCACAATCTTACTACTCATACAGTACAGAATCCACAGTCTTACTGCTCATAAAGTAAATAATCTATAGTCTTACTGCTCATAGAGTAAAGAATCCATAGTCTTACTGCTCATACAGTAAAGAATCCATAGTCTTACTGCTCACACAGTAAAGAATCCATAGTCTTACTGCTCATACAGTAAAGAATCCACAGTCTTACTGCTCACACAGTAAAGAATCCATAGTCTTACTGCTCACACAGTAAAGAATCCACAGTCTTACTGCTCACACAGTAAAGAATCCATAGTCTTACTGCTCATACAGTAAAGAATCCATAGTCTTACAGCTCACATAGTAAAGAATCCATAGTCTTACTGCTCATACAGTAAAGAATCCACAGTCTTACTGCTCACACAGTAAATAATCCATAGTCTCTCTGCTCATACAGTAAAGAATCCACAGTCTTACTGCTCATACAGTAAAGAATCTATAGTCTCACTGCTCATACAGTAAATAATCCATAGTCTCACTGCTCGTACAGTAAAGAATCCATAGTTTCACTGCTCATACAGTAAAGAATCCATAGTCTCACTGCTCATACAATAAATAATCCATAGTCTCACTGCTCGTACAGTAAAGAATCCACAGACTCACTGTTCGTACAGTAAAGAATCCATAGTCTAACTGTTCGTACATTAAAGATTCCATAGTCTACGCTCGTACAGTAAAGAATCCATAGTCTCACTGCTCGTACAGTAAAGAATCCATAGTCTATGCTCCTACAGTAAAGAATTCATAGTCTCACTGATCGTACAGTAAAGAATCCATAGTCTATGCTCGTACAGTAAAGAATCCATAGTCTCACTGCTCGTACAGTAAAGAATCCACAGTCTTACTGCTCATACAGTAAAGAATCCACAGTCTTACTGCTCATACCATAAAGAATCCATAGTCTCACTTCTCGTATAGTAAAGAAACCACAGTCTTACTGCTCATACAGTAAAGAATCCATAGTCTCACTGCTCATACAGTAAACAATCCATAGTCTCACTGCTCATACAGTAAAAAATCTACAGTCTTACTGCTCATACAGTAAAGAATCCACAGTCCTACTTCTCATACAGTAAAGAATCCACAGTCTTACTTCTCAATACAGTAAAGAATCCATAGTCTTACTGCTCATACAGTAAAGAATCCACAGTCTTAATGTTCATACAGTAAAGAATCCACAGTCTTACTGCTCATACAGTAAAGAATCCACAGTCTTACTGCTCATACAGTAAAGAATTCATAGTCTTTCTGCTGATACAGTAAAGAATCCACAGTCTTACAGCTCATACAGTTAAGAATCCACAGTCTTACTACTCATACAGTAAAGAATCCACAGTCTTACTGCTCATACAGTAAAGAATCCACAGTCTTACTGCTCATACAGTAAAGAATCCACAGTCTTACTGCTCGTACAGTAAAGAATCCACAGACTCACTGTTCATACAGTAAAGAATCCACAGTCTTACTGCTCATACAGTAAAGAATCCACAGTCTTACTGCTCGTACAGTGAAGACTCCACAGTCTTACTGCTCATACAGTAAAGAATTCATAGTCTTTCTGCTCATACAGTAAAGAATCCACAGTCTTACTGCTCATACAGCAAAGAATCCACAGTCTTACTTCTCATAAAGTAAAGAGTCCACAGTCTTAACGATCATACAGTAAAGAATCCATAGTCTTACTGCTCATACAGTAAATAATCCATAGTCTCACTGATCTTACAGTAAATAATCCACAGTCCTACTTCTCATACAGTAAAGAATCCACAGTCTTAACGATCATACAGTAAAGAATCCACAGTCTTAATGCTCATACAGTAAAGAATCCACAGTCTTACTGCTCATACAGTAAAGAATCCATAGACTTACTGCTCATACAGGATAGAATTCACAGTTTTAATGGTCATACACAAAAGAATTCACTGTCTTACTGCTCATACAGTAAAGAATCCATATTCTTAATGCTCATACAGTAAAGAATCCAGTCTTACTGCTCATACAGTAAAGAATCCATAGTTTCACTGCTCGTACAGTAAAGAATCCACAATCTTACTGCTCATACAGTACAGAATCCACAGTCTTACTGCTCATACAGTAAAGAATCCATAGTTTCACTGCTCGTACAGTAAAGAATCCACATTCTTAATGCTCATACAGTAAAGAATCCAGTCTTACTGCTCATACAGTAAAGAATCCATAGTCTCACTGCTCGTACAGTAAAGAATCCACAATCTTACTGCTCATACAGTACAGAATCCACAGTCTTACTGCTCATACAGTAAAGAATCCACAGTCTTATTGCTCATACAGTAAAGAATCTACAATTTTACTGCTCATACATCAAAGAATCCACAGTCTTACTGCTCACACAGTAAATAATCCATAGTCTTAATGTTCTTACTGGAAAAGAATCCATAGTCATATTGCTCATACAGTACAGAATCAACAGTCTTACTGGTCACACAGTAAAGAATCCATAGTCTTATTGCTCATACAGTAAAAAATCCACTATCTTACTGCTCATATAGTAAAGAATCCATAGTCTCACTGCTCATACAGTAAAGAATCCACAATCGACTGCTCATACAGTAAAGAATCCACAGTCTTTTTGCTCATAGAGTAAAGAATCTACAGTCTTACTGCTCATACAGTAAATAGTCCACAGTCTTACAGCTCACACAGTAAAGAACCATAGTTTTACTGCTCATACAGTAAAGAATCCACAGTCTTATTGCTCATACAGTAAAGAATCTACAGTCTTACTGCTCACACAGTAAAAAATCCACAGTCTTACTGCTCACACAGTAAAGAATCCATAGTCTTACTACTCATACAGTAAAGAATCCATAGTCTTACTGCTCATACAGTAAAGAATCCACAGTCTTACTGCTCATACAGTAAAGAATCTATACTCTCACTGCTCATACAGTAAATAATCCATAGTCTCACTGCTCGTACAGTAAAGAATCCATAGTTTCACTGCTCATACAGTAAAGAATCCATAGTCTCACTGCTCATACAATACATAATCCATAGTCTCACTGCTCATACAGTAAAGAATCCACAGACTCACTGTTCGTACAGTAAAGAATCCATAGTCTAACTGCTCGTACAGTAAAGAATCCATAGTCTCACTGTTCGTACAGTAAAGAATCCATAGTCTATGCTCGTACAGTAAAGAATCCATAGTCTCACTGCTCGTACAGTAAAGAATCAATAGTCTATGCTCCTACAGTAAAGAATCCATAGTCTCACTGATCGTACAGTAAAGAATCCATAGTCTATGCTCGTACAGTAAAGAATCCATAGTCTCACTGCTCGTACAGTAAAGAATCCACAGTCTTACTGCTCATACAGTAAAGAATCCACAGTCTTACTGCTCATACCATAAAGAATCCATAGTCTCACTTCTCTTATAGTAAAGAAACCACAGTCTTATTGCTCATACAGTAAAGAATCCATAGTCTCACTGCTCATACAGTAAACAATCCATAGTCTCACTGCTCATACAGTAAAAAATCCACAGTCTTACTGCTCATACAGTAAAGAATCCACAGTCCTACTTCTCATACAGTAAAGAATCCACAGTCTTACTTCTCATACAGTAAAGAATCCATAGTCTTTCTGCTCATACAGTAAGGAATCCACAGTCTTAATGTTCATACAGTAAAGAATCCACAGTCTTACTGCTCATACAGTAAAGAATCCACAGTCTTACTGCTCATACAGTAAAGAATTCATAGTCTTTCTGCTCATACAGTAAAGAATCCACAGTCTTACTGCTCATACAGGTAAGAATCCACAGTGTTACTACTCATACAGTAAAGAATCCACAGTCTTACTGCTCATACAGTAAAGAATCCACAGTCTTACTGCTCATACAGTAAAGAATCCACAGTCTTACTGCTCGTACAGTAAAGAATCCACAGACTCACTGTTCATACAGTAAAGAATCCACAGTCTTACTGCTCATACAGTAAAGAATCCACAGTCTTACTGCTCGTACAGTGAAGACTCCACAGTCTTACTGCTCATACAGTAAAGAATTCATAGTCTTTCTCCTCATACAGTAAAGAATCCACAGTCTTACTGCTCATACAGTAAAGAATCCACAGTCTTACTTCTCATAAAGTATAGAATCCACAGTCTTAACGATCATACAGTAAAGAATCCATAGTCTTACTGCTAAAAGTAAATAATCCATAGTCTCACTGATTTTACAGTAAATAATCCACAGTCCTACTGTACAGTAAAGAATCCACAGTCTTACTGCTCATACAGTAAAGAATCCACAGTCTTACTTCTCATAAAGTAAAGAATCCACAGTCTTAACGATCATACAGTAAAGAATCCATAGTCTTACTGCTCATACAGTAAATAATCCATAGTCTCACTGATCTTACAGTAAATAATCCACAGTCCTACTGTACAGTAAAGAATCCACAGTCTTACTGCTCATACAGTACATAATCCACAGTCTTACTGTTCGTATAGTAAAGAATCCACAATCTTACTACTCATACAGTACAGAATCCACAGTCTTACTGCTCATAAAGTAAATAATCTATAGTCTTACTGCTCATAGAGTAAAGAATCCATAGTCTTACTGCTCACACAGTAAAGAATCCATAGTCTTACTGCTCATACAGTAAAGAATCCATAGTCTTACAGCTCACATAGTAAAGAATCCATAGTCTTACTGCTCATACAGTAAAGAATCCACAGTCTTACTGCTCACACAGTAAATAATCCATAGTCTCTCTGCTCATACAGTAAAGAATCCACAGTCTTACTGCTCATACAGTAAAGAATCTATAGTCTCACTGCTCATACAGTAAATAATCCATAGTCTCACTGCTCGTACAGTAAAGAATCCATAGTTTCACTGCTCATACAGTAAAGAATCCATAGTCTCACTGCTCATACAATAAATAATCCATAGTCTCACTGCTCGTACAGTAAAGAATCCACAGACTCACTGTTCGTACAGTAAAGAATCCATAGTCTAACTGTTCGTACATTAAAGATTCCATAGTCTACGCTCGTACAGTAAAGAATCCATAGTCTCACTGCTCGTACAGTAAAGAATCCATAGTCTATGCTCCTACAGTAAAGAATTCATAGTCTCACTGATCGTACAGTAAAGAATCCATAGTCTATGCTCGTACAGTAAAGAATCCATAGTCTCACTGCTCGTACAGTAAAGAATCCACAGTCTTACTGCTCATACAGTAAAGAATCCACAGTCTTACTGCTCATACCATAAAGAATCCATAGTCTCACTTCTCGTATAGTAAAGAAACCACAGTCTTACTGCTCATACAGTAAAGAATCCATAGTCTCACTGCTCATACAGTAAACAATCCATAGTCTCACTGCTCATACAGTAAAAAATCTACAGTCTTACTGCTCATACAGTAAAGAATCCACAGTCCTACTTCTCATACAGTAAAGAATCCACAGTCTTACTTCTCAATACAGTAAAGAATCCATAGTCTTACTGCTCATACAGTAAAGAATCCACAGTCTTAATGTTCATACAGTAAAGAATCCACAGTCTTACTGCTCATACAGTAAAGAATCCACAGTCTTACTGCTCATACAGTAAAGAATTCATAGTCTTTCTGCTGATACAGTAAAGAATCCACAGTCTTACAGCTCATACAGTTAGGAATCCACAGTCTTACTACTCATACAGTAAAGAATCCACAGTCTTACTGCTCATACAGTAAAGAATCCACAGTCTTACTGCTCATACAGTAAAGAATCCACAGTCTTACTGCTCGTACAGTAAAGAATCCACAGACTCACTGTTCATACAGTAAAGAATCCACAGTCTTACTGCTCATACAGTAAAGAATCCACAGTCTTACTGCTCGTACAGTGAAGACTCCACAGTCTTACTGCTCATACAGTAAAGAATTCATAGTCTTTCTGCTCATACAGTAAAGAATCCACAGTCTTACTGCTCATACAGCAAAGAATCCACAGTCTTACTTCTCATAAAGTAAAGAGTCCACAGTCTTAACGATCATACAGTAAAGAATCCATAGTCTTACTGCTCATACAGTAAATAATCCATAGTCTCACTGATCTTACAGTAAATAATCCACAGTCCTACTTCTCATACAGTAAAGAATCCACAGTCTTAACGATCATACAGTAAAGAATCCACAGTCTTAATGCTCATACAGTAAAGAATCCACAGTCTTACTGCTCATACAGTAAAGAATCCATAGACTTACTGCTCATACAGGATAGAATTCACAGTTTTAATGGTCATACACAAAAGAATTCACTGTCTTACTGCTCATACAGTAAAGAATCCATATTCTTAATGCTCATACAGTAAAGAATCCAGTCTTACTGCTCATACAGTAAAGAATCCATAGTTTCACTGCTCGTACAGTAAAGAATCCACAATCTTACTGCTCATACAGTACAGAATCCACAGTCTTACTGCTCATACAGTAAAGAATCCATAGTTTCACTGCTCGTACAGTAAAGAATCCACATTCTTAATGCTCATACAGTAAAGAATCCAGTCTTACTGCTCATACAGTAAAGAATCCATAGTCTCACTGCTCGTACAGTAAAGAATCCACAATCTTACTGCTCATACAGTACAGAATCCACAGTCTTACTGCTCATACAGTAAAGAATCCACAGTCTTATTGCTCATACAGTAAAGAATCTACAATTTTACTGCTCATACATCAAAGAATCCACAGTCTTACTGCTCACACAGTAAATAATCCATAGTCTTAATGTTCTTACTGGAAAAGAATCCATAGTCATATTGCTCATACAGTACAGAATCAACAGTCTTACTGGTCACACAGTAAAGAATCCATAGTCTTATTGCTCATACAGTAAAAAATCCACTATCTTACTGCTCATATAGTAAAGAATCCATAGTCTCACTGCTCATACAGTACAGAATCCACAATCGACTGCTCATACAGTAAAGAATCCACAGTCTTTTTGCTCATAGAGTAAAGAATCTACAGTCTTACTGCTCATACAGTAAATAGTCCACAGTCTTACAGCTCACACAGTAAAGAACCATAGTTTTACTGCTCATACAGTAAAGAATCCACAGTCTTATTGCTCATACAGTAAAGAATCTACAGTCTTACTGCTCACACAGTAAAAAATCCACAGTCTTACTGCTCACACAGTAAAGAATCCATAGTCTTACTACTCATACAGTAAAGAATCCATAGTCTTACTGCTCATACAGTAAAGAATCCACAGTCTTACTGCTCATACAGTAAAGAATCTATACTCTCACTGCTCATACAGTAAATAATCCATAGTCTCACTGCTCGTACAGTAAAGAATCCTTAGTTTCACTGCTCATACAGTAAAGAATCCATAGTCTCACTGCTCATACAATACATAATCCATAGTCTCACTGCTCATACAGTAAAGAATCCACAGACTCACTGTTCGTACAGTAAAGAATCCATAGTCTAACTGCTCGTACAGTAAAGAATCCATAGTCTCACTGTTCGTACAGTAAAGAATCCATAGTCTATGCTCGTACAGTAAAGAATCCATAGTCTCACTGCTCGTACAGTAAAGAATCAATAGTCTATGCTCCTACAGTAAAGAATCCATAGTCTCACTGATCGTACAGTAAAGAATCCATAGTCTATGCTCGTACAGTAAAGAATCCATAGTCTCACTGCTCGTACAGTAAAGAATCCACAGTCTTACTGCTCATACAGTAAAGAATCCACAGTCTTACTGCTCATACCATAAAGAATCCATAGTCTCACTTCTCTTATAGTAAAGAAACCACAGTCTTACTGCTCATACAGTAAAGAATCCATAGTCTCACTGCTCATACAGTAAACAATCCATAGTCTCACTGCTCATACAGTAAAAAATCCACAGTCTTACTGCTCATACAGTAAAGAATCCACAGTCCTACTTCTCATACAGTAAAGAATCCACAGTCTTACTTCTCATACAGTAAAGAATCCATAGTCTTTCTGCTCATACAGTAAGGAATCCACAGTCTTAATGTTCATACAGTAAAGAATCCACAGTCTTACTGCTCATACAGTAAAGAATCCACAGTCTTACTGCTCATACAGTAAAGAATTCATAGTCTTTCTGCTCATACAGTAAAGAATCCACAGTCTTACTGCTCATACAGGTAAGAATCCACAGTGTTACTACTCATACAGTAAAGAATCCACAGTCTTACTGCTCATACAGTAAAGAATCCACAGTCTTACTGCTCATACAGTAAAGAATCCACAGTCTTACTGCTCGTACAGTAAAGAATCCACAGACTCACTGTTCATACAGTAAAGAATCCACAGTCTTACTGCTCATACAGTAAAGAATCCACAGTCTTACTGCTCGTACAGTGAAGACTCCACAGTCTTACTGCTCATACAGTAAAGAATTCATAGTCTTTCTCCTCATACAGTAAAGAATCCTCAGTCTTACTGCTCATACAGTAAAGAATCCACAGTCTTACTTCTCATAAAGTATAGAATAGACAGTCTTAACGATCATACAGTAAAGAATCCATAGTCTTACTGCTAAAAGTAAATAATCCATAGTCTCACTGATTTTACAGTAAATAATCCACAGTCCTACTGTACAGTAAAGAATCCACAGTCTTACTGCTCATACAGTAAAGAATCCACAGTCTTACTTCTCATAAAGTAAAGAATCCACAGTCTTAACGATCATACAGTAAAGAATCCATAGTCTTACTGCTCATACAGTAAATAATCCATAGTCTCACTGATCTTACAGTAAATAATCCACAGTCCTACTGTACAGTAAAGAATCCACAGTCTTACTGCTCATACAGTACATAATCCACAGTCTTACTGTTCGTATAGTAAAGAATCCACAATCTTACTACTCATACAGTACAGAATCCACAGTCTTACTGCTCATAAAGTAAATAATCTATAGTCTTACTGCTCATAGAGTAAAGAATCCATAGTCTTACTGCTCATACAGTAAAGAATCCATAGTCTTACTGCGCAAGCAGTAAAGAATCCACAGTCTTACTGCTCACACAGTAAAGAATCCATAGTCTTACTGCTCATACAGTAAAGAATCCATAGTCTTACAGCTCACATAGTAAAGAATCCATAGTCTTACTGCTCATACAGTAAAGAATCCACAGTCTTACTGCTCACACAGTAAATAATCCATAGTCTCTCTGCTCATACAGTAAAGAATCCACAGTCTTACTGCTCATACAGTAAAGAATCTATAGTCTCACTGCTCATACAGTAAATAATCCATAGTCTCACTGCTCGTACAGTAAAGAATCCATAGTTTCACTGCTCATACAGTAAAGAATCCATAGTCTCACTGCTCATACAATAAATAATCCATAGTCTCACTGCTCGTACAGTAAAGAATCCACAGACTCACTGTTCGT
The DNA here is from genome assembly GCF_046119375.1 of Phyllobates terribilis. Taxonomy (NCBI): domain Eukaryota; kingdom Metazoa; phylum Chordata; class Amphibia; order Anura; family Dendrobatidae; genus Phyllobates; species Phyllobates terribilis. Next base: position 234,918,906 of record NW_027362767.1, on the reverse strand, counting down.
ACAGTAAAGAATCCATAGTCTAACTGTTCGTACATTAAAGATTCCATAGTCTACGCTCGTACAGTAAAGAATCCATAGTCTCACTGCTCGTACAGTAAAGAATCCATAGTCTATGCTCCTACAGTAAAGAATTCATAGTCTCACTGATCGTACAGTAAAGAATCCATAGTCTATGCTCGTACAGTAAAGAATCCATAGTCTCACTGCTCGTACAGTAAAGAATCCACAGTCTTACTGCTCATACAGTAAAGAATCCACAGTCTTACTGCTCATACCATAAAGAATCCATAGTCTCACTTCTCGTATAGTAAAGAAACCACAGTCTTACTGCTCATACAGTAAAGAATCCATAGTCTCACTGCTCATACAGTAAACAATCCATAGTCTCACTGCTCATACAGTAAAAAATCTACAGTCTTACTGCTCATACAGTAAAGAATCCACAGTCCTACTTCTCATACAGTAAAGAATCCACAGTCTTACTTCTCAATACAGTAAAGAATCCATAGTCTTACTGCTCATACAGTAAAGAATCCACAGTCTTAATGTTCATACAGTAAAGAATCCACAGTCTTACTGCTCATACAGTAAAGAATCCACAGTCTTACTGCTCATACAGTAAAGAATTCATAGTCTTTCTGCTGATACAGTAAAGAATCCACAGTCTTACAGCTCATACAGTTAAGAATCCACAGTCTTACTACTCATACAGTAAAGAATCCACAGTCTTACTGCTCATACAGTAAAGAATCCACAGTCTTACTGCTCATACAGTAAAGAATCCACAGTCTTACTGCTCGTACAGTAAAGAATCCACAGACTCACTGTTCATACAGTAAAGAATCCACAGTCTTACTGCTCATACAGTAAAGAATCCACAGTCTTACTGCTCGTACAGTGAAGACTCCACAGTCTTACTGCTCATACAGTAAAGAATTCATAGTCTTTCTGCTCATACAGTAAAGAATCCACAGTCTTACTGCTCATACAGCAAAGAATCCACAGTCTTACTTCTCATAAAGTAAAGAGTCCACAGTCTTAACGATCATACAGTAAAGAATCCATAGTCTTACTGCTCATACAGTAAATAATCCATAGTCTCACTGATCTTACAGTAAATAATCCACAGTCCTACTTCTCATACAGTAAAGAATCCACAGTCTTAACGATCATACAGTAAAGAATCCACAGTCTTAATGCTCATACAGTAAAGAATCCACAGTCTTACTGCTCATACAGTAAAGAATCCATAGACTTACTGCTCATACAGGATAGAATTCACAGTTTTAATGGTCATACACAAAAGAATTCACTGTCTTACTGCTCATACAGTAAAGAATCCATATTCTTAATGCTCATACAGTAAAGAATCCAGTCTTACTGCTCATACAGTAAAGAATCCATAGTTTCACTGCTCGTACAGTAAAGAATCCACAATCTTACTGCTCATACAGTACAGAATCCACAGTCTTACTGCTCATACAGTAAAGAATCCATAGTTTCACTGCTCGTACAGTAAAGAATCCACATTCTTAATGCTCATACAGTAAAGAATCCAGTCTTACTGCTCATACAGTAAAGAATCCATAGTCTCACTGCTCGTACAGTAAAGAATCCACAATCTTACTGCTCATACAGTACAGAATCCACAGTCTTACTGCTCATACAGTAAAGAATCCACAGTCTTATTGCTCATACAGTAAAGAATCTACAATTTTACTGCTCATACATCAAAGAATCCACAGTCTTACTGCTCACACAGTAAATAATCCATAGTCTTAATGTTCTTACTGGAAAAGAATCCATAGTCATATTGCTCATACAGTACAGAATCAACAGTCTTACTGGTCACACAGTAAAGAATCCATAGTCTTATTGCTCATACAGTAAAAAATCCACTATCTTACTGCTCATATAGTAAAGAATCCATAGTCTCACTGCTCATACAGTAAAGAATCCACAATCGACTGCTCATACAGTAAAGAATCCACAGTCTTTTTGCTCATAGAGTAAAGAATCTACAGTCTTACTGCTCATACAGTAAATAGTCCACAGTCTTACAGCTCACACAGTAAAGAACCATAGTTTTACAGCTCATACAGTAAAGAATCCACAGTCTTATTGCTCATACAGTAAAGAATCTACAGTCTTACTGCTCACACAGTAAAAAATCCACAGTCTTACTGCTCACACAGTAAAGAATCCATAGTCTTACTACTCATACAGTAAAGAATCCATAGTCTTACTGCTCATACAGTAAAGAATCCACATTCTTACTGCTCATACAGTAAAGAATCCATAGTCTTACTGCTCATACAGTAAAGAATCCATAGTGTTTGTGCTCATACAGTAAAGAATCCACAGTCTTTCTGCTCACACAGTAAATAATCCATAGTCTTACTTCTCATACAGTAAAGAATCCACAGTCTCACTGCTCATACAGTAAAGAATCCACAGTCTTTCTGCTCATACAGTAAAGAATCCACAGTCTTAACGATCATACAGTAAAGAATCCACAGTCTCACTGCTCGTACAGTAAAGAATCCACAGTCTCACTGCTCTTACAGTAAATAATCCATAGTCTTACTGCTCATACAGTAAAGAATCCACAGTCTTACTGCTCATACAGTAAAGAATCCATAGTCTTACTTCTCATACAGTAAAGAATCCATAGTCTTAATGTTCATACAGTAAAGAATTCACCGTCTTACTGCTCACACAGTAAATAATCCAGTCTTAATGATGATACAGTAAAGAATCCACAGTCTTACTGCTCATAGAGTAAAGAATTCATAGTCTTACTGCTCATACAGTAAAGAATCTACAGTCTTACTTCTCATACAGTAAATAATCCACAGTCTCAATGCTCTTACAGTAAAGAATCCACAGTCTTACTGCTCATAGAGTAAAGAATTCATAGTCTTACTGCTCATACAGTAAAGAATCTACAGTCTTACTTCTCATACAGTAAATAATCCACAGTCTCAATGCTCTTACAGTAAAGAATCCACAGTCTTACTGCTCATACAATATAGAATTCACAGTTTTAATGCTCATACACAAAAGAATCTACAGTCTTACTGCTCATACAGTAAATAATCCACAGTCTTAATGCTCGTACAGTAAAGAACCCACAATCTTACTACTCATACAGTACAGAATACACAGTCTTACTGCTCATAAAGTAAAGAATCTATAGTCTTACTGCTCATAGAGTAAAGAATCCATAGTCTTACTGCTCATACAGTAAAGAATCCATAGTCTTACTGCTCATACAGTAAAGAATCCACAGTCTTACTGCTCACACAGTAAAGAATCCATAGTCTTACTGCTCATACAGTAAAGAATCCATAGTCTTACTGCTCATACAGTAAAGAATCCACAGTCTTACTGGTCAGATAGTAAAGAATCCATAGTCTTACTGCTCATACAGTAAAGAATCCACAGTCTTACTGCTCACACAGTAAATAATCCATAGTCTCACTGCTCAATCAGTAAAGAATCCACAGTCTTACTGCTCATACAGTAAAGAATCTATAGTCTCACTGCTTATACAGTAAAGAATCCATAGTCTCACTGCTCGTACAGTAAAGAATCCATAGTTTCACTGCTCATATAATAAAGAATCCATAGTCTCACTGCTCGCACAGTAAAGAATTCATAGTCTCGCTGCTCATACAGTAAATAATCCATAGTCTCACTGCTCGTACAGTAAAGAATCCACAGACTCACTGTTCGTACAGTAAAGAATTCATAGTCTAACTGTTCGTACAGTAAAGAATCCATAGTCTATGCTCGTACAGTAAAGAATCCATAGTCTCACTGCTCGTACAGTAAAGAATCCATAGTTTATGCTCCTACAGTAAAGAATCCATAGTCTCACTGTTCGTACAGTAAAGAATCCATAGTCTATGCTTGTACAGTAAAGAATCCATAGTCTCACTGCTCGTACAGTAAAGAATCCACAGTCTTACTGCTCATACAGTAAAGAATCCACAGTCTTACTGCTCATACCATAAAGAATCCATAGTCTCACTTCTCGTGTAGTAAAGAATCCACAGTCTTACTGCTCATACAGTAAAGAATCCATAGTCTCACTGCTCATACAGTAAACAATCCATAGTCTCACTGCTCATACAGTAAAAAATCCAGTCTTACTGCTCATACAGTAAAGAATCCACAGTCCTACTTCTCATACAGTAAAGAATCCACAGTCTTACTTCTCATACACTAAAAAGAATCCATAGTCTTACTTCTCATACAGTAAAGAATCCACAGTCTTAACGATCATACAGTAAAGAATTCATAGTCTTTCTGCTCATACAGTAAAGAATCCACAGTCTTACTGCTCATACAGTAAAGAATCCACAGTCTTACTTCTCATACAGTAAAGAATCCACAGTCTTAACGATCATACAGTAAAGAATCCACAGTCTTAATGCTCATACAGTAAAGAATCCACAGTCTTACTGCTCGTACAGTAAAGAATCCACAGACTCACTGTTCATACTGTAAAGAATCCATAGTCTTACTGCTCATACAATCAAGAATCCACAGTCTTACTGCTCGTACAGTAAAGAATCCACTGTCTTACTGCTCATACAGTAAAGAATTCATAGTCTTTCTGCTCATACAGTAAAGAATCCACAGTCTTACTGCTCACACAGTAAAGAATCCACAGTCTTACTTCTCATACAGTAAAGAATCCACAGTCTTAACTATCATACAGTAAAGAATCCATAGTCTCGCTGCTCATAACAGTAAATAATCCATTGTCTCACTGCTCTTATAGTAAAGAATCCACAATCCTACTTCTCACACAGTAAAGAATCCACAGTCTTAACGATCATACAGTAAAGAATCTACAGTCTTACTGCTCATACAGCAAAGAATCCATAGTCTCACTGTTCGCACAGTAAAAAATCCATAGTCTCACTGCTCATACAGTAAATAATCCATAGTCTCACTGCTCGTACAGTAAAGAATCCACAGTCTCACTGTTCGTACAGTAAAGAATCCATAGTCTATGCTCGTACAGTAAAGAATCCATAGTCTCACTGCTCGTACAGTAAAGAATCCATAGTCTATGCTCTTACAGTAAAGAATCCATAGTTTCACTGCTTGTACAGTAAAGAATCCATAGTCTCACTGCTCATACAGTAAAGAATCCATAGTCCCACTGCTCGTACAGTTAAGAATCCATAGTCTTACTACTCATAGAGTAAAGAATCCACAGTCTTACTGCTCATACAGTAAAGAATCCATAGTCTCACTGCTCATACAGTAAAGAATCCATAGTCTCACTGCTCGTACAGTAAAGAATCCATAGTCTCACTCCTCATACAGTAAGGAATCCATAGTCTCACTGATCACACAGTAAAGAATCCATAGTCTCACTGCTCATACAGTGAATAATCCATAGTCTCACTGCTCGTACGGTAAAGAATCCATAGTCTCATTCCTCATACAGTAAAGAATCCACAGTCTTACTGCTCATACAGTAAAGAATCCGTAGTCTCACTGCTCGTACAGTAAAGAATCCACAGTCTCACTGCTCATGCAGTAAAGAATACATAGTCTCACTGCTCTTACAGTAAAGAATCCATAGTCTCACTGCTCGTACAGTAAAGAATCCATAGTCTTACTGCTCATACAGTAAAGAATCCATAGTTTCACTGCTCGTACAGTAAAGAATCCACAGTCTTACTGCTCATACAGTAAAGAATCCACAGTCTTAGTTCTCTTACAGTAAAGAATCTACAGTCTTATTGCTCATACAGTAAAGAATCCACAGTCTTACTGTTCACACAGTAAATAATCCATAGTCTTAATGGTCTTACTGGAAAAGAATCCATAGTCTTATTGCTCATACAGTACAGAATCCACAGTCTTACTGCTCATACAGTTAAGAATCCACAGTCTTATTGCTCATACAGTAAAGAATCTACAATCTTACTGCTCATACAGTAAAGAATCCACAGTCTTACTGGTCACACAGTAAAGAATCCATAGTCTTTTTGCTCATACAGTAAAAAATCCGCCATCTTACTGCTCATATAGTAAAGAATCCATAGTCTCACTGCTCGTACAGTAAAGAATCCACAATCGACTGCTCAAACATTCAAGAATCCACAGTCTTATTGCTCATAGAGTAAAGAATCTACAGTCTTACTGCTCATGCAATAAATAATCCACAGTCTTACAGCTCACACAGTAAAGAATCCATAGTCTTACTGCTCATACAGTAAAGAATCCATAGTCTCACTGCTCATACAGTAAAGAATCCATAGTCTCACTGCTCATACAGTAAATAATCCATAGTCTCACTGCTCGTACAGTAAAGAATCCATAGTCTCACTGCTCATACAGCAAAGAATCCATAGTCTCACTGTTCGCACAGTAAAAAATCCATAGTCTCACTGCTCATACAGTAAATAATCCATAGTCTCACTGCTCGTACAGTAAAGAATCCAGAGTCTCACTGTTCGTACAGTAAAGAATCCATAGTCTATGCTCGTACAGTAAAGAATCCATAGTCTCACTGCTCGTACAGTAAAGAATCCATAGTCTATGCTCTTACAGTAAAGAATCCATAGTTTCACTGCTTGTACAGTAAAGAATCCATAGTCTCACTGCTCATACAGTAAAGAATCCATAGTCTCACTGCTCGTACAGTTAAGAATCCATAGTCTTACTACTCATAGAGTAAAGAATCCACAGTCTTACTGCTCATACAGTAAAGAATCCATAGTCTCACTGCTCATACAGTAAAGAATCCATAGTCTCACTGCTCGTACAGTAAAGAATCCATAGTCTCACTCCTCATACAGTAAAGAATCCATAGTCTCACTGATCACACAGTAAAGAATCCATAGTCTCACTGCTCATACAGTAAAGAATCCATAGTCTCACTGCTCATACAGTGAATAATCCATAGTCTCACTGCTCGTACGGTAAAGAATCCATAGTCTCATTCCTCATACAGTAAAGAATCCACAGTCTTACTGCTCATACAGTAAAGAATCCGTAGTCTCACTGCTCGTACAGTAAAGAATCCACAGTCTCACTGCTCATGCAGTAAAGAATCCATAGTCTCACTGCTCTTACAGTAAAGAATCCATAGTCTCACTGCTCGTACAGTAAAGAATCCATAGTCTTACTGCTCATACAGTAAAGAATCCACAGTCTTACTTCTCATACAGTAAAGAATCCACAGTCTTAACGATCATACAGTAAAGAATCCACAGTCTTAATGCTCATACAGTAAAGAATCCACAGTCTTACTGCTCGTACAGTAAAGAATCCACAGACTCACTGTTCATACTGTAAAGAATCCATAGTCTTACTGCTCATACAATCAAGAATCCACAGTCTTACTGCTCGTACAGTAAAGAATCCACTGTCTTACTGCTCATACAGTAAAGAATTCATAGTCTTTCTGCTCATACAGTAAAGAATCCACAGTCTTACTGCTCACACAGTAAAGAATCCACAGTCTTACTTCTCATACAGTAAAGAATCCACAGTCTTAACTATCATACAGTAAAGAATCCATAGTCTCGCTGCTCATAACAGTAAATAATCCATAGTCTCACTGCTCTTATAGTAAAGAATCCACAATCCTACTTCTCACACAGTAAAGAATCCACAGTCTTAACGATCATACAGTAAAGAATCTACAGTCTTACTGCTCATACACTAAAGAATCCATAGACGTACTGCTCATACAGTATAGAATTCACAGTTTTAATGCTCATACACTAAAGAATTCACAGTCCTACTGCTCATACAGTAAAGAATCCACAGTCTTAATTCTCATACAGTAAAGAATCCAGTCTTACTGCTCATACAGTAAAGAATCCATAGTTTCACTGCTCGTACAGTAAAGAATCCAGAATCTTACTGCTCATACAGTACAGAATCCACAGTCTTACTGCTCATACAGTTAAGAATCCACAGTCTTATTGCTCATACAGTAAAGAATCTACAATCTTATTGCTCATACAGTAAAGAATCCACAGTCTTTCTGGTCACACAGTAAAGAATCCATAGTCTTTTTGCTCATACAGTAAAAAATCCACCATCTTACTGCTCATATAGTAAAGAATCCATAGTCTCACTGCTCGTACAGTAAAGAATCCACAATCGTCTGCTCAAACATTCAAGAATCCACAGTCTTATTGCTCATAGAGTAAAGAATCTACAGTCTTATTGCTCATGCAATAAATAATCCACAGTCTTACAGCTCACACAGTAAAGAATCCATAGTCTTACTGCTCATACAGTAAAGAATCCATAGTCTCACTGCTCATACAGTAAAGAATCCATAGTCTCACTGCTCATACAGTAAATAGTCCATAGTCTCACTGCTCGTATAGTAAAGAATCCATAGTCTCACTGCTCATACAGCAAAGAATCCATAGTCTCACTGTTCGCACAGTAAAAAATCCATAGTCTCACTGCTCATACAGTAAATAATCCATAGTCTCACTGCTCGTACAGTAAAGAATCCACAGTCTCACTGTTCGTACAGTAAAGAATCCATAGTCTATGCTCGTACAGTAAAGAATCCATAGTCTCACTGCTCGTACAGTAAAGAATCCATAGTCTATGCTCTTACAGTAAAGAATCCATAGTTTCACTGCTTGTACAGTAAAGAATCCATAGTCTCACTGCTCATACAGTAAAGAATCCATAGTCTCACTGCTCGTACAGTTAAGAATCCATAGTCTTACTACTCATAGAGTAAAGAATCCACAGTCTTACTGCTCATACAGTAAAGAATCCATAGTCTCACTGCTCATACAGTAAATAATCCATAGTCTCACTGCTCGTACAGTAAAGAATCCATAGTCTCACTCCTCATACAGTAAAGAATCCATAGTCTCACTGATCACACAGTAAAGAATCCATAGTCTCACTGCTCATACAGTGAATAATCCATAGTCTCACTGCTCGTACGGTAAAGAATCCATAGTCTCATTCCTCATACAGTAAAGAATCCACAGTCTTACTGTTCATACAGTAAAGAATCCGTAGTCTCACTGCTCGTACAGTAAAGAATCCACAGTCTCACTGCTCATGCAGTAAAGAATACATAGTCTCACTGCTCTTACAGTAAAGAATCCATAGTCTCACTGCTCGTACAGTAAAGAATCCATAGTCTTACTGCTCATACAGTAAAGAATCCATAGTTTCACTGCTCGTACAGTAAAGAATCCACAGTCTTACTGCTCATACAGTAAAGAATCCACAGTCTTAGTTCTCTTACAGTAAAGAATCTACAGTCTTATTGCTCATACAGTAAACAATCCACAGTCTTACTGTTCACACAGTAAATAATCCATAGTCTTAATGGTCTTACTGGAAAAGAATCCATAGTCTTATTGCTCATACAGTACAGAATCCATAGTCTTACTGCTCATACAGTTAAGAATCCACAGTCTTATTGCTCATACAGTAAAGAATCTACAATCTTACTGCTCATACAGTAAAGAATCCACAGTCTTACTGGTCACACAGTAAAGAATCCATAATCTTTTTGCTCATACAGTAAAAATCCACCATCTTACTGCTCATATAGTAAAGAATCCATAGTCTCACTGCTCGTACAGTAAAGAATCCACAATCGACTGCTCAAACATTCAAGAATCCACAGTCTTATTGCTCATAGAGTAAAGAATCTACAGTCTTACTGCTCATGCAATAAATAATCCACAGTCTTACAGCTCACACAGTAAAGAATCCATAGTCTTACTGCTCATACAGTAAAGAATCCATAGTCTCACTGCTCATACAGTAAAGAATCCATAGTCTCACTGCTCATACAGTAAATAATCCATAGTCTCACTGCTCGTACAGTAAAGAATCCATAGTCTCACTGCTCATACAGCAAAGAATCCATAGTCTCACTGTTCGCACAGTAAAAAATCCATAGTCTCACTGCTCATACAGTAAATAATCCATAGTCTCACTGCTCGTACAGTAAAGAATCCAGAGTCTCACTGTTCGTACAGTAAAGAATCCATAGTCTATGCTCGTACAGTAAAGAATCCATAGTCTCACTGCTCGTACAGTAAAGAATCCATAGTCTATGCTCTTACAGTAAAGAATCCATAGTTTCACTGCTTGTACAGTAAAGAATCCATAGTCTCACTGCTCATACAGTAAAGAATCCATAGTCTCACTGCTCGTACAGTTAAGAATCCATAGTCTTACTACTCATAGAGTAAAGAATCCACAGTCTTACTGCTCATACAGTAAAGAATCCATAGTCTCACTGCTCATACAGTAAAGAATCCATAGTCTCACTGCTCGCACAGTAAAGAATCCATAGTCTCACTCCTCATACAGTAAAGAATCCATAGTCTCACTGATCACACAGTAAAGAATCCATAGTCTCACTGCTCATACAGTAAAGAATCCATAGTCTCACTGCTCATACAGTGAATAATCCATAGTCTCACTGCTCGTACGGTAAAGAATCCATAGTCTCATTCCTCATACAGTAAAGAATCCACAGTCTTACTGCTCATACAGTAAAGAATCCGTAGTCTCACTGCTCGTACAGTAAAGAATCCACAGTCTTACTGCTCATACAGTAAAGAATCCACAGTCTTAGTTCTCTTACAGTAAAGAATCTACAGTCTTATTGCTCATACAGTAAAGAATCCACAGTCTTACTGTTCACACAGTAAATAATCCATAGTCTTAATGGTCTTACTGGAAAAGAATCCATAGTCTTATTGCTCATACAGTACAGAATCCACAGTCTTACTGCTCATACAGTTAAGAATCCACAGTCTTATTGCTCATACAGTAAAGAATCTACAATCTTACTGCTCATACAGTAAAGAATCCACAGTCTTACTGGTCACACAGTAAAGAATCCATAGTCTTTTTGCTCATACAGTAAAAAATCCACCATCTTACTGCTCATATAGTAAAGAATCCATAGTCTCACTGCTCGTACAGTAAAGAATCCACAATCGACTGCTCAAACATCAAGAATCCACAGTCTTATTGCTCATAGAGTAAAGAATCTACAGTATTACTGCTCATGCAATAAATAATCCACAGTCTTACAGCTCACACAGTAAAGAATCCATAGTCTTACTGCTCATACAGTAAAGAATCCATAGTCTCACTGCTCATACAGTAAAGAATCCATAGTCTCACTGCTCATACAGTAAATAATCCATAGTCTCACTGCTCGTACAGTAAAGAATCCATAGTCTCACTGCTCATACAGCAAAGAATCCATAGTCTCACTGTTCGCACAGTAAAAAATCCATAGTCTCACTGCTCATACAGTAAATAATCCATAGTCTCACTGCTCGTACAGTAAAGAATCCAGAGTCTCACTGTTCGTACAGTAAAGAATCCATAGTCTATGCTCGTACAGTAAAGAATCCATAGTCTCACTGCTCGTACAGTAAAGAATCCATAGTCTATGCTCTTACAGTAAAGAATCCATAGTTTCACTGCTTGTACAGTAAAGAATCCATAGTCTCACTGCTCATACAGTAAAGAATCCATAGTCTCACTGCTCGTACAGTTAAGAATCCATAGTCTTACTACTCATAGAGTAAAGAATCCACAGTCTTACTGCTCATACAGTAAAGAATCCATAGTCTCACTGCTCATACAGTAAAGAATCCATAGTCTCACTGCTCGTACAGTAAAGAATCCATAGTCTCACTCCTCATACAGTAAAGAATCCATAGTCTCACTGATCACACAGTAAAGAATCCATAGTCTCACTGCTCATACAGTAAAGAATCCATAGTCTCACTGCTCATACAGTGAATAATCCATAGTCTCACTGCTCGTACGGTAAAGAATCCATAGTCTCATTCCTCATACAGTAAAGAATCCACAGTCTTACTGCTCATACAGTAAAGAATCCGTAGTCTCACTGCTCGTACAGTAAAGAATCCACAGTCTCACTGCTCATGCAGTAAAGAATCCATAGCCTCACTGCTCTTACAGTAAAGAATCCATAGTCTCACTGCTCGTACAGTAAAGAATCCATAGTCTTACTGCTCATACAGTAAAGAATCCATAGTTTCACTGCTCGTACAGTAAAGAATCCACAGTCTTACTGCTCATACAGTAAAGAATCCACAGTCTTAGTTCTCTTACAGTAAAGAATCTACAGTCTTATTGCTCATACAGTAAAGAATCCACAGTCTTACTGTTCACACAGTAAATAATCCATAGTCTTAATGGTCTTACTGGAAAAGAATCCATAGTCTTATTGCTCATACAGTACAGAATCCACAGTCTTACTGCTCGTACAGTAAAGAATCCATAGTCTTACTGCTCATACAGTAAAGAATCCATAGTCTCACTGCTCATACAGTAAAGAATCCACAGTCTTACTGCTCATACAGTAAAGAATCCATAGTCTCACTACTCGTACAGTAAAGAATTCATAGTCTCACTGATCACACAGTAAAGAATCCATAGTCTCACTGCTCATACAGTAAAGAATCCATAGTCTCACTGCTCATACAGTGAATAATCCATAGTCTCACTGCTCGTACGGTAAAGAATCCATAGTCTCATTCCTCATACAGTAAAGAATCCACAGTCTTACTGCTCATACAGTAAAGAATCCGTAGTCTCACTGCTCGTACAGTAAAGAATCCACAGTCTTACTGCTCATACAGTAAAGAATCCACAGTCTTAGTTCTCTTACAGTAAAGAATCTACAGTCTTATTGCTCATACAGTAAAGAATCCACAGTCTTACTGTTCACACAGTAAATAATCCATAGTCTTAATGGTCTTACTGGAAAAGAATCCATAGTCTTATTGCTCATACAGTACAGAATCCACAGTCTTACTGCTCATACAGTTAAGAATCCACAGTCTTATTGCTCATACAGTAAAGAATCTACAATCTTACTGCTCATACAGTAAAGAATCCACAGTCTTACTGGTCACACAGTAAAGAATCCATAGTCTTTTTGCTCATACAGTAAAAAATCCACCATCTTACTGCTCATATAGTAAAGAATCCATAGTCTCACTGCTCGTACAGTAAAGAATCCACAATCGACTGCTCAAACATTCAAGAATCCACAGTCTTATTGCTCATAGAGTAAAGAATCTACAGTCTTACTGCTCATGCAATAAATAATCCACAGTCTTACAGCTCACACAGTAAAGAATCCATAGTCTTACTGCTCATACAGTAAAGAATCCATAGTCTCACTGCTCATACAGTAAAGAATCCATAGTCTCACTGCACATACAGTAAATAATCCATAGTCTCACTGCTCGTACAGTAAAGAATCCATAGTCTCACTGCTCATACAGCAAAGAATCCATAGTCTCACTGTTCGCACAGTAAAAAATCCATAGTCTCACTGCTCATACAGTAAATAATCCATAGTCTCACTGCTCGTACAGTAAAGAATCCAGAGTCTCACTGTTCGTACAGTAAAGAATCCATAGTCTATGCTCGTACAGTAAAGAATCCATAGTCTCACTGCTCGTACAGTAAAGAATCCATAGTCTATGCTCTTACAGTAAAGAATCCATAGTTTCACTGCTTGTACAGTAAAGAATCCATAGTCTCACTGCTCATACAGTAAAGAATCCATAGTCTCACTGCTCGTACAGTTAAGAATCCATAGTCTTACTACTCATAGAGTAAAGAATCCACAGTCTTACTGCTCATACAGTAAAGAATCCATAGTCTCACTGCTCATACAGTAAAGAATCCATAGTCTCACTGCTCGTACAGTAAAGAATCCATAGTCTCACTCCTCATACAGTAAAGAATCCATAGTCTCACTGATCACACAGTAAAGAATCCATAGTCTCACTGCTCATACAGTAAAGAATCCATAGTCTCACTGCTCATACAGTGAATAATCCATAGTCTCACTGCTCGTACGGTAAAGAATCCATAGTCTCATTCCTCATACAGTAAAGAATCCACAGTCTTACTGCTCATACAGTAAAGAATCCGTAGTCTCACTGCTCGTACAGTAAAGAATCCACAGTCTCACTGCTCATGCAGTAAAGAATCCATAGTCTCACTGCTCTTACAGTAAAGAATCCATAGTCTCACTGCTCGTACAGTAAAGAATCCATAGTCTTACTGCTCATACAGTAAAGAATCCATAGTTTCACTGCTCGTACAGTAAAGAATCCACAGTCTTACTGCTCATACAGTAAAGAATCCACAGTCTTAGTTCTCTTACAGTAAAGAATCTACAGTCTTATTGCTCATACAGTAAAGAATCCACAGTCTTACTGTTCACACAGTAAATAATCCATAGTCTTAATGGTCTTACTGGAAAAGAATCCATAGTCTTATTGCTCATACAGTACAGAATCCACAGTCTTACTGCTCGTACAGTAAAGAATCCATAGTCTTACTGCTCATACAGTAAAGAATCCATAGTCTCACTGCTCATACAGTAAAGAATCCACAGTCTTACTGCTCATACAGTAAAGAATCCATAGTCTCACTACTCGTACAGTAAAGAATTCATAGTCTCACTGCTCATACAGTAAAGAATCCATAGTCTCACTGCTCATACAGTAAAGAATCCACAATCTTATTGCTCGTACAGTAAAGAATCCATAGTCTCACTGCTCATACAGTAAAGAATGCATAGTCTTGCTGCTCATACAGCAAAGAATCCATAGTCTCACTGCTTATACAGTAAAGAATCCATAGTCTCACTGGTCGTACAGTAAAGAATCTATAGTCTCACTGCTCGTAGAGTAAATAATCCATAGTCTCACTGCTCATACAGTAAAGAATCCACAATCTTATTGCTCGTACAGTAAAGAATCCATAGTCTCACTGCTCATACAGTAAAGAATCCACAGTCTTACTGTTCACACAGTAAATAATCCATAGTCTTAATGGTCTTACTGGAAAAGAATCCATAGTCTTATTGCTCATACAGTACAGAATCCACAGTCTTACTGCTCATACAGTTAAGAATCCACAGTCTTATTGCTCATACAGTAAAGAATCTACAATCTTACTGCTCATACAGTAAAGAATCCACAGTCTTACTGGTCACACAGTAAAGAATCCATAGTCTTTTTGCTCATACAGTAAAAAATCCACCATCTTACTGCTCATATAGTAAAGAATCCATAGTCTCACTGCTCGTACAGTAAAGAATCCACAATCGACTGCTCAAACATTCAAGAATCCACAGTCTTATTGCTCATAGAGTAAAGAATCTACAGTCTTACTGCTCATGCAATAAATAATCCACAGTCTTACAGCTCACACAGTAAAGAATCCATAGTCTTACTGCTCATACAGTAAAGAATCCATAGTCTCACTGCTCATACAGTAAAGAATCCATAGTCTCACTGCACATACAGTAAATAATCCATAGTCTCACTGCTCGTACAGTAAAGAATCCATAGTCTCACTGCTCATACAGCAAAGAATCCATAGTCTCACTGTTCGCACAGTAAAAAATCCATAGTCTCACTGCTCATACAGTAAATAATCCATAGTCTCACTGCTCGTACAGTAAAGAATCCAGAGTCTCACTGTTCGTACAGTAAAGAATCCATAGTCTATGCTCGTACAGTAAAGAATCCATAGTCTCACTGCTCGTACAGTAAAGAATCCATAGTCTATGCTCTTACAGTAAAGAATCCATAGTTTCACTGCTTGTACAGTAAAGAATCCATAGTCTCACTGCTCATACAGTAAAGAATCCATAGTCTCACTGCTCGTACAGTTAAGAATCCATAGTCTTACTACTCATAGAGTAAAGAATCCACAGTCTTACTGCTCATACAGTAAAGAATCCATAGTCTCACTGCTCATACAGTAAAGAATCCATAGTCTCACTGCTCGTACAGTAAAGAATCCATAGTCTCACTCCTCATACAGTAAAGAATCCATAGTCTCACTGATCACACAGTAAAGAATCCATAGTCTCACTGCTCATACAGTAAAGAATCCATAGTCTCACTGCTCATACAGTGAATAATCCATAGTCTCACTGCTCGTACGGTAAAGAATCCATAGTCTCATTCCTCATACAGTAAAGAATCCACAGTCTTACTGCTCATACAGTAAAGAATCCGTAGTCTCACTGCTCGTACAGTAAAGAATCCACAGTCTCACTGCTCATGCAGTAAAGAATCCATAGTCTCACTGCTCTTACAGTAAAGAATCCATAGTCTCACTGCTCGTACAGTAAAGAATCCATAGTCTTACTGCTCATACAGTAAAGAATCCATAGTTTCACTGCTCGTACAGTAAAGAATCCACAGTCTTACTGCTCATACAGTAAAGAATCCACAGTCTTAGTTCTCTTACAGTAAAGAATCTACAGTCTTATTGCTCATACAGTAAAGAATCCACAGTCTTACTGTTCACACAGTAAATAATCCATAGTCTTAATGGTCTTACTGGAAAAGAATCCATAGTCTTATTGCTCATACAGTACAGAATCCACAGTCTTACTGCTCGTACAGTAAAGAATCCATAGTCTTACTGCTCATACAGTAAAGAATCCATAGTCTCACTGCTCATACAGTAAAGAATCCACAGTCTTACTGCTCATACAGTAAAGAATCCATAGTCTCACTACTCGTACAGTAAAGAATTCATAGTCTCACTGCTCATACAGTAAAGAATCCATAGTCTCACTGCTCATACAGTAAAGAATCCACAATCTTATTGCTCGTACAGTAAAGAATCCATAGTCTCACTGCTCATACAGTAAAGAATGCATAGTCTTGCTGCTCATACAGCAAAGAATCCATAGTCTCACTGCTTATACAGTAAAGAATCCATAGTCTCACTGGTCGTACAGTAAAGAATCTATAGTCTCACTGCTCGTAGAGTAAATAATCCATAGTCTCACTGCTCATACAGAAAATAATCCATTGTCTCACTGCTCGTACAGTAAATAATCCATAGTTTTGCTGCTCATACAGTAAAGAATCCCTAGTCTCACTTCTCGTACAGTAAAGAATCCATAAACTCACTGCTCACACTGTGAAGAAACCATAATCTCACTGCTCGTACAGTAAAGAATCCATAGTCTCATTGTTCGTACAGTAAAGAATCCATAGTCTATGCTCGTACAGTAAAGAATCCATAGTCTCACGGCTCATAGAGTAAAGAATCCATAGTCTCACTGCTCATACAATAAGAATCCATAGTCTCACTGCTCATACAGTAAAGAATCCACAGTCTTACTGCTCGTACAGTAAAGAATCCATAGTCTCACTGTTCATACAGTAAAGAATCCATAGTCTCACTGCTCATACAATAAAGAATCCATAGTCTCACTGCTGATACAGTAAAGAATCCATAGTCTCACTGCTCATACAGTAAAGAATCCGCAGTCTTACTGCTCGTACAGTAAAGAATCCATAGTCTCACTGTTCATACAGTAAAGAATCCATAGTCTCACTGCTCATACAATAAAGAATCCATAGTCTCACTGCTCATACAGTAAAGAATCTGTAGTCTCACTGTTCGTACAGTAAATAATCCATAGTCTCACTGCTCGTGCAGTAAATAATCCATAGTGTTACTGCTCGTACAGTAAAGAATCCATAGTCTATGCTCGTATAGTAAAGAATCCATAGTTTCACTGCTCGCACAGTAAATAATCCATAGTCTCACTGCTCGTACAGTAAATAATCCATAGTGTTACTGCTCGTACAGTAAAGAATCCATAGTCTCACTCCTCGTACAGTAAATAATCCATAGTGTTACTGCTCGTACAGTAAATAATCCATAGTCTCACTGCTCGTACAGTAAAGAATCCATAGTCTCACTGCTCACACAGTAAAGAATCCATAATCTCACTTCTCGTACAGTAAAGAATCCATAGTCTCACTTCTCACACAGTGAAGAATCCATAATCTCACTGCTCGTACAGTAAAGAATCCATAGTCTCACTGCTCTTACAGTAAAGAATCCATAATCTCACTGCTCGTACAGTAAAGAATCCATAGTCTCACTGTTCGTACAGTAAAGAATCCATAATCTCACTTCTTGAACAGTAAAGAATCCATAGTCTCACTGCTCACACAGTGAAGAATCCATAATCTCACTGCTCGTACAGTAAAGAATCCATAGTCTCACTGCTCACACAGTGAAGAATCCATAATCTCACTGCTCGTACAGTAAAGAATCCATAGTCTCACTGCTCGTACAGTAAAGAATCCATAGTCTCACTGCTCGTACAGTAAAGAATCCATAGTCTTACTGCTCATACAGTAAAGAATCCATAGTCTATGCTCGTACAGTAAAGAATCCATAGTCTCACTGTTCGCACAGTAAATAATCCATAGTCTCACTGCTCATACAGTAAATAATCCATAGTCTCACTGCTCGTACAGTAAAGAATCCAGAGTCTCACTGTTCGTACAGTAAAGAATCCATAGTCTATGCTCGTACAGTAAAGAATCCATAGTCTCACTGCTCGTACAGTAAAGAATCCATAGTCTATGCTCTTACAGTAAAGAATCCATAGTTTCACTGCTTGTACAGTAAAGAATCCATAGTCTCACTGCTCATACAGTAAAGAATCCATAGTCTCACTGCTCGTACAGTTAAGAATCCATAGTCTTACTACTCATAGAGTAAAGAATCCACAGTCTTACTGCTCATACAGTAAAGAATCCATAGTCTCACTGCTCATACAGTAAAGAATCCATAGTCTCACTGCTCGTACAGTAAAGAATCCATAGTCTCACTCCTCATACAGTAAAGAATCCATAGTCTCACTGATCACACAGTAAAGAATCCATAGTCTCACTGCTCATACAGTAAAGAATCCATAGTCTCACTGCTCATACAGTGAATAATCCATAGTCTCACTGCTCGTACGGTAAAGAATCCATAGTCTCATTCCTCATACAGTAAAGAATCCACAGTCTTACTGCTCATACAGTAAAGAATCCGTAGTCTCACTGCTCGTACAGTAAAGAATCCACAGTCTCACTGCTCATGCAGTAAAGAATCCATAGTCTCACTGCTCTTACAGTAAAGAATCCATAGTCTCACTGCTCGTAAAGTAAAGAATCCATAGTCTTACTGCTCATACAGTAAAGAATCCATAGTTTCACTGCTCGTACAGTAAAGAATCCACAGTCTTACTGCTCATACAGTAAAGAATCCACAGTCTTAGTTCTCTTACAGTAAAGAATCTACAGTCTTATTGCTCATACAGTAAAGAATCCACAGTCTTACTGTTCACACAGTAAATAATCCATAGTCTTAATGGTCTTACTGGAAAAGAATCCATAGTCTTATTGCTCATACAGTACAGAATCCACAGTCTTACTGCTCGTACAGTAAAGAATCCATAGTCTTACTGCTCATACAGTAAAGAATCCATAGTCTCACTGCTCATACAGTAAAGAATCCACAGTCTTACTGCTCATACAGTAAAGAATCCATAGTCTCACTACTCGTACAGTAAAGAATCCATAGTCTCACTGCTCATACAGTAAAGAATCCATAGTCTCACTGCTCATACAGTAAAGAATCCACAATCTTACTGCTCGTACAGTAAAGAATCCATAGTCTCACTGCTCATACAGTAAAGAATGCATAGTCTTGCTGCTCATACAGCAAAGAATCCATAGTCTCACTGCTTATACAGTAAAAAATCCATAGTCTCACTGGTCGTACAGTAAAGAATCTATAGTCTCACTGCTCGTAGAGTAAATAATCCATAGTCTCACTGCTCATACAGAAAATAATCCATTGTCTCACTGCTCGTACAGTAAATAATCCATAGTTTTGCTGCTCATACAGTAAAGAATCCCTAGTCTCACTTCTCGTACAGTAAAGAATCCATAAACTCACTGCTCACACTGTGAAGAAACCATAATCTCACTGCTCGTACAGTAAAGAATCCATAGTCTCATTGTTCGTACAGTAAAGACTCCATAGTCTATGCTCGTACAGTAAAGAATCCATAGTCTCAAGGCTCATACAGTAAAGAATCCATAGTCTCACTGCTCATACAATAAAGAATCCATAGTCTCACTGCTCATACAGTAAAGAATCCACAGTCTTACTGCTCGTACAGTAAAGAATCCATAGTCTCACTGTTCATACAGTAAAGAATCCATAGTCTCACTGCTCATACAATAAAGAATCCATAGTCTCACTGCTGATACAGTAAAGAATCCATAGTCTCACTGCTCATACAGTAAAGAATCCGCAGTCTTACTGCTCGTACTGTAAAGAATCCATAGTCTCACTGTTCATACAGTAAAGAATCCATAGTCTCACTGCTCATACAATAAAGAATCCATAGTCTCACTGCTCATACAGTAAAGAATCTGTAGTCTCACTGTTCGTACAGTAAATAATCCATAGTCTCACTGCTCGTGCAGTAAATAATCCATAGTGTTACTGCTCGTACAGTAAAGAATCCATAGTCTATGCTCGTATAGTAAAGAATCCATAGTTTCACTGCTCGCACAGTAAATAATCCATAGTCTCACTGCTCGTACAGTAAATATTCCATAGTGTTACTGCTCGTACAGTAAAGAATCCATAGTCTCACTCCTCGTACAGTAAATAATCCATAGTGTTACTGCTCGTACAGTAAATAATCCATAGTCTCACTGCTCGTACAGTAAAGAATCCATAGTCTCACTGCTCACACAGTAAAGAATCCATAATCTCACTTCTCGTACAGTAAAGAATCCATAGTCTCACTTCTCACACAGTGAAGAATCCATAATCTCACTGCTCGTACAGTAAAGAATCCATAGTCTCACTGCTCTTACAGTAAAGAATCCATAATCTCACTGCTCGTACAGTAAAGAATCCATAGTCTCACTGTTCGTACAGTAAAGAATCCATAATCTCACTTCTTGTACAGTAAAGAATCCATAGTCTCACTGCTCACACAGTGAAGAATCCATAATCTCACTGCTCGTACAGTAAAGAATCCATAGTCTCACTGCTCACACAGTGAAGAATCCATAATCTCACTGCTCGTACAGTAAAGAATCCATAGTCTCACTGCTCGTACAGTAAAGAATCCATAGTCTCACTGCTTGTATAGTAAAGAATCCATAGTCTTACTGCTCATACAGTAAAAAATCCATAGTCTATGCTCGTACAGTAAAGAATCCATAGTTTCACTGCTCGCACAGTAAATAATCCATAGTCTCACTGCTCGTACAGTAAATAATCCATAGTGTTACTGCTCGTACAGTAAAGAATCTATAGTCTCACTCCTCGTACAGTAAATAATCCATAGTCTTACTGCTCGTACAGTAAATAATCCATAGTGTTACTGCTTGTACAGTAAAGAATCTATAGTCTCACTGCTCGTACAGTAAAGAATCCATAGTCTCACTGCTCACACAGTAAAGAATCCATAATCTCACTTCTCGTACAGTAAAGAATCCATAGTCTCACTGCTCACACAGTGAAGAATCCATAATCTCACTGCTCGTACAGTAAAGAATCCATAGTCTCACTGCTCTTACAGTAAAGAATCCATAATCTCACTGCTCGTACAGTAAAGAATCCATAGTCTCACTGCTCGAACAGTAACGAATCCATAATCTCACTTCTCGTACAGTAAAGAATCCATAGTCTCACTGCTCACACAGTGAAGAATCCATAATCTCACTGCTCGTACAGTAAAGAATCCATAGTCTCACTGCTCACACAGTGAAGAATCCATAATCTCACTGCTCGTACAGTAAAGAATCCATAGTCTCACTCCTCATACAGTAAAGAATCCACAGTCTTACTGCTCATACAGTAAAGAATCCGTAGTCTCACTGCTCGTACAGTAAAGAATCCACAGTCTCACTGCTCATACAGTAAAGAATCCACAGTCTTAGTTCTCTTACAGTAAAGAATCTACAGTCTTATTGCTCATACAGTAAAGAATCCACAGTCTTACTGTTCACACAGTAAATAATCCATAGTCTTAATGGTCTTACTGGAAAAGAATCCATAGTCTTATTGCTCATACAGTACAGAATCCACAGTCTTACTGCTCGTACAGTAAAGAATCCATAGTCTTACTGCTCATACAGTAAAGAATCCATAGTCTCACTGCTCATACAGTAAAGAATCCACAGTCTTACTGCTCATACAGTAAAGAATCCATAGTCTCACTACTCGTACAGTAAAGAATCCATAGTCTCACTGCTCATACAGTAAAGAATCCATAGTCTCACTGCTCATACAGTAAAGAATCCACAATCTTACTGCTCGTACAGTAAAGAATCCATAGTCTCACTGCTCATACAGTAAAGAATGCATAGTCTTGCTGCTCATACAGCAAAGAATCCATAGTCTCACTGCTTATACAGTAAAGAATCCATAGTCTCACTGGTCGTACAGTAAAGAATCTATAGTCTCACTGCTCGTAGAGTAAATAATCCATAGTCTCACTGCTCATACAGAAAATAATCCATTGTCTCACTGCTCGTACAGTAAATAATCCATAGTTTTGCTGCTCATACAGTAAAGAATCCCTAGTCTCACTTCTCGTACAGTAAAGAATCCATAAACTCACTGCTCACACTGTGAAGAAACCATAATCTCACTGCTTGTACAGTAAAGAATCCATAGTCTCATTGTTCGTACAGTAAAGAATCCATAGTCTATGCTCGTACAGTAAAGAATCCATAGTCTCACGGCTCATACAGTAAAGAATCCATAGTCTCACTGCTCATACAATAAAGAATCCATAGTCTCACTGCTCATACAGTAAAAAATCCACAGTCTTACTGCTCGTACAGTAAAGAATCCATAGTCTCACTGTTCATACAGTAAAGAATCCATAGTCTCACTGCTCATACAATAAAGAATCCATAGTCTCACTGCTGATACAGTAAAGAATCCATAGTCTCACTGCTCATACAGTAAAGAATCCGCAGTCTTACTGCTCGTACAGTAAAGAATCCATAGTCTCACTGTTCATACAGTAAAGAATCCATAGTCTCACTGCTCATACAATAAAGAATCCATAGTCTCACTGCTCATACAGTAAAGAATCTGTAGTCTCACTGTTCGTACAGTAAATAATCCATAGTCTCACTGCTCGTGCAGTAAATAATCCATAGTGTTACTGCTCGTACAGTAAAGAATCCATAGTCTATGCTCGTATAGTAAAGAATCCATAGTTTCACTGCTCGCACAGTAAATAATCCATAGTCTCACTGCTCGTACAGTAAATAATCCATAGTGTTACTGCTCGTACAGTAAAGAATCCATAGTCTCACTCCTCGTACAGTAAATAATCCATAGTGTTACTTCTCGTACAGTAAATAATCCATAGTCTCACTGCTCGTACAGTAAAGAATCCATAGTCTCACTGCTCACACAGTAAAGAATCCATAATCTCACTTCTCGTACAGTAAAGAATCCATAGTCTCACTTCTCACACAGTGAAGAATCCATAATCTCACTGCTCGTACAGTAAAGAATCCATAGTCTCACTGCTCTTACAGTAAAGAATCCATAATCTCACTGCTCGTACAGTAAAGAATCCATAGTCTCACTGTTCGTACAGTAAAGAATCCATAATCTCACTTCTTGTACAGTAAAGAATCCATAGTCTCACTGCTCACACAGTGAAGAATCCATAATCTCACTGCTCGTACAGTAAAGAATCCATAGTCTCACTGCTCACACAGTGAAGAATCCATAATCTCACTGCTCGTACAGTAAAGAATCCATAGTCTCACTGCTCGTACAGTAAAGAATCCATAGTCTCACTGCTCGTACAGTAAAGAATCCATAGTCTTACTGCTCATACAGTAAAGAATCCATAGTCTATGCTCGTACAGTAAAGAATCCATAGTTTCACTGCTCGCACAGTAAATAATCCATAGTCTCACTGCTCGTACAGTAAATAATCCATAGTGTTACTGCTCGTACAGTAAAGAATCTATAGTCTCACTCCTCGTACAGTAAATAATCCATAGTCTTACTGCTCGTACCGTAAATAATCCATAGTGTTACTGCTTGTACAGTAAAGAATCTATAGTCTCACTGCTCGTACAGTAAAGAATCCATAGTCTCACTGCTCACACAGTAAAGAATCCATAATCTCACTTCTCGTACAGTAAATAATCCATAGTCTCACTGCTCACACAGTGAAGAATCCATAATCTCACTGCTCGTACAGTAAAGAATCCATAGTCTCACTGCTCTTACAGTAAAGAATCCATAATCTCACTGCTCGTACAGTAAAGAATCCATAGTCTCACTGCTCGAACAGTAACGAATCCATAATCTCACTTCTCGTACAGTAAAGAATCCATAGTCTCACTGCTCACACAGTGAAGAATCCATAATCTCACTGCTCGTACAGTAAAGAATCCATAGTCTCACTGCTCACACAGTGAAGAATCCATAATCTCACTGCTCGTACAGTAAAGAATCCATAGTCTCACTCCTCATACAGTAAAGAATCCACAGTCTTACTGCTCATACAGTAAAGAATCCGTAGTCTCACTGCTCGTACAGTAAAGAATCCACAGTCTCACTGCTCATACAGTAAAGAATCCACAGTCTTAGTTCTCTTACAGTAAAGAATCTACAGTCTTATTGCTCATACAGTAAAGAATCCACAGTCTTACTGTTCACACAGTAAATAATCCATAGTCTTAATGGTCTTACTGGAAAAGAATCCATAGTCTTATTGCTCATACAGTACAGAATCCACAGTCTTACTGCTCGTACAGTAAAGAATCCATAGTCTTACTGCTCATACAGTAAAGAATCCATAGTCTCACTGCTCATACAGTAAAGAATCCACAGTCTTACTGCTCATACAGTAAAGAATCCATAGTCTCACTACTCGTACAGTAAAGAATCCATAGTCTCACTGCTCATACAGTAAAGAATCCATAGTCTCACTGCTCATACAGTAAAGAATCCACAATCTTACTGCTCGTACAGTAAAGAATCCATAGTCTCACTGCTCATACAGTAAAGAATGCATAGTCTTGCTGCTCATACAGCAAAGAATCCATAGTCTCACTGCTTATACAGTAAAGAATCCATAGTCTCACTGGGCGTACAGTAAAGAATCTATAGTCTCACTGCTCGTAGAGTAAATAATCCATAGTCTCACTGCTCATACAGAAAATAATCCATTGTCTCACTGCTCGTACAGTAAATAATCCATAGTTTTGCTGCTCATACAGTAAAGAATCCCTAGTCTCACTTCTCGTACAGTAAAGAATCCATAAACTCACTGCTCACACTGTGAAGAAACCATAATCTCACTGCTCGTACAGTAAAGAATCCATAGTCTCATTGTTCGTACAGTAAAGAATCCATAGTCTATGCTTGTACAGTAAAGAATCCATAGTCTCACGGCTCATACAGTAAAGAATCCATAGTCTCACTGCTCATACAATAAAGAATCCATAGTCTCACTGCTCATACAGTAAAGAATCCACAGTCTTACTGCTCGTACAGTAAAGAATCCATAGTCTCACTGTTCATACAGTAAAGAATCCATAGTCTCACTGCTCATACAATAAAGAATCCATAGTCTCACTGCTGATACAGTAAAGAATCCATAGTCTCACTGCTCATACAGTAAAGAATCCGCAGTCTTACTGCTCGTACAGTAAAGAATCCATAGTCTCACTGTTCATACAGTAAAGAATCCATAGTCTCACTGCTCATACAATAAAGAATCCATAGTCTCACTGCTCATACAGTAAAGAATCTGTAGTCTCACTGTTCGTACAGTAAATAATCCATAGTCTCACTGCTCGTGCAGTAAATAATCCATAGTGTTACTGCTCGTACAGTAAAGAATCCATAGTCTCACTGCTCGTGCAGTAAATAATCCATAGTGTTACTGTTCGTATAGTAAAGAATCCATAGTTTCACTGCTCGCACAGTAAATAATCCATAGTCTCACTGCTCGTACAGTAAATATTCCATAGTGTTACTGCTCGTACAGTAAAGAATCCATAGTCTCACTCCTCGTACAGTAAATAATCCATAGTGTTACTGCTCGTACAGTAAATAATCCATAGTCTCACTGCTCGTACAGTAAAGAATCCATAGTCTCACTGCTCACACAGTAAAGAATCCATAATCTCACTTCTCGTACAGTAAAGAATCCATAGTCTCACTTCTCACACAGTGAAGAATCCATAATCTCACTGCTCGTACAGTAAAGAATCCATAGTCTCACTGCTCTTACAGTAAAGAATCCATAATCTCACTGCTCGTACAGTAAAGAATCCATAGTCTCACTGTTCGTACAGTAAAGAATCCATAATCTCACTTCTTGTACAGTAAAGAATCCATAGTCTCACTGCTCACACAGTGAAGAATCCATAATCTCACTGCTCGTACAGTAAAGAATCCATAGTCTCACTGCTCACACAGTGAAGAATCCATAATCTCACTGCTCGTACAGTAAAGAATCCATAGTCTCACTGCTCGTACAGTAAAGAATCCATAGTCTCACTGCTTGTATAGTAAAGAATCCATAGTCTTACTGCTCATACAGTAAAAAATCCATAGTCTATGCTCGTACAGTAAAGAATCCATAGTTTCACTGCTCGCACAGTAAATAATCCATAGTCTCACTGCTCGTACAGTAAATAATCCATAGTGTTACTGCTCGTACAGTAAAGAATCTATAGTCTCACTCCTCGTACAGTAAATAATCCATAGTCTTACTGCTCGTACAGTAAATAATCCATAGTGTTACTGCTTGTACAGTAAAGAATCTATAGTCTCACTGCTCGTACAGTAAAGAATCCATAGTCTCACTGCTCACACAGTAAAGAATCCATAATCTCACTTCTCGTACAGTAAAGAATCCATAGTCTCACTGCTCACACAGTGAAGAATCCATAATCTCACTGCTCGTACAGTAAAGAATCCATAGTCTCACTGCTCTTACAGTAAAGAATCCATAATCTCACTGCTCGTACAGTAAAGAATCCATAGTCTCACTGCTCGAACAGTAACGAATCCATAATCTCACTTCTCGTACAGTAAAGAATCCATAGTCTCACTGCTCACACAGTGAAGAATCCATAATCTCACTGCTCGTACAGTAAAGAATCCATAGTCTCACTGCTCACACAGTGAAGAATCCATAATCTCACTGCTCGTACAGTAAAGAATCCATAGTCTCACTCCTCATACAGTAAAGAATCCACAGTCTTACTGCTCATACAGTAAAGAATCCGTAGTCTCACTGCTCGTACAGTAAAGAATCCACAGTCTCACTGCTCATACAGTAAAGAATCCACAGTCTTAGTTCTCTTACAGTAAAGAATCTACAGTCTTATTGCTCATACAGTAAAGAATCCACAGTCTTACTGTTCACACAGTAAATAATCCATAGTCTTAATGGTCTTACTGGAAAAGAATCCATAGTCTTATTGCTCATACAGTACAGAATCCACAGTCTTACTGCTCGTACAGTAAAGAATCCATAGTCTTACTGCTCATACAGTAAAGAATCCATAGTCTCACTGCTCATACAGTAAAGAATCCACAGTCTTACTGCTCATACAGTAAAGAATCCATAGTCTCACTACTCGTACAGTAAAGAATCCATAGTCTCACTGCTCATACAGTAAAGAATCCATAGTCTCACTGCTCATACAGTAAAGAATCCACAATCTTACTGCTCGTACAGTAAAGAATCCATAGTCTCACTGCTCATACAGTAAAGAATGCATAGTCTTGCTGCTCATACAGCAAAGAATCCATAGTCTCACTGCTTATACAGTAAAGAATCCATAGTCTCACTGGTCGTACAGTAAAGAATCTATAGTCTCACTGCTCGTAGAGTAAATAATCCATAGTCTCACTGCTCATACAGAAAATAATCCATTGTCTCACTGCTCGTACAGTAAATAATCCATAGTTTTGCTGCTCATACAGTAAAGAATCCCTAGTCTCACTTCTCGTACAGTAAAGAATCCATAAACTCACTGCTCACACTGTGAAGAAACCATAATCTCACTGCTTGTACAGTAAAGAATCCATAGTCTCATTGTTCGTACAGTAAAGAATCCATAGTCTATGCTCGTACAGTAAAGAATCCATAGTCTCACGGCTCATACAGTAAAGAATCCATAGTCTCACTGCTCATACAATAAAGAATCCATAGTCTCACTGCTCATACAGTAAAAAATCCACAGTCTTACTGCTCGTACAGTAAAGAATCCATAGTCTCACTGTTCATACAGTAAAGAATCCATAGTCTCACTGCTCATACAATAAAGAATCCATAGTCTCACTGCTGATACAGTAAAGAATCCATAGTCTCACTGCTCATACAGTAAAGAATCCGCAGTCTTACTGCTCGTACAGTAAAGAATCCATAGTCTCACTGTTCATACAGTAAAGAATCCATAGTCTCACTGCTCATACAATAAAGAATCCATAGTCTCACTGCTCATACAGTAAAGAATCTGTAGTCTCACTGTTCGTACAGTAAATAATCCATAGTCTCACTGCTCGTGCAGTAAATAATCCATAGTGTTACTGCTCGTACAGTAAAGAATCCATAGTCTATGCTCGTATAGTAAAGAATCCATAGTTTCACTGCTCGCACAGTAAATAATCCATAGTCTCACTGCTCGTACAGTAAATAATCCATAGTGTTACTGCTCGTACAGTAAAGAATCCATAGTCTCACTCCTCGTACAGTAAATAATCCATAGTGTTACTTCTCGTACAGTAAATAATCCATAGTCTCACTGCTCGTACAGTAAAGAATCCATAGTCTCACTGCTCACACAGTAAAGAATCCATAATCTCACTTCTCGTACAGTAAAGAATCCATAGTCTCACTTCTCACACAGTGAAGAATCCATAATCTCACTGCTCGTACAGTAAAGAATCCATAGTCTCACTGCTCTTACAGTAAAGAATCCATAATCTCACTGCTCGTACAGTAAAGAATCCATAGTCTCACTGTTCGTACAGTAAAGAATCCATAATCTCACTTCTTGTACAGTAAAGAATCCATAGTCTCACTGCTCACACAGTGAAGAATCCATAATCTCACTGCTCGTACAGTAAAGAATCCATAGTCTCACTGCTCACACAGTGAAGAATCCATAATCTCACTGCTCGTACAGTAAAGAATCCATAGTCTCACTGCTCGTACAGTAAAGAATCCATAGTCTCACTGCTCGTACAGTAAAGAATCCATAGTCTTACTGCTCATACAGTAAAGAATCCATAGTCTATGCTCGTACAGTAAAGAATCCATAGTTTCACTGCTCGCACAGTAAATAATCCATAGTCTCACTGCTCGTACAGTAAATAATCCATAGTGTTACTGCTCGTACAGTAAAGAATCTATAGTCTCACTCCTCGTACAGTAAATAATCCATAGTCTTACTGCTCGTACCGTAAATAATCCATAGTGTTACTGCTTGTACAGTAAAGAATCTATAGTCTCACTGCTCGTACAGTAAAGAATCCATAGTCTCACTGCTCACACAGTAAAGAATCCATAATCTCACTTCTCGTACAGTAAAGAATCCATAGTCTCACTGCTCACACAGTGAAGAATCCATAATCTCACTGCTCGTACAGTAAAGAATCCATAGTCTCACTGCTCTTACAGTAAAGAATCCATAATCTCACTGCTCGTACAGTAAAGAATCCATAGTCTCACTGCTCGAACAGTAACGAATCCATAATCTCACTTCTCGTACAGTAAAGAATCCATAGTCTCACTGCTCACACAGTGAAGAATCCATAATCTCACTGCTCGTACAGTAAAGAATCCATAGTCTCACTGCTCACACAGTGAAGAATCCATAATCTCACTGCTCGTACAGTAAAGAATCCATAGTCTCACTCCTCATACAGTAAAGAATCCACAGTCTTACTGCTCATACAGTAAAGAATCCGTAGTCTCACTGCTCGTACAGTAAAGAATCCACAGTCTCACTGCTCATACAGTAAAGAATCCACAGTCTTAGTTCTCTTACAGTAAAGAATCTACAGTCTTATTGCTCATACAGTAAAGAATCCACAGTCTTACTGTTCACACAGTAAATAATCCATAGTCTTAATGGTCTTACTGGAAAAGAATCCATAGTCTTATTGCTCATACAGTACAGAATCCACAGTCTTACTGCTCGTACAGTAAAGAATCCATAGTCTTACTGCTCATACAGTAAAGAATCCATAGTCTCACTGCTCATACAGTAAAGAATCCACAGTCTTACTGCTCATACAGTAAAGAATCCATAGTCTCACTACTCGTACAGTAAAGAATCCATAGTCTCACTGCTCATACAGTAAAGAATCCATAGTCTCACTGCTCATACAGTAAAGAATCCACAATCTTACTGCTCGTACAGTAAAGAATCCATAGTCTCACTGCTCATACAGTAAAGAATGCATAGTCTTGCTGCTCATACAGCAAAGAATCCATAGTCTCACTGCTTATACAGTAAAGAATCCATAGTCTCACTGGGCGTACAGTAAAGAATCTATAGTCTCACTGCTCGTAGAGTAAATAATCCATAGTCTCACTGCTCATACAGAAAATAATCCATTGTCTCACTGCTCGTACAGTAAATAATCCATAGTTTTGCTGCTCATACAGTAAAGAATCCCTAGTCTCACTTCTCGTACAGTAAAGAATCCATAAACTCACTGCTCACACTGTGAAGAAACCATAATCTCACTGCTCGTACAGTAAAGAATCCATAGTCTCATTGTTCGTACAGTAAAGAATCCATAGTCTATGCTTGTACAGTAAAGAATCCATAGTCTCACGGCTCATACAGTAAAGAATCCATAGTCTCACTGCTCATACAATAAAGAATCCATAGTCTCACTGCTCATACAGTAAAGAATCCACAGTCTTACTGCTCGTACAGTAAAGAATCCATAGTCTCACTGTTCATACAGTAAAGAATCCATAGTCTCACTGCTCATACAATAAAGAATCCATAGTCTCACTGCTGATACAGTAAAGAATCCATAGTCTCACTGCTCATACAGTAAAGAATCCGCAGTCTTACTGCTCGTACAGTAAAGAATCCATAGTCTCACTGTTCATACAGTAAAGAATCCATAGTCTCACTGCTCATACAATAAAGAATCCATAGTCTCACTGCTCATACAGTAAAGAACCTGTAGTCTCACTGTTCGTACAGTAAATAATCCATAGTCTCACTGCTCGTGCAGTAAATAATCCATAGTGTTACTGCTCGTACAGTAAAGAATCCATAGTCTATGCTCGTATAGTAAAGAATCCATAGTTTCACTGCTCGCACTTTAAATAATCCATAGTCTCACTGCTCGTACAGTAAATAATCCATAGTGTTACTGCTCGTACAGTAAAGAATCCATAGTCTCACTCCTCGTACAGTAAATAATCCATAGTGTTACTGCTCGTACAGTAAATAATCCATAGTGTTACTGCTTGTACAGTAAAAAATCTATAGTCTCACTGCTCGTACAGTAAAGAATCCATAGTCTCACTGCTCACACAGTAAAGAATCCATAATCTCACTTCTCGTACAGTAAAGAATCCATAGTCTCACTTCTCACACAGTGAAGAATCCATAATCTCACTGCTCGTACAGTAAAGAATCCATAGTCTCACTGCTCTTACAGTAAAGAATCCATAATCTCACTGCTCGTACAGTAAAGAATCCATAGTCTCACTGTTCGTACAGTAAAGAATCCATAATCTCACTTCTTGTACAGTAAAGAATCCATAGTCTCACTGCTCACACAGTGAAGAATCCATAATCTCACTGCTCGTACAGTAAAGAATCCATAGTCTCACTGCTCACACAGTGAAGAATCCATAATCTCACTGCTCGTACAGTAAAGAATCCATAGTCTCACTGCTCGTACAGTAAAGAATCCATAGTCTCACTGCTCGTACAGTAAAGAATCCATAGTCTTACTGCTCATACAGTAAAGAATCCATAGTCTATGCTCGTACAGTAAAGAATCCATAGTTTCACTGCTCGCACAGTAAATAATCCATAGTCTCACTGCTCGTACAGTAAATAATCCATAGTGTTACTGCTCGTACAGTAAAGAATCTATAGTCTCACTCCTCGTACAGTAAATAATCCATAGTCTTACTGCTCGTACAGTAAATAATCCATAGTGTTACTGCTTGTACAGTAAAGAATCTATAGTCTCACTGCTCGTACAGTAAAGAATCCATAGTCTCACTGCTCACACAGTAAAGAATCCATAATCTCACTTCTCGTACAGTAAAGAATCCATAGTCTCACTGCTCACACAATGAAGAATCCATAATCTCACTGCTCGTACAGTAAAGAATCCATAGTCTCACTGCTCTTACAGTAAAGAATCCATAATCTCACTGCTCGTACAGTAAAGAATCCATAGTCTCACTGCTCGAACAGTAACGAATCCATAATCTCACTTCTCGTACAGTAAAGAATCCATAGTCTCACTGCTCACACAGTGAAGAATCCATAATCTCACTGCTCGTACAGTAAAGAATCCATAGTCTCACTGCTCGTACAGTAAAGAATCCATAGTGTCACTGCTCGTACAGTAAAGAATCCATAGTCTTACTGCTCATACAGTAAAGAATCCATAGTCTCACTGCTCGTACAGTAATGAATCCATAGTCTCACTGGTTGTACAGTATAGAATCCATAGTCTCACTGTTCGTACAGTAAAGATTCCATAGTCTCACTGCTCGTACAGTAAAGAATCCATAGTCTCACTGCTCGTACAGTAAATAATACATAGTCTCACTGCTCGTACAGTAAATAATCCATAGTCTTACTGCTCATACAGTAAAGAATCCATAGTTTCACTGCTCGTACAGTAAAGAATCCATAGTCTCACTGCTCGTACAGTAAAGAATTCATAGTCTTACTACTCATACAGTAAAGAATCCATAGTCTCACTGCTTGTACAGTAAATAATCCATAGTCTCACTGCTCACACAGTAAAGAATCCATAGTCTCACTGCTCGTAGAGTAAATAATTCATAGTCTTTCTGATCATACAGTAAAGATTCCATAGTCTCACTGCTTGTACAGTAAATAATTCATAGTCTAACTGCTCGTACAGTAAAGAATCAATAGTCTCACTGCTCGTACAGTAAATAATCCATAGTCTCACTACTCGTACAGTAAAGAATCCATAGTCTTACTGCTCATACAGTAAAGAATCCATAGTCTCACTGCTCGCACAGTAAAGAATCCATAGTCTCACTGCTCGTATAGTAAAGTATCCATAGTCTCACTGCTTGTACAGTAAATAATCCATAGTCTCACTGCTCGTACAGTAAAGAATCCATAGTCTCACTGCTCATACAGTAAAGAATCCATAATCTCACTGCTCGTACAGTAAAGAATCCATAGTCTCACTGCTCATACAGTAAAGAATCCATAATCTCGCTGCTCGTACAGTAAAGAATTCATAGTCTTTCTGATCATACAGTAAAGAATCCATAGTCTCACTGCTCGTACAGTAAAGAATCCATAGTTTCACTGCTCATACAGTAAAGAATCCATAGTCTGACTGCTCGTATAGTAAAGAATCCATAGTTTTACTGCTCGTACAGTAAAGAATCCACAGTCTCACTGCTCATACAGTAAAGAATCCATAGTCTGACTGCTCGTATAGTAAAGAATCCATAGTCTCACTGCTCGTATAGTAAAGAATCCATAGTCTCACTGCTCGTACAGTAAAGAATCCATAGTCTCACTGCTCGTACAGTAAAGAATCCATAGTTTCACTGCTCGTATAGTAAAGAATCCATAGTTTTACTGCTCGTACAGTAAAGAATCCACAGTCTCACTGCTCATACAGTAAAGAATCCATAGTCTGACTGCTCGTATAGTAAAGAATCCATAGTCTCACTGCTCGTATAGTAAAGAATCCATAGTTTTACTGCTCGTACAGTAAGGCTAAGTTCACGTTTTTGATGCATTTTTTTTGCAGGCAAAACCCGCTCTCTTGGCAGTAAAGAATCTGCTTACAAATATGCAGGTTTTTGTTCATTTTTGTAGCTTTTCTTGTTGCTTTCTACTGTTGTTGTTTTTTTTTGCTGCATTTTTTGGCTGCAGATTACATGTGTCCTTTGTCTATGGTACATGTTTAATAAAGTAAATTTTATTCAACAAAAACGCGGCAAGAGTGCATGTTTTTTTGCCCTTTCTCATTGCTTTCTGTAGTAAAATAAAAAGCTGCAAGAATGTTGAAAGAAGAGACATGCTGCAGATATTCAAAAAGCGTCACTTTTCCAATTCAGTCAGGAAAAATAAACAATCATGTGCATGAGATTTCTGAAAGTTCATAGCTTTTGCTGGTACTGTAAAACGCAGCTTTTAATGTGCATAAAAAACGCATCAATAAAAAAGCTGCAAAAATGCAATGTGTGAACATAGCCTAAGGAATCTGCATCAGTGATTCTGATTAAACCTTCTTTCCTCTAGATGTAGAGGATGCCCCCTTATCATTTTTGCAGGACCTAAGTGTAAAAACAGATTACAAAGTCCTGCCCTTCATATATTTGTACATTGTAATAAGATCGCTCCTAAGCCTTAGTTTTTCCGAACTAAATACAGACTTAAAAAAAATGATAGGGGCAAACCAAACTCTGGTAATAATGCTGTGCATGTGCGCTTCATTTTTAAAATGCAACATTAGGAAAAAGGATTGCTCAGACCTGGCGTATATTGTGGAAAGGTTGTACTGCGCGCTTGCATTGTAGCGTTAGCTCTTTAGAGCAGATCTGTCACCAGATTTATCAATACAAACTGGATACATTAATAAATAGATCTCTTGGACCTGATGAGACTGGAGCGCTTTCTATTAAAATCCATGTCAAAATAGCTGTATAATTCTCACATTCAAATGAGCATTTTATTGAGTCATGATAGAGCACTCTATAGATCACCTATGTATAAGTAGATGTAAGTATTTGAAAGTGTTTGAAAGTTTACCAACTTTCCAAGACTTTCAAATACTTACATCCATTCTGACATGGATTTTCAAAGTATGTACACCAGCCTCACCTGGGCTAAGAGATCTATTTAATCACACGTGCAGTTTGTAATATGAAATCTGTTGACAAATCAACTTTAATGCTCGGTGCTCGCTGAGTATTTCCGGGTTGCTCGGGCGGGAACTCGGGTCCCCTCCCTGCATGTTTGGCGTTCTTTAGAACATGCAGGGATTGCCTGCCATGGACTGTAATTCCGTAGCCATGTTGGTTGTGGGCATTACAGTGATTGGCTGGCCGCACAGCGTCATCAGGTGTATATCAGACCAGGCGCCGCCATGCTCGTCACAGTCACTCCGGATCAGGCAGTGTAGGCAGAGGTGCTGCTGTGTCAGGGAGAGATTTGCTTGTGTATTAGGTAGTGTAGGGAGAAAAACCGTACATTACACATATCCATCTGAACAAACAGTCCTTCTGAGGACTAATCCATCTGCAGAGATATCAGGCAGGCAGTGTATATAGCAGACTGCAGTGCATATAGCACAAGAGACTCCATTCCAGTTCTGTCGGCTGCTGCTGTTAGATATTTCTGGAAATAGGCCCAGGTCTCAGGGGCCAGGAATAATTTATTTTGGATCTTAATCCTCATTATTTGCTTAAAAAAACAATCCAGAGAACACGGTTTTTCTGCGCCATTTGCTTGTTGACACTGCGGAATACAGCCAGATCCTTTCCATATTGCAGCGCTAGAAATCCAGCTATTGAAAACCGTGTTTTCTCCGTCACACGGATCACATATACGTTGTCAGACAATACAGCCATTTCTGGCCTCCATTAAAAATTTCTTTCAGTGTGTCAGTGAAGCAATTCACAGCAGTTTGCTCGTCAAACTAGTAACCTACAGGCCAGGTATTTAAAACTCTGTTTTCTCCATCACACGGATCACATATAAGTTCGCTCCAAACTCAGTCATTTGTAGTGAGCGTGGAAGATTCTGTCCTCCATTTAAAACGGACAAGGCACGTGGCAAGGGACAGGGAACAGGACGTGATGGTGGTGGTGCATGCAGAGGCCGAGGACAAGGCCGTGGGCAAGCTGAAATTGTGCCACAACAAACACCCACATCTTCTCGCCTGACCTTCGTGTCCCAATTTCTAGGGGACCGCAGCACACCACTATTGATCCCAGAGCAGTGTCAAAAGGTTATTGGTTGGATAGCGGATAATGCTTCCAGTCACTTAGCCACCACCACCCTGTCTTCCACACGGTCAAGTCTCAGTAGCCGTGAGTCTGGACCGCATATTCCTCACCCTGATCCTCCTTCCTCCCACCATGCCGAGTGCCCAGAGACAACTGATCCCACACTTCGACACTGAAGAGCTGTTCACTTATCCATTAATAGATTTGGCCCTCTCGCCCGGTCCACTTGAAGCGGGGCAAGAGGAGATTGCGTGTAGCGATGCCCAAATATTTGAGCAGCCACGGTCACACGAAGGCGACGGTGGGAAAGTGTCACAAGAGGTGGACGATGATGAGACACAATTGCCAGAAAGTCCGGAGCAGGACCAGGGTGCGGATGTGGAAGACGAGGTGGTGGATGATATAGTAATTGACCCAACCTGGCAGGAGGACATGCAGAGTGAGGACAGCAGTACACAGGGGGAGGGAGGCAGAGCACCCCAACAGGCAGGAAGAAGCAGTGTGGTGGCCACAGACAGAAGGCAGGCAACCGTTCCCCGTAACACCAACACGAAGAAAGTTGCCAGTACAATTGTTAGGTCTTCCCCAGTCTGGTTGTTTTTTAAAGCCGATAACCCCAAAAAGGCCATTTGCACCACCTGCCAGGCCAGCATCAGCAGGGGTAGCAAAACGACCAGCCTGACCACCACCAGCATGATCAGGCACATGGCAGCAAAGCACCCAACTTTGTGGGCTGATCCCCAGGGTCCAGGAACAGTGTCTGCGGGTGGCACCATTGCTTCTTCCGCTGTTGTGCATGCAAGCCAATCCCCTGTCCATGGTGCATGCGAAGATGCCTCCTGCCCTGCACCTGTCGTTGCACACTCTCAGGTAGCAGCATCAGGAAGCACGTCCATGTCCTTGTCCCAGCGTTCAGTTGGCCAGTCCTTGGAACGCAAGCGCAAATATGCAACCAACGCCCCCCAGGCCACACTACTAAATTCTCACATTTCAAGACTGCTTGCGCTAGAAATGTTGCCTTTTAGGCTCGTGGAGACAGAAGCATTCCGCAACCTGATGGCGGCGGCCGTCCCTCGGTACTCGGTCCCCAGCCGCCACTATTTCTCCCGGTGTGCCGTCCCCGCATTACACAAGCACGTGTCCCAAAACATTAGCCCTGCCCTCAACAACGCAGTTACCGGTAAAGTCCACCTAACCACGGACACGTGGACAAGTGCTTGTGGGCAGGGACGGTACATCTCGCTGACGGCACACTGGGTTAACATAGTGGAAGCCGGGACCCAGTCGGACCTTGGGACGGAACACGTCCTCCCGACGCCAAGGATTGCGGGCCCTAGGTCAATCAGGGTTGCCCCCACAGTCTACAGCTCCTGCACCTCATCCTCCTCAGCCCCCTCCTCCTCTTCAGCCTCCATCTCTGAAATGACCACATTAGTCACAAGCTGGAAGCACTGCAGCACTGCCTCGGCCAAACGGCAATAGGCTGTGCTGAAGCTAATATGCTTAGGTGAAAAACCGCACAATGCTGAAAAGTTGTGGACAGCTCTGAAAGAGCAGGCAGATCTGTGGCTCACACTGCTGAACCTACAGCCAGGCATGGTTGTGTGTGACAATGGCCGGAACCTGGTGGCGGCTCTGAGGCGAGGCGAGCTCACACACGTACCATGCCTGGCCCACGTGCTTAACCTCGTGGTTCAGCGATTTCTCAAATCCTACCCGGAGCTGCCAGATCTGCTTGTTAAAGTACGCCGCCTGTGTGCCCATTTTAGAAAGTCAGCTACAGCTTCCGCCGCCCTTGCAGTGTTTCAGCAGCGTTTGCAGCTTCCGGCTCACAGACTGGTGTGTGATGTCCCCACGCGTTGGAACTCTACATTGCAGATGTTGGGAAGGATTTGTGAGCAGAAGAGGGCAGTTGTTGAGTACCAGCATCAACAAGGCCGTCGCTATTCAGTTTAGACTCCACACATAAGACCTCAGGAGTGGACATGGATGTCAGACATATGTACCATCCTCCAAAACTTTGAGGACTCCAAGATGGTGAGCGGCGGTGACGCTATAATTAGCGTCACCATCCCGCTTCTCTGTCTTCTGAAATGCTCTCTGCTCACAATCAAAGAGGATGCATTGCAGACGGAGCATGATGAGATAGAGCAAGGAACCATACAGGGTGATTACACACAGCCAAGTCTCATCTAATCCCAACGTGAATTGGGTGACAATGAGGAAGAGGAGGAGGACGAAGGACTGGAGCTAGTTTCATGCACTATAGATGGAACTACCTGCACAGCTGTCATACCGTCTGTTCAGCGTGGATGGCTAGAGGACAGAGAGGAGGAGGAGGAGGAGAGCATGGTCAGTCATCCTCTTGGTGAGGACACGGAAGTCTTGCCTGTTAGTAGTCTGGCACGCATGGCTGAGTTTATGTTAGGCTGCCTTTCCCATGACCCTCACATTCTTAAAATTTTAGGTGACAGTCATTACTGGTTGGTGACACTTCTAGACCCACGCTACAAGGATAACTTTATATCTCTTATTCCTGAGGCGGACAGGTCTACAAAATTGGGGCAGAAGGCCCTTGTTGCGGAACTATTAAAAAAATTCCCATCTGAAAACGCTGGCGGCAGAGGGCACACTTCGTTGGACAACCAAGGAGTACAGGCGAGAGAGACACAACTTCAATCCAGCAGAGGCAGGGGAACACTGTCAAAGTTCTGGGAGAGTTTTCTCAGACCCTCCCATCTCACAGGCCCTGAGGCGCGGGGTACTCTCACAAGGAGTGCAAAGTTTGGGAAGATGCTGAGGGAGTACCTTGGTGACCGTATCAACGTCCTCCGTGATTCCTCTGTGCCTTATAATTATTGGGTATCCAAGCTGGATACGTGGCATGAACTGGCTCTCTATGCCTTGGAGGTCCTGGCCTGCCCTGCCGCCAGCATTTTATCAGAGCGGGTTTTAAGTGCCGCTTGTGGAATTATAACTGATAAGCGCATCCGCCTGTCAACTGAAAATGCTGACAGGCTGACTCTTATAAAATGACTCTTATAAAAATGAACAAGGGCTGGATTGGGCCAGACTTCTCAACACCACCGAATGATAGCAGCGTAACATAAACTCAAATCCAGTGTCTTTCTTGGGAGGTGTATTCCCATGCACCTTTTCATACCGACACATGGGTATACGCTTCCTTATTTTGGCTATTTGCTCTTGTCCTCCTCCATCTCCTCATCCTCCACCACCATATCACCAGGGTGACCGTAGTCCGTGATGCAACACCCACCTAATTTTTTAAAGGGTGTTTATGATGCCCGTAAAAAAAAAAATTTATACAGTATCTTCATGTATACCCCCCCAGGGGTAAATGTTTGTCAGCCCATACACTTGCGTATGCATTACAAGTATAGGAGGCCCGCTCCTTTCTAATGGGAACATTTTTTTGTGAGACCCTCTTCCACGTCTCTTCCAAGGGGCATTGAAGTGCCTCCAAATTTTTGGCAGCCCTTGCATTCACAGCATAGGCCAACACTATGGGAGACTCTCTCCTTTCTAATGGGAATTTGTCGTTACTGTGGCCCTGCTCTATGTGTCTTTAAATTCTTAGTGGGGTTTTTCCCAAATTTTGGCAGCCCTTGCAGTCACAGCATGGGCATTACCACTATAGGAGACCTGCTCCTTTATAATGGGAACATTTTTTTTACTGAGACCCTCCTCTATGTCTCTTTAAAGGGGTATTGTGTTGCGTCCAAATTTATGGCAGCCCTTGCAGTCACTGGATAAGCAATACCAGTATAGGAGACCCACTTGTTAATAATGGGAACAACAAAGCATAGCCGGCTGATGGCTCTCTAACAATAGTGAGGGCTAACTGCTGGCCTTTTAAGAATAGTAAGGGCCGCCTGATGTCCCTATAAAAATAGGCTTCATGACTTTCAGAATCCCTCCATCATAAATAAAATAGGATGTGTCTGATGATGTGTCACACACCACATTGCCAGATAAGGTTGTAAAATGTTAAAATGACATTTCCCGGTGAATGCATTTGTCTTAAAAAATAACGTAAAAAAAACAAAACAATAGGATTTTTCTTTAGTATAAAAAACAGCGTCACCAATTTAACCTCAATGTAATCACATTGTTCAGCTCATGCACCTCCTCCTCCATCTCTGAAATGACCACATCAGTCACAAGCTGACAGCACTGCCTTGGCCAAGCGGCAACAGGCTGTGCTGAAGATAACATGCTTAATGCTTAATTGACAAACCGCCCAGCGCTGCAGAGTTGTTGAAAGCAGTAACACAACAGCCTGATCTGTGACTCTCACCGCTGAATATACAGCCAGGCATGGTCGTGTGTGACAATGGGTGGAACCTGGTGACGGAGAAATGACAGCCGGGGTAGATACGGTTTCCCTCTATGCCAGTACTTTCACCGAGCTAAATACACTCTCAGCAAAAAAAGCTGTGGACTGGCTCCCTACCATCCCTGGCCACATTCGCCTGTCCACGTGTTTGTGGTTAGGCGGTCCTTCCCGGTAAGTGCACTGGGGAGGGCACGGGTAATGTTGTGGGACCCGAGCTTGTGGAAGGCGGAGGCGATACCGGGAAATATAGTGGCAGCTGGGGACCAAGTATGGATGTGGCGCCCAGCTGCGCATGAGTGCCACAGATCCTAGAGGGGTGCATTAACGGATTCCTCCACAAGAGGCCCTCATGAGCATTCACACACCTCCACCTTCCACCTCAGACCACCAGAGGGAGCCCGTTAGGGATATATAAAGGGAAGGTGGAGCCAGGCAGCCCAGAAAGTGATTCAGTAGTTCCTGCTGAGACACAGAAGGACTCAGTGCAGTCGAGCCAGATCGTAGCAGTTCCTGAAAAGTTGAGTTCAGTACAGCCTGTAGAGTGAGTCCAGACTAGAACTCACAGAGCTCAGGATAGAGAGCTAGGAGTGTGCCGACGCTCTGAGAGCGGCGAAGAAGAGCAGCGTCCCGGCTGCAGTGTGTGTAGCCTAGTGAGGGCCCTGAGTGGGGCCGAAGGCGAGTGGAGAGTGAGTACATAGGGGGCAGAGGAGCTTAACCAGCTCACCCCGAAGAATTTACCGGACACCGGGTCCGAGTCTACGTGGATCTTCATGACCAGTAGAAAACGACCGGAACCCCTGGCGAACTACATGTCCCAAGATCACCAAAAGCTGATACGTACCAGGGTCAGGAATCACAGAGACCCCAAAGAATAGGGAGAGTGATCTCCAACAGAAGGCCCTACCACAAGGTCAGCAGGTGCAGAACAGAGACGAAGTTAGGCCTAGCTCCAGGCAGGTCAGAAACTTACGACACAAAGGCAAGAGACAGGAGGCCCTACACCCGCTCACTGGGGAGGATCCTGATATGCACCCTTTACCCTACAGTGCTCCGGGATGTGCCTGAATTTCCACCAGTAAAAGGTACTGAAGTGACTATCGTGTCTGTCCCTGTTCTTGCTCTGACCTGGCTGGGTCCCCTCTGTCCTGCATCCCCTCTTCATACGCTGCCCTGAGGCCAAGCTCCACCTGTGGGGAGCTGTACCATCAAGCTGCCTTATCATTGGCCTCAGCTGGCTGCCGCAGCGCTGGTGCTTCTCACCAGATACCACAGGTGGCGTCACAAACTTTCATACAATTATGTACCCTTTTAAAGAGTGACCCCAGGGTACGGGCCCGGAAGCCGACATCCCCAAGGCCAGGCAAAGGTCTGGGTACCGAGCCATCCCCATCCCCTGGGCTAGTCATGGACACCCGGCAGCCGCCGGCATCAGGTTGTGAAAAGTTTCCGCCTCCACAAGCATGAAAGGCCACATTTCAAGTGCAAAGAGCTGCCCAGAAATCTGGCAGTTTAGTGTTGCGGCCTGTGGGTTCGTGGCTGGCTGGCTGCATACTTGCGCTTGCATTCCAAGGAATGTGGTAGGGACAACTGAACGCTGCAGTGGGACAAGGATGTGGACGGTGATTGTTGCAAGTCTGCAACGACAGGTGCATAGCGGGAGGCATCTTCGCATGCGCCAAGCATCTCTTATGATAGGCACACTTTTAGGCAGTGACCTGGGTGTCAGAGATGCTTCCAGAGGTCTTCCCCATGCTGTTCCCATGTCTTTTCAGCACGGTATGCATGTGTCTCAAGATGTGTCACACACCACATGGCCAGATAAGGTTGTAAAATGTTAAAATGACATTTCCCAGTGAATGCATTTGTCTTGGTTGAAAGCAATGCAAAAGTGCAAAAACGCATCAAAAACGCTAAGTGTAAACATAGCCCAAGGTGTGGAGGAGTATTTTTGTTTTTGGATATTTATTTTGCTTTATATACA
Organism: Phyllobates terribilis; assembly: GCF_046119375.1. Lineage (NCBI taxonomy): Eukaryota > Metazoa > Chordata > Amphibia > Anura > Dendrobatidae > Phyllobates > Phyllobates terribilis. The sequence continues at coordinate 234,876,426 of NW_027362767.1, read as the reverse complement.
AGTCATTACCCTGGAAAGGATGTTCCTTAACATATTTCCAAGGAAAATCCATTTTGGTTTTGTATGTTTTATTGTGAGTCCGTAAAAGTGGTGTAATACTCTGACAACGTTGTTGATAGCAGTGACCTGGGAGTCAGAGATGCTTCCAGGGGTCTTCCCCATGCTGTTCCCATGTCATTTGAGCACTGTTCCCATCGATTTGAGCAATTTTTAGGCCCTCTGCAGATCGCCGGGGGGAGCCGTCTGAAAAATGCTCGAGTTTCCCATAGACTTACATTGGGCTTGTTGCTTGGGTCGAGCACCCGAGTATTCCAATTTGCTCGACCCGAGCAACGAGTACCCGAGCATTTTAGTGCTCGCTCATCACTAGTTATAATCTGATACATTTCATACAATCATTTCATAGATTCGGGCATGGGCCATTAATGAGAAGCCCAAAACAGGATTAAACTCCTTTCTACAAAAAAGGGTGCAATACTCTTGCTCTTTAATGGACCCCCTCAGTCTTCTGGTCCCATAGTTCACAGTAACTTATCCAGAGAATTAACCCCAGAGGAACCGCCTTGCACTAAAGTTTCGGGGCTAGCAGAGAAAGTACTAATGTCCCATAGGTGAACTGTGTGATCTGGTTCCTTCTTTGATATGAAAAGTTTTTGTTTTAAAATCAATATGAATGGCGTATGCTGTAAATTACTTTTTATATCATATTATATAAATATATTATTAGATTCTACTGCTGGAGTACATAACTGGAGAAGCATCATGGGTTACTGCCATAGTAGAACACAGTGATATTGGTAATGTCTACTTTTGCCTTATGTATAAGATCATTTATTTATGTGGAAGGTATTAATAGCACTTAATTGATAGGAAAAACACTCAAATAAAATGCATTCTTTATTAAGGAATTAATACCGTAAATATCTTTAAATCCATCCCACCTCATACATAATATATATGCTTAGAAAATATACAGACCTCTGTCCATTAGCGTGAACTTTGTGATGGTGGACTGGTCTTCTGTGGTTCCCAAGTACTGCTTTCATTAGGAGCCCATGCGCGTCGCAAACTCTGTTCTGGATTCTCCATAGGTCCATAATGAACATGTAGGCACCCCATGATCTGCTATATTATAGGTGCACTGATGGGTACAGTATACTGGCAAAGCAGGGTATTGGTGATATTTACGGATTGATACACTGGCAGAGTAGTCTTACTAGGCTATGTTTACAGTGTGAACAAGTCCAGACAAAAGTTCTTTATGCCTACAGCAAAAGAAAGGTTATACAGAAAACAAATGGCAGCAGGAAAACTTGTTGAAAAGATACACTACTCTGATGGAGCAGCATTTGTAGTGTGATCAAGTCCAGAGAAGAGTTATTTATACCTACAGCAAATGAAAGGTAATACAGCAAACAAATGGATAATCTAGCAGCAGCAGAGATGAACACATAAACTTGTTTATCTTGTCAAACAGATATGTAGCACCCCGAGGGCTCGGCTGCTACAGGGGTATTGCACCTCAGACCAGAGGTGTGATATTCCACTCCCGGGTAAGGATGGAGTGTGGACCAGGGCTCAGTTAGCTGCATACAGCACACACACCCCATTTCCGAGGGACAGCTCAACGGTGCTCCCACAAGATAGAAGTGCACGCACGACAGCATCTGTCCCTGGCTGGAGTGGGGAGGGGGAGGAAAACCCAGTGGTGTAGGAGCAGATAGGGGTGGGTCTCTGGGCATAGGTAGGAGCCCATTGGTTGCTAGTCACCTGGGCTCGGGTGTCAGAAGGAGGTATAAAATGTGGGCACCATCTTAGATCAGAGTTCAGTCCAGTTCAGTTCAGTGGAGACAGCCTCAGGAGAAGACAGGAAGCAGAGCCCCTGCATGGGCTCTGCTCCGTAGGCAGGCCTTGTCAGGCGGCTGGAGCCTGAGAGAGAGAGAAAGGAGAATGAACAGAAAGGACAGTAAGAAAGGAAGCAAGGAACAGGAACACAGAGAAAGGCCCAGAGACACGAGGACAGAAGGAACCCCATATGCCCAGGAGATACAGGGTGAAGGGTTGGCAGAACAGGGTACCGGAACCCAAATTGGTGAAGGCAACAGATTCCTCAGCCAAAGACCGGAGGTTGTTACCACATCTTGGTGCGACCCCTCACTACATCCACCAGAAAGGCATACCGTATAGGGTCAGGGAAACCGGAGAGAGGTTTCGCCAACAGAAGGCTCGAGGAAGCTGGACAAAGGTGGGTCACTGGTGAGGACGGCCAGGGAAAGGAAGGGAGCCCTGTGCCACGCTCTGGAATTGCCTGGGAGTTGGTCGAGTCCCTTGCCTGGTGGACGCAGCATGACTCGGGCGGTCCTAACTGCGCATAAGTGACCTGATAAAGAACTGTGAGTAAAGCATTGAAAACTGCAACTGCACGTCTCTGTGATTCCTCGCCGCACCAGCACCATTAGTACTGGGACGCTCACACCATCACCACCATCATCCACATTAGCTGCCCTGAGGTAATACTTCTCCCGTGGGGAGTTATCCCATACTCGGCTGCGCAAACAACATCAGCCTCAGCGGTCGGCAGCGCAGCGGCGGTCCCCACTGACCGCAATCCACGGGTGGCGTAGTCGGACATTTGCTATACATTAAGACTCCCACTGGTTTGACCACCCTGGGCACGGACCGGGTCACCGCCACACGGAGACTACAACCCCCAGCGATCCGGCTCCGGGTATTCCCCTGCACAGCACAGGCCCAGGGGGCGCGTCAGATACACTACTCTGATGCAGCAGCATTTGTAGTGTGACCGAGTCCAGAGAGGAGTTCTTTATGCCTGCAGCAAATGAAAAGTTATACAGCAAAAAAATGGATAGTCTATGGCTGCAGAAATGAACAGGCAAACTTGTTTGTTTTGTCGAAAAAATACACTGCTTTGATGCAGCTGCGTTTCTAGTGTGAACAAGTCCAGAGAAGAGTTTGTATGCTTTAAGTTTAATTCCAGGCCTGAGCCTGAAGTAAACGCAGATTGTAGAAAAAAACAGGAGTTTGCTGAGATTTTTGCCATCTGAGAGAACTGGTAAGTCAAACTCTTAGGCACAAGGTAGCTGAAAAAAAGCTTACTTAATACCCAGATACACATGGGTCTTGGGTGATGATGTCAGTAGAGTTCACTGGGCAACTTGTAAAACCCAGCGTGTACCACAGCAATGGGGGGGTGTCCATAGTAGAAGGGAACAAGGCCAAGCCCTGGAGCCGAGACTGGTCAGTAACACTGGTTCATTAGGTGACCAAGGTCGTGCGGCCATAGTGCATTGTCCACTCCAATAGCGCCAGTGGGCAAGAGGCGGAAGAATGTGACATGGGACCTATAGAAATGGTGAGTGCAGGGTTTGCCTAGCATATTCTTAGAAGGGCCGCTAGGCGAGAGATATCAGCTGAATATCACAAAGGTCTGAAAAGTGACAGTGAGAGCCACAGGTGAGCTGACCCTCGGAGCTTTGTGTGGAGTATCCCTCCAAGGCACAAAGTCAGCCTGGAAATTGTCACTTCTAGGGAATTAAATGAGACTGGTTCAGTTTTTAGGCAGCTCTTCGAAGCACCCGTTTGCCCACAAAGCGTTATGTGCATGAAGCCTTACCACTACACATAGTTTTTCTTTAGAGAACCTCCATGACTTTGCTGCCTAATGTGCAGAAGTAGTAGGAGAACCAGAGGTGAAATATATAGGAACGCTTAGTTATCAATATTTTGATGACGTCAGTAGACCTGTGCTTGTCTTAATTATATTTTTACGATCATTATAAAAGATTATTCAGACGTGGCATCTCTGTGGCGCTCAGCAGTGGTTCTCTTGTTTTACTGTGCAGCCGCTGCCTCAGTAATGTGCAGACACCGAGCCGTCTGATGATCCATGTCTGTCACTTTATGTGCCTGGAGTCCTAATGTCTCGGATCATAAAATCAGCACATGAATGATTTGCCTGGTAATTCTCACTCGTACAGGACTGATATTAGGAGAGGCAAGAATAATAAGAACCCTAAAATGACTTCTGTACTATTAGTTTTATTCGTTTTGGATTGATGCACCAAAATGTGAACAGACTTGAACCTGGTAAGTCGGGGTGCCGGTGTGGCACCCCTGAGGGTTCAGTCACCACAGGGGTACTGCACCTCAGTTCGAGGTGTGGTATCTCCTCTTCCAGGTAAGGATGGAGCATCTCACAGGACCCCACTTCACCATTCAACACTACACCACTCCTGTCCTGAAGGGGGCCTAAATGCACCAGGGTGCTGCCCCGGCCCGGGATAGAGGAGATGGGGGGAACCAAAGATAGGGGGAACCATGTAGTGGGTGAGGGTGGAGGACACACTTTTAGGAAACACTTATTGTTTCATATTTAATCTACGGCCATCTTAAGTTCAAGGTCTTTGATAGTGATCTTCGTCTTTGATTGTGGTCTTCTGCCAGAGTCCAGCAAGAGTCTGCAGCTGACTGAAGATACACGGTCCTTGTTCTCTGGCCTTGAGACGAGAAGCGGGTCAGAGTTAACCACTGCCTCTACCCGGTCAAGGTCCTGGCCTAAGAAGGCCTGGAGGGGAGCAGAGGAGATAGGCTCCACAGGCAAAAGGATCCCAGGTGGATACGGACGGAGCGGAGTCGCCACCTGTATTCTTTATTCTGGCCTAGTCAGAGGGATTCCTGCTGCAAAAGGGTTACCGGCCCCCGATATCTGACTTTGTTACTTCATGTCTCAGTCAGAAAATCCCAGAGGCTTAGTGGATCCCAGGGGGATACGGACGGAGCGGAGTCGCCACGTGTATCTTACACCACGTTCATTCCACACACAGTCAGGAGAAGACTCAGTGGGAGAACTTACCAAGGAGAGGAACACACACCAGAGGGGTCTCGACAGGTGCTCCTGATCTACCTGGAAAGTGCTGAACCCCCTTCCCGGTGGCCGCAATACACCGTGAGGAGCAGAGGGAAGCTTTGCGGCTAAAGTTCATCTAAATGTGAGTAAAGACCCGGATGACTTCACACACCGCCTCAGCCTGTTATTTCCTGCGCGGCACTGCACCCACCATTCCTTCTCACTCTGCCCTGAGGCCTGCTCCGCCTGTAGGGAGCCGTCCCATCTTAGCTGCCTGTAACACCGGCCTCAGTGGACTGAAGCAGCGCAGGTGCTCATCACCAGACACCACAGGTGGCGTACTCGAAAAATACCACTCTTACTTGAAAGCCCATTAAAATCCTATTATGTGACCACCCTGGGCACGGACCGGGTCCAGGTCACGACTGCCTCCCCCACTATCCCTACACCGACCCGGCTCCGAGTAACCCCATTTCTCAGGGAGGGCCTCACACCGGTATTACTTGGTGAGCGCACCATCCCAGGAGGGATTCGGACTCTTGATTTTCATTGGTACTCAAAAGTTTAATGAAGAACCTGCATAAAGAACATGTCATCAAGAAGATCATAACGATGTGGAATGATCCTAACGAGCATGACCCACCTCAGCCTGTGACTGGTTGAGCAGGCATTTTCATCCATTTCAGATTCATCAAGGATGTGAAGCAGAAGCTCGGACTAGCTTTTCATGTTAAAAAATAATATCCTCAGCATTACTCACCTTCCAAAGCTCTGGAGATGCCTTTTTGCTGCTTGGCACCTTGAACATCACCGCTGCAGGCAGTCAACAAAGATTGGGAGTAGCAGCGGAGAGACTGTGCTGATGCTGGGGAAGGTTAAGGTTAGTGTCACGATCCCATCGCTAGTCATGTCCTAGCGGCACTGTGAGTGACAGCTCAGTTGCCCTATGGATAGCATACGTGTGTCAGTCTAGGCAGTGCTGTGAGTGACAGCTCAGCGGCCCTATGGATAGTATGGGTGTGTTGGGCTGTCAGTGCTGTGATTGAAAGCTCAGCCGCTCTATGGATAGCATGGGCATGTCGGGCTTGTCAGTGCTGTGAGTGACAGCTCAGCCGCCTTATGGATAGCATGGGCATGCCGGGCTTGTCAGTGCTGTGAGTGGAAGCTCTGCCGCCCTGTGGATAGCATGGGCGTGTCGGGCTTGTCAGTGCTGTGAGTGACAGCTCAGCTGCCCTATGGATAGCATGGGCGTGTCAGGCTTGTCAGTGCTGTGAGTGACAGCTCAGCTGCCCTGTGGATAGCATGGGCGTGTCGGGCTTGTCAGTGCTGTGAGTGACAGCTCAGCTGCCCTGTGGATAGCATGGGCATGTCGGGCTTGTCAGTGCTGTGAGTAACAGCTCAGCTGCCCTGTGGACAGCATGGGCGTGTCAGGCTTGTCAGTGCTGTGAGTGACAGCTCAGCTGCCCTGTGGATAGCATGGTCGTGTCGGGCTTGTCAGTGCTGTGAGTGACAGCTCAGCTTCCCTGTGGATAGCATGGGCGTGTCAGGCTTGTCAGTGCTGTGAGTGACAGCTCAGCTGCCTTGTGGATAGCATGGGCGTGTCAGGCTTGTCAGTGCTGTGAGTGACAGCTCAGCTGCCCTGTGGATAGCATGGGCGTGTCGGGCTTGTCAGTGCTGTGAGTGGAAGCTCAGCTGCCCTGTGGATAGCATGGGCGTGTCAGGCTTGTCAGTGCTGTGAGTGACAGTTCAGCTGCCCTGTGGATAGCATGGGCGTGTCAGGCTTGTCAGTGCTGTGAGTGACAGTTCAGCTGCCCTGTGGATAGCATGGGCGTGTCAGGCTTGTCAGTGCTGTGAGTGACAGTTCAGCTGCCCTGTGGATAGCATGGGCATGTCCGGCTTGTCAGTGCTGTGAGTGGAAGCTCAGCTGCCCTGTGGATAGCATGGGCATGTCGGGCTTGTCAGTGCTATGAGTGGAAGCTCAGCTGCCCTGTGGATAGCATGGGCGTGTCAGGCTTGTCAGTGCTGTGAGTGACAGCTCAGCTGCCCTGTGGATGGCATGGGCGTGTCAGGCTTTTCAGTGCTGTGAGAGACAGCTCAGCTGCCCTGTGGATAGCATGGGCGTGTCGGGCTTGTCAGTGCTGTGAGTGACAGTTCAGCTGCCCTGTGGATAGCATGGGCGTGTCGGGCTTGTCAGTGCTGTGAGTGACAGTTCAGCTGCCCTGTGGACAGCATGGGCGTGTCGGGCTTGTCAGTGCTGTGAGTGGAAGCTCAGCTGCCCTGTGGATAGCATGAGCATGTCGGGCTTGTCAGTGCTGTGAGTGGAAGATCAGCTGCCCTGTGCATAGCATGGGCGTGTTGGGCTTGTCAGTGCTGTGAGTAACAGTTCAGCTGCCCTGTGGATAGCACGGGCATGTCGGGCTTGTCAGTGCTGTGAGTGTAAGCTCAGCTGCCCTGTGCATAGCATGGGCATGTCAGGCTTGTCAGTGCTGTGAGTAACAGCTCAGCTGCCCTGTGGATGGCATGGGCGTGTCGGGCTTGTCAGTGCTGTGAGTAACAGCTCAGCTACCCTGTGGATAGCATGGGCGTGTCAGGCTTGTCAGTGCTGTGAGTGACAGCTCAGCTGCCCTGTGGATAGCATGGGCGTCTTGGGCTTGTCAGTGCTGTGAGTAACAGCTCAGCTGCCCTGTGGATGGCATGGGCGTGTCGGGCTTGTCAGTGCTGTGAGTAACAGCTCAGCTACCCTGTGGATAGCATGGGCATGTCGGGCTTGTCAGTGCTGTGAGTGACAGCTCAGCCGCCTTATGGATAGCATGGGCATGTCAGGCTTGTCAGTGCTGTGAGTGGAAGCTCAGCTGCCCTGTGGATAGCATGGGCATGTCAGGCTTGTCAGTGCTGTGAGTGGAAGCTCAGCTGCCCTGTGGATAGCATGGGCGTGTCGGGCTTGTCAGTGCTGTGAATGGAAGCTCAGCTGCCCTGTGGATAGCATGGGCGTGTCGGGCTTGTCAGTGCTGTGAGTAACAGCTCAGCTGCCCTGTGGATAGCATGGGCGTGTCAGGCTTTTCAGTGCTGTGAGTGACAGTTCAGCTGCCCTGTGGATAGCATGGGCGTGTCGGGCTTGTCAGTGCTGTGAGTGGAAGCTCAGCTGCCCTGTGGATAGCATGGGCATGTCGGGCTTGTCAGTGCTTTAAGTGGAAGCTCAGTTGCCCTGTGGATAGCATGGGCGTGTCGGGCTTGTCAGTGCTGTGAGTGGAAGCTCAGCCGCTCTGTGGATAGCATTGGCGTGTCGGGCTTGTCAGTGCTGTGAGTGACAGTTCAGCTGCCCTGTGGATAGCATGGGCGTGTCGGGCTTGTCAGTGCTGTGAGTGACAGTTCAACTGCCCTGTGGACAGTATGGGCATGTCGGGCTTGTCAGTGCTGTGAGTGGAAGCTCAGCTGCCCTGTGGATAGCATGGGCGTGTCGGGCTTGTCAGTGCTGTGAGTGGAAGCTCAGCTGCCCTGTGGATAGCATGGGCATGTCGGGCATGTCAGTGCTGTGAGTGGAAGCTCAACTGCCCTGTGGATAGCATGGGCGTGTCGGGCTTGTCAGTGCTGTGAGTGACAGTTCAGCTGCCCTGTGGACAGTATGGGCATGTCGGGCTTGTCAATGCTGTGAGTGGAAGCTCAGCTGCCCTGTGGATAGCATGGGCGTGTCGGGCTTGTCACTGCTGTGAGTTGAAGCTCAGCTGCCCTGTGGATAGCATGGGTGTGTCAGGCTTGTCAGTGCTGTGAGTGACAGCTCAGCTGCCCTGTGGATAGCATGGGCGTCTCAGGCTTTTCAGTGCTGTGAGTTGAAGCTCAGCTGCCCTGTGGATAGCATGGGTGTGTCGGGCTTGTCAGTGCTGTGAGTGACAGCTCAGCTGCCCTGTGGATAGCATGGGTGTGTCGGGCTTGTCAGTGCTGTGAGTTGAAGCTCAGCTGCCCTGTGGATAGCATGGGTGTGTCGGGCTTGTCAGTGCTGTGAGTGACAGCTCAGCTGCCCTGTGGATAGCATGGGTGTGTCGGGCTTGTCAGTGCTGTGAGTGACAGTTCAGCTGCCCTGTGGATAGCATGGGCGTGTCGGGCTTGTCAGTGCCGTGAGTGACAGTTCAGCTGCCCTGTGGACAGCATGGGCATGTCGGGCTTGTCAGTGCTGTGAGTGGAAGCTCAGCTGCCCTGTGGATAGCATGGGCATGTCGGGCTTGTCAGTGCTTTAAGTGGAAGCTCAGCTGCCCTGTGGATAGCATGGGCATGTCGGGCTTGTCAGTGCTGTGAGTGGAAGCTCAGCCGCCCTGTGGATAGCATGGGCGTGTCAGGCTTGTCAGTGCTGTGGGTGACAGTTCAGCTGCCCTGCGGACAGCATGGGCATGTCGGTCTTGTCAGTGCTGTGAGTGGAAGCTCAGCTGCCCTGTGGATAGCATGGGCGTGTCGGGCTTGTCAGTGCTATGAGTGGAAGCTCAGCTGCCCTGTGGATAGCATGGGCGTGTCGGGCTTGTCAGTGCTGTGAGTGACAGCTCAGCTGCCCTGTGGATAGCATGGGCATGTCGGGCTTGTCAGTGCTGTGAGTGACAGCTCAGCTGCCCTGTGGATAGCATGGGCGTGTCGGGCTTGTCAGTGCTGTGAGTGACAGCTCAGCTGCCCTGTGGATAGCATGGGTGTGTCGGGCTTGTCAGTGCTGTGAGTGACAGTTCAGCTGCCCTGTGGATAGCATGGGTGTGTCGGGCTTGTCAGTGCTGTGAGTGACAGTTCAGCTGCCCTGTGGATAGCATGGGCGTGTCCGGCTTGTCAGTGCTGTGAGTAAAAGCTAAGCTGCCCTGTAGATAGCATGGGCATGTCGGACTTGTCAGTGCTGTGAGTGACAGCTCAGCTGCCCTGTGGATAGCATGGGCGTGTCAGGCTTTTCAGTGCTGTGAGTGACAGCTCAGCTGCCCTGTGGATAGCATGGGCGTGTCAGGCTTTTCAGTGCTGTGAGTGACAGTTCAGCTGCCCTGTGGATAGCATGGGCGTGTCGGGCTTGTCAGTGCCGTGAGTGACAGTTCAGCTGCCCTGTGGACAGCATGGGCATGTCGGGCTTGTCAGTGCTGTGAGTGGAAGCTCAGCTGTCCTGTGGATAGCATGGGCATGTCGGGCTTGTCAGTGCTTTAAGTGGAAGCTCAGCTGCCCTGTGGATAGCATGGGCGTGTCGGGCTTGTCAGTGCTGTGAGTGGAAGCTCAGCCGCCCTGTGGATAGCATGGGCGTGTCGGGCTTGTCAGTGCTGTGGGTGACAGTTCAGCTGCCCTGTGGATAGCATGGGCGTGTCGGGCTTGTCAGTGCTGTGAGTGACAGTTCAGCTGCCCTGCGGACAGCATGGGCATATCGGTCTTGTCAGTGCTGTGAGTGGAAGCTCAGCTGCCCTGTGGATAGCATGGGCGTGTCGGGCTTGTCAGTGCTGTGAGTGGAAGCTCAGCTGCCCTGTGGATAGCATGGGCGTGTCGGGCTTGTCAGTGCTGTGAGTGACAGCTCAGCTGCCCTGTGGATAGCATGGGCATGTCGGGCTTGTCAGTGCTATGAGTGACAGCTCAGCTGCCCTGTGGATAGTATGGGCGTGTCGGGCTTGTCAGTGCTGTGAGTGACAGCTCAGCTGCCCTGTGGATAGCATGGGTGTGTCGGGCTTGTCAGTGCTGTGACAGTTCAGCTGCCCTGTGGATAGCATGGGCGTGTCGGGCTTGTCAGTGCTGTGAGTGACAGTTCAGCTGCCCTGTGGATAGCATGGGCGTGTCCGGCTTGTCAGTGCTGTGAGTGGAAGCTAAGCTGCCCTGTAAATAGCATGGGCGTGTCGGACTTGTCAGTGCTGTGAGTGACAGCTCAGCTGCCCTGTGGATAGCATGGGCGTGTCAGGCTTTTCAGTGCTGTGAGTGACAGCTCAGCTGCCCTGTGGATAGAATGGGCTTGTCGGGCTTGTCAGTGCTGTGAGTGACAGTTCAGCTGCCCTGTGGATAGCATGGGCGTGTCGGGCTTGTCAGTGCTGTGATTGACAGTTCAGCTGCCCTGTGGACAGCATGGGCGTGTCGGGCTTGTCAGTGCTGTGAGTGGAAGCTCACATGTCGGGCTTGTCAGTGCTGTGAGTGACAGCTCAGCCGCCTTATGGATAGCATGGGCATGTCAGGCTTGTCAGTGCTGTGAGTGGAAGCTCAGCTGCCCTGTGGATAGCATGGGCATGTCGGGCTTGTCAGTGCTTTAAGTGGAAGCTCAGCTGCCCTGTGGATAGCATGGGCGTGTCGGGCTTGTCAGTGCTGTGAGTGGAAGCTCAGCCGCCCTGTGGATAGCATGGGCGTGTCTGGCTTGTCAGTGCTGTGAGTGACAGCTCAGCTGCCCTGTGGATAGCATGGGCGTGTCGGGCTTGTCAGTGCTGTGAGTGACAGCTCAGCTGCCTTGTGGATAGCATGGGTGTGTCGGGCTTGTCAGTGCTGTGAGTGACAGTTCAGCTGCCCTGTGGATAGCATGGGCGTGTCGGGCTTGTCAGTGCTGTGAGTGACAGTTCAGCTGCCCTGTGGATAGCATGGGCGTGTCCGGCTTGTCAGTGCTGTGAGTGGAAGCTAAGCTGCCCTGTAGATAGCATGGGCATGTCGGACTTGTCCGTGCTGTGAGTGACAGCTCAGCTGCCCTGTGGATAGCATGGGCGTGTCAGGCATTTCAGTGCTGTGAGAGCTCAGCTGCCCTGTGGATAGCATGGGAGTGTCGGGCTTGTCAGTGCTGTGATTGACAGTTCAGCTACCCTGTGGACAGCATGGGCGTGTCGGGCTTGTCAGTGCTGTGAGTGGAAGCTCAGCTGCCCTGTGGATAGCATGGGCATGTCGGGCTTGTCAGTGCTGTGAGTGACAGCTCAGCCGCCTTATAGATAGCATGGGCGTGTCAGGCTTGTCAGTGCTGTGAGTCGAAGCTCTGCTGCCCTTTGGATAGCATGGGCATGTCGAGCTTGTCAGTGCTGTGAGTGACATCTCAGCCGCCTTATGGATAGCATGGGCATGTCAGGCTTGTCAGTGCTGTGAGTGGAAGCTCAGCTGCCCTGTGGATAGCATGGGCATGTCGGGTTTGTCAGTGCTGTGAGTGACAGCTCAGCTGCCCTGTGGATAGCATGGGTGTGTCGGGTTTGTCAGTGCTGTGAGTGAAAGCTCAGCTGCCCTGTGGATAAAATGGGCGTGTCAGGCTTCTCAGTGCTGTGAGTGACAGCTCAGCTGCCCTGTGGACAGCATGGGTGTGTCGGGCTTGTCAGTGCTGTGAGTAACAGCTCAGCTGCCCTGTGGATAGCATGGGCATGTCGGGCTTGTCAGTGCTGTGATTAACAGCTCAGCTGCCTTATGGATAGCATGGGCATGTCGGGCTTGTCAGTGCTGTGATTGGAAGCTCAGCTGCCCTGTGGATAGCATGGGCGTGTCGGGCTTGTCAGTGCTGTGAGTGGAAGCTCAGCCTCCCTGTGGATAGCATGGGCGTGTCGGGCTTGTCAGTGCTGTGAGTGACAGTTCAGCTGCCCTGTGGATAGCATGGGCGTGTCGGGCTTGTCAGTGCTGTGAGTGGAAGCTCAGCTGCCCTGTGGATAGCATGGGCGTGTCTGGCTTGTCAGTGCTGTGAGTGACAGCTCAGCTGCCCTGTGGATAGCATGGGCGTGTCGGGCTTGTCAGTGCTGTGAGTGACAGCTCAGCTGCCTTGTGGATAGCATGGGTGTGTCGGGCTTGTCAGTGCTGTGAGTGACAGTTCAGCTGCCCTGTGGATAGCATGGGCGTGTCGGGCTTGTCAGTGCTGTGAGTGACAGTTCAGCTGCCCTGTGGATAGCATGGGCGTGTCCGGCTTGTCAGTGCTGTGAGTGGAAGCTAAGCTGCCCTGTAGATAGCATGGGCATGTTGGACTTGTCAGTGCTGTGAGTGACAGCTCAGCTGCCCTGTGGATAGCATGGGCGTGTCAGGCATTTCAGTGCTGTGAGAGCTCAGCTGCCCTGTGGATAGCATGGGCGTGTCGGGCTTGTCAGTGCTGTGATTGACAGTTCAGCTACCCTGTGGACAGCATGGGCGTGTCGGGCTTGTCAGTGCTGTGAGTGGAAGCTCAGCTGCCCTGTGGATAGTATGGGCATGTCGGGCTTGTCAGTGCTGTGAGTGACAGCTCAGCCGCATTATAGATAGCATGGGCGTGTCAGGCTTGTCAGTGCTGTGAGTCGAAGCTCAGCTGCCCTTTGGATAGCATGGGCATGTCGAGCTTGTCAGTGCTGTGAGTGACATCTCAGCCGCCTTATGGATAGCATGGGCATGTCAGGCTTGTCAGTGCTGTGAGTGGAAGCTCAGCTGCCCTGTGGATAGCATGGGCATGTCGGGTTTGTCAGTGCTGTGAGTGACAGCTCAGCTGCCCTGTGGATAGCATGTGTGTGTCGGGTTTGTCAGTGCTGTGAGTGAAAGCTCAGCTGCCCTGTGGATAACATGGGCGTGTCAGGCTTCTCAGTGCTGTGAGTGACAGCTCAGCTGCCCTGTGGATAGCATGGGTGTGTCGGGCTTGTCAGTGCTGTGAGTAACAGCTCAGCTGCCCTGTGGATAGCATGGGCATGTCGGGCTTGTCAGTGCTGTGATTAACAGCTCAGCTGCCTTATGGATAGCATGGGCATGTCGGGCTTGTCAGTGCTGTGATTGGAAGCTCAGCTGCCCTGTGGATAGTATGGGTGTGTCGGGCTTGTCAGTGCTGTGAGTGACAGCTCAGCTGCCCTGTGGATAGCATGGGCGTGTCGGGCTTGTCAGTGCTGTGGGTGACAGTTCAGCTGCCCTGTGGATAGCATGGGCGTGTCGGGCTTGTCAGTGCTGTGAGTGACAGTTCAGCTGCCCTGCGGACAGCATGGGCATGTCGGTCTTGTCAGTGCTGTGAGTGGAAGCTCAGCTGCCCTGTGGATAGCATGGGCGTGTCGGGCTTGTCAGTGCTGTGAGTGGAAGCTCAGCTGCCCTGTGGATAGCATGGGCGTGTCGGGCTTGTCAGTGCTGTGAGTGACACCTCAGCTGCCCTGTGGATAGCATGGGCATGTCGGGCTTGTCAGTGCTGTGAGTAACAGCTCAGCTGTCCTGTGGATAGCATGGGCGTGTCGGGCTTGTCAGTGCTGTGAGTGACAGCTCAGCTGCCCTGTGGATAGCCTGGGTGTGTCGGGCTTGTCAGTGCTGTGAGTGACAGTTCAGCTGCCCTGTGGATAGCATGGGCGTGTCGGGCTTGTCAGTGCTGTGAGTGACAGTTCAGCTGCCCTGTGGATAGCATGGGCGTGTCCGGCTTGTCAGTGCTGTGAGTGGAAGCTAAGCTGCCCTGTAGATAGCATGGGCATGTCGGACTTGTCAGTGCTGTGAGTGACAGCTCAGCCGCCTTATAGATAGCATGGGCGTGTCAGGCTTGTCAGTGCTGTGAGTCGAAGCTCTGCTGCCCTTTGGATAGCATGGGCATGTCGAGCTTGTCAGTGCTGTGAGTGACATCTCAGCCGCCTTATGGATAGCATGGGCATGTCAGGCTTGTCAGTGCTGTGAGTGGAAGCTCAGCTGCCCTGTGGATAGCATGGGCATGTCGGGTTTGTCAGTGCTGTGAGTGACAGCTCAGCTGCCCTGTGGATAGCATGGGCGTGTCGGGTTTGTCAGTGCTGTGAGTGAAAGCTCAGCTGCCCTGTGGATAAAATGGGCGTGTCAGGCTTCTCAGTGCTGTGAGTGACAGCTCAGCTGCCCTGTGGACAGCATGGGTGTGTCGGGCTTGTCAGTGCTGTGAGTAACAGCTCAGCTGCCCTGTGGATAGCATGGGCATGTCGGGCTTGTCAGTGCTGTGATTAACAGCTCAGCTGCCTTATGGATAGCATGGGCATGTCGGGCTTGTCAGTGCTGTGATTGGAAGCTCAGCTGCCCTGTGGATAGCATGGGCGTGTCGGGCTTGTCAGTGCTGTGAGTGGAAGCTCAGCCTCCCTGTGGATAGCATGGGCGTGTCGGGCTTGTCAGTGCTGTGAGTGACAGTTCAGCTGCCCTGTGGATAGCATGGGCGTGTCGGGCTTGTCAGTGCTGTGAGTGGAAGCTCAGCTGCCCTGTGGATAGCATGGGCGTGTCTGGCTTGTCAGTGCTGTGAGTGACAGCTCAGCTGCCCTGTGGATAGCATGGGCGTGTCGGGCTTGTCAGTGCTGTGAGTGACAGCTCAGCTGCCTTGTGGATAGCATGGGTGTGTCGGGCTTGTCAGTGCTGTGAGTGACAGTTCAGCTGCCCTGTGGATAGCATGGGCGTGTCGGGCTTGTCAGTGCTGTGAGTGACAGTTCAGCTGCCCTGTGGATAGCATGGGCGTGTCCGGCTTGTCAGTGCTGTGAGTGGAAGCTAAGCTGCCCTGTAGATAGCATGGGCATGTTGGACTTGTCAGTGCTGTGAGTGACAGCTCAGCTGCCCTGTGGATAGCATGGGCGTGTCAGGCATTTCAGTGCTGTGAGAGCTCAGCTGCCCTGTGGATAGCATGGGCGTGTCGGGCTTGTCAGTGCTGTGATTGACAGTTCAGCTACCCTGTGGACAGCATGGGCGTGTCGGGCTTGTCAGTGCTGTGAGTGGAAGCTCAGCTGCCCTGTGGATAGTATGGGCATGTCGGGCTTGTCAGTGCTGTGAGTGACAGCTCAGCCGCATTATAGATAGCATGGGCGTGTCAGGCTTGTCAGTGCTGTGAGTCGAAGCTCAGCTGCCCTTTGGATAGCATGGGCATGTCGAGCTTGTCAGTGCTGTGAGTGACATCTCAGCCGCCTTATGGATAGCATGGGCATGTCAGGCTTGTCAGTGCTGTGAGTGGAAGCTCAGCTGCCCTGTGGATAGCATGGGCATGTCGGGTTTGTCAGTGCTGTGAGTGACAGCTCAGCTGCCCTGTGGATAGCATGTGTGTGTCGGGTTTGTCAGTGCTGTGAGTGAAAGCTCAGCTGCCCTGTGGATAACATGGGCGTGTCAGGCTTCTCAGTGCTGTGAGTGACAGCTCAGCTGCCCTGTGGATAGCATGGGTGTGTCGGGCTTGTCAGTGCTGTGAGTAACAGCTCAGCTGCCCTGTGGATAGCATGGGCATGTCGGGCTTGTCAGTGCTGTGATTAACAGCTCAGCTGCCTTATGGATAGCATGGGCATGTCGGGCTTGTCAGTGCTGTGATTGGAAGCTCAGCTGCCCTGTGGATAGTATGGGTGTGTCGGGCTTGTCAGTGCTGTGAGTGACAGCTCAGCTGCCCTGTGGATAGCATGGGCGTGTCGGGCTTGTCAGTGCTGTGGGTGACAGTTCAGCTGCCCTGTGGATAGCATGGGCGTGTCGGGCTTGTCAGTGCTGTGAGTGACAGTTCAGCTGCCCTGCGGACAGCATGGGCATGTCGGTCTTGTCAGTGCTGTGAGTGGAAGCTCAGCTGCCCTGTGGATAGCATGGGCGTGTCGGGCTTGTCAGTGCTGTGAGTGGAAGCTCAGCTGCCCTGTGGATAGCATGGGCGTGTCGGGCTTGTCAGTGCTGTGAGTGACACCTCAGCTGCCCTGTGGATAGCATGGGCATGTCGGGCTTGTCAGTGCTGTGAGTAACAGCTCAGCTGTCCTGTGGATAGCATGGGCGTGTCGGGCTTGTCAGTGCTGTGAGTGACAGCTCAGCTGCCCTGTGGATAGCCTGGGTGTGTCGGGCTTGTCAGTGCTGTGAGTGACAGTTCAGCTGCCCTGTGGATAGCATGGGCGTGTCGGGCTTGTCAGTGCTGTGAGTGACAGTTCAGCTGCCCTGTGGATAGCATGGGCGTGTCCGGCTTGTCAGTGCTGTGAGTGGAAGCTAAGCTGCCCTGTAGATAGCATGGGCATGTCGGACTTGTCAGTGCTGTGAGTGACAGCTCAGCTGCCCTGTGGATAGCATGGGCGTGTCAGGCCTTTCAGTGCTGTGAGTGACAGCTCAGCTGCCCTGTGGATAGCATGGGCGTGTCAGGCTTTTCAGTGCTGTGAGTGACAGTTCAGCTGCCCTGTGGACAGCATGGGCATGTCGGGCTTGTCAGTGCTGTGAGTGGAAGCTCAGCTGCCCTGTGGATAGCATGGGCATGTCGGGCTTGTCAGTGCTGTGAGTGACAGTTCAGCTGCCCTGCGGACAGCATGGGCATGTCGGTCTTGTCAGTGCTGTGAGTGGAAGCTCAGCTGCCCTGAGGATAGCATGGGCGTGTCGGGCTTGTCAGTGCTGTGAGTGGAAGCTCAGCTGCCCTGTGGATAGCATGGGCATGTCGGGCTTGTCAGTGCTGTGAGTGACAGCTCAGCTGTCCTGTGGATAGCATGGGCGTGTCGGGCTTGTCAGTGCTGTGAGTGACAGCTCAGCTGCCCTGTGGATAGCATGGGTGTGTCGGGCTTGTCAGTGCTGTGAGTGACAGTTCAGCTGCCCTGTGGATAGCATGGGCGTGTCGGGCTTGTCAGTGCTGTGAGTGACAGTTCAGCTGCCCTGTGGATAGCATGGGCGTGTCCGGCTTGTCAGTGCTGTGAGTGGAAGCTAAGCTGCCCTGTAGATAGCATGGGCATGTCGGACTTGTCAGTGCTGTGAGTGACAGCTCAGCTGCCCTGTGGATAGCATGGGCGTGTCAGGCTTTTCAGTGCTGTGAGTGACAGCTGAGCTGCCCTGTGGATAGCATGGGCGTGTCAGGCTTTTCAGTGCTGTGAGTGACAGTTCAGCTGCCCTGTGGATAGCATGGGCGTGTCGGGCTTGTAAGTGCCGTGAGTGACAGTTCAGCTGCCCTGTGGACAGCATGGGCATGTCGGGCTTGTCAGTGCTGTGAGTGGAAGCTCAGCTGCCCTGTGGATAGCATGGGCATGTCGGGCTTGTCAGTGCTTTAAGTGGAAGCTCAGCTGCCCTGTGGATAGCATGGGCGTGTCGGGCTTGTCAGTGCTGTGAGTGGAAGCTCAGCCGCCCTGTGGATAGCATGGGCGTGTCGGGCTTGTCAGTGCTGTGGGTGACAGTTCAGCTGCCCTGTGGATAGCATGGGAGTGTCGGGCTTGTCAGTGCTGTGAGTGACAGTTCAGCTGCCCTGCGGACAGCATGGGCATGTCGGTCTTGTCAGTGCTGTGAGTGGAAGCTCAGCTGCCCTGTGGATAGCATGGGCGTGTCGGGCTTGTCAGTGCTGTAAGTGGAAGCTCAGCTGCCCTGTGGATAGCATGGGCGTGTCGGGCTTGTCAGTGCTGTGAGTGACAGCTCAGCTGCCCTGTGGATAGCATGGGCATGTCGGGCTTGTCAGTGCTATGAGTGACAGCTCAGCTGCCCTGTGGATAGTATGGGCGTGTCGGGCTTGTCAGTGCTGTGAGTGACAGCTCAGCTGCCCTGTGGATAGCATGGGTGTGTCGGGCTTGTCAGTGCTGTGACAGTTTAGCTGCCCTGTGGATAGCATGGGCGTGTCGGGCTTGTCAGTGCTGTGAGTGACAGTTCAGCTGCCCTGTGGATAGCATGGGCGTGTCCGGCTTGTCAGTGCTGTGAGTGGAAGCTAAGCTGCCCTGTAAATAGCATGGGCATGTCGGACTTGTCAGTGCTGTGAGTGACAGCTCAGCTGCCCTGTGGATAGCATGGGCGTGTCAGGCTTTTCAGTGCTGTGAGTGACAGCTCAGCTGCCCTGTGGATAGAATGGGCGTGTCGGGCTTGTCAGTGCTGTGAGTGACAGTTCAGCTGCCCTGTGGATAGCATGGGCGTGTCGGGCTTGTCAGTGCTGTGATTGACAGTTCAGCTGCCCTGTGGACAGCATGGGCGTGTCGGGCTTGTCAGTGCTGTGAGTGGAAGCTCAGCTGCCCTGTGGATAGCATGGGCATGTCGGGCTTGTCAGTGCTGTGAGTGACAGCTCAGCCGCCTTATGGATAGCATGGGCATGTCAGGCTTGTCAGTGCTGTGAGTGGAAGCTCAGCTGCCCTGTGGATAGCATGGGCATGTCGGGCTTGTCAGTGCTTTAAGTGGAAGCTCAGCTGCCCTGTGGATAGCATGGGCGTGTCGGGCTTGTCAGTGCTGTGAGTGGAAGCTCAGCCGCCCTGTGGATAGCATGGGCGTTTCGGGCTTGTCAGTGCTGAGAGTGACTGTTCAGCTGCCCTGTGGATATCATGGGCGTGTCGGGCTTGTCAGTGCTGTGAGTGGAAGCTCAGCTGCCCTGTGGATAGCATGGGCGTGTCTGGCTTGTCAGTGCTGTGAGTGACAGCTCAGCTGCCCTGTGGATAGCATGGGCGTGTCGGGCTTGTCAGTGCTGTGAGTGACAGCTCAGCTGCCTTGTGGATAGCATGGGTGTGTCGGGCTTGTCAGTGCTGTGAGTGACAGTTCAGCTGCCCTGTGGATAGCATGGGCGTGTCGGGCTTGTCAGTGCTGTGAGTGGAAGCTCAGCTGCCCTGTGGATAGCATGGGCGTGTCTGGCTTGTCAGTGCTGTGAGTGACAGCTCAGCTGCCCTGTGGATAGCATGGGCGTGTCGGGCTTGTCAGTGCTGTGAGTGACAGCTCAGCTGCCTTGTGGATAGCATGGGTGTGTCGGGCTTGTCAGTGCTGTGAGTGACAGTTCAGCTGCCCTGTGGATAGCATGGGCGTGTCCGGCTTGTCAGTGCTGTGAGTGGAAGCTAAGCTGCCCTGTAGATAGCATGGGCATGTCGGACTTGTCAGTGCTGTGAGTGACAGCTCAGCTGCCCTGTGGATAGCATGGGCGTGTCAGGCATTTCAGTGCTGTGAGAGCTCAGCTGCCCTGTGGATAGCATGGGCGTGTCGGGCTTGTCAGTGCTGTGATTGACAGTTCAGCTACCCTGTGGACAGCATGGGCGTGTCGGGCTTGTCAGTGCTGTGAGTGGAAGCTCAGCTGCCCTGTGGATAGCATGGGCATGTCGGGCTTGTCAGTGCTGTGAGTGACAGCTCAGCCGCCTTATAGATAGCATGGGCGTGTCAGGCTTGTCAGTGCTGTGGGTTGAAGCTCAGCTGCCCTTTGGATAGCATGGGCATGTCGAGCTTGTCAGTGCTGTGAGTGACAGCTCAGCCGCCTTATGGATAGCATGGGCATGTCAGGCTTGTCAGTGCTGTGAGTGGAAGCTCAGCTGCCCTGTGGATAGCATGGGCATGTCGGGTTTGTCAGTGCTGTGAGTGACAGCTCAGCTGCCCTGTGGATAGCATGGGCGTGTCGGGTTTGTCAGTGCTGTGAGTGAAAGCTCAGCTGCCCTGTGGATAACATGGGCGTGTCGGGCTTCTCAGTGCTGTGAGTAACAGCTCAGCTGCCCTGTGGATAGCATGGGTGTGTCGGGCTTGTCAGTGCTGTGAGTAACAGCTCAGCTGCCCTGTGGATAGCATGGGCGTGTCGGGCTTCTCAGTGTTGTGAGTAACAGCTCAGCTGCCCTGTGGATAGCATGGGTGTGTCGGGCTTGTCAGTGCTGTGAGTAACAGCTCAGCTGCCTTATGGATAGCATGGGCATGTCGGGCTTGTCAGTGCTGTGATTGGAAGCTCAGCTGCCCTGTGGATAGTATGGGTGTGTCGGGCTTGTCAGTGCTGTGAGTGACAGCTCAGCTGCCCTGTGGATAGTATGGGCGTGTCGGGCTTGTCAGTGCTGTGAGTGACAGTTCAGCTGCCCTGCGGATAGCATGGGCGTGTCGGGCTTGTCAGTGCTGTGAGTGGAAGCTCAGCTGCCCTGTGGATAGCATGGGTGTGTCAGGCTTGTCAGTGCTGTGAGTTACAGCTCAGCTGCCCTGTGGATAGCATGGTCGTGTCGAGCTTGTCAGTGCTGTGAGTCACAGCTCAGCTTCCCTGTGGATAGCATGGGCGTGTCAGGCTTGTCAGTGCTGTGATTTACAGTTCAGCTGCCCTGTGGATAGCATGGGCGTGTCAGGCTTGTCAGTGCTGTGAGTGACAGTTCAGCTGCCCTGTGGATAGCATGGGCGTGTCGGGCTTGTCAGTGCTTGGAGTGGAAGCTCAGCTGCCCTGTGGATAGCATGAGCGTGTCGGGCTTGTCAGTGCTGTGAGTAACAGCTCAGCTGCCCTGTGGATAGCATGGGCGTGTCAGGCTTGTCAGTGCTGTGAGTAACAGCTCAGCTGCCCTGTGGGTAGCATGGGCATGTCAGGCTTGTCAGTGCTGTGAGTGACAGTTCAGCTGCCCTGTGGATAGCATGGGCGTGTCAGGCTTTTCAGTGCTGTGAGTGACAGTTCAGCTGCCCTGTGGATAGCATGGGCGTGTCGGGCTTGTCAGTGCTGTGAGTGGAAGCTCAGCTGCCCTGTGGATAGCATGAGCGTGTCGGGCTTGTTAGTGCTGTGAGTAACAGCTCAGCTGCCCTGTGGATAGCATGGGCGTGTCGGGCTTGTCAGTGCTGTGAGTAACAGCTCAGCTGCCCTGTGGATAGCATGTGCATGTCGGTCTTGTCAGTGCTGTGAGTGACAGCTCAGCCGCCTTATGGATAACATGGGCATGTCGGGCTTGTCAGTGCTGTGAGTGGAAGCTCAGCTGCCCTGTGGATAGCATGGGCATGTCGGGCTTGTCAGTGCTGTGAGTGGAAGCTCAGCTGCCCTGTGGATAGCATGGGCGTGTCGGGCTTGTCAGTGCTGTGAGTGGAAGCTCAGCTGCCCTGTGGACAGCATGGGCGTGTCAGGCTTGTCAGTGCTGTGAGTGACAGCTCAGCCACCTTATGGATAGCATGGGCATGTCGTGCTTGTCAGTGTTGTGAGTGGAAGCTCAGCTACCCTGTGGATAGCATGGGTGTGTCAGGCTTGTCAGTGCTGTGAGTGACAGCTCAGCTGCCCTGTGGATAGCATGGTCGTGTCGGGCTTGTCAGTGCTGTGAGTGACAGTTCAGCTGCCCTGTGGATAGCATGGGCGTGTCAGGCTTGTCAGAGCTGTGAGTGACAGTTCAGCTGCCCTGTGGATAGCATGGGCGTGCCAGGCTTGTCAATGCTGTGATTGACAGCTCAGCTGCCCTGTGGATAGCATGGGCGTGTCGGGCTTGTCAGTGCTGTGAGTGGAAGCTCAGCTGCCCTGTGGATAGCATGGGCGTGTCGGGTTTGTCAGTGCTGTGAGTAACAGCTCAGCTGCCCTGTGGACAGCATGGGCATGTCGGTCTTGTCAGTGCTGTGAGTGGAAGCTCAGCTGCCCTGTGGATAGCATGGGCGTGTCGGGCTTGTCAGTGCTGTAAGTGGAAGCTCAGCTGCCCTGTGGATAGCATGGGCGTGTCACACTTTTCAGTGCTGTGAGTGACAGCTCAGCTGCCCTGTGGATAGCATGGGAGTGTCGGGCTTGTCAGTGCTGTGAGTGACAGTTCAGCTGCCCTGCGGACAGCATGGGCATGTCGGTCTTGTCAGTGCTGTGAGTGGAAGCTCAGCTGCCCTGTGGATAGCATGGGCGTGTCGGGCTTGTCAGTGCTGTAAGTGGAAGCTCAGCTGCCCTGTGGATAGCATGGGCGTGTCGGGCTTGTCAGTGCTGTGAGTGACAGCTCAGCTGCCCTGTGGATAGCATGGGCATGTCGGGCTTGTCAGTGCTATGAGTGACAGCTCAGCTGCCCTGTGGATAGTATGGGCGTGTCGGGCTTGTCAGTGCTGTGAGTGACAGCTCAGCTGCCCTGTGGATAGCATGGGTGTGTCGGGCTTGTCAGTGCTGTGACAGTTCAGCTGCCCTGTGGATAGCATGGGCGTGTCGGGCTTGTCAGTGCTGTGAGTGACAGTTCAGCTGCCCTGTGGATAGCATGGGCGTGTCCGGCTTGTCAGTGCTGTGAGTGGAAGCTAAGCTGCCCTGTAAATAGCATGGGCATGTCGGACTTGTCAGTGCTGTGAGTGACAGCTCAGCTGCCCTGTGGATAGCATGGGCGTGTCAGGCTTTTCAGTGCTGTGAGTGACAGCTCAGCTGCCCTGTGGATAGAATGGGCGTGTCGGGCTTGTCAGTGCTGTGAGTGACAGTTCAGCTGCCCTGTGGATAGCATGGGCGTGTCGGGCTTGTCAGTGCTGTGATTGACAGTTCAGCTGCCCTGTGGACAGCATGGGCGTGTCGGGCTTGTCAGTGCTGTGAGTGGAAGCTCAGCTGCCCTGTGGATAGCATGGGCATGTCGGGCTTGTCAGTGCTGTGAGTGACAGCTCAGCCGCCTTATGGATAGCATGGGCATGTCAGGCTTGTCAGTGCTGTGAGTGGAAGCTCAGCTGCCCTGTGGATAGCATGGGCATGTCGGGCTTGTCAGTGCTTTAAGTGGAAGCTCAGCTGCCCTGTGGATAGCATGGGCGTGTCGGGCTTGTCAGTGCTGTGAGTGGAAGCTCAGCCGCCCTGTGGATAGCATGGGCGTGTCGGGCTTGTCAGTGCTGTGAGTGACTGTTCAGCTGCCCTGTGGATATCATGGGCGTGTCGGGCTTGTCAGTGCTGTGAGTGGAAGCTCAGCTGCCCTGTGGATAGCATGGGCGTGTCTGGCTTGTCAGTGCTGTGAGTGACAGCTCAGCTGCCCTGTGGATAGCATGGGCGTGTCGGGCTTGTCAGTGCTGTGAGTGACAGCTCAGCTGCCTTGTGGATAGCATGGGTGTGTCGGGCTTGTCAGTGCTGTGAGTGACAGTTCAGCTGCCCTGTGGATAGCATGGGCGTGTCGGGCTTGTCAGTGCTGTGAGTGACAGTTCAGCTGCCCTGTGGATAGCATGGGCGTGTCCGGCTTGTCAGTGCTGTGAGTGGAAGCTAAGCTGCCCTGTAGATAGCATGGGCATGTCGGACTTGTCAGTGCTGTGAGTGACAGCTCAGCTGCCCTGTGGATAGCATGGGCGTGTCAGGCATTTCAGTGCTGTGAGAGCTCAGCTGCCCTGTGGATAGCTTGGGCGTGTCGGGCTTGTCAGTGCTGTGATTGACAGTTCAGCTACCCTGTGGACAGCATGGGCGTGTCGGGCTTGTCAGTGCTGTGAGTGGAAGCTCAGCTGCCCTGTGGATAGCATGGGCATGTCGGGCTTGTCAGTGCTGTGAGTGACAGCTCAGCCGCCTTATAGATAGCATGGGCGTGTCAGGCTTGTCAGTGCTGTGGGTTGAAGCTCAGCTGCCCTTTGGATAGCATGGGCATGTCGAGCTTGTCAGTGCTGTGAGTGACAGCTCAGCCGCCTTATGGATAGCATGGGCATGTCAGGCTTGTCAGTGCTGTGAGTGGAAGCTCAGCTGCCCTGTGGATAGCATGGGCATGTCGGGTTTGTCAGTGCTGTGAGTGACAGCTCAGCTGCCCTGTGGATAGCATGGGCGTGTCGGGTTTGTCAGTGCTGTGAGTGAAAGCTCAGCTGCCCTGTGGATAACATGGGCGTGTCGGGCTTCTCAGTGCTGTGAGTAACAGCTCAGCTGCCCTGTGGATAGCATGGGTGTGTCGGGCTTGTCAGTGCTGTGAGTAACAGCTCAGCTGCCCTGTGGATAGCATGGGCGTGTCGGGCTTCTCAGTGTTGTGAGTAACAGCTCAGCTGCCCTGTGGATAGCATGGGTGTGTCGGGCTTGTCAGTGCTGTGAGTAACAGCTCAGCTGCCTTATGGATAGCATGGGCATGTCGGGCTTGTCAGTGCTGTGATTGGAAGCTCAGCTGCCCTGTGGATAGTATGGGTGTGTCGGGCTTGTCAGTGCTGTGAGTGACAGCTCAGCTGCCCTGTGGATAGTATGGGCGTGTCGGGCTTGTCAGTGCTGTGAGTGACAGTTCAGCTGCCCTGCGGATAGCATGGGCGTGTCGGGCTTGTCAGTGCTGTGAGTGGAAGCTCAGCTGCCCTGTGGATAGCATGGGTGTGTCAGGCTTGTCAGTGCTGTGAGTTACAGCTCAGCTGCCCTGTGGATAGCATGGTCGTGTCGAGCTTGTCAGTGCTGTGAGTCACAGCTCAGCTTCCCTGTGGATAGCATGGGCGTGTCAGGCTTGTCAGTGCTGTGATTTACAGTTCAGCTGCCCTGTGGATAGCATGGGCGTGTCAGGCTTGTCAGTGCTGTGAGTGACAGTTCAGCTGCCCTGTGGATAGCATGGGCGTGTCGGGCTTGTCAGTGCTTGGAGTGGAAGCTCAGCTGCCCTGTGGATAGCATGAGCGTGTCGGGCTTGTCAGTGCTGTGAGTAACAGCTCAGCTGCCCTGTGGATAGCATGGGCGTGTCAGGCTTGTCAGTGCTGTGAGTAACAGCTCAGCTGCCCTGTGGGTAGCATGGGCATGTCAGGCTTGTCAGTGCTGTGAGTGACAGTTCAGCTGCCCTGTGGATAGCATGGGCGTGTCAGGCTTTTCAGTGCTGTGAGTGACAGTTCAGCTGCCCTGTGGATAGCATGGGCGTGTCGGGCTTGTCAGTGCTGTGAGTGGAAGCTCAGCTGCCCTGTGGATAGCATGAGCGTGTCGGGCTTGTCAGTGCTGTGAGTAACAGCTCAGCTGCCCTGTGGATAGCATGGGCGTGTCGGGCTTGTCAGTGCTGTGAGTAACAGCTCAGCTGCCCTGTGGATAGCATGTGCATGTCGGCCTTGTCAGTGCTGTGAGTGACAGCTCAGCCGCCTTATGGATAACATGGGCATGTCGGGCTTGTCAGTGCTGTGAGTGGAAGCTCAGCTGCCCTGTGGATAGCATGGGCATGTCGGGCTTGTCAGTGCTGTGAGTGGAAGCTCAGCTGCCCTGTGGATAGCATGGGCGTGTCGGGCTTGTCAGTGCTGTGAGTGGAAGCTCAGCTGCCCTGTGGACAGCATGGGCGTGTCAGGCTTGTCAGTGCTGTGAGTGACAGCTCAGCCACCTTATGGATAGCATGGGCATGTCGTGCTTGTCAGTGTTGTGAGTGGAAGCTCAGCTACCCTGTGGATAGCATGGGTGTGTCAGGCTTGTCAGTGCTGTGAGTGACAGCTCAGCTGCCCTGTGGATAGCATGGTCGTGTCGGGCTTGTCAGTGCTGTGAGTGACAGTTCAGCTGCCCTGTGGATAGCATGGGCGTGTCAGGCTTGTCAGAGCTGTGAGTGACAGTTCAGCTGCCCTGTGGATAGCATGGGCGTGCCAGGCTTGTCAATGCTTTGATTGACAGCTCAGCTGCCCTGTGGATAGCATGGGCGTGTCGGGCTTGTCAGTGCTGTGAGTGGAAGCTCAGCTGCCCTGTGGATAGCATGGGCGTGTCGGGTTTGTCAGTGCTGTGAGTAACAGCTCAGCTGCCCTGTGGATAGCATGGGTGTGTCAGGCTTGTCAGTGCTGTGAGTGGAAGCTCAGCTGCCCTGTGGACAGCATGGGCGTGTCACACTTTTCAGTGCTGTGAGTGACAGCTCAGCTGCCCTGTGGATAGCATGCGCGTGTCGGGCTTGTCAGTGCTGTGAGTGACAGTTCAGCTGCCCTGTGGATAGCATGGGCGTGTCGGGCTTGTCAGTGCTGTGAGTGACAGTTCAGCTGTGCTGTGGACAGCATGGGCATGTCGGGCTTGTCAGTGCTGTGAGTGGAAGCTCAGCTGCCCTGTGGATAGCATGGGCATGTCGGGCTTGTCAGTGCTGTGAGTGGAAGCTCAGCTGCCCTGTGGATAGCATGGGCGTGTCGGGCTTGTCAGTGCTGTGAGTGGAAGCTCAGCCGCCCTGTGGATAGCATGGGCGTGTCAGGCTTATCAGTGCTGTGAGTGACAGTTCAGCTGCCCTGTGGATAGCATGGGCGTGTCGGGCTTGTCAGTGCTGTGAGTGACAGTTCAGCTGCCCTGTGGACAGTATGGGCATGTCGGGCTTGTCAGTGCTGTGAGTGGAAGCTCAGCTGCCCTGTGTATAGCATGGGCGTGTCGGGCTTGTCAGTGCTGTGAGTAACAGCTCAACTGCCCTTTGGATAGCATGGGCATGTCGGGCTTGTCAGTGCTGTGAGTAACAGCTCAGCTGCCCTGTGGATAGCATGGGCATGTCGGGCTTGTCAGTGCTGTGAGTGACAGCTCAGCTGCCTTGTGGATAGCATGGGCGTGTCGGGCTTGTCAGTGCCGTGAGTGGAAGCTCAGCTGCCCTGTGGATAGCATGGGCGTGTCGGGCTTGTCAGTGCTGTGAGTGACAGCTCAGCTGCCCTTTGGATAGCATGGGCATGTCGGGCTTGTCAGTGCTGTGAGTGACAGCTCAGCTGCCCTGTGGATAGCATGGGCGTGTCGGGCTTGTCAGTGCTGTGAGTGACAGCTCAGCTGCCCTGTGGATAGCATGGGTGTGTCGGGCTTGTCAGTGCTGTGAGTGACAGTTCAGCTGCCCTGTGGATAGCATGGGCGTGTCGGGCTTGTCAGTGCTGTGAGTGACAGTTCAGCTGCCCTGTGGATAGCATGGGCGTGTCGGGCTTGTCAGTGCTGTGAGTGGAAGCTCAGCCGCTCTATGGATAGCATGGGCGTGTCGGGCTTGTCAGTGCTGTGAGTGGAAGCTCAGCTGCCCTGTGGATAGCATGGGCGTGTCAGGCTTGTCAGTGCTGTGAGTGACAGCTCAGCTGCCCTGTGGATAGCATGGGCATGTCAGGCTGTCAGTGCTGTGAGTGACAGCTCAGCTGCCCTGTGGATAGCATGGGCGTCTTGGGCTTGTCAGTGCTGTGAGTGACAGCTCAGCTGCCCCGTGGATAGCATGGGCATGTCGGGCTGTCAGTGCTGTCTTGACCATCCATTTGCCTAGCCCTTTTGTCGTGATCCGCTATCTTCTTGGAATTCTGTCCTCAGACTGTTTTCTGACTACGCCTTTGTCTCACCCTCTGTCTATGACATACCCACTTGGCTTTTGACCTCGGACCTCTTGCAAAAGTGTTTTTACAAGCACTATCCATCAATACCCATCTATAAAAGATAACCCCTTTAAGGAACATTTTTCTTCTCACTTGTTCATTCCTACTTTAGATTACAACCATTCTTGTTCTTCTTGATAGGTTCCATTTAAAAGTCTTCTGCTGGAAAAAAACAGACTTTATTTGTAAACATGGATATCTGAGGTTGATAGATTTGTTTTTGTTGATAATCATTTGACAGCTGATTAATTTGACATTTTACATTTCCATTCTGAAGATATGAGATATTCTTTAGCGTAGAAGGGGCTGAAAAGAAATTGCCCTCAATCCTTTTGGGTCTCTTTTAAGCTTTTAACATTTTACATTATGTGGTGACCTTCATGTACAAAGAAAAGATCAGATTTTAGCAGCTGAAAATCAATAAAGATTCATACTAGTCAAATGCGATTTGTAAAACGTAGAAATTAGATCGAGTTTTTACTGGAAGAGTTTTGGACTAATTTAGACAAAAACAGAATAAGTGCAGCTGTCATGTCTTATTATGGATTGTATGTGTCTCTACTAAGTATTTTGACTACACAAGGGTGCACTGTGATTAATTGGCTGTCTTGATTAGCTGATTATTATTTTTTTTATTTATTTGTAAAAAGTTGTAGAAATTAGATTGATTTTTTACTGGAAGCGATTGGGACAAATTTAGGCAAAAACAGGATACTCGCAGCTGTCCGGTCTTAATATGGGTTGTATGTGTCTCTACTAAGTATTTTGACTGCACAAGGGTGCATTGTGATTAATTGGCTGTTTTGATTAGCTGATTATTATTTTTTTTATTTATTTGTAAAAAGTTGTAGAAATTAGATCAATTTTTTACTGAAAGAATTTGGAACAAATTTAGACAAAAACAGAATATCCACAACTGTCTGGTCTTATTATTGGTTGTATGTGTCTCTACTAAGCATTTTGACTGCATAAGGGTGCACTGTGATTAATTGGTTGTTTTGATTAGCTGATTATTATTCATTTTTATTTATTTTTTTATAATCTTTAGATTTTTTGGCTTATTAATTCATTAATTTTAGAAGTTTAAGTTCAGATATTTCTTAAGATTTCTTCAATTTTTGATTTGATAATTAGTCAGGTAGAAGGTGATATCTATTTTTTAATAAGCTATCCTCCAGATCTAAAGTTTCCACAGAATGGCGCCCAACAGAATGAAATAGAGGCTTGAGTCCTCAGTAGATATCATGCTTGCTGATGGTTTCCAGGTAGCCAGAACACTTTTTCTACGCAAAATAAAGATATGGGTTAAAGAGGACCCGTGTAAAATCTTTCTTTCATAACTTTTGTAAATCCTGTTGTTCTCCTGAACCTGGCATTGTTCTTCCTTTATACCTGAAATATGGCCCCTTCTTTCTTGTAAGTAAATCTACTATTAATTGCCAAGTGGGTGTGGTCCAAACTCTTATCTATGAAAATCTTCTTCTGGATCATGCCCCCTTGACTAATAAGATCAGATTCATGTAAAGGAAAAAGGGGGCCACATATCAGGAATGGAGAGGCGCAGGAACAAAAAAGAAACAGTGCTGGTATAGCACCCCGAGGGCTCGGCTGCTACAGGGGTATTGCACCTCGAACCAGAGGTGTGGTATTCCACTCCCAGGTAAGGATGGAGTGTGGACCAGGACTCGTTTAGCTGCATGCACCACACACACCCCATTTCCGAGGGACAGCTCAACGGTGCTCCCACTAGACAGAAGTGCAGGCACGATAGCATCTGTCCCTGGCTGGAGTGGGGCGGGGGGTGGAATACCCAGTGGTGTAGGAGCAGATAGGGGTGGGTTTCTGGGCATAGGTAGGAGCCCATTGCTTGCTAGTCACCTGGGCTCACACATAGAGGGAGGTATAAAAGGTGGGCACCATCTTAGGACATGAGCCAGTTCAGTCAGTGTTAAGAGTGAGAGGAGAAGACAGGAAGCAGAGCCTCTGCATGGGCTCTGCTCCGCAGGCAGGCCTTGTCAGAAGGCTGGAGCCTGAGAGAGAGAAGAAAGGACAGAAAGGAAAGTAAGAAAGGAACTGGAACAGAGGAGAAAGGAAGCAAGGATCACAGAGAAAGGCCCAGAGACACGAGGACAGAAGGAACCCCATATGCCCAGGAGATACAGGGTGAAGGGTCGGCAGAACAGGGTACCGGAACCCAAATTGGTGGAGGCAATAGATTCCTCAGCCAAAGACCGGAGGTTGTTACCACATCTTGGTGCGACCCCTCACTACATCCACCAGGAAAGCATACCGCATAGGGTCAGGGAAACCGAAGATAGGTTTCGCCAAGAGAAGGCCCGAGGGAGCTGGACAAAGGTGGGTCACTGGTGGGGACGGCCAGAGAAAGGAAAGGAAGGGAGCCCTGTGCCACGCTCTGGAATTGCCTGGGAGTTGGTCGAGTCCCTTGCCTGGTGGACGCAGCACGGCTCAGGCGGTCCCTCATGTGCACAAGTGACCAGAATAACAACCGTGAGTAAAGCATTGGAAACTGCAATTACAAGTCTCTGTGTTTCATCGCCGCACCAGCACCATCAGTACTGGGACGCTCACACCATCATTCCCATCATCCACACTAGCTGCCCTGAGGCAATACTTCTCCCGTGGGGAGTTATTCCATACTCGGCTGCGCAAACTACATCAGCCTCAGCGGTCTGCAGCGCAGCGGCGGTCCCCACTGACCGCAATCCACAGGTGGCGTAGTCGGACACTTAGTATAACACCAATAGACTGCCACTGGTTTGACCACCCTGGGCACGGACCGGGTCGCCGCCACACGGAGACTACAACCCCCAGCATCTTACAGAAGGCCCGGCTCCGGGTATCCCCCTGCACAACACTGGCCCAGGGGGCGCGTCACTGGATTTAGGAGAACAGCGGTATTTAAACTAGGTAAAAAAAAATTACGATTTATGGCAAGTGATCTATTTAAGGGTATGTGCACACGATGCAGAAATGAAGCAGAAAATTTCTGCATCATTTCTGCATCTCCCTGGCAGAAAAAACGCATGCAGATTGTGCATGCGTTTTTCCTGCGGAATACATGCGGATTCACATGCGTTTCCGCATGTGGATTGACAAGCGCTTTCCAGGCGATTTTAGCATCACTTGGAAAGTGCTTGACAACTAGATCACACTATATAAATCCATGCAAACAGCATGGATTTATATAGTGTGACCCGAGAGAGTGTATATACTTACCTCCGATGGCCCGCGCTGTCATGCTCAATCCGTTCTCCCTCGCCGGCAACTTTGAATTGAAAGACCTGCCGACGTCAGCGTCACGTGACCCGTCACATGACTCTGACGTCAGCGCAGGTCCTTCAACTCACTGCAAAGTGCCGGGAACCAAGCAGGAGCGGTGCGCGGGCCGACAGAAGGTAAGTATACATTTATTTTTTATTTTATTCTTGTTTTACAGATTTTTTAATGGTACCTGGGTGTGGAGGAGACTCTCCTCTCCTCCACACCCGGGTACCATCCGCACATTAGAACGCGCCAATAACGCAAGTACAAATGCTGTCTTGTGGAATTGGCGCGTTCTAATGCAAGTCAATGGCGGCGAAAACGCCGCGTTTACGCAAAATTAATGGACATGCTGCGGATGTTTGAGCGCAGCGTTTACGCTGCGGAAAAATCCGCATCATGGGCACAGCACATGCGGATTTCAATTGGGGAACATTGCTGCCCTTCTACCATGCGTTTTTCATGCGTTTCCGCAACTGCAAAAACGCAGCGGAAACGCATTAAATACGCATCGTGTGAACTCAGCCTAAAGGTCCAGGACAAAGTGCATAAACTTTACTCTGATTAACCATATCTAGCAGCTTTACACAATGATTTTTATTAGAAATATCTTGGACCACCCCGTAAGTGAGAATAATAAAAGGTCTTTTTTGTGTTACGCAGATGGGATTGGGGACATATATACAGCATATACTGTATCTGAGGGCTTATAGGTGCTGGCTATACTTTATATGGGGAAAACCTGGTGAGAAGTTCTTTAAATTCCTCTGTGGGATACAACAATCTCTTTACCTAAAAGTGACCAGGACGTGTATTTTTTTTCACTTGGATATAACAAAACTTTGTAATGTAACAATGCCTTTAAGAGTCCTGTAATACAACCTAATTGGTCTGTAGGTGTTACAGTTGCTATAACATGTATCGTATTATGCATGGAGAATGCTATCGCTTAGGATGGAAGATTTGGCATCCCTGAAGTAGAAATCCTCCCTCGTCTGCGTCCTCATGATATCACATGGCTATAAAGTGCTCGTTTAGGACCGTGCCGTCCCGTAAATCTGATGAAATGTCTATTCTGACATTCTCACAATTCCTATATGATTGTTGGCGCTTAAAGCTGTATCCTCCTCTAACTGCGACCGCAAAACATCACCCTGGGGCTCATTCGAAATAAATACGGGGGGGGGGGGGTGCACAAAGAGATATAGTTCTCCGCAGCCTGAGCCCATCACATCATAAACTTTGTCCTGACTTCTCCGTCTCAGTGGGAGATCCACTCTGATGTAACAACCTGTGACATATCCCTTTCCTGTTCGCTGTCACCTTCCCTGAAGCCATGTCAGCTCCACTGTGTGTATCCACTGGCTGCAATGTGCTGTGTCCTAACAAGGAGGGGACGGCGGGGGTTTCATTCCCCTTTTCTCCCTGCCATCAGCCACCAGCTATGGGCGAGATCTGCCTATGTGAGCAAGTACATTTCCACCACCTGCAGTACATGTCACAGCTAAATGGCAAGGCTGAGGTCATGCACAAAATATCAGATAGTGATGTTACATGCTCCATTATGTATCAACTGGGGTACAGAATGGGCGGATTAAAATAATTACTCATCCTTCAGAACCATACTTCTAAAGAGTGTTACGTAGAAGACCTCGGATCCAGAGGAGCAGTTGTAATGCAG
Organism: Phyllobates terribilis; assembly: GCF_046119375.1. Taxonomy (NCBI): domain Eukaryota; kingdom Metazoa; phylum Chordata; class Amphibia; order Anura; family Dendrobatidae; genus Phyllobates; species Phyllobates terribilis. The sequence continues at coordinate 234,843,967 of NW_027362767.1, read as the reverse complement.
ATGCAAAGCAGTTTGTTGTATAGCAGAGCCCAGCAATGTAGCAGAGCTGAGTGTGTCAGGAGGCTGGGGCTAGAGAAGATCAGAAGAGCAATGCAGCAGAGCCAAGCGATGCAGCAGTGCCAGGTATTTCAAGTGGCTCAGTATAGATTTGTTCAGTAGTGTTATGTGATGTAGATCAAAAGACTCACTGTGGCGATGTAGCAGAGCTCAACAATATAGCAGAGCAGAGTAGCTAAAAAGACTCACTGTGGTGATATAGCAGAGCCCAGCAATGTAGCAGAACAGAGTAGGTAAAAAGACTCACTGTGGTGCTGTAGCAGAGCCAAGCAATGTAGCAGAACATAGTAGGCAAAAAGACTCACTGTGGTGCTGTAGCAGAGCCAAGCAATGTAGCAGAACATAGTAGGCAAAAAGACTCACTGTGGTGCTGTAGCAGAGCCAAGCAATGTAGCAGAACATAGTAGGCAAAAAGACTCACTGTGGTGCTGTAGCAGAGCCAAGCAATGTAGCAGAACATAGTAGGTAAAAAGACTCACTGCGGTGCTGTAGCAGAGCTCAACAATGTAGCAGAACAGAGTAGGTAGAAGACTCACTGTGGTGAAGTAACAGAGCCCAGCAATGTAGCAGAGTTGAGCAGTTCAGCAGATTCACTGTTGCAATGTAGCAGAACCCAGCAGTGTAGCAGATTTCAGTAGATCAGTTCACTCACTGTGGTGATGTAAAAGAGCCCAGTGATGTAGCAGAGTTGAGTAGGTTAGGAGCCAGCCTATAAGGCCATGGAGCATGCAGATTACCATGATAGCCTGATGTGCAGAAAAACAGAAGGAACCTACCATGGCATCAGGAAGACAGAAAGTCTGGAGATGGAGCCAGTCGAAGTGAGTAAGAAAAAGATGTGAAATTTGTAACTCATTCATATCTCACTATATATTGTGGTCAAAGCATTATTTTGCTGATATAGAGCTCCAAATCCACTGCCAAGACAAAGAGATAAAACTCCAACTGCAGGCAGCCACCACTAGAGGGAGCTTTGGAGCCTAGTGCATTCAATAATAGTGAATTCAATAATAAAGCAGAATGCCGTGATCTCCTGCACTTTCTCTAGTAGTGATTACAGGCAGTTCAAATTTTAGGGATTTTGATCTCTATGTCAGAAAATCCAAACTCTTACTGCAGTAAACATACTGTACATTAAAGGGGTTAAGTTTTCTGGGTATAATATAATAATAATGATAATAATAATATTAGTAGTATATTTACCATTGACAACATCTGTAATCCAGTTTACAGCTGACCTTGTTACAGTGTATCAGTGCAGGTAAATTGTATATATATCCAGGAAGCTAGACTGGATATATTTATCCTTGATTACAACCTCTGGCAAAAATTATGGAATCACCGGGCTCGGAGGATGTTCATTCAGTTGTTTAATGTTGTTGAAAAAAAGCCGATCACAGACATGGCACAAAACTAAAGTCATTTCAAATGGAAACTTTAGGGCTTTAAGAAACACTAAAAGAAACCAAGATTAAAAATGTGGTACTCAGTAAGGGTAATTTTTTTCAAATCAAGCAGAGGAAAAAAAATTATGGAATCACTCAATTCTGAGGAAAAAATTATGGAATCATGATAAACAAACACACAAAAGAAACTTCAATACATCATTAGTATTTTGTCGCACCACCTCTGGCTTTAATAACAGCTTGCAGTCTCTGAGGCATGGACTTAATGAGTGACAAACAGTACTCTTCATCAATCTGGCTCCAACTTTCTCTGATTGCTGTTGCCAGATCAGCTTTGCAGGTTGAAGCCTTGTCATGGACCATTTTCTTCAACTTCCACCAAAGATTTTCAATAGGATTGAGATCCGGACTATTTGCAGACCATGGCATTGACCTTATGTGTCTTCTTTCAAGGAATGTTTTCAGAGTTTTTGCTCTATGGCAGGATGCATTATCATCTTGAAAAATGATGTCATCATCCCCAAACATCCTTTCAATTGATGGGATAAGAAAACTGTCCAAAATATCAATGTAAACTTGGGCATTTATTGAAGATGTAATGACAGCCATCTCCCCAGTGCCTTTACCTGACATGCAGCCCCATATCATCAATGACTGTGGAAATTAGCATGTTCTCTTCATGCCGTCATCTTTATAAATCTCATTGGAACAGCACCAAACAAAAGTTCCAGCATCATCACTTTGCCCAATGCAGATTCGCGATTCATCACTGAATATGACTTTCATCCAGTCATCCACAGTCCACGATTGCTTTTCCTTAGCCCATTGTAACCTTGTTTTTTTCTGTTTAGGTGTTAATGATGGCTTATGTTTAGCTTTTCTGTATGTAAATCCCATTTCCTTTAGGTGGTTTCTTACAGTTCGGTCACAGACATTGACTCCAGTTTCCTCCCATTCGTTTCTCATTTGTTTTGTTGTGCATTTCCTGTTTTGGAGACATATTGCTTTAAGTTTCCGGTCTTGACGCTTTGATGTCTTCCTTGGTCTACCAGTATGTTTGCGTTTAACAACCTTCCCATGTTGTTTGTATTTGGTCCAGATTTTAGACACAGCTGACTGTTAACAACCAACATCTTTTGCAACATTGCCTGATAATTTACTTTCTTTTAAGAGTTTGATAATCCTCTCCTTTGTTTCAATTGACATCTCTCGTGTTGGAGCCATGATTCATGTCAGTCCACTTGGTGCAACAGCTCTCCAAGGTGTGATCACTCCTTTTTAGATGCAGACTAACGAGCAGATCTAATTTGATGCAGGTGTTAGTTTTGGAAATGAAAATTTGCAGGGTGATTCCATAATTTTTTCCTCAGAATTGAGTGATTCCATAATTTTTTCCCTCTGCTTGGTCTGAAAAAACTTACCCTTACTGAGTACCACATTTTTTTTCTTGATTTCTTTTAGTGTTTCTTAAAGTCCTAAAGTTGCCATTTGAAATGACTTTAGTTTTGTGCCATGTCTGTGATCTGCTTTTTTTCAACAACATTAAACAACTGAATGAACATCTTCCGAGCCCGGTGATTCCATAATTTTTGCCAGGGATTGTACATATTAATCTACTGGTGCCATTTTATAATATATAGGGGGTGTGGGAAATTATATATTTGCAGGATATCTATTTATCTATCTCTCTATCCATCTATTTATCTATCTACATTCATAGCTGACAGTGTTGGCCCCCTTGAAATTGTACCAGAAAATGAAGTATTTCTCCCAGAATATTATTACAATTACACGTTTTGTTATACACATTATTATTACCTTTGTGTGTATTGGAAAAACACAAAAAAACAGAGAAAATGCAAATTGGACATAATTTCACACAAAATCCCAAAATTGGGCCAGACAAAATTGTTGGCACCCTCAACTTAATATTTGGTTGCACACCCTTTGAAATAAATAACTGCAATCAATCGTTTCCTATAACCATCAACAAGCTTCTTACACCTCTCAGCTGGGATCTTGGACTTTTCTTTTGCACACTGCTCCAGGTTTCTTATATGTGAAGGTGTCTTCTCCCAACAGCAATTTTAAGATCTTTCCACATGTGATCAATGGGATTTAGATCCGGACTCATTGCTGCCACTTCAGAACTCTCCAGCACTTTGTTTCCATCCATTTATGGGGGCTTCTTGAAGTATGTTTGGGGTCATTGTCCTGCTGGAAGACCCATGACCTAGGACACAAACCCATCTTTCTGACACTGGGCACTACATTGTGACCCAAAATCCTTTGGTAATCTTCAGATTTCATGATGCCTTGCACATAGTCAAGGCACCAGTGCCAGGGGCAGCAATACAACCCCAAAACATCTTTGTCCTTCCACTATATTTGACTGTAGGTACTGTGTTCTTTTCTATGTAGGCCTCATTCTGTTTTCGGTAACAGTAGAATGATGTGCTTTACAAAAAAGTTCTATCTTGGTCTCATCTGTCCACAAGACGCTTTCCCAGAAGGATTTTGGCTTCTCACGTACATTTTAGCAAACTGTAGTCTAGCTTTTTTATTTCTCTCTGTCAGCAGTGGGGTCCTCCTGGGTCTCCTGCTGTAGCGTTTTATTTCATACAAATGTCGACGGATAGTTTACACTGATAGTCATGCACCCTGAGCCTGCAGGACAGCTTGAATTTCTTTGGAACTTGATTGGGGCTGCTTATCCACCATCTGGACTATCCTTTGTTGCAACCTTTCATCAATTTTTCTCTGCCATCCACATCCAGGGGGATTATCTATAGTGTCATGGGTTGTAAACCTCTTAATTATGTTGCTCACCGTGGACAAAGGAACATCAAGATCTCTGGAAATGGATTTTTAACCTTGAGATTGTTGATATTGTTCAAAAATGTTGGTTCTCAAGTCCTTAGATAGTTCTCTTCTCCTCTTTCTGTTCTCCAATTTGCTTTTTTTTCTCTGCTTTTTTTGTGTTGTTCCAATACACACAAAGGAAATAAATATGTGTATAACAAAACATGTGTAATTGCATTAATTTTCTGTGAGAAATACTTCACTTTCTGGAACAATTTCAAGGGTGCCAACACTTTCGGCCATAACTGTATCTATCTATCTATCTATCTATCTATCTATCTATCTATCTATCTATCTATCTATCTATCATCTCTTCCCAGAAATGCATTTTATGTATTATATATATCCAAATTCCCTTTGTGCTATACATACTGTAAAGTGCTGATCATAGACTTCTACCTTTCCTCTCTCTTTTCAGAGGATGCAAATTACTACTTAATAAGGAGCAGTTCCATTTTCGTTGCAATCATTTGCCTAATGCTCAGTATTTACATAATTTAAGAGCAAAAGAGGACAGCATCACATATACTAAGTTCCTGAATGACAGCCTCATAAATACTAAGACGGGGAAAACCTTTCAAAGACTTTCACAGACCAGAAAAATTGCAGATCCATAGTGATCTTAAAATGCTCAAAGATGTCTGCTGGTTCGGCCAGATGCATCTCAATGTACGCATCAAAGAAACATTTCACCTACAGGGGGCACTATACCCATAGTTAACGATTGGTGATCAGACAGACCTGCTGGTATTATCCCACACATTGGAATACATTGAAATAGAACTGTTCAGTCTTAGTGTGTAGGAAATGAGGGCAGGAGAGTCAGGGTCATGGCTATAGGGGATACAGACTTAGTGTTGAGCGAGTATGTTCTGTCCGAGTATGCTCGGGCCGAGCTCCGAGTATTTATAGCTGCTCGGTGATATGGTTGAATCGCTCCCGTGTGCATGATTTGTAACTGTTTGACAGCTTTATTACATGGGAGGAATGTGTAAGAAATAGAGATTCCTCACATGTAATAAGGCTGTCAAACAGTTGCAAATCATGCACACGGGAGCGATTCAACCATATCACCGAGCAGCTGTAAATACTCGGAGCTCGGCCCGAGCATACTCGGACAGAACATACTCGCTCAACCCTAGATACCATGGTAGCAGTCCCTCCTGGAGCACTTTGGAGCCTGGAAGATTCAAGTATGGCATTATATATAGATTATATATAGAGATGAGAAAATTGCTCAAAAAATTTGTTTCAGCCCAGCTTTGCAGTTTCACCTAATTCACTTGGATGGGATTGGGTCATAGTTAGCTGTAATATCAGGCACAGCAACTATAACATTACAGAGATGTGTCTGGGAAGGATACTAAAATCTGCCAAAGGATGGCGCTGCTGTATGTGCTTCCACCCCACCAACCACCACACCGATTGGATATTGATGACCTACCCCTATCCTTTCAACAGACCATCTGTTTTGTGGAAAAGCTCAATGCAGGGGACATAGAGCACTGTATTAGAAAAACCGAGCACTATGAAGATATATTAAATGGTCCCTATATGCTATAGCCTCACCTGATGAGGTGGATTCTCTAAGCCGCAGGTCAGGGTGCACCACAAGGATCAAACGCACAGTGGGCAGGACTTGGATGTGGCCCATGAATCAGTGATGACCAAGACAGCAGCATGTGCTGAATGGCAGACAGACAAGTGGAGCAGGAAACACCAGAAGACACACAGCCAGGAGTGTAGACGTAATCAAGAACTGTAGATGTATAGACAGGCCAGGACTTGCATCAAACAAATGGTTAAAGACCGAGCTGTTTGGACGGCATCAGCAGACAGATGGTCCTTGTCAGGGACAAAAGCAGCATGATGAACAGGAAAATCGAAAACTTGCTTATATAGAAGATGCACAATGTTGTGGCAACCTTCACTGATAGTGTGAATAGCACCAGTGAAGAGTTTGTTATGCTTACAGCAGACAAAGGGTTAACTGCAGGTCTAAGCTAGGAAATAAATGCAGTTAGATGAGAAACAAACAAGAGTTTGCTGGAGAGGTGATTGTCAGCTGAGAGAAATGAATGGTGAGACAAATTCCATAACACCCGATACCTGTGTACAAAGCTAACTGAATACTCAGACACACACAGCTAACTCGATCTTAAAAAGCCTAGGGTGATGATGTCATAGGAGTTCGCAGGGCTACTTAAGATACTCAGCGAAGAACATAAAAAAGGAATGTTGCCATAAAAGAAGGAAGCAGAGCCGGCCCTGGAGCTGAGACAGGCGAGTAACACTCAAACACTTTCAGACATCTTTATCTCATTTGCTATGTAATATGATAAACAGGCAATCTGAAAATCATTACATTTAAAAATTATGTTATCTCCTAAAAATCACTCCAAAGTGCTATTCTCTAGTACAAGGTGACTCTCTTACATCTAACTTTTTGTCCATGGTCTGATGTCAAGTGTAATCCATAGTCTCTAATCAGCAGAGATGATAAAACAGATTAGTGGAGGTATGGCTGGGTAATTGTGTCTGTATAGTAGCTGGTGGGGCTTTGTCTCCCTACAGGAAGTGGGGTGGGGCTTTGTCTCCCTACAGGAAGTGGGGGTGGGTCATTTAATCTCTACAGGAAGTGGGGTGGGGCTTTGTCACCCTACAGGAAGTGGGGTGGGGCTTTGTCTCCCTACAGGAAGTGGGGGTGGGTCATTTAATCTCTACAGGAAGTGGGGTGGAGCTTTGTCTCCCTACAGGAAGTGGGGTGGGGCTTTGTCTCCCTACAGGAAGTGGGGGTGGGTCATTTAATCTCTACAGGAAGTGGGGTGGGGCTTTGTCTCCCTACAGGAAGTGGGGTCAAGTCATTAAATTTCTACAGGAAGTGTATTGGGGCTGTGCCTCTCTACAGGAAGTGGGGGCGGGTTATTGAACCTCTACAGGAAGTGTATTGAGGCTGTGTCTCTCTACAGGAAGTGGAGGAGGGTCAGTGAATCTCTACAGGAAGTGTATTGGAGCTGTGTCTATCTACAGGAAGTGGGGACGGGTCATTGAATCTCTACAGAAAGTGGGGTGAGGCTTTGTCTCTCTACAGAAAGTGGGGACGGGTCATTAAATCTCTACAGGTAGTGTATTGAGGCTGTGTCTCTCTACAGGAAGTGGGGGAGGGTCCTTGAATCTCTACAGAAAGTGGAGTGAGGCTTTGTCTCTCTATAGAAAGTGGGGACGGATCATTGAATCTCTACAGGAAGTGTATCGGGGCTTTGTCTTTCTACAAGAAGTGTAGTGGGGCATTGTCTCTCTACAGGAAGTGGGGACGGTCATTGAATCTCTACAGGAAGTGTGGTGGGGCTTCGTCTCTCTACAGGAAGTGGGGACTGATCATTAAATCTCTACAGGAAGTGTATTGGGGCTTTATCTTTCTACAGGAAGTGTGGTGGGGCTTTGTCTCTCTACATGAAGTGGGGACGGTCATTGAATCTCTACAGGAAGTGTATTGGGGCTTTATCTTTCTACAGGAAGTATGGTGGGGCTGTGTCTCTCTACAAGAAGTGGGGATGGGTCATTGAATCTCTACAGGAAATGTGGTGGGGCTTTGTCTCTCTACAGGAAGTGTGGTGGGGCTTTGTCTCTCTACAGGAAGTTGGGACGGATCATTGATTCTCTACAGGAAGTGTATTGGGGCTTTGTGCCTCTACAGGAATTGGGGACGGATCATTGAATCTCTACAGGAAGTAGGGTGGGGCTTTGTTAATCTACAGGAAGTGGGGGTGGTGCTTTATCCTGCTGCTTTTGCTCTTCTGTCTGCCATACTGCTCACAGAAATAACAGAGAAGTGGGATTTCAATTCAGGTCATGCGAGCTATGGGACAATGGCAGAGGCATTGCACCCTGAGAGGTGTGGGGAAAGAAAGTTCCAGCACCTACAGTGCTGGTAGAATGCTCATGAAGAAGAATCGCCTCCAGCAGTGGCTAGCAAGTTACTGGGCATGAGAATTGGGACTGTTCCTGGATACATTAGATTGGTATGTGCACCAAAATCTGTTATAAGTTACTGTGTGGGAACAGGACAACAAGACCATGCTTTTCTACAAGATTTGTGTAAAAGGACTGGTACTTTTTAAGTAATTCATTAGTACAGAATGTTGTCTTAGCATCTCACATTAATATTAACTGAGCTTTGACATGGCTGAGTTCTTCCAGGAGCTTCAGCCCAATCTCAGCATGCCCTCATGGTGCAGTAATGGTTAATAGCGTCTGTGCAGTGCTCCAGTATATAGCGGTCTTGCTCTATAAACTGCAGAGCTTTTGCATAGAACCAATATTTTCCACCTTATCAATCATGCTATAAATGGGCCCATATCAGAGCGCTCATTTATGTCTCCCTATCCTCGCTAAGATCTGGCACCATTTCTCACTTGACGTCTTCACCAGGAGCAGCAGCAGGTTACGGTTATTTGTCAGCAATTAACTGGCTGCTCTGCGTCTGTGGGTCAGACAATCTCAAATAACCTTTTACTACGAGAAGGTTACACGAGGATAACTAACATCGTACTTATCTAGCGGTTGAGACAATGTCCTTATTTGTACAATTGTGGAGAATAGTTGTGTATACAATTATCCACCAGAAGAACAGATTGCAGACGCAAGGAGTAAATTGTACATATCTCATTTAGAACAAACCATTTGTGATGTTATTGTAGATTTGCCAACTTTTTCGGGAGTTCACTGACTGCCAAAGATGTTTTTCCGTATCCAAGTCCATTTTTTAATGTACACCCCTTCTATAGCATTTGGTGATGGTCATGCAAAAGCAACTTTCTGGTTTCGCAAAGTTTTGGGAGGCTTCAGGGGCGCCCAGGATATTTTCCAGACTTTAGAAGAAATATACAGGCTGTGTCTGAGATTTGCCAGTATGAATAGTACAAGACAGGGATGTAGCTAGGTGAAATGGGCTCTACATGTGCACCAACAATTTCACTCTACTTTGGCCAAGGCATACAGGACTAGGGCAATAAACTGAATATTTGCCGTATAGATAGAAGGCATACATACGACTCTACTGGAGTACAAGCTACTGGCAATGCCCACTGCTTGATGTGGTATCAACATACAGGATAATAATTACCCTTTTTACAGATGGTACCCCATATTTAGAATCCCATCATATGTGGAATAAATATAAAGTGACAATGGATCATTATTTCAAATAAAGCTATTTGCATTTTTTTCTGCACAGACACTTTAATTCACTGCATTGGTAATAATTTGTACAGCTAATCCAAGCTTTTTTTCCAAGAGTAGTCCCTAGGAAGGTGTGAGCTTCTGATTTCACCTCGGGGAACCAGTAGACAACACCTCTTGGCCACATCAACATCAAGGAGAAGCCTTTAGGAGAAAGAAACCTGGGGAGTTACCAACAACAACGGCTGGAGATGGAGAACATGAAGACCCATTTTTTTGTAACATGAAGGTGCCATGTGGGTCTGAATCAAAATGTCACCATTATTAAGAGTTATTAAAACCAATTAAAGTGACTCGGTTGGGTTTCTATCTCAGAGTAGCATATGATAGAGGTGGAGATGCGGCACTCAGAGATATACAGTTTTATTATAATTTCATTTAGTATTTTCATGTAAAACCCTAATAAAGTGCTTCCAGGACTCCTAGAAAAAGCCTCTGAGTCCCGCATGTGTGGCTCCCCTGAGGGTTCAGTCGCCACAGGGGTACTGCACCTCAGATTGACGTGTGGTATCTCCTCTTCCAGGTAAGGATTGAGCATCACCCAGGACCCCACTTCGAACTCAACACTACACCACTCCTGTCCTGTAGGGGGCCTAAATGCACCAGGGTGCTGCCCCCGCCTGGGATAGAGGAGATGGGGGGGGGGAACCAAAGATAGGGGGAACCTAGTAGTGGGTGAGGGTGGAGGACACACTTACAGGAAGCACCTATTGATTCATATTTAACCTACGGCCATCTTAAGTTCAAGGTCTTTGATTGAGGGTCTTCTGTCAGGGTCCAACAAGAGTCTGTAGCAGGCTGAAGATTCGCGGTCCTCATACTCTGGCCTTGAGACGAGAAGCGGGTCAGAGTTAACCACTGTCTCTACCCGGTCAGGGTCCTGTTCTAAGAAGGCCTGGAGGGGAGCAGAGGAGAGGCTCCACAGGCAAAAGGATCCCAGGGGGATACGGAGTCGCCACCTGTATTCTTCACTCTGGCCTAGTCAGAGGGTTCCTGCTGCAAAAGGGGTAACCGGCCCCCGATATCTGGCTTTGTCACTTCACGTCTCAGTCAGAAAAGCCCGGAGGCTTAGTGGATCCCAGGGGGATACGGACGGAGCGGAGTCGCCACCTGTATCTCTTAAACTGCGTTTACCCAGTGGGACCCGGCCTTACACCACGTTCATTCCCCACACGGTCAGGAGAAGGCTCAGTGGGAGAACTTACCAAGGAGAGGAACACACCGACCGGGTCTTGACAGGTGCTCCTGTTCTACCTGGGAAGTGCTGAACCCTCTCCCTGGTGGCCGCAGTACGCCGTGTGTAGCAGAGAGAAGCTTTGTGGCTGAAAGTTCATCTAAAGTGAGTAAAGACCCGGATGACTTCATTCACCGCCTCCGCTTGTTTATTCCTGAGCGGCACTGCACCCACCATCTCTTCACACAGTTGATCAACCACTGCCCTGAGGCCTACTCCGCCTGTGGGGAGTAGTACCAACCAAGCTGCCAGAACATCAGCCTCAGAGGATTGTTGCAGCACTGGTGGCCTTCACCAGAAACCACAGGTGGCGTAGTCGAACAACCACTCATCCAAAAAGCCCATTATTTTTATGTGACAGCCCTGGGCACGGACCGGGTCACGGCCACGACGACACCCCACACCACCACCCTACATTGGCCCGGCACCGAGTGCCCCACCGCTCAGGGAGGGCGAGTCACATGCTCCGCCCACTCACAGCGATTGGCCGCTGTTCCAGTATGGGTGTTTTGGGAGGCCCAGGGGAGTAAAGACTGCGGTTACAGAGCCGTGCGGGTGAGGGGCCTGCCGATGCCAGTCATACTTCAGCTGGATATGCATTCTCGGATGCACATTCAGTTGAAGTGTATTGTGACGCAGAGACCCGTCAGGTCCGTGCACTGCAATACACTTTGCTGGCCAATCAGAGGCCAGCAGCTGATGTCGGCGTGCACGTGACTGGGGGGCATGACAGTGACATCATGCGCTCACGTCGCTGGCACTTGCTCGCGGCAGGGGAGTGGAGGGAAGGTGAGTATATTGGTTTGGGTTTTTCACAGTGTGCTCCAATTTTCTCGGATGAGGAGAAGATGGAGAAAAGAAATTCTCGTGCTCCAATTTTCTCGGATGAGGAGAAGATGGAGAAAAGAAATTCTCCATCTTCTCCGTTATGTCAGTGTGGCGCCCCTGAGGGTTCAGTCGCCACAGAGATACTGCACCTCACCTCGAGGTGTGGTGTCCCCTTCTCTCAGGTAAGATGGGAGTGCTGCACAGAACCCCAACCACCTACATTCAACACTACACCGCTCCAGGCCAGCAGGAGGGGCAAGACGCAATGTAGTTTTCTGCTGAGCCCTGCCCCTGGCTGGAGTGGGGGGAACCCAAAGTTATCGGGAACCAGTAGTGGGTGTGGGTGGAGGAAGTAGAAACAGGGAGCACATATACAGTAAGTATATAATAGGAAGCCATATTAGGTCTAGTGTTCAGTCAGTTCAGTACAGTTCGGGAGCAGAGGCTCAGTCAGAGCTCTGCTCCACAAGTTAGGGCCCAGGATAGAGGCCCGGAGGGGAGCAGGGAGCAGGCTCAATTCTACAAAAAGGATCCCAGGGGGTACGGCGCGTGCAGGACGACACCCGTACGCCCTGCTCCTGCCAGGAGACAGGAGGGATCTTGCTTGCCACATTCGAAACCCCAGGGGGTCAGGTTGGTCCCGGATCCGACGTACAGGAAGGACTTCAGCATACCCGAGCGGGACTGAGAGTGGGCAGCGTAGGGCAAGAAGGACCAAGTGTGAAGAAGGTCAAGTTAGGCACATCTGAAGTGGGGTTCTGCCAAGCACCCCTAAGCTGCTTGAAGGAGGATTGAACCCCTGCCCGGTGAATGCAGCACACCGAGGGAGGCTATCACCTGTAAGCGCACTTGTGAATTGCCTTAAAGAACTGTAAGTAAAGCCCTGGACGACTGCATGAAGTGCCTCTGTCTGTTTCTTTACTGGCGCCAACTGTCCTCACCGCACCACAACGCCCAGCGCACCCACCTCCATTCATTCTACACTGCCCTGAGGCCTGCTCCACCTGTGGGGAGCCGTCCCATCAAAGCTGCCCCTAACATCAGCCTCAGTGGACTGTCGCAGCGCTGGAAACCTCTTACCAGGATCCACAGGTGGCGTCACAAACTTTTATTTTCATTTTATTAAAACCCCTTTTTTTGGCGCACTGTCCGCCCTGGGCCAGCCACCGTGATATACAGTACAGACCAAAAGTTTGGACACACCTTCTCATTTAAAGATTTTTCTGTATTTTCATGACTATGAAAATTGTACATTCACACTGAAGGCATCAAAACTATGAATTAACACATGTTTAATTATATACTTAACAAAAAAGTGTGAAACAACTGAAAATATGTTTCATATTCTAGGTTCTTCAAAGTAGCCACCTTTTGCTTTGATGACTGCTTTGCACACTCTTGGCATTCTTTTGATGAGCTTCAAGAGGTAGTCACCGGAAATGGTCTTCCAACAATCTTGAAGGAGTTCCCAGAGATGCTTAGCACTTGTTGGACCTTTTGCCTTCACTCTGCGGTCCAGCTCACCCCAAACCATCTCGATTGGGTTCAGGTCTGGTGACTGTGGAGGCCAGGTCATCTGGCGTAGCACCCCATCACTCTCCTTCTTGGTCAAATAGCCCTTACACAGCCTGGAGGTGTGTTTGGGGTCATTGTCCTGTTGAAAAATAAATGATGATCCAACTAAACGCAAACCGGATGGAATAGCATGCTGCTACAAGATGCTGTGGTAGCCATGCTGGTTCAGTATGCCTTCAATTTTGAATAAATCCCCAACAGTGTCACCAGCAAAGCACCCCCACACCATCACACCTCCTCCTCCATGCTTCACGGTGGGAACCAGGCATGTAGAGTCCATCCGTTCACCTTTTCTGCGTCGCACAAAGACACGGTGGTTGGAACCAAAGATCTCAAATTTGGACTCATCAGACCAAAGCACAAATTTCCACTGGTCTAATGTCCATTCCTTGTGTTCTTTAGCCCAAACAAGTCTCTTCTTCTTGTTGCCTGTCCTTAGCAGTGGTTTCCTAGCAGCTATTTTACTATGAAGGCCTGCTGCACAAAGTCTCCTCTTAACAGTTGTTGTAGAGATGTGTCTGCTGCTAGAACTCTGTGTGGCATTGACCTGGTCTCTAATCTGAGCTGCTGTTAACCTGCGATTTCTGAGGCTGGTGACTTGGATAAACTTATCCTCAGAAGCAGAGGTGACTCTTGGTCTTCCATTCCTGGGGCAGTCCTCATGTGAGCCAGTTTCTTTGTAGCGCTTGATGGTTTTTGCAACTGCACTTGGGGACACTTTCAAAGTTTGCCCAATTTTTCGGACTGACTGACCTTCATTTCTTAAAGTAATGATGGCCACTCGTTTTTCTTTGCTTAGCTGATTTTTTCTTGCCATAATACAAATTCAGTAGGACTATCAGCTGTGTATCCACCAGACTTTTTCACAACACAACTGATGGTCCCAACCCCATTTATAAGGCAAGAAATCCCACTTATGAAACCTGACAGGGCACACCTGTGACGTGAAAACCATTTTTGTTGACTACCTCCTGAAGCTCATCAAGAAAATGCCAAGAGTGTGCAAAGTAGTCATCAAAGCAAAAGGTGGCTACTTTGAAGAACCTAGAATATAAGACATATTTTCAGTTGCTTCACACTTTTTTGTTAAGTATATAATTCCACATGTGTTAATTCATAGTTTTGATGCTTTCAGTGTGAATGTACAATTTTCAAAGTCATGAAAATACAGAAAAATCTTTAAATGAGAAGGTGTGTCTAAACTTTTGGTCTGTACTGTACACATATACTGCCCCAGACAGTAAGGCCCCACCGGGGGCGTGACATCAGTCGGTGGAAATCTGAGTTCTGTCTGATGTTTTCCATGGACTCATTTACTTGCATGGAGTGCGATCAGGATATCGGCTCAAACTCAAGACATACAGCGATTTTTTTCTCTGACCGTCTTGATTTGAAGAAAAAATTGGACTTGGGCATGGCCCCATAAAATAACATTGGTCCGATCTGATTTTCTGTTGAATCACACTCTGACCGAATATATGGCCGTCTGAACAAGCCCTTACATTTACTAATCTGGTCCGTAAATCAGACCAGATTAGAGCCTGCTGTGATTTTTTTTACACTTACCCGGGTGAAGAGTGTCTTATGTGAACTAGCACAGAGGTTAACATTGGGTCTGTGTGCCATCCGTTTGTCTGTACGTACCCTTAGTGCTTGTTTTTGCTGGGGAAAAATGCAACGTTTTTCAATACCAGCAAAGTGAATGAGATTTCTGAAAACTCACGCTCATGCTGATAATATTTTTCCTTGCAGATTTGAACCTGTAAGCATTTTTTTCAAGTCTGCCGCATGTCAATTCTTTCAGTGTTTTTTCAGCGCTTTGCACCAATTCAAGTAAAAAAAAGTCTAACACTTCCATGCAAAGACAGGATTGTATCTCCCATTTAGGCAGGCTGATCCCAAAAGCCAATTGATAATATATACTTCTCATTGCACTAAAGATCTGTGGGTATATGTGAGAGGGGAAAAGGGAGAAGATGTCAGATTTTATCAATGGTCTGACCTCGTCTCCCTCCAGCTTTATAACAGAGGTGTTACTTTTTATTGTGATCCTGCCCTCTGATGATAATGAGACTGCTGCTAATTCTGCCCTCAGTTTACACAGCACAAGCTGAAAAGTAACTGAAAAATACAATCTTTCTAGACTTTCTTGAGGATTATATTTATAAATCGACCGAATTAATAAAAAATAACAAAATCCCATAAGACTAACAATCAGAGCCTTCTTCTGATGTGCCGCAACCTCCGAGGCGTAGGATCTATCTGGGCGGGGTGTCTATTCTTTTCAATTACTGAAGGTAGAAGAAATAAAAGACAAATCAGCAAATTCTAGGGAGAGGGAAGGGGGAGGAGGGAGCTTGTTCTAAGATGAAGGAACATAAATGTCTGTTTTCTTCTGCCTTCGTTTTGCTGATATGTGAACCTTCCGGAGGGACGTGGAAAAGCAAATTACCTGAAGACAAAGCTGGTGGAGGGTCGACGGAGAGAAGCTCAGCTCCCACTCATGCATTAACCTAGTTTTGAGATATTTATAGGTAGCAATCATCTCTTATAATGAGAAACATATATAGGTAGATTTGTCAGTGTTTGGATAAGCAATGGAGAAGATACATTTTGGAAGCCTGGCTAATCTTAGGCGTTGCCCTTTCGCCGATGAAACCTCATCTTTGGTATCACTCACATGAGTATATTATGGCTCCAAAACAAAACCAAGAACCAAAGGCTCAAGTAGTAGTGTTAAATAGGTGTACCAAAAATGCAAAAACCACAAAGAACATGAAGTATACACCCTAAGATATAACTTTTAATAGATATTTTTGGCAATAATTCAGGACAAAAATTCAGATAAAAGTATGGGGAAGGAAAGGCAATGGGGCAGCACAAAATGGCATACAGACTTGCCCTATAAACCCTAAGGGAGGAATGCCCTACCTAACAGCGGAGTAATCACCCTAATGTGTCGGCCTGGTGTCCCCGCTCAACCGAGGCTGTCCCTTGCCTGTCCCTAGCACGTCCCTATACAGACATACAAACATAAAAACAAAAAAGCAAAAAACAAGAACAAAAAATAAACAGGTGTCCCAAAATTGGGAGACCTGACAGTCATATCAAGAGTTGATATGCTGTAAGAGTAAATAAAAACCATGCATCAGTTATGATAAGATGGGTAAGGAGTGTCAACAAGATAACTTATTTTATTGAAATGACCACCAACAATCACTGTCAATGCCCCAAGGAAGTTAGGGCTATAGTTGTAAAAAATGGACTTGACAGAGACCGTGTACCCCTATCAATAAATTTCTGTGTGAGAACCATAGATCGCTGTCTTTTTTTTAAAAAATAACCAAAGATAGGATTGGAATAGCTTTTTGCGTCTCAGTTAACCCACATAATGGCCAAAAAAGGTATCTGCAGACCACTTTAATAATCATATAGTAACAACAGTGTTAATCAAATGTTCTCATTAAGGTAATATAACAGCAGTCATAAATAAACAGACTGCTAGATAACAGAGACATGTGATCCTCAATAATTCATAATAATAATGTGCGCTACACTCCCAGTACTTACACTGTGTTCTGAATTATTAGGCAAGTTGTATTTTAGAGGATTATTTTTATTATTGATCAACAACTATGTTCTCAATCAACCCAAAAGACTCATAAATATCCAAACTTAATATTTTTGGAAGTTGAAGTGTTTTTTTTTTTAGATTTGGCTATCTTAGGAGGATATCTGTTTGTGCAGGTAACTATTACTGTCCCGAATTATTAGGCAACTTAATAAAAAACAAATATAATCCCATCTCACTTGTTTATTTTCACCAGGTAAACCAATAACATTGCGCAAAATTTAGAAATAAACATTTCTGACATGCAAAAACAAAAACCCAAAAAATTAGTGATCAATATAGCCATCTTTCTTTATGATGACACTCAGCAGCCTTCCATCCATAGATTCTGTCAGTTGCTTGATCTGTTTTCGATCAACATTGCGTGCAGCAGCCACCACAGCCTCCCAGACACTGCTCCGAGAGGTGTACTGTTTTCCCTCCCTGTAGATCTCACATTTTATGATGGACCACAGGTTCACTATGGGGTTCAGATCAGGTGAACAAGGGGGCCATGTCATTATTTTTTCTTCTTTTAGACCTTTCCTGGCCAGCCACGCTGTGGAGTAGTTGGATGCATGTGATGGAGCATTGTCCTGCATGAAAATCATGTTTTTCTTGAACGACTCAAACTTCTTCCTGTATCACTGCTTGAAGAAGTTGTCTTCCAGAAACTGGCAGTAGGTCTGGGAGTTGAGCTTCTCTCCATCCTCAACCCGAAAAGGTCCCACAAGTTCATCTTTGATGATACCAGCCCATACCAGTACCCCACCTCCACCTTGCTGGCTTCTGAGTTGGAGTGGAGCTCTCTGCCCTTTACTGATCCAGGCTCTGGCCCATCCATCTGGCCCATCACGAGTCACTCTCATTTCATCAGTCCATAAAACCTTTGAAAAATCAGTCTTAAGATATTTCTTGACCCATTCTTGACGTTTTATCTTGTGTTTCTTGTTCAAAGGTGGTCGTTTTTCAGCCTTCCTTACCTTGGCCATGTCCCTGAGTATCGCACACCTTGTGCTTTTTGATACTCCAGTAACGTTGCAGCTCTGAAATATGGCAAAACTGGTGGCAAATGGCATCTTGGCAGCTTCACGCTTGATTTTCCTCAATTCATGGGCAGTTATTTTGCGCCTTTTTTGGCCAACACGCTTCTTGCGACCCTGTTGGCTATTTGCCATGAAACGCTTGATTGTTCGGTGATCACGCTTCAAAAGTTTGGAAATTTCAAGACTGCTGCATCCCTCTGCAAGACATCTCACAATTTTGGACTTTTCAGAGCCCGTCAAATCTCTCTTCTGACCCATTTTGCCAAAGGAAAGGAAGTTGCCTAATAATTAAGCACACCTTATATAGGGTGTTGATGTCATTAGTCAACACCCCTCCTCATTACAGAGATGCACATCCCCAGATTTACTTAATTGGTAGTTGGCTCTCAAGACTATGCAGCTTGGAGTAGGACAACATGTAGAAAAAGTATCATGTGAGCAAAATACGCATTTGCCTAATAATTCTGAACACAGTGTAGTGCAATGTGCTAAATTAATTCACATCACAGCAATCACATAATAACAAACTGCTAGATTGCAGACTAATCTGATGCTGATTGGTTCATTATCACTATATATAGATGAGGTCCGAGTCCCAAATTTTTGATCCTGTTTTTTGATTTTATGTTTGTATGTCTGTATAGGGACGTGCTAGGGACAGGCAAGGGACAGCCTCCGTTGAGCGGGGACACCACGCCGACACATTAGGGTGATTACTCCGCTGTTAGGTAGGGCATTCCTCCCTTAGGGTTTATAGGGCAAGTCTGTATGCCATTTTGTGCTGCCCCATTGCCTTTCCTTCCCCATACTTTTATCTGAATTTTTGTCCTGAATTATTGCTATTATCTTTTAAAATATCTATTAAAAGTTATATCTTAGGTCAGGGGTCTCAAACACGCGGCCCCCAGGCACCGGAGCCCCCGTAATGATTGCGGCCTGGTCCTGAGGGCCGCTTAAGTCAGTGATTCTTTTCAGTTGAATGTTCTACAAGTTAGGGACCAGTATGGCCATTACTACAAGATGGAGACCTGGATGGGCACATTACTACAAGATGGGGACCAGGACGGGCACATTACTACAAGATGGAGACCTGGATGGGACACATTACTACAAGATGGAGACCAAGATGGGCATATTACTACAAGATGAGGACCAAGATGGGCACATTACTACAAGATGAGGACCAAGATGGGGCATTACTACAAGATGAGGACCAAGATGGGGCATATTACTACAAGATGAGGACCAAGATGGGCACTTACTACAAAATGGGGACCAGGATGGGCACATTACTACAAGATGAGGACCAAGATGGGCATATTACTACAAGATGAGGACCAAGATGGGCACATTACTACAAGATGAGGACCAAGATGGGGCATTACTACAAGATGAGGACCAAGATGGGCATATTACCACAAGATGAGGACCAAGATGGGCACTTACTACAAGATGGGGACCAGGATGGGCACATTACTACAAGATGAGGACCAAGATGGGCATATTACTACAAGATGAGGACCAAGATGGGCACATTACTACAAGATGAGGACCAAGATGGGGCATTACTACAAGATGAGGACCAAGATGGGGCATATTACTACAAGATGGGGACCAGGATGGGGCATTACTACAAGATGAGCACCAGGATGGGCACATTACTACAAGATGAGGACCAAGATGGGCATATTACTAGAAGATGGGGACCAAGATGGGTATATTACTACAAGATGCGGACCAGGATGGGGCATTACTACAAGATGGGGACCAGGATGGGCACATTACTACAAGATGAGGACCAAGATGGGCACATTACTACAAGATGAGGACCAGGATGGGCACATTACTACAAGATGAGCACCAGGATGGGCACATTACTACAAGATGAGGACCAGGATGGGCACATTACTACAAGACGAGGACCAGGATGGGCACATTACTACAAGATGAGCACCAGGATGGGCACATTACTACAAGATGAGGACCAGGATGGGCACATTACTACAAGATGAGCACCAGGATGGGCACATTACTACAAGATGAGGACCAAGATGGGCACATTACTAAAAGATGGGGACCAGGATGGGCACATTACTACAAGATGAGGACCAGGATGGGCCATTACTACAAGATGAGGACCAGGATGGGGAGAATTACTACAAGATGACCAGGATGGGGCACATTACTACAAGATGAGGACCAAGATGGGCATATTACTAGAAGATGGGGACCAAGATGGGCATATTACTACAAGATGGGGACCAGGATGGGGCATTACTACAAGATGGGGACCAGGATGGGCACATTACTACAAGATGAGGACCAAGATGGGCACATTACTACAAGATGAGGACCAGGATGGGCACATTACTACAAGATGAGGACCAGGATGGGCACATTACTACAAGATGAGGACCAGGATGGGCACATTACTACAAGACGAGGACCAGGATGGGCACATTACTACAAGATGAGCACCAGGATGGGCATATTACTACAAGATGAGGACCAGGATGGGCACATTACTACAAGATGAGCACCAGGATGGGCACATTACTACAAGATGAGGACCAAGATGGGCACATTACTAAAAGATGGGGACCAGGATGGGCACATTACTACAAGATGAGGACCAATATGGGCATATTACTGCAAGATGAGGACCAAGATGGGCATATTACTACAAGATGGGGACCAGGATGGGGCATTACTACAAGATGGGGACCAGGATGGGCACATTACTACAAGATGAGGACCAAGATGGGCATATTACTACAAGATGGGGATCAGGATGGGCACATTACTACAAGATGAGCACCAGGATGGGCACATTACTACAAGATGAGGACCAAGATGGGCACATTACTAAAAGATGGGGACCAGGATGGGCACATTACTACAAGATGAGGACCAGGATGGGCCATTACTACAAGATGAGGACCTGGATGGGCGCATTACTACAAGATGAGGACCAAGATGTGACGCGCCCCCTGGGCCGTGTGTGCACGTGTGTGGGTTACCCGGAGACGGGTCTCTTGTGGGATGCTGGGGGTTGTGGTCACCGTGGCGGCGACCCGGTCCCGTGGCTCAGGGTGGTCAAACCAGTGGCAGTCTATTTATGTTTTTTTTTTGTGGTTTAATGTCCAACTACGCCACCCGTGGATTGCGGTCAATAAGAACCGCCGCTGCCGAACCGACCTCTGAGGCTGATGTTGTAAGGGCAGCAGAGTGTGGTATGACTCCCCACGGGAGGAGTTTAGCCTCAGGGCAATGTGGAGCGATGATGGTGGTTGTGGTGCGGGGCGTCCCAGTACTAGTAGTGCTGACGCGGTGAGAAAGCACAGAGACAAGGTGTTGCAGTTCAGGTTCTTTACTCACAGTTCTCATCCAGGTCACTTGTGCACAGATAGGACCGCCCGAGCCGTGCTGCGTCCACCAGGCAGGGGGCTCGATCAACCCCCAGGCAATTCCGGAGTGTGGCACAGGACTCCCTTCTATCCTTTTGTCAGCCGTGCCCCACCAGTGACACTACTTCTGTCCAGCTGCCTCGGGTCTTCTCCTGGGAGGACTGGGTGTCCACTTCCCTAACCCTATGTGGTGTGCCTTTCTAGTAGGTGTAGTGAGGGGTCGCACCAGTAAATGTTCACGACCGCCGGTCCTTGGTTAAGGATTAGTCGCCTCCACCAACTTGGGATCCGGTACCCTGTTCTGCCAACCCGTCACCCGCAATCTCCTGGGTCCTTAGGGTTCCTTCTGCTTTCGTGTCTCTGGGCCCTTCTACACTTTGGGTACTTCTCTTTCTTTGCTGTTCCTTTCTGTTTCTGTTCCTTTCTGCTGGCTCTGGCCTTCCTCCTAGGCCTGCCTCGTGGAGCTGGGCCCAGACTAAGCCACAGCTCCCTGTCAGCCCTCTCTGGTTGAACTCCTCTTCTCTTCTCCTCCTGACTGAACTGACCTTCTTCTCCCAGAACTAAGATGGTGCCCACCTTTTATACCTCCCTCTCTGTGTATGAGCCCAGGTGACTTGCAACCAATGGGCTCCTACCTATGCCCAGAAACTGTCCCCTCCTGCTTCTACATCACTGGGTCCCCCCCCCCCCTCCCCACTCCAGCCAGGGACATGTTCTGTCGTGCCTGCATTACTGTACTAATGGGAGCACCGTTGAGCTGTCCCCCGGAAATGGGGTGTGTGTGATGCATGCAGCTAACTGAGTCCCGGTCCACACACCATCCTTACCCGGGAGTGGGATATCACACCTCTGGTTGAGGTGCAATACCTCTGTAGCGACTGAACCCTCGGGGCGCTACAGATGGGCACATTACTACAAGATGAGGACCAGGATGGGGAGAATTACTACAAGATGACCAGGATGAGCCATTACTACAAGATGAGGACCAGGATGGGCTATTACTACAAGATGAGGACCAGCATGGGCACATTACTACAAGATGAGGACCAAGATGGGCATATTACTACAAGATAAGGACCAAGATGGGCATATTACTACAAGATGGGGACCAGAATGGGCACATTACTACAAGATGAGTACCAGGATGGGCACATTGCCACAAGATGAGGACCAAGATGGGCATATTACTACAAGATGGGGACCAGGATGGGCACATTACTACAAGATGAGCACCAGGATGGGCACATTACTACAAGATGAGGACCAAGATGGGCACATTACTACAAGATGAGGACCAGGATGGGCCATTACTACAAGAAGAGGACCAGGATGGGCCATTACTACAAGATGGGGACCAGGATGAACACATTACTACAAGACGAGGACCAGGATGGGCCATTACTACAAAATGAGGACCAGGATGGGCACATTACTACAAAATGAGGACCAGGATGGACACATTACTACAAGATGAGGACCAAGATGGGGGGCATTACTACAAAATGAGGATCAGGATGGGCACATTGCTACAAGATGAGGACCAGGATGGGCACATTACTACAAGATGGGGATCAGGATGGGCCATTACTACAAGATGCGGACAAGGATGGGGACATTACTTCAAGATGGAGACCGGGACGGGCACATTACTACAAGATGAGGACCAGGATGGGCACATTACTACAAGATGAGGACTAAGATGGGCACATTACTACAAGATGAGGACCAGGATGGGCCATTACTACAAGAAGAGGACCAGAATGGGCACATTACTACAAGATGGGGACCAGGATGGGCACATTACTACAAGATTAGGACCAGGATGGGCCATTACTACAAGTTAGGGACGAGGATGGGTACATTACTACAAGATGAGGACCAAGACTGGGGACACTACTATAAGAAATTGGTCAGAATTACTATATGGTGCTAATTGTAAGAAAAAAAATCACTGTATGTGGCCAATTAGGGGCACAAAAAGTAAATAAAAATTGTAAAAACTGTAAACTTGTAAAAACTATAAAACTGTACCATAGCCCATAAAATGAATGCGAGTTAAAAAAATAAAATAAAAAAGCCAACAATGGTCAAAAAATAATCAAAAGGTGTATAGAAAAAACAATATGGTATCATTAAAAATGTCATATCATCCTGCAAAGAATGCGGCCCTTCAAATTCACATTTTTTCTGTGTGCGGCCCATATACTTAGCCGAGTTTGAGACCCCTGTCTTAGGGTGTATACTTCATGTTCTTTGTGGTTTTTGAATATTATGGCTCCATCAACCTATGATTCGGCACTAGTGTTGAGCGAGCACTAAAATGCTCGGGTGCTCGAAGCTCGGGCCGAGCTCACCGTGATACTCGGGTGCTCGACCCGAGCAACGAGCCCAATGTTAGTCTATGGGAGACCCGAGCATTTTTGCCGCGGCACCCCCGGCAGTCTTTTAAAAGCCTAACAAGTGCCCAAAACGATAGTGACAGTGCTCAAAAGACATGGGGACAGCATGGGGATCGCCCCAGGAAGCATTTCTGACCTCCAGGTCACTGCTGTCAACAACGTGGTCAGAGGTATTAAGCCACTTTTACGGGCTCACAATAAAACGTTCAAAAACTAAACTGAAGCGGTTTTCCTGTGAAATATGTTAAGGAACTTCCTTTCCAGGGTAAAGACTTGTGTATAAGGTAAAATAAATAACCAAAAGCAAAAATACTCCTCCACACCTTGGGCTATGTTCACAAGTAGCATTTTTTATGCGTTTTTGCACTTCTGTATTGCTTTCAACCGTGACAAATGCATTCACCGGGAAATGTCATTTTAACATTTTACAACCTTATCGGCCATGTGCTGTGTGACACATGCATACAGTGCTGAAAAGACATGGGAACAGCATGGGGAAGACCCCTGGAAGCATCTCTGACACCCAGGTCACTGCCTAAAAGTGCGCCCATCAGAAGTGATCCTTGCCGCATCAGAAGATGCAGACTTGCAACTATCCCCGTGCAAGTCCTTGTCTCAGGGCAGTGTTCAATTGTACCTCCCCCATTCCTTCCAATGCAAGCGCAAGTATGCAGCCTGCCACCCACCCACCCCCAGGCTGCAATACTATACTGCTTGCTTGCTTGCACTTGAAATTGGGCCTTTTAGGCATGTGGAGGCGGAATCTGGCCACCACGTCATGGCTACGTCGGCGGCCTGGTATCCATACTCAGTACCCAGCCGCCCAGCGGCCGGGTGTCCACACTTGGTCCCCAGCCACCCCCCCTGGGGGCGGCCGGGCTGGGGGCGGCCGGGTGTCCATAAACGGTCCCCAGCCGCCCCTATTTGATGGACAGCCTAACCACAAACACGTGGACAAGTGAATGTGGCCAGGGATGGTCCATCTCACTGACGCCTTCACACTGGGTTAATATTGTGGAAGCCGGGACACAGTTGGACACTGGGATGCAACACGTCCTCCAGACATAGAGGATTGCGGGTCCTGGGTCAATCAGGCTTCAACACAAAGTTCAGAAGGTAGACAGCAGCAGTGGTCGGCCTCCTACACAACGAGTAAATTATTCATGATCATGAGGCCATCCATCTTCTTAGCTTTCTGTTCCTTGGAATGCAAGCGCATGTATGTAGTAGCGGCTAGGCCTGAGGTGGTCAGTGTTTTGGCACATATCCTACCTCCTCCGAGGATTTCTGGATGTTTTCCTGCTACTATCCCAGTTCTATGACTCCCGTTAAAACAAAGCTTCAGGTGATAAATGATGGATGAGGTGGTGGCAAAGGAGAAAGAGCAGGAGTAACAGGGACCATTCACATCAATATCAGGCCAGTCAACCACACATATCTTGTAGGATATGTTTCTGTACCAAAAGGAGCGGTTCGGCTACACAGTTATAGGACATACAGTGAGTGCAATGCCTACCAAATATTTTGAGGCACTCTAATGCCCCTTGGAAGTGACATGGAGGTCAGAGGGCCTTAACTAAACCGTTGTTTCCATTTATAGCAACTGGGTCTCCTGTGCACTGTTGGCCTAAGCAGTGAATGGAAGGCTTTCCAAAAATTATGAGGAACTGCAATGCCCCTTGAAACAGACATGGATTACAGCGTACTAAAAACCTTCTACCCATTATTGGGGAGTGGGTCTCCCTTAGTGTTCGCCTATGCATTGAAAAGCAAAAGCTGACTAAAATTAGGAGGAAATGCAATGCCCGTTGGAATAGTCGTGGAGGTTAGAGGTAATTAAAAACAACATTTCAATGCTCCTTGGAAGAGCTGTGGAGTTCACAGTAGCTTAACAAGACAGTTTTAATGCCCCTTGGAAGAGTGGTGGAGGTTACAGTGGAATAAAAAGACAATATCAATGCCCCTTGGAAGAGACGTGGAGGTCACAGTAGCTTAACAAGACCATTTTAATGCCCCTTGGAAGAGTGGTGGAGGTCGCAGTGGAATAAAAAGACAATATCAATGCCCCTTGGACGAGTGGTGGAGGTCACAGTAGCTTAACAAGACGGTTTTAATGCCCCTTGGAAGAGTGGTGGAGGTCACAGTAGCTTAACAAAAAGGTTTTAATGCCCCTTGGAAGAGATGTGGAGGTCACAGTAGCTTAACAAGACAGTTTTAATGCCCCTTGGAAGAGTGGTAGAGGTCGCAGTGGAATAAAAAGACAATATCAATTCCCCTTGGAAGAGTGGTGGAGGTCACAGTAGCTTAACAAGATGGTTTTAATGTCCCTTGGAAGAGCTGTGGCGTTCAGAGTGGTTTAACAAGATGGTTTTAATGCCCCTTGGAAGAGACGTGGAGGTCACAGTAGCTTAACAAGACAGTTTTAATGCCCCTTGGAAGAGTAGTGGAGGTTGCAGTGGAATAAAAAGACAATATCAATGCCCCTTGGAAGAGACGTGGAGGTCACAGTATATTAACTAGACGGTTTTAATGCCCCTTGGAAGAGTTGTGGAGGTCACAGTAGCTTAACAAGATGGTTTTAATGCCCCTTGGAAGAGTGGTGGAGGTCGCAGTGGAATAAAAAGACAATATCAATGCCACTTGGAAGAGTGGTGGAGGTCACAGTAGCTTAACAAGACGGATTTAATGCCCCTTGGAAGAGTGGTGGAGGTCAAAGTAGCTTAACAAGATGGTTTCTATGCCCCTTGGAAGAGCTGTGGAGTTCAGAGTGGTTTAACAAGACAGTTTTAATGCTACTTGGAAGAGTGGTGGAGGTCACAGTAGCTTAACAAGACAGTTTTAATGCCCCTTGGAAGAGCTGTGGAGTTCAGAGTGGTTTAACAAGATGGTTTTAATGCCCCTTGGAAGAGTGGTGGAGGTCACAGTAGCTTAACAAGACGGTTTTAATGCCCCTTGGAAGAGCTGTGGAGTTCAGAGTGGTTTAACAAGACAGTTTAATGCCCCTTGGAAGAGTGGTGGAGGTCGCAGTGGAATAAAAAGACAATATTAATGCCACTTGGAAGAGTGGTGGAGGTCACAGTAGCTTAACAAGACGGATTTAATGCCCCTTGGAAGAGTGGTCGAGGTCACAGTAGCTTAACAAGATGGTTTTAATGCCCCTTGGAAGAGACGTAGAGGTCACAGTAGCTTAACAAGACAGTTTTAATGCCCCTTGGAAGAGTGGTGGAGGTCACAGTAGCTTAACAAGACGGTCTTAATGCCCCTTGGAAGAATGGTGGAGGTCGCAGTAGCTTAACAAGATGGTTTTAATGCCCCTTGGAAGAGTGGTGGCGGTCGCAGTGGAATAAAAAGACAATATCAATGCCACTTGGAAGAGTGGTGGAGGTCACAGTAGCTTAACAAGACGTTTTTAATGCCCCTTGGAAGAGTGGTGGAGGTCACAGTAGCTTAACAAGACAGTTTTAATGCCCCTTGGAAGAGCTGTGGAGTTCAGAGTGGTTTAACAAGACGGTTTTAATGCCCCTTGGAAGAGTGGTGGAGGTCACAGTAGCTTAACAAGACGGTTTTAATGCCCCTTGGAAGAGCTGTGGAGTTCAGAGTGGTTTAACAAGACGGTTTTCATGCCCCTTGCAAGAGCCATGCAGTACAGCATATTAAAAACATTATTCCCATTATTGGGGAGTGGGTCTCCCATAGTCTTTGCCTATGCCTTCCAAGCAAAAGCTGCCAAAAATTAGGACGGAGGAACTTGCAATGCTGGCAAACAAGAGCCATGCAGTACAGCATATTAAAAACATTATTCCCATTATTGGGGAGTGGGTCTCCCATAGTCTTTGCCTATGCCTTCCAAGCAAAAGCTGCCAAAAATTAGGACCGAGGAACTTGCAATGCTGGCAAACAAGAGCCATGCAGTACAGCATATTAAAAACATTATTCCCATTATTGGGGAGTGGTTCTCCCATAGTCTTTGCCTATGCCTTCCAAGCAAAAGCTGCCAAAAATTAGGACCGAGGAACTTGCAATGCTGGCAACACGGACCACGGTCACCCTGGTGGTATAGTGGTGGTGGAGGCTGAGGATAAGGAGAAGAGCAAAAAACAGCCGAAATGAGGAAGCGTGCCATATACCCATGTGTGGGTGTGAAGCGGTGCATAGGAATACACCTCCCGAAATAACACAGTGGATTTGACTTTGTTACTCTGCTGTCATTTGGTGGTGATGAGAAGTCTGGCCCAATCCAGCCCTTGTTCATTTTGATAAGGGTCAGCTTGTCAGCATTGTCAGTTGACAGGCGAGTGCGCTTATCAGTTATAATTCCCCCAGCGGCACTAAAAACACGCTCCGATAACACGCTAGCGGCAGGGCAGGCCAGGACCTACAAGACGTACAGAGCGAGTTCATTCCAAGTGTCCAGCTTGGATACCCAATAATTAAAAGGCACAGAGGAATCACGGAGGACGCTGGTACGGTCGGCAAGGTACTCCCTCACCATCTTTTGAAACTTTCCACTCCTTGTGAGAGTACCCCGCGCCTCAGGGCCTGTAAGCTGGGCGGGTCTCAGAAAACTGTCCCAGAACGTTGACAGTGTTCCCCTGCCTCTGCTGGATTGGAGTTGCGTCTCTCTCGCCGGTACACCTTGGTTGGGCAACGAACTGTGACCTCTGCTGCTTGAGTGTTCAGATGGGAATTTTTTTAACAGTTCTGCAGCAAGGGCCTTCTGGTACTGCCCCATTTTTGTAGACCTCTCCACCTCAGGAATAAGAAAGTGAAAGTTCTCCTTGTAGCGGGGGTCTAAAAGTGTCACCAGCCAGTAATGACTGTCACCCAACATTTTGACAACGCGAGGGTCACGGTTAAGGCAGCGTAACATAAAGTCAGCCATGTGTGCCAGACTGGTAACGGGCAAGACTTCCGTGTCCTCATCAAGATGACGACTGACCATGCTCTCCTCCTCCTCCACCTCCCCCCTGTCCTCAGGCTACCCATGCTGAACCGACGGTATGACAGTTGTACAGGTACTACCGTCTACAGCGCATGATACCAGCTCCTGTTCTTCCTCCTCCTCCTCCTTTTCCTCCTCCTCCTCTCCCTCATTGTCCCCCAATGCACGTTGGGATGAGATGAGGCTGGGCTGTGTGTAATCGCCCGCTACGGCTTCTTGATCCATCTCATCATACTCTGGCTGCAATGCCTCCTCTTTAATTCTCTGCAGAGAGCGTTGCAAAAGACAGACAAGTGGGATGCTGACGCTAATGATGGCGTCATCGCCACTCACCATCTTGGTGGACTCCTCAAAGTTTGTCAGGATGGTACATATGTCAGACATCCAGGTCCACTCCTGAGGTCTTATGTGTGGAGTCTGACCTGAATATCGACGACCTTGTTGCAGCTGGTACTCCACAACTGCTCTCTTCTGCTCACTAATCCTTTGCAACATGTGGAGGGTAGAGTTCCAACGTGTGGGGACATCACACACCAGTCGGTGTGACGGAAGCTGCAAACGCTGCTGCAACACAGCAAGGGTGGCGGAAGCTGTTGCCGACTTCCGAAAATGAGCTGACAGGCGGCGTACTTTGACGAGTAGATCTGGCAAATCTGGGTACGATTTAAGAAACCGCTGAACCACGAGGTTAAGCACATGAGCCAGGCATGGTACGTGTGTGATCTCGCCTCGCCTCAGAGCCGCCACCAGGTTACGGCCATTGTCACACACGACCATGCCTGGATGTAGGTTCAGCGGTCTCAGCCACAGATCTGCCTGCTCTTTCACAGCTGTCCACAACTCACAAGCAGTGTGAGGTTTATCACCTAAGCTTATGAGTTTCAGCACAGCCTGTTGCCGCTTGGCTGAGACAGTACTGCAGTGCTTCCAGCTTGTAACTGATGTGGTGATATCTGAGATGGAGGCTGAACATGAGGAGGAGGAGGAGGATGATGCGCAGGAGCTGTACACTGTGGGGGCAACTCTGACTGACATAGGGCCCGCAATCCTCGGTGTGGGGAGGATGTGTTCCGTCCCAAGGTCCTACTGGGTCCCGGCTTCCACTATGTTTACCCAGTGTGCCGTCAGGGAGATGTACCGTCCCTGGCCACAAGCACTTGTCCACGTGTCCGTTGTCAAGTGGTCTCTCCCAGTAACTGCGTTGTTGAGGGCACGGCAGATGTTTTGGGACACGTGCTTGTGTAGTGCGGGGATGGCACACCGGGCAAAATAGTGTCGGCTGGGGACCGAGTACCGAGGGACGGCCACCGCCATAAGGTTGCGGAAGGATTCCGTCTCCACCAGCCTAAAACGCAGCATTTCCAACGCAAGCAGTCGTGAAATGTGCGAATTTAGGACTGTGGCCTGTGGGGCATTGGCTGCGAATTTGCGCTTTCGTTCAAAGGTCTGGGATATGGACAATTGAACGCTGCGGTGGGACGTGGTCGTGGACGTTGATGCTGTTTCTTGAGAAACTGCCATAACAAGTGAAGACTGAGAGGAGGGGGCATCTTTGCATGCAGTATAGACAGGGGATTGCCTTGCACGCACAACAGGGGGTTCTCTTACATGCACAACAGCGGATGAAGCAGTGGTGACACCCGCTGACACTGGTCGTGTACCCTGGGGTTCGCCCCACAAGGTCGGGTGCTTTGCTGACATGTGCCTGATCATGCTGGTGGTGGTTAGGCTGGTAGTTTTGTCACCCCTGCTGATGCTGGCATGGCAGGTGGTACAAATGGCCTTTTTGGGGTTATCAGCAGAGTCTTTAAAAAAACTCCAGACTCTGGAAGACCTACCGGTTGTACTGGCAACGTCCCTCGTGTTGGTGTTACGGGGAACTGTTGCCCGCCTTCTGTGTGCGGCCACCACACTGCTTCTTCCTGCCTGTTGGGGTACTCTGCCTCCCTCCCCCTGTGTGCTGCTGGCCTCGCTCTGCATGTCCTCCTGCCACGTTGGGTCAGTTACTAGATCATCCACCACCTCCTCTTCTTCCACTTGGGCACCACGATCCTCCTCCTCACTTCGTGGCAATTGTGTCTCGTCATCGTCCACCTCTTGTGACGAATTGCCAGCGTCGACTTCCTGTGGCCGTGGCTGTTCAATACTTGGGCATTGCTACATGGGATCTCCTCTTCCACCACTTCAAGCGGAGCAGGCGAGGGGCACAAATATGGAAATGGACCAGTGGACAGCTCTTCAGAGTGTGCAAGTGTGGGATCAGTTGCTGTCTGACGACACTCGGCATGGTGGAAGGAAGGAGCATCAGGGTGAGGAGGAGTATGCGGTCAAGACTCACGGCTACTAAAACTTGACTGTGTGGAAGATAGACCGGAGGTGGTGGTGCCCAGGTAAATGGAAGTATTATCTGCTATACAATTAATAACCTGTTCACACTGATCAGTTCGCAATAGTGGTGCTGTTGTGTGCTTCCCTAGTAATTTGGTCAAGAAGTGGGAGCGAGAAGATGTGGCTGTTGGTTGTGGCACATTTTCACCTTGGCCACGGCCCCGTCCTCTACACGCACAATCACCAGAACGTCCAGTTCCACGTCCCTTGCCACGCGCCTTGCCCATTGTAAATGAAGTAAAATAGCTTACACTCGCACTATCAATGGAAAAAGGGTAATAAAAATGAGATTAGAACCGTGGAAGAGGAAAACCACAGTTCTATTTCTCTGGCCTACACCAGAATCTTTTAAACAGATATATTTGTGTCTGAACACTGAGCGAGACACTCAATTTTTTTTTTTTATGTAAAAAAGGCCAAAAGCTGGATAATACAGATATTTGAACCGTGGAACTGCAAAACCACAGTTCTAGTTATCTGGCCTACACCAGAATCTTTTAAACAGATATATTTGTGTTTGAACAGTCAGCGAGACACTATTACTGTTTTTTTTACGGAAAAAAAGGCCAAAAGCTGGATAATACTGAGATTTGAACCGTGGAACTGCAAAACCACAGTTCTAGTTATCTGGCCTACACCAGAATTTTTTAAACAGATATATTTTTGTCTGAACAGTCAGGGAGACACTATTACTGTTTTTTTTTACGGAAAAAAAGGCCAAAAGCTGGATAATACTGAGATTTTAACTGTGGAACTGCAAAACCACAGTTCTAGTTATCTGGCCTACACCAGAATCTTTTAAACAGATATATTTGTGTCTGAACAGTCAGGGAGACACTATTACTGTTTTTTTTACGGAAAAAAGGCCAAAAGCTGGATAATACTGAGATTTGAACCGTGGAACTGCAAAACCACAGTTCTAGTTATCTGGCCTACACCAGAATCTTTTAAACAGATATATTTTTGTCTGAACAGTCAGGGAGACACTTTTACTGTTTTTTTTTACGGAAAAAAAGGCCAAAAGCTGGATAATACTGAGATTTGAACCCTGGAACTGCAAAACCAAAGTTCTAGTTATCTGGCCTACACCAGAATCTTTTAAACAGATATATTTGTGTCTGAACAGTCAGGGAGACACTATTACTGTTTTTTTTTTACGGAAAAAAGGCCAAAAGCTGGATAATACTGAGATTTGAACCGTGGAACTGAAAAACCAAAGATCTAGTTATCTGGCCTACACCAGAATCTTTTAAACAGATATATTTGTGTCTGAACAGTCAGCGAGACACTATTACTGTTTTTTTTTATGGAAAAAAGGCCAAAAGCTGGATAATACTGAGATTTGAACCGTGGAACTGCAAAACCAAAGTTCTAGTTATCTGGCCTACACCAGAATCTTTTAAACAGATATATTTGTGTCTGAACAGTCAGCGAGACACTATTACTGTATTTTTTTATGGAAAAAAGGCCTTATAGACTGGGATAGTATCTTCAGTAATAGGAGCATGGATAGAAAATGGGAAATTTTCAAAACAGTCCTACATAGTCACTGTAGAAGGTACATACCTTATGGGAATAAAAGGGCTAGGAATAGGAGGAAGCCAATGTGGCTAAATAAGGAAGTCAAGAGGGCAATGAAAAACAAAAAAAGGGCTTTCGGTAAACTTAAACAAGAAGGCAGCGAGGAAGCGCTAATATCTTATAGGGAAAAAAACAAAATCTGTAAGAAACAAATAAGAATAGCAAAAGAGGAGACAGAGAGACTAATTGCCAAGGAAAGTAAAACGAATCCCAAACTGTTCTTTAACTCTATAAACAGTAAAAGGATTAAAACTGATGGAGTTGGCCCACTGAAAAATAACCTGGGTAAAATCATAGAGGGCGATGAGGGTAAAGAAAACCTACTCAATAGCTTCTTCTCCACTGTTTTCACAAAAGAAAACAATTTATCGGAGGAAATGCAGAGTGATAAAGTAAACCCTCCGCTAAATATCACCCACCTAACCCAGGAGGAAGTTCAGAAACGCCTAAATAATATCAAAATAGACAAGTCACCAGGCCCAGATGGCATACACCCCCGGGTACTAAAAGAATTAAGTAATGTGATAGACAGACCGCTGTATCTTATATTCAAGCACTCTTTATGGATAGGGACTGTCCCACTAGACTGGCGCCAAGCAAATGTGGTACCAATATTCAAAAAGGGGTCTAAAAGTGACCCTGGGAACTATAGACCAGTCAGCTTAACGTCTGTTGTGGGTAAATTGTTTGAAGGATTTCTTAGAGATGCTATTGTAGAATATCTTAATGATAATAACTGTCTAACTCCATATCAACATGGATTCATGAGGGATCGCTCCTGCCAAACAAACCTGATGGCCTTCTACGAGGAGGTGAGCTCACAGCTGGACCGGGGAGAGTCAGTGGATGTTGTATACCTTGACTTCTCCAAAGCGTTTGATACCGTGCCACACAAAAGGTTGGTATATAAAATGAGAATGCTTGGTCTGGGGGATAATATGTGCAAGTGGGTAAATAGCTGGCTGAGTGATAGAAAGCAGAGGGTGGTTATCAATGGAGTAAGCTCAGGGTGTGTCAGGGTTACTAGCGGGGTGCCTCAAGGGTCTGTCTTGGGCCCTATATTATTTAATATATTTATTAATGATCTAGTGGAAGGGTTGCATAGTAAAATAGCAATATTTGCAGATGATAATAAACTTTGTAAAGTAGTTAATACAGATGAGGATAGGGCACAGCTACAGGAGGATTTAGATAAATTGGGGAGTTGGGCCAAAAAATGGCAAATGGGGTTCAATGCCGATAAATGTAAGGTCATGCACATGGGAAAGAAAAACAGCAGTCACCCATACATATTAAATGGGAAACCGTTGGGGAAATCTGACATGGAGATCGACCTGGGAGTCTTGGTTAACAGCAAATTAAATTGGAGTGCCCAGTGTCAGGCAGCAGCTGCGAAGGCAAATAGAGTCATGGCATGCATCAGAAGAGGAATAGGGGCATATGATGAGAACATTGTTCTTCCTCTGTATAAAGCGCTGGTAAGGCCGCACTTAGAATATTGTGCACAGTTCTGGCCTCCGGTGCTCAGGAAAGACATATTGGAGCTAGAGAGGGTACAAAGGAGGGCGACTAAGGTAATAAAGGGAATGGAGGGACTAGAATACCCAGAGAGGTTGTCAAAATTAGGCCTATTTACATTGGAAAAGAGAAGGCTTAGGGGAGACCTCATAAGCATGTATAAATACATCAGGGGGCAGTACAGAGATCTCTCCCATGACCTGTTTATACCAAGGATGGTGACAAAGACGAGGGGGCACACTATGCGTCTGGAGGAAAGGAGGTTCCTGCACCAGCATAGAAGGGGATTCTTTACGGTCAGAGCCGTGAGACTCTGGAACTCTCTGGGAGAGGAAGTGGTGATGTCCAACTCACTTAATGAGTTCAAGAGAGGCCTGGACGCCTTTCTTGAGAACAATAAAATTACATCTTATGCTTAGTGATAGTTAATTAATCCAGGGATTTAATCTGACTTCCAGATTGGAGTCGGGAAGTGAATTTTTCCTCAATGATGTAAATTGGCCTATACCGCATGGTTTTTTTTTTTGCCTTCCCCTGGATCAACGCTGTGGAATAGCTGCAGTGCACAAGAAATAGGCTGAACTGGATGGACGCTTGTCTTTTTTCGGCCTTATAAACTATGTAACTATGTAACTATGTAAAAGCTGGATAATATAGAGATTTGAACCGTGGAACTGCAAAACCAAAGTTCTAGTTATCTGGCCTGCACAAGAATCTTTTAAACAGATATATTGGTGTCTGATCAGTCACAGACACACTAATTTTTTTTGGGGGGGAGGAAAAAATACCAAAAGGTTAATAAGACGCGTATTTGTACAGTCTGACTGAGGAAAATAAAAAAATACAGGATTTAGATGAAAAAAAAGGATTTTTCCTGGCCCCTGAGACCGGGGGATAAGTCCAGCAATTTGACCAGCAGGAGCACACAGGACTGTAATGCAGCGTTTGTTGGTATAACCACTGCGTCTCCTATACAGCCTGCCTGCCTGCCTGATATCTGGGATGGATATTTGTCCTCAGAAGGACTGTTTGTTTGATCTGGCAGCCTTTACAGACCCTACACTACCTATTTCACAGTATAAATCTCTCCCTAGCTCAGCAGCACTGACCCTACACTGTCTAATCCGGAGCGACTGTGTCCAAGATGGCGGCGCCCGGTTTTAAATACTCGAGGTGACGCTGTGCGGCCAGCCAATCACTGTAATGCCCACAAACAACTTGGCTGCAGCATTGCAGTGACTGGCTGGCAATCCCTGCATGTTCATTGGCTCTGTAAAGAGCGCCAAACATGCAGGGCGGAGACCCGAGCTCCCGCCCGAGTAACCCGGAAATGCTCGGTGCTCGTTGAACATCCCGAGTAGTGAGATGCTCGGGCGAGTACCGAGCAGTGTCGAGCATGCACGCTCAACACTATTCAGCACCCATTCTATTTGAAGCTCCGCCTCGAGTATTCCTTCCAATGTTAGATATCACACACTATAATATAAGGGCAGGCCATCTTCTTTGCAATAGTTTGGGAAAAGTCGTCAATGGGCAGGGGAACGTCAAGGGGAACACCGACCAAAAGATGAAAGTGTGAAACCAGCAGTGTGGCCAAAGATGCAATCTAGTGTTCTCCCCTTTTAGGCACTATCAAAGCCCTTTAAGCAATGTCAACTACAGAGTATAAAGAAAGTGATTGCCGCTTCATCATATAAAGTACCTCGAAAAAGTATTCATACCCCGCAAACTTTTCCACATTTATTCATGTTACACCAACAAACTAAAATGCATTTCATTTGGATTTTATGTGATATACCAACACAAAGTCACAAGTATTTGTGAAGTGTAAAGGAAATGATACATGGTTTTCTAAATATTTTTAAAATATAAATCTCAAAATTGTGAGGTACATTTGTATTTATCCCCCCTGAGTCAGTACTTTTTAGGACCACTTTTCACTGTAATTACTCCTGCAAGTATTTTGGGGTCTGTCTCAGCTTTGCACAGCTTTGCGCCTTCTTCTTTGCACACTCACTCTCACTCAGTGAGACTGGATGGAGATGTTGGAGTGGTGGAGATGATGTTCCACTCTCTGATACCCCAACCCTTGGAGCTGCAGTATAGCCTAGACAGGGTTAGCTGTAACGGCCGACCCAAATTGGGGAAGGGGACCTGAGAGTAAGTCCCAAATTCAGGAATTGTCAGTTCAGTTAGGAGAAGTAAGGAGAAGTAATAGCAGTGGTCATGAGCAGTGTACTGCTAGGGTCAACATGAGTCTGTTACTCGGGGCAGTGGAATGCCACATAGATCCCTTCAGTGCGAATCCATCTGTTGGGCTGGGGACCTCGAGATGGACATCAGGGCCTTTGGGCGCACTAAGCCTGCGCTGCTGCAGGGGAAGATGGACTCATACTCAAAGAGGCGGGAGGTATTGGAATCCGAGTGCGCTGCTTGTCTTAGATAAGAATTCCTAGTGCTAGAGGAGTTAGCAAGAGCAAGATGCTCTACCCATACCGAGAACTAGGGCTGAAGTTATGTCTGGTATCTATGGGAAAGACTATATCCTGTTGTGCCCTATCCTACATTCTTCATTGTAATGACTGTAAACTGCTCAGTAAAGATTTGACTGTTTTAACATATTCAGTGTCCCCTGGATTATGTGCTGCAAAGGTTGTGGAAGATGAAAGCCTGGAGCCAGTGGAGGCCCGTTGGCTACAAGTAAGTGTGATGCACCCCACACACAGCAGCACACCAGGACTGGGACACGATTTTCCTGTAGGGTGCCAGAGCGTGCAGAAGCAGCAGTTCGCCCACGACTACCTCATTCAGGCACCTTACATTTGGCGTAGTCGGCAGGATGTGATTTCCTCACACAAAGAAAAGAAGACTTGTGGTGCAGATGGAAGAGCACCGGAATACATGCGGTCCAAGATTGTGGCCAGAAGAATGGACTCCAAGATAGCTATGGTGACGGTGAAGAGAAGAAGAAATGCCGCCTACCGTGGGCATGGATGGCGCCCAAAAGCGCAAAAATTTGTCCAACTTCCAAGAGTGTCGACCCAAAGAAGGATGTGCCCTGCAGCCAGGATCCAGCCCGGGATGGGAAGTGTGTTCCGAAGAAGGGTGGGGCGCAGCGTGAAGTGCAGCCCATCGAATGGAATATGGCAGTGGCAGCGGGCATGGCCAAAGGTGGAGTTGCCAGCGGGAAAGCATGATACAGCGGTCGTGTCAGAAGTTCGGCCCAGGAAGAGGCAGAGCCAAACGCACAGGAAGCACATTATTGGGGAGCGACCGGCACCATTTTCTTCTCAACACATGAGGAGTGAAGAGCTAAGAGGTGAGCCCCGAGCAGTGATGGCACATAGAGGTTGAGACCTAAGTAAATCCCACGACTGCCCTCTGGAAATAAGTGAGGGGGGACGGATGGGGAGGAAATGCCAGAGATCGTCACCCCTAGGGCCACAGCAGGAAGCCACCGGACAACAGTCCTGAGAATTGTCACCCCCACCACAAAAGATGATACAGTGGTTGACCACCCCACAGCCAGAGGTAGGCCTCTTGGTCCACCTACTGAGTGTACTGTGCTGGAGCCGCATGCAGGAGGAAGTGACTTTGTCAACCCTTGCATGGCAGGTTCCTGCTCCAGACCCTGCAAGGGGAGTTCCTGAAAAGGAGGGAGAAC
The DNA here is from genome assembly GCF_046119375.1 of Phyllobates terribilis. Classification (NCBI taxonomy): domain Eukaryota; kingdom Metazoa; phylum Chordata; class Amphibia; order Anura; family Dendrobatidae; genus Phyllobates; species Phyllobates terribilis. The sequence continues at coordinate 234,806,209 of NW_027362767.1, read as the reverse complement.
AGGTCGGGCCCGATGGCTGCTCAGCAGAGGTAAGACCGAGAGAGAGAGGAAGGTCCCTCGTATCGACAGGCGGGAGACTTGCTCAGCACCCCACCGACCGACAGCCCCCCTGACTACCAACTGAGGTGCTTGACTGAATGTCCACTTGAGATGACGACTTACTAGTCCGAAGGAAGAAAACCAATCCTTACCTGTGAGGGTGGCTGGAGGAGTCTATGTGTGTCTGACAGGAGGCTGTGGAAGATACCCAGACCTGAGGTCAAGTGGTGGAATTCAACATTAAGAGGGAATTTGGGTTCCTGGAAGAGGAGTGGACTGGGCATGAGGTATATGTGAGCCGCGATGTGGTAAAAAGGAAATATCTGCCCTCCGGCCCCACATCCAGGCAAGATTGTGGAGTTCATGAAATGCAAATGCAGGAAGAGCTGGTACACAGCAGCCCTGGTACGTCCTTACAAGTATGATGATGTAAGGGAGTGGGACCGAGAAGTACTATAGTGAAGGGCCCAGAGGGAGGCCCGGAAGAATTGGGCAGAAGAGGCCCCAAAGGCATTCGCCCAGGTCCTGAGAGGCAGTATATCCTGTCGAGAGAGAGGAAAGGTAACCCCCGAAGTGTCTTTCCTGACCGAGTTGGAGGTGACTCGAACTGCCTGCCCAGGGGAGGTTGCACAGCTTGCTGGAATTGCAAAACGAAGGTTCGGGGTGCATGAAACCAGGGCCATCCGAGGAAAACAGGGTCACAGCAGGACAAGTGGTCCAGAACTTCCAGACAACCAGCAGTGGGCCCACCCAAGTGGGCTGTGGAAGCGCTGTCTCCGAAGGATATGATCCTGAACAAGTCAAATTTCCAGACCAGCCCTGAAAGTGGAAGAGACCACCCTCCCCCACTGCCTGGGATACTATTATTATTATTATTTATTATTATAGCGCCATTTATTCCATGGCGCTTTACATGTGAAAAAGGGGTATACATACAAGAACAATTACAATAATCTTGAACACAATGTGACGGCGACTGGTACAGGAGGAGCGAGGATACATTATAAAGGAGCGGCGGGATGCTCTGAAGAAATCTTGAAAGGGGAGGTGCTCAGGGCTCAAAGTGCTCTTGCACTGGAATCACAGTTTAGCAGGAAACTGTCTCAGCACTGTCTACAAAAAAATCGTGTGAGACATCTAGGAATTCCCTGTTGGGGGTGATCTGCTTCCTTTTCAGTTGAAGACTGTTCCTTTGGTTTTCTGAGTTTGTGTTTTTTTTTATTGCATTTGGAAGAAGTCTGAGTGACTGTTATAATACCTTCGAGGCTGGGAAGACCTGTGAAAACCATATAGGCTAGGTTAATTGCATCCAAAGTTCTTGTTTGTTGCGCCTTTTGCGCCTTTTTCTGCTGGAACTGCAGGTGCTGGTGCGATCATAAGGGTCTGATATCCTCAATAACAGAGACTGTGCATTTTCTGAACTCTGTCCCTCGCGAACATTATCATCAAGTGACTTTTGAGGACTGTGCCCTTGGACAAAGAGGCCTACCATTGTCTTGGCCTAGGGGACCCTGTTAAAAATATAGGCATGAATACTTTTCTTCCAGTGTCCTTACCACGAAGGACTGGAGCTTATAAAAGTTTTAAAGTTATTGACTGTGTCGCTTGCTGTTCCTGGGCCCTTAACCCAGAAGGGCCGAGTGTCCACTGAGAAGAAGATGCCAGGACAAGACTTCAGCCCAAATGTTTTTACAATGTTTTATGATGTATGCACTAACTCTTCTTTTAAGGTCCAGTATGGTTGAGGACGACCATAATTAAAGTGTGGGGGAATGTGGGAGTGGTGGAGATAATGTTCCACTCTCGGAAACCCCAAGTGGTAAAATGCATTTTATAGTAATGTATGTCATCTAAATGCTGCTGTATAGCCTAGACAGGGTTAAATGTAACGGCCGGCGCAGATTGAGGACGGGGACCTGAGAGTTAGTGCCAAGTTCAGGAAGTGTCAGTTCAGTTAGGAGAAGTAAAGAGAAGTGATAGTTGTGGTCATAAGCAGTGGGCTGGTAGGGTCAACATGAGCCTGTTACTCAGGGCAGTGGATTGTCATAGAATCTTTCCATGCGAATCCATCATTTGGCCTGGGGACCACAAGATGGACGTCGGGGCCTTTGGAGCACTAAGCCTTAGGTGCTGCAGGGGAAGATGGACTCATACTCATAAGATACGGGAGGTATTGGAATCCGGGTGCACTGCTTGAGGTGGAGAAGAATTCCTAGTGCTAGAGGAGTTAGCAAGAGAGATGCTCTAGCATACCAAAGACTAGGGCTGAAGTCATGTTTGGTACCTGTGGGAAAGTCTATACCCTGTTGTACCCTATTCTACATGCTTCGTTGTAATGACCGTAAACTGCTCAGTAAAGGTTTGACTGTTTTAACGTATTCAGTGTGTTGTACCCCACACACAGCAGCACAACGCTCAGGCACCTTACATTGACGTCCGTGAACAGCAATTTTTAAATGTTGACACACATTTGCTACTGCCACCACCATGTATGACGATGGGGATGGTGTTTTCATGGTGATGTTCAGTGTTAGAATTCTGTCACACATAGCATTTTGCATTTAGCCCAAAAAGTGCTCCTTTGGCCTCATCTGACCAAAGCCCCTTATTTCACATGCTCGCGGTGTCCCCTACATGGATTTTTGCAAACAGGACCACCCGTGGCTTGCTTTCAAAAAATAGCTTTTTTCTTGCCACTCATCCATAAAGGCCAAATTTGTGGAGTATATGACCAATAGTTGTCCTGTGTACAGATTCTCCCAACTTAGCTGTGGATCTCTGAAGCTCCTCCAGAATGATAATGGGCTTCTTGGCTGCTTCTCTAATTAGTGCTCTCCTTGCTTGGGTTTCCAGTTTAGGTGAAGGGCCATGTCTTGGTACGTTTGCAGTTGTGCCATATGCCTTCCATTTTTGGATAATGGGCTGAAGTGTTCCATGAGATGTTCAGAGCTTGGGCTATTTTTTTATAACCTAACCCTACTTTACTCTTCTCCACAACTTTATCCCTGACCTGTCTGATATGTTTCTTGGTTTTCATGATGCTGTTTGATCCCTAATGTTCTCACACAAACCTCTGAAGCCATCATAGAACAGCAGTAGTTATACTGATAAGAAATCACACACAGGTGGACGCAATGTATTAATTATGTGATTTCTGAAGGCGATTAGTCACTCAGGATTTTATTTAGGAATATCAGACTACGAGGGGATGAATAAAAATGCAAGTAAAAATTTTTAGAATTATATTTTTAGAAAAACATGTATCATTTCCTTTACACTTCACAAATACTTGCTACTTTGTGTTGGTATATCACATAAAATCCCAATAAAATACATTTACGTTTGTGAGTGAAACGTGAAAAAAATGTATTAAAGTTCACAGGGTATGAATACTTTTTCAAGGTACTGTTCTTCTATAGCATACACTATTATACATAGATAGCCACAAGGCTTCTAAATAAAGTGGCAACTAAACCCATCATGCAAAGTACCCGCTATATATCTTACCATAAAAAGTGCTCTGCCATACAAATAGCCTGGTCCATGCCCATTATATACAGTGCCTACAAGTAGTATTCAACCCCCTGCAGATTTAGCTGGTTGACACATGCGGAATTAACTTGGCATTGTGACATTTGTACTGTAGATCAGCCTGGAAGTGGGAAATGCACTGCAGCAAATTTTTTTTTTTTTTTTTTTTTTTAAAACGTTAAAAGTTAATTCAGAGTGTCATTTATTATTCAACCCCTCAAACCACAAGAATTCTGTTTGGTCCCCATAAAGTATTAAGAAGTAGTTCAGGCACCAAGAATAATGAGCTTCACATGTGTGGATTAAAGATCTCTTTTGCCAGCCTTTTCTGACTATTTAAGACCCTCCCCAAACTTGTGAACAGCACTCAGACATGGTCAACATGGGAAAGACAAAGGAGCATTCCAAGGCCATCAGAGACAAGATCGTGGAGGGTCACAAGGCTGGCAAGGGGTACAAAACCCTTTCCAAGGAGTTGGGCCTACCTGTCTCCACTGTTGGGAGCATCATCCGTAAGTGGAAGGCTTATGGAACTACTGTTAGCCTTCCACGGCCAGGACAGCCTTTGAAAGTGTCCTCCCGTGCCGAGGCCAGGCTTGTCCGAAGAGTCAAGGCTAACCCAAGGACAACAAGGAAGGAGCTCCGGGAAGATCTCATGGCAGTGGGGACATTGGTTTCAGTCAATACCATAAGTAACGTACTCCACCGCAATGGTCTCCGTTCCAGACAAGCCCGTAAGGTACCTTTACTTTCAAAGCGTCATGTCAAGGCTCGTCTACAGTTTGCTCATGATCACTTGGAGGACTCTGAGACAGACTGGTTCAAGGTTCTATGGTCTGATGAGACCAAGATCGAGATCTTTGGTGCCAACCACACACGTGACGTTTGGAGACTGGATGGCACTGCATACGACCCCAAGAATACCATCCCTACAGTCAAGTGTGTCACCCTACCTGGATGCCACAAGTGTAATAAAGCTGTGTCTGAGAGCAAGGGGGAGGTTCTCTGGTTAGGGGAACATTAGCATGCAATGCCTCCTGTCTCAGGCCAGTAGGGGGAGCAGGCTGCCCCTATAAAAGCTGGTACTGGGGACAGGGTTAGGGAGAACGGGATTGCCTGTCTCAGCTTTGAGACGTGTCCCAGAGTGGAGCAGGGACAGAAAGTTGATTGCACCTAAGAGGAAGTGTGGCAGTAGGAGAGAGCCACCCGCCAGAGACAAGAGGCGAAGAGAGCCTGTCTTGGCAGAGAAAGACTTAGCTTTACCAGACTTTGGTGTCTGAGGCTGGAAGGATTCCACATCCCCCAGCAGAGAACCAGTCCGTAAGGGACTGTACATTCCTTGGCCTAAGAAGCCTGGAGGCCCTGCCACAACCGAAGGGACCAGTAAAGCCGTACAAGGCTGGGAGCAGAAAGGAACCCACGTCGCAGGCCATACAGGCGAGAATACACGGAAAGCTCGGAAACGTGGGCTGTTACCCTATAAGGAGGAGATAGCCAGAAGGAGCGCAGAAAGCACGGTAGGCCTACACCCTCACCCTGACCAGGGCCAATTTCCCCGTTGCTCTCAGACATCCAGGTCCCCTCCTAGCTGGGACTGTTTGTGGGTCAGTTTTCCTGTTTAGTAAAGACCCTGGACTGCAACCTGTTGTCTGTGTGCTCCTTGCTCCTCCAGCACTATCAGCACTGGGACTCTCACTACCATCACTCCCACCATCCACTATACTGCCCTGGGGCTGCACTCTTCCCGTGGGGAGTCACATTACCCTAGCTGCACACCTCATCAGCCCCAGCGGTCTGCATGCAGCGGCGGTTCCTAATAACCGCAAATCCACGGGTGGCGTAGTCGGACATTATCAGCGAACATAGCAGACTACCATTGGCCTGACCACCCTGAGCCACGGAACCGGGTCGCCACTACTACCCCCATCGTCTCCCTATTGCCCGGATCCGAGTGCCCCACGGCCCAGGGGGCGAGTCAGCTTTGGCGTAGTCGGCAGGATTTCGTGCCCGCAACCACCGGGTACTGCGTGCCTGAAAAAGACTTTTGTAACTTACCTGTGGAGTCGTTTCCCGCCATCCGGAGCCGATTCCCGCCATCAGACGCCATCTTGGACCGTTTCCCGCCGTCTTCTGCCGTCTTCCCGCCATCCGCAGCTGTTTCCCGCCATCGGACGCCATCTTCAGGACGCCGCGCGGGAAGAAGAGAGGCGTGGACGTCAAAACCGCGCGAGATCCGAAGCTCCGCCCCACGCACCGACGCTGCGCAAGGTCCTGGAAGGGAGAGAGAGCGACGCTGACGTCATCGGAGTGCGACGCCAGGTCCTCGTCCAGAGCAGCAGCGGAGCCGCGGCCTACAGAAGAGGATCGTCGGAAGGTAGGCCACACTTCACTAGGGGGGGAGGAAGATGTCGGACACAGAGGCGCCCACTACCACCAACGCAGCTGCAGCAGCGGTGATGCCCTTTTCCCTGCCCTACATCCCTGGAGCGGCCTGGCTGCCCAAATACTCAGGGGAGCCCCATGCCCTAACTGACTTCAAGGAAAGACTGTATAGTTTGTTCCAAGTTTACCCCCTGACAGAGGAACAGAAGGTCAGCATATTGACAGGGCAGTTAACAGGCGCAGCCCAAAGGGAGGTAAAATCATGGCCCATTGAGGAGAAAGGGACTGTGAAGGGTATTCTGGCCCGGCTGCGGGGTACCTTTGATACACGTACCTCCGCTGAGATTAAAATGAGGTTCTATGGATGTAAGCAGCGGGCACAGGACAGCATCAGAGACTATGCCATAAATTTACAGGAAGCCTTGAGGGCTATTCAACAAACTGACCCTGGCAGTGTGCAGGAAACCGATAAGCTGCTAACAGAACAATTCATAGAGGGTCTGCTGTCCAGCGCCCACAGGGCCCAGCTGCGCCTCATGTTCTTCCAGAACCCCGACCTGACCTTTGCCCAATTTAAGGACAGGGCCATAAGGGTGCTCCGTGAATCTGCAACCAGTGGCGCTATAAACCCCCGGCGCCCTGCTATCACCTACCACCAGGAGGCGGCGCCCTCCTCTATGGACTCCGTGGAGGCTGATGCACAGGCCCTGAACCAAGCCCCGTCGAAAGGCCTGCACCACCAAGTCCAGGAGCTGACCAGGAGCGTCGCGGCGTTGACCAGGACCGTCCAGGCGTTGCAAGTGGACCCGTCAAGACCCATCGAGCTGGCTTCAAGTCCGGAGGATGTCCCGTGGCGTCGACAGAGGAGGATCCCGTCGTTCCGAGGGAGGCCCACAGACCGCTACGCAGAGGATGGACAGCCCATTTGCCGTCGATGCAACCAGCCCGGACACATTTCCAGGTACTGTAATTTAAATGCGTCCAACCTGGGGCAGAGGGCCGACCCCCAGGCATAAGATCACCAGGCCCTTATAATTGGCGTGATAAGTACGTTGGGGGGCACCCGGTTTTACCCGTGGTGCTGGACGGTATCCCCATGAGCGCCTTGCTGGATACTGGGTCGCAAGTAACCACAATCCCTTATGTACTTTTTAAGCAGTATTGGACTGATGCTGATATCACACGGTATCCAGACAGTAACTTGAGCATCATCGCCAGTAATGGCTTACCCGTGCCGCAGATGGGGTTCAAGGAGATGACCATTAAAATTGGTAAAGTTGAACTGCCGGCACAGGGAGTAATTGTTGTGGACATTGACCGTCATGAAAGTCACCCTAAAATAACTGTGGGTACTAACATAATTGAAAATTGTCTTTCAGAAGTAATTGTAATTCTACAACAGGTGGCGGTGAATGCTAGTTCCAGCCAACAGAGAGTCCTCAACAAGGAGATAAAAGCCCTGATGAGACGGCAGCAGGTAGAACTGTCTGGTGGTGAGATCGGTAGCGTAAGACTCAGTGATCCATTCCCCATTTCCATGCCTCCCAAAAGTGAAATGATGATCTGGTGTCGGACTGCAATCGGGTTGAGAGGTAGAGACTACCAAGCCATGGTAGAACCCGTGTACTCAGACAGCAGGCCCACCATTTTGACAGCCCGGGGGGTGGTTGATGTCCGTCATGGGAGGGTGCCCGTCCGCATCCTCAACATTGGGGAGAGGGAAGTACACTTACCCAGGTACGCTACACTCGCCAAACTGTTTGTCGTCGAACACAAAGCTATCAGGGCCGTGGAACCCTTGCCTCCATCTCCACAGGCGGAGGGTAATGGCTCCCAGAAACAAAAGGAGGACTGGTGCCAGAAACTCCATGTGGGTGCTGACTCCACTCCCCTGCACCAAAAACAAGGAGTCTACCGGGTGGTACAGGAGTACGAGAGAGTCTTTAGTAAGCACCCGCTAGACTTCGGCAGAGTAAAAGGGATAGAACACCACATCCCCACAGGGAGCCACCCACCAATAAAAGAAAGACACCGACCTGTACCCCCTGCACACTACCAGAACGCAAAGGGCATGCTAAGAGAGATGAAAGAAGCTGGGGTCATTAGAGACAGCTGTAGCCCCTGGGCAGCCCCCTTGGTTCTGGTCAAAAAGAAAGACGGCACCATGAGAATGTGCGTCGACTATAGACAAATCAACCGTATCACTCACAAAGACGCATATCCGCTGCCTAGAATAGAGGAGTCTTTAGCCGCACTAAAATCAGCTAACTTCTTTTCTACTTTGGACCTTACTAGCGGGTACTGGCAGGTTCCTGTGGCAGAGGCTGACAAGGAGAAGACCGCCTTCACCACCCCGATGGGACTGAGTGAGTTCAACTGCATGCCTTTCGGGCTCTGCAACGCACCAGGGACCTTCCAGCGGCTGATGGAATGCTGTCTAGGGCACCGAAACTTCGAGACGGTCCTCCTTTACCTGGACGACGTGATCGTCTATTCGAAGACCTACGAGGACCACCTAAAGCACCTGGCCGAGGTGTTCGAAGCCCTGGCAGGCTATGGCCTGAAGGTGAAACCATCGAAGTGCCACCTGCTGAAACCAAAGGTCCAGTACATAGGGCACGTGGTAAGCGCGGAAGGAGTGGCCCCCGACCCTGACAAGGTCACGGCAATCAAGAGCTGGCCAAGCCCCTCGAACATCAAAGAGGTGAGACAGTTTCTCGGGTTGGTAGGCTACTACCGAAGGTTCATCCCCGGGTTCACTAAGATGGCAGCTCCTATGCAGGACCTCCTGATCGGACAGTCCAAGTCCAGAAATCAAAAGCCACCCTTCAAGTGGGATAAACCGGAAGAGGAGTCCTTCCGCCAGCTAAAGTTGGCCCTCACTGGGGATGAGATCCTGGCCTACCCTGATTATGGCCAGCCTTTCATTCTCCACACAGATGCCAGTAATGTGGGACTGGGAGCCGTACTGTCCCAAAACCAACAGGGCAGAGAACGGGTGATCGCATACGCCAGCCGGAAGCTGAGGCCCACCGAGAGGAACCCGGAGAATTACAGCTCCTTCAAGCTAGAATTCTTGGCGGTGGTGTGGGCCGTGACGGAACGCTTCAAGCATTACCTGGCCTCCGCAAAGTTCACCGTGTACACGGACAACAACCCGTTGACACACCTGGACAATGCAAGACTGGGTGCCCTGGAACAGCGGTGGATGGCCCGTCTCTCCAACTATGACTTCGTGATCAAGTACCGGGCAGGCAAAACCAACGCCAACGCGGACGCCCTATCAAGAATGCCTCACTTACCTGAAGGTGACGAAGACCCAGAAGAGCTGGAAGAGGTAGAACTCCCCGCGTTTCACCGGTATGGAGCCGCTCAACACTTTCACCGCGTGAAGGAGGAGGATCTAACAACTGTGATGATGAATCCCCTACCTCACCACAGCTGGGCCGAGACCCAAGATAGTGACCCTGCAGTCCGCCTGGTGAAAGATCTGCTGACTCAGGAAGACGCCCGCCTAGATCCAGATGCCCCAGAGGAAGCCAAGCAGCTATGGAAGGAGAAGAGCAAGCTGTTCCTCTACGAAGGCAAGTTGTGCAGAAGGATTGTCAACCACCGGACGCACAAGCTGACCTGGCAAGTCGTGGTCCCAAGGCGGGATGCAGCTATGGTCCTGGGGGCTTACCATGACAGAGCGGGGCACTTCGGTTGGAAGAAACTGGAGTTCCTACTAAGAGGAAGGTTCTTTTGGGTCGGCATGAGAGGAGCAGTAGAAAAGTGGTGCAGAGACTGTGGCCCTTGTCACCTGAGGAGGAAGGACCGCACCAGCCAGAAGACACCCTTGAGGCCCATCGTCACCACGCAGCCTCTTGAGCTGGTAGCTCTGGACCACGTCAAATTGGCTCCAAGCCGGTCTGGTACATCTATGCCCTGACAATCGTGGACCACTATTCCCGTTTTCTAGTGGTGGTCCCGGTAAAGGACTTGACAGCCCAAACAGCGGCCAGAGCCTTCCAGCAATATTTCTGCCATCCACACGGGTATCCGGAACAGGTCCTGACAGACCAGGGTCCAGCGTTCGAAGCTGAAATCTTCCAGGAGTTCTGCAACCTCTATGGCTGTAAGAAGATTCGGACAACGCCTTACCACCCCCAAACCAACGGGATGTGTGAGAAGATGAACAATATAGTCATTGATCTCCTGAAGACGTTGCCCCTGGAGGAACGCAGCCTGTGGCCAGAAAAACTGCCGGACCTGGTAGACATGTACAACAATATCCCGGTGAATGCTACAAACTGCACCCCGGCTTACCTGATGCGAGCCAGACCGGGTAAGCTGCCCGTAGACCTGGAGATGGGAGTCCTAATACCTGAGGACACCTCCCCGGATGCGGACTGGGATACGGAAAGGCAACTGCAGTACAAGAAGGTACAGGAGAGTGTGGAGAAGAGCCTGGCCCAGGTGAGAGAGAAGCAAGAAAGACTCTTCAATCAACACGCCCCTGCTAGTCCCCTAGAACCTGGTGAGCAAGTCCTAAAGCGAAAAAGAAGGCTACATAAGTTGGACGACCAGTGGGAAAGGGAACCCTACACCGTACTGCAGTCTGATCACGACAACCCGAAGGTGTGCGTGATCACCAAGGACGGAGGAGAAACCACTAGTGTCGTCTCCAGAGACCACCTCAAAAGGTGCCCCGAGCAACTCCGTAGTGCAGAAGAGGATCAGAGTGACCTTGAACCCGCAGAGGACAAGGAAGAAATGATCAGCACCGTTCTCGGAGAGTTCCCTCAGTCCTGGACCCGCATAAATGATGCTATAGTGGTACCCGTCCTGCATTTCCTGCAACCGGCACAGCAACAACCAACACCAGAGCCGGAAGGTGAAGAGGAGCAAGCGGTTCCAGAGGCAGAAGAGCCTGTTCCAGCAGCCCAGGAGAGTCAACCCTCTGCTGACAGTGAGCCTGCCATGCCTGCGGTAAGCCAAAGAACCCGCAGACAGCTGCCTGCCTTACCTGTACACCCAGCTGGTAGCTGTACCCCTAACGCTAGTGGGGAAAGCCAGGTTGGTCCACCACCAGACAGTGGGCTACGTAGGTCAACCAGGAGCACAAAGGGGCAGATACCCGCTCGCTGGAGAATATAGAGTGTACTAAATTGTAAATAACCTTGTTGCCAAATGTTAAAATGTTTGCCAAAGTTACATTATTAACAGCGTGTTTCAGTTTCTTGCAGCAACCGTAAGGACTCACAGGTTAGGGACTTTTTATAACCGGGACCTTGTGTGGACTGCATTCTGAGCCTAACCCAGGAATGAACTAAGACTGTGAAGGACTTGGGGTAGGACAGACCCCCACCTGGTTAAGGCTCCCCGTTGTATTGGTGACATGGACACCCGGTCACAGGCCACACTGTGACCTTAAGAACTCAATTTGTGCGTCGTCTGTCTATTAATGTGTTATTGTTATGCATATTGTCTTTGTTTATTGTTTAGTCCCGGAGTACTAAATTTCACTAGGGGGGAATGTGTCACCCTACCTGGATGCCACAAGTGTAATAAAGCTGTGTCTGAGAGCAAGGGGGAGGTTCTCTGGTTAGGGGAACATTAGCATGCAATGCCTCCTGTCTCAGGCCAGTAGGGGGAGCAGGCTGCCCCTATAAAAGCTGGTACTGGGGACAGGGTTAGGGAGAACGGGATTGCCTGTCTCAGCTTTGAGACGTGTCCCAGAGTGGAGCAGGGACAGAAAGTTGATTGCACCTAAGAGGAAGTGTGGCAGTAGGAGAGAGCCACCAGCCAGAGACAAGAGGCGAAGAGAGCCTGTCTTGGCAGAGAAAGACTTAGCTTTACCAGACTTTGGTGTCTGAGGCTGGAAGGATTCCACATCCCCCAGCAGAGAACCAGTCCGTAAGGGACTGTACATTCCTTGGCCTAAGAAGCCTGGAGGCCCTGCCACAACCGAAGGGACCAGTAAAGCCGTACAAGGCTGGGAGCAGAAAGGAACCCACGTCGCAGGCCATACAGGCGAGAATACACAGAAAGCTCGGAAATGTGGGCTGTTACCCTATAAAGAGGAGATAGACAGAAGGAGCGCAGAAAGCACGGTAGGCCTACACCCTCACCCTGACCAGGGCCAATTTCCCCGTTGCTCTCAGACATCCAGGTCCCCTCCTAGCTGGGACTGTTTGTGGGTCAGTTTTCCTGTTTAGTAAAGACCCTGGACTGCAACCTGTTGTCTGTGTGCTCCTTGCTCCTCCAGCACTATCAGCACTGGGACTCTCACTACCATCACTCCCACCATCCACTATACTGCCCTGGGGCTGCACTCTTCCCGTGGGGAGTCACATTACCCTAGCTGCACACCTCATCAGCCCCAGCGGTCTGCATGCAGCGGCGGTTCCTAATAACCGCAAATCCACGGGTGGCGTAGTCGGACATTATCAGCAGAACATAGCAGACTACCATTGGCCTGACCACCCTGAGCCACGGAACCGGGTCGCCACTACTACCCCCATCGTCTCCCTATTGCCCGGATCCGAGTGCCCCACGGCCCAGGGGGCGAGTCACAAGCATGGTGGTGGCAGCATCATGCTGTGGGGCTGTTTCTCTGCCAAGGGGCCTAGCCATCTGGTCCGCATCCATGGGAAGATGGATAGCACGGCCTACCTGGAGATTTTGGCCAAGAACCTGCGCTCCTCCATCAAGGATCTTAAGATGGGTCGTAATTTCATCTTCCAACAAGACAACGACCCAAAGCACACAGCCAAGAAAACCAAGGCCTGGTTCAAGAGGGAAAAAGTCAAGGTGTTGGAGTGGCCTAGTCAGTCTCCTGACCTTAACCCAATTGAAAACTTGTGGAAGGAGCTCAAGAATAAAGTCCACATGAGACACCCAAAGAACCTAGATAACTTGGAGAAGATCTGCATGGAGGAGTGGGCCAAGATAACTCCACAGACCTGTGCCGGCCTGATCAGGTCTTATAAAAGACGATTATTAGCTGTAATTGCAAACAAGGGTTATTCCACAAAATATTAAACATAGGGGTTGTATAATAATTGACCCACACTTTTATGTTTAAAATTTAATAAAATTCAACTGAGCAACATAACTTTTTGGTTTGTAAGATTTATGCTTCTGTTCATAAAACCTACTCTCGTTTGCAGTTTGAAGGCTCTAACTTATTTGCATCTTATCAAACCAGCTAAATCTGCAGGGGGTTGAATACTACTTGTAGGCACTGTATAGTGACTATCACATAACCTCATAAACAGTTTCTGTTATATGTTCCTGCCATCTGCATCAGGTCTCCGGCTTACAAAAACTTTCGAGACTAGGAGGGCTACTCTTAAAAATGCGTGACTTGGCATGGCGTGCAGGGAAGTCCTACTCAATGCTGATCACTTAAGAGAAATAATCCAGGAGATAAAGAAGCGCTGGGCTCTATATAAAGAGTTTGATGCCATAATATGTGGACCATGTTTCTGAATATTTAGGCTTCCCCTCTACAGTATTGTCTTCTCAGACTGATAATTGCTCTTTTTCCTCCCTAGGGTATGACAAATGGATGGAAAAGCTTCTGGCAGGACTACTTTGCACTCATATAGATATACTTGATGGTTGATCGTCTTCTACAAGAATCCATTCATTTCTAGAAGGTTCATATAAACTACTGTCCAATCAAACCCCATTTAAAAGTCAAAATGTTCCCCATGCATCAGTCTTCGTATATATGTATTATCATTGCAATAATTAAATTTCCTGTTAAGTATATTATGTCAGCAAATGTATGGTGGGATATATAGTCATCTCTGACAGACTCAGATAATGGATTCACCCAGGATTGATTGATTAGATTCATATAGGAAATGACGCGCCCAGGGGATGGGGACGACTACTCGGCGCCCGGGCCTTGCTGTTAGTTTTGGGGGGGGATGTCGCGGTGGCCGGCTCCCGGGCCCGTACCCTGGGGTCACTCTTTAAAAGAAAGAAATTGAGGGAAAGGTGTATGGGAAAGGGGAAAGTTCGTGACACCACCTGTGGTGTCTGGTGAGGATCACCAGCGCTGCTACAGTCCTCTGAGGCCGGGGTTCAGGCAGCTTAGTTGGTGCGGCTCCGCACAGGTGGAGCGGGGCCTCAGGGCAGCGTAGGAGAAGGGATGCAGGACAGAGGTGACCCAGCCGGGTCAGAAGAAGAATAGGCACACTCACAACAGTTCACTTCAGTACCTTTACTGGTGGTGTTTCAGGCACGATCCAGAGCACTGTAGGGTGAAGGGTGAATTTCGGGACTCTCCCCAGTGAGCGGGTGTGGGGCCTCCTGCTTCTTGCCTTTTCCTGGTAAGTTTATGACCTGCCTGGAGCTAGGCCTAACTTGGTCTCTATCTTGCACCGGCTGACCTGGTGGTAGGGCCTTCTGTTGGAGATCACACTCGCTGGTTTCTTGGGCCTCAGTGACTCCTAACCCTGGTATGACGGTCAGCTTTTCGTATTCCTGGGACATATAGTTCGCCAGGGGTTCCGGTAGTTTCTGCTGGTCCTTAGGAATCCTTGCAGACATGGACCCGGTGTCCGGTATATGGTTGTGGGGTGAGCTGGTTAAGCTCCTCTGCCCCCCTCTGTGTAGCTCGCTACTCCACTTGCCTTCGGCCGCTCGGGGCCCTCACTAGGCTTCACACTGGCAGTAGGCCTCGCTACTCTTCACCGCTCTTACGGCGTCGGCACGCCTTAGGCTCACTAACTGAGCTCCCTGAGTCCGTACTGACCTCTCAACCCCTCTGGCTGCAGCAGACTGACTGCCTAACTCCACCCTCCAGTATATATATCCCTATCCGGGCTCCTTTTACTGGTCTGAGGTGGAAGGTGGAGGTGTGTGAATGCTATGAGGGCCTCTTGTGGAGGAATCCATCCATGCACCCCTCTGGGATCTGTGGCACCAATGCACAGCAGGGTGTCACAGAAACACCAGCAAAGCTCCAGATCTATGATCTCCCCATACAAGTCAACTTAACTTCTATAGGAAGAATATGGACCAGTATGAGGATGCATGATAGCGGATCCTTGATCCCTGCAAAGTAAATCTGAGGCTCACATTTCAAGTCCCAAAGAAGCATATTTTAAAACATTTTCATTAACTTTTAGCCTTCATTTACTCTTTAAACTTCTACTTATTACAAATTCATGAGCATGGACCTCCATGGGCCACGGTGACTTTGTGAGAATAGATCTGTAAACAGGTGATCAGATGCAACAGCGCAGAAGATGAGGACGCAGTTGTAACCTAACCAAAGATTGTTTAGTAATTTAACACAACAGTTTAGGTGATTATTAGGATACAGAATTAAGAAGGTTTGACAAATTATTGAAATGCAGTGAAGTATTTTACAATGGAAATATATTCCCCTTTTGAGGGTGGGAGTTGCCATAACAATTCTAACAATAAAACTCTATCATGCAAGGTAATAAACAATATGATGGGTAATGGCATCACTGTCCTAATACCCTGCCCTATAGTGCATCACAGTTAGTCTGGTGCTCTTCACCATCGTCACTTAGTCAGTACGTCGCTAGTAACAATCACAGTAGAGGCCCTAACGGGAGTCAGTGGACTGCTCTATTGGGCCGCAAGTCTCTTGTCGACTAATCGCTTCAGCGATGCCTTTACTCCGGCCGCCTCCGTTTCCTAAAGCATGGCACCCTGGTCCCCTCTGTGCCGTAATTTACACCACAGTCGCCTGAGTTCTTCTGTTCATCTCTCTCTCTCGGGTCGTCCTAGTCGAGCAAGATGCTCTTCAAATGTGGTGGAGTATATTACAATATCGTGCAGATATATTAGCGTCGCCTCAAAGTTCAAGTCACCGAGACACCTCTCCATCAACCGCTGAAACGTCCCTGGAGCATTAGTCAGCCCGAATGGCATCCAATTAAACTCAAAAGTACCAAAGGGAGGACAAAGGCCGTCTTCTGCCGATCACACTCTTCCACGGGGACCTGCCAGTAGCCGCTGGCCAATCCAGAGAGGAGAAGTATTTAGCTTTCCCTAGTGCCAACAGAGATTCTTCTATTCTTGGCGAAGGGTATGAGTCCTAGCCTGTACAGGGGTTTAACAGTCGATAGTCCACACTGAATCTCAGAGACCCGTCCTTCTCCCGGACTAACACAATGGGTGCAGCCCAGGGACTCTCTCTTTCTCGTATCACTCCACTCCGTAACATGTGTGCCAACAATTCCTTCACCTCTTTATACATTTGGGGCGGGATCTACTAATATCTCTCCCATATTGGGGCCGTATTTCCCGTAGGGATTTCATGTCGGATTGGATCTGTGCAACAGAGGTCATCATCATGTCAGGAGAGCACCGCTTGTTATTGTCCCAACAGGTTTTGCACTTGTCCCACCTGCCTGGAGTATAACTCAGATAAGTCTGCTTCCATCTGTTCCAGTATGTCACGTCTGCCTCTTGCCTTACACCTTCTCCTTTTTTGTTCTGTGGCGCCCCTGAGGGTTCGGTCGCCACAGAGGTACTGCATCTCACCCAGAGGTGTGGTACCTCACTCTCAGGTAAGGAAGGAGTACTGCTCGCGACCCTAACACCTGCATCCAACACATACCCGCAGTGGGGGCAGGGCGAGATTGCTCCTAAGGGAGAGCACAGTCCCTGGTCACTAGCTGTGGGAGGGGCTATGTAGTGGGTGTGGGTGGAGAAAGTAGCTTAGGGGAGCACATGGAAGAAAGGTATAAATAGAGAAGCCATCTTGTTTAGAGAGATCAGTCCAGATCAGAACAGTGAGCAGTGAGTGAGAACAGTCTACAGTGAGAGAAGTGGAGCAGGGCTCTGCAGGAGCTCTTCTCAGGCAGAGGGCCTGAGGAGAGGCCCAGGACTGAAGGAGAAGGACAGAGGAGCAGGAAGGGCTCCAGGAACGAAGGAAGGGACCCCAGGGGTATGGGCAGTGCTGGAGGCCACCCGTACGCCCGAATCTACCGGGAGGTGGAGGGGTCAGGCCACACAAAGGGGACTGGTCCCTCAACTAGCAGAGAACTTTATGACTCAACTAGAAACCGGAGGCTGCAGTATTTAAAGTCCTGCAGCCAACAGTCCATATAAGTCTCACCAAGAAGGTAGCTATAGAGGACCCAGGGGACAGAACAGACGTCGCCCGACAAGGCCCGCAGGTACCGGATTGGGACACTTGGTATGAGGTGCAGGGAGACGGCCAGAGAAAGGACACAGAAGGGGGTCCCGTTAAGTACTCCGGAGATACCTGATGGTGGACTGAACCCCTCCCTGAGTAAGCGCAGCACGATGAGGGAAGTCACACTGGTACCTGTAACTTGGACTGCAATAACCGTGAGTAAAGACCCTGAGGACTGCACCCCCCTGTCTCTGTGATTATTATCTGTGCCATCTCCCCCGCACTACAACACCCAGCACAACCTATTACTTCTACACTGTCCTGGAGCTAAGCTCTACCTGTGGAGAGCCACACCAGCTTTGCTGCACTAACATCAGCTCCAGAGGATCTTCTCCGCAGCGACGGCTCCCTTTAGCCGCATAGAACAGGTGGCGTCACGAACATTGTACATAATTACCCTGTAAATAATTCCCTATTGAATGACCGCCCTGGGTCACGGACCGGGTCACCGCCACTGTGACATCCCCCGGCATCTACCGGCCCGGCACCGGGTACCCCACGGCCCAGGGGGCGCTTCATCTTTGGCGTCACGAACAGGATATGAGCCCACCCGTTATCACCGGGTATTGTGCGCCTAGAGACTGTGTTTTATACTGAATGTGGCGCCCGCCCCAGAAGAACGGGTGCCATTATGTGCGAGCCAAAAGACAACAAGAAACCGCCTCCCATCGTGGGCCGGGTTCCAGAATGGCGCCAAAAGCAAGGCCCGCCCCGAGCAACAGTGACCATGTGTGTAAAAGTGTTCATCAAGCTGGGGGGGCCGCCCCAATGTGTGACCAACAGCAAGTTGCCATGGAACCGCCCCCGAAAGGGGAGAGGAGAGAAGAAACCTGGGAGACAGGGTGTGGTCTCCAAGAGTCCAGACAGACCACAACCGGAGGGCAAGATGGAGAGTCAGGAGCCAGCTCCCATCCGTGGTCTGCGACAGGTGACTAGGCCTCTTACCTTGGAGGAGGCCATGGCAGAGCTATCCCTGGAGGATACTGAATTCCTCCAGGCGGAAGTCCAGGAGCTGGGCCGGAGGATGGAGAGGGCCCAGCAGGACGCCATCGCCGACTGGAAAAAGGAGCTGCTGGAGAAGCTGATGATCCGGCAGCAGCCAGCGCTGCATTCCACCAGCAGCGTCCCAGCCCCGGAGGAACCTGAACTGAGCCAGGAGGCAGAGGATGGCACAAGCGTGGCCGCGGGAGCAGGTAAGAGAGACTCCCTGTCCCGGGCGCTGAGAGTGCTAGCCTGCTCCTGGGCTCCCCGGTGGAACCTCCGATCCCGGGCGCCTGCTCCACCAACCTACCCCTGGGCCCCCTGGCGGAACTTCCAACCTCGGGCGCCTGCTCTGCCAATCTGCTCCCCGTTCTCCAGGCGGAATCTCCCGTCCCGGACACCTGCTTCTCGGACTGGCTCCCAGACCCCCTGGCGGAAATCCCGTACTCGGGCGCTTGCTCTGCCGATTTGCTCGTACCAGAGCCACCTGCCCTCGCACCCGAGTGGGCCTACGGAGACACTGTCTATGACTGGTCCGCCCGATTTAAAGACCAGCAAGGACCCCCGCTAGCACCTGCACCTGCACCCCCGGTTGCCTGCCCAGGAGGAAAAGAGTTCCGGTGGGATAACAGGGGAGGGGACCTCATGGGGTTCCCGTGGGAGACGCAGGCCCAGGCCCTCCGGAGGGAAGAGCACTGCAGGAGGGAGCTCCTGCAGCTGGAGCGGGAACTTCACGACCGACAGGTGCGGTGGGAAAGAATGGAGGCCCGGAACATGGCGGCCAAAACCTGGGCCCGCCAAGCAAGAGCTACCACCCCTAGTCCCTGTCTGGAGGGGATAGTTGTCAAGTTCGATCTGGACGCGGGGTGGGGCTTTGTGAGGGAACCACACACCGACAGAGATGTGTTTGTTAACCCGCGGGATGTGGAACCCCACCTCCAATAGGGGCATCCCGGCCGAAATCTATATCCCGGTGACTATGTCACATTTACCCGTCACAAGGGCGAGCGTGGCTGGTATGCCCTTCAAGTATACCGAGTGGCAAAGCAAAGAGACCTGCCCCCGCGCCCTAGGCTGAAGGCCCGGCTGGGTCAGCCTGCAGGAACCAAGAGTTTGCCCGCAGGGAGCACCACTGTTAGACTGTTTGTTTTGCAGAAACTGTTTATAGTTACCTGGAAGGGTACAACCCTGCCAGTTTCCAAAGTTAAGTTGTGTGTATTCAAAGTTTTCTAGTTACCCATTTAAAAAGACTACCAGGTTATGGACGGTGAATAACCAAAGAACTTTCCATTGTAAATAATTGCACTTCTTAAAGTGCCCCTTATTGGTTTTAAGTAACAACAAATGACCTCAGAACAAAAACCCGTTTGGCATGGCCGAAGACGTGGTCCAACACCTGGATCATCCATGACCTGCAGCCACGCCCAGGGCCTACGATGAGGGTTTTCGGACGGGTCCCTCATACTCAAGTTTGCTAGTTTGCACCTTAATAAAGAAAAGGGACAACCGGTTGCAGATCGTGCTGTAACCTGTTAAAGAATGCTTTATATGAAAAATGTTTTATAAGAAGTGGGGGTAGGGCGAGATTGCTCCTAAGGGAGAGCACAGTCCCAGGTCCCTAGCTGTGGGAGGGGCTATGTAGTGGGTGTGGGTGGAGAAAGTAGCTTACGGGAGCACATGGAAGAAAGGTATAAATAGAGAAGCCATCTTGTTTAGAGAGATCAGTCCAGATCAGAACAGTGAGCAGTGAGTGAGAACAGTCTACAGTGAGAGAAGTGGAGCAGGGCTCTGCAGGAGCTCTGCTCAGGCAGAGGGCCTGAGGAGAGGCCCAGGACTGAAGGAGAAGGAGAGAGGAGCAGGAAGGGTTCCAGGAACGAAGGAAGGGACCCCAGGGGTACGGGCCGTGCTGGAGGCCACCCGTACGCCCGAATCTACCGGGAGGTGGAGGGGTCAGGCCACACAAAGGGGACCGGTCCCTCAACTAGCAGAGAACTTTATGACTCAACTAGAAACCGGAGGCTGCAGTATTTCAAGTCCTGCAGCCAACAGTCCATATCAGTCTCACCAAGAAGGTAGCTATAGAGGACCCAGGGGACGGAACAGACGTCGCCCGACAAGGCCCGCAGGTACCGGATTGGGACACTTGGTATGAGGTGCAGGGAGACGGCCAGAGAAAGGACACAGAAGGGGGTCCCGTTAAGTACTCCGGAGATACCTGAGGGTGGACTGAACCCCTCCCTGAGTAAGCGCAGCACGATGAGGGACGTTACACTGGTACCTGTAACTTGGACTGCAATAACCGTGAGTAAAGACCCTGAGGACTGCACGCCCCTGTCTCTGTGATTATTATCTGTGCCATCTCCCCCGCACTACAACGCCCAGCACAACCTATTACTTCTACACTGCCCTGGAGCTAAGCTCTACATGTGGAGAGCCACACCAGCTTTGCTACACTAACATCAGCTCCAGAGGACCTGCTCCGCAGCGGCGGCTCCCTTTAGCCGCATAGAACAGGTGGCGTCACGAACATTGTACATAATTACCCTGTAAATAATTCCCTATTGAATGACCGCCCTGGGTCACGGACCGGGTCACCGCCACTGTGACATCCCCCGGCATCTACCGGCCCGGCACCGGGTACCCCACGGCCCAGGGGGCGCTTCATCTTTGGCGTCACGAACAGGATATGAGCCCACCCGTTATCACCGGGTATTGTGCGCCTAGAGACTGTGTTTTATACTGAATGTGGCGCCCGCCCCAGAAGAACGGGTGCCATTATGTGCGAGCCAAAAGACAACAAGAAACCGCCTCCCATCGTGGGCCGGGTTCCAGAATGGCGCCAAAAGCAAGGCCCGCCCCGAGCAACAGTGACCATGTGTGTAAAAGTGTTCATCAAGCTGGGGGGGCCGCCCCAATGTGTGACCAACAGCAAGTTGCCATGGAACCGCCCCCGAAAGGGGAGAGGAGAGAAGAAACCTGGGAGACAGGGTGTGGTCTCCAAGAGTCCAGACAGACCACAACCGGAGGGCAAGATGGAGAGTCAGGAGCCAGCTCCCATCCGTGGTCTGCGACAGGTGACTAGGCCTCTTACCTTGGAGGAGGCCATGGCAGAGCTATCCCTGGAGGATACTGAATTCCTCCAGGCGGAAGTCCAGGAGCTGGGCCGGAGGATGGAGAGGGCCCAGCAGGACGCCATCGCCGACTGGAAAAAGGAGCTGCTGGAGAAGCTGATGATCCGGCAGCAGCCAGCGCTGCATTCCACCAGCAGCGTCCCAGCCCCGGAGGAACCTGAACTGAGCCAGGAGGCAGAGGATGGCACAAGCGTGGCCGCGGGAGCAGGTAAGAGAGACTCCCTGTCCCGGGCGCTGAGAGTGCTAGCCTGCTCCTGGGCTCCCCGGTGGAACCTCCGATCCCGGGCGCCTGCTCCACCAACCTACCCCTGGGCCCCCTGGCGGAACTTCCAACCTCGGGCGCCTGCTCTGCCAATCTGCTCCCCGTTCTCCAGGCGGAATCTCCCGTCCCGGACACCTGCTTCTCGGACTGGCTCCCAGACCCCCTGGCGGAAATCCCGTACTCGGGCGCTTGCTCTGCCGATTTGCTCGTACCAGAGCCACCTGCCCTCGCACCCGAGTGGGCCTACGGAGACACTGTCTATGACTGGTCCGCCCGATTTAAAGACCAGCAAGGACCCCCGCTAGCACCTGCACCTGCACCCCCGGTTGCCTGCCCAGGAGGAAAAGAGTTCCGGTGGGATAACAGGGGAGGGGACCTCATGGGGTTCCCGTGGGAGACGCAGGCCCAGGCCCTCCGGAAGGAAGAGCACTGCAGGAGGGAGCTCCTGCAGCTGGAGCGGGAACTTCACGACCGACAGGTGCGGTGGGAAAGAATGGAGGCCCGGAACATGGCGGCCAAAACCTGGGCCCGCCAAGCAAGAGCTACCACCCCTAGTCCCTGTCTGGAGGGGATAGTTGTCAAGTTCGATCTGGACGCGGGGTGGGGCTTTGTGAGGGAACCACACACCGACAGAGATGTGTTTGTTAACCCGCGGGATGTGGAACCCCACCTCCAATAGGGGCATCCCGGCCGAAATCTATATCCCGGTGACTATGTCACATTTACCCGTCACAAGGGCGAGCGTGGCTGGTATGCCCTTCAAGTATACCGAGTGGCAAAGCAAAGAGACCTGCCCCCGCGCCCTAGGCTGAAGGCCCGGCTGGGTCAGCCTGCAGGAACCAAGAGTTCGCCCGCAGGGAGCACCACTGTTAGACTGTTTGTTTTGCAGAAACTGTTTATAGTTACCTGGAAGGGTACAACCCTGCCAGTTTCCAAAGTTAACTTGTGTGTATTCAAAGTTTTCTAGTTACCCATTTAAAAAGACTACCAGGTTATGGACGGTGAATAACCAAAGAACTTTCCATTGTAAATAATTGCACTTCTTAAAGTGCCCCTTATTGGTTTTAAGTAACAACAAATGACCTCAGAACAAAAACCCGTTTGGCATGGCCGAAGACGTGGTCCAACACCTGGATCATCCATGACCTGCAGCCACGCCCAGGGCCTACGATGAGGGTTTTCGGACGGGTCCCTCATACTCAAGTTTGCTAGTTTGCACCTTAATAAAGAAAAGGGACAACCGGTTGCAGATCGTGCTGTAACCTGTTAAAGAATGCTTTATATGAAAAATGTTTTATAAGAAGTGGGGGTAGGGCGAGATTGCTCCTAAGGGAGAGCACAGTCCCAGGTCCCTAGCTGTGGGAGGGGCTATGTAGTGGGTGTGGGTGGAGAAAGTAGCTTACGGGAGCACATGGAAGAAAGGTATAAATAGAGAAGCCATCTTGTTTAGAGAGATCAGTCCAGATCAGAACAGTGAGCAGTGAGTGAGAACAGTCTACAGTGAGAGAAGTGGAGCAGGGCTCTGCAGGAGCTCTGCTCAGGCAGAGGGCCTGAGGAGAGGCCCAGGACTGAAGGAGAAGGAGAGAGGAGCAGGAAGGGTTCCAGGAACGAAGGAAGGGACCCCAGGGGTACGGGCCGTGCTGGAGGCCACCCGTACGCCCGAATCTACCGGGAGGTGGAGGGGTCAGGCCACACAAAGGGGACCGGTCCCTCAACTAGCAGAGAACTTTATGACTCAACTAGAAACCGGAGGCTGCAGTATTTCAAGTCCTGCAGCCAACAGTCCATATCAGTCTCACCAAGAAGGTAGCTATAGAGGACCCAGGGGACGGAACAGACGTCGCCCGACAAGGCCCGCAGGTACCGGATTGGGACACTTGGTATGAGGTGCAGGGAGACGGCCAGAGAAAGGACACAGAAGGGGGTCCCGTTAAGTACTCCGGAGATACCTGAGGGTGGACTGAACCCCTCCCTGAGTAAGCGCAGCACGATGAGGGACGTTACACTGGTACCTGTAACTTGGACTGCAATAACCGTGAGTAAAGACCCTGAGGACTGCACGCCCCTGTCTCTGTGATTATTATCTGTGCCATCTCCCCCGCACTACAACGCCCAGCACAACCTATTACTTCTACACTGCCCTGGAGCTAAGCTCTACATGTGGAGAGCCACACCAGCTTTGCTACACTAACATCAGCTCCAGAGGACCTGCTCCGCAGCGGCGGCACCCTTTAGCCGCATACCACAGGTGGCGTCACGAACATTGTACATAATTACCCTGTAAATTATTCCCTATTGAATGACCGCCCTGGGTCACGGACCGGGTAACCGCCACTGTGACATCCCCCGGCATCTACCAGCCCGGCACCGGGTACCCCACAGCCCAGGGGGCGTGTCAGTTCTATAGACACTGATAGTGTCCACAGATCTCCGTCCACAGGAGTCAAATTCACAGCATTCAACTTTGCGAGGTTTTCCTGAATTACGTAGATTCATGCCATTTGCTTTCTGGGAGTTAGCCGTTGGCTCATTCCACTGACATTAAGATATGTTACTAATACTTGTCCCTGGCGCACTGTCTTCAGGTGGAGGCTACCAGCAGTCCTGCCATCACTTCTCCAGTCCCCTGAGGTTCAATCTGCACTTCCACTCCTTCCAAGGACATACGGGCCCGGACCAGCATACTGAGCACTGTCTGGCCATGTGGCAAGGTCATGACAGTGTTAGTGGGTACCATTACTTTTCTCAGGTCTTGAGAAGCGCCCTCTGTCTTCTTATTGATGTAAGCCGGTACTTCCTGTAGTTACTTCCTATAATTCATTCACAAATTGAGTGACTGTCTCGCCTTCCCTCTGGACCCGATGGAAGCGGCAAATGCCGAGATTACATGGGTCAATCTTGTCACCGTGCATGTCCTCTAAGATTTTCACCATTTTATCTACGGTATTGAGGTCATTTGGCCGTCTGAACATGACTGTCTGTCTGGCCTCTCCTTCTAGGGCCAGTAATGTTAACTCTGCCTGTAAGGCAGATGTATGGAGTGAGGCCGTGCCCACTGGCCAGGAGTATGTATAACTCATACATACCCTTCGGTCCCGGGTCTGAAACCGGCGAATCCCCGCAGCGCACAGTGGGTGCACTGGGGGATTCATAAGTCTGCAGTCACACAGAGTGACTGAAGACTTATCGGTTTTGACCAGACAACACCTTTAAGAAGGTTTGACAAATCATTGAAATGCAGTGAAGTATTATACAATGGAAATATACAGTATACCCCTTTTAAGGGTGGGAGTTGCTATAACAATTCTAAGAATAAAACGATATCATACAAGGCAATAAACAATAACGATGGGTAATGGAGTCTCTGTCCTAATACCCTGCCTTATAGTGCATCACAGTCAGTCTCGTGCTCTTCAGCGTCGTCTTAATCAGTATGTCGGTAGTAACAATCACACTACAGGGCCTAACGGGAGTCAGTGATACTACTCTGTTGGGCCGCGGGTCTCTTATCGACTAATTGCTTCAGCGATGCCTTTACTCCGGCTGCCTCCGTTTCCTGAAGCGGGGCCTAAGTCTCTTCTGTACCGTAATTTGCACCACAGTCGCCTGAGTTCCGCTGGTCGTCTCTCTCTCTCGGGTTGTCTCGATTTCTCTGGTCGTCTCTCTCTCTCTCGGTTCGTCTCAATTTCTCTGGTTGACTCTCTCTGATCGTCTCGATTTCTCTAGTCGTCTCTCTCTCAGGTCTTCTTTATTTTTCTGGTCATCTCTCTGTCAGGTGGTCTCGATTTCTCACTTAAGGCTGAGGCTTCGCTTCACTGGTCTGGCCCGTGCTGGTAATTACGTCTTTAAGCCGTCTCAGCTACTTTTATAATTCCTAACTATGACACAGCTATCACCTGTACTGGTGTGTCCTCCAATCTCTTTTCCCAGGGACCATGCACTTCACTCTTCAGTTCCTTCCAATGCAATAATTCTCTATGCGTTCCCATTTCGTATCATCCTCAATCAGCAGATGGCGGTGTTCGCTTGTCGACACTCTGTTAGGCAATGACTGTGTGAGTCTTCTCACTTTTTCCATCTCCTTACAGGTCTATAATATGGCATGTACTGAAGCACGCTACAGGGGTTCGCAGTATAGTGTCATAGCAGAGGATGGGCTCTTTATTCTGGATTTGTGCTGAAACATATCCATTTTATATCTACATACATGAGCCCTTGAAGGGAACCTGCTACGTATGTGCCCAAACAGCATTTTTATTGAAGGCGCCCTCTGTATTACGACTGTGCAGAGTGAGCTGTCAATCAAAGTCCTGGGTGTGATTACAGCCGCACTGACACACCTGTATGACTGAAAGTTGGCAGCTCCCAGGTGGAATAAAGTTCATTTTTTCTCGCTAGCAGGTGGAGGGGCCATCTTTATAATGCTATTAACCTGCAGACTAATTCATACTTCAGTGGTTAGCTTTTATAAGCGGGTTAGAACTTATGTGTGGCCCCTTGATCCCAAACTTGAATATGATGCACACATACATACATTTAAAGGGGTTGTCCACTACTTATTATCCCCCCCCCCACAATGTATCCCCCCGGGGCCCATAAGTGTTTTTGTAATTACCTTCTGTTGCAGTTACTGCCTGTGAGTGGCGCTATCGATGGCCGCTCACATGCATCACGTGACCCCCGGCTGCAGCCGGCTCTGACATCCGCTGACGTCACGACAAGTCCAGGCTTCAGCCGAGGGTCCCTCTTCTGCGTTCCACCGGTGGATGCTGGGATGTGGGCGGAGTTACCCCGCACATCACACCCAGCATCCTCTGCGCGCTCTGCCTCTCCTCATTCATCAGGAAAGCGTGCGGTGGATGCTGGGTGTGACGCGGGGGGTAACTCCGCCCACAACCCAGCAGCCACCTCGGGGACCCCAGCGCTGAGTCACGCCTCACTTGTCGTGACGTCAGCGCGGGGTCACGTGATGCCTGTGAGCGGCCAGCGATAGCGCCACTCACAGGCAGAACCTGCAACAGAAGGTATTACAAAGACACTTATGTGCCCCGGGGTGATGCATTGGGGGCATAAAAAAAAGTTGTGGCCAACTTCTTTAACACAGGCTTTTACTCAAAGTAGACAAATATAACAGTTACAGTCTCTCTTCGAGGGCATAAGCTTAATGGTTCCACAACAGCATAGCTGCAGTTCAGGAAAGTTACACCTCAAAAATGAGTCACAGATCTTGCCAATTACACAATAACAGGATCAGTCTCAAAGTTTCATAGTTACACTACTAGGAGTAGCTGAGTTTAGTGGTTACAAAACTAGGAGGCACTGAACTTGGCAATTATACTGCTAGGGGGCGCTAGACTTGGCGGATAAACTACTAGGAAGCACAAAGCTTGGCAGTTGCACCACTAAGAGGCACTGAGCTTAAAAGTTACACTAAAGGAGGAACTGAGCTCGGATGGTTAAATTTCTAGGAAGTGCTGAGCTTGATGGGAGCATTGATAAGAAGCACTGAGCTAGTTGGTTACATTACTAAGAAGCTCTAAGCTTGGTAGTTGCATTACAAGGAAGTGCTGAGCTTGGTGGTTACATTGCTAGGAGGTGCTGAGATTGGCGGTTACATTGCTAGGAATCACTGAGCATGGTGGTTACATTGCTAGGAGGCACTGAGCTTGATGGCTACATTACTAAGAAGTGCTGACCTTTGTGGTTACATTGCTTAGAAGTGTTGAGCTTGTTGGTTACATTACTAGGAAGTTCTGATCTTGGTGGTTACATTGCTAGGAAGTGCTGAGCTTGGTGGTTACATTGCTAGGAGGCGCTGAGCTTGGTGGTTACATTGCTAGGAGGCACTGAGCTTGATGGTTACACTACTAAAAGCACTGAGCTTTGTCGATACATTGCTTGAAAGCATTGAGCTTGCTTGGTAGATACATTGCTAGGAGGTGCTGATCTTGGAGGTTGCATTACTAGAAAGTGATGAGCTTGGTGGTTGCATTACTAGGAAGTGCTTAGTGTGACATGCAGAAGTAGTGCTGTTGCTTCCAAAGCATCTAGCAACTGTTACAAATAACACAAGCACAGGAGACAGGAAGTGTTGTGCTTCAGAAACATCCAGCAACTAGAGGGGTTAACACAGTCACAGGAGACAGGGAGTGTTTTAGCAGAGCCCCAGGGGGATTGTGGGGAACTTGCTATTGTAGTCTGGCTGAAGCCGAAGAGAAAGGTGATGTGCTATCTTGATCTGACAGAAGGCAACTGAACAGGATTCAGATCAGGAGAGAAACTAAACACAGGTCAGATAAACTCCCTGCACTAACAGTGCAGATAATTATCGGGCGGGAAGATAAGGACTGGAAGGAATTGTGTCACGGGGATCATCTCCCTCATCAAACCCTCCCCCCTCCATCTCCATGCAGGATAAAGAATGCTGTGTACTATAGTGAAGGAAAAGCCTGTGGTTGTGTATGCATTGAAGTGTGATGCTAAGAGATCTAATCTATGCTGAATTATGCTATTGAAGAGACTGTAATACTGTGCCTTGTGAAGAAACTACTGTATTGTTACTGGAGCCGGTTGCTCAAGAAACTCAGACTGTACTGTAATGAAGATTGTTGCTGTAATATCCTTGAATCGCACTGACCGTGCTTCAGATTCAATTCCACTGTTAAACTGTTGAAAAAGACTCTTATCAGATGTGTCTGGTCAGCAATTGAATCTGTCATGTCTCTGAGAGAAGCTGCAGCCTATGGTCGCCCTGAGTAACGGTTCCCCAGGATTCCAAAGAATTAATGAAACCTGTCTCGCCCTATCTGAACCTAGCGGCGAGCATGTAACATTAGTTTGGTGCTTACATTGCTAGGAGGTGCCGATCTTGGTGTTTACATTGCTAGGAGGTGCCGATCATGGTGGTTACATTGCTAGGAAGTGCTGAGCTTGGTGGTTACATTGCTAGGAAGTCCTGAGCTTGGTGGTTACACTGCTAGGAAGTGCTTAGCTTGGTGGTTACATTGCTAGGAAGTGCTGAGCTTGGTGGTTACATTGCTAGGAAGTGCTGAGCTTGGTGGTTACATTGCTAGGAGGCGCTGAGCTTGGTGGTTTCATTACTAGGAAGTGCTGAGCTTTGTGGTTACATTGCTTGGAAGCATTGAGCTTGTTGGTTACATTGCTAGGAGGTGCTGATCTTGGTGGTTACATTACTAGAAAGAGATGAGGTTGGTGGTTACATTAGTAGGAAGCGCTTAGCTTGGTGGTTACATTGTTAGGAGGTGCTGAGGTTTTCAATTGCATAAGAACAGAAACTGTATTTTTTAACTCAAACAATGGGCAACTTTCTTTGGTAACAAACACAATCCAGCTACTGTAGGTTTTAGCCAACTATGTAGGCAGACCTTGCAGCATATCCACAGCTTCTGTCCAAAAATAGTCCATAATGTTCATGGTGAAACAAGTCAGCTGTATTTGGAACTTCCATAAAAGTCAATTGAGTGGGTCGTCAATGTGCAACCACCGTCTCCACTAACAGCATTCATGTGACCAGGTATGACAGAGGGGGGCATGGAACCACTGTTCTCCAAAGGTGGGACCCTCATCTAATAGACATTTATTGCACACCCTGGTGACACCTTGTGTTGGCCCAGGATCTACAAGTTACACCACAGCTGTGAATCTGATAAAGATGTTGTCCATAGTCTTATACAGTACATACATAAGAGCCCAGTGTTGGAAGGAAACAGCAGGAGCATCTGAAATGCATACGAACCCTAATGGCATATGACTGAAAGCCAGAAGTTTCACATTTCAAGATTCATTTTTCTATGATATATTTTGCTTGTAGAAATGAAATCTTGTTTTCCATCTCCTAGCTTCTCAACAACAGCTGGGACCAAATCAGTGGGTATTTCCAATGCCAAGGCCACCAACCCCTATGAAAAAAAGACATAGTAGCACTTAACAGGAGATAAACGGAGCATATAAAAGCATATATGTACTGTGATTTATCAAGGCTGATGCCTAGGGCTCCCTCTCAAAGCAAAGCCATAGAAGGGTTGTCACCTGGCAGAACATGGTATAAGGATGTGTTACTTGCTCAGTGTTGGTATTATATGAGCGCTATGTTGTGGTATCAACTTCAGGCCCTTTCACAAAATTCAGCTGAACCATCATTCATAAGGGCGCTCCTTCCCGATTATCGGCGATCGGTGGCCGGAGAAGCAAATTGCTCATTTGCTGGCCGACTGGACCATTTCTGTGGACTATAAATTATTATTGTCAGGAGCACACGACTCCATGTATCAGGGGATGCGCTGCTGACAATGTGCAAGCTATACGGGGATCGGAAGATGGGGCTCATGATCGTTCGTTCCCATACCGCTTGGATTTAGCTAGTGAGATAAGGCCTTCACACGAGCGCCAAAAGATCTGTTATATCATCAACTGGTGCTCATTATTTTCAGAAATAAAGCCCCTTTTAGGTATCGTATAGTGACACTGCATCTACACTGTACAGTCCATTAATCCCAATACATAAAATGCTATGAGAATAACGGCAAAGCTCGCTAGTGAGTATCACGCAAAATACTATTTTATTATTCAAAGAAACAACACAAACAGTAAAAACACTTACAAAGCCCTGATATTCCATACACATACTTGTTTAGCATTTTTTTGGCCTCAAGTAGTCACACATTTTGCCCGCACCACTTTAGTGCCAAAAATTGTACAACTTTTTGCTATTTTATGCTGCTCTCACCACTTTTGGAAAGCGGCTGCGGTTCGCTATGAAAATTAGGGTTTAGACCGATTTATGATTTGTAACTATTTAAAAAAAAGTCACAAAAAAAGGAGGAAGATTTCTAGACCGAAATCTTAAGATCTTAAGAGATTCTACATTTACGAATCATTGGACCAAATCCTTTCTCTTTGTGGCCGGATTACCATGTCAAGTTTTGGCCCGAATAATGGCGACGCAGCCACAAAGAAAAGTGACTTAGGTGACCCCCCTTGGTCGGTCATGTCCAGGTCACGTTTTATCAAAGCCTTAGGGCTCATTTTAAATATTTAGTATTGCTTTCGCCCCGGCCAGGTCTTGTCAGGGTGACTGTCTCTGTCCAGACAGGGTGTAAATATGAGAATATTTATATAGAAAGTGTCAGTGTATAATAACTGCGTGCCAGCGCTGCTGATAGATCACAGACAAAAGGCTATTATGCGTTTGCTGCTGGGCCCCACGGATGAGATTATATTTTGTGACATATGTGTGTGTTTATTCCTCCGCTCTATAAATATATGTGTGTACGTCTAAGTGTCCGTGTTATTGTCCATGAGTATACAGGGAATATGTCTAACTGCAGGCTCCAGCACCTGTCTACATGCCGCCGCTCCTTCACTGCTCTCCCTGCAGCCAGCCGGCCTGTCACTCTCTCTCTGCATCTTCCATGGAGAAATGATCCATTCCACATTGCCGCTGCAGGCCAAGGATTCCATTACACAGGCGTCTGGGCTCAGGAAGCGCACAAATGCTGCTGAAGGAGGCAGACGCTTCTTAAATATCACAGTTACTGGGTTGACACTTACTGCATCTTCCCCCCCCCGTGTTGCTCCGGGGGATTAGCACATCTTCTTCATACTGCTACTGTGGACAAGTCGAAAAAAAAAGGAGCAGCTAAGGAGATACGTACAGATGGATCTTGTAGACGCTCAAGTCTTGCCTCAATTTTCCACTAAATTAGCAATGGCTAAATAACCTCTCAGGGATGAACTTCCGAGAGGACGCCAATCACGGAGCATTAAAATTTTTCCATTATCACACGTAGCTTTCCAGCATCCTCCACAAGAAACCCTATAGAATTGATGCTTTCCGGGAGGTTCGGGGCACTTGGTAATTTGCTAACTCTTCTCAAAGTCCAAGAGGTCTCCAATTCTTCCGGGAGTCTTCTGGACATTCCAGGAGATGTGCAAAGGCAACTAAAGTTGAGAAACATGGTTCATGGTTGAGCAATAGCTTTGGTGATGGTCTGATCTTTGGGGAATGGTAGCTCGACTTCGCATAAATGTATCTAGAAAGGTTTTGGGTTTAGGGTGCACATTTTTCCACAATACCCTGAACTCCAACATGGTTCTACTAAACCAAACTTGGATCATCATTAAACTCCATGGTCAGGACTGGCCTAAAAGGGGTTTGTTTCCTGTGCTTATCCCATGGACATGTCATGGATGAATATATAGGCCTGATTCTCGAAAAGCGGGTTCATGTGTGGCCAAGGAGTTAGAAATACACCGTTACTGTATAGAGAGAAGAACTAAGCATGGACCAGTTTTTAAAGATGGGGCCTGATAAAGGGAGACGTCTGTAAAGAGTATGGTAGCTTCGGAAAGACATGGTACTGTAGAAGAAATACTCATGAAATGTGTGGAGCAGAAGGCTGGCCTTAGGTCTGTAATACAGCATTGGTGATTCAGTACTGAAAGACTAGTGAACTGTACCATATGTTTGGTGGAGTTGACTTGTGGCTCTCAAGTACAAGGTGAGGAGAGTAACCATACTCCTGAGTAAAATAATTGTGTTAAAGGTTTTGTTTTTAGGTTTTTGGAAAACTCCTGTCCCTCCACTTGCAGTTTGTATTAAAAAAAAAAAACAAAACACTAGTGATTTACTGAACCTTCCTGTGTCCAACTCTGAGTCTCCACCACTGCTCCCATTGTCTGCAGAGCTAAGGTCACTCAAAGCACTGCAGCCAGTGAGCTCAGCGGCTTGTGCTGTCAACTAGGGAGAGCTGGTGGGCTCACTGATTGGCTGCAGCGTTGTTAAGGCATAGTGAGACGACCGTATAAATCTGACTGACATCAGACAGCAATGCTCGGACTGACCACGGGTTTCCCAACTCACAGCTGCATAGAAATATATGAAGCTGTGCCGATCGGATCGGCAGAGTCACCGTCCAGTCTGTGCACTGATTTATACAATGGTCTGACTGTGCCCTTAACCTGACATCAGCGCTGCAGATAATAACACACACCGGGCAGCTTCTTTTTCTAGCTCATTAATTGGCTGTGTAGCTTTGTCCGCAGCATTAGTGATTTGTCCACCGTGCTGCCTCGTTGAATGGGTATACCATTGGGCACTGGCGGACACAGACAGAAAGGGGCCCTTGTCATGAGGGCACTGTTCGTGGTCACCTGGCAGCTTTAAAATGGCTACCAAGAACAGACTTGGTGATAGCTACTCCAGATCCCAGGAGCTTCACCCTTTGCCCTGGTCTTCACCCTTTAACCACTGTACACGGATCTGGATTTCCACTGAAACCCCTATCATGGGGCCGCGGGGTCAGCTGCTGCTCTGTGGTGCTGGAGGTACGGGATGTACAGAATGATAAATCAAACAGATGGTCAAAATTCAAGCCAAGGTCAGAAAATGGGAAATCAGGAAGACAATTCAAGAGCAAGGACTAGCTTTACAACACTGCTAGAACTCATTGACTGGCAGTGGAAGTCAGAGACCCAGAGGCTTAAATAGCAGACAGCCCCGCTCAGGGCTCTCAGAAAGAAGCAATCAAAACCAAACAATTAACTCCATAGCTTCTTGATCTAGTGGCCCCAAAAGTCTCAGAATAAAACAGGGCTCACCTACAACAATGGCGTGGTGCCACCTTTGCCGCCGAAACAATAGCAGAGGGGACAAGTACCAGCACAGATGTTACAGCCCTTGTGCAAAAACAATATATGGGTTCTTTACAGTCCAATAGCTCATCTTAATGCACAATTCCACCTACTTTGGAGATGGTAATGGGCCCCCGAACCTCTTGGGCCCCTGGGCTGCACGAGTTACACCAATGGTATGTCCAACATAAGGGCAAGAAGGGGCACAAGCCAACCCTCTGAAGCCTGTATCATTGGTTTGTGTTGAGTTGGAGCACCTGAATTAGCACATTGCTGAGTGCTGGATTGATGTTCCTTGTCTTTCCCCCTCCGAAAGTCAACTTTATGTACTATTAATTTTAATACAGGACATTTGTGAGTAAATTATATTTTGCTTATGATACAGAACAGTTACATATTTTTGCACTGCTCATAGTGCATGTAAGGTCGCCAGGATAAAATAGTCTTCTGTATCTCAGACAGAAGAAAATCTGTATTAAGACTACCAGCATAACGAGCTATATATCTGAAAATTAGAAAGCAAGCTGAACTTATTTAAAGGGGAACTCCATGATCTGTCTTACTAACACTCATTGCGCAGTATATGAGCACCCATTACATTTCACGCTGATGTTTTGTAGTATTTAGTCATTCCTTCTTTGCTGTCATAGGAAAAAACAGGTGCCCTGGTGGGCTTGTGCTAATCCACAGTAGCCAATCTATGCAGAGCTACAGTTTAAAACAAGTGAAAAGGAATGGAGCAGCACCAGAGAAAATCTGCACTGGAGCGCTGCTAATTCTTCCAACGTAATTCTAGAACCACAGTGAGGACTGACACTAAGGTGGAAGAGAAAAAGCTCAAGGGAACCCATTTTATCCACTGCTCCTGCCCCTCTGTACTAAGGGAGGCAGAGTGACCACCCCCATTGGTAGAAAAAAGGTCCCCAAACACATTAAATAAAAGCAAGTTTAACCTGCTGATTTCAGTAGGACCAGACGAATATCTAATGTTTTATGGGGGCTCCTAATTCTTCCCCAATAGATGTCAGAGGAAAGAAGGATCAAACAAAAAATGGCAACAAATACTACAGAATAAAACAAGAAAAGTGATCATCCGTGGGTTTTTTAAGTCACTTTTCATTCTCTGTCTTGTGATATTTTTTTTTTGCACCAAATTCTTCAAAATGGCGGAATGCGGTTCATGAATTTTACGCCGAATCATAAAAACTCTCTAGTTTACCCTTTAACCTGTTTTTACAACTTTTTACTGCAGAAAAAAAAAAAATCACGTTCGGCTAATAGGTCGCAAAAATTTCTGGTGTATATAAAATCAGTTTAAGAAAAGGACGTAAAAAAATCATCTGGAGACCCCAGACCCGACCACCGGCCCCCTAGGACAAACATTCTAAAAAAAAAAAGAAGAGGCTTTAAAAAAGGCACATACTATAAGAAATAGAAGAAGCAAGTGAAAAATTCCAAAAAAACACAAAAAAAAGGCGCAAATACAATAATCAATCAGGCCCAAAGCTTAAAAAAAAAAGAAGAAAAAGCACAATTTTTATTTATTGATGTAACATTTCGGCTCTATGTTTTTAGACTATATACACAACTACAGTAGCAGCTTTTATCTTACCTTTTTTTTTTTACAAAATGCCAACTACAATGATTATTTAAGCCTTGACGATTGTACAAGAGCTCAATGAGTTAATAGGATTACATGATCACATGTGCCATGTGCTATCAGGCGTCCCTCCAGTCACGCGCCTATTACCCTTACCTCTGCCCCGGCATTCCCCCAGGATACCTGTTGTATCAGTGTCATCGCCGGCTCCTGCCTGCTGTTATCAGTCCCTGTGACAGGTGCACTTCTAGTCCCCCTCCTCCACCCTTTAAAGATTTGCATACATTTGACAGGAAAATTGCCCAGCTGTATACACTCAGCCTCCTACTACATCTCTCATCTGACCAGATTTATTGACTCCGGCTTTTTTAAATTCCATCTTCAGATATTAAAAAGCATCTCGTGCCACTCATTTAACGTTGTCACGTTGTCACGTTCCGGCACCGACTGTCTGCACCTTCTCTTGTACGTCAACGGTCAAACCCTGAACTTGTACACGACCTCTTTATTTCAAAGCCAGCACAAAGGGATATTTTGATTTTTCATTTTTAATCGTTTTATTTATTTTTTGTTACCTATGTGTCAATGAAATTAATGAACACGTGCCTTATAAAAAAAAATGGCGCTACAAATATAAAAATAGTTTTATCTTTTTTTTTCGTTAGTCATATTCAGACAACTTGATCTCAATTGATCGAAAATCTGATAAATAGACAATGTGAAAATCACTTTATTCGCCACATTTTTCTCAAATAAAGCCGATGGAAGAAAGTGCAAGGCACAAAAAAAAAATGAATAAAATCAAATTTTATTTTAAACATAGTTAAAAAATATATTAAAAAAGCATGTATGACACAAGACAATCATAGCTGATGAGAAAATAGGCAGCATGATACACATTTCCAAGGTAGATTCATATATAAGTGCAATGTAGCGATTGCACAAATAAATATAGCGGTATACCATAAAATATATAGTCCAAATATTACGGACAGATACCAATGCAGGGGGAGTATCAGGGAAAAAATTATTCATGCATAGAAGTCATAATTAAAGTAAAGTACCATGAAGTGAAGAGACCATAGAACAGAGATTATAAGCACAGTGGCAGACCATGAGGAGATCATCACCCGACGCGCGTTTCGCACCAAGCTTCATCAAGGGGCGATTTTTCTCAAATACACACATTAAAGCAAAGCCAGCTCACCGACAGCCACAGCAGGTGCACGGAACTCCGTCCTGTTCAAACGTTATCAGCAATGAAAAACTTTGAATGTTCTAGCTCCTTCAATAAAATCCAAGATTTATTTAGTTCATATTAAAACATGTAAATGCTCCTGAACCATACTCAGGCAGAGGAAAATACAGCAACACTTTTCGATCTTGGATTAAGTTCTCTTTGAGATCGAAACGTGTCGCTATATTTTCCTCTGCCTGAGTACGGTTCAGGAGCATTTACATGTTTTAATATGAACTAAAAAAATTTGGGATTTTATTGAAGGAGCCGGAACATTCAAAGTTTTTCATTTTTCTCCAATCCCCCAAAGTGCCGGCCATCAGGAGCCTGCCTTTTCTTTAATTTGCTGCCTACTGCCTCATGTCAAGCGTCATCAGTCTCCATCAGCAGAGCTGCCAAGACCGATTACATCAAGTGAGGGTTACGTGGGCACAATGGGGTATCTATATGGACACAACGGCCCAATCCATTCAGTCATCAGTCTGTAATTGTGAGGTGCTTCAGCACCGGGTATAGACGGCCACAGGTGGATGTGCCTTTGTAAGCAATGAAGGCAACATGGCACTTTCTCAAGGGCCACAGCCCCTTTATTGTGTTTATTGGCAGCCATTATACACTGAGACCTACTCTAAAACTCCAGAGAATCCCTTTATCAGCAGACACCAGGTTGTATGTGTGGCGCCCCTGAGGGTTCAGTCGCCACAGAGGTACTGCACCTCACCCAGAGGTGTGGCGTCTCCCTTCTCTCAGGTAAGATGGGAGTGCTGCATGGAACCCCAAACACCTGCATCCAACACTACACTGCTCCAGGCCGGCTGGAGGGGCAAGACGCAATGTATGTTTCTGCTGAGCCCTGACCCTGGCTGGAGTGGGGGGAACCCAAAGGTAGGGGGCACCAGTAGTGGGTGTGGGTGGAGGAAGTAGTTAGAGGAAGCACTTTAGTAGGAGTATAAATAGGGAAGCCATCTTAGGATGGCAGATCAGTAGTAGTGTGAGTTCTAGGGAGCTGTTCATAAGAACAGCTCGGGAATGTTCAGAAGAACAGTCCGGGAGCAGAGTCTCATTAGGGGATCTGCTCCACAGTTAGGGCCAGGTCAGAAGGCCCCGGAGGGGAGCAGGGAGTAGGCTGCGTTCTACAGAAAGGATCCCAGGGGGTACGGCGCGTGCAGGATGGCACCCGTACGCCCCGCATCTGTCAGAAGACAGAGGGATCGCTGCGGCATTCTAATCCCCAGGAGAGTCAAGTAGGTCCCGGATCCGACGTATAGGAAGGACACCAGAGCAACCGGGCGGGATTGAGAGTGGGCAGCGCAGAGCAGGAGGGAGAAAGACCGGAGTGAAGGCGGTCAAAATAGGAACACGAGAAAGCGGGCTTCTGCCAGGTATTCCCAAATTGCCTGAGGAAGGATTGAACCTCTGCCCGGTGAACGCAGTGTGACGAGGGAGGCCTTTACCTGCACAGTGCACCTGTGAAGTGTCTTAAGAACTGAGTAAAATCTTGGATGACTGCACTGCACTGCCTCCGTCCATTCTTCATCGGCACCACTGTTCCCCCTGCACTACAACGCCCAGCGCAACCCATGCTCTCCATCACTTCACTGCCCTGAGGCCTGCTCCACCTTTGGGGAGCCGTCCCATCTCGAGCTGCCCTAACATCTGCCTCAGAGGACTGTTGCAGCACTGGTGATCCTCACCAGACACCACAGGTGGCGTTACAAACTTGTCCAAATCCCCCATACATATCCCCCCCCCCTTTTGAGTGACCGCCATGGGCCACGGACCGGGCCAGCCACCGTGATATTCCCCCGGCAACCGGAGGCCCGGCTGCCGAGCACCGCACAGCCCTGGGGGCGCGTCATATGTAAAAGTACCCGGGTACAGACAAGCTGTTCAATTGCAAGAGAAGACAGTATAGGAGGTCACCAGGCGGTACATGCTAACTACTTGGCCTTGAGTTACCAAAAAGAGACTGGTTGCTAGGGATGTGTCACCTGACGACCCCATATATATTGTCAACAATGTATCCATACTAACCAGCAGCCATAGGAACTACCTGGTGTCGGAGGTGTAGTTAAGGGTTCACCACATGAGACGGAAAAAAAATTCATCTAAGTAGGCCCTTAACCTTGGTAACCATGTTTACAACTACGGAGACGGACCCTGATGGACATCTCAGCAGAGGACCGTGCTGTTACTGAATAAAAATCACTACACAGAGGCCAAAACTGTTGATTACCACCATACAGTGACCACATAGTGATAAATACTACTGTAGTTCAGCAGGCAGTATCAAGGATTATACCCTTCTCAACATTGAGATTGCAGCACCAAGAAGGAAAAGTCATGGAATTATGGAAATCATAGGATCCATAGACATGTTCATTATCTGCAAATGATGAAAAAATAGAAACTAAAATTTACAAACATCTCAATTTATTCAATATCGAGTAAGGATTTCCCCCACTTACAGCCTCAGCTGTTATCAGTGAGGTTATTAATGGTCGTTTGAGGAAAGTGAATGTACTTGGGTACAGAAATCATCAAGATCCACTGCTGGCAGCTGCCTTTAAGATTGCCGATCAATGGTTTCCCCAGATGTGACTTTTCCTTCTTGGTGTTGCAATATCAATGTTGCGGAGGGTAGTGCTGTTATATACAGTGACTTATAGGTGACGTTGTTTCTATCTTCCATCTTTTCTATCGGGCATAGAATGACATGATTCCAGTCACAACAGGAAAGACACGTTTGACTTCACACATTTTCAGCACCGTCCCCATCTATTCCTAACCTGCACAAACTCCCCCCTCCTGCTGCTGCCATACTTATTACTGGACCTCCTGTGTGGTGTGGTATCAGTATCCGTACTCCTCTTAGTGCCCCACATAATAATACCCACCACGGCGCCCCTGACATAGTAATAAAATTGTCCCAGTGACAATATTCCTGACCTCTGATATTGCCCTAGATAGTAATAGAGCTCACGATTTGCCATCTAAAAAGTAAAAATACCCCCTGTGTGCCTCCTTGATGATAATACACTATGTGCCCCTAGAAAGTAATAATGCCCCTTTAGTGCACATGTAACAATTAAAAGGAATCTGTTAGCAGTTTTTTGTTATGTAATCTGAGAGCATCATAATGTAGGGTCAGATACCCTGATTCCAGGGATGTGTTACTTACTAGGCTGGGTGCAGTAGTTTCAAGACAATTAGTGTTTTATCAGCAGGAGATTATCAGTGCTGGACTAGGTCTCATGTGCACGACAGTCCAGCTAATCTGTGTAACCCCGCCCCCGATTAGCAGCTTGCTGGCAATGTACACAGGAAGCTGCCAATCAGGGATGTGGGTGGGGTTTTACAGAGCTCAACATTCTGACCATTGCTACATCTACTGCAGAAAAAACAGAGATTGTATCAATATTGCACCAAGCAGCCCAGTAAGTGACACATCGCTGGAATCAGGCTCTCTTTCTCTATATTATACTGGTCTCAGATTACATAGCAAAAATCCGCCTACAGATTCTATTTAATAATAGCCCGAGGGCCCCTTAAAATTAATGATGTCACCTGAGTTTCCCCTTAATTAATAGTGTCCCCTGAACTCCCCCTTTATAATAATGTCCTGAGTGCCCCATGAAAAGTAATTGTAGCACCCCGAGGGTTCGGTTGCTACAGAGGTATTGCATCTCACCCAGATGTGCGATATCTCACTTCCAGGTAAGGATGGAGTGTGGCTCAGGACCCTAACACCCACATGCACTACACCACATTTCCGGGGGACAGCTCGACGGTGCTCCCATTAGTTATGCAGGCACGAGTGAGCATGTCCCTGGCTGGAGTGGGGGGAGGGAACACCTAGAGAAGGGAACCCGGTAGTGTGTGCGTGGGGGAAGTAGATCCTGGGTGCACTCTGTACAGGAGTATAAAGGGAGGCACCATCTTGGAAAGAGAGAGAGTTGAAAGAGGAGAAGACAGGGAGCAGAGCTGCTTTATGGGCTCTGCTCCACAGGCAGGCCCTGTCAGGAGGCCTGAGCCTGGAGGAGGGAAGAAGGAGGAAGAGGAGCAGACTGGGCTCCAGAAAGGACAGAGGGGACCCCAGGGGTGTGGACTGGCTGGAAGCCACCACGCGCCCGCCGCTACCTGAGTAGGGGGGTCAGGTCAAGAAGATGGGAACCGGATCCCAAATTAGTGGAGGAGAGAAACTACCCTCAACTAAGAACCGGAGGCTGCGACATTACATGTGGAGCAGCCCCTCACCACACCCGCTAGAAAGGCACCACATAGGACCTGGGAAACGCAGGCCAACGTTTGCTCACCAAGAAGGTCCGAGGCAGCTGGACATAAGCGTGGTCACTAGTGGGGTTGAAGACCAGAAACAGGGGACATAAAGGGGGTCCTGCAAAGCACTCCAGAAAGACCTGGGAGTTAACCGAGCCCCTCACCTG
This sequence comes from Phyllobates terribilis, assembly GCF_046119375.1. Lineage (NCBI taxonomy): Eukaryota > Metazoa > Chordata > Amphibia > Anura > Dendrobatidae > Phyllobates > Phyllobates terribilis. The sequence goes on along the minus strand of NW_027362767.1, from coordinate 234,765,770 downwards.
GTGAGCACAGCGCGACACAGGCGGCCACCTCTGCAGCGGTGGCCTGGAGCAGTAACCGAGTAACCGTGAGTAAAGACCCTGAACTGCACCACCAAGACTCCGAGTTGTCTTTGTTGCGCTCGTGTACCACCATCACCCCCATCATCTATCCGCGCTGCCCTGAGGCCATACCCCTCCCGTTGGGGGTTATACCACCACGCTGCACATCCTTATACACCTGGCCTCAGTGGACTGTTCTGCAGCGGCGGCTTCAAAGCCGCACTCAACGGGTGGCGTAGTCGATCACGTCCAACATCTACCGCTGATACAGCGCCACTTAGTCTGACTCCCTGGGCACGGACCGGATCACCGCCACGAGACTACAACCCTCAAGAGATCCGGCTCCGGGTAAGCTCCCGCGTGCGCAACGCAGCGCGACACAGGCCCAGGGGCGCGTCATAATAATGCTGCAGGGTTTAACTGTGAACACCGATACAGTTAAGGGTAGGGAACTGCCTAGAAGTCAAGTCATGCCCTTCCCTCCAAAACCGGAGCCCCACATGGCTCTACAGACACAAGAATGGATGACATAGAGTCCTATGATGTAATTACTTTGGGTCAGTAGAATCGGGGTTATGCTGTAGGACCGCGAGAGTTATGTGGTCAGACTGTGAATCCTAAAATAAGGTCATATTATGGTCGTGTCATATCAACCTATGTGTTTTTTTTTTATCTGTGGAGTAATCAATAAGGTAGAAAATTAATAAAAATATGATGTGCCCCTTAGAATAAAGGCAGACCGTCCATGCCTGTGTCCCATTCTACGCGGCCATGCCTGCAATGTAAGATAGTGCGCTCCTTTGTGTACAGGAACATGAGACTTCCCAATGAAAAATTGTCTAATTAAAGGAATGGGATTCTGGCAACAACTCCGAATCCCTTGGCCACTAAGTTAGGGGCATATAAAATAGGCTGTGAGTATAATTCACTGTGACAGGGTGTTGGCGGTGATTCATCCTTCATCCAATGCTCACGATGTTATTGTGGCTGCATGATATTTCCCTGTAACTGTGGCCGGTGGCATTGTGACAAGGAGTACAGAGGTTGTGATTGCCCCAAACTTGCCAACTTTTTTTTACATGGAGATAAGGGGATTGTGGCCAAATTGTTATTTGCAAAACAAAACTCCCGTCCCAGCAGACTATGCCCACCCTTCCACAAAGGTTGGGGGAGCTCTGATTTTTGAGAGGTCAAAGGAGGCTTCTGCGGCACCTGGATGCTTTGCCAGCTCGTCCTAGAGTCTAGAAAGTCGCCCCTATTTCTGGGAGCCTCACAGATGTTCTTGGAGAGTTGGCAACTATGAATCACACCCAAAACCTTGAGCCTAGAGGACAGATCCTTTTTTTTTTTATAGAAAATAAGGCCAAGTAAAACGAGATAATACCACTATACCGCCATATAGTGCAGAGCTGATACTGCTTTACAAAGGGCACACCATACCGCCATATAGAGCTGATACTGCTTTACAAAGGGCACACAATACCCCCATATAGTGTCTATAAATGGTATGCACTGTGGACATGGAAACACATAAGTGTGTATATGAGCTGTATGCACAAAATATTGGAAAATTGTCATTTCTTCTTTTTTAGATACATTAGGACAACAATAAATTGGACGTAGAATGCGTAAAAGCTTGTCCAGCTTTAAGGCTATTTTTTTTTTTACTTAAATTAATGCATTTGGGACTAAAAATAATTTTTGCGATTGGGCTTGGGTAAAACTTTGGCACCCTTTGCCTTCTACAATCTCTGTGTTGCTAGTTGCAGAATGAGTTAACTGAGAATCCGTCAGTGAGCTCTTTCAGATTGAATGATGGGAAAGTTAATTTAGTATGGACAAACTGCCCACATTCCCCCCTTGAAGACACAAGTATTGTTATGGTGTATAATGTGTATTGTGATAGATTTGTGCTCTGCCCAGCAACAGGTAGTTAGTAGGAGAAGACAGTGTTAATAGTTGGGATAATCCCAGAGTGAGATGGGGCTAATATTAAAGGACAGAGACAGCTTCCTGTTAGAAAGTCAATTGGGGTCCAATTTGCAGCTAGAGCAGACCTTTGGTCTGAGTGCTAAGCAGAGTTACATGACGTGGGTGTCCCTGACATGATTGGAGACCGAAGCAATGGATAGCGTGATCCTAAGCAGAGAAATAGAGAGACATGACAAGAGGACAGAGTGAAGTACAGGAGACAGGTCCTGGGACAGGACGCCTAGCAGTACGGCCACGAGTTTATAACTCACAGAGGTCGGAACAGGGAACGTGAGACGAAGAGAGTGCACCGGGCGGGAGTTCCAAGGCGTCAGCAAGCAGAGAAGCTGAATACTGGCCATAGTGGAAAACTAGTTCCCTTAAGGGGGAAGAGGATGCGGAACCGCGGGTTGAGAATAAGACTCTCACTAACTGGACTGTAGCCTTGTGCTGGGTTGCGGTGAAGACAGAGAAACTTGAGGCAGAAATAAGTATGCCTGGAAGAAGGAGAGAGACCGTGTGTGAAGATGCTCCATATTGTGAGGTTATGCACCCGCTATCTACTGTATATAGTTCCCACAAAGTTAATGTTATTTTGAATTGGTGGTCTCCGTCATTGAGCTGTTCATCGTGTGGTCCTGGACAGCCGAAGTCACCGGCATCATGTGGTCTGCAAGATCGTAGCGCCCCCCATAGAGGGAGCCCACACAGCCAGCCAGGACCCCCATCTTCATGTAGAATAAGAGACGAGTACCTCGCCCACGGCTACCACTCCGTGCCACAATTTCTATGGACCAGAACGATAAATCAGCTAAGAAGAGCTCACAAAAAGACAGATACATTACAAAGTGCCTGTAAAAGCCAAAAGTTGCAAATTTTTTAATGAAACCCAATTGCAAAAAAATTATTTCTAGCCAACAAATACATGAATTAAAATAAAGAAAAAAGTAATTGTTTCCAAATGTGGAACAAGTTATGGCCTTATGGAATTGGTGACAACTTAAGATGTGCACTAGGTTGTGAAGTGAGTGACGGGTTGTTTGGTTCATTAAAGGGAATCTGTCAATAGGGTTTGCTATGTAATCAGGGAGCAGCTTGATGTAGGGGCAGAGAGAGCCTGATTCCAGCTATGCGTCACTTACTGGGCTGCTTAGTGCAGTTTTGATAAAATCCCTGTTTTCTCTGCTGCACAGTTCTCTGTATGCTGAGCTCTGTATAACTCCGCCCACACCACTGATTGGCAAATTCCTGTGTACATTGTCAACAAGCTGCCAATCAGTGGTGGGGGGCGGGGTTACACAGATTAGCTGGACTGCCTGGCTCAGGACACCTAGTCCTGCAGTGATCATCTCCTGCTGATAAAACACTGATTGTATTGAAACTACAGCAAGCTACTGAGTAAGCAACACATCGCTGGAATCAGAGTCTTTGCATCTACATTATGCTGCTCTCAGATTAAAAAGCAAAAAACTGCTGACAGATTCCCTTTAAATGTCCGAATAAATATTTAAAGGTAGATATAGCTAGAGGAATATTCTGATGTCCCAGTGGGGCCAAATGTCTCTCTGCTACATAAGGAGACACCTATGGGTGGGGGGGCTATGATTGCTTTTGCATTGGAGCCCCTGAGCTTCTAGTTACATCTCTGATTAAACCTGTCATTAAATCTCTGTAAAATATAAAGCAAATGATTCCTTCATGGTGGCGTTGTCGGTGGGTAATTTCCAGGCAGACTCGTGGGGCAGTACTGGTTAATTTCCTAAGTGCAGTTTTACAAGTGACACCATCAATCATGGTTGCTTCCTGTAGCTCCCAGCTGTAACAATCACTTATTGTCTATGAGGTTTGCACTCTGTCTAGCTGAGATTGAAAGCCGCTGTGTTTATTGGACGTTTTAAATGATAATTGCCCCCATTTTTTTTTTCCAGCTCTGTAACGCTGTGCGGAACCAACCACATTTCCAAAAATGGACTAAACTTTTGATTCCAGTTTGTATCAGCGATCGCACCATGCATCATTTTGCATTAGGGCTGTCGGTAATTAAGAGAACAGCGCCTGCTTTTTACAAAATGCAACTTTTGTCCATGAGCTCTGCTTGATTTTGCAGCCAAATCCCATTCCCCTTGAGCTAAACTGTAATCTCATACACAGCCAAGGGGACCGCTTCTCCTAAACTCTTAGAACTCCTTTAGGAGCATGTTCACACACATACATTTTCTGCTGTGGATTTTGTAGTAAATCCACAACAAAATCTATGAGTGTTAAAGGGACTCTGTAAGAAGGTTTATGCTACCTCATCTGAGAGCAGCCTGATGTAGGCAAAGAGAAGCTAAATCCAATGATGTATCACTTAGATTACTGGGTGCAGCAGTTCTGACACAATCAGAGTTTTTAGATTTAGCAATGAAGCAGAGCTGAGGAAGCTAACCCCGCCCACACCAGCCTCAGTATATACAATGTCTATAGACAGTGAGGTGCCTATCACAGGAGGGGGCATGTCAGACCAGAAGGCACACCCTGCTGTGTCCCAGCAATGATAAGCTACTGGTGCTAAAACAATCATTGCATACAAACAAAACAAATGAGCTTGATAAGAGAAGCATCACTAAAAATCTGTGTTTTAACCCCTACAGCATGCTGTCTTCAGATTAGATAGCAAAAATCTACTGACAGATTCCCTTTAAGTGGAGATTTGCAGTAGATTTTGTGACATGCAGAAGTGGTGCTGTTGCTTTAAAAGCATTCAGCAACCATTAGAAGTAACACAAGCACATGAGACAGAAAGTGTTGTGCTCCAGAAGCATCCAGCAACTAGAGGGGTTAACACAGTCATAGGAGAAGGGGAGAGTTTTAGCAGAGCCCAAGGGGGTTTGTGGGGAAGTTGTTTACTGTCTGGCTGGAGCTGAAGCGAAAGGTGGTGTGTGTGTTCAGTATCTCACAGAAGTGCCCCTGCAAGTGAAAAGGATTCAAGTCAGGAATGAAGCTAAGCATAGGTCAGGTAGAGTTCCTGAACTAGCAGTGCAGAGTATTGTCAAGCAGAAAGATAAGGACTGTAAGAAATGGTGTCACGGGGATCATCTCCCTCAGCAAACCCTCCCTCCTCCATTTCCATGCAGGATAAAGAATGCTGTGTTCATTAATGTGCCTCTGCATTAGAATTGTGCTGTCCTGTACTACTGGGAAGACCGTGAACTGCTGTGCTGCTAAGGAAACTGTACTGTTTGTCACTGGAGCCTGTTGCTCATAAAACTTAACTTGCACTGGCTGTGCGGCTTCTTATTAAATGCTACTGTTCTACCGTTTATGAGGACTCTTGTCAAGTGTGTCTGTGAAACAACCTACATGTCTGTGCCTGAGGGTCAATACCCCTGTGTGCCTGAGAGAAGCTGCAGCACATGGTCTATGGTCGCCCTGAGTAACAGTTCCCCCAGAATTCCAAAGAATTCATGTAACCTGTCTTGCCCCTATCTGAACCTAGCGGCATGCGTGTCACAATTTAGTTGTGGATTTGTCATAATTTCACTCTTTGGAGTGGCAAAATCTGAGGTGGAATTCGGCAGCATAAATTGACATGCCGTGGATTCTACATTTTTGCAATAGGTCAATTTTCTGCGGTGGATTTTTGTCCATAACCTGTACATGAGATTTATTGAAATCTGATCCACAATGCTGCCACTGAAAGAAGCTGGAAATTTTCTACCCTCAAATCCGGAGGGAAATTCTGCAGTGTATTCAGCATGTTTGAACACACCCTAGGAAGCACTAGAGCAAAGTGGCTCAAGAAGTGGAGCAAAAGTGCCGATGAGTGGAAAGTACAAGCAGACAGAAGGAGGTGGCATAAAGAGTGGTGTGAAGTGGAAAGCACCACTCCAAGACAAGAATAGGACAGTGAAGTCTGTCTGTCACATTTTGTGCATTACTAGTGATAACCAGGTTGAGTTCTTTTATCTAGGGCAGTGTTTTCTAAACTCTAGTCCTCACTGCCCCCAACATGTCACCAACTTAACTGTTGATTTCAATACACCTGTCCCGTCTGCTGCACTACGCCAAACTGCACCCTGCACCATCAGCGCTGGAAGAAATGGCCCGGCTCAATCACGCCTCCGATTCACCACCACTAACATCCACTTCCAGGTCGGTGTCCCCACCAGGTCTTGGTGTTTGACCTGCGACTGTTGTCTATCGGGTCTGGTCAAACAAGGGCTGGGTCCCGGATCTTGACCAGCGCAGACTGGTCCTTGGATCTTGCCTGGCGCGGATCTGGAGTTCAGGCCTTGAGTGGCGTGGTCTGTTTCATGGACCTTGACCAGCGTCGTCTGGACTCCACTCACGGGCACACTACAACTCCCTGGTTCATGTTTTCCTGACTCGTTCTGGGATTTCAGCCTTGGCGTCCCTCAGAACACAAGTCCTGCTCGTCTCACCGGTTGGCGCCAAATCCTTTTCCACCTCGATGCTCTGGCCTCTTATATCAGGGAACTGCGTCACCAAGGCCACATGTCCCGATTTTGATTCTTCCTTCCCGAAAGTCATACTCTTCCTGTTGTTTCCACAGGGTTCTGATTGGGCAGTAGGTGGCAGTCTCCAGACACAAATAACGCATAATGCTGGGGGATCTCATCCTTTGAGGTACACCCTCTTACAATTGCACAGGTGATGGAAGTATCATCAAGGGATCAGGAATTCTCTCACCTGTGCTACACTATGGAAATCCTGAAAACATGACCTGTTGGGGGCCGTGAGGACTGGAGTTTGGCAAACACTGATCTAGGGTCAGGATATTTGCATTCTATCTTTTGGTTGAAAGTTGGTAGTCTGGGGATTTATCATGTACAGGTGCATTGCAGGTTGGTTAGACATTACTGTCATTGATCCACTTTCTTCTCATGTAGATTTTTCTTTGCCAACCCAGGATGTTGGGCCATTTCATAGATCGTGAAACTAAATATTTGATTTTCTGAAATGTGTTCTGTCCCAGGTTTCAAACTCCCAACATCTTGCACAGCAGGCAGGAGCTTTAGAAATAAACTACTGGCTGTGCTGCTTAAGATAGGAAGAATTTTTTTTCTGTTTAATGGTATTCTTCTTCTTTACAGGCATATTGTACTGGTACATAGGAATACATGTCTGTATAGCAGTGCATGTCTATAGACCTGAATATTAGAGGTAGAATAAAAGTCAAGAAAAAAAACAAACTTCATATAGTGAAATTTGCGCAAAAAGAAAAAGGAATGTTTGTAACAAAAATGCACCTGTGGTCATCTGAACAAGTGCATCACAAAAATGTCTCTGAGTGTATGTGTGTGTAAAGTCTACATACTGTACATATTGCAATGAATCATTCTCTCTGGTAGGCATTAGCCTTAGGTAACATTCACAATGGCAATGCAGTCTTGGTCCAAACACATGAAGTTTTTATTACTTTCCACAGGTTGCACAGCACCAAAACAAAATCAAAAACATAAATCCCTAGCCTTCTCCAGGTGGTAACTAAACAGAACAGGTCCTGGCTACTCATGCACAGCTAAGCTAGCTCTAGCTTGGTCAAACAAAACAGCTATTGATCCATAGCAATCACTGATACTTCTGTGTCACCCCAGGCCTGGATGCCACAAATAATAAAGGCTGTGTCTGAGAGCAAGAGGGAGGTTCCCTGGTTAGGGACAATTAGCATACAGCACCTCCTGTCCCAGGCCAGTAGGGGGAGCTGGCTGCCCCTATAAAAGCTGGAACTGGGGGCAGGGTTAGGGAGAACTGGACGACCTAGATCAGGAGTGAGACTAGTCCCAGAGAAGGAGGGACAGTTCAGCTGTAGCTGAGGAGGTCGTGAGGCAGTGGAGGAACTGCTAGCCAGGGACGTACGGCGCCTAGAGCCTGTCCTGGCAGAAAGGGAGAATAATCTACCGGACATTGGGGTCCGAGGCTGTAAAGACTCTAAGTCCAGCAGCAGAGAACCAATCCGCGAGGGATTTCATGTCCTTTGGCCTAAAAAGCCCGGAGGCTCCGCCACAACAGAAGGGACCAGCAAAGCCAAGAGAGGCCAGAGGTAAAAGGAGCCCAAGTTGCAAGCCATATGGGTGAGAATACACGGCACGCTCAGGGACGTGGGCTATTTTACCACTAAAGGGGGAAATAGTCAGAAAGAGCTTAGAGAGCACGGTAGGCCTACACCCTCACCCTAACCAGAGGGTCTTCCCGAGTGTTCTCAGACATCCAGGCCCCCTTCTAGCTGGTACTGTTGTTTGGTCATTACCATCTGTTATAATAAAGACCCTGAACTGTTTAAGCGGACTCTGCATTCTGACCGTCGCGGGTGGAACTATCACCCCCAACACCCACCTACACTACCCTGGGGCTACACTCCTCCCGTGGGGAGTTATTCTACCTCTGTGCTGCACACCAACACCAGCCCCAGTGGCCTGCCCTGCAGCGGCAGTTATCCCTGTCCGCAATCCACGGGTGGCGTAGTCGGACATTTAAAACACTGATAAATAGACTGCCACAATTTGGTCTGACCACCCTGAGCCACGGGATCGGGTTGCCACTACCCCCAGCATCGTACAGAAGCCCGGTTCCGGGTACCCCACGGCCCAGCAGGCGAGTCAGCTTTGGCGTAGTCGGCAGGATTGTGACCAACCCGCCACAAACGGGTATTGCGTGCCTGAAAAGACTTTATACTTACCTGAGTGAAGTTTCCCGCCATTCGGGGCCGTTTCCCGCCAAAAGGCGCCATCTTCGGGACGCCGCGCAGGAAGAAGAGGGCTGTGGACACCAAAACCGCACGAGACCTGAAGCCCCGCCCTACGTCCAGACGCTGCGCAAGGTCCTGGAAGGAGAGAAAGCGACGCTGACGTCACCAGGACGCGACGCAAGGTCCTCGCCCTGACAGCGCTAGCGGAACCGCGGCCTACAGAAGAGGATCGTCGGAAGGTAGGCCACGGTTAACTAGTGGGGAGGAAGATGTCGGACGCGGAGGGACCCTCTACCACCAGCGTAGCCGCTGCAGCTGTGATGCCGTTTTCCATGCCCTATATCCCTGGGGTGGCCTGGCTGCCACAGTATGCCGGCGAGTCGCATACCTTGAGCGACTTTAAGGAAAGGCTGTATAGCTTGTTCAAAGTTTATCCCTTGACAGAAGAACAGAAAGTAAGCATACTGACAGGGCAGCTAACCGGTGCGGCCCAGCGGGAGGTAAAATCATGGCCAGCTGAGGAGAGAAGGACTGTAAAGGACATTTTGGCCCGGCTGCGGGGTACCTTTGACACCCGCACCTCCGCTGAAATTAAAATGCGGTTCTACGGATGTAAGCAGCGGACACAGGACAGCATCAGAGATTATGCCCTAAATTTACAGGAAGCCTTGGGGGCAATTAAGCAAGCTGACCCTGGCAGCGTGCAGGATACAGATAAATTGTTGACTGACCAGTTCATAGAAGGTCTGCTGTTCAGCGCCCACAGAACCCAGCTGTGCCTCATGGCCCTATAGAACCCCGATTTGACTTTTGCACAGTTCAAAGATAGGGCCATCCGGGTGCTCCGAGAACCCGCACCGGGTGGCGCTGTAGCTTCCCGGCGCCCTGCCATTACTTACCACCAGGGGCGGCGCCCTACCCCGCAGACCTTGTGGGGGCTGATGCGCAGGCCCTAAACCAATCCCCGCCTGCAAATCTGCACCATCTGGTCCAAGAACTAACAAAGAGTGTTGCTGCATTGACCAGAACCGTACAGTCGTTACAGATGGACCCGTCAGGACCAATCAAGCTGGCTTCCAGTCCGGAGGATGTCCCGTGGCGTCGATGGAGGAGGATCCCGTCGTTCAGAGGGAGGCCCACCAACCGTTACACTGAGGATGGACAGCCAATTTGCCGCCGTTGCAGCCAGCCAGGACACATAGCCAGGTACTGTACTTTAAACGTGTCCGACCTGGGGCAGAGGGCCAACCTCCAGGCATAAGGTCACCAGGCGCCCGTCTAATTGGCGCGATAAGTACGTGGGGGGACGCCCGTTTTTACCCATAGTGCTGGACGGTATCCCCGTGAGTGCACTGCTGGACACCGGGTCCCAAGTGACTACCATCCCCTATGTACTTTTCAAGCAGTACTGGAGTGACACTGATATAACCCGTTATCCAGACGATGACTTGAGCATCATAGCCAGCAATGGTCAACCCGTGCCGCAGGTGGGGTTCAGAGAGATGACCATTAAGATTGGTAATGTTGAACTGCCAGCACAGGGAGTGATTATTGTGGACATTGACCGTCGAGAAAGTCACCCTAAAATAACCTTGGGTACTAACGTGATTGAAAATTGTCTTTCAGAAGTAATTGTAATTTTGCAGCAGGTGGCGATGAATGCGAGCTCCAGCCAACAGAGGGTCCTCCAGAAAGAGATAAGAGCTCTGATGAGACGGCAACAGGTAGAACTGTCTGGTGGTGAGATCGGTAGCGTGAGGATGAGTGACCCGTTCCCCATTTCCATGCCTCCCAAAAGTGAAATGATGATCTGGTGTCGGACTGCAATCGGGTTAAGAGGGAGAGACTACCAAGCCATGGTAGAACCCGTGTACTCAGACAGCAGGCCCACCATTTTGACAGCCCGGGGGGTGGTTGATGTCCGTCATGGGAGGGTGCCCGTTCGCATTCTCAACATTGGGGAGAGGGAAGTACATTTACCCAGGTACGCTACACTTGCCAAATTGTTTGCTGTTGAACACAATGCTGTCAGGGCCGTGGAACCCTTGCCTCCATCTCCCCAGGCGGAGGGTAATGGTTCCCAGAAACCCAAGGAGGACTGGTGCCAGAAACTCCACGTGGGAGCTGACTCCACCCCCCTGCATCAAAAACAAGGAGTCTATCGGGTGGTGCGCGAATATGAAAGAGTTTTTAGCAAGCACCCGTTAGACTTCGGCCAAGTGAAAGGGGTAGAACATAACATCCCCACGGGGAGCCACCCACCAATAAAAGAGAGATACAGAACTGTACCCCCCGCACACTATCAGAACGCAAAGGGCATGCTGAGAGAAATAAAAGAAGCCGGGGTCATTAGAGACAGCCCCCTTGGTTCTGGTAAAAAAGAAAGACGGTACCATGAGAATGTGCGTGGACTATAGACAAGTCAATCGTATCACCCATAAAGATGCATACCCGTTGCCTAGAATAGAGGAGTCTTTGGCCGCACTAAAATCAGCTAATTTCTTCTCTACTTTGGACCTTACTAGCGGGTACTGGCAGGTTCCTGTGGCAGAGGCTGACAAGGAGAAGACCGCCTTCACTACCCCGATGGGATTAAGTGAATTCAACTGTATGCCATTCGGGCTCTGCAACGCACCCGGGACCTTCCAGAGGCTGATGGAATGCTGTCTAGGTCACCGAAACTTTGAGACGGTCCTACTTTACCTGGACGACGTGATTGTATATTCAAAGACCTACGAGGACCATCTGAAACACCTGGCAGAGGTGTTCGAAGCCCTGGCAGGCTTTGGCCTGAAGGTGAAGCCCTCAAAGTGTCACCTGTTGAAACCGAAGGTACAGTACCTAGGACACGTGGTGAGTGCCGAGGGAGTAGCCCCCGACCCCGACAAAGTTACAGCCATCAAGAGCTGGCCAAGCCCCTCTAACATCAAAGAAGTGAGGCAATTCCTCGGGTTGGTAGGCTACTACCGAAGGTTCATCCCCAGGTTCACTAAGATGGCAGCTCCAATGCAGGACCTCCTGATAGGTCAGTCTAAATCCAGAAGTCACAAGCCACCCTTCAAGTGGGACAAGTTGGAAGAGGATTCCTTCTGCCAGCTGAAAATGGCCCTCACGGGGGATGAAGTTCTGGCCTACCCTTATTATGGCTAGCCTTTTATCCTCCACACCGATGCCAGTAATGTGGGGCTAGGAGCCGTACTGTCCCAAAACCAACAGGGCAGGGAACGAGTGATAGCGTATGCCAGCCGGAAGCTGAGGCCCACTGAAAGAAACCCGGAGAATTACAGCTCCTTCAAGCTAGAATTCTTGGCAGTGGTGTGGGCCGTCACAGAACGGTTTAAACATTACCTGGCCTCCGCAAAGTTCACTGTGTACACGGACAACAACCCGTTGACACACCTGGACAATGCAAGACTTGGTGCCCTGGAACAGCGGTGGATGGCCCGGCTTTCAAACTATGACTTCACAATCAAATACCGGGCAGGCAGAACCAACGCCAATGCCGACGCCCTATCAAGAATGCCCCACCTACCCGAAGGAGAAGGAGACTCAGAAAAGCTGGAGGAAGTAGAGCTCTCTGCGTTCCACCGGTATGGGGCCACTCAGTATTCTCACCGGGTAAGAGACAAAGACCTAACCACCGTCATGTTCAACCCCTTACCCCACCACGGCTGGGCTGAAACGCAAGATAGTGACCCTGCAATTCGCCTGGTGAAATACATGTTAACCCAGGCAGACGCTAGCCCTGGCCCGGACGCTCCAGAAGAAGCAAAGCAGTTATGGAAGGAGAAAAGCAGGCTATTCCTCTACGAAGGTAAGCTGTGCAGAAGGTTTGTCAACCACCGGACGCACGAGCTGACCTGGCAAGTAGTGGTCCCAAGACGAGATGCAGCAATGGTCCTGGAGGCCTACCATGACAGAGCGGGACACTTCGGTTGGAAGAAACTAGAGTTCCTACTGAGAGAACGGTTCTTCTGGATCGGTATGAGAGGGGCCATAGAGAAGTGGTGCAGGGACTGTGGCCCATGTAACCTCAGAAGGAAGGACCGTACCAGCCTGAAGACACCCATGAGGCCCATCGTCACCAGGCAGCCTCTTGAGCTGGTAGCTCTGGACCATGTGAAATTGGCTCCAAGCCGGTCGGGCTATGTCTATGCCCTGACAATAGTGGACCACTATTCCCGGTTCCTGGTGGTGGTCCCGGTTAAAGACTTGACAGCCCAAACAGCGGCCAGAGCCTTCCAACACTTCTGCCGTCCACACGGGTATCCGGAACAGGTCTTGACAGATCAAGGTTCAGCGTTCGAGGCGGAAATCTTCCAGGAGTTCTGCAACCTCTACGGCTGTAAGTAGATTCGGACAATGCCTTACCACCCGCAGACCAACGGGCTGTGTGAGAAAATGAATAATATCGTCATTGATCTCCTCAAGACGTTGCCCCTGGAAGAACGCAGCCTGTGGCCGGAGAAGCTGCCAGACCTGATAGACTTATACAACCACATCCCGGTGAATGCTACAAATTGCACCCCGGCTTACCTGATGCGAGCAAGACCAGGTAAGCTGCCGATAGACCTGGAGATGGGAGTCCTGACACCCGAGGACACCTCCCCAGATGCGGACTGGGATACGGAACGGCGGCTACAGTACAAAAAGGTACAGGAGAGTGTGGAGAGGAGCCTGGCTCAAGCAAGAGAAAAGCAAGAGAGGCTCTTCAACCAACACGCCCCTGCTGGTCCCCTGGAACCTGACGAGCAGGTCCTGAAGTGGAAGAGAAAGCTTCACAAGCTAGATGACCAGTGGGAGAGAGACCCGTACACAGTACTGCCGTCCAACCACGACAACTCGAAGGTATGTGTAATTACCAAGGATGGAGGAGAAACCACTAGCACCATCTCCAGAGACCACCTAAAAGGGTGCCCCGAGCAACTACAGAGTGCAGGAGAAGATCAAGATGACCTTGAACCCGCAGAGGACAAGGAAGAAATGATCAGCACAGTTCTTGGAGAGTTCCCCCGGTCCTGGACTCGGATAAACGACGCAATAGTGGTACCCGTCCTACACTTCCTTCAACCAACCCAGCAGGAGCCTACAGGAGAGCAGGAAGAATCAGAGGAACAAGCAGCCCCGGAGGCAGAAGAACCCATGCCAGCAGCCCAGGAGAGTCAACCCTCTGCTGACAGTGAGCCTGCCATGCCTGCGGTAAGCCAAAGGACCCGCAGACAGCTGCCTGCACTGCCTGTAAACCCAGCTATTAGATGTACCCTAAATGATAGTGGGGAAAGCCAGGTTAGACCACCACCAGACAGTGGGTTACGCAGGTCAACCCGGAGCACTAGGGGGCAGATACCCGCTCGCTGGAAAATATAGGGTGTATTAAGAACTGTAAATAACCCTTATAAATAGTTGTCAAATGTTTAAACAGTTAATTGCATGACCAGTAACTATGTTTTTTCAGTTTCTTTCAGTTGACTATATGGACTAACAGGTTATGAACTTTGAGTAACCGGGACTTTCTTGTAAAATATGTTCGAAGCTTAACCAAAGGAATGAATAAAGACTGTCGAGGACTCGGGGCAAGGACAGACCCCCACCTGGTTAAGGCTCCCCTTGTGTTGGTGATATGGACACCCGGTCACAGACCACACTGTGACCTAAAGAACTCAATTGTGTTTTGTTTGTTGCCATGTATTAATGTTGTGTTTATGGTCGTGCATATGTTACCCGGTTGTTTTTGGCCAAAAAGGCTTAGTCCCGGAGTACTAAACTTTTACTAGGGGGGAATGTGTCACCCCAGGCCTGGATGCCACAAATAATAAAGGCTGTGTCTGAGAGCAGGAGGGAGGTTCCCTGGTTAGGGACAATTAGCATACAGCACCTCCTGTCCCAGGCCAGTAGGGGGAGCTGGCTGCCCCTATAAAAGCTGGAACTGGGGGCAGGGTTAGAGAGAACTGGACGATCTAGCTCAGGAGAGAGACTAGTCCCAGAGAAGGAGGGACAGTGGCTGAGGAGGTCATGAGGTCGTGAGGCAGTGGAGGAACTGCTAGCCAGGGACGTACGGCGCCGAGAGCCTGTCCTGGCAGAAAGGGAGAATAATCTACCATACATTGGGGTCCGAGGCTGTAAAGACTCTAAGTCCAGCAGCAGAGAACCAATCCGCCAGGGATTTCATGTCCTTTGGCCTAAAAAGCCCGGAGGCTCCGCCACAACAGAAGGGACCAGCAAAGCCAAGAGAGGCCAGAGGTAAAAGGAGCCCAAGTTGCAAGCCATAGGGGTGAGAATACACGGCACGCTCAGGGACGTGGGCTATTTTACCACTAAATGGGGAAATAGTCAGAAAGAGCTTAGAGAGCACAATAGGCCTACACCCTCACCCTGACCAGAGGGGCTTCCCGAGTGTTCTCAGACATCCAGGCCCCCTTCTAGCCGGTACTCTTGTTGGGTCATTACCATCTGTTATAATAAAGACCCTGAACTGTTTAAACGGACTCTGCATTCTGACCGTCGCGGACGGAACTATCACCCCCAACATCCACCTACACTACCCTGGGGCTACACTCCTCCCGTGGGGAGTTATTCTACCTCTGTGCTGCACACCAACACCAGCCCCAGTGGCCTGCCCTGCAGCGGCAGTTATCCCTGACCGCAATCCACGGGTGGCGTAGTCGGACATTTAAAACACTGATAAATAGACTGCCACAATTTGGTCTGACCACCCTGAGCCACGGGATCGGGTTGCCACTACTACCCCCAGCATCGTACAGAAGCCCGGTTCCGGGTACCCCACGGCCCAGGGGGCGAGTCACTTCCAGTCCTCTGCACTCGGCCTGTACATTAAATCATGATCACATAATTCAGTGTGGGCTCACCTGAACAGTTTACAGTCGTTTCTCAAGGAGCAGACTTCATACACATGAGAGGCACAATCCTACCAGTTGTGGTATCCCTTGAGCCCGAGCTCCAACATCTTGCAGGGCCAAACAGAAGAATTCAACTCCAGGCACAGTTCACACTGAACAGGCAGCAGCTTCCACACGATTCTCTGCAGCTCTCACACAGACTACTTAGCACAGTCTCCATTCAGAGAGAGACTCCGGTATATCTCTCTCTCTGCTACAGTTCACATTTTGGTTTATCACTCACCAGAAGCACACTCAACTCTGCTTCATTCAACAGACTGACACTCCCTCAGGAAACTGCCACTCCATGAAGCTACTTCTTCCTTTTGTAGCAAAACCTTACAGGTGTATCTAATCAAGACCCTGCAGAGCTGGGATTTAACCCTGTCCTTCCCAGCTTTGCTACATATCCCCCCCTCTGACCAAAGCTGAGGGATGGGCACCATCTGCCAACCCACAGTGCCAAAAAAGGGTCACTCAACCAAAATTGATTATTGTCTCCCAACTCCTGGGAAACACCATTCATACATTTTACACATGATCTGCTTTCTACAGGTTACACACATAGCTCTACCACCTACATACTACATGCAATGCTCTGCCACCTACAGACTACATCACTCACACAGTCTCTGCAGTCTGCACATCACAAACACAGGCTCCGCAGTCAGTCAAGTTGTACAAGCAATCTCACAATACTTGCACAAGTACCATACTGCTATACAGACACACAGTCCCACAAAATGCACACTGCACTACCAATGCAGACACATCATAAGGCTGAAAACTCATTGCACACAGTCCTATACACTGCACACAGTCCTACACACTGCACATGGTCCTACACACTGCACACAGTCCTACACACTGCACTGACGCTGGTCTGAGCTCAGTACACTGCATCCACCTTTCTCTCTCCAGTACACCGTCTCTCTCACCGTTTCTCTCACCATCGACACACCTTACCCGCACCCCAGGAACTAGTACATACGAAAGGGTGGCCCTTTCTATGGTCACCAAACTCTCTGAGCCCCGAAGTCTGTTCAACTGGACATCATTCCTCAGTCACCTGGCTTTCTTGAGGTCCCTCGCCAGGATGAGGAACAGCACTGTAGGCAGGGTAGGTGAAGTAAGCCTTGCGATGGGCAAATCTGCAGTCCACCAGTCCCCAGCATTGTGTACCTTGGGTCTCCTCAACAGAACTCCACTTAAAGAGACAGCTCCCAGCGCTCGTCTGAGCTGTACCAGCGACGCTATAACACCGAGGCAATATCACCTTCCAGCCAGACAGCTCCTACAGTACAGACCAAAAGTTTGGACACACCATCTCATTTAAAGATTTTTCTGTATTTTCATGACTATGAAAATTGTACATTCACACTGAAGGCATCAAAACTATGAATTAACACATGTGGAATTATATACTTAACAAAAAAGTGTGAAACAACTGAAAACATGTCATATTCTAGGCTCTTCAAAGTAGCCACCTTTTGCTTTGATGACTGCTTTGCACACTCTTGGCATTCTCTTGATGAGCTTCAAGAGGTAGTCACCGGAAATGGTCTTCCAACAATCTTGAAGGAGTTCCCAGAGATGCTTAGCACTTGTTGGCCCTTTTGCCTTCACTCTGCGGTCCAGCTCACCCCAAACCATCTCGATTGGGTTCAGGTCTGGTGACTGTGGAGGCCAGATCATGTGGCGTAGCACCCCATCACTCCCCTTCTTGGTCAAATAGCCTTAACACAGCCTAGAGGTGTGTTTGGGGTCATCGTCCTGTTGAAAAATAAATGATGGTCCAACTAAACACAAACTGGATGGAATAGCATGCCGCTGCAAGGTGCTGTGGTAGCCATGCTGGTTCAGTATGCCTACAATTTTCAATAAATCCCCAACAGTGTCACCAGCAAAGCACTCCCACACCATCACACCTCCTAATCCATGCTTCACGGTGGGAACCAGGCATGTCGAGTCCATCCGTTCACCTTTTCTGCGTTGCACAAAGACACAGTGGTTGGAACCAAAGATCTCAAATTTGGACTCATCAGACCAAAGCACAGATTTCCACTGGTCTAATGTCCATTCCTTGGGTTCTTTAGCCCAAACAAGTCTCTTCTGCTTGTTGCCTGTCCTTAGCAGTGGTTTCCTAGCAGCTATTTTACCATGAAGGCCTGCTGCACAAAGTCTCCTCTTAACAGTTGTTGAAGAGATGTGTCTGCTGCTAGAACTCTGTGTGGCATTGACCTGGTCTCTAATCTGAGCTGCTGTTAACCTGCAATTTCTGAGGCTGGTGACTCGGATAAACTTATCCTCAGAAGCAGAGGTGACTCTTGGTCTTCCTTTCCTGGGGCGGTCCTCATGTGAGCCAGTTTCTTTGTAGCGCTTGATGGTTTTTGCAACTGCACTTGGGGACACTTTCAAAGTTTTCCCAATTTTTCGCACTGACTGGCCTTCATTTCTTAAAGTAATGATGGCCATTCGTTTTTCTTTACTTAGCTGCTTTTTTCTTGCCATAAAACAAATTCTAACAGTCTATTCAGTAGGACTATCAGCTGTGTATCCACCAGACTTCTGCACAACACAACTGATGGTCCCAACCCCATTTATAAGTCAAGAAATCCCACCTATTAAACCTGACAGGGCACACCTGTGAAGTGAAAACCATTTCCAGTGACTACCTCTTGAAGCTCATCAAGAGAATGCCAAGAGTGTGCAAAGCAGTCATCAAAGCAAAAGGTGGCTACTTTGAAGAACCTAGAAAATGAGACATATTTTCAGTTGTTTCACACTTTTTTGTTAAGTATATAATTCCACATGTGTTAATTCATAGTTTTGATGCCTTCAGTGTGAATGTACAATTTTCATAGTCATGAAAATACAGAAAAATCTTTAAATGAGAAGGTGTGTCCAAACTTTTGGTCTGTACTGTACATGCTTTCATACCGCATCTGCAACGCTGTAGCCACCTTTATCAAGAACATCAAATCCTTACACTGCAATAGCCTTTGCTGTCTGGGATTTCATGACCGCATTCTCCACCAATTGTAAGGATTAACTTTCTCTGGTAGGAATTGGGCATTAGGCCTTAAGTAGTGTAAGGGTGGTGGACTATGCTGTTGCACTCCTACCCCTGAAGAGTTTGGATAGTAACAAGTGTGCAGTGCTGCCAAGGGGTGATCCACAGCTAGAAGAGACTGGAGCAAGGAATAGCGAGATCCAAAAGAGAGTTGTTGACGAGACTGAGAGACCTTCCAGAAGGTGTTATCAGATAAGATGCAGAGTCATGAGAAACCTGGGAGCTTACTAGTGACAAAGGTGGACCTAAAGAGGACTGAGAGTGTGGGACTAGTGGGGTTCCCGAGCGGGAGATCCAGGGCGTCCATAGTGATAGAAAATGGAACTTCTGCGCAAGTAGAGAGAAACTCGCTGATCAGGACTTTGGCCTAGAAGCTGGCGAAACAGATAAGCTGCAGAGCCCTGGGGTATCCTACAGAGGAAGCATACGGTGGGAATGAAGACTTGTTACTGTGAAGGAAATGTGTTTATGACTGTACCTGCTATCCCTTGTACATAACCCTTATTAAGTTCAGCAAAGTCCCCATGTTTGAACAGAAGTCTCCTTAATTAATCTGTGGAATTCATGGTCTTGGCGAGCCAACACCATCGGCTACCGGCGGCCTGCACGGGCGCAAGGCCAACATAACACTAACACCAACAACCATCTAGGAGCCACTTTTTCATGTAGCGGGTCGAAGCGTGACAGGAGAAGATCAGTACCTCATCCGCGGCTACCGCCCCAACCCCGTTAACAGTAGCAATCACACAGGCAGTGCAGTTTTTATTACTTTCTTTGAGCTGGATATTGCATTTATATAACTTAACATTGCTGGGTGTCCACAGTGGGGTCTTGATCCTGGTCTGCCCTTGTTCACATTGAGGTAATTTTTGACACATGATAAGATTTTAATATTAGAGAAAGTATAAAACCGTCCCGATTGGGGTACACCTTTTTAATTAAAAACAGTGTTTACTAAGTGCCCTATATTATTTATATGTACTATTGCTTTTAACTTACTTACAGCAGGGTATTTGCTCATTTTGTTTCCACCTTAGGGTGCGTCTGTTTAATGGCCAGTGTGAACATTCTCCTACACGTTGCATGTATACCAACTTATACTCCAGCTCATTTTTCTCGGTTTTTCAATTAAGGATCGGCATAGTCTGATCCTGAAACAACAAGTTTTGCACGTAAGTGTTGTAAAGTAACGGAGACGACCTGAGTCTGATGCCCACAATGGCTCCTCTGTTACATATGTTGACACCAATAAAAATAAAATATCAACATTTTGGGTCACATTAAAAAAGTAACACTGAGGCTCCCAGCTGAAAAATAAAAAGCTTCAGCTTCAGGTTGACTAATCTGCTTACTACGAAATATCAGGTTAGATATAATTTGGAATGACTTCACCTCCGTCTATGAGATATGCCACCATGCGCTGTAACCAGCTGCAAAAACATGATAGTAAATCAATAGTGAGGGTCTCCATGCTCATTGATTTACTAGCGTGATGGGACCAGTGTCTGCTTTCATTTCCCTCCAGCGTCATGAAGAATAGAGCTTCTCCCAATGGTGACTCCATGCTCCACCCTGGTATAGAAGACAATCGGCAACGATATACGCGCCACAAGGACAACTCTTGAAAGTGGAGATAATTTGTTTCCCTCCCTTCCACCTCTTGATGGTAAAGAGAATGAAGGAAAATGAGATTTCTGGACAAAGCAGCGTCATGGTGGAAGCAATTACCACCAGGGAGCTGACCCTGCCACAGCTCCATTTTCATTGCTGGGATTGTGAAGGATTACGGATCTATTCAGGAATAAACGCATCATAAGAAAACATTTGTAGGACACAATTATCTGCTTTTGACTACGTAATTAGGCGGTGAGATGAATGTCTTGCTTGCTTTATAAAAATCATCATAAGGTAATTTTCTACACGAGAAGATCCACCTTCACATTTCACGAAAAGGCCCCAAGTTTAAATTGGAAGAGTTCCAAGTAGATTGTCAAAGTAGTAATTCTGTGCACCCCATCAGGCTCTGATCACATCATTTTTACTCTATGCCTTTGGTATGGACTAGAGATACGACATTGAAAAGGTATTTATAGACATATAATGTCCGGTGAAGGCCAAAGGGACAATGTGTGGCTTCTGTTGGGTCAATAGAGTGCTATGGATGCTTTTAGAGTATAGAGACAAAATATAGGACTAAGGATTAAGCCCCCCATATACATTAGATTATCGTCGGCCGAATCCGTTGAGTTTGGCTGATAGTCTAAGTCTAATGTGTATGGTGTCTCTAGACAGATGATTGTTGGGGGAGTTAAGAGTCCGGCATGTCCGATTGTGAACCGCCGATCCTTTTGCTCCTAGCGAGCTCAGCCGTCGCTACAGAAGTCTGCCAGACTCTCTTGTACGGATCACAGGGCGAGAGCTCCTGTATATGGGAGAAATGGTCGAGAAGATAACTGCCGGCCGAACCATCGTTGAGTCGAAAGTCAACTAAGGTGTATTGGGGGCGTTAACTCCTGTGCTTGCATTGACCCTAATTATGGGAAGCTCCATAGATGCATCTCTTATTGATCTCAATACTAGTTGTATGCAAACTAGGTCTACATCAGAAAAAAAGAAAGCTGGATCAATAGTGCAACCTGGAGACAGCTATCCTAAAAGTCAATGTTTGATCCTTTAAAGGGGTTCTTGGGTGAAAAAACCTCTTTAATGACAACTGTTTTGGAATATTTGCCTCTCATCAGTGCAGAACATGGCAGGCTACTGGTTGGCATGGGAAATGGCCTATCATGTGTGTCCAGGGGGTTGCTTCTTCTCTTTACAGAGGCTGTCATTGTACCCTTGAAGACCCACATTAAAAAGGTTCTTATTGAGCCAACCCTTACCTGTCAATGGAGAACAGAACCAGCTGTCCCTGGATAGACGTCTTTCTTTTTTGTGTGTATCGTTAAAGGGCCATGTTGCAGGGCTTATTAAAGGGTTTTACGGTAGCTACCACCATAAGATGGCATTAGACTCTAATGACTAGAGAGATAGCATTCCTACTTCAGGAGGAAAAGAACTAATTTTTATAACTTTTTCCCAAAGAGCGTTTCCTATAAGACTCCCTACGCCAGTTAGCGGTCTCTACAAGGATAAACAGACCCCCCCCTAGACCTAACACCGGCTGTATAAATACATGTAAGGAAATGAAAAGTGATCCGTGATACAGATATTTTATGAAATGATGCAACGTAGAATTGTGCACAAATCGCCCCTTATTTCTAGCCCTAGTTCTAATTGTAATTTTTCAGTAAAGAGTGTTTCGAGAAATTAACGAAGTACACGACTAAATTCAGTTGGGTGCCCATCAACATTCATATGGAGACCAGAGAGGTCACCTTCTATATCTCAGAAGCCAGCACCTTCCATATCTCAGAATCCTCTGCATTTTGCAGAGGAAGGTACAACAGGTCCTGTTAGCTGAGATACTGAGTTTTATGTACTAAGTGAGGGTTTTGCTTTAAGAGAACTTTGATAGATCAGCCCAACTTATCATTTCTGATTTAGACATACACCGTATACATGCATGATATATATTTTTTACACCAAAATAGCAAGTATACATTATAATTAGTACAGCAGAGTGAATTGATTAGCTAAAAATCAAATTTGTGTCAAATTTTTAGAAATTTGCAGAACATTCCATAAGCCAGAGAAGGATCATATAATCTTGGCCGCTCCCCATAATGCCTTGCCACTATCACATCTCATGGTAAAGCATAGAAAATCAAGAGGAACAATCGTAGCCAGTATAAAAGCCAATGCAGGCAATGCAGCAGCCACTTTGTGGTGAATCTGGAGAGTGGGAGCACATCCGTCACAGTTCAAAACTTAGCCATAGAGATAGGGAGAGAAAGAATAAACATTACTGATAGCGTATGTGACAGGACGGCAATAAAGAACAGCTGCCATCCATTTACTCATAGCCATATATGTTGATGTCACTTGGACATTATTACTAAGGCTGTGTTTGTGCTAAAGTGTTTGAAATGGATTGAGTAATGTCCTAGGAGTAATGATGAGTATGTTTGGTTAACCCTGTCGGCGAGTTTGACAGCTTTAATACATGTGAGGAATGGGAAAGAAACAAGCATTCCTCACATGTATTAAAGCTGTCAACAGTCACAAATCATGCACACGGTAGTGATTCAAACATATCACCGAGTACACTGAAGATACTCGGTACTCGCCCGAGCATACTCGCCCGAGCATACTCGCTCATCACTACCTAGGAGACCTCAGAGTGTTACACAAATCTTTTCAGGACAATTGTGGTTTTAGAGTACATTCAAGGTGAATCGCTGAGACAGATTTCTTGGTAAAATTCTGCAAAATTTAATTTCAAAAGATTTTCTCACTTGTACTTATTATAGTTTTATACATGTGTAAAGAAATGGAGCTTGTACTATTTTCATGTGCTTAAAGTCCAATCATTCAACAATTTTTTTTAATGAAAAGATAGTAAATCAAACCCGATACGACACAAAGAAAAGTTGCAAAAGACACTTTTATAAAAGTAAAAAAGTTATAAAAAGTAAAATTATCCACGCTGTCAGCTCACTCTGGTCCCTAATATTCAAGGGTTAAATAATCAATCATCGTTATTTCAAATTTGTCATCTTTAAAGGCTATGGGTCAACAGATGGTAACAGTAACTATAATGTACAGATTGTTCAGTGTTTTATGGCTTTCTCTACGAATCACTATGGCTAAACTGTGAGCTGTGGTGTCCTCTCACTATCCAGATTCATTACAATAAGGCTGCTGCATTCCCTGCCGCTGCTTTTATACTGGCTATGATATTCACAGCAACTTACAACATACTATATGGCTTGGGTATGGTGTCACTTTCTCATTAGTGGGGGTCTGACTGCTCGGCTCCCCTCTCAGCCCCATAAATGTAAATATCGGGAGCGCATCAGCTCCTTTCTTTTTATGATCTCGGGGATCCCTGAGGTCAAACTTACACTAATCTAATAATCACTTTGTAAAGCAAGTCACCGAATGTGACACAAATCACAGCTCACGGACAAGCCGTGAGGCAGGGTAGTCAAACGGGAAAAGACAGAGGCAAAGTCAGGTCGTTGTCCAAAGTCAGATTACCATGAAAATAGCAGATCAGAGCAAAGGGGTCGAGCAAATGGATGGTCAGAACGAGGTCCAGAGTCAGCCAGCAATAGATCAATAAAAAGAGCACAGAATTACCAGGCAAACAGCAACACCAACCAAATGCTACGATTGGCAGAGATCTGGGGCTGAAAGTAGCAAGGTAATTATTAGAAACAGGGAACACCTGCAAGAAGCTCAGCACCTCCTAGTCTCGGATTGGTCGGCTGAGCTATCAATCAAAGTACCAGCAGCTCAGCACGCCCGAGCACCAGATTGGATGACTGAGCTGTCAATCAACACACGGACAGCTGAGCATGTCCCTGTAACCGATTGGATGACTGAGCTGTCACTCACAGCGCCCATGACCCACAGGGGAGGAATCGTGACAGTACCACCTCTTCTGGGTGGGGACACTGGATCCCCAGGTTTCCAAGGAAACTTAATATGGAAGACCTTGATCAAACGATTGGCCCTTACAGAATGAGCCAAAATCCAGGATCTCTCCTCTGGTCAATACCCCTTCCAATGAACGAGGTACTGGAGGGAATTTCGGATCATCCGAGAATCCATGCTCTCCATCAACAGGAACTGGAGGAGTCTGGGGTGAGACAGACAACACAGAAGGGACAAACAGGGATCTGTGGAACACATTAGGGACACGAAAAGACTGAGGCAGTTTTAATCTGAAGGCAACCAGATTGACTTCCTCCAGAATCTCATGCGGACCAATCAATTTGAGATCCAACTTCATCGATGGTATTTTCAACTTACAAATTATGGAAGATTCCCAGACCTTATCCCCTACTTTGAAGACGAGACCCGCCAAACGTTTCCTATTGGCCTTTCATTTTTGACGAAGTTGAGCCACCCCAATATCTTTCTGAACCTCCCTCCAGACATCCCTAAGTTTCTGTATGGCCACGTCTACTCCAGGACACCCAGAACGCATCCTAAAGAATTCACCAAAATGGGGATGAAAACCATAATTGCAAAAAAAAGGCGAGGTTCCAGTGGATTGATTGACCCGACTGGTAAACTTGTAAAGGCGAACTCAGTAAGAGGTAAAAATGAAGACCAGTCCTCCTGCTGAGCCACAATGAAACATCTTAAAATCTGTTCCAACAATTGATCTGTCCTCTGACAGTTGGTTTCAGAGTGGTAAGCAGAGGACAATGACAAATCAATCCACAATTTCTTACAAAATGCTCTCCAGAATTTCGAGACAAATTGCACCCCCTATCAGATATAATATACAGAGGGATACCAATGCAATCTCACCACATGATTGATAAACAACCTGGAAAGCATTTCAGCTTTAGGTAACCCCGATAATAAAATAAAATAAGCTTGTTTACTGAATCGGTCAACTATGACCCAAATGAGAGTCTTCCCTCCAGACAAAGGCAAATCAGTAATGAAATCCATGGACAAATAAGTTCAAGGTCTTTCTGGAATTGGCAGTGGAACCAATTTCCCGGCCACCCGACTATAACAGACTTTAGAGCGTGCGCAAGTTTCACAAGCAAATACAAAATTCTTAATACCATTATACAGGTGCTTCTCACTAAATTAGAATATCATCAAAAAGTTAATTTATTTCAGTTCTTCAACTCAAAAAGTGAAACTCCTATATTATATACGAGAGTCATTACAAACAGAGTGATCTATTTCAAGTGTTTATTTATGCTAATTTTGATGATTTTGGCTTACAGCCAATGAAAACACAAAAGTCATTATCTCAGTAAATTAAAATAATTAACAAAAAACACCTGCAAAGGCTTCCTAAGCATTTAAAAAGGACCCTTTCTCTGTTTCAGTAGGCTCCACAATCATGGGGAAGACTGCTGACTTGACAGATGTCCAGAAGGCAGTCATTGACACACTCCACACGGCGGGTAAGCCACAAAAGGTCATTGCTAAAGAAGCTGGCTGTTCAGAGTGCTGTATCAAAGCATATTAATGGAAAGTTGAGTGGAAGGAAAAAGTGTGGTAGAAAAAGGTGCACAAGCAACCGGGATAACCGCAGCCTTGAAAGGATTGTTAAGAAAAGGCCATTCAAAAATTTGAGGGAGATTCACAAGGAGTGGACTGCTGCTGGAGTCATTGCTTCAAGAGCCACCATACACAGACGTATCCAGGACATGGGCTACAAGTGTCACATTCCTTGTGTCAAGCCACTCATGACCAATAGACAACGCCAGAAGCGTCTTACCTGGGCCAAGGAGAAAAAGACCTGGACTGTTGCTCAGTGCTCCAAGGTGTTTTCAGATGAAAGTAAATTTTGCATTTCAATTGGAAATCAAGGTCCCAGAGTGTGGAGGAAGAGTGGAGAGGCCACAATCCAAGCTGCTTGAGGTCTAGTGTGAAGTTTCCACAATCAGAGATGGTTTGGGGAGCCATGTCATCTGCTGGTGTAGGTCCACTGTGTTTTATCAAGACCAAAGTCCGCACAGCCGTCTACCAGGACATTTTACAGCCCTTCATGCTTCCCTCTGCCGACAAGCTTTTTGGAGATGGAAATGTCATTCTCCAGCAGGACTTGGCCCCTGTCCACACGGCCAAAAGTACCAATACCTGGTTTACACACAACAGTATCACTGTGCTTGATTGGCAGCAAACTCGCCTGACCTTAACCCCATAGAGAATCTATTATAGAGAATCTATGTTGTATTGTCAAGAGGAAGATGAGAGACACCAGACCCCACAATACAGACGAGCTGAAGGCTGCTATCAAAGCAACCTGGACTTCCATAACACCTCAGCAGCCACAGGCTGATCGCCTCCATGCCACATTGCGGAATTGATGCAGTAATTGATGTCAAAGGAGCCCGACCAAGTATTGAGGGCATTTACTGAACATACATTTCAGTAGGACAACATTTCGGATTTCAATGTAATTTTTCAAGCTGGTGTTATAAAGTATTCTAATTTACTGAAATAATGACTTTTGTGTTTTCATCGGCTGTAAGCCATAATCATCAACATTAACAGAAATAAACACGTGAAATAGATCACTCTGTGTGTAATGACTCTATATAATATAGGAGTTTCACTTTTTGCATTGAAGAACTGAAATAAATTAACTTTTTGATGATATTCTAATTTAGTGAGAAGCAGCTGTACATGGACGGCCACCAAGAGAGTCTAGCAACAGCTCTCCGTGTAGCAGTAACCCCAGGATGACACAATCCAGGAAAGGTAAAGGAAACACTTCGGCGCTATCAGTGTTGATTAAAGTGGAGCTGTCAGCAAATGCACATATAGGGTGATAATAATAAGCTTGTGAAAAACAGTGATGCTCCGCGGCCAAGTCCCCACAACAGGGACAATAACCTGGCAAAACCAAAAGGAAAATGTGGCGCCCCTGCTGCGCACTGGTGCCACAGATACCAGAGGGGTGCATGGATAGAATTCTCCCCAGTGGCCTCACTACATGCAGACATCTCCACCCAAGTCCACTAGATGGAGCCCTGTGTGACACCATGCTGCAGCTCCAGGCAAACTGAAGTCTGTGTGGCTGAAGGCCAGGCTAGGCCTAAGGTGCGGGCTAGTCTGGCCAGTGAGAGCCTGGAGCGGGCTAGAAGGCAAGTGAGAGTTCCTGTCAGGCACAGTCAGGGACAGAACTCAGAGAGTCTGCTCAGGGAGTCTGCATGAGAGAGTCTGCAGACTGAGAAAAAGAAGGAGAAACGCATAGGGGGCAGAGGAGCATAACAGGCTCACCCCGAACCATATACCGGACACCGGGTCCGCGCCTACATGGATCTTTATGACTAGTAGGAACAACCGGAATCTCTGGAGAACTACAAGTCCCAGGTTAACCAACCGCTGACCACAGCAACAGGGTTAGGTACCACTAAGGCTCCAGCGACCAGGAATAGTGGGAACCAGGAGAAAACCCTACCGCCAGGTCAGTAGATACAAGAAGGAAGCAGTAAGCAAGCCAGGCCTAGCTCCAGGCAGGCCCGAAGCTTAGAGAGTAAAAGACACAGATCAGGAGGCCTTACACCCGCTCACTGGGGAGAGTCCAGAAATGTACCCTTCGCCCTGAGTGCCCTGGACCGTACCTGCATCACCACCAGTAAAGGTATTGAAGTTTACCCTTGTGTGTGTGCCTGTACTTCCTCTGGGACCGTCCTTCCGTCTCCCTCCTGCTTCCACCATCTTTCTACACCTCTACACTGCCCTGAGGCCTGCTCCACCTGTGGGGAGCCGTCCCATCATAGCTGCCCCTAACATCGGCCTCAGTGGACTGTCGCAGCGCTGGTAACCTCTTACCAGAATCCACAGGTGGCGTCACGAATTATTCTAAAACCCCTATAAATAAAATTATTCCCCATTTCACTGACCGCCCTGGGTCATGGACCGGGCCAGCCACCGTGATATCCCCCGGCAACCAGAGGCCCGGCTGCCGAGTGCTCTCACGGCCCAGGGGGGTGCGTCAGCTTTGGCGTCATGAACAGGATTTCGTGCCTGCTGCAACGACGGAGTATTGTGCCCGTTGCCACCGGGTACTGTGCGCCTTTAATAAGAACTGTGTGTTTAACTGTGGCGAAGATCGCCGCCGTTACTGTGTTGCCACGCGGGAAGAAGGGCGTAACCGCGTGAAACTGAGAGGCGTACCTGCTAAAGTGCGCGAAGCCCAGGACACTCCCCACGCCGCGACGACGAACCAGGAAGCGCAAGGTCCTGGAAGGAGTCCAGTGAGCGCCCTGACGTCAGACGCAAGCGACGCAAGGTCCTGAAAGAAGACCGTCGCCTGCGGAGCTGCGGCCTACCGGAAGAAAAGTAAAGAAGGTAGGCCACGGTTCACTAGGGGGGCGCAACGATGTCCAAAGTCCAGCAGAACGCCGCGGCCCTTGACAACGCCCCACAGGAGTCTCTTCGTCCGGTGCTGCTCAGGCAGGAGCAGTTGCCGCACCAGCTAGAGCTGTGGCACGGCTGGTGCCCATGGCTCTACAGCATGCCCTAAATGTTCAGAGGGTGAGGGAACTGGGCGGCACGATGGCTCAGTGGTTGGCACTGCAGCCTTGCAGCGCTGGGGTCCTGGGTTCAAATCCCACCAAGGACAACATCTGCAAGGAGTTTGTATGTTCTCCCCGTGTTTGCGTGGGTTTCCTCCGGGCTCTCCGGTTTCCTCCCACACTCCAAAGACATACTGATAGGGAATCTAGATTGTGAGCCCCGATGGGGACAGCGACGATAATGTATGTAAAGCGCTGCGGATTATGTTAGCGCTATATAAAAATAAAGATTATTATTATTATTATTAACATTATTAACTGTTGGAACAGGACACCCTGACTGAATGGGAGGATGACCAGGACGAGTCACCCACCTCCCATAACCAGGTGCAGCCCAGGAGGGGGCACCCTTGAGCTACTAGTTCCCCAGTAGCTCTCATGTAACCTGAACTTGGAGTCCGTGAACCATTGTACATAGTTTGCACCTCCTGAGGTGCCCCCTGGTGGTTTTCACAAGATCACCACCACTGAAACCTGCTTGGCGTGGCCGAACCAGTGGTCCTACACCAGTCCTGCAGCCCACCCAGGACCTTCGTTGGGGGTTTGGAGCAGGTCCCCCACAAGCCAGCTTACCCGGATGAGAGGGACACACCCGAGGTGGGATCTCATCAAAACTGGTCATTGCAGAACGTAAAGTTGTGTTGCTGCTAATATGCGTGTGCAGCCCACAAACTGTTTCCTTGTACATAATTGCACTCCCTGGAGTGCCTCTAAAGCTACCCATGCAGTGAAATGGACACCCTTTTAGGGGACTCACTGACATGTGCTCCAAAACTTTAACTATTGTATATATGTGTATTACTTATTATGTTTTTGCAACGTTCAAGAGATGTGCCTCCCATAAAGGGAAGAAATGTTATTGTTTAACCTGTTTTTGAAAATTGCTTCAGTCCAGGAGTACTGAGTTTTACTAGGGGGGAATGTGGCGCCCCTGCTGTGCACTGGTGCCACAGATCCCAGAGGGGTGCATGGATGGAATTCTCCCCAGTGGCTTCACTACATGCAGACATCTCCACCCAAGTCCACTAGATGGAGCCCTGTCAGGTATATAAATACTGGGCGGTGGAGTTCAGGAAGTCAGTCAGTGGGAAGCAGACAGTGTGACACCATGCTGCAGCTCCAGGCAAGCTGAAGTCTGTGTGGCTGAAGGCCAGGCTAGGCCCAAGCTCCGGGCTAGTCTGGCCAGTGAGAGCCTGGAGCGGGCTAGAAGGCAAGTGAGAGTTCCTGTCAGGCACAGTCAGGGACAGAACTCAGAGAGTCTGCTCAGGTAGTCTGCATGAGAGAGTCTGCAGACTGAGGAGAAGAAGGAGAAACACATAGGGGGCAGAGGAGCATAACAGGCTCACCCCGAACCATATACCGGACACCAGGTCCGCACCTACAGGGATCTTTATGACCAGTAGGAACAACCGGAATCCCTGGAAAACTACAAGTCCCAGGTTAACCAACCGCTGACCACAGCAACAGGGTTAGGTACCACTAAGGCTCCAGCGACAAGGAATAGTGGGAACCAGGAGAAAACCCTACTGCCAGGTCAGTAGGTACAAGAAGGAAGCAGTAAGCAAGCCAGGCCTAGCTCCAGGCAGGCCCGAAGCTTAGAGAGTAAAAGACACAGATCAGGAGGCCTTACACCCGCTCACTGGGGAGAGTCCAGAAATGTACCCTTCGCCCTGAGTGCCCTGGACCGTACCTGCATCACCACCAGTAAAGGTATTGAAGATTACCCTTGTGTGTGTGCCTGTACTTCCTCTAGGACCGTCCTGCCTTCTCCCTCCTGCTTCCACCATCTTTCTACACCTCTACACTGCCCTGAGGCCTGCTCCACCTGTGGGGAGCCGTCCCATCATAGCTGCCCCTAACATCGGCCTCAGTGGACTGTCGCAGCGCTGGTAACCTCTTACCAGAATCCACAGGTGGCGTCACGAATTATTCTAAAACCCCTATAAATATAATTATCCCCCATTTCACTGACCGCCCTGGGTCACGGACCGGGCCAGCCACCGTGATATCCCCCGGCAACCAGAGGCCTGGCTGCCGAGTACCCCACGGCCCAGGGGGCGCGTCAAAAGGAAAGTGGCACTCACCGTGTAAAATAACACATTTATTGAAGTCCTTTGAAACATGCGGTTAGGGAGAGAAGATTAGCGGGTGCGGGTGTTCAGACGACGGCCGTTTCGCGTATAGAGACCCTTCTACGGGTCTGTTTGCTGAACTCACCATGACTGATAGATCATTTGTATATATCAAATCATTAGCATTTAAAATTGACATTTTCCTAGAGACTGCAAGGTAAAAACAAAAACAAGCATACGAAGAAAACACCAAGTTAGAGGAATACAGACAAATCATTATTGGTAACCATAATTTTACAGATTGTTCAGTGTTTTATGGATTTCTCTCCCTATCACTATAGCTAAACTGTGAGCTGTGACTTCCTCTCACTATCCAGATTCATCACGATAAGGCTGCTGCATTCCCTGCCGCTGCTTTTATACTGGCTATGATGTTCATAGCAACTTACAACATACTGTATGGCTTGGCTGTGATGTCATGGTCTCATTACTGGGGGTCTGACTGTAGGGACCGCAGCTAATTGTAGTGCTCCCCTCTCAGCCCCATGAACGTTAATGTCATAAATGTCAGTTCCTTTGTTTTTATGATCATGGGGATCCCTGAAATCAAACTTACAATAATCGAATGATGACGTATCTTAGGGATATGTATCCACCAATAGCAGATCGCAACTAGCAGACCACGTACAGGATAGATAGTTACAGTACTGCCTGAATGTTTGCCCTGTCAAAAGAAAGCCTACCTAAAAGTCACTTGGGGACTATTCTTCCCCTTGTGGACAATGTCAGGTTTCATAGGTAAACTTATAGGCAAGGCAATGCTGTCTGGGAAAAAGTTATGCAAATTAGCTCAAGGAAGAAGAATACTCTACAGGTCAATGTCCAACTGTTTAATAAGCCCTGCCACACGACTTATAGGGTGGTCACCTCCAAAGGTGACTCCGGAGAGCAAGCAGTCTTCCAGCCAAAGGAGAGAAAATTTGCATACTTATTATAACTGGAACCCCCCTTTAAGTACATTTTTTGGTCCTTAATCTATGGTATCCATAGGACATATATTCATTCAGTCTAACAAGATATTAAGGTTTATCCGTGGTGCAATGGGGCTTCGTTGGACTTCTATCTCTTGACCACTACACATTTCTTCACGGCCACTTGTGGTGTAAGTTGAAGCTCGATGGCCTCAATGCAATATCTCCACCAGAGCCCCCAACCATTCTTTAATGGGCCCCCAACCATCACTGGACTTTAATACTACAGAACATCTCATATGGGCCAAAGAGACCTTTTGGGCTTCCCTCGACTTGCTTAGTTGCTTACCTGCCTGACTTCTTCGTTCCAAGAAGAAAATATTACGGTTTTGATGAGCAGTGAGTGACGTTTATGAGAGGAACATTACCTGGGCCATAAATTATGCACATAATCAGATACACTTTGTCTTTTTTTATCA
This sequence comes from Phyllobates terribilis, assembly GCF_046119375.1. Lineage (NCBI taxonomy): Eukaryota > Metazoa > Chordata > Amphibia > Anura > Dendrobatidae > Phyllobates > Phyllobates terribilis. Next base: position 234,733,409 of record NW_027362767.1, on the reverse strand, counting down.
TCATCTCCAAACCATCAGAGTGGAGCTTGTGATATCAGCGCAACCACTAAATAATGAATAGAGTCATTAGCCAAATGTACCGAACCTTGGACCATTACCCAACCTTCCGCGCTTCCCCGCTCTCACATACGCTGACCGTCTTGGCAGCAGGTATATAGGATGGTGTTGGTGTATGTTCTGCCAGCTGTGGGTTTTTTTTTTTTAGGATGTGAGTGATTTGTACTGTGAGATTCCCAGTCTGTACCCTGCAGCATCAGAGAGAGGAGGAGCAGAGTCCAGGCTCAGGCGGATGATATCACTGTGTAGCTCTGTGCTCCTCTCACATCCACAGCTGCAATCCTACTGCTGCTGCTCCCCTCGCCTCCATCCAAGGCAAGCACACCCAGAGCGAGGAGGGGAGGCACACGCCGCTCACATCCCTTTTGTTCCTTCTCCTAGCAGGTAGGCTGTGATGCACTGGGTGGCATCCTCATCCATACGCCATTTGATGCAGTCTATGGGATCATAGTGGGTGAGACATGTCAGCGATTGAACCCGCGCGCTCTCATTTGCATGCCATTGCATTGTTTGCTTCCTTCAACGTCTCTTCTTCATCGTTGCAAGCGATGAGATACAATACGTTTCCCCCTTATCATCGAAATATTTTTCTATCTACTGGCTAACACGGTACAAGAATATATATTTCCCCATTATCCCCTGCACCCACTCTGCTACAATGTAACGGTATAGAATCCGCAAAATGCTATATGATACTATAGGGCATGGGTGTAGATGATTGCGATGTGCACAGGCGCCACTTCATCCTATAGTGCTTCCGATATACCTATGTGTATATGGGCGTGTGTGTATAGCCATGGTGGATGTTGTAATATATGGCGAAGAGGCCAAAGGCATAGGAATTATTCCTGAAGAATCCGATCATTTTCGCCTCTTCACCATTTTTACACAACCTGAGATTTATTTATTTTAATTCATTTATTTCTATAATATATCGAATACTTTATAGAATGTCGTTTTATCATTTTTATGTTATGCAACGTCTATATATATATACATATATATATATATATTGATTAAAAAAGGAAAAACTCAAAAAAATGGTGAAGAGACCAATAGATGACGTCAGCAGAGTTGGGGGGGATGGGATTAAGTTTTCTCCAATGGGATGTGAAAGATAACAGTGGACCCCATTCATAAATCTGTCCCGGACCGCTCTTCTCAATCATCCAATTAACCCCATCATGTCTTACAAAGCACAGGAACCGCTAGGAACACTATGTGAGGCGGCTCCGGATCGATTCTTGCAGCCTCATGTTTGAGGCTTTCTATAGGGGGCTTATTGAGCTGTGTATGGGGGATTGGACAGCTGGCCGCTCCCTGTGAGACAGGGCTGACTGTGCGGAGGTATTCTCAAGGTTACTGGATATAGGGAGGAAGTTGCCATATAAGAGGGAGCGGTGGCCGACCGTTGCCTTCTCCATCCTATACTTGACCAGGTGAGGTCGGAGGTCCCTGAGTGAAGACCGGCTCTTCTACTAGTGGATATATCCGGTGTCCCACACTAACTTTCCTCCTTTGTAAGCTAAAAGTTTTAGGCTTTGAATTTACCAAAATCACAGAAAATGTGTCACTGTCATAAAATCAAAGCAAAATAAAAAGCAATAGCCACAATTTAATTAATGCACTGGCGACATTACATCCATCATTCACGTGACTGCTGCAGCCAATCACTGGCATCAGTGGGGACGCAGGCATGTACAGCACATGACCGCTGTGGCCAGTGATCGGCTGCAGCACTCACATTAATGATGTCGTCATTACAAGCCTGGTAAGGACCATGGGAGTGGCAGGGGATTATATAGGCGAGTAATGATTACTTTATAATTCTAACATATTTCCTGCTCTTAGACCATGTTTTAAAAATTCCAGAAAAATCCTTTTACATTTTTTTTGGACTTAGTGAAGATTATGTTTTATTTGGCTGTCACTGTTCAGATAGATACAATCTTTAATACATCTTTCCTATCTATTATTTATCTATCTATTATCTAAAAACGCGACAAAAAAACAGCACCAGCAAAAACTTCAGTGCAAAGCCCCCCAGGTACATACCAGTCCTCAATATATCAAAAAATATCTAGGCAGCACCCAAATAAAATGAAAAATAGATGACTTTTAATGGCCCCTATGGCGACAAGATTGAGAAAGGTCCCCACTGCTGGACCGAAACGTCGCCATAGGGGCCATTAAAAGTCATCTATTTTTCACTTTATTTGGGTGCTGCCTAGATATTTGTGGATAGATATTATCTCTCTGTCTATTATCTATCATCTATCTATCTATTATCTATCTATTATCTATCATCTATCTATCTATTATCTATCATCTATCTATCTATTATCTATCTATTATCTATCATCTATTATCTATTATCTATCTATTATATATCTATTATTTATTATCTATCTATTATCTATCTATCTATCATCTATCTATTATCTATCTATCTATCTATCCTCTATCTATTTATCTATCTATCTATCTATCCTCTATCTATTTATCTATCTATCTATCTATTATCTATCTATCTATTATCTATCTATTATATATATTATTTATTATCTATCTATTATCTATCTATCTATCTATCATCTATCTATCCTCTATCTATTTATCTATCTATCTATTATCTATCTATTATCTATCTATCTATCTATCTATCTATTATCTATTATCTATCTATCTATCTATCTATCTATCTATCATCTATCTATTATTTATCTATTATCTATTACCTATCATCAATTATCAATCTATTATCTATCTATTATCTATCATCTATCTATTATCTATCTATTATCTATCTATTATCTACCAGACATTCCCTTATCTCTTCCCCTCCATAAAGGTGAAATCTGGAGAACTACAATGGAGAATATTAACAGGGGAATTAGAGAAAATAACAGGCAAGGAATAGTCAGTGTCCATTCTTGCACAGTAATCTCATTATAAGGCCGCGGTCCCACTATCAGTATTTGGTCAGTATTTGGTCAGTATTTTTTCTCAGGAGTGGGAGCCAAAACCAGGAGTGGGTGATAAGTGCAGAATTGTTGACTTGTTTCTATTATACCTTTTCTCTGATTGTTCCTCACCTGGTTTTGGCTCCCACTGCGGAGAAAAAATACTGACCGAATACTGACCAAATACTGATAGTGGGGCCGTGGCCTTAGTAAGCGTCTCTCGGGATGAATATGTCTTCTTCTCAGTATGGAGTGCTGCTTTCCAATTCTCCAAGGCTTTTGATCAATGAATGTTTCATAACTTCAGATGTGACTTTCCATCCTGTAGAGACTTTCCTTCTTTAACCACATGAGGGCACAGATTGTACATTTTACGTGAATTCTGGGTGTCAGGCTACAGCTGGGGGTGGGTGGGTGGGCGAGAGACGAGATAACTGTTGCTTGAGCCAAATGCGTGCTCTGGTCTATTTTTATATGGATGCTGATAATTTTTTATAAGTAGGATTTACCCTTAAAGGGAACATGGAAATCTGGTCCATTCACCGGGTAGCATGATTTAGAGCAGAATGAGCTGAGCAGATATATATATCGTTTTATGAGAAAAGCTTCAGCACAACGTGTAAACTGATTGATGTAAGATCTGGTGTGAGGAGTCCGGTGGGTGGGTCTAACCTCCTACTGGACTCCTAAGAGCAAAAAGGTTTAGAGCATCATATTACAAGTTCTACTGAACCTTTTCCTATAAAGCTATATATCAATCTTCTCGTCTCCTCCTGCTCTACACCAGGCAGTGTTCAGAATGGACATTTTAAGATCTCATTTATCGAAATATTTGACCTGATATTGTTGACTAGTTACAGTTCGTGGTTGGATTTAGGTTACACTGATTTATTTCGAGACCCAGTTGAGCAAAATGTTTGTGTAACGTAACCCAAATGGATGGGCGAGGGTGCGTACGTCTACATGTCTTCTGCGTACGGTCAGATTTCTGCGGAGGAGCATCCTTCCATTGCCTCGAAATGTCTTCTTCCAGTCAGAGACGTTCTGTATAATGAGCGAGTCTTGATGTTTTGTTACCAAGGAGATGGGAAACCTGATTACTGGGACTGGGAATTGGGAAATGGGTGGAGAGAGATCATGTAAGATTGCTGCCAATACAAAGGCTCGCTCTGTAATCTGGCCGCTCTCGCTATCTGACTGATGCTACCCACAAGCTGAGATGAATCTGCAGCCTGAGCCGGATGCTGATGCAAATGATTTTATTAAATTAATGAAGTCCACACAAATTATCTCTGTGGGAAGTAAGGCTCTGTTCACATTTCCATTTGTAATGGATCCGGTAGTAAAAAAAAGAAAATTGGATCTGTTACAAACAAAGCAAAAAGGATGGCCCTTTTGGTTTCCGTTCCGCACCCTTTTTGTTCCAGGATCCATTTTTTACTAGCGGTATCTCTAGTGTCCTGACGGATAACCCAACAGATGATGATGATCCGTTACCATCCTTTTCCCATAGACTTCACACGTTCAGTATTTGGTCAGTATTTCACATCAGTATTTGTAAGCCATAACCAGGAGTGGGTGATAAATCCAGACGTGGTGACGCGTCTCTATTATACTTTTCCTCTCCTGATTTTGGCTTTTATATATTTACAGAAAATACTGATCAAATACTCAACGTGTGAACGTGGCCTTAAAAAGAAACTGATCAAGCTGCTATCCATTGATTTGGGCAGACATAAAAGTTGTGGGATTAGATCCGGCTAAAAAATGAATTACCGCTGAACTGCAAGATTTTAGGACATTTTCGTCCCCCATGGATGATCTGTTTTTGTCATGCCAAAATGGATCCAAAAAACGGAACATATGAGCGTAGCCTAACAGAGCTTAGAGGTTTACCATACGGTATCATTTACCAGCATATCATGACATATTAGTAGCATATTAACTTTTCACCCCAAGCAAACCTACTACATCAGCTTCACCATCTTTAAAGGGATCAATTCAGTGGTTTACTATGTGAGTATCTACCCCTAGGATATGCCATATCTATGTGAACAGGGACAATCGGACTGTCGGTGCCATCAGGGATCATGGGGATGAAAGCATCATAGGTGCAGATATAATGGGGTACACCCTGCTGTGGTGCCTCAGGGGTCCCATAGCTATCGTCCAAATATTGGTTTGGCTGATCATGCAGATATCTCCACCATATAGAGGGCGCTCCGGTGTCCTCTACATTAAAGCTGCTGCCAGACTCCTTATCTCTCTGAGAAAACTAAAAAATCAGACATACTGGATGGTTATCTCTTCCTTCATCATGAGAACAGTCAGGAGGCCCCCATAAACATTAGACTGTCGCTGAGCCTTCCGATAATGTTGGGTTTGGCCAACGTATTTGGAGATTAAGAGGAACCAAAGACCCCTTTGCCACATAAGAAGACACCAATATTATCTATGGTACGTGGTAAATGGAGGACCTTGTTACAATTTGAATAGTAATACATTTTTGGACTCATCATTTGACAAGAACATCATTTGAGAATCTAAAAACTCCTAAAACTGGTGTGAAAGCGAGGATAGCGTTTCTTAGGATAGTGTTTTCCGGTGATTCATTCTGACCATTTCACTGCTTTAATGTTGATCAGATCTAAGCATCATGTGAAATGGTCATCGTAGGCTTCAGGGCTAATGTCCCCGTGGCAGTAATTATATAAGACGCCTTGAAAAGTTGAAGCGTTGCCGCTGATCAAGTCACTTTATCAGAGTCATAACTTAGACCCCAGTGCACATGGTCTTCATATGTGACAGAGGAGGCTTTGCGCCCCCGCAAGTACCAGGACCGGTGTGTGAATACATCCCCTTTAGCTTTGTCCCTGTAGTTATTCTACTCTAGAAAATTACTTCCAAAATCTGGTTGTTATGAACCAAAACTAAGCTACATGTTCTCTTTACTCATCTGCTCCGTGAAATGATGCACCTTGAAATAGCCTTAAAGTATTGATGGACTATCCTAAGGACAGGGCATCAATGTTTTGTTTTATCCATAATGGCCTGATCCCTGACTATTTTCCAAAAACAACATCATGCTAACGAACTTTCAGGGCATCTAGGAGGTCTCTGATTGTTTAAATTCTTAGCCCCCTTGCTCAAGTCATGCCCACTCCACTCTCCGCTACTCTATACCTTATTATTTTCCCCATGGGGCTCCATCTGGTGAGAGAGCAGCCCAGCATCGCACACAATAAACCTTCTGGAAGTGCTATGTTCTCTTAGGTTCCAACAGCGCTCAGGAGATTGCCATCTCTTCTTGGAGACTGAAGGGTCCCTTTTTCCGGGAGCCTCTCGGACATTCCGCTTTCTATCGGCAAGCATGCTGTGTTTCGGATATGGCAGCCTAACACCGTTCTGGTGAATAGGACTGATTTGTTCACCCAAACACATGGTCCAGTAATAGACCCTATATTCTACTCATCACCAGGCGTCCTCACAGTTTAAACATTCATTCCCTATCTTTAGGCTAGGACACCGATAATTAGTCTTGGAAAACTTCTTTAACCCCCATTGTCATTCGCCTGTAACTGGGTGCAGAGAAATATGGCTGTGGACTACAACATTGGCTAAAATATGTCAACTGGAACATCAAGCATTGGGTTCTCCTTCCATGTGTCACATGTCCTACATACTTCAAGCTATTCCAATGCAACAAAAATGTAAAAATCAGCAGAATATAAATGAACCTTCAGGGTGTAACAAAAGCAATATGGTTACGAACACCCAAATTACCAAAACCCTCTAAGATCTGTTGCTGATTCAGTTGAGTAGCCCTCTAACTTTCCTCCACTGTTTCTACACGGACCTTTCCACCATCACGACCAAAGAACGGGTTATGCCTCAAATGTGTCTGCATAACATAAGTACCTCCATACCTTCACCTGGATGATAACATTGGAAAAATATTAGGAGTAGATATGTATCTAGAACGCATCCTTGGAAGACCAAGGATTTTCTACCAGAAAGTGTAGAACATTTTGAATCTTGGATACAACTCTAGGTGTGACATCAATGTGTGGGTTGATGTACGAGACTGAACTCTTAGCTAAGAAGGTCGATCGTATGTAAAATTATTGTAGGAAACAAAGACGTGAACTTATTCCATCTATACTACCGTCCATAATTTTGAAATCAATATCGGGCAGACATGCTTACTCAAGCTTTAAGAGACATCGTATGCTTCATCGTCAGTGCCAGATGGATGAATGATCAGTCAAAAGCCAACAACTCCAGGCTTAAATACTTACATTTATATTCCTTGTCATAACATCTTTGTGTTTTTCTTCTGATGAAGAAGCAGAGTTGCCCTGAAACAAACAAACAAAAATCCTTATTTTCAGCTATTTTTAAAAACTTCTTGTATTGATGTACTCAAGGGTGCACCACTAAAATACAATGGGACAGATCTATCAATATGTCATGGCAAGAAGTTCTTCATGGTGTATTATCTATAAACCAACACATGAGATCTGCTTATATCGAAGACTTTTATAAATTGTGTTTCCGAGGATGTGTGGGGTCAGTAGGTGAAATTTAACGTGCCTGTGTCTTCTTCTCGCTTGGTGGGAGGAATGATGGGACATCATGTCCTCTACCAGTCCTGCAACTATGGGTAAATTCGGCTGATATTACCCTAAAGCGTATGGTCAGGTGACAAATCAGCTGTCATGGTGTTATTCTAGTTATTCTAGTAGACACAGACATGTCAGGGTTATGCTTTGTAAGGTAACGTGAGTGGCAATCATAAGACTGACAGATATAGAAGGGAGAGGAGGAATGGGACTGTAAGGAAGTGTCCATGTACACGTGTATGCAGGTGGGTGACCGGGAGACCAAACCACTCAGCTCTATAACGCCAAAATGGATGGCTATGGTTGTAATATCCTCTAAATACAGGAATATGTTTCGTAGAGTAACATAATTGACAAACACAAGAAAAACAAATATTGGGAGAGGAGAAGACAGCAAGGAAGTGGCCATGTGTACTTGCATGCAGGTACGTGACCGGGAAACCAAAAAACTAACCTTTATAACTCCAGAATGGATGACTATGGTCGCAACATCGTTTAGTTACAGAAATATTCTTTGTAGAGTAACATGATTGACAAACACAAGAATGACAGGTATGGGTTGAGGAGCAGACATCGAGGAAGTGTTCATGTCCACTTGTTTGCTGGTGGGTGACCGGGAGACCAAAACACTCAACTCTATAACTCCAAAATGGATGACTATGGTTGCAGCATCCTTATATTACAGAGATATACATGTTTCGTAGAGTAACATGGTTGACAAACATAAGTGTGACAGATATGGGGAGAGGAGAAGTATTAGGAGACAGCAAGGAAGTGTCTGTGTACTTGCATGCAGGTGGGTGACCGGGAGACCAAAACTCCCTGCTCTATGACTCCAAAATGGATGACTATGGTTGCAATACTTTCTAATTACTGGGTTTTGCCTACCTGATTAACAGGAATGACAAATACAAGACTGAGATATATGGGTAGAGGAGAAGAAGGACACTATAGGGAAGTGTGTGTGTACTTGTATGCAGGTGGGTGACTGGGAGACCAAAGCCTTCATCTTTGTATTAACTTTTAGGATTGCTGCTTCCAATAGATGACACTAGAGTTCTAGTCCTCTTCCTCTCTGAAGAGACAATTTGCATATTTAATTTCCCAGAGAAGCATTGCAAGGCTTAAAAGTCGCCTCACCTTGATATGTCAGGCTTGACATGTCACTCTCCGGGAGGAGAAATGTTACCCCTTGGATCTTTGTAACAATAAATTATTGACTATGGTTGCAAAATCCTTTAATTACAGTAGGACGTTGCTACTAAAATGCGAAAGACATATATAAAATAAAGCTAAAACTCTATAAAATACAACAAATATAGTAAATATACATTTAAGAAATAGGAAAAGACTGAATCCACAGCCTTGTCATGTCATGATGACATCTTGACACCACATTACTGGTGCGAGTCCATCAGTTTCCCTAATCGCATCCTGAAATACCCATTTATCGGTAACCCAATCTTTGCCGATACCGTATTACACATGTTACAGACTGCAGAGATATCATTTACAACACACAGCACTTAATGGAACTAAGATGAAGCTTCTGAGCTGAGTCCTTCCAGCGTGATGGTTGGAGATTGATCAAAGCTGGAGCAAAGGTGGGTCCGGGGAAGGGAATGAATGACGTTGGTAGACTATGTTGGATCTCTAGGGAGCACCGGCTGCTCACATTCTGTGATTATTACACAGCTCGGTGCTTCCATGGGGTGGTGACTCTCGGAAAAGGAGACTCTGTGTTCATGTTCAGCAGCAGGAGGTCTCTATGAGCAGCTCAAGAGGAGATGAATGGGTCTGGAGGACTCTCGGAAGTTCATTTAGTCTGTCCCCTTTTTTTGTCCATCTGAATACAAATTCCTGTACACGAGCAACAGTGTATCTGTGAAGTCATCATCTACAATAGGAGTTGTCTACACATCAGGAGACCACATACATATGAATAATTCATTTAAAAAAATGTGGTGGCGTGTGTCATAGTGCCTTAAAGGGGTTGTCCAGGTTTGGCACAAAAGTTTGCAGTCACTCACGACTACAGACTTGTGAATCATCACAACATGCACAATGCGCGCTGTCAGGATTCTCCAGTGACGGCAGCGAGACCGGGTGGACATGAGACTGCAAGTATACAACACGTGTACATCAACATTTCGACTTGGATTGCTTGGCCTCCATCAATCCACTTGCATTGACTGAGGCCACGCAGGTCTAGTTGGAATGTGGCCGGGAGTATCCCTGCACTGGCACCGGAGAATCCTGACATGGTGCACTGTGCACGCTGTGAGGATTCACAAGTGTGCAGTCACATAGAATGATTGCAAACTTTTGTGCCAAATCTGGACAACCCCTTTAATGGTCCTAACAAACAGGCAATCCCTGCATGTGTTGCGGCTGTCGAGATATGCAGCCGCAGCAACTCGAACATAGTTTTCGAGTACGTCGAAGCTATTCGGTTCACACCCAAGCGTGCTTGGATAACACCTTATCCGAGCACGGTCGCGCATCACTATTCATCAGTTTATTCTTCTTTCCTTTCTAAAGTGAAAAGGGTAAAATTGCAAAGTGCTTGTAAACATTTGTGCTTATATAGATTTTTAATTCTATAGTTTACTGCTTGTTGGCTCAGTGTATGCAAGGTGGCCGATCACCTAGACTAGAAGCGCACACTTACAAGCTCTTTGCTATAGAGCATGTAAGTGCTGCTCTCAAAATGGCTGGATCCAGCCAGGGTCAGGAACCCGTGCTCCTCTGATGCTACAGAGCCATAGTTGCCTATACTAGCAACATTGGAGTGTACCCAGTTTGGACCCGTGGCACAACCATGCCAATCTGTCAATTAATCAGAAGCGCACTGCAAGGCAGGAACCAGGAGGCAGGGGAGCGGTGCGCTCCTGCAGATGGAAGATAAGAACAACTCTTTAATGGTCCCTACATTTAAAGTTTATTTGCATTCTTTTTTGCTGGTTTACTATAACTTAAGATACATTTCTCCCCTTTTTCTCTTTTGATTGTAAACATAGAATCCTTTATGGTTTTACATTACCCACAGAAATGTAGAGTCTAGTCTGAGCTCAGGTCTCCAGTCTTCCCTGGCTCCATAGGTATTACATGGATGTGATATTAGAAATATCATCATTGTTTGAGACCCCATTAATACCCCCAGCGATACCTATGATAAAGGGAATATGGTGCTTGGTCAACTTTTTTTCTAAAAAAAAAAATCTGAGTCCGAATGAAATCACAACTTCATTTACCTTAATTCTAGTTCTGAGTTGATCCCCCCTATTGATTAGTCAATGATTAAAACTTATGGCAGAAAACCCCTTTAAAGGGTTTTATGCCTTACCATCAATATCTGTTCTTAGGAAAGATTTAATATTGACCAAGAGGATTTTTTTTTGCCAAACCCAATATGGAGCCTCTGCTATCTAGCAGCTTCTCATCCTGAAATGATGGAGGCCTAAAGGTTGGGGGTGGCTTCACTACAGGACCTCCAATAGAGAGGCTGGAAGCATGGAGGATGCTGGATTGAGACTGTTTTTCTCTCTTGTTGGCTTTTCTGTTGGCTCGGGAGATTCTGTAATCATTTACCAGCTCGCAGGACCCATAATATGTGCAAATAACTCCTCCGAATAAAGGGCAAAGTCTTCACGTGTCAAACATGGACATGACTTGGTTCCAGCTTGAGTCTAAAGTGAACCTGTCACTACTCCGCAGTTGTCTGTATTAGTATATACCTGTATTTCTCATTAAATAAAAAATCTTAGGTATTAGTGATGAGCAAATCTGATGAAAAACTTTTCACTCAAATTATTCACTGAAAAATTTGATTTCCATTGAATTTATTAGTCATGAATCCATTGTACATTATTTTGCTCTGATGTCTCTCTAGACCACAGAGCATAATAAACATATGTACGAAATGTGAAAAAATTATACTCACCTATCCTGCCGGGCAGCCCTGCTCCGGTCTTCTTCTATAGTCTGGTCACCGGTGTGGTCTTCAGTGGGCCATCTTTGGCCTCTTCCTGCCTTGTTTCGGGCACCTCCATCGTTGGCACCTCCTACGTTGATTAGACTGCAATGTTATGACGTTGCGCGATTCATGTGATAGTGTTCTGTGACGTCATGACTAGTGATGAGCGAGTATGTTCTGTTAACCCTTTTGGTGAGCATGCTCGGGTGCTCGCCGAGTATATTCAGCGTGCTCGGGTGTTATGTTTCAGTCACACTGTGCTCATGATTTGCGACTGTTTGACAGCTTTAATACATGTGAGGAATCCCTAAGAAACAGGCATTCCTCACATGTATTAAAGCTGTCAAACAGTCGCAAATCATGAGCACAGAGTGATTTAATACATAACACCCAAGCACGCTGAATATACTCAGCGAGCACCTGAGCATGCTCACCAAAAGGGTTAACAGAACATACTCGCTCATCACTAGTCATGACATCGCGGTCTAGTCAGCGAAGGAGGCACCAGACATGCCGGTCGTTGGAAGAAGTCAAAAATGCCACCAGTGACCGGACCGAGAATAGGTGAGGGCCGGTGAGTATTATCATTTTTTTTATTTTATTACCCCTCCCTAGAACTTCCTTTGAAGCTCCATCAAAAATAGCGTTTACCTGGCTGGATTCACATGAATCAAAACACAAAAAAATATTCTGGCGACTGTGAATATTTTTGTTTGAAATTCAAGGTGAATTTAATCAACTTTAAAGTTATCATTCTGCGTTGTGCTGTTCCTCATGGGTGGTACCATGTTATCAAGGGGGCGTGTCCTTACAGCCCTGGATATGGTCAGCACTGATTGGACAGCATCACAGTGTGTAGGGACACACCCTCAGCAGGTAACGCCCAGTTGTGAATGTACTTATAGATTTCTGGGAGAAGAAACAGAGGTACAATGAGTTCCAAGGATAGATGTTCCAGGATTGTTAGTTCACCAAGAATACGAGAATTTACTAAGTCAAATATGTCAGGACCCAGGAGTGCTGACCGATATATATATATATATATATATATATATACACATACATATATATATATAGTTCTAGGGTGTCTATTTGCTTGACAGAAAATAGAGTTGGATACATCCTTTTTGTAGGCCCCAAAGTTTCTATGGCCCAAAACAAAAGGTTGCAGCAGGCTCCACGTGTGCCTCACCCTGGCATTGGGATCCATTATACCCTGAGCATTTACTGTTTCTAAATGACATAAGAGGTGAAGGGAGCGAGGAAAGTGAAGTAAGAAAATTTGAGAAGTGGCTTTAAATTGCTGTAGTATAAATCCAATCGTGTCCCCATTGTATAATGACAGCAGGAATCAATCAGCGGCGTTACCCCGGGTAAGAGCGATACCGTGTTGCTAAGCAACAGCAGTCGTGTAGGTAACGCTGCGCTCCTATTGATCTCTGGGCAGAAGAAGGACATCAAAACCAAGTGTGAACACGGCTTCTCAACACTTACAACAGGTTTTCCTCTATCTATTATCTATCTGTCTATTATCTATCTATTATCTATCTATTATCTAATTATCTATCTATCATCTATTATCTATCTATTATCTATCTATTATCTATCTATTATCTATCATCTATCTATTATCTATCTATCATCTATTATCTATCATCTATCTATTATCTATCATCTATCTATCATCTATTATGTATCTATCTATTATCTATCTATCATCTATTATGTATCTATCTATTATCTATCATCTATCTATCTATTATCTATCTATCATCTATTATGTATCTATCTATTATCTATCATCTATCTATCTATCATCTATTATGTATCTATCTATTATCTATCTATCTATTCTATATCTATTATCTATCTATCATCTATCTATTATCTATCTATTATCTATCTATTATCTATCTATCTATTATTTATCTATCTATTATCTATCTATTATCTATCTATCTAGTATCTATTATCTATCTATTATCTATCTATCTATTATCTATTTATTATCTATCTATCTATTATCTATCAATCTATTATCTATCTATTATCTATGTATCTATCTATCTATTATCTATCTATTATCTATCAATCTATTATCTATATATTATCTATTATCTATCTATCTATTATCTATCTATTTATCTATTATCTATCTATCTATTATCTATCAATCTATCGTCTATGATCTATCTATTATCTATCTATCTATTATCTATTATATATATTATCTATCTATTATCTATCTATTATCTATCATCTATTTATTACATACAGTCATATGAAAAAGTTTGGGCACCCCTATTAATCTTAAGCTTAATGTTTTATAAAAATTGGTATTTTTGCAACAGATATTTCAGTTTGATATATGTAATAACTGTTGGATACAGTAATGTTTCTGCCTTGAAATGAGGTTTATTGTACTAACAGAAAATGTGCAATCTGCATTCAAACAAAATTTGACAGGTGCATAAGTATGGGCACCTCACCAGAAAAGTGACATTAATATTTAGTAGATCCTCCTTTTGCAAAAATAACAGCCTCTAGTCGCTTCCTGTAGCTTTTAATGAGTTCCTGGATCCTGGATGAAGGTATTTTTGACCATTCCTCTTTACAAAACAATTCCAGTTCAGTTAAGTTTGATGGTCGCCGAGCATGGACAGCCCTCTTCAAATGATCCCACAGATGTTCAATGATATTCAGGTCTGGGGACTGGGATGGCCATTCCAGAACATTGTAATTGTTCCTCTGCATGAATGCCTGAGTAGATTTGGAGCGGTGTTTTGGATCATTGTCTTGCTGAAAGATCCATCCACTGCGTAACTTCAACTTTATCACTGATTCTTGAACACTATTGCCAAGAATCTGCAGATACTGAGTGGAATCCATGCGTCCCTCAACTTTAACAAGATTCCCGGTGCCGGCATTGACCACACAGCCCCAAAGCATGATGGAACCTCCACCAAATTTTACTGTGGGTAGCAAGTGTTTTTCTTGGAATGCTGTGTTTTTTTGCCACCATGCATAACGCCTTTTTGTATGACCAAACAACTCAATCTTGGTTTCATCAGTCCACAGGACCTTCTTCCAAAAAGAAATAGGCTTCTTCAAATGTGCTTTTGCATACCTCAGCCAACTCTGTTTGTGCGTACTTGCAGAAACGGCTTCTTTCGCATCACTCTCCCATACAGCTTCTCCTTGTGCAAAGTGCGTTGTATAGTTGACCGATGCACAGTGACACCATCTGCAGCAAGTTGATGCTGCAGCTCTCTGGAGGTGGTCTGAGGATTGTCCTTGACTGATCTCACCATTCTTCTTCTCTGCCTTTCTGATGTTTTTCTTGTCCTGACACTTCTGGCCTTAACAAGAACTGTCCCTATGTTCTTCCATTTCCTTACTATGTTCCTCACAGTGGAAACTGACAGGTTAAATCTCTGAGACAGCTTTTTGTATCCTTCCCCTGAACAACTATGTTGAATAATCTTTGTTTTCAGATCATTTGACAGTTGTTTTGAGGAGCCCATGATGCCACTCTTCAGAGGAGATTCAAACAGGAGAACAACTTGCAAGTGGCCACTTTAAGTAGCTTTTCTCATGATTGCATACACCTGGCTATAAAGTTCAAAGCTCAATGAGGTTACAAAACCAAAAAAAGTGCTTTAGTAAGTCAGTAAAAAGTAGGCAGGAGTATTTCAAACAAGAAAATGATAAGGGTGCCCATACTTATGCACCGGTCAAATTTTGTTTGAATGCAGATTGCACATTTTCTGTTAGCACAATAAACCTCATTTCAAGGCAGAAACATTACTGTGTCCAACAGTTATTACATATATCAAACTGAAATAGCTGTTGCAAAAACACCAATTTTTATAACACATTAAGCTTAAGATTAATAGGGGTGCCCAAACTTTTTCATATGACTGTATTATCTATCTATTATTTATCTATTAAATATTATCTATCTATTATCTATCTATCATCTATCTATTATCTATTATATATTATCTATCTATTATCTATCTATCATCTATCTATTATCTATTATATATTATCCATCTATTATCTATCTATCTTTCTATCTATCTATTATCTATCATCTATCTATTAGCTAGCTATATTATCTATTATCTATCTATCTATCTATTATCCATCTATTATCTATCTATCTTTCTATCTATCTATTTTCTATCATCTATCTATTATCTATATATTATCTATTATCTATCTATCTATCTATCCAGTATCTGAGTCTGGGGATGACTCTTTCTCTATGACTAGTCCCTGTACTTTACCTTCTCGTACTCCTTATGAATAAACCTACAGTAAATCCTCGGATGGCTCCTGATCTTCCGGCCGCCGTCCTTCTTCATTCTCTGGATCACCTGTATGTAATATTGCAGCTATCGCACTCATTTCTGCTAATGCTTTTGGATCAGATACATTGGCTTTTATATGTTTTTCTTTTTAGCAGAAAACATAAGATTGCTTTTATCTGTGACCTCTGCGCCTCCTCTGTCAATGCCATTTACCCATCGCATATGTCAGGACGTCTATAAAGCGGCTCATTTATTCATAATGGAGGTTCATGCTCGTCGTTATGTTTGCTGGACAAGACATTATCCTGTTATTGCCGTGTCCATACACAATTTGCCTTTTATGTGACATTTTAAATGGCAATTGCACATCAACTAGAAAAATGATCTACCATGATCTCATCGATATATTAGAAATATGAATAATATTACAGCATTATTTCTTAGTTCTTTAAAGGGGCTGCCTGGGTCAGAAAATCAGATTTAAAGCATCCTATTAGTGAATTTTCAGTCACTATAACAGGGGCTCGCAGCTATCAGCCAGGGACAGGGGCAACCAGCACATCTCTACATTACACAGACAGATCACTGATTTCAGGGAGAATTGTGTAATACCCCATTTTCCCTCTGGTGGCGCTGCAGGGAAATGAAACTCTTGATAATCGACACCTCCCCATTCCCACCCCAAACTCCCCACAAGATCACAGCTGATCGCTGGAGGTTTTTAGGCAGCTGTGAAAAAAATGCTGAACAGTAAGAAGCTTTCATAATAGAAGTGATAATAGATTATTTATATCAATGCAAAGTGAATGAAGAAAAGAGAAATCTAAATCCCATCAATATTTTGAAGGAACTCGGCAGAAGATTGTTCCAAACATCTTGGAGAACTGACCACAGATCTTCTGTGGATGTCACTTGTGCAAATCCTTCTATGTCTTTATGTGATCCCAGACAGACTAGATGATGTGAGATCAGGCCTCTGCTGGGGGCGGATCATCACTTCCAGGACTTCTTATTTTTCTTTAACCTGAAAATATTTCTTGGCTGGATGTTTGGGGTCATTGTCCTGCTGCATAATAAATTTGGAGTCAATCAGAGGCCTCCTGATGGTGATAGATGATGGAGTTTCTGCCAGTGCTGACCTGATGGCACTGCTTAACATCTTTTGATTTTGAAGGGAAGTAAGCATGATGTGTCCTTCATCTACTGCACTAAGTTTCCTTGGCCGACCATTGTATCTTTGGTCCTCAACGTTGCCCATTCTTTATGCTTCTTTAAAAGAAATTGACCTTGGAACCTCAGTCTTTGCAATCTTTGCCTGGGAGAGACCTTGCTGGTGCAGTATAACTACCTTGTGTCTAGTTACTGTGCTTAGACTTTCCATGGTGTATGATCTATGGCATTAATCTGCCTACTTTGTAGAAGAAGAATTGTAAGCCTCCTACACAGCTGTTTCTGTTTTAATTCAGTTGTTCTAGTCATCTATCTATCTACATTCCAGTTTTAATGTCATCCTCTCATCTGTTATTCCGAATGAACCCAGGGGTGTGATAAAGATAATATTATACAGTATATAACACTGGCCAACAAGTAGAGAGAAGAGGGGGCAACATAAAGTCAGGGAGAGTGTAAGTATACATTAAAGGGGTTTTCCTTTATAGACACATATCCGCTCCCTTATCTCTTATTTCTGGGCATCCCCCCTATTCCCCTCATCATCCTCACTTGCACCCCCTTGCAGTGACAGAACATTCATTACAGTGCATGCCTTAAAGGAGGAGGTTCTGGATTAATACAGTATCGGAAAGCCCTAAATATGGTATTTGTGTGATATTGTACAGTACACGACACATCCCTGCATGTAGACAAGACGTAGAAACTATTTTCCGCTCAATTGATTTCTTTTAATCGATTACCCCCACAACAATGAACGGCCATGATCATAAATGATAGAATTTATTACAATAAGCACATTTTCTGTGTTTTTATAGATAGTGGTAATATTATTGATATAGCAGCCCCGAGTGTGCAAAATAGATCAATACGTAAGATTTTGATTCTCCCGATGTAACCAGACTCGGTCCATATATGATGGCCACCATCATTACTGGTTGACCGCTACCATTACGGCTGATATATGCGACTATAAGGGCATCACTAGAACTGAGCGTCTATTCTGCCACCATTTTAGGTGTATTGTTACCCTGCCCTTAGAGCAGTTCTTGAGGGTATAAGACCTTGGTTTTCTTCAGATTCCCAGCAAACACATCCATTGTTCCATGATTACAGATGTCAAGGCCAGGGGACAGCTAACTTAATTTGCAAGAGGTTAGGCTGCGTCCATGTTCTACATGCTTGCCTCTGTCTTTTAAAGAGTTAATTTAATTCCATCTTTAATTATTTCGGAAGTCCGGTGAGTCCGGGAGTCACTTTCTTGCCTGGTGAGGCTGCGGGATCAGTTTGTAATGGAAGCATCAGGAGGAAGTTGACTGCGGGCAGATTTGTTTTTGCCTTCCCTTCTCAATTAGGAAAATGATTTTTTTTTTACTAAATATTTCGAATCTTCATAATAATTGAAATAAAATTTGCCAAGTTGAGATCCCCGTGCCTGCAATTTCCAGGTGCAAAAATGGAGGCAGTGAAATTCTGCAATATGTGGAACATAACTAGATGCACGTCTACTCGTCAGTGGAAGGGGCCTTCATTGTGGTGGTGCATATTTTGGCACGGTTTTCCTAAGGCCATATTTATACGTTTGCATTTGTAATGGATGCCACGCGGAGGCAACATGTATCGTTTCTGTGAGCTGTCTGTTCGGACTGTTTCGAGTTTGGTCCGCAAAATTCGGACATGTCCCCACCTTTCTGGGAGACCGTAGACTATCATCTGATTGGCGTGGTGAGATGAGCAGTCACATTCCTGATGTGAGCAGAGTTGGGGATCGCCGTGGGACATCGGCATTATGGATTATTGGCGGACAGGTGAGGATTACTTTGATTTTTGATTTTTAGTTTTTGGTTAATAAATGGGTAAAAGAGGGTTATTGTGGGGGAATGTTTATTTTCAATTAAAAGACTTTTCTCTGTGTGTGTTTTTATTACTTTTGACTATGGGGTTGGTAGTCTGATAAACGCCTCTCCATTACTAACCCCTGTGCTTGATGTCAGCTGATATAATACAGCTGACATCAACCCCAAAACTATTACCCCACTTGCCAACACACCAGGGCAAGTGAGAAGAGCTGAGGCTAAGTGCCAGAATTTGTGCATCTAATGGATGCGCCATTTCTGGGGTGACTGAGGGCTGGCTTTCTTAGTCTGGGAGGGGGCCAATATCCATGGCCCCTTTCCAGCCTTTTAATATCAGCCTGCAGCTGTCTGTCTAGCCTTTGCTGGTTATTAATTATAGGGTGGACCCTACGTAATTTTTTTTGGGGTCCCCCTTTTTACTAATCAGTAAAGGCTAAGAAAAAATCCATGAACTGTTATTAATAGGCTGAGAACCTTTATGTCTATTGGCCCCTTCCCAGAATATTAACACCAGCCCTCAGCTGTCAGCTTTCCCTCAGCTGGTTAGGACCCCACGCCATTTTTTTAAATGATTTATTTAATCACCAGTGCTGATTTTCCAGTACATGTGAAGGGGGGCTAATACTGTTAGTTTTGGGTTTCTTCCTGCTGTCAGCACTGGGTGGGGCTGCTCCCCACATAAACTCCTGAGCATCAGTTCCCACTGCCACTCAATGTTTGTGCTACCTTTCTTTACATGTGTTCTGTGCATTTGTTGTTTCATCCTGAGTTATCCTGTTCTCTGACCTCGGCTAGTTTACTGACGTTTTTCCTGCCTGATGATTTTATACCTCCTGACCTGGCTACCCGACAATTTTTCTTGCCAGTTTGCACAACCGAACAGCAGTTGACTCCGTGGCTCTAGCCAAGGGACCCCAGTGTATGTCCAGATCCATGTACAGGGGTTAAAGGATGAAGTCCAGGGCAACCCCTGTGATCTGGAAAACAAAGTAGCTAGTGCCAAACCTGTTGATGGTAGCCATTTTGGAGCTGCCAAGTGACAACGAACAATGCCCTCGTGACACGTGTGTGAGCAGGTGGATTCATGTGAGCTCACACTATTGTGTAAGTACGTACAGTTATGGGAGAGTGTGCAATCAAGTGAACACACGCAATGACATGAGCACGGACGGTCACGTGAGCGGTCACAATCAGCTGATCGCACTCCACCATGCACTCATTACTTATGTATGTAAACACACCTCATTACTTATTAATTCAATGAATGATGGAAGATCGCTACCGAAGCTGAAAATTGATGAGAGAAAAAAACGAGGTCAGGTCTCTCTTGACTATCCCACATGACACCCGTGCCGACCCCCCCCCCAAGTCCACAACATTCACCCTGAAGGATTCTGGAATGGCCCTGATGATATTGTTATTGTTCATATTCCTCCTGTCATTTACCATAAATACGTCATTTGTTTCCTGCTTTACCTGAACTTGGAGTTGTTTTCTTTTATTCTTGTGCCTCTCCTTTCATGCTCCTCTTCCCTGTATATAAATCTAGTATTTTTAGCCAAATGGGTGTGGTCTTCAAGAAGAGACTCACATAGAAGACGACACCCCCTTGGCTAACATGACTAGATTTATATATAAGGAACGGAGAGGCGCAGGAACAAAAGAAAAACATCTCAAGATTCAGGAGAAAAGCGTATTTTACACCAGGTAAAAAAATATATATATTTATGGCAAGTGACAAATCATCTTTAATTACTGTGTATGTTTGGCCAATAGGGCAATCGCTCTGCCCACCACTATCACTGGTGTCCGGTATCTTCTCTGTTCCACACACTTGATACAATACTGTATCCAAAAATGTAAACAGAGCTCATTATCTGTAAACACTTTGTTGCCAGTTTGGTCCTTTGTGGGTCCTGTCTGTTCTCATGGCTCCTAGTAAGGAATGCACCTTGTATCCGGGGGGTCTGCGGACTGCTGGTTCTTAGACTTGAATTGTGCGGACCCCGGGGGGGCACTGACCCCCGTTGTATTTGCTGTCTACTTTGACAGTAAATAGGACTCACTCTCAAGTGGATTCCTCAGAATCAATCTCCTTCCTAACAGTAAGGAAGGGAAAGATGACTGTGGACTAAATGTATCAGGTTTTATTCCTATAAAGGGGATCTCCACTTCTCCTGGTGACTTATTATTATGTTGGTTGAATGCCCTTTTGGACACCCCATGCCGCACACGTGCATGCTCAGTATGGCAGAGTGTGCATCTGTTCTGAATGGGGAGAGGGGAGTAAGCCGCAGTCAGACTCTTCTGCCAACTTCTTATAACTACTGAGAAGTTAAGGATTGGACATGTTGAAATCCAACAGTCTTCTTTGCTCAGATATATGTTATCAGGGAAAATGTAGCCCCCCCTGGGTGAGCTTGTCCTTCCAAAGTTAGTGCATTAGGAGGCGCTGTTTCTAACATAAAGCAGCCATGTTTTTCTACTCAACCCCACAACTGATCTTATGTTTTAGTAAATACAATTCTGGGGTATCTTTTCCTAAAAATCTGTCGTTCCTCTGCAGTTCCTCCTGGAAATGCATTAATAAACTGACCACTATAATGGCGTAAATCCCCCCCCCCCTTCCCGAATTCTGCTGATCAATGTCACACCTTATTGACCAGATGGAATGGTAACATCTAATGGCCAATTTACTCATACATTTCCATGAGGGATAAAAGAGGGACAACACAATGCAAAGTTAAAAATAAAAAAAAATCGCAGGCCGTTTTGGGGTTTACATCTGAATAAATGGTTTCTGATCGTAATTGCATTTTTTTTTTAAACATTTTTTGCTCATTGTTTTTGATTATGGGGCTGTAAGCAGCGAAGTCTGGAGACGACACAGATTGCAGCCAGTGGAGCGTGCTCGCTTGTCCTTTCTAGAAGACTGGACCATTGAGGCTCTGCTGGTGTAACAGAGGGAATGTTAATGGAAGGAGGGGCGAGAGGGACACCAGGCCAGATCTTCAGTAATTTCGGGAGCAGATGGAAGCCTCAGGGACATAGAAGAAGAGAATTATATTATGATCAGTAATCTAATGTACGGGGATAATTCTAGATAAAGTCACCGTAGACCCCAGCGGATCTAGGCAGACAACCAAATTATTGCTTTTTATTTGCTTTTTGTGACCATTACGTGGCTTATGATGAGGGGGGCGTCCAAGCAGAAGTTATCTCTGGCTGCCCCTGAAGACGGGGCCAGCAGCTGGACCATGGGGAATTTTACTGGGGTGACTGGATGGGTCTATCTAAGGTGACCTTCCCAGCTCCTGTTTCATCAACATGTTAAGATAAAGCGGAAAATTGACAGATATTTAGACAAAGGGGACAGAACTGTATACGGAGGGATGAAGTCAGTTCCCGGACGATGACAGCAGAGGACTCAGGGGGTGATGAGCAGTAAGGGCTCGCCGGGGGGAGGGGAAGATATTGCCAGATATTCCGATCATCGCTGAGTCATGAAATCGTAAACTAGATGGATTTAATTTAAATATTTCTGAAAAGTGAAATAAGTGAAATAGAAGATTCTGAGACCATCCAAGATAA
The DNA here is from genome assembly GCF_046119375.1 of Phyllobates terribilis. Lineage (NCBI taxonomy): Eukaryota > Metazoa > Chordata > Amphibia > Anura > Dendrobatidae > Phyllobates > Phyllobates terribilis. The sequence continues at coordinate 234,710,858 of NW_027362767.1, read as the reverse complement.
AATACAATGAGAAATCGTCATTAGTAACAAGTCCTGAAAGGAGGGATTGTATCCACAGTGTGCTCTAATGTTCCACCAATAATAGATACATAGATAGATAGATAGATAATAGATAGATAGATAATAGATAGATGATAGATAGATAATAGATAGATGGATAATAGATAGATAATAGATAAATGGATAATAGATAATAGATAGATAATAAATAGATAATAGACAGATAATAGATAATAGATAGATAATAGATAGATGATAGATAATAGATAGATGATAGATAGATAGATAGATAGATGAAAGATAGATATAACGGATGGATAACTACATTATTATTATTTTTTGCAGTTTTTCTTCCTGTCATTTCCATCTCATTTTCTCCATGTTGTCTGAGGTCATTGCTCCTTATTCCTCTCTGTGTCTTTCCTCAGTGCGGTTTTCTTTCTTTCTAGCAGCCCTCTTTGCGATTACTGGCATTGGGTGTAATGAATGGCCGCCGTCTCCATCCTCTTCCTCCCCACATGCTCTGGCTGCTCTGTGTTCTGCCTCCTTGCTCCGCACAGTCTGTCTTTTGTTTGCCTGAAGTTGCTCTTTGATTTTGTTATTTGACCTTCTATCTATCTATCTATCTATCTATCTATCTTTCTTTCTATCTTTCTTTCTATCTTTCTATCTATCTATCTATTTATCTATCTTTCTTTCTATCTTTCTTTCTTTCTTTCTATCTTTCTTTCTTTCTATCTTTCTTTCTATCTTTCTATCTATCTTTCTATCTTTCTTTCTATCTTTCTTTCTATCTTTCTTTCTTTCTTCACTTGGCCTTTCTTCGTTTCTTTCAGTTCTCGGCAGTTTCTTTTCTATTATTTGCCTTGTTCCAAGAATTGCTCTGGGCCGGTCACAAACAGCTGTCGGGACTATTAACTCGGCATCCAGACTCCCAGACGGTCTATTCACCAGCTTGTTTTGCTGTGCATAGTGTAGAAACATCTGTCTACATGGAAACTGCCAACAAGTTGCTGTTAACAGATTTGTTAGGACTATTCTCTCGATCTATTCAGTGCTTTGAGTATATAATAATGCCACGCCATTAGTCAAAATGTGATTAGTCATTCAACCTGCTTGCTGATGGTTTCCTTGTTGAGACTTTTTTTTACTATATTGCACAAGAAAATAAAAATTACAGTTTCTGTATTGATAAACCATGGTTGTAACTCATAAAGCTAAATTAGTCAAAATATGATTAATTACATTTAACCTTCTTGCTGATGGTTTCCTTATCAAAACTTTCTATATTATTTTATTGCACAAGGCAATGAAATTGCATCTACTAATATTGCAAAAAAATAACATTATAGACTTTATGATCTCAAGATAACACACTCACCAGGACCTCCATCAATCTTCAAAAACAATAGGGTAGCTGATGGGATGAACTGATTGGGAGTTTCATGGTTCTCCATTGTAGCTAGGTTCACCCAATCTTCTACACTTATAATTATAAAAGCCTTGCTACTTTATTTTAAGAACAGTGCCACCCCTGTCTACAGGCTATGTGAGGTAATGCAGCACAGCTCCATTGAAGTGAATAGCTGTGTCGTAGAGAAAAATTGTAAAATCCAAGACATCTCCAGAGAGTGGCTATATCATCCTCACCTTGAACATATGGGGTTAATTATAACTGGAGAAGTGAGAAGCTAATTATACCTAGGGAAGTGAGAGAGCTGACACGTCAACCTCCATTGAAGTAGGGACCTCCGCCAGTGAACATGTAATTACAGCTTAAATCTGCTCTGAGAACCAGACACCAAGGCTAGGATTCATATATTCAGAGGCAGAGAAGTACACTTCTGAGGCAAGAGCTTCCTCTGTTCAAAGGACTGGTCTCAGACTTTCTGGAGCCAGTGGTCAGTGATCATAATTGGCGTTCCCATCGATCTGATATTTATGGGAGATATATTTTTGGTGTCGTAGCAAAGGGACTAACATAACACTTTCACTCACATCACCAAGGCTATTTAAGCGCCTCCAACTTTATATCAGTGAGATGGATGATGCTATCAATGCCATGTTTCCTTCATAGAAAGGTAAAATCATGATAGGAAACATGACAATGATATCTCCCATCTGGGACCTCCAGGGGTGAAGATATCCTGAAAGTTGGGGATCTCATAAACTTTGAAAGGCCTAGCACATCCCACAACCAGCCCCCACATGAGCTCACCAAGGGGAGGTTTGTGGGTATAACCTTGATCTAATAAAAATCAGAGTTTGGGTTTCTGTCTTTGTTAAATTCTGGAAGACACGGTTCGTTGTGAGAGTGTTCCATTTTCCTAATCAGAGTGTTTCCTTCCATAAAGATAACAGTCATTACTGCAACATGAGGTTTAGTACTTCTCTTTTGTTATCTTTTTTATTTCATGTAATTGTATATACCGTATTGTTTTGTTCCCATTTTGTATCATCTTTGTATATTTTTTATAAACACTTCAAACCTTTCTGGGTTAAATATATAAAATGTAATAGCTCTGTTCCTCTTGCTCTGTAAACCGCCCCCCTGAAGCCATACGCTACCTGTAACAGGTGTCCAATCGGCCTGTATAAATGATTGGTGGTGGCAGCTAGTTGTTCCTTTTGATATTGTGAAGTCAGCAGTGAGTGATCGTACCGGGGTATATACATATATTTCATGCATTGGAATCGGAGGTGTATATACCATATGCTCACTGTGCGTTCCCCAATAACCGGCCTAGTAGTGGAAGCAGCCGCGGCCTCGTCCATCACTCATCACTCAATTGTGTAATTGTCCTAATGATTGGAGGCAGCGGAGTTGCGCCCCCTGACAATCTGGTGACAGACGTGGAATCTGCAAGATTCCCCCTGTTGTTATCCCTGATAAGCTGCAATACCAAAATTAACCTTTGAACAGTTGTGGCGCTGTTTATGAAGGGAAGCAGACATGGTTTTTTTTTTCTAATTTAGGATAATTTTTTGGTCCGGTAATTTTAGAAAACCGAGGATAACATTGTTATTTTTGCTTAGTAATCATAAATATTTATGAGCGAAAAGCAAAAGAGGCAACATAAAAGCATCGTACGTGCTTATTCCGGCAATTATTCCGGTAATTCTCTTATAAGCATCTTCTTTTCTTGGCCTTACAGTAAATCCTGCTTAGAAACTAAATTGCCGGTAAGTCTGCTGGAAACAGGGTAGGGTGGGATTGTAGGGGCAAAGTCCCTGGAGCGTCCATAATATAGGGGCAAAGTCCCTGGAGCCTCCATAATATAGGGGCAAAGTCCCTGGAGCGTCCATAATATAGGGGCAAAGTCCCTGGAGCGTCCATAATATAGGGGCAAAGTCCCTGGAGCGTCCATAATATAGGGGCAAAGTCACTGGAGCCTCCATAATATAGGGGCAAAGTCCATGGAGCCCCCATAATATAGGGGCATAGTCCATGGAGCCTCCATAATATAGGGGCATAGTCCATGGAGCCTCCATAATATAGGGGCATAGTCCATGGAGCCTCCATAATATAGGGGCATAGTCCATGGAGCTCCCATAATATAGGGGCATAGTCCATCAAGCCTCCATAATATAGGGGCATAGTCCATGGAGACCCCATAATATAGGGGCATAGTCCATGGAGCCTCCATAATATAGTGGCATAGTCCATCAAGCCTCCATAATATAGGGGCATAGTCCATGGAGCCTCCATAATATAGGGGCATAGTCCATGGAGCCTCCATAATATAGGGGCATAGTCCATGGAGCCTCCATAATATAGGGGCATAGTCCATGGAGCCTCCACAATATAGGGGCATAGTCCATGGAGCTCCCATAATATAGGGGCATAGTCCATCAAGCCTCCATAATATAGGGGCATAGTCCCTGGAGTGTCCATAATATAGGGGCATAGTCCATGGAGACCCCATAATATAGGGGCATAGTCCATGGAGCCTCCATAATATAGTGGCATAGTCCATGGAGCCTCCATAATATAGGGGCATAGTCCATGGAGCCTCCATAATATAGGGGCATAGTCCATGGAGCCTCCATAATATAGGGGCATAGTCCATGGAGCCTCCATAATATAGGGGCATAGTTCATGGAGCCTCCATAATATAGGGGCATAGTCCATGGAGCCTCCATAATATAGGGGCATAGTCCATGGAGCCTCCATAATATAGGGGCATAGTCCATGGAGCCTCCATAATATAGGGGCATAGTCCATGGAGCCTCCATAAAATAGGGGCATAGTCCATGGAGCCTCCATAATATATGGGCATTGTCCATGGAGCCTCCATAATATAGGGGCATAGTCCATGGAGCCTCCATAATATAGGGGCATAGTCCATGGAGCCTCCATAATATAGGGGCATAGTCCATGGAGCCTCCATAATATAGGGGCATAGTCCATGGAGCCCCCAAAATATAGGGGCATAGTCCATGGAGCCTCCATAATATAGGGGCATAGTCCATTGAGCCTCCATAATATAGGGGCATAGTCCATGGAGCCTCCATAATATAGGGGCATAGTCCATCAAGCCTCCATAATATAGGGGCATAGTCCATGGAGCTCCCATAATATAGGGGCATAGTCCATCAATCCTCCATAATATAGGGGCATAGTCCATGGAGCCTCCATAATATAGGGGCATAGTCCATGGAGCCCCCATAATATAGGGGCATAGTCCATGGAGCCTCCATAATATAGGGGCATAGTCCATGGAGCCCCCAAAATATAGGGGCATAGTCCATGGAGCCTCCATAATATAGGGGCATAGTCCATGGAGCCTCCATAATATAGGGGCATAGTCCATGGAGCCTCCATAATATAGGGGCATAGTCCATTGAGCCTCCATAATATAGGGGCATAATCCATGGAGCCTCCATAATATAGGGGCATAGTCCATGGAGCCTCCATAATATAGGGGCATAGTCCATCGAGCTTCCATAATATAGGGGCATAGTCTATGGAGCCTCCATAATATAGGGGCATAGTCCATCGAGCTTCCATAATATAGGGGCATAGTCCATGGAGCCTCCATAATATAGGGGCATAGTCCATCAAGCCTCCATAATATAGGGGCATAGTCCATGGAGCCTCCTTAATATAGGGGCATTGTCCATGGAGCCTCCATAATATAGGGGCATAGTCCATGGAGCCTCCATAATATAGGGGCATAGTCCATCGAGCTTCCATAATATAGGGGCATAGTCCATGGAGCCTCCATAATATAGGGGCATAGTCCATCAAGCCTCCATAATATAGGGGCATAGTCCATGGAGCCTCCTTAATATAGGGGCATAGTCCATGGAGCCTCCATAATATAGGGGCATAGTCCATCAAGCCTCCATAATATAGGGGTATAGTCCATGGGGCCTCCATAATATAGGGGCACACATATGTGATTCCACCACAATATTATATAGGATGAAAGCTTTCATCAGAACATGACCCGCTGTTCAAATCAGGTTTCCATATTTGGTCATTTTTTTCTTAAATTTTGATTTTTATTCAAAATAAATAAATACATTTCACAATTTTCACACCGAAACTGGGGTTTATGCTATTTCATGAAATCCACGTGTACTCAGTGAACAGACCCCAACCCTATATTTTGTACTGAGGCATCTAATGAGCGTGTGCACAGGTGATTGTGAAGGGAGGTGGAGGTGAGCTGTGACATCGCCTATTGTGTATGGTGGATCTTGTGTTATCTACTGTATATAGAGGTGTTATCAGTCATTGTACAGGAGGAGAAGGTGAGCTGTGACATCGCCTATTGTGTATGGTGGATCCTGTGTTATCTACTGTATATAGAGGTGTTATCAGTCATTGTACAGGAGGAGGAGGTGAGCTGTGATATCACCTATTGTGAATGGTGGATCCTTTGTTATCTACTGTATATAGAGGTGTTATCAGTCATTGTACAGGAGGGGGAGGTGAGCTGTGATATCACTTATTGTGAATGGTGGCTCCTGTGTTATCTACTGTATATAGAGGTGTTATCACTTATCAGTCATTGTACGGGAGGAGGAGGTGAGCCGTGATATCACTTATTGTGAATGATGGATCCTGTGTTATCTACTGTATATAGAGGTGTTATCAGTCATTGTACAGGAGGAGGAGGTGACCTCTGATATCACCTATTGTGTACGGTGGATCCTGTGTTATCTACTGTATATAGAAGTGTTATCAGTCCTTGCACAGGAGGAGGAGGAGGTGAGCTGTGACATCACCTATTGTGAATGGAGAATCCTGTTATCTACTGTATATAGAGGTGTTATCAGTCATTGTACAGAGGGGGAGGTGAGCTGTGACATCACCTATTATGAATGGTGGATCCTGTATTATCTACTGTGTGTAGAGGTGTTATCAGTCATTGTACAGGAGGAGGAGGTGAGCTGTGACATCACCTATTGTGAATGGTGGATCCTGTGTTATCTACTGTATATAGAGGTGTTATCAGTCATTGTACAGGAGGAGGAGGTGAGCTGTGACATCACCTATTGTAAATGGTGGGTCCTGTGTTATCTACTGTATATAGAGGTGTTTATCAGTCATTGTACAGGAGGAGGAGGTGAGCTGTGACATCACCTACTGTGATTGGTGTATCCTGTGTTTTCAGTTGTGTAAAAATCTAAAACCTGTTTTAAACAATAGGTCACTTCCTGATACGTTTGGAGGACGCTTTACTTAAATGCCTTGTTGCTAATTTCGGACATATTCCATCACACAGTACTTTCACCACTAGGGGCGCTGTTTGAATGGTCAGCATGGCAGCCTCTATTTTTAATAATAGAATTCACATCATTAACACCAGCGTCCTTAAACATTAAACTCTTTTCTCCACAGCAGCCATTGATTATATGTGTCCGGGTATATTCAGGACCTGCCCTTGTGCCCCTCAATCCAATCTCAGCTGCGAGGATCAATAACGTGACGTGAGAAGCCCCATAAATAATCAGTGATATATGGAGTGCGCCCCCTGTCTATATGCAGCGAGCTGTTAGTAATATCGCTAATTGCTTCCCCTTTATGTGATGATATCCATAGAGTAATGTAGAACGATGAGCTACCGGCGACATGTACTGTATATAGGGGATCTCTGGTGGACACAGAAGATGACCCCTGTGCGAGAACAATACATGGGCCCTTTGCAGCCCAATATCTCATCATAAAGCACAATTCCACCTGCTTTGGAGCTGGATGTGGCCCCCCGACCTCCTGTGTCCCTGGGCGTGTGGGTGCACCAGTAATATGTCCACCCCTGTATGGGATATGTAAGGAGTTAATGAATTCTTAGCACACATGCAAATGATTTCTCCCTGCGTCTGAATGCAGCAGGGACGCCCATATGTTCTGCAGACTTAGCGCTTTTATATATATTTTCTATATTGGTAAGAAACAGATGCGGCAAAGAAAAGTTTCCCAAAAAATTTCCAATTTGTCTTAACTCTCCCCAAATAATGACAAATGAAAAGTTGTGTTCATGAGCATTGACACACTGAACTCTGCTACATCCTCATGGGCTAAAAGGTCCATTTTTTCATCAGTACATGACATATACATTTACATACTGAGAAAAAAACAGGAAGAACCTTTTTCTTATTTTTCCTGCTTAGTATTGTTGATCGGCAGAGGAAAAAACAGATACTATATGCATAATTCATTACAATAGTGCCCAGCAGGCGACCAATAATCAGGCGTGAGCTCCAATGGACGGAGCAGATAATGTGCTCTTCTGACCCCGGTGAATCTCCACATTATGCTACTGATAAGGACTCTTTCCTATTTCACTCCATGGTTCTCTTATTCTAAAGGGAGGAACATTCCCTTTAAGGGTCAGTGAACAGTGTGAGCAGAGACTGATCGTCCGGTCTCTTGTTCAGGATCCTCATCTATAAGAAAAAAGAGGTACAAAAGTGTCTCTCGCTTTGGAGTGCCTAGCATTTCCAAGCTTGTACCTCTCCATAGGTGGTGAACCATCCACTGCGTGAAGCTTGTACCTCTCCATAGATGGCGCACCATCCACAAGGTGGAGCTTGTACCTCTCCATAGATGGCGCACCATCCACAAGGTGAAGCTTGTACCTCTCCATAGATGGTGCACCATCCACAAGGTGAAGCTTGTACCTCTCCATAGATGGCGCACCATCCACAAGGTGAAGCTTGTACCTCTCCATAGATGGTGCACCATCCACAAGGTGAAGCTTGTACCTCTCCATAGATGGTGCACCATCCACTAGGTGAAGCTTGTACCTCTCCATAGATGGTGAACCATCCACTAGGTGAAGCTTGTACCTCTCCATAGATGGCGCACCATCCACAAGGTGAAGCTTGTACCTCTCCATAGATGGCGCACTATCCACTAGGTGAAGCTTGTACCTCTCCATAGATGGCGCACCATCCACAAGGTGAAGCTTGTACCTCTCCATAGATGGTGCACCATCCACTAGGTGAAGCTTGTACCTCTCCATAGATGGTGCACCATCCATAAGGTGAAGCTTGTACCTCTCCATAGATGGCGCACTTTCCACTAGGTGAAGCTTGTACCTCTCCATAGATGGTGCACCATCCACTAGGTGAAGCTTGTACCTCTCCATAGATGGCGCACTATCCACTAGGTGAAGCTTGTACCTCTCCATAGATGGCGCACCATCCACAAGGTGAAGCTTGTACCTCCCCATAGATGGTGCACCATCCACAAGGTGAAGCTTGTACCTCTCCATAGATGGTGCACCATCCAATAGGTGAAGCTTGTACCTCTCCATAGATGGAGCACCATCCACTAGGTGAAGCTTGTACCTCTCCATAGATGGTGCACCATCCACTAGGTGAAGCTTGTACCGCTCCATAGATGGTGCACCATCCACTAGGTGAAGTTTGTACCTCTCCATAGATGGTGCACCATCCACTAAGTGAAGCTTGTACCTCTCCATAGATGGTGAACCATCCACTAGGTGAAGCTTGTACCTCTCCATAGATGGTGAACCATCCACTAGGTGAAGCTTGTACCGCTCCATAGATGATGAACCATCCACACGGTGAAGCTTGTACCGCTCCATAAATAGTGCCCACCCATAAGGTGAAGCCTGTACCGCTCCATAAATGGTGCCCATCCACAAGGTGAAGCTTGTACCTCTCCATAGATGGTGAACCATCCACTAGGTGAAGCTTGTACCTCTCCATAGATGGTGAACCATCCACAAGGTGAAGCTTGTACCTCTCCATAGATGGTGCACCATCCACTAGGTGAAGCTTGTACCTCTCCATAGATGATGCCCATCCACTAGGTGAAACTTGTACCGCTCCATAGATGGTGAACCATCCACACGGTGAAGCTTTTACATCTCCATAGATGGCACACCATCCACAAGGTGAAGCTTGTACCTCTCCATAGATGGTGAAGCATCCACAAGGTGAAGCTTGTACCTCTCCATAGATGGCACACCATCCACAAGGTGAAGCTTGTACCTCTCCATAGATGGCGCACCATCCACTAGGTGAAGCTTGTACCTCTCCATAGATGGCGCACCATCCACTTGGTGAAGCTTGTACCTTTCCATAGATGGCGCACCATCCATTAGGTGAAGCCTGTACCTCTCCATAGATGGCGCACCATCCACTAGGTGAAGCTTGTACCTCTCCATAGATGGCGCACCATCCACAAGGTGAAGCTTGTACCTCTCCATAGATGGTGCAGCATCCACTAGGTGAAGGTTGTACCTCTCCATAGATGGCGCACCATCCACAAGGTGAAGCTTGTACCTCTCCATAGATGGCGCACCATCCACAAGGTGAAGCTTGTACCTCTCCATAGATGGCGCACCATCCACAAGGTGAAGCTTGTACCTATCCATAGATGGTGAACCATCCACAAGGTGAAGCTTGTACCGCTCCATAGATGGTGCCCATCTACAATGTGAAACTTGTACCTCTCCATAGATGGTGCCCATCTACAAGATGAAGCTTATATCTCTTCATAGATGGTGCCCATCCACAAGGTGAAGCTTGTACCTCTCCATAGATGGTGCACCATCCACTAGGTGAAGTTTGTACCTCTCCATAGATGGTGCACCATCCACTAGGTAAAGCTTATATCTCTCCATAGATGGTGCCCATCCACAAGGTGATGCTTGTACCTCTCCATAGATGGTGCCTATCCCTTTGGAAATTTCTCCTGACTCTCCAATGGGCAGCTGGCACATATATTGGCACTATAATGAGCTATGAGACTGGGTGCTCTTGGCATTACAATGTCCAATGTGGGTGGGCACTACTGTCGACGTAATGTACTAAATGGCTGGCTCTATTGGTACAAAAGTAAAAAATGAGGTTGGCACTATAGACTCTACATTAAAGTACGGAGTCCATTTTTGTCTGGTGCTAATGCCAGGCTGGGTACAGGTATGACAGGCGCCTCCTGGTGCCAGTGTCTATGGCCGACCCCAGTATGAGATACACGTTAGCACTGGCACAGAATGTTCAGCATAACCAGCAAAGCCTTGTATAGAGAATTGCAGCAGATTGCGCTGAGGACGGGCACAGACATATGGCAGCGAAGGGCACAGATTGCCTGTAGACCAGTGAGTTCTGTGGCAGAGAAAATCAGCTTTGTTGTATCACATTAGGGAATTCTCATTTCCTTCATTACCGAGGCCGCACAGATTTCCGGGGCCTCATTACACCCGACATGATTCTGCTGCATCCAAGCCGCACCTCAGCCAGTGTCTGTGTACAGAACCAAGAAAACCGCGGCTGGTGCCAGGTCTGAACGTGCACTGAGCAATCAGTAGAAATAACTGTGTGATATTATATTTCTTTCATTAGTTATTATCTCATTGCTTATTCTCTGGTTTTATGTTTTACTACATTTTTTTGGCATCCAAGAAAAAAAAAAATTACAAGTCAAAAATACCTCCCCGAAATAACTAAAATAATAAATAATAATCTAAAATAATACAAATAAATCCCAACATAGTAAAAAAATAATACAAAATAAATACATCAAATAAATACAACTAATGATAGATAAATAAATGTACAATAAATACATTAGAGAAGGACCATATCTCAGGAATGGAGAGACGCAGGAACAAAAGAAAAACATCACTGGATTCAGGAGCAGAGCAGCATTTACACAGGTCCCCTTTAAAGGGGTTATCCATCCAACAATAGTTATCACAAATCCACAGAATAGGTGATACGTGTATGATCTGCGGGGGTAGAATCACAGGAACCTCCACTGATCACAAATACAGGAGTCCTGCGCCCCTCCTGTAGATGTGGCAGTCGTGCGCATGCGTGACGACCACTCCATTGTCTGTCTATAGGAGTGGTGATTGCGCATGCTCACTACCGCATCTATACACATATAGAAGGAAATGGAGCCGTGATCACATATGCGGACTAAGACTTCATTTCCACAAGGGATACTGTAACCTCATCCTCATAACTGGTAGGGGTCTAAGTGGCAGACCCCCATAAATCATTACATGTTACACGAGTATTAATACTCATGCAGAGGTAGTGTGGTTTAAGAAAAAAAGGAAGAAAAGAAAGAATGAAAGAAGAAAAGAGAAAAAAAGAGAAAGAAAGAAAAAGAAAGATAGGAAAGAAAGAAAAGTAGAAAAGTAAAAGAAAAGAAAAAGAGAAGGAAAAAAGAAAGAGAGGAAAGAAAGAAAAAGAAATGAAGAAAGGGAGGAAAGAAAGAGAGAAAGAAAAATAAAGAAAGAAGGAGAGAGAAAAAGAGAAAGAAAGAAAAAGAAAGAAAGAGATGAAAGAAAGAAAGGTAGGAAAGTAAAAGAGAAGGAAAGAAAGAAAGTAAAGAAAGAAAAAAGAAACAAAAATAAAGAGAGGAAAGAAAGGTAGGAAACTAAAAGAGAAGGAAAGAAAAAAAATAAAGAAAGAAAAAAGAAATAAAAAGAGAGGAAAGAAAAAGAAAGAAAAAAAGAAGGAAAGAAATAAAGAAAGAGGGAAAGCAAGAAAGTAAAGAAAGAAAAAGGAAATGATAAGAAAGAAAGTAAAGAAAGGAAAAGAAAGCGAGGAAAGAAAGAAAGGTAGGAAAGTAAAAGATAAAAAAAGAGAAGGAAAGAAAGAATGAGAGTAAAGAAAGAAAGAAAAAGAAAGGGAGGAAAGAAAGACAGGAAAGAAAGAAAAAGAACTAAAGAAGAAGAGAGAGAAGAAGAGAAAGAAAGGAAGAAAGTAAAGAAAGAAAAAGAAAGAGAGGAAAGAAAAAAAGAAAATGGAAAGAAAGACAGAAGGAAAGAAAGAAAAAGAGAGATAAGAAAGAAAGAGAGAAGGTCCGATTGTATTACGCCTATGTTATGCCAGTCTCTGTGTCATGCCCGCCACAGCACTGGATATGACATACTATATACATTTTGCCCGGAATGTTCCTTTAATAATATGTCCCCATGATTCTGGATCTGCACCTTTTATTAACGACTTCAATGTCGGAGACTTCATTCGAAAATTTTATTGTGAGACTTGTACATAATTCTTCTTTATGACGTCTACAATAGTAAATGTCTCACTAACATTCTGCAGAGTTTAACGTCTCCAGTTCTGGAGAAACCGCAGCCTGAATTATCATAAGAGCGGAAAATCCGCCGGTATTGTGCCCATAAATTGCGCAGACAAGCACAGCGTGTTCCCTGTCAGTGGAAGGGAAGAAAATCATTTGTATTATTTTGGAGAAGGAGCAAGAAACAAAGACTGGAGCGAACATGTGAAGCAGTCAGACAGATGAGCCCTTGTTAGGAATCTCCAGCTGAAGTTTACTGCCTTGTTGTATGGATCACTCAATGTCTTTTTAGTTTTAACTCAGGGAATTAAAAAAAATTGTTTCATTTGTCTCCCTACAGATGCTTAGATAAAAGGTTTGTTTTTTAATAGAAACAGCGCCATTCTTGATAGTAGGTTGGGCCTGGTATTACAGCTTATTCTTGTGAATAGTGCTGAGCTGCAATAACAGATCAGTCTGAAACAAAAAAAATCACAATAAAGCTGTTTGTAGACGTCATATTTCATTATGGTTGCTTCAAAAAAGCCAGAAAAAAAAACTTTTATTTATGAGTAAAATGCCCCAAAATCTACAGATTCCCCAAATGTTGTACACAGGAGAACCCTTGATCAGTAAGAAAAGACTGACCTAGCGCTTCAGTGTCTTCAGCACATGTCCACATTTGGTCTTTGGAAATTGTTGTTTTTGCTTTCGGAATAATGGAAAAATAAATACAAACCAAATATGCAGAATCCTCTCCGACTTGACATTTTGCCTTTCAGCAACATTGGACCATGGGTTGTGTCTCCTGCCGTTGCTCTTGTCTGAGGCCTCATCCATTTTTATTATTTATAATGTTGGGTAAACATTTCATCTCGTTCTTTTAGCCGAGCCTGCAGAAAAGAAAGTTTTGGTGAAGAGTTTTGAGCAGTACGAGTGATGAGTCATCTAGATCCGGGCCAACAGTAAAATAAAATGATCTCTTGCTGATTTAAGACATTGATCTTAACAATGAAGAAGTTTGATCGCTGCACTTAACTCACGGAACTCAGAGGAGAAGAATGTTCTAGTTACTGAAAGAGATAAACGTTCTATTTGTAAACAGATTTAGTCTAAATGGAAGCAAGAACGAAAGGAGTCGTCCCATCTAGGACCCACATCTGTCACTGCCCCAACTTATGGAGACAGAATTGGAGATGAGACTCTTACAATTCTTTAGGAACTCCAAAAATTGTGCTCACCTCTGTCCAACGATGTGGTCCTAATGTTGTCCTTTTTGGTTCATCTCATCATTAGAGATCCACTTGTTCAACACAGTTTGTTAATACCATCCATTCCTGATGGAGCACATGTTTGTTTTTGGGAACTTTTTGGATGGGTGTTAGGGGTTTGTAGGCATGGATACAAGTCTTTTTTTATCAAACGTGATAATCTTTTTCGATCTGTTAGATGTTATTTAGCAACATGCAATGGCAAAGTTGGACAGGACCAGCAGAGTAGTATTGAACCCTGGTTCCGACACTCCAGTTGAAGATATCCTTTCTGGAGGTGACTTTGGAGCCACCGCTTTCCACCAGGTTTTACTTGTCAGCAGTAGTAATATAAAGTATATGTGCAACGTGGCACGAGGCGGTAGACGTGAGCGAGGCACTCGTCTCTTACTCCAAGGCACGCTAAATGAAGATGGACTTTGTCTATGGGGGCGCTACGCCCTTTCAAGCCAAGTGATGCCAGTGACTTCGGTTGACCAGGACCAGATGTTCACAGTTCAGTGAAGGAGTCCACCACTCAAAAATAAACAGTATTTTAGTTAACATTAACTTGCTGGGGACTATGTACTCGAACATTTCCTTTACAACATGGAGCATCTTCACACACGGTCTCTCTACGTCTTCCAGGCTTACTTATTTCTACCTCAAGTTCCTCTGTCTTCACCACCACCCAGCACAAGGCTATAGTCCAGTAAGTGAGAGTCCTGTACTTCAACCTGCGTCCTCCTTTCCCTTACGGGAGTTAGCTGGCCACTATGGCCGGTACTCAGCTTCTCTGCTTGCTGACACATTGGAACTCTCACCCGGGGCACTCTATTCATCTCACGTTCCCTGTTCCATCCTGATCCATTACCTCTCTGAGTTATAAACTCGGGGCCATACTGCTAGGTGTCATGTCCCAGGAACGATCCTCGTTGCTTCACTCTGTCCTTAGGTCACTTTCCTTCCTCTACTCCGGATCTCACAACCCACTGTCTCGATCTCCACTCACATCAGGGACACCCACGTCATGCAGCTCTGTTCACTATTCTGACCATAGGTCTGCTTCTGGTGCAAGCTGGGCCCTATCTGCCTTCCTGACAGGAAACTGTCTCTGTCCTTTCTCCTTAGCCCATCCCACTCTGGGCTAGTCCCAAACATTAACTCTAACTCTCCCTATTGTCGGGTGTAATACAACACTGTCACTATTAACGCATGTCCCAATACACATTACACACTACAACAATACACATTATACATCATAACAGTACTCATCTCTTCAAGGGGAAATGTGGGCAGTATATCCATCTCCTTACATTTGTATGGTGAAATATATATATGAACATGTTCTGCAGAGATGGAGGATGGGACCTTAGAATAATTTTTATGTGGTGGGGCCAAGAATCCACAGACTAACACTAGATATCAGCTATGGTCATCACCACCCAAGTCAATAGTATGTTGACCACCCAGTGGTTGAAAGTAGACTACGCCTTGTGTAACTTTTGCCTTATAGACAAGGAATATGGGCTAAAGACCTGTTTAGTTGGCTAACACCTCTACTCATACGATAGATGACTTCATGCTCTGCAGATCTAGCTGGTGGTGGCACAGCAAACCTATAAGTAGGGTGAGAGTCTATCCCTGCAGAAAGCCATTTCAATTCTGATGTGTCTTTTTTATCTTTCATCTTGGCTCGCCGTATCTTGAGTTGATGCGAGATGACAAGTTTTAAAAAAAAAAATCAAGATTTTTTGATACTCTGTAGGGAGATATTTATGCCACATGTGTCTATATTTGGCCACCCAGTGGTTTTGATTTGTGAACTTCCGCCTGCCAAGGGATGTGCTGTAATGTGCCATTAATGTACTGAATTTGCATAGTAGAAAAGTTGTGGAGAGGTGAGGGTGGATACATCTTTTTTTCCACTATTAGAAGAAACAATACTTTGGCAAATTTTCTAATGGAGCAAGTTTCGAGAATAGAAAGGTTCTTTCCTCCATTACTCAAAACCCCAAAAAAATAGATACTAGGAAGTAGTTTGGGTCTGAAAATAATGGATGTCCATTAGAAGGGGAGAGTTGGAAAGGGCAATAATAAATGTTCAATATTCTTCTCCATGTATATCTTATTGGTTCACCAAAGTCATTAAAGGTAACATTTCACATCGAAACTCATTAGCCAGTTCCCGGGGTCATCATCGATCAATCCTTTAGGACTAGAGACATGATTCTGGCAGCATGTAATAACCATGTTGTTCACTTGCAGAATGTCTGGGTTTCGGCTAGATCCAGTGGAGATCCTCATTAATTAGTGGAATGGCCGGGGTGCTTGGAAGAAAGCATGGATGCAGCCATCTGATGCAGAACAGAGAGTTACTTGGTGTAACACTATGAATTCCGCACTCACATTCCGTTCCCTCGTAACTTCAGTGAATGCAGCTTCATTGTCTGTGACCGAGGAGCTCAAGCTCTTGGCAGATGAAAGCAGAGGAACAGTTGTGGTGCCCAAAACATTCTTCTACTGTAAATGGGGTCATTCTGGTGACTTTCCATAACCTTTGCTCCTGCTTTAGATAAATAAGCTACAATAACCACTGGTTAATGTAATAAGGAAACTGGAAAGAAGATGTATATTTGTCTGTTATTGATCGATATGTCCGGTATTCCACTCTAAAATAGATTTTCCATACCTGAGGCTTACAATGGAGACCTTATATATGGAAGTTTATTTCTCATGGGATAATACAAGGATCTGTAGATTCCAAGTATAATTTCTGGATCAAGTTCTCATTTTCTTCAAGATCTTTGATTTCAGTCAATCAATAAGAATATTTCTTGAGAGTTAGCCCTGGTAAAGCTTTGATCACACAGGTGCATGGCGGGTCGTGCGGCATTAGCTTTTTATCTTTTTTAGCACTCCAGTTCCTTGGACTGTTGGCATTTATGGTACTGGAAGTTTTATGGGTCAAGCAGCAGTGAGTCCATCTATGGTAATAAAGCTGTAGCGCTATGTCTGGTGCCCCTGCATGGTGTCCCCTTCTCCCTCCATGCAGGGACGCCGGCTTACTCACCGCCCCGGCCCTCGACGCGGCCCGACGTGCTTCCTGGTCCTGTACACACCAAACTGTGTTCCGTTGGCATGTCTAATGCGCATGTTTGCGCACTCCCCTGTTCTTAAAGCTGGCAGGCATTTAGTTATGTGGATCAACTGCAAGATGTCTTCCAGCCAATAGCTGGGAGACATCTTGTATAAAAGGCACCCCCTCCAATAGGGAGGTGCCTGAGCAACCCCTATAGTTCAGTTACGTGGTTTGGTGTGCAACTGTATGTTGCCAGGTCCCCCGTCCCTAGCCTGTTATATTTTCCTGTATCCCGTGTCCTGTCCCTTTAGTCCAGTATAGTTGTTCTTATTCCTGTTACCGCTTCAGCGGCGTCCGTATCCTGAAACCTCACCGGTGGTACCTGTCTGCCACCTTGGGGGGGCTGCGTACCCAGGCCAGAACCTTGAACCTGAAACCGCGTTGGTGGTATCTGTACCCCGTGGCCGCATCAGCGGTACCTGCCTGCTATCCCATGACCAGTGTGTCAGAAACTATCCCAGTGGCCGTCCTGTCGACACAGTCTGAACCTGTCCCAGTGGCCGTCCTGTCGACACAGTCTGAACCTGTCCCAGTGGCCGTCCTGTCGACACAGTCTGAACCTGTCCCAGTGGCCATCCTGTCTGCACAGTGTGAACCTGTCCTGGTGGCCGTCCTGTCTGCACAGTGTGAACCTGTCCCAGTGGCCGTCCTGTCTGCATAGTGTGAACCTGTCCCAGTGGCCGTCTTGTTGACACAGTCTGAACCTGTCCCAGTGGCCGTCCTGTCTGCATAGTGTGAACCTGTCCCAGTAGCCGTCGTGTCTCAACAGTCCAAACCTGTCATGGTGGCCGTCCTGTTTGCACAGTGTGAACCTGTCCCAGTGGCTGTCCTGTCTGCACAGTGTGTCAGAAACTATCCCAGTGGCCGTCCTGTCGACACAGTTAGAACCTGTCCCAGCGGCCATCCTGTCGACACTGTCTGAACCTGTCCCAGTAGCCGTCGTGTCTCAACAGTCCAAACCTGTCATGGTGGCCGTCCTGTCTGCACAGTGTGAACCTGTCCCAGTGGCTGTCCTGTCTGCACAGTGTGTCAGAACCTGTCCCAGTGGCCGTCCTGTCGACACTGTCTGAACCTGTCCCAGTGGCCGTCGTGTCTCAACAGTCTAAACCTGTCCCGGAGGCCGTACTGTTGACACAGTCTGAACCTGTCCCAGTGGACGTCCTGTCTGCACAGTCTGAACATGTCCCGGTGGCCGTCCTGTCTGCACAGTCTGAACCTGTCCCGGAGGCCGCCCTGTCGGCATAATGTGAACTTGTCCCAAGTGGCCGTCCTGTTTGCACGGTGTGAACTTGTCCCAAGTGGCCGTCCTGTTTGCACGGTGTGAACTTGTCCCAAGTGGCCGTCCTGTTTGCACGGTGTGAACTTGTCCCAAGTGGCCGTCCTGTTTGCACGGTGTGAACTTGTCCCAAGTGGCCGTCCTGCCCTTTTGAAAATCTGAAGTAACGTCTCTGCACTTTGGGGTCAGCAGCTACTGCCGGACGCCGCCTTGGAGTGGCACCTGGCAGATACCTGCCGCACGTACAAGCCTGACCTCACCACTAGAGGCTCCAGCAAACACCAAGATAGCTTCTTAGTCACACCCCTCCAGGGTAAGTCTGGTCTGTGGCACAGTTGGTCCACGAACCACGTGCGGCACCTAGGAGCGTAACAATAGCCATGTATATGATGATGATGAAAATAGTGAAAATTAACCAGATAATCAGACCAAGGAATGGAAGAGAAGTCCTAGTCCAGTGGGTCCAAGCTTTTTCTATGGGTCCCATCGTGGTTACTGGTTACAAATCGGGCAAGGAACAGGGCACGGCAATGGTCAAATCAGGAGTTAGAAGACATTCTTAGGCAAAGCGGAGATTATCACAATGTGCGTTTGCAGAAAGGATGAGATGTGGAGAATATAAGAAAGGCTTCTTATTCACACCAACGCATTTCAGCACCGTACCGAAACCTTTCTCAAGGTTCTTTACTCTGAGAAAGGTGTCGGTCTGACTCCGAAATGCTCTATTCTATTTTTCTAAATCTTTATCTTTCTACATCCCTAAATATAAATCTTTTATATTTCTAAATTCATAGATAAAATCTGTATTTAGTGAATGCAGATTTTCCCATTACAGAGATAAGAGATGACAGTTGGTGCTTAGAAATATCTATGGAGAACTCGCAGCCGAATGTCTGTGTCCACCTCTAGTTCCTCCATAGAATTTTAAAAGCACCAACTGTCATGTCTTATCTCAGCAATGGGAAAGTCTGTCTTCACTGAATGCAGATTTTAGAGATTCTTTCCATGAATTGAGAGGGAAAAGCTCAGTCCAGGAGGAGGAAGAAGCAGATTTCGCTGATAAGATATATTTAGTTTTTTATTTTCACAGATGAAAACGAAGGATAATCTTTAACTCCTTATTCCCGGGTTTTCAGACTGGGGCAGCAGTCTCCTGTTTGCACCACCTTAGACATGTTTGCCACAGGCTCCTCCGTCCCGGCAGATCTGGGCATCTGTCCAGGTTCGCCTGGTGCTGACGCCGGCCCTATGTTGAATAATCTAATAGGCGGCAAATTGGACATATCCAGAAGCGTATTATGAAGTGCAAAGTACGGGGGCACCAGTGCATGTATTTCTGTAATACTCCCCCGGCGTTTCATAAGGGGACGCACACACTTGTGCAGATATGGACGGTTTGTTACTGATAATGAGGGGATTTACTATTCAAAGAGCAATTGTTAAGGGATGGCTGGTGCCGGATTTAATATTTGTCTGGACGTTTGCGGTTTGCTTGTCGCTACTTTCTTGTTCTATTATGAATCTATGTGGTTGGAACATTTCTCACCTCGGTGGATGGATTATTTATAGCCCTATTAAATGAGATGCAGACCGGCTCCTAATCCATAATTGGCTCCATAATTAATCTCAGCTTCCGCCATTGCTCGGCTGCATCCCCAATTCAGTGTCATTTTGCTGATAATGGTGCATACCTGCACCCTCGCCCCTCCGGTCTCCGCTCCCCTAGTATACAAATAAACAGCGCCAATTATTCTGAATTACTGTGTGTTCTGCTGCAGTATCAGTAATACCGTCAGGCAGGTCGGATATAGGGCAGCATTAGTATATTCATAGTGAATTTTTTTGAGGAGGATTTTGAATACTCTTCCCATTTATTTCGATAGAAAATCCGCTCTGCTGTTCATACGGCGAGTTGTTTTTTTATTTCGTTTTTTTTTCATGTTTATAAAAACAAGGACAAAAAAAGAAATGACTTGTCATTTATTGGCGGCGGATTCCTTGTGAAACCAGCTCCAAAGTTGACACTGTTGTCATGTCAAGAGACTGCATGGAAAAACAAACTTTTCAGGGATAAAAAACACGTCCAAATACAAAAAAGCGCGCAAAAATACACTCGCATACATATTCAGTAAACATTGCGCACACCAGAGTAAATTTTCCCATACAAAGAAGTGCAGACTGTGGCTCACTGGTAGTGTTTCTGCCTTCTGTAGCTCACTGGTAGAGTTTCTGGTTTCTGTAGCTCACTGATAGAGTTTCTGCCTTCTGTGGCTCACTGGTAGAGTTTCTGGTTTCTGTAGCTCACTGGTAGAGTTTCTGGTTTCTGTGGCTCACTGGTAGAGTTTCTGCCTTCTGTGTCTCACTGGTAGTGTTTCTGCCTTCTGTGGCTCACTGCTAGAGTTTCTGGTTTCTGTAGCTCACTGGTAGAGTTTCTGCCTTTTGTGGCTCACTGGTAGAGTTTTTGCTTTTTGTGGCTCACTGGTAGAGTTTCTGCCTCCTGTGGCTCACTGATAGCGTTTCTGCCTTCTGTTGCTCACTGGCAGAGTTTCAGCCTCCTGTGGCTCACTGGTAGAGTTTCTGCCTTCTGTGGCTCACTGATAGAGTTTCTCGTTTCTGTGGCTCACTGGTAGAGTTTCTGATTTCTGTGGCTCACTGGTAGAGTTTCTGGTTTCTGTGGCTCAGTGGTAGAGCATCTGGTTTCTGTGGCTCACTGGTAGAGTTTCTGCCTTCTGTGTCTCACTGGTAGTGTTTCTGCCTTCTGTGGCTCACTGCTAGAGTTTCTGGTTTCTGTAGCTCACTGGTAGAGTTTCTGCCTCCTGTGACTCACAGGTAGAGTTTCTGCCCTCTGTAGCTCACTGGTAGAGTTTCTGCATTATGTGGCTCACTGGTAAAGTTTTTGCCTTCTGTGACTCACTGTTAGAGTTTCTGCATTATGTGGCTCACTGGTAGAGTTTCTGCCTTCTATGCCACAGTTCTGCGTTCAGTGCCTGACAAAGTTAAAGGATTTATCCAGGATTATATTTTTTTTTTAACTATGAGTCTGAGAAGTAACAGGCAGGTAGTTGCTACCTACCTGCCTGTTGTGCCCGACCTGATCTCGGTCGGCACAGAGCAGTCACAGAGCTGCCGGCAATTCAGCGACTTCCTCTGGCGTCACGTTGTCAGAACAGCGGCTTCTCATCCTCTCTGCTGTGTTGACGGGGGCGAGGAATAAATTGTTCATGTGAACGGCCCCATAGACTGTCATAGGTACGAGCGCTATCCATGTAAAACACAGATGGCGCTCGTATGAGAAAAACTGATGTGTGAATGAGGCCTTACTGGGGCAATGCAATCTCCTCTTCTGTCTTCTGGATGCAGTCATTTTCTTTTTGGTAGGAGTTATATATTTTCTGTTCTTGAGGAAGGGAACGTTTGATGGTTGTTTGGTCGTAGAGGCTCAGGGTTAAGGAAGAATAAGATTGGTTATATACTATGGCCGCACCAAAAATAGTTTATTTCCTTTGGTCTGCAGGACAGAAGCCAAATCTCCTTTGCACAATCTCTATTTACTAAAGACAATCTGAAAGGCTAAAAAATAACAAATAAACAGATACATAAATACAAATAAACAAAATGAAACAAATGCAGTAAAACAGATATTGAAAAGAGTTGTATGAGAATCTGGAACTGGTCTGAGCTGCAATACCAGACATAGCCTATAGACAAGGGAGGCGCTGTTTTGGGAATTTGAAATTTTTTCTAATCTTTATAAACCCCCCTTTAAGTTTTCAGGTGTGCTGTTTAATAAAAAAAAACTTTCTGGAAAAAGGGGGGGGGGGGGTATATTCCAAACTCTTGGAAGAGTTGAGAAATGCTGTCAAAGCCTCCTATAACCTCCCATAAAGGGATTGAAGACATGGAAGGGGTATGGACAAGATGTGGTGGGGGTGATATCGATAACGGGGGGGAGTGACTGCAGAAAACATTTTGACTTCTAGGCTTGTGACACTTGGTAGGTTCGCTGATGATGTAATATATACTGTGCAGGTGCAGAATTTCCCTGTTATGTAATGAGAATTTATGCAGATCAGTGGCTTGTAATCGCACGCTGGCTGTAAGATTTTGTCCATTATTAGGAAAAAGGGTTTGTTTTTTTTTTTCTCCCAGAAATAGCGCCACTCTTGTCAATGGACAGAATGTGGTATTGCAGCTAAGTCATACTGAAGTGAGAACTGCAATTCCAGACCCTGGCAGATCCTTTTTATTCAATCCCTTTAAGGGACAGATATCCAGGTCTAAATGGGCACAAAGCCTAAATCTGCGCTGCACAAGGGCCATATTTCACGCTGATATTTGGGAAAGCGCTAGTCGTGAAGTTGAAGCAGGTTTATAGCGGGCGAGAAGTGAAGCGCTTTTCAGGCCGTCTCTCCGAGGATCAGATCTGTCAGACGGAAAAACCATTTTGATGTCGCTGCCTCTTTAGAGGATTTACGCTCGCCTGTCCCCCTCTTCTCTTTTCTTTTGTATGAAAGCCACAAATCCACGGAGTAAAAATCCTTGAAGGGGAAGACATCAGTAAAAGGGATTTATTCTAAACTGTATAGTCTGAACTGTAAAACGCTGCGTCCATTCAGTGACTGACAGCGGATGGCGAGAGGGGCGGCCTCACCTTACATTTCCTACAAATACAAGGTCTAAAATAAGTCCAGAAAATTATCTAATGTTTAAATCAGCTTTTATGTTAATTATTATTTTTGTTTAAATATCACTATGTGTATTTAAAAAATGAATTCTTGCAATTTTCACACTGGCCACTAGGGCTATTCTAGACTCATACTTCCTGTTCTTTCAAAAAATCTACATGTACATACAGTAGAAATAGACTGACTCAGACCCTACAGTGTGTATTAAAGCATCTAATGAGCGTGTCACTGTACAGGAGGGGGAGCAGGTGAGATGTGACACCACCTATTGTGAATGGCGGATCCTGTGTTATCTACTGTATATAGAGATGTTATCAGTCATTGTACAGGAGGAGGAGGTGAGCTGTGAAATAACCTATTGTGAATGACGGATCCTGTGTTATCTACTGTATATAGAGGTGTTATCAGTCATTGTACAGGAGGGGGAGGAGGTGAGCTGTGATATCACCTATTGTGAATGGTGGATCCTGTGTTATCTACTGTATATAGAGGTGTTATCAGTCATTGTACAGGAGGAGGAGGTGAGCTATGACATCACCTATTGTGAATGGTGGATCCTGTGTTATCTACTGTATATAGAGGTGTTATCAGTCATTGTACAGGAGGGGGAGGAGGTGAGCTGTAACATCACCTATTGTGAATGGTGGATCCTGTGTTATCTACTGTATATAGAGGTGTTATCAGTCATTGTACAGGAGGAGGAGGTGAGCTGTGAAATAACCTATTGTGAATGGTGGATCCTGTGTTACTACTGTATATAGAGGTGTTATCAGTCATTGTACAGGAGAAGGAAGTGAGCTGTGACTTCACCTATTGTGAATGGTGGCTCCTGTCTTACCAACTGTATATAGAGGTTATCAGTCATTGTACAGGAGGAGGAGGTGAGCTGTGACATCACCTATTGTGAATGGTGGATCCTCTGTTATCTACTGTATATAGAGGTGTTATCAGTCATTGTACAGGAGGAGGAGGTGAGCTGTGACATCACCTATTGTGAATGGTGGATCCTGTGTTATCTACTGTATATAGATGTGTTATCAGTCATTGTACAGGAGGAGGAGGAGGTTAGCTGTGACATCACCTATTGTGAATGGTGGAACCTGTGTTATCTGCTGTATATACAGGTTTTACCTCTCATTTTAATCCTGTCTGTGATGATAATGATTTTTCCGAAAAGTCTTCTGTAAAGAACAGGAAATACGAGTCTAAATTGCCTAAGTTGCCTGTTTAAAAATTGCAAGATTTCAATTTAAAAACAAAAGACTGTGATATGAGATTATTATTATATGAAGAAAACCCATTGGCAAAAAAATAAAAAATACATTTAGCTCAGCAGCCTATTTAAATAGCAGGTCCTTGTTTGATGATACATTCCCTTTAGAGCATCCATGAAAATAATTTGCCTTTTAATTCCTCTGTATATCCAATTATATGAAGCCCTTTAGCAGTCAATTGTGCAGCGAGTTCCTAAGATCTGATCGGCTCTTCCTTCTAGTCCAATTAGAGGAACGTTGAATCGATTTAAAGGTTTTTATGCTGAACTTCAGCGACCAAGAGTGGTGGGACGCATTCTGACACCGCGGACTTGGTCATCAAGAGACTTTGTATGGCATCAATAAGGATCAGTCAGAGCAGGAGAGGTATTAGCGGGTCCTCAACCAGTAGACCACCACCCATAACAATGCTTGCCGTATATTAAAGTAAGATTGTAATGGGGGGAGCACTGTCAGTGGACGGCTGGCGCTAGACACTCCATCTAGTAGATTCCAGAGAAACCCTGGCCCTTAGCCTTGTATACAGGTATCTGGACTTACGCAGGGCCCCTTGGATTACGAGTGGCTGCTGGCCGGTGGAGCGAGTTGGCAGAGGTGGAGCAGAATGTGGGTCAGTATTAAAAGGTCACAATCTGGGACAAAATCGTAATACGGTAGAAAATTTAAAACAAGGTCAAATATTGGTATAAAGAGGCTGAGTAAGAGCTGGGAAGTAGGAGTGCACCAGAAAAGTATAAACTATAACCGGCACCTCTCTGTAGTATGCTGGGAGTTTAAGTCGGGTGTGGTGCTGTCACATTTGAGCTAATTCCTCCTGCTGGACAGCACACACCCCTCGATCGGGTGGCACTACAGGTCCCAGCCACACAACCAAGAGCTCCTGGTCCTCCTGACATCTCCTCCGTCACCATTGCTGCCCACAGAATGCATGATGACAGAGGCAGACATTACAGAAGCAGGTCCAGATGGAGACGTGACAAATATCTGTCAAACACGTCCATTTTGGTTGAACTGGCTGACAGTGTGTAAGGGGGCTTCCTGAATTACCCCCAATAGTAGTATCCGTAGGGGGAAGACATGTTGAATTGCACTGCTCAGTCAAGGTTCACACCAACGCTCTGTTTTCCTTTATTATGTTAGGATTAGATTTATGGAATTAACGGCAGGGACTGATCTATTAAACGCTGATTCCATGGTATCAGATGTACCCCACTGACTTATAATGGGGGCCGTCAGGGGTGTCTTCCAGCTTACCAGAAGCTCCAGGACAGATATGAACCTACAGCAAACATAGACGCTGTCCATGGGAGTGTGCACTAAAGTAAGTGTAGCATAAAATATATTGTGAGCAATGATTTCACTATAAGGTCACACTATAAGGTCACCTGAAGACAAGAGGAAGATTCTTTACTGTAACAGCAGTGAAACAAACTTACACAAATATTTATCTAAATGTGTAAAATAGTTTGTTAACTGTAGACCCAGTCTGATCTTCCCATGAGACCGGGAGGTCATTTTTTCCCAATTATGGTAAATTGGTCTCCATGTGGGGATTTCATCTTTTCTAGCCTCCTCCGTTTGATCTTTAGGGCCACAGGATTTATACAGACAGACGAGGGCCCCTGTGCAAGAACAATATATGGGCCCAATAACTCATCATAATGCACAAACCCATCTGCTTTGGAGGTTTTATTGGGCCCCTGACCTCTTGGGCTCCTGGTTGCACCAATGGTACGTCCGCCCCTGTGTACTATTATGCAGTATGTGACCCATCCTATCTACCTTGACTTTCTATGCAGTAACTTCTCAATGCTCAATACACAATGAATCATTCCTTTCTCTGGAAGAATTAGTCATAAATAATGGAGGTTTTAAGTCAAGGCCACGCTGACTTTGTTCTCTAACGTCATGGCCTTTTGTATAGAAATGCAAGGTCTTCCTTTCTTTACAAAGTCTGAATATGAAAAGAACAGAAGGTGCCACTTATGTAACCAAGAGATGGGTAAAGCTCAGCCCCCTCAGGGTCTGCTGTGACAAGGGACCGCCGGCTTGTCAATAACCATGCATGAAGCTTATGTTATGGCAGAACCTTTATCAATTTTATTGTATGATGTTCTAAGTCCATTTATGTAATATTAATAAAAGTTAAGAAAATAATGACCTCCATCAACTGAAACAAATGCACGAAAGGGCTGTACAGGATTAAGAAAAAAAAGAACCTGCTATACTTCTAGAAACAGCGCCACTCTAGTCTACAGGTTGTGCTTGGTATTACAGCCCACTCACTTGAGTAGGAGCTGATTTGCAGTACATAGGAACAGCCACTAAATTCTACAGAGATTTGTTCTGATTTAAACTGTACACAGCCAGAATAGTGGGGGGTTTGGGACCCCCACCAATCTGATATTGATGACTTATCCAGTATATAGGTCATAAATATATAAATCCTGGACAGCCCCTTTAATATCATATTGGTGAGAGTCCAACTCTCAGCTCCACCAGCACGACTCCATACATCATGTAGTGGCCATAAATGGTACTGCAGCCTCTCTCAATTTTAAGATGGTGCCCATAGAATGGAGGTGACTAAATATCATAGTGAGCGCCTCATTATGGTGATAGGTTGTGCCACCTAAAACAGAAGGGGACGGTCTTTTCTTCCCTCTGTATATCACTTTCCAAATTGAAGCTTTCGCAGTATACAACCAACAATGGGCCTTCATATCCTGAGACGCCATATGGTTTATGGGCTATCTCTATGCTCAAAAGCCCTTAATCAAATCTGTCAGCAGGTTTCTACTATGTAATCTGAGAGCAGCGTATCGTAGGGACAGAGACCCTGATTCCAGCAATGTGTCACTTACTGGGCTGCTCGGTGCAGTGTTGATACAATCCCTGTTTTCCCTGCTGTAGATGTAGCAGTGTTGTGTATAACCCCGCCCACAGCTCTGATTGGCAGCTTCCTGTATACACTGCACATAAGCAGCCAATCAGTGGTGAGGGCGGGGTTACACAGATTAGCTGGACTGTCTGGCACGTGACACCTAGTCCTGTAGTGATAATTTCCTTATGATAAAACACTGATTGTATTGAAACTACAATAAGTGACACATCCCTGGAATCAGGCTCTCTGCTCCTACTGTGCGAAAACCTGCTGATGGATTATCTGGGCTCCCAAAATAACCTTGCATCCGGATGGTGATCTCCCTCTGATATTTAACCTGTTTTCCGTTCTATTTTGGGAGGATATTTTTTAAATGAAAATCAGACATTGGTTTACGGGAACTCATTCTTATCCATCCATTCCTCCCAAACAACAAAACTGTGTTGGAATTCCATGCCCGGCGGTCCTGACCTCCTCCACGGGCTGCGATTGCCCAGATCCGGTCGTGCAGAGGTTGTTTATTCTCTATTTCTGTTCCTACACTTGTTGTCAGAGGCTTGGAATTCCCACTCCAGTAATAAGTGGGCTGCGAGGACAAAGATCCCACTTGTTTCAGTGGGAAAGGACAGAACTGGAGTCATTTCCTCTTTGGACAATCTATATTTTGAGTGATTCACGCCGGGCATGTGACTGGGATGACTTGTTATGAGGATTTCTATGTGCGCCATTATTACACATGCTGGGTCTACAACATATACATTGTGATCAAAGACAAAGCAAAGTAATTGCTGGAAAATGAGACCTTGGTGGAAATGGTGACTACTGTGAAGCCTACAGTTATGGAGGACACGTCATTGTACGACTTCACTGACACTTCTCTACATCCTAAAGGAACACTATGCCTGGAAATGAAGGTTTAACTATTATCCCTCATTATTTGCAGCTTATCAGTGTTTTGTTCTAGTACAGATAGGGCAAAGGGGAGAGGCTCCTGCTGAAGCCAATTTTGTCTTACAGCGAAACACAGGACAGGGAGAGTGACAGAGAAGATTTTATTATATGTTTCTCAGTTTTAATTGTAATATAGGATTTTCATTGCCTTTTCTTTGCTTAGTTTTGCTTTTATGCCCCTATTGTATCAATGAGGCCATGAGAATTTAGTCGCCATTTACTTGTCAAAATTCTAAGGAAGACCTCAAAAGTTGTTTGCCGAGACGGGAGCGCACGTAGAAAGGCGGGAGTCTCAAAAGAAAGAATAAAGGAGTATTCTCAAGTTTGAAAGTTATCCCCTATCCACAGAGATTGCTGGGGGTCCGACCACTGGGGCTCTAAACACCAGCTGAGTGCTGCACTTGGCTTTCTCCGGGGGTTCCATTAAGGATGAATGGCATGATCGCTCACCGCTCCATTCATATGTGCCCTCGAGCAATTGGAAAGATATCCCCTATCCAACTTTCTAACTTGAAAAACACCCCTTTAAAATGAAGCCCCCTTCTAGCGCTGGTCAAGCTTACCCGTGTTGGACAGAAGAACATAATGCAAATTT
Source organism: Phyllobates terribilis (assembly GCF_046119375.1). Lineage (NCBI taxonomy): Eukaryota > Metazoa > Chordata > Amphibia > Anura > Dendrobatidae > Phyllobates > Phyllobates terribilis. Next base: position 234,682,296 of record NW_027362767.1, on the reverse strand, counting down.
TTGTTCAAATCTTCTTTACATGTTTCTGAGGTTGATTCCCACGAGGGGAATTACTATAATGGGTGCAGTGGATTGGAGTAGCCCCTGGGCACTGGAGCCTAGGGGGCTCACAAGGTCCATTTGTCCCATATAAGTAAACCAATATTATTAAAGATTCATGTTAGTTTGGGGGTCATGTTGGAGATTTTGCATTGGGCCCACTAAGCTTCATGTTTCGCCTTTGGATAAGGAGAAGCCTACATAGATTTATTCCTATAAAATTTGTATTGCTGCATGAGGTTGTTTGTGAACACGTTCCCATGTTGGATCAAAGCCGACACAACAATTAAATGATCGACGCGCGTCAGGCACCAGAAACTTCTGGCAATCAGCTGTGAAACCGGAGCCAAGCAGACATTTTCCCTGCAGCGGCCACTGCTGGAGAAGTGTAGTATTACAAAACCAGGTCCATCGGAGCCAGAATATCATGGCCCTATAGTAGCCTTGCAATGATGTCCTAATAGGACATATGGGTAGGGGAGAAACCGTGGCTTAAAAGATTAATACTTAGCTCTAACATTAATATATTCTTTCTTGAGGCTGTTGTTAGGACACCATGGTGCAGTGGTGGAGGGGGAACCATAACTAGAAATGTGGGTGGGCTCCCGGCAATAGACCTGGTATCAGTAATTCTCAGTCCTCAAAATGATTCAATGTACATAATTGTCATTGTCTGAAATACATTTCTTCTTCTGGTCCGGAGCTGTAATAAATAATTGATGATTAGTTACAATTATTTAATTCCACTAATGTTAATTCAGTTGGAAAATGGATCATTAAAATAGAAACAGAACGCTGAATGCCAGATGCCATGTGTCTCGATGAAAGCTCGGTTATTTAGAAAAGAAATGATTTAAATAATTTGCAAAACTCACGAAGAATATAAATAAAGTGGTTTAGGTTTTAAGATCCTGGCCTGACCACGTATAACCTAGCTGCCCACTAACTCCAACGTTCACCATGTAGCATTACTTGCGTATTGTTGCTACTTTGGCATTGCTGAACTTCTCTCCGAAATTGGATCATCTTCAGGGTCTGGATGGGTTTTTCTCTAGGATAATGTTTCTGTTGAGCAAAGTGTTAAAGAATAACTAAAAGTTTTTTTTTACAACTTAGTCCAGCATGGAAAGTTATAAAACGTTGCAAATCACTTTACTAGGGGATTTGTCTTCATTTCTATAAAAAAAAAAATTGCATGCAAGTGGCTTGTCCTCAGTTCTGTTTGTCTCCATTCAGCTGCCTTGATATCAGAAAGTCTTCATTCGGAGTACAGATGATGGCAGTGATGGGTCAGCCCCTGTCTCCTCCTCTGATTGTTCTGCTTATCAGCAAATACTCATGTGGAGTACAGATGATAGCAGTGATGAATCAGTCCCTGTCTCCTCCTCTGATTGTTCTGCTTATCAGCAAATACTCATGTGGAGTACAGATGATGGCAGTGATGGATCAGTCCCTGTCTCCTCCTCTGATTGTTCTGCTTATCAGCATATACTCATGTGGAGTACAGATGATGGCAGTGATGGCTCAGCCCCTGTCTCCTCCTCTGATTGTTCTGCTTATCAGCATATACTCATGTGGAGTACAGATGATAGCAGTGATGAATCAGTCCCTGTCTCCTCCTCTGATTGTTCTGCTTATCAGCATATACTCATGTGGAGTACAGATGATGGCAGTGATGGCTCAGCCCCTGTCTCCTCCTCTGATTGTTCTGCTTATCAGCATATACTCATGTGGAGTACAGATGATAGCAGTGATGAATCAGTCCCTGTCTCCTCCTCTGATTGTTCTGCTTATCAGCATATACTCATGTGGAGTACAGATGATGGCAGTGATGGATCAGCCCCTGTCTCCTCCTCTGATTGCTCTGCTTATCAGCATATACTCATGTGGAGTACAGATGATAGCAGTGATGAATCAGTCCCTGTCTCCTCCTCTGATTGTTCTGCTTATCAGCATATACTCATGTGGAGTACAGATGATGGCAGTGATGGATCAGCCCCTGTCTCCTCCTCTGATTGCTCTGCTTATCAGCATATACTCATGTGGAGTACAGATGATGGCAGTGATGGATCAGCCCCTGTCTCCTCCTCTGACTGTTCTGCTTATCAGCATATACTCATGTGGAGTACAGATGATGGCAGTGATGGATCAGCCCCTGTCTCCTCCTCTGACTGTTCTGCTTATCAGCATATACTCAAGTGGAGTACAGATGATGGCAGTGATGGATCAGCCCCTGTCTCCTCCTCTGATTGCTCAGCTTATCAGCATATACTCATGTGGAGTACAGATGATGGCAGTGATGGATCAGCCCCTGTCTCCTCCTCAGACTGTTCTGCTTATCAGCATATACTCATGTGGAGTACAGATGATGGCAGTGATGGGGCAGCCCCTAGCACACTAATTTTCCAAATTATGATCCAGAGTTGTGTTACGGGGATACAATTAAATAGTTTAACAGAAGAGGTGTCAGATTAAGTTTGGTAAAGGTTCTTAGTGCCCATCAGATTTCTGGAACCTGACCCCCACCTGTCGCCTTATCACTGCCATGTATAGGAGGGGTCATGTGCACGGACATCTACGCTGAAGTCTACGGGGTAATAGAGATGGAAAAGCCAGCGATTTATAATAGAGCAAAATCTGTGTTTTTGGCTTTTCTAAATTGTATATACAGTAAGGGGTAACATTTCTCATTGTGTAGAGTGACATACTTGGCATACCAGTGTAAGGAGACTTATTGGCCATGTAATTCTCCTCTGTCAGATTGGAAGAGGACCGAACTCTAGCACCACATATTAGAAGTAACAATCCTGAAAGTCACTATCGACTCTCTAACAAGCCTTGCCATATGACTTAGGATAAAAGCCAAACCAGATTCTTAATTTGCAGACATGGTGTTTCGGGTCATTGCCCCTCATCAGTGCTTGCTGAATGGAGCTCTATTGTCCTGAGATGTGGAGGTATTAGAGATAATATATTCTGTAGCCATATAAATAGTGACTACTGTGGATATAACTTTAATTAATAAGGTTGGAACGTATTACAAACTTTTAAAAAAAGACCCCTTTAAATTTGATGCAGGCATTTCCTCTTTAAAGTCACCCTCTACCCTGGGAATGGAAAGTGACTGTACATTTCTCACGTATTGTCCCCCTAGTTGGCGCTCTTCGTTTGCTTCCTCTGATCAGTTCCTTTCTTCCTAATTCCAAAATGATCACCGTAGTGGTGTGGGGAGCGCATCTTATATGTAGGAGGAACGTAGGGCACCACGGTGACTATATGTTCTAGGGTGAAGGGATTCTTTAATATTGAACACTGGGCCACATATATTTACCTAAAGACCATAAGATATGACTGGAAGTGAAATACAAGTGAGACAGGTAGCGAGAATGGGTGGTGGAGGTCCCTTTGGTAACTTAAATGGTGGCGGCTTGGGGCATGTTCCAACTCTGCCCACCCCCTTATTAGGCTATAAAACTCCTTAAAGAAGTTCTGTGCTATGTAATTGTAATCCTTCCAAAGACACTTTAATGTATTGTAGCTGTGATACATTATCACTAATGGGAAGTAATATTACATCAAACCTGAAGAAGGTGCAAATCCGGCACCGAAACGCGTTGTTTGCTTTCATAACATTTCCATACATACCGCTGCAGCTATTCATTGGCAGCACCCGACATCAGACTGATCCTTCCTCGCTTACTAATGGGAAGTAACGAGAAAGGAGGTTCTGAACCCAAATCAACTGCTCAGAGAAGCTACAAAGATCATCTCATACTGGAGGACTCGACACGTCCATGCATTACACAGAGAACCAGGGCTCTGTGTAATGCTTCATTTCACCTCTGGGGGTGCTGCAGGGGAATTTAATTCTTGCTGCAGGACTCTTTCATAGATCACATCTGGTGACTGCAGGACTCTATTTTGAGGGATGTAGATTAGCGTAGTCCGAAAGTTCTTTTATACATCGTTGTGTTGAGCGTTCCTCTGGGCTTTGCTACTTATCTCTCGTGTTCTGCCCTGTGACACTTGTGATTGTACTAGCGAATACACATATTATCCACCCATTTGTGCATTTGCATTATGTCCTAGAAATGTTACTCCTGTTCTTCCCTCTGGCGGTAAAGTCAAGTCAGCATCAATAACCGCCCAGAATCCTGCTTTCAACTCTAAAATTGACATTCCTCATGCTCTCCTGCCTGATATATGGATGTCTTTCCTAGCACAGACGTCCAATGCAATCACTGTGTTTCCAAAACCGTCAACCCCCCCCCCCCTTCCTTTCTGCATCCAGCTCCTGGTCTGTATCAACCGTCGACTGGAAATGCATTGCTAAGGAGAATGCTAATAGTGTGCCACTGTTAATGGTGAGGCTTTCAAGCCTTGCATTACCTGTAAGTGCTGTCATAATGGAGATCATAATTGCCCAGGAAAATAGCATTTCATTTCAGTCTGCTCCTTGCGAGCTACGGCCGCACCCTATTTACAATTTGCAGAAATGAATGCAGCAGACGAGATCCTGGAGCAGAGCGTCCGCCTGACTCCCTCCCTCTACCCGCAGGTTCTTTCAAGATATTTGTTTTCCAGTTGACTTTCCTTTTATTCTTGCTGTTTGGTAATCTGATGAGCGAAAAAATGAAAAAAATTATATCAAGACAAGAGCAGGCTGCGATTATACTGGTTGACCCATCGGAGTTTTGGTTGGTCAACCGGCAGAAGAGCAGGGCTCCATGCTCCATGGGGACAGATGGGACTGGTTGCGATATTGGATGTAGTCGTATAGGAACATATTGTAACATTTCTGTGATTATCCTCAAGGTTCAGTGCTCATGCACACACATGGTATCACAGCTCATCCAGTCACCTTGGCCAAGATGCAAGGCATTCAACTTCTGTATAGTTGGGTGCACTTCTTAATCCAAGAGCTAAGAAAGATCATGGCACTACAAAGTGAGGAGTTTTCAAATGAAGATATTTTAGTGTCTAGGAAGTCCATCTTTATCATGCATGGAACATTTCTTTTGGTGTGTTCACAGCTAGTGGCTTAAATAGAGTCCAATGGGCCCCGGTACAAAGTTGGCCCTGGGCCCCCCCCCCCCCGCATGTTGGACAAATGTATGGGTCCTTGTTGCATTCTAAATCCTATAAAAACATAAGTGTTCCCCTCCCTCCCTCATTATTTAGTAATGTCCCCCTTCCTGGGCCCCTTCCAGGTATACATGTCCCCCATCTTGGGCCCCTTCCTTGTATATATGTCCCCCATTCTGGGCCCCTTCATGGCAAAATGTCCACCATCCTGGTATATATCCTCCATCCTTTGCCCCTTCATGGTATATATGTATCCCATCCTAGTATATATTTCTCCCATCCTGGTGTATATGTTCCCATCCTGGTATATATGTCCCCCATCCTGGTATATATGTCCCCCATCTTGTCATATATGTTCCCCATCCTGTTATACATGTTCCCCATCCTGGTATATATGTTCCACATCCTGGGCCCATCCTGGTATATATGGCCCCCATCCTGTTATATATGTTCTCCTTCCTGGTATATATGTTCCACATCCTGGGCCAATCCTGGTATATATAACCCCATCCTGGTATATATGACCCCAATCCTGGGCCCATCCTGGTATATATGACCCCCATTCTGGTATATATGACCCCCATCCTGGGCCCATCCTGGTATATATGTCCCCCATCCTGGTATATATATATATATCATCCTGGGCCCATACTGGTATATATTACATTATATATGACCCATATCTTGGTATATATGTCCCCCATCCTGGTATATATGTCCCCCATCTTGGTATATATATTTATCATTCTGGGCCCATACCGGTATATATGACCCCCATCCTGGGCCCATCCTGGTATATATGACCCCCATCCTGGTATATATGACCCCCATCCTGGTATATATGTCCCCCATCCTGGTATATATATATATATATATTTATCATCCTTGGCCCATACTTGTATATATGACCCCCATCTTGGTATATATGTCCCCCATCCTGGTATATATGTCCCCCATCTTGGTATATATATTTATCATTCTGGGCCCATACTGGTATATATGACCCCCAGCTTGGTATATATGTCCCCCATTCTGGTATATATGGCCCACATCTTGGTATATATGTCCCCCATCCTGGTATATATGTCTCTCATCCAGGGCCCATTCTGGTATATAAGTCCAGCTTACTCCTTACTTGTAGAACTGCTCTGTTGATCTTCTTGCTGAAACTATCTCTCATGGTGCAATGTGATGAAGATCTCAAGGACCGAAATGTAACGTGTATAAAGTTGGATTGCCTACTCATCCAGTGAACTTGTCCTGGGCAGCAGTGGTGTGAATTGCATCCTAGCTCAGTAACGAGATGTTAGTAGACCATCATCCTGGCATGACTTTGTACATGAGTAGATAAGCCCAGATCATTTAGTAGACATTAGCAGCTGTTCATGTGCAGTTAAGTGCGTGTACTGTAAGAAAGATTATAGATATGTCGTACTCTTCAAACATCCATTTAGGAAATTTACGGGTTGCTGGCAGCTCTGACTTCTTGTGTCTGAGATTCGGTAAAGTCCTTAGTCTTCCCGGAGTCATTTCTTAGTTTCAGCTATTGAACTGTACTTAAGAAATAAAGCCATTGTGTCATCATTTTAGTATTTGTAGGGAAGAACAATTTTTTTCCCATGGTTTTAGGGTTAGGCTAACAATACTTCTGGCCCCGGCGCCTTTGGGGATGGTAGGATAAAATGCAATCGCATAGTTTGTGCACTGGACACAAGGAGGAAAGGTGCCAACCAGCCAGCCCCCTGCCTTTCTTTGGTCAGACTCAAATACTTTGTCTCAAGTCAAGGAAAGTTTGACTTTGACTCATTGAAGTTTGGTGCAATATACAATTACACGGAGCAAGAACACCACCCAAGTCATAGTCAACTAGTACTCCGGCATAAAGTCTTAGACTTAAGGCCCCCATACACATTAGACAAACATTGGCCGAACATGCTTATAGCACCAGACAGTCTGATGCTTATGGGGACCTCTCAAGTCTCAACTCTCCTCTGAAAGTTGATATCTGGTGAGATTAGGATCTTCCATGTCTGATTTCGGACTGCTGATCCTTTTTGTCCTTGATGAGATAAGCCATCACCAGTGGTGTCTGATAGTGGCTCTGTGATAGAGAACAGCAGTGGAGTGAGCGCTCATGTGTATGGATTAGTTGGGAGAGATAACCATCCTTAGTCCGACAGCTAACTATTCTGAATGGAGCCCCTTAGTCTTCATACACAACGATTGATTTAGTATAGAGGCTCGATAGGGCATCCATAGAATTGTGGAGACGTGCTGAACTTATTCTGTGGGATTTTTACATATATCTCACAAAATGTGGCATTATTAATTGGATGCTTCATTGGGGGAAGAACTCTATACATATACCATTCACTGGACTCTGCTATAAAGCCATGATTAGTGATGGGCGGACCCCTGGATGTTCAGGTCCGGTGGGTTTGACCAAACATCTATTAAAATTTCGGGTTCAGGCTGCTGTGACTGAGCCCGTAGCTGTCACTGAGACCTGCGGTAAAAAGCTTACCGCTGGTCACAGGCGTCAGCTGATGAGAGTACTACTACTCCCATCAGCCTACACCTGCTGTCACTGATAACAGCAAGAGCAGGCACCGCTGATGGGAGTAGTCATTAGCCGGCGCCTGTGCTCAAAGTGAAAACCTAATCCCTGAAGCTCTTGTCCACTGTAAAAAATAAAAAACACCATAATACTCATCTTAACGCCTAATCCCCAAAGCCCATGTCACCTGTAAAAGAGAAAAATAATAAAGCACCATAATACTCACCTATCTGCCGTAATCCATACTGTCCCATGACGATCTTACTTCTAGAGCAGTCACATCAGCTGATGTGACTGGTCTACCCAGCCGCCGACTACACACTAGCAGGAGCTGTAATAGCGCTGAGCTGCTGTGAGAGAGTTCACAGGAGTTCATCAGCTGAAAGTTCTCACGCAGCACTGGTGCTGTGAGGTCACCGTGGTTCATCAGCTGATGAACTCATGTGAACTCTCTCATGGAAGCTCAACGCTACACACTGCCTGTGTCAATTTGTAGCCTGCTGTTGTGTAGAGCAGTCACATCAGTGGCTGCTGATGTGACTGCTCGATAAGTTGTCCAGATTGTCGTGGGACACTATGGATTATTTCATCACTTCGGACAGGTGAGGGATATGGTTATTTTTTATCTTTGTTTTTTTTACAGGTGACAATGGCTTCAAATGGATTAGGTGTTAGGTGAGTATAAGGTTGCTTTATTATTTTCTGAGGTTTTTTTTACAAGGGACGTTAGCTTCAGAGTATTAGGTGTTAGGTGAGTATAACTGTGCTTTTTATTTTTAAATAAATGTGTAAAAAATGGTGAACCCGAACAGTAACACTAGGTGTTCGGTACGGAACCTGAACTTTACTGTTCGGCTTCACCCATCTCTAGCCATGAGTATAAGGTTTGTCATTGGTTCCCCATAGATGCTTATCTTCCCACTTCTTCATGGCAGGGCCAAATGTTAGAAAAAGTAATTTAATGTAAATCTATTCTCATCTAAGGGGATAATACACACAGTGAACTGTGGGTATAGTCCACATACACCAAGTCTGGCTCCGCTGTACCAGAGCAGGTGGCTCTCCATCGCTCGGCCATATTTGCTGTCTCGCTTTCATGCTGTGGCTCAAGTAATGTGTAAAAGTATATAAATGGCTCCCAGCCACCATGGCACAACCTTGTAGCTCCAGCCACCCTGTAGAGTACTAATCAGTCTATAATCATGGTGCATGGACACTACATAGTCATTGCTCATTTAACTAGAACGGAGATTGAGCTCATCGGCTCTCGACACCGCAGGCAAACAAATTATCTTGCCAAGGGGAAGCCATGTATCGTTACATAGCGGCTATTCAAGTAAATGGGGGAAATACATTGACGGCTCGAGTGTGCCAGATTGGGAGATGCTCTTACAGAGTGATCTCCATTGTGGCTCATAAGCGGGTCCTAACCTCCCTCTGTGATGCCATATGTGATGGCATTACCGACCGATGAGACAACCCATTTAAAGTAATTTTCCAGCTATAAAAAAAAAACATTTTATTGTTTTTAAAGTAGAAACAGATGAAGCCTAATATTATGCTTTAATTAAGAAACCTGCCCCATGTCTAGATATCAAGACCAATCCAACTTTTCCATTTCTGGCTTTGTTTTTGCACAGGAGAGAGTTTCCTTTCCTCTTCCTTTTGTTAGTGATGTGTATAAAGGGGGCTGGCTGACGGCTCATTTCAAAAGCTAAGCCAGCCCCCTTCTCTGTCTCTTCATCATCACAAAAGAAATACAGGTATAATTTGGGCATCCACCACCTTCCAAAAACATAATGAAATTGCCCTCTGTATGACTTTGTAAGGGAATTGAGATTTTGGGGGCTACTTAAAGGGTTTATCCAGGACTATTTTGTTTTTGCCTGCCAGCTCTTCAGTGGCTTCCGTTGACGTCACGTCGACAGAGCAGCGGCTTCTTTTCTGCTCTGCTCTGTTGATGGGGCGTGACTGCCGACATCATGCTGATTAACAAACGGCTCCCCGCTGCCTAACTGTGGGGAGCCAGCTGTCAATCAGCATGACGTCGGCAGTCACGCCCAGTCGACAGAGCATCCTGGGAGAAGAAGAGCTGATCTGATGATGTTGAGCAGTTGAATGGCCGGCAGGAGAGGTCAATGACCGCTCTGAGCTGGCGCTGAATTAGTTAACAACTATGTACCTGTTAGCTTTTAGGCCCTTAGTAAAAAAAAAATTCCAGATACCCCCTTTAATAGTGACCACTATTTTTTTTATCAGCCCTGGGATCCAGGGTTCAAATCTTACCAAGAGTAACATCTACATGGAGTTTTTCTGTTCTTCTTTGTGAGGATTTTCTCTCCCCAAAAATCCCAATAATATACTTACCAAATTAGTATTGACTTAACCCTTTCATCTCATCTATTTTTATAAGATGTAAGTGCCTAGGAGAATCGATCCCAGCAGACACGATGCATTATGTATCCCACAGCTAGCCTCTACGCATAACCCTTATACCATTTTCCCTAAAGGCCTGCAAGTCAGTATCATCTAGATGTATATGCTGAATTATCTACTTGAGTCAATTTGTCCCATTGAAACTTGATGCCTGTATATATATATATATATATATATATATATATATATATATATATTTAAAAAGGAGGGGCACCGATAAATGTAAGGACAACCGGATGAAAGTCTTCTATTACTACAACCTCGTACTTCCATCAGACATTAACGGTGGGTCGTTTTAATGAGACGAAGAATTAGTAATCCTTTTCTGTAATCCTTATCCATGGGGAAGTCACGCTTGTTATCAGTCTGTAATCACAGAGCGGCCTTTAACTATTTAGCTGCTAGGATGCCGGTAAGTTTTGACTTTGTATTGGCTTTTAAAACTATTAATTGTTTATCAAACACAAAGGGTTAACTTTTTAAGATAATTGGTCTCAGGATCTTAAGATGATTCATTTGCTGAAAAAACTGAAGGACACGTATGGGTGTGTGTGCTCATTTATCAATAGTACATATGCAACTAAGAGCCGCCCAAGATGCACACAAAGTTCATAGCCCTGGTCTCGTATGGGGTGAAAGGACTTTTTTTCGGCTCCCGTAGAATCCAGAATCCAAATACAGCTGCAGCAAACCAATAGTTATACCCCTGCATGCGTCACATGAGGAGCACGGGTCACAAAAATCTAGGTGGTAAAATTAACTGAGGAGGGGGCCGAGCTTGTGTGGCACCCCAGGGGTCTGGTTGCCACAGTGATAGAAATATCACATCTGAGAGCAGGTGGGAGGTTCCCTGGTCAGGAGCCCTTAAACATGCAACACCTCCTGTCCCAGACCAGATAGGGGAGGAACCTGCCCTATATAAACTGGATCTGGGGCGGGGTTAGTGAGTTAGAGCCTGGAGAGCAGTTCCAGACACAGGGAAAGAAACAGCTAGGAGCTCTGTAGGAGCAGGAGCTGAGTGCCAGGGACTGGAGCAGATATTGCTCGTCCTGGCTGAAGACACTACGACCGGACAACGGAGTCCGAGGCTGTGGGGAACCTCTAAGTCCAGCAGCAGAAACCAGCTGGCAGGGGATTCCAGGTCCTCTGGCCATAGAAGCCCGGAGGCACAGTCACGAGCAAGGGACCAGCACCGCCATCGAGGAGCGGAGGCTAACAGAAGGCCCCAAGTCACCAGCCATATGGGTGAGCACCACACGGTATACTCAGGGACGTGGGCTACTTCCACTCGCTTACAGCAAGGTAGCCAGGAAGAGTGCAGACAGACGGGGAGGCCTACAACTCCACCTGGCCAGGGGAACTCCTGTTTGTTCACAGACTGACCAGGCCCCTTATGCTAGCCAGTACTCCCGAGAGGGTCTGCCTTATGATCATCAGTAAAGACCCTGAACTGCACTGCAAAGCCTCTGAGTCGTTCCTGCTGCGCCCGTGCACCATCACTCCCATCATCCACATTCCCTGCCCTGAGGCTATACTCTTCCCATGGGGAGTTATCCCATCCTTTGCTGCGTACACCACACCAGCCTCAGCGGTCTGCCTCGCAGCGGCGGTACACCCTGACCGCAATCCACGGGTGGCGTAGTCGGACATTAAACCATAAAAACCCTATAAAAGACTGCCACTGGTTTGACCACCCTGAGCCACGGGACCGGGTCGCCGCCACGGAGACTACAACCCCCAGAAACCCGGCTCCGGGTAACCCACACACGTGCACACACGGCCCAGGGGGCGCGTCACTTGCATCGGGAGACTTATAAGCCAGGCAATGATTTTCTAGGAAAAAGTTATGCAAGTAGTCACATCAAAGAGGTAGAAAACAGAAGTTCCACCTATTGGAAGAATTCACCCTATAAGGGACCCTATAACAAGGTTCACTACTAGAGATGAGAGAACCCGAAGAGAAACGCTCAGCGTTCGTACCGGACAGTTACTGAGAGAGAGAATTTTTTTCTTTCAAATTCAGGTCCCCTTTATTTTCAATGGGGGTGCGGGTTCTCATTGAAGTTCGAAAACTGTTCTAGTACCTGAACTTTGGGCTAAAGTTCAGGGTACCAGAATCCAAACTTCCACCGGTCCGCTCAATTCTATTCACCACATGATATTCAGCCAAGTCAATGTCTTCTCCAAAAGGAAAAGATCTCCATCTATAGACAACTGTTTCAGTCTTTTTTCCACTTGGAAGTGCAAAGTAGGAGACTGGTTGGTTGGAATAAAGTCATTAAAAGATGTGACGATGTGAGGTCCCAAATGACCTGTTGGCAGATGATACTGGTGTGACTTGGCGGCCAACCAACTGTATGATTGTGTTGATCTTGGAAATATTATATTTTGTGGCTACATTTGTCCAGTTGTGCTAGAGGTAATTTTACATAACATCTTCTTTTTCATAGTCATCATGACTTTATACCAGTGAATCGGACACTATTGTAAATCATAATTACTAAAAAAAATTATCTATTGGTGACCATTGGAGAAAAGGACATCTTAATTTCTCTTAAAGGGGTACTCCAAGAAGAAACTTCTTGATGAGGTATGGTGAAATCATGTCATGCAACAAGGTAGCCAATCACAGCGTGTTCTGGTAAAAACATCATCACTGGTCATCTGAGGTCACCAGAGACTTTACAAGATTGATTAGTGTCTCGGAAAACTCTTCAAAGAGTAGATTCACCCATGATAAAAAAAAAATAAAAAAATTTGATTTGTACATATTATTGGGTTTCAGTCAAAGACCCAGCTCGGAGGTCTCTAATCTTAGGCTGGGTTTAGACCACCCGGCTTGTGGCACTAAATGACCGTTGATTGATCGGTGATGAGCACAGAATGATCAGTCATAGATCAATTTGTGAACAAAGGCTACCTTTGTTCTCGGCAGCACAAGATGATGTGCTGCCGAGAGTGATTACCTTTTAAGAAAACCAAAAGATTTTTTTTAAAAATATGAAAACTGTCAATTCAGCTCACCTCTTATGTGTTAGAGATGAGTATCCCAGGAGACTTCCAGAGTAGACCGTCTGTGGTCTGGGTGTGGAGCACGGAGTATGCACTGGTCTGGCTTCCAGGTCTCAATGGTCCAAAAAGGGGATGTTCTTCAGCACCAGAGAAAAGTAGTGAAAACTTAGCCTTTAATCACATAAGAGATAAAAAAACTGGAAAAAGGAAACCATAGTGCTTACGCGTTTTGGGCAAAACTTAAGGGTTTTCTTACCAGAAACCCGTAAGCATTATGGGTCTTATTTTTTAATATTTGTACATTCTCACAATATTTTTTTGTTATCCTTTATGATTGAAGGATAAGTTTTCACTACTTTTCTTTGGTGCTGGAGAACATGTCCGTTTGGACCATTGAAAAGGTTCTTTCACCCTACGAACAAGCGTTTTGTTAATTCATTGTGCGGTTGGCTGCCTGTATACACTGCCTGATTATTGGAAAAAGAGCATTTCTAGGAACGCTTGTTACCGATACACTTGTCTTTTGTACAGAAATGAGAAGGGTCTAAAAAATTGGCATCCGTGGTGGCTGTCACTCTTTAGCCCTTAAATTTAGTTCTCAAAATGATATACTGAATGGGGCATTACCCTTTATTTTACCGTTATCCATTACAAGTGTGCTCTTTTCTTAAGGCTCGGGTCAATAATAAGAGATTTGTAACACCGATGTAAAACACCATGCCCTTAATCAAAGTGATTAATATATGGAATTACTTCCCTTCGCCTCCCAATCTGCCTCATTAGCAAGTTTATCATGTTCCAAGTCCTGATTGTATCATTCCTATGACTCATCTTCGGGTCTCTTAGCGTTTCCTGGATTGTATGTGATACACAAGACAGGCAGAAAATTTATTCTCAAGGTGTCTGGATGGAACATGAGTAGATGTCGGAGTGTTTCATGTGAAAGTCGGTCTTCAGTCAATTACTCGGAATTTGTTCTTCTTGTCATTCATTTAGTGAACACAAGGTGCAACGTTTTGGGCATAAATCTGTCAATCAGCTCTTGCTAAACCATAATTGTCTACTCCGTCCTCACAGGGAAAGGGCTTCCAACTTCTGCAAATAGGTTCTTTCTTATTGAAAACCTTGAATTTTTACTGACATGATTTGTATAGTCTGAACATGTGGAAATAAGTGAAGTCATCAAGAATCTGTAGGACAAAAGGGTAAAATAAAAGCTTAAAAACATCGGACTAGGCATTCCTGTGTCTATTTGACTTTGTAAGTCACATTTTTTGTCATTTACTCATAGTTCACCCAGGGGTATACATAGTAGGGTGGGTCGCATAGTAAGCATCAAAATTGGTGCCCATTACCGTTCCAGTTTTTTATCAAACGGCTGCCCACTACACCTCCATTATTCGTGGGCCAATCCTCCCACTATGACAATAGGGTTACTTTGGAAGTAAGAGCTGTACGCAGGTTCTTGCCACCCAAGAGCAAAGGGAATGGTACCAGGACTGGGGTCCCACTTTCCAATGACCCCTTAGCACCCAATCAGAACATGTCCTTTCCATAAACCCTATAAGGGTACATTGCATTCATTAAAATTAATCTTTCCCCAAGTTTTTGCTATCCCATCTGAGAGCAGCTTGTTGTAGGGGCAGAGACTCTGATTCCAGCGATGTGTCACTTACTGAGCTGCTTGCTGCAGCTTTAATAAAATCACAGTTTGATCTGTTGCAGATCTAGCAGAGCTCTGAATGCTGAGCTTTGTATAACCCCACCCACACCACTGATTGGCAGCCTTCTGCGTACACTGTGCATAGGCTGAAAGCTGCCAATCAGTGATGGGGGCGGGATTACATAAAGCTCATGAATATGTAGGACTACATGGCAGTAGTTTTACTAGTCCTCTACTGATAATCTCTTGCTGATAAAACACTGATGTTATCAAAACTACAGCAAGCAGCCCAGTAAGTGATACATTGCTGGAATCAGGGTCTCTGTCTCTACATTATACTGCTATCAGATTAGGTGGCAAAAACCTGATGACAGAATTTCTTTAAGGATATACTGGAGTCTCCCTGTAATCATGTGTAGTATAACATTGCATATTAGGTAAGTGAATGGCCACTGCAACATCCCCAAGTGATGTGTAGTAGTAACCCAAATTTTAGCCTTTTTGTCTCTTTAAAAGGGGTTGACTAGTTGGAATAAATTATTTTAAGGAAAATGATGAATTGTGTCACAAAACCCCCGGTTGGCCCCTTTTCCTCCCTACAACCTCGGCTACAACATAATAAAGACTTACGAAGAGCTTCACGATGTAGACTTGCGCCCTGTTCACCATCAGCACATTGAATGTGAACTCACTGGATCTCCACAGCTACGTGGGAGCTTCCAACGGTGGAATCTGTTGCAATATTGACCTGAAAATTGAAAAGCATTTTTTCATGTTGATCTGCCAGCGTCATGGTAGAGAGCAGGAGGAGCTGAGTGGATTGATGTATAGTTTTGTGGGAAAATATTCAGTATATCTTGTCTTCTAATCCTTTTATTTCCTGCTTTTAGAGTCCAGTAGGCGGTCCTTATTACCTGCTCTGCATAATTAGGACCGCCCACTGGACTCCAAAGCTCAAAATGAGTAGTAGGAATTAAAATCAATATATCTTGGGTTCTGATGAATCTTTTCCTACAAATCTATATATCAATCTACTCAGCAGATCCTGCTCTATTAGATTCTGCCTGCGGTCAGACTGGAAAATCAACATGACAGTTTTTCTTTAAGGAATTGGATGAGAATAGGAAAACCTTCTTTTTACAAAAACACCTTCGTTGTCAATCTAACTTCCCTGCTCCTATTTTAGATGACTATCTAACATTTTTCCAATCCTAGAGGATTTTTGATTCGGTGACTTGACTATTGCCTGACTATAGCCGACTTGCCATAATGCTCAGCTCGTATCTGACTGCTCCCCCCACACCTTTCCTTTTCCAGCTGATCTAGGTCCCCGATGATGATCATCCAGATGTTGGCGCACAGGGACTGTGCTGTGCGGAATGATGAACACAAGAGATCAATTGTCCCATCAGTCTATGTGGCTGCAGTAATGGATTTGTCGATACGCGGTTATGTTTTCAGCTTTTTAACCCTGTAACCTTTTCTGGAATTCTTCGAACATTTTTTTTTTTTTTTAGAAGCAGAGATCGGACACAGAGAAATGGCACGCCGTAATCATTTATTAATAAACGCATTGTAAGCTGGTCTGACTATAATGAGCCAATTACAGGAAGATTTTAGTGCATTTTTGGCCCTGTCTTGTAAGCTTAAAGGTCCCATTAAATCTTATTTAATGGTTCCCATCATGGCATGGTTACCCGAAAGAGGGGTTTCGCCCACTTAGCATCCCCCTCAAGGAGTACATACACCATGGATGCAGCCTGTGGAGCCACCGGAACAAGGGAGCCCGGTCTTGGTTGGCCCCATTCCCTTTGCTACTAGGCAGCAAGAACCTGTTCAGGGCATTTGGGGTAATGGATTGCACCAAGGGTCATGATAGGGCGTAGATGGGGAAAGTAACACCAGAGGAAGTACTATAATTCGGATAATGGAAATAGGACAGTCTAGACCTAACTTCCTCATATTGCCCAAAGTCACCGAATTTTATGTTTAAGCAAATACTTTACTTTTAGGGTACCCGTATTTGACAGGTGCCCGTAGACGACAAATATATGCAAAGTGCGTATTATGTTTCGACCTGTAATGTTAAGGATTATTCACGACATTAAAAGAAGTCACTGACCTGGAGTAACGATATAAGGCTCCAATTCATTGTCTATGGGACCGCTGGAAAAGTCTCATAGACAATGAATCGCCCACCACCACATTCCTAAGGGGTTTCAGAGCCCTGTTCCTGACCCTTAGCAATCTACAAGTTATTACAAATTTTGGGGAATTTCTTGAAAATAATCCTTTAATATCAACCAAAATGCCATAAGGGCATATGGTCATTGATGATATGTAATAGGCTCATTATTTGGCGCTTCATGATATTACCAATTTTATAAACTTAATTGTTTGTGTTGTCTATGATGGATTGACCTGTCACCAGATTTCACAATGCTAACTACATTATTATTATTATTATTTATTATAGCACCATTTATTCCATGGCACTTTACATGTGAAGAAGGGGTATACATACAAGAACAGTTACAATAATCTTGAACACAATGTGACGGCGACTGGTACAGGAGGAGCGAGGACCCTGCCCGCGAGGGCTCACAGTCTACAAGGGATGGGTGAGGATACAGTAGGTGAGGGTAGAGCTGGTCGTGCAGCGGTATGATGGAGCGAGGGTTACTGCAGGTTGTAGGCTTGTCGGAAGAGGTGGGTCTTCAGGCTCTTTTTGAAGGTTTCCACGGTCGACGAGAGTCTGAGGTGTTGGGGTAGAGAGTTCCAGAGTAGAGGGGAAGCTCGGGAGAAATCTTGTATGCGATTGTGGGAGGAGGAGATTAGAGGGGAGTAGAGAAGGAGATCTTGTGAGGATCGGCGGTTGTGTGCGGGTATGTAGCGGGAGACTAGGTCAGAGATATATGGAGAAGACAGGTTGTGAATGGCTTTGTATGTCATGGTTAAGGTTTTGAACTGGAGTCTCTGGGCAATGGGGAGCCAGTGAAGAGATTGACAGAGAGGAGAGGCCGGGGAATAGCGGGGGACAGGTGGATTAGTCGGGCAGCAGAGTTTAGGATGGATTGGAGGGGTGCAAGAGTGTTGGAAGGGAGACCACAGAGCAGGAGGTTGCAGTAGTTGAGGCGGGAGATGATGAGGGCGTGCACTAGTGTTTTTGCAGATTCATGGTTGAGGAATGTGCGGATCCGGGAGATATTTTTGAGTTGGAGTCGGCAGGAAGTGGAAAGGGCTTGGATATGTGGTTTGAAGGAGAGTTCAGAGTCCAGGGTTACCCCAAGGCAGCGAGCTTGTGGGACTGGGGAGAGTGGGCAGCCATTGACGTTGATGGATAGGTCAGTTGGGGGGGTTGAATGAGATGGTGGAAAGATGATGAACTCTGTTTTATCCATGTTAAGTTTTAGAAATCTAGCAGAGAAGAAGGATGAAATAGCAGACAGACATTGTGGGATTTTGGTTAGTAAGGAGGTGATATCAGGTCCAGAAAGGTAGATCTGTGTGTCATCAGCATAGAGATGATAATGAAAGCCATGAGACTCTATGAGCTGTCCCAGGCCTAAGGCGTAGATGGAGAAGAGCAGGGGTCCTAGAACTGAACCTTGGGGGACACCGACAGATAGGGGGTGAGATGAGGAGGCGGTCTGTGAGTGAGAGACACTGAATGTCCGGTCTGTTAGGTATGAGGAGATCCAGGATAGGGCCAAGTCTGTGATGCCGATAGATGAGAGAGTCTGTAGTAAGAGGGAATGGTCCACTGTGTCGAAGGCAGATGACAGGTCTAGGAGGAGGAGGACAGAGTAGTGTCCCTTAGATTTGGTGGTTAGTAGGTCGTTGGTGACTTTAGTCAGTGCAGTTTCAGTAGAATGGTGCGGTCGGAAACCAGATTGTAGGCGGTCGAAGAGGGAGCAGGAGGAGAGGTGGGAGGACAGCTCTGAATGGACGTGTTGTTCCAGTAGTTTTGAGGCATAGGGGAGAAGTGATATGGGGCGATAGCTAGACAGAGAGGATGGGTCAAGGGAGGGCTTTTTGAGGATGGGTGTGATTGAGGCATGTTTGAAGCATGAGGGGAAGACACCAGTTGTTAGTGACAAGTTGAAGAGGTGGGCTAGGGCTGGGATGAAGATAGTGGTAAGGTTTGGGATGAGGTGGGACGGGATTGGGTCAAGTTTACAGGTGGTGAGGTGTGATTTGGAGAGTAAAGAGGAAAGTTGATCTTCCGTAATGGTGGAGAATGTGGTTTTGGAGGAGGAGGGTTGAGTAGGTGTGGGGAGGGGCTGTGGGGGCTTTAGGCAAAGCTTTGTCTGATGTTGTCAATCTTCTGTTTGAAGAATGAGGCAAAGTCTTCAGCTGAAATAAGAGGAGAGGAAGGAGGCTCTGGGGGACGGAGGAGAGAATTGAAGGTGTTGAATAGTTGTTTGGGGTTGTGAGACAGAGAGGAAATGAGAGATGAGAAGTATGTTTGTTTTGCTGCAGTGAGTGTGGACTTGAAGGTAGTGAGGGACTGTTTGAATGCGATGAAGTGCTCATTGGAGTGGGACCTTTTCCATCTACGCTCAGCAACCCTGGAGGCCCGTCGCAGTTCTTTAGTTAGGCTGGTGTGCCAGGGTTGTCTGTTGATTGTGCGAGCTTTGGTATGTGTGAGGGGGGCGACTGAATCGAGAGCTGCAGCTGTTGTGGTGTTGTATAAAGTGGCAGCAACATCTGCAGCATGTAAGGAACTAATGTCTGTAAGAGGGAGAAGGGATTCAGAGAGTGAGTGTAGGTCAAGGTGTTTGAGATTTCTGCGAGGGTATGCAAGTTTGTGGAGTGGGGATTGGTGCCCTGGAGAGGAGAGGGTAGAGAATGTGAGTAGGTTGTGGTCAGAGAGAGGGAGAGGTGAGTTAGAGATGTTAGATAGGGAACAGAGGCGGGTGAAGATGAGGTCCAGCGTGTGGCCGTCTTTGTGGGTGGGTGTGGAAGACCACTGGGTAAGACCAAAGGAGGAAGTGAGAGATAGAAGCTTAGAGGCAGCTGAGAGGGAAGTGTCAATGGGGATGTTGAAGTCACCCATGAGGATAGTGGGGATGTCAACGGAGAGGAAATGAAGTAGCCAAGTGGTGAAGTGGTCAAAGAAAGTGGTGGCTGATCCTGGGGGGCGGTAGATGACAGCCAGTTGGAGGTTGGAGGGGGAGTAGATGTGCACGCAGTGCACTTCAAAAGAGGGGAGAGTAATTGAGGGCGGCAGTGGGATATGGGTGAAGGAGCAGTTTTCTGAGAGGAGGAAACCTATTCCTCCACCGTGCTTGCCGGTGGGGCGGGGGGTATGGGAGAGGTGAAATCCGCCATACGAAAGTGCAGCAGGAGAGGCCGTGTCAGAGGGGGTGAGCCAGGTTTCAGTGATGCCAAGGAAGGAAAGCTTGTTCGTGATGAAGAGGTCGTGAAGGTAGGAAAGTTTGTTGCAGGCGGAGCGAGCGTTCCATAGAGCTCCTGTTAGGGGGATTGGGGAAGCGGGGGCTGGGCGGATGGGTATAAGGTTGGAAGGGTTACGAGAGTTTGGGATAGATCGTGGGTAGGAGGTGGAAGTGACTGTGGGGATGTGGTGAGGAGGGCCAGGATTTGGAGAGATATCGCCGGCAGTGAGGAGGAGCAGAGAAAGCGTTAGTAGGTGGGAGCAGGAGAGGGCATGAGGTGGCTGTTTGTGTTTGGAGGCAAAGGATTGTATGTTGAGGAATAGCTCTGAGGAGGAGGTGAGATGGGTGGGGAGAATGGTAAATAGGAAAACACACTTGGTCAGACCTTGCAGCTTTCTGGCGCCCCCTTATCCTGCTGGTCAAACAAGGTATTGACCGAGGATAAGCACGGGCGCAGCTGCTCTAATTTATGTCGACTATTGTGGCACGTGATGTGACAGGACGTATATATACCACCAGTTCCTTCCAGTAACGTATATATACCTCCGACCAGCCGCCCTCAAACCACAATATCACATAAATACTGGTATACTGCCACCACCGATCGCTTAACAGGTGGATCGGGTACCCGTTAGGTAACGTGAATTAGCGGGTGAGGAACGTGTTTGCTCGACATAGGACAAGAACGAAGCTGGTAAATAATAATGATTTACTCCCGAAAGTGGGCAGTGTTTACAAAAGATATACAAGATATTATATTATAATGTACATACTGTACATTGTTAAAGGGAATCTGTCACCAGGTTTTATTACCTAATCTGAGAGCAGCATGATGTAGGGGCAAAGACCCTGATTCCAGTGATGTGTCACTTACTGGGCTGCTTGCTGCAGTTTTTTATAAAAATCATTGTTTTATCAACAGGAGATTATCACTAGAAGACTACTTGGGTAGTTCAACCCCGCCCCCCAGTACTGATTGGCAGCTTTCTGCCTATGCACAGTTTACTTAGAAATATGCCAATCAGTGGTGTGGGCGGGGTTTTACAGAGCTCAGCATTCAGAGCTCTGCTTGCTCTGCACAGAGAAAACTGTGATTTTATCAAGACTACAGCAAGCAGCTCTGTAAGTGATACATCACTGGAATCATTGTCTCTGGCCTTACATCAGGGTGCTCTCAGATTACATAGCAAAAATCTGGTGACAGATTCCCTTTAAAGAGTTTGTCTCATTTTGTTAGACAACAGCGCACCGCCCCCTGTCTCCCGGGATGTTGACACAACCCCTTTAAATGATTTCTTGCTTTAAATCCCTGTCAAAGTAGCCGTATAAGCCTTATAATAAAAGGAGCTGGACATAATCCATTAGACAGCCATTCTGCTATAAAAATTGATACAGTACAGTAAGTACACCAGCCTCATCGGGTCTAAGAGATCTATCATGTATGCTGTTAGTATTCTGAAATTTGGTGACTGATCGCCTTTAAAATGATCGGGGAGGTCTTTGTAGCTGATTTTGGCGTGCTCATTTATGTACTAGAGCGGAGGCGTATGACAAACACGGCTCTGCTGCGTCTGACGCGCTCAGCCCTGCTATGTCTGCAGCACACACTGAAATATTAAAGAAACATGTCGGCAAAGTAATCAGACCAGAAAAGCGTGCGGCGGAGCTGCAGTGTCGTGTCACTGTGTTACATTGTGTTCTCTGCTGCACGTTCTAATTGTTTTGCAGCCGGGGATGGAGATATACATAAATCATGACATCACCGGCAGCCAATCAGAAGCCTCCGCTGCGGAGCCCAGAGCCTGCGGCTGTCACTGCAACGGCTCCGTCCTACGGGAGTCTTTTAACTTCTTGGCTGCCGGGATCAGAGCTAATAACACGTTTTATTATGGTGATATAGATTACGGATTCCGTTAGGATTCTTTACTGCCAAAGCCAAAATGTGTCGCATTAGACCCCGAGCGGCAGATGAATTGGAGGATTTATGAAGAGCTATGATTCTCCTGCCAACCCTCACCTACAGTAACTGCTCCGCCTGTAGAAGGGCTCCTACATATGGCGGTATTATGTGTGTATGGTGTATGGAGCTGTAATAGGGCTGCCATGGCGGTGCACCAGTTCTCCCCTGCACCTTCGGATATATTTCTGTCTTTGTCTAGGACATGCTCCATCAAACTCCAAATATACGAAGGCGTAACCCTACTCATTGTAGGATGTAATCAGAGCTAATAACTCTTATTATTACGGTCATATATTACATAGACCTCCATCTGATTCTTTACTGCCAACTCCGATCACTTCCGCTTAACCATTTAAATGCCACCGTCCATCTCTGACAACGGCATTTAAATGGAGTGGCGGAATTATTTCGGCACATGTCGATCTTCCAGCAAAATGATCCAGAGGAGCCAATGGCGGCAGGGTTCTTCTGAATGCCCCCCCGTCACTACCATCTTTGTGCTCCTCAGAAGCCGAGCCCATAGCTCTGCTCCATATTTCCTATATACAGTACTGTATATAAAACAGCCGAATAAACTATTTCATTGATCTATCATCACTGATCTTTGGTATTTTGGTTGATTTTTATTATTATATTAATTTTTCATTTCTATAGCGCCAACATATTCCGCTGCACTTTACATTTTAGAGGGGACTTGTACAGACCTGGACAGATGTTAAAGGATTATTTCCAACATATCAATAAAATTGGGGATAATTTGGAGATTTCGGGGGGTTCGGAAAAGGGCTCTGAAACCCCTTTGGAAAGTGCTGTTGGCCGTGAATTCTCTATAGGACTTTGGGCTTTTTCAGCAGTCTCATGGACAATGATTCAGAGCCCTAATGTCGGGGTTGGACCCCCATCACCCCTCCAGGTAGATGACTATTTTCAATGTCCTGTAGTGGGGTCTAAAAAAAATGTAAAAATATTAATAAATATATCAAATTTTAAATCACGTCTTTTTCCCTTTTTCAAGTTGTTATATGTGCTCCGCAATGGTAATAATAAAAACACCATCTCGCCACGCAACAAAAACAGTCCTCAAACTTCGATGGAAAGAATTTACGGATCTCAGAAAATAGCGACACAAAACAAATTTTTTCTTATGGAATTATTTTAAACGTTAAAATATGAAAAACTAAACAAGTTTGCTGTACTCATAAACACACTGACCAGTAGAATGATATTATCAGGTTATTTGCCAGGTCTTTAAACAAAACACCCCCCAAAAAAAATCTCATAACTGCATTTTTTTTCACCCCATTTGGATTTTTTCCCCCTATCTTTCAGTACATTATATGGTAAAGTGAATGGTGTCATTCAAAACTACAACCAGTCCTTCAAAAACAACAACCCCTCATACAGCAATGTTGGTGGAATGATATAAATAAAAAAAGTTAATTGCTTTGGAAGAAGTGGAATAAAAAACAAAAGCGTAAAATCGACCTGTCATGAAAGGGTTAATGGGTGTTCCTTCTTGGAAGTGGGAGGGAAGGTACTTCTGCACTACCACTTAAATGAATCTTAAAGATCAAAGTATTACTATCTGTTTTGCTGGAATTATATTCATGCACCAGGAGGCTCTGGATGAACAATGCTTTGGAGTCTGATTAAGGGTTTTATTTTGCCGACATCATAATCACTGTCCTCATTAGGGCTTACAATCTACATTCCCTATCACAGGTCTGCATAACATGCGGCCCTCAAAAAGGTTTGTTGTGGCCTGCAGAGAACCGGGAGATGCCGGCTCCCTTCTTCCTATATTCAAATATATCAGTATCTTACCATTATTAAGCACATAGTAGGAGTTTTAGGCTCATACAATACAATTGTACATGAAACATTGTACTAAGCTTGGTGCTAATGGTGGTTCTGGTGATGTATTCATGTACTGACGTTGATTTTAGTGCTGCAATCATGTACAGACGGTGGTTCTACCACTGCATTCATGTACTTACAGTGCTTCTGGTGATGCATTCATGTACTGATGGTGGTTTTGGCCGTTGCATTCATGTACTGATGGTGGTTCTGGTGCTGCATTCATGAACTGATGGTTTTATTGGCACTGTATGCATGTACTGATGGTGGTTTTGGCGCTGTATTCCTGTACTGATAGTTGCTCTGACCCTGCATTCATGTACTGACAGTAGTTCTGGTGCTGCATTCATGTACTGATGGTGTTTCTGGCCCTGCATTCATGTACTGATGGAGGTTCTGGAACTGCATTCATGTACTAACAGTGTTTTTTGTACTGCATTCATGTACTGATGGTGGTTATGGTAATATATTCATTTAAGTACCATATAAAAATTTTGTTGCGGCCCTTGGGATTGGTTCAGTAAGGCAATGTGGCCCTTGGACCAAACAATGATAAGCACCCCTGCCCTAACACTATGTCTTTGGAGTGTATGAGGCAACTGGAGACCCTGGAGGAATCCCATGCAAACACAGGGAGAACATACAAACTCCTTGCAAATGTCATCCTTTGTGGGATTTGAACCTAGGACCCCAGGGCTGCTGTTTAGGGACATTTGAGACACTTAGGGTAACTATTTCTCAACCATTTGCCAAAGTTCTATGGAAACCATACAACATATTCCAACATTATTGTAGGTGCCTCGCTATAATATGTAGCATCGGCGTCTCTGCCTCCTGACAGGCAGAGACGCTGATCCCCTCACCGCTGCGGTCCCGGTCCAGCATCTTCCGGCTCCCCTGCTGCATCTGCCTGGGGTGCGCGCACCACACGCAGTTCCCCAGGCACTCTTCTTAGGGCGCGCGTGCGTGCTCTCCCTCCCTCTTAAAGGGACCGCGCACGCTGTCCTAAATAGTCCCCAGCCAATGGCCGGAGGATTGCAAGGTTGTTCTTTGTGTGCTAACACTCTCCTTAGCCCTCAGGCTCCAGTGCCCGCGAGCCTGTCTATCAGCCGCACCCGCCAGCCTGTCTATCAGCCGTGCCCGCCAGCCTGTCTACCATCTGAGCCCCCCAGGCTATCAACCGTGCCCGCCTGCCTGTCTGTCAGCCGTGCCCGCCTGCCTGTCTATCAGCCGTGCCCGCCTGCCTATCAGCTGTGCCCATCAGCCTGTCTATCAGCCGTGCCCCCCAGCCTGTCTATCAGCCGTGCCCGCCTGCCTGTCTATCTGCCGTGCTCGCCTGCTTGTCTACCCGCATCACCTGCCTGTCTACCAGCCGTGCTCATCTGCTGTGCCTGTCGGCTTCGGCCATCAGTCGGAGTCACCTGCTCTCACACAAGGTCGGTCCCAGAGTGGCACCTGGTTCACCTTCTCGGTCCCTCCTTGGTTCACGAAGTCGACTAAGCCGCCATGTGGCCAGGGTCGGTCCGGGTAGGCACTTAGTTACGCCCCTCTGGTCCCTCTTTGCATCACAGCACAGAAGTTTCACCACCCGGATCCGTAACATAATAAGCTATTTGGGCAGCTGGAGATTGGTTATCATACACTGTGTTCCAAATTATTATGCAAATAATATTTTCTCAGATTTTCCCAAATTACCTATATGAATTGCAGTCATTGTAATTTTCCAGTCAAATAACTATTAGAGTACAATTGAAAGGTTTTTGTACAAACTGCCTATGATAACAGTATATTTAAAAAAAATAAAAAACTCAAACTTCACTCAAAATGCATGTTCCAAATTATTATGCACAGCAGAGTTTTTAATCTTTTCATTTTAATAAAGAACAAAAAAATGGTCATTTTTTAAATTATAAGCATTAGCAGGTTATTACAAACTGAAATCAAACAGTTTTCACATCAAAACTTTATTCTAGGTGATGTTACATTTGCACATAGGACCCCTTGTTCGAAAGGAGCTTCTGAACTCTCTCGTCCATTGAATTTGTCAGGTTTTGGATGGTTTCTGCTTTATGCCCCGTCTCATGCTGCACATAACACATCTGCATCTCTGGCTGCTATGGGCATAAAAGGGGACAAACTTATGGTGTGGCACCCATGCTCCCCTGACCTCAACCCCATTGAGAACCTCTGGAGCATCATCAAAAGGAGTGTCTATGATGGGAGGCAGCTCACATCTAAGCAACAGCTCTGGGAGGGTCTTCTGTCCTCATGCAAAACAACTGAAGCAGAAACCATCCAAAACCTGACAAATTCAATGAATGAGAGAGTTCAGAAGCTCCTTTCGAACAAGGGGTCCTATGTGCAAATGTAACATCACCTAGAATAAAGTTTTGAGTTGAAAACTGTTTGATTTCAGTTTGTAATAACCTGCTAATGCTTATAATTTCAAAAATGACCATTTTTTTGTTCTTTATTAAAATGAAAAGGTTGAAAACTCTGCTGTGCATAATGAATTGGAACATGCATTTTGAGTGCAGTTTGAGTTTTTTATTTTTTTTAAATATACTGTTATCATAGGCAGTTTGTACAAAAACCTTTCAATTGTACTCTAATAGTTATTTGACTGGAAAATTACAATGACTGCAATTCATATAGGTAATTTGGGAAAATCTGAGAAAATATTATTTGCATAATAATTTGGAACACAGTGTAAAGCGGCGTATTTCTTCTTGCAATGGAGATGCCGCTGATCACATAAGAATGTGAATCCTCGGTATATTCAATCATTCCACCACCATCAAATTAATACTTCCTTAAGGAGAGCAGCCGTTTATGTCTTCCGCTGATTCATTATCCTCTAGTGCATAAACCAGCAGACACTTTTTTTTGCACGAGTAGATAAATGTGCGGCTGTAGAAGCAGGATATCGGAAGAAGGCGGCCGCCGAAGAATTGCTCAGAGTTTCCTTCTACTTCTGTCATCGGGCAACTAAAGGAGTATTCTACAGATGAGCGCAGATACTAATTTATGTACCCTCGCCGTAAATGGACCACCCGCTAAAAGAAACCAACGTCCATGTGGTAATGTCTGGAACTGCGCCTAGAACTTCTTAGAACTTTCTTGTAGAGCACAAGTGGGCAATTAATTTTCCAAAAGGTCCATTTGCGGAACTGAGATTTTTGTTGATGGCCGAACAAGTCGACTGCTCTAAATTCAGCTCATCTGAAAGCACTTTCCCATGGAAGGTGTCTATTACTGCGGACCTCCTGTAGAGGAGTTACTCACACCTTGTTCCAGGTGAAAAGATATTTGGGCAATTCAATTCATTTAAAATGTAAACTTTACCTTGGACCAGTCATGAGATCCTTAGTAGACTTTTGGTCTGTTGGCAGCAGCGCGGCAGGGACTTCAGTATGTGCTGGTCAGGCAGCGTGGTGGTGATTTTTCTTAGTGTGCAGCTATCAGGCGCGTATAGGGTAAACAGCACTCAACAGTTAGGTGCACACAGTGTGCGACGTACTGTGTGCACCAGACCTCCATCACTACACGTCTACATTGGGCAGATGCACACTTTACCTTAGCTCCTCAGCATTGCCAGCACCATCGCAGCATTTCATTTACATCTCTTTAGCAGTCCCTATCCATGGGTCGCACTTTGTCCCATGTCTGTTATAGGGAATATTGCGACAGGGGATCAAAATGTAACCACTTATACATTTTTAGATTCACCAAAGAGGCTTCTATATAGTCTTCCATTAACACCGGGGCAGATTTACCAATCCCACGCAATATTAGAAGATGTAAACTTAGACTACACAGTCTGAAGCTGGATCACAGTAGTTCATGCTGGATGATTCATTTGGCGCATCTTCTCCTCACCTGTTGGATTGTTAATTTTTTTTTTTGCCCCTGAATTTGGCACATGATGTTGCATTTTGAGCTACGCCCCTTGTTAAATGAGTCATGAAAAGTGTCTAAAACACACAATAACTAGGTTGAAAACTTGATTTATGTTATGCTCCAGCCAGATCTATCTACAAAAATATCTACCTATCTTTCAAATAAAAAATGTCTGTCCTCCCATTTCGAAAAGGTGAAGAATAGTATTTATTCAAAGCCCATGTACACAATGTTTCGGCGCAGTGAATGTGTCATTTATAAGACATTGCCAGAGCCAAAAAGACATGGGCTTTGAATAAATACTAGTGTCATGCATCTGGGTTCGAACTCTTGAGCCTGTGCTTTGTGGTCGGTTTCTATGTCCGCCGAGCCACAACAGATACACCTTTTCTCCGGGTGTTTAGTGTTGCAGGTCCGGGTGGTGGAACCTCTGTGCTTCGGTGCAAGGAAGGACCAGAGGGGCGTGACTAAGTACCTACTCGGCCTGAAGTAGGTCAAACGGCGGCTTAGTCGACTCCGTGAACCAGGGAGGGACCGGGAAGGTGAACCAGGTGCCACTCTGGGACCGACCTTGTGTGAGAGCAGGTGACTCCCATGGGTCAGTTGACAGGAACTGACCGGTACAGCGGATGAGCACGGCAGATAGTCAGACAGGTACTCCGGGTAGGCTGGCTGGCAGGCACAGCAGGTGACTGGCAGGTGCCCCAGGTAGGCAAGCTGGCGGGCACGACAGGTAACTGACAGGTGCTCCGGGTAGGCAGGCTTTGGGGCACGGCAGGTAACTGGCAGGTGATCCGGGTAGGCAGGCTGGCGGGCACGACAGGTAACTGGCAGGTGCTCCTGGTAGGCAAGCTGGCGGACATGGCAGGTAACTGGCAGACTGGCGGGCAGAATTATTAGACAGACAGGCGGGCAGGACTGACTGTCAGTGGGACCTGAGGGCTGAAGCAAGTGTTAGAACAACAACCTTGCACAGGCACCTCCATTTTAGCCGGGGACTCTTTAGGACAGCGCGTGCGGCCCCTTTAAGAGGGAGGGCGCCCTAAGCACAGTGCCCGGGTAGCTGCACGCGTTGCGCAACAGCAGCAGGGGAGCAGGAAGACGCCGGATCAGGACCGCGGCGGTGAGGGGAACGGCGTCTCTGCCCAGCAGGAGGCAGAGATGCCGATGCTACATTTAGTGTCTGTTATCCTTGCTTTAGTCTTTATAGGATAACAGGTATTTTCATTTACTCACTTGTCTGCCCTATCACCTTTCTGGTGCGGCTTTATATACTTTCCCCCTGCTGGTATTTCCTGCTGGTGATAGTCTCATTTGGATGTCCAGCCATACTGCTGTAGTTTAGGCCAGTCAGTGAAAGACCAGCTAGGGTTTATCTCTCTGCTGTTTATGTTCTTTACTCTGAATCTATCTTCTGTTTCTTGTTTAGGAAGTAGACAGTATATTCTCTAACAGTACGTACTTAATCCTTTATTTTGTATTTTGTGGTTTGTTTTACTCACTCTTGGATCTCTTTCTATCTCAGCACACTTTCCCTTCTGTAGGTAATTTGCACTCTGCTCTGCCCTCCGGTTCGTTAGGAGGAAAGTGAAGCGCTCAAAGGTCTTTCAGGCAGTATAGGTCTGAGTTGCCATCTTCTAGTCTGTGGTTAGGACTATCTCTGTTCACACAGGAACTATTAGGCACTGCGGGGTCAGGATCTCTAGTCTGTACAGGTACAGGCAGGGTCAGTTTCAGTTTTTAGTGTGTTACCTATATTTCCCGAGTGAGTTGCTACACAAGCATAACAACTAGTCTTCAACTTTTTGAAATGGGAGCGCTGCCATTTTTTTGCATCTTCAGTAACCATGTGGTCCCCGGACTCTGTGGTCTGCTCCCGCAATTTGAATGCTTATATAGGAACCACCGGGCCATTATAGAGTAAGGTGAAGTTTATGACTATTATGGATCATAAAAAAAAAACAAGTACAGTGCAGTACCTCAAAGTTGTCTGCAAGAATATTAGCTGCTAACCTCTTCATAGCATCCATGGAACCAGTCTATACACCGTATTATTAGAGACACCAATCTAATGGCACATTGGGCCTAGTTTGGCATTCAGATCTGCAGCAACTCATCATGGCATAGACTCTAGTAGGTGATGGCTATGTGCACAGAATAGCCAGTGGGGCTCACTGGATGTGGACACGATAGATAGCCAGTGGGGCTCACAGGATGTGGACAGGATAGCCAGTGGGGCTCACAGGATGTGGACAGGATAGCCAGTGGGGCTCACAGGATGTGGACAGCACAGCCCAGTGGTACTCACAGTATGTGCACAGGATAGCCAGTGAGGCTCACATGATGTGGACAGGATAGCCAGTGGGGCTCACAGGATGTGGACAGCACAGCCCAGTGGTACTCACAGTATGTGCACAGGATAGCCAGTGAGGCTCACATGATGTGGACAGGATAGCCAGTGGTGCTCACAGGATGTGGACAGGATAGCCAGTGGGACTCACAGGATGTGGACAGGATAGCCAGTGGGGCTCACTGGATGGGGAAAGGATAGCCAGTGGGGCTCACTGGATGTGGACAGGATAGCCAGTGGGGCTCACTAGATGTGGGCAGGATAACCAGTGGGGCTCACTAGATGTGAACAGGATAGCCAGTGGGGCTCACTAGATGTGGGCAGGATAACCAGTGGGGCTCACTGGATGTGAACAGGATAGCCAGTGGGGCTCACTGAATGTGGACAGCATAGCCCAGTGGGGCTCACTGCTTCACATTTTTGAGGGCCACTTGTAATTTTAATCCATCAGGGCCATAAAAGCTTCTTTGGCTGAGTAGTTCTCATGTATATTAATTCTCTTCATATTTATTAGAAACCCTCGCTCCTTCCAGGAAAACAGATGTGTGAGTAAGTCATAATCCCTAATGTGCCGTTAATCACACCGCAGTATAAACCGGAGCGGCGGCCGGGAACGCTGATGGATGGGCCAGCCCTGTCAGTGAAGGTTACATGGAAGACTGTAAAATCTAACCAAAATTCACTGTACGTGTCCTGCGGGGCCAGGAAGCGTCTGATGATGGATTCAGCTTCCGGAAGGGAAAGAAACGTGCGGTGGATAAATAAATAAACAAATACTTTGCCTGATATAGAAAGGAAATCGTTAAGAGCCTTTTATTAGCTAATGTTCTCCCTTTGGGGTTTTCATCATGATTGATCTCAATAAAAGAACAGATATTTTCCTATAAAATGCTATATATATATTTATCCAACAAGCAATGACTGGGGCACTAAAAATATACAACCAAAACATGGCAAGTATACAGTTACAATATCTATTTATCCATTATCCGTCTCTCTCTCTCATTATCTATCTATCTATCTATTATCTATCTATTATCTATCTGTCTATCTATCTATTATCTATCTAATATCTATATATTATCTATTATCTATCTATCTATTATCTATCTGTCTATCTATCTATTATCTATCTATCATCTATCCATTATCTATATATTATCTATTATCCATCTATTATCTATCATCTATTTATTATTTATCTATTATCTATATATTATCTATTATCTATCTATTATCTATCATCTATCTATTATCTATCTATCTATTATCATGGATCTATCTATTATCTATCTATCTATTGAATCTGAAAAATCAGAACAATCCCATCAAATTTGGGCCCAGTGTAGGCTGAAAAGTGGGTGATCCTGGGCAGGATGGAGGTGCTCCTGGTGGGACTGTGACAATGCTATTCCCAGAGGGCGGAGAAGCTCTTGGATAAGGATTTCCCTAGTGTATATGTAGCACCCTGAGGACTCGGCTGCTACAGGGGTATTGCACCTCAAACCAGAGGTGTGGTATTCCACTCCCGGGTAAGGATGGAGTGTGGGACTGAGCTCAGCTAGCTGCATGCACTACACTCATCCCATTTCCGGGGGACAGAACTACGGTACTCTCACCAGTTAGATGTGCAGGTACGACAGCGTCTGTCCCTGGCTGGAGTGGGAGGGGGGGAGGAACATCCCAGTAGTGTAGGGGCAGATAGGGGAGGGGCTCTGGGCATAGAGGTAGGAGCCCGTTGGGTGCTAGTCACCTGGGCTCACACATAGAGGGAGTATATATGGTGGGCACCATCTAGAGATAGGGTGAGTCTGTCAGGAGAGTTCTGAGGAGGAGTTCAGCCAGGAGGGCTGACAGGGAGCTGTGGCTCCGGCTGGGCCCAGCTCCAGGGCCAGGCCTGAAGCAGAGAGGAAGAGGAAGAAAGGCCCAGAGGCATAAGACCAAGAGGGAACCCTGAGATCCCACGAGTGAGCTAAAAAGGGTGAAGGGTTGGCAGAAGAGGGCACCGGATCCCAAACTGACGGAGGCAAAACATCCTTAATCAGGAACCGGAGGTCGTGGTCAAGTTTTGCCACGACCCTCACCACATTCACCAGGAAGGTACACCACGAGTAGGGTCAGGAAAGCCTTAAAAGGTTTTACCATATAGAGGCCCAAGGGAACCGGACAAAGGTGGATCCCTGGTGGGGATGGCCGGAGAGAGAGAGAGAGAAGGGAGCTCAGGACCACGTTCCGGAATTGCCTGGGGGTTGGCCGAGTCCAGTACCTGGTGGACGCAGCACGGCTTGGGTGGTCACTCCCGGCCGAAGTGACTGAAGCAACACCAGTGAGTAAAAACCCTGAAACTGCATCCCACGTCTCTGTGCCTCCTTACCGCACCATCACAACCCCCATCATCTACACCTGCTGCCCTGAGGCCATACCCCTCCCGTTGGGGGTTATACCATCCCCGCTGCACCATCCTTCCACCGGCCTCAGCGGTCTGCTCTGCAGCGGCAGCTCCAAAGCTGCATTCAACGGGTGGCGTAGTCATCCAACATCTACTGCTAATAGACTCGCCACTTAGTTTGACTCCCTGGGCACGGACCGGGTCACCGCCACGAGACTACTACCCCCATCTGATCCGGCTCCGGGTAAGCCCCCGTGCGCGCGATGCCGCACGACACAGAAGGCCCAGGGGCGCGTCAACATTGGCGTAGTCGGCAGGATCGCGTGCCCGCCACCACCGGGTACTGCGTGCCTGAAGAAAAGTTCACAGTTACCGTAAGAAGAAGTCTCCCACCAATCCCAGAGGGTCCCCGCCATCGGACGCCATCTCGGATCATTTCCCGCCGTTTGCCCGCCATCTGCAGCCTTTTCCCGCCATCCACGGAGTTTCCCGCCATTAGGAGACGATTCCCGCCATCTGAGATGATTTCCCGCCCTGGCAGAGCGGACGCCATTATGGGCGTGCCAGAGGGTGGCAAGAGGCCACCTCCCATCGTGGGCCTGGTCCCAGAAGAGCGCCAAAAGCAAAGACCGCCCCCACCAGCAGAGACTGCAATGATAGAGATGTCCATCAGAGTGGGGGGTCTGCCCTTGGAACTGACAATCACCAAGTTGCCCCAGGACCGCCCTCAGTATGGGCGGATCAAGAACAAAAGAGAGAGGATGGGTGCAGCCTGGAGGAGTCTGGAGAGATCGCACCCGGAGATGGAGGGAGAGTCAGGCAGCACCGACCCTGTGGTCAGGAGCCTGTTGCAGGCCGCCACCCCCGAAGGCCTGGTGGAGATTCTGGCACAGCTCCCCCGAGATCGGGAGCATGCACAGACCGCACTGGAGGGCTTGGCTCGGAAGATGGCCCGAGTGCAGCAAGAAGTGCTGGCCGAGTGGAGCAGAGAAATGGCCCTGCAAGCTGGAACCCGCCAGCAAAGGCCGCCACCCGCAACGAGGAGCATGCCTGCCCCTGAAGATGGTGCAGGAGGGACGAAGGCCGGAGACGACGCCGTGGAAGGAGCTGAAGAGATGGAAGCAGGTAAAGGGGACGTCACCACCCCAAGCCTAGTAGCCGTAAGCCTGCCCCAGCTCCCCGTCGCAGAGCCCGAAATTCCCCTTACCGAGCCCGTTGCTGCACCGTCACCGCTCCAAACTAGGCCTCAAGCGGCAGGAGCCGCGGCCGCGCCCTCTGTGACGTCACGCGCCTCAATCCAGAGCGTGGCCAAGCAGGAAACGCCACCGGCCTGGTCGCAGGGCCGAGTACCCCCGGGCGCCGCAGTCTCCACAGCGCCCTTCACCTTCAGGGTGCCGCCGGCCTGGTCGCAAGGCCTGGTGAATCCGGGCGCCGTTGCCACCACCGCGCCCTCGACCTCCAGAGTGCTACCCTTGGGTGAAGACTTGTTCGCCCAGCATACTTGCCCGGATGGGCAACCCTTTGTGTGGCCTCCGGAGTACACCACTCCCCGACTCCAGAAGGAATGGCCTCTGTGTGAGCCCCTGATTCCGGCTCCGGCGCCCGCCAAGATCACCCCACTCCCGTTGGAGGAGGCGCAGTTCGCATGGGACTCCACTGGAGAAAACCTCATCGGGTTCACCCAAGAGACCCGGGCGGCCGCAGCCCAGCGTGCGGAGTGCTGCCGGCAACAACTGGAGGTCTTCGACAGGGAACGGCGAGACAGGCGGGTCCGCGAGGAGCGGCTGCAAGTTCAGAGTGCGGAGCAGAAACGTCGGACCCGGCGAAACCCCCGTGCAGCCCACGGTCCCCGCGCCACCGGGACCATAATCAAGTTCCAACTGGAGCACGGTTGGGGCTTTATCCGGGATCACAGAACCCCCGGCGACGTCTTTGTCACCCGCAGAGATGTCGAGAGTCATCTGCCGGAGGGACACAGAGGACGTGACCTTTACCCGGGTGACGAGGTCATCTTCACCCGGCATCAGTGTGCTAAGGGACCATATGCTCTTCATGTGCACCGACTGACCGAGGAAGAGCTGCGGTATGAGGAGGATCAAGAGGACCCGGACGGGTTTGAAGATTACCCTCAGAAAGGAGCAGGAGGACGCCGTTACTGAAGTACGGTAAAGCGGAACTGTAAATAGTTACCCGTAAGGGTACAAGAACTGCTGCTAATTAAAACATGGTCCCCGTTGGGACTAGTGAATTGTTCCCGTGTGTCCCTATCCCTAACCAGGCTGAGGACTGTGAGCAGCCATCCCTTTATCCCCACTGGCCGAGGACTGAGAGCGGCCACCCTGTAAATAGTTGCGCTTCCTAAGGCGCCCCCTACCGGTTTTATAAGGAACTGTTTTTGTGACTGTTGCACTTTTACCTGGTCATAAATTGCACCGTGGCCAGAAGATCAAGAGTGTGTTTTATAAGAGAATGTTTTATATGCAAGAGTCTTATATTGAAAGTTAATGTGTTTTATATGTAAGTGCACTTTAAAATTTTTGTATGTTTTATATTGTTTTGCTCTTTTACAGCCCGAGGACGTGCTGTGGTTTACCAGGGGGGAATGTAGCACCCTGAGGACTCGGCTGCTACAGGGGTATTGCACCTCAAACCAGAGGTGTGGTATTCCACTCCCGGGTAAGGATGGAATGTGGGACTGAGCTCAGATAGCTGCATGCACTACACTCATCCCATTTCCGGGGGACAGAACTACGGTACTCCCACCAGTTAGATGTGCAGGTACGACAGCGTCTGTCCCTGGCTGGAGTGGGAGGGGGGGAGGAACATCCCAGTAGTGTAGGGGCAGACAGGGGAGGGGCTCTGGGCATAGAGGTAGGAGCCCGTTGGGTGCTAGTCACCTGGGCTCACACATAGAGGGAGTATATATGGTGGGCACCATCTAGAGATAGGGTGAGTCTGTCAGGAGAGTTCTGAGGAGGAGTTCAGCCAGGAGGGCTGACAGGGAGCTGTGGCTCCGGCTGGGCCCAGCTCCAGGGCCAGGCCTGAAGCAGAGAGGAAGAGGAAGAAAGGCCCAGAGGCATAAGACCAAGAGGGAACCCTGAGATCCCACGAGTGAGCTAAAAAGGGTGAAGGGTTGGCAGAAGAGGGCACCGGATCCCAAACTGACGGAGGCAAAACATCCTTAATCAGGAACCGGAGGTCGTGGTCAAGTTTTGCCACGACCCTCACCACATTCACCAGGAAGGTACACCACGAGTAGGGTCAGGAAAGCCTTAAAAGGTTTTACCATATAGAGGCCCAAGGGAACCGGACAAAGGTGGATCCCTGGTGGGGATGGCCGGAGAGAGAGAGAGAGAAGGGAGCTCAGGACCACGTTCCGGAATTGCCTGGGGGTTGGCCGAGTCCAGTACCTGGTGGACGCAGCACGGCTCGGGTGGTCACTCCCGGCCGAAGTGACTGAAGCAACACCAGTGAGTAAAAACCCTGAAACTGCATCCCACGTCTCTGTGCCTCCTTACCGCACCATCACAACCCCCATCATCTACACCTGCTGCCCTGAGGCCATACCCCTCCCGTTGGGGGTTATACCATCCCCGCTGCACCATCCTTCCACCGGCCTCAGCGGTCTGCTCTGCAGCAGCAGCTCCAAAGCTGCATTCAACGGGTGGCGTAGTCATCCAACATCTACTGCTAATAGACTCGCCACTTAGTTTGACTCCCTGGGCACGGACCGGGTCACCGCCACGAGACTACTACCCCCATCTGATCCGGCTCCGGGTAAGCCCCCGTGCGCGCGATGCCGCACGACACAGAAGGCCCAGGGGCGCGTCATATACAGGACCTCAGATGGGAGGATGCCATAAAGGAAAAGGCATACTGTGGAATATGATGCCCATTGACAGCCTTTGTAAAAACAAACAAACAATAAACCAGATAATTTCACTGTATAGGGGCATAGTGTAAATCAGGGCTTAGATGCACTGTGCACAGAGCCGCACGTCGCCCCTCTCCAGTCCCTGACGCTATGACTTTGACCCTCCGCCATCACTTGCATTCCTTCCTCACCCCAGACACATATCAGATAAATCTCAGGGTCTGGCAGCCATAATTTCTGATAATGTAATCCCAGTAGTAGAGCCCTACATCTCCCCGTGCAGCTGTATGGCAATCCGCCAGGATTATGGAGCAGGCGATCCAAAGGTGAGAGGAGATAAAATATGATGAGGCCAAAATTTGGCCGTGTGCCTGTATGATCAGCTCCAGCAAGACGACATTCATCACGCTAAAACATTCTTCTAGGGACATGGGGCGGCCGCAGCCGTTATTCATGGCCGTCCGCACACTAATTGGTGGAGCTGCGGAGCTTTGTGTAATGGTCCAGCATTGGCCCCGAATCATTAACTGATCCTGACCCTGGACTTAATTGCTAATAGGTGACAGAAGCAGATGTAATAATAGACCGAATGGACAATGGGAGCTCCTCCAATGTGCTGCCAAGGACACTTAAAGTGCAAGGACGTATAATGGTGCTGAGGGCTCGCAGTGCTGTGGAGGGACAGACGAGACCCTTGGCTATGGGATCAAGACACTGACTGCAAGATCACACCGCACCGGCTACCATCAGCCATGTTTAATAGTGGTGTCGTCATACATGGCAGAGGCGCTTTTTGGTCCCCTCAGTGACCAAGTCCTGGATGTGACTGCCATCTCTGCATCTTCTATAACAACACCACCATTCCATTTCATCACTCTTACTCGTCACCCAGGGGATCATTCATTTCAATGAGCCTCGGCCACCAAAGCGAAATATGGAATAATGCTCCTCTATCCCATGATTATCTTCAGCAGCTCAGAACATAAAATACAATTATTTTGGACTCCATAATGGGCAAAGATAATGCACATAGTGATGTCACAGTACAGGGATAATGCACGTAGTGATGTCACAGCACTGGGATAATACACACAGTGATGTCACAGTACAGGGATAATATACACAGTGATGTCACAGTACAGGGATAATAAATACAGTCATGTCACAGTACAGGGATAATACAACCAGTGATGTCACAGTACAGAGATAATATACAGTGATGTCACAGTACAGGGATAATACACACAGTGATGTCACAGTACAGGGATAATACACACAGTGATGTCACAGTACAGGGATAATACACACAGTGATGTCACAGTACAGGGATAATACACACAGTGATATCACAGCACTGGGATAATACACACAGTGATGTCACAGTACAGGGATAATATACACAGTGATCTCACAGTACAGGGATAATAAATACAGTCATGTCACAGTACAGGGATAATACAACCAGTGATGTCACAGTACAGAGATAATATACAGTGATGTCACAGTACAGGGATAATACACACAGTGATGTCACAGTACAGAGATAATACACAGTGATGTCACAGTACAGAGATAATACACACAGTGATGTCACAGTACAGGGATAATACACACAGTGATGTCACAGTACAGGGATAATACACACAGTGATGTCACAGTACAGGGATAATACACAGTGATGTCACAGTACAGAGATAATACACACAGTGATGTGACAATACAGAGATAATACACACAGTGATGTCACAGTACAGGGATAATACACACAGTGATGTCACAGTACAGAGATATATACACACAGTGATGAGAAAGTACAGAGATAATACACACAGTGATGTCACAGTACAGGGATAATACACACAGTGATGTCACAGTACAGAGATAATACACAGTGATGTCACAGTACAGAGATAATACACACAGTGATGTCACAGTACAGGGATAATACACACAGTGATGTCACAGTACAGGGATAATACAC
Organism: Phyllobates terribilis; assembly: GCF_046119375.1. Classification (NCBI taxonomy): domain Eukaryota; kingdom Metazoa; phylum Chordata; class Amphibia; order Anura; family Dendrobatidae; genus Phyllobates; species Phyllobates terribilis. The sequence continues at coordinate 234,643,794 of NW_027362767.1, read as the reverse complement.
ACAGTGATGTCACAGTACAGAGATATATACACACAGTGATGAGAAAGTACAGAGATAATACACACAGTGATGTCACAGTACAGGGATAATACACACAGTGATGTCACAGTACAGGGATAATACACACAGTGATGTCACAGTACAGGGATAATACACACAGTGATGTCACAGTACAGGGATAATACACACAGTGATGTCACAGTACAGAGATAATACACACAGTGATGTCACAGTACAGGGATAATACACACAGTGATGTCACAGTACAGGGATAATACACACAGTGATGTCACAGTACAGAGATAATACACACAGTGATGTCACAGTACAGAGATAATACACACAGTGATGTCACTGTACAGAGATAATACACAGTGATGTCACAGTACAGAGATAATACACACAGTGATGTCACAGTACAGGGATAATACACACAGTGATGTCACAGAACAGGGATAATACACACAGTGATGTCACAGTACAGAGATATATACACACACACTGATGAGAAAGTACAGAGATAATACACAGTGATGTCACAGTACAGGGATAATACACACAGTGATGTCACAGTACAGAGATAATACACACAGTGATGTCACAGTACAGGTATAATACACACAGGGATGTCACAGTACAGGGATAATACACACAGTGATGTCACAGAACAGGGATAATACACACAGTGATGTCACAGTACAGGGATAATACACACACTGATGAGAAAGTACAGAGATAATACACAGTGATGTCACAGTACAGGGATAATACACACAGTGATGTCACAGTACAGAGATAATACACACAGTGATGTCACAGTACAGGTATAATACACACAGGGATGTCACAGTACAGAGATAATACACACAGTGATGTCACTGTACAGAGATAATACACAGTGATGTCACAGTACAGAGATAATACACACAGTGATGTCACAGTACAGGGATAATACACACAGTGATGTCACAGTACAGGGATAATACACACAGTGATGTCACAGTACAGAGATAATACACACAGTGATGTCACAGTACAGAGATAATACACACAGTGATGTCACTGTACAGAGATAATACACAGTGATGTCACAGTACAGAGATAATACACACAGTGATGTCACAGTACAGGGATAATACACACAGTGATGTCACAGAACAGGGATAATACACACAGTGATGTCACAGTACAGAGATATATACACACACACTGATGAGAAAGTACAGAGATAATACACAGTGATGTCACAGTACAGGGATAATACACACAGTGATGTCACAGTACAGAGATAATGCACACAGTGATGTCACAGTACAGAGATAATACACACAGTGATGTCACAGTACAGAGATAATACACACAGTGATGTCACAGTACAGGGATAATACACAGTGATGTCACAGTACAGGGATAATAAACACAGTGATGTCACAGTACAGGGATAATACACACAGTGATGTCACAGTACAGGGATAATACACACAGTGATGTCACAGAACAGGGATAATACACACAGTGATGTCACAGTACAGAGATATATACACACACACTGATGAGAAAGTACAGAGATAATACACAGTGATGTCACAGTACAGGGATAATACACACAGTGATGTCACAGTACAGAGATAATGCACACAGTGATGTCACAGTACAGAGATAATACACACAGTGATGTCACAGTACAGGGATAATACACAGTGATGTCACAGTACAGGGATAATAAACACAGTGATGTCACAGTACAGGGATAATACACATAGTGATGTCACAGTACAGGGATAAATACACACAGTGATGTCACAGTACAGGGATAATACACATAGTGATGTCACAGTACAGGGATAATACACACAGTGATGTCACAGTACAGGGATAATACACACAGTGATGTCACAGTACAGGGATAATACACATAGTGATGTCACAGTACAGGGATAAATACACACAGTGATGTCACAGTACAGGGATAATACACATAGTGATGTCACAGTACAGGGATAATACACACAGTGATGTCACAGTACAGGGATAATACATACAGTGATGTCACAGTACAGGGATAATACACACAGTGATGCTATTATTATAACAACAGGCCTAGAAGTAATGACATTTTGACCATTTAGTCACCTGGCCTGTAAGGCTACTGATTGGCTGCAGGATCAGGTGATAGATGAACAGGATGTTCTGCTTTCCCTCAGTCACCTGTTCTGAGGCAGCAGAAGACATCTGGTGGAGGTGTCACATGAGTGCTGCAGGCAATCCGTGGCTGGTGATTGGCTGCAGAGTTGACGTTTTGCCTGCGTGGCGGAGGAGTGGCGGCCATCTTGGAGGTGAATATCAATATTGTTATACATTTCTCAGTTCCCTGGACCTATTTATAAAAGATATGTTCAGTAGTGGACAACCCCTTGTAGCATTTTTGAGACTATGGCCCATAGATAAACTAAGATGTCAATATTCTAATGAATTCTACAAACAATTCCGATGCCCTTCGGCTCCATTATTGCAAACAGCAATGTTTTACCCCAATGGTGATATTTAGCATAAATCGCTATATTACATTGATGTAGACTATCTGTATCTTTACGACTTTCATCCCATTCACGGAAAACGTATTCGCAGGCCGCCATTTCTTAACCCTTTTGTTTCCTTAATCAGACAAATATTGACAGTAAACCTTTGCAAATAAATCGCAGATGCAACTAAAGGGCGGCAGAAATAGACGTGAACGCGGCGTCGTAGGATGAATATTAAGCATAAAATATCACAGCTTTACGTGTCGAGGGGTTTAATACCGTGCAATGGGGTGGGGCGCGCGGAGGGGGCTGGGGACTTGCATGTATTATTGAAGCTGCACTCAGAAGTGGTTACGCTGATATTTGAGCATCATCACCAGCGCGCTGTCATGTGGTTGCCATGGAAACTAAGGACCTGCGGCTTTCTACTCTGTGTGGGGTCCCCAGGGATGGTAAAGTGAGAGGAAGGAAAGCCCCTGAAACTAACAGCTCAGTAAGTGGAGGGAACGGGGTAGACGGGGGAATCTCTCCTGGCTGGTGTTGTTTTGCAAGACTTTCTGGAACGGCATGGGTTAAAATTTCGTAGAAACCCCTTCATTTGTTAATCAATGCTGACCTTCAAGTCAAGGACATCCCTAGTCTCCAACCTCCATTGACTCTTATGCTTTGACCTCCGGTAACAAGCAGGGCACACAAATGGCATTCCAGAAAAAATGGCACAGAACCAACACAATCCCGGTACATCACCCCAATATGGCACCCTATTATATCAGACTTTAAATAAAATATTGGACACTAGCCTTAATTTCTTATCTTATTGGGCTTTCTTCAGGATGAAAAGACCACCAGTAATAGGCAAGAGCTTATGGTGACATCACAGGGGGCTTAGGAAGTGTCAGGGGCTTCCATACTTGCCAACATTTCTCTTGGGGCAATATGGTTGTTTAAGGCCACCCCACCTGAGAGCCATTGAACCCCTACTTCCGGACAGGGTTCAGCGAAACACTGTCCCCTTTCGATGTCCTGAATTAGCTTGAATTGCGTCTGAAAATTTGGAACAGGTGGCAGCAGAATTGGTACAAATCAATTTGCAGGACCCATTCCTTCGGTCACCTCATTAATCTGAGACTTCTTGGTGGTGCTCCTCTTGAACCACCTCTTACCATTTGCATAGAATTGGAGAAACAAATGGGTTATTCTGCGCTGCTGTGGAGATAAAATGAAGGATGCCAATCCAATTTCAGGTGGTTTTATTCGTCAACGCATTCAAAGTCTATAGCTTCTTCATCAGGACATACCATGTGGTTTGATCGTGGTTTGTCCTGATGAAACTTCGAAATGCGTTGACGGATAAAACTACCCCAAATTGGATTGGCATCCTTCATTTTTTTCTCCATGGCAGCGCAGAATAACCCATATGTTTCTCCAGTTCTATGCATTTATCTCCTGGTGGGTCTGCAGCTAAGTGGTTGTGTGCATACAACCCATCCAGGTGAGCGCAATCGTGCATATCCTTCTATATTGTTACCCAGATAAGACCCTATTTGCGCTTTGTCTCCTCTCCAGTTCCTCTCTCTTGGACATCTTACCTATTGGCATCCATGGATTTTCTTTTGATTAGCCATTCCTGATTGAGACTGTATATGTGCGTCATGATGCAACAAGCACGCTAATCTAAAGAGGAGCCGCAGAAGCCGGAAAGTAAAAGGTGGTTCTCATGGCTCCGTCAAGTGGCCACAGATTACTGACGTACCCGTGATGCGAACTGATTCACACCATCGTACATGGTAACATGCAACCAGAAAATTGACTCAAAAATGACGAACGAGTAGCAAAAAGTCCACCAGGTTTGGATTTCTAGTGACTTGCATGTCCACATTAACTTTCATTAGGTTGCAATGTGGCTTCACCATTTTGCATTTTTTGGCCGCACAACGTGCGTTGTGACTAAAGTCATAATTTAGCCAAAGACAAAGAAGAATTTAAAAAGAAGAAAAAAAAGAAAGAAAGGAAAACCTCATCACAGAGGAGCTTTGATCTTTTAAATTGTTCATATAGATGGCGAGATTCTATGAAGGATCCCTGTTTGGTCGCCAACAGATAAGACTGCAGTGAAGATATAACAGAACATCAGCACGGGTGCTGATTTTGCTTTGCGCTTTGTTCACATACACTCCCTGCAAAGAGGCGCTCCTGCCGTCCACTGTGCGGGGGAACTGCAGCACCTCATTAAAGGGAATGCGTCTGGCTGCAGGTTGGGAGTGCTGCTGTGCCAAAAAAAAAACAGAAGAGGCTGCAGCAATGACTCCTTCATTCTTAAAGGGGTTTCGAGAAATAGTGATTTTCACGCCAGCGGCCGGAGCTTAATTAAAATAATAAAAGGATCTTTTTACTCCTCCTCTCCAAGTGCTGAGCTGCCTCTCTGCTGCTGCTCCAGTGACATCATGACTACAGCTCATATCACCGCTGCAGCCAATCACTGAGCTCAGCTGCTCTGCCTAGGTGGGCATCGGAGAGGCAGGACTGGATCTGGGGAGAGTGAAATGAGATTTTATTTTTTAATTATTTTAACCAAGAGATGGCCGATGTGGTATCAGCAGGGGTCGCAGAGGACAGACCATAATATTATTGTCACTTTTATAAGATGACATACCCCTATCCACTGGATTTACAGCTGATTTTGTCAGCATCCAGAGGATAGGTGGAAACGTGCAGGAAGGAAGCAGTGACCGCACATGCACACCAAGGGAGTTCCGAAAATAACCGAGCTCAGTGCTCCATTTTGCAGCCCCTTCCTTGGGATTAGTTGGGGTCCCAGTGATCTGTTCTTATCCCACCGCAGCAGCTAAACCGTTAATTTTTTTATATTGGCTACAAAGTCCCTAAATCCCGCTTGCGTCTTCAGAAGTCAGCATTTCTCCTCTCCTCCTGCCCAGGAGGGTTTCTAATGAACTCGATCCTAAAAAAAACCCATTGTGCTGAGCTACATTGTAATGAGTATAATGCCCCTTCTCCCGTACTCCTGATTAAACACGAGATGCCAGGCAGCATCCTGCGCCCGTGTCTCCAAAGTCAGCGCTGTCACATCTCATCCAGGGGGAAGTCTCTGGATTGTCAGACCGATGCAACATCATTGTTTGCTACCTTGCATGGCAGACAATGATGACTGTGAGCAGTGCCCACGTGTTTCATGGCTTCTTCTGGGGATGCCATGTCACCCGCGCCCTGAGCCGCAGCCTCGGTGTCATGTCTCTCAGTCATCCCATCACTTTCTACTCTAATAAGCAGACTTGCTACCCCCGAGCTGTCATCTGCCTCATTAAACCTGCATGGACGGAGCCTCCCTGTCTATCGTCTTACAATTTATTCAGCTTTACCCTTAATACGTGATACATGGTGGGCACGTGCCACCTCTGCCGTCACATGAAGCTGTCTGCAGTGCAGTGCAGAGGATTTTTTTTATTAAAAGACATATTGTGTAAAATCAAGTTTTTATTTTGAAAATATATATATTTTTTATTTACCATATCACTATATTATAACGAATTAACAAATCTGAAGGCTTGCAATGCTCACTGGTCACTAGGTCTGATACTGGACTTGTGTTTGCTGCTCTTAGACTGGGTCTGACCACACTGAATTGTATAGATGTATTTTCTAAGCATGTTCTGATCTGGGCAAATGTCTTTGTGCTGGAGGGGAAGGAGGTGAGCTGTGACATCACCTATTGTGAATGGTAGATCCTGTGTTATCTACTGTATGTAGAGGTGTTATCAGTCATTGTACAGGAGGAGGAGGAGGTGAGCTGTGATATCACCTATTGTGAATGGTGGATCCCGTGTTATCTACTGTATGTAGAGGTGTTATCAGTCATTATACAGGAGGAGGAGGTGAGCTGTGACATCACCTCTTGTGAATGGTAGATCCTGTGTTATCTACTGTATGTAGAGGTGTTATCAGTCATTATACAGGAGGAGGAGGTGAGCTGTGACATCACCTATTGTGAATGGTAGATCCTGTGTTATCTACTGTATGTAGAGGTGTTATCAGTCATTGTACAGGAGGAGGAGGAGGTGAGCTGTGATATCACCTATTGTGAATGGTGGATCCTGTGTTATCTACTGTATATAGAGGTGTTATCAGTCATTGTACAGGAGAGGGAGAAGGTGAGCTGTGACATCACTTATTGTGAATGGTGGATCCTGTGTTATCTACTGTATATAGAGGTGTTATCAGTCATTATACAGGAGGAGGAGGTGAGCTATGATATCATCTATTGTGAATGGTGGCTTCTGTGTTATCTACTGTATATAGAGGTATTATCAGTCATTATACAGGAGGAGGAGGTGAGCTGTGACATCACCTATTGTGAATGGTGGATCCCGTGTTATCTACTGTATATAGAGGTGTTATCAGTCATTGTACAGGAGGAGGAAGAGGTGAGCTGTGACATCACTTATTGTGAATGTGGATCCTGTGTTATCTGCTGTATATAGAGGTGTTATCAGTCATTGTACAGGAGGAGGAGGTGAGCTGCGATATCACCTATTGTGAATGGTGGATCCTGTGTTATCTACTGTATAAAGATGTGTTATCAGTCATTGTACAGGAGGAGGGGAAGGTGAGCTGTGACATCACCTATTGTGTATGGTGGATCCTGTGTTATCTACTGTATATAGAGGTGTTATCTGTCATTGTACAGGAGGAGGAGGTGAGCTGTGACATCACCTATTGTGAATGGTGGATCCTGTGTTCCCTACTGTATATAGAGGTGTTATCAGTCATTGTACAGGAGGAGGAGGTGAGCTGTAACATCACCTATTGTGAATGGTAGATCCTGTGTTATCTACTGTATATAGAGGTGTTATCAGTCATTGTACAGGAGGAGGAGGTGAGCTGCGATATCACCTGTTGTGAATGGTGGATCCTGTGTTATCCACTATATGTAGAGGTGTTATCAGTCATTATACAGGAGGAGGTGAGCTGTGACATCACCTATTGTGAATGGCAGATCCCGTGTTATCTACTGTATATAGAGGTGTTATCAGTCATTGTACAGGAGGAGGAGGAGGTGAGCTGTGACATCACCTATTGTGAATGGTGGATCCTGTGTTATCTACTGTGTATAGAGGTGTTATCAGTCATTGTACAGGAGGAGGAGGTGAGCTGTGATATCATCTATTGTGAATGGTGGATCCTGTGTTATCTACTGTATATAGAGGTGTTATCAGTCATTGTACAGGAGGAGAAGGTGAGCTGTGATATCACCTATTGTGAATGGTGGATCCTGTGTTATCTACTGTATATAGAGGTGTTATCAGTCATTGTACAGGAGGAGGAGAAGGTGAGCTGTGACATCACCTATTGTGAATGGTGGATCCTGTGTTCCCTACTGTATATAGAGGTGTTATCAGTCATTGCACAGGAGGAGGTGAGCTGTGATATAATCTATTGTGAATGGTGGATCCTGTGTTCCCTACTGTATATAGAGGTGTTATCAGTCATTGTGCAGGAGGAGGAGGTGAGCTGTGATATCACCTATTGGGAATGGTGGATGCTATGTTACCTACTGTATATAGAGGTGTTATCGGTCATTATACAGGAGGAGGAGGAGGTGAGCTGTGACATCACCTATTGTGAATGGTGGATCCTGTGTTCCCTACTGTATATAGAGGTGTTATCATTCATTGTACAGGAGGAGGAGGAGGTGAGCTGTGACATCACCTATTGGGAATGGTGGATGCTATGTTACCTACTGTATATAGAGGAGTTGCTATTTTTATTTCATATTTTCTGTCTTGTCATGAAGATTTATGTTATCAGCAGTCTCATTATCATCATAGACAGGCTTACAATGACTGATAACACCTCTATACACAGCAGATAACACAGGATTCACCATTCACAATTGGTGATGTCACAGCTCACCTCTCCTCCTGTACAATGACTGATAACACCTCTATATACAGTAGATAACACAGGGTCCACCAATAATGGGCATCCTCCATGGAGCATTATAAAGAGAGGGGGGGGGACATCCTGCATGGGGCATTATAAAGAGGGGGGGGTGACATCCTGCATGGGGCATTATAAAAGGGGGGGCAGCCTGCATAGTGCATTATGTGGGGGGGAACAGCCTGCATGGAGCATTATGTGGGGGGTAACAGCCTGCATGGAGCATTAAAAGGGGGGGGCTGTATGGGGCATTATGTGGGGGGTAACAGCCTGCATGGAGCATTATAAGGGGGGGACAGCCTGTATGGGGCATTATGTGGGGGGTAACAGCCTGCATGCAGCATTATATGGGGGCCAGTATCCTGTATGGAGCGTTATAAGGGGACCGGTATCCTGTATGGAGCGTTATATGGGGGCCAGTATCCTGTATGGAGTTTTATAAGGGGACCAGTATCCTGTATGGAGCGTTATATGGGGGCCAGTATTCCGTATGGGGCCTTATATGGGGGCCAGTATTCCGTATGGAGCCTTCTATGGGGGCCAGTATCCTGTATGGAGCTTTATAAGGAGACCAGTATCCTGTATGGAGCATTATATGGGGGCCAGTATTCTGTATTGAGCCTTATATGGGGGCCAGTATTCCGTATGGAGCCTTATATGGGGGCCAGTATTCTGTATGGAGCCTTATATGGGGGCCAGTATTCCGCATGGAGCCTTATATGGGGGTCAGTATTCCGCATGGAGCCTTATATGGGGGCCAGTATTCCTTATGGGGCCTTACATGGGGGCCAGTATTCCGTATGGGGCCTTATATGGGGGCCAGTATTCCGTATGAAGCGTTATATGGGGGCCAGTATTCCGTATGGAGCCTTATATGGGGGCCAGTATCCTGTATAGAGAATTTTATGGGGACCAGTATCCTGTATGGAGCATTTTATGGGGGCCAGTATACTGTGTGGAGCATTTTATCGGGGCCAGTATACTGTGTGGAGCGATTCACCGGTTTCTGAGCTATTGTGGAATTTACAATAGATATCGCTCATGTAATAGAAGAAGTGAAATCTTTGGCATTGTACTATATATCTATATTTCTCTGCGGTATCTGTGCATCATGAATCGTGGTATGTGTTAAAGGGGCCACTGAGACTCTTTCGCCCGGGGCCCAGAAAAACCTGGAGCCGGCCCTGGGTGGGGGTCTACTCATTGTGGTTAATGTACATGTGAATTTCATGAAACATCAGGAAGTTAAAGACAAAGAAGCCCCAGTGACCGGACATTGTATTAAAAATAAAAATTTAAAATCTTGAAGACTGTGATGTGGAAAAAGTGAACAAGAATTAAAAATAAACCAAACCTGATATAAACAATAGGTCATTTTCCGATGACACATTCTCTTTAAAACGAACACTAGGGTTGGGTTAAGCTCTCTTGGTTTCAGAATCTGCCCCCCCCTACGCCTATGGATCCTATATTTTGGATAGCCTTTGGGTGGGCATTTCTTCAGCTATTAATAAATGGTGCGAAGACTGTAAATAGAAGTTTACAAGAAATTGTCCCCCTACGTTGATGCCCTACTCTACCAACCATAAATCATACACAAGAGAAGAGTATAAGTAGGGAAGGGACAACGCTAATCTAGGACCATATTAAAGACAGTCCTATCTTCTAGGTGAACCGTTGAGGATAATACTGGCATGGTAGATTCCTGATATAGTTCTTATATGGGAACTGTTCCTTTTATGATCAGGACTGTCGTGGGGAATCCATAACACAAGTACAGAGTACAGGCTGCCATGCACAGCAGCCTGTATTCTGACCATGGGACGTATTAACAGGAAGCAGCGAAACTACAAAAAATATTTTTTTACTTCTTCCAAGCTCCATAAAGGGGCGAAAGGGGCGGCTCTGATGATAGAAGTATAATAATGATCGGTTTCACACTTTTTCTTGCAAAATCAGCTGCCCCGAACCCCAGGCACAGGACCCCGGCCGGCCCCTGTCCGCCATCTATGTAGGAGAGAGCAGGGCGTAAGGGACAGAACATGGTTAGTGATAATTCACCGCGCATTATATTATGTCGGCTCCATGCTCCCGTTGTACGTTCTCCGTTCTCATATATCTGTATCTGACTCCTGTGCAATTAATGAATTCTGCATCATTATGCGGATGACATCAGCCAATTAAAGCTCTTTATTAAATATCATTAGGAAGCTACAAGAATCGGTAATGAGGGCACTTATCTACATGATTTATTTTTTTTTACGAGCAATAATTTTATTTTATAGGTTTAAATGGAATCCGTCAGAAGATTTTTTTGCTTTGTATTCCTACAGGAGCACGATGTAGGGACAGAGACCCTGATTCCAGCGATGTGTCACTTACTGGGCTGTGTGTTTTGCTGTTTCAATACAATCAGTGTTTTATCAGCAGGAGATTATCATTAGAGGACTAGGTGTCTCGTGCCTCCTGGTCCATCCATGCTCACACCAATGGTGTAACTAGAGTCTGATGGGCTTTGGTGCAAAATTTGGACCTGGGCCCCCACCTGCATGTTGGTCAGATGTATGGGCCCTTGTAGCGTTCTAGATCCTATAAAGACATATGTGTTTGTCCCCATATAATTATGACCCCAATCCTGCTGCCTTCCGGTAATAATGTCCCTCATCCCGGCCCCCTCCTGTTATAATGTCCCTCATCCCGGGCCCCTTCCTGGTATAATGTTCCTCTTCCCGGGCCTCTTAAAGGTATAATGTCCCCCATCCTGAGCCCTTTCCAATAATAGTGTCCCTCATCCTGGGCCCCTTCCTGGTATATTTTCTCCCATCCTGGTATAATGTCCCCCATCCTATAATAATTTCTACCATCCTGGGCCTCTTCCAATAATAATGTCTCCCATCCTGGATCCCTTCGTGGTATAATGTCCACGATCCCGAGCCCTTTCCAGTAATAATGTCCCCAATCCTGGGCCCCATCGTAGTATAATGTCCCCCATGTAATAATTTCCCTCATTCTAGGCCCCTTCCTATAATAAATGTCCCAATTCTGGTCTCCTCATCCTGACCACTTTCCAGTAATAATGTCCCCCAGCCTGCTATAATGTCCCCATTCTTAGCCCCTTCCTGGTATAATGTTCCCCATTTTGACCCCTTCCTATAATAACATCTCCCATCCTGGGCACCTTCTTGGTACAATGTTCCCCATCTTGGCCCCTTCCTATAATGATGTCCCCTATGCTGGCCCCTTCCTATAATAATACTCCCCATCCCAGGCCCCTTCCTAGTATACTGTCCCCCATCCTAAGCCCTTTCCAATAATAATATTCTCTGTTTCATTCCAACACATCTACAAAATAAGAAATAAATGATCCTTCTAACCTTCCCCAAATCAAACGTTGCACAGCATTCTCTTCTATATCCGGCGGGTCTCTGTGCCGCAGTACATTTCAGCTGAATGTGCACCTGTGGACGTACATCCAGCTGAATTAGGTGCTCCTGTCAGTGGGCCCCACTTCCACATGGGCCCGGTCGCAGTCACACTCTCTTCAACCGCATTCGTTACGCCCCTGGCCCCCACCACTACTCAGCAGCTTTCTATCAATATAGACAGACAGCAGCCAATCAGGGTTGTGGGCGGGGTTATACACAGCTCAGCATTCAGAGCTCTGCTAGATCTGCAGCAGAGAAAAACTGTGATTGTATCACAACTGCTGCACCTAGTAAACTAAGTGACACATCACTGGAATCAGGGTCTCGGTCCCTACATCATGATGCTGTCGGATTACATAGGACGGACAGTGCACTTTGGAGTTGTTTCACCGGCCATAATGGTTGTCACCTTTTGGACAGAAACGGCTTCAGGGTGCTAGAAAACTGAAAATTGCTGCAGCCCTGCAGGTCAGAGGTGGACATAATATATGAATCTATCAATGATTGACAGGGAAGGCTGTCAGTCACTGAGTAGACCCGCCCACTGGACTCTTAAATCCCAGGATAAGCAGTAATACAGGTCCATCTTTAAAACAGTCTCCTGCTCTATAACATACTTCCTGCAGACTGGACTGTTTTTTTCAACACTATGATTTCCCTTTAAGGAAGGCTGAATCCGGCTGGAAAACTTCAGGGTTGTCCACTTTTGGGCCCTTTTTTTTTTTTTTACTTGAATGCATGAGTTTTGGGCTAAAGAACATTTTTCGCTATTGCATTTCAATACAAATGTTTTCTCTCTCTATTGCATTGTCTATTAGTGTCTGCATAATGAGCTCACTGAGAATCCATCAGTGAGCTCATACTGACAGTCCGACAGGAGAGTTTGTACTTCTCTTATCTGTCTTCTTCTGAGCTCCTCTCAGCTGATTTACGACCACAGACCACATCAAAGATGAATGTGCCGGGAAACCAAGGGCCTGTAAAAGCCAAAACGGTGCAAAATTTTTAATGAAACCCAATTGTAAAAATTATTATTAGCTCAAAATACATGCATTTAAGCAAAAATAAAAAAAAATCCCCCTTTATTGACATAATATCTCATCATGTGGGTCCACCTACTGTAGAAGATATCTAAATGGAAAACGCAGCATCTTGAGGAAGAAACTTGGAAATGGAGATGTGACCCGTGTGCCAATCGCAATATAAATGGCTTCCAGTTCCCATCAAAAAGGATGTTCTTCACACCGGATGAGAAGTGGTATCTGGAGCTTAGGAGATCTGCCAAGGAGCGTCCCAAGGGCCAGATCTCAACATCGTGAATGTCTCTTTTGGTTTCTAAATTGCAGTTTTTTTTGTCTTCTATCCGGTACTTCCCAACAGTTTTGCTGCCAGTGTCAGGACAAACACATTCAAGTGAAGGAGACATAACTTATTTTTTTTTCACAAAGCTGGGAGAATTCACCGACCGCTGAGTTACGTCTTCTTGCTGCCAAGCCTTTATTTCATCTTGCGTAATCTTATTGTGAATCTGTACGCTTTCCGTTTCCTTCGTGAGTACCAGGGGGCTAGCAAAGTGGGTCAAATTGCAAAACATCAAAATCAACGGCACCCATAGAGGACTACAAAATTACATGGCTTTCTGGGGGGCTGCCTGACACTATCACACATCACACTTCCAATAGTTGTAGGTCCCTTTTTCTTGACCTGATTTTTTTTACGTCCTTCCCGTTATCCTTGTGCGGCTTCTCACCACTTATTAAAATGGAGAAGAGACCGATATAGAACGTGCCCCCCTTTTTCCTGCCTTACCCCCCGTTATTAGTGCCGTATCATCTCTTGTATAAGGCAAGGACATCAGGATCCTCCATGTCTTGCTTGCTCATGCAGTGGTGAGGACCCTCCGGCAGGTTCACTCTACGCCACCTTCAGTTGCCCCCTTTCCATGGACTTTGCAGTAGCCACAGGGGCTGCGTCTCCGGCGTGTGTGCCCTTGGTTGGCGTATTTGTAGGCTTGCTCTCCTGACATTTCGGAGTGACTGCCCCTCTTCACCACATGCTTTCCCTTGATTCTGCAATCCCTTCTAAGCGCAGTGTTAGGCTAAAGGATTAACGGCACAATTGGATCTACAGGGGGCTTCACTGCAAATCCCATGAAAGTAGTCACTATTAGCCCAATTTACGTCTGCCGCTATTTTCACTCGATTATTTTTTTGCAGTGCAACTTCCAGAACGCTGCCGGCAATAACCGACTAACTAAGCTTAGAGCCGAATATATAGAATATGCTTATGTCCAGGTCATTTACCCTAAGGGCTCAGATACCTGGTCTTATTACATAGCTGTGTCGTTATAATGCCCCCATCTGCTGGTGACTCTGTAGCACCATTCACCTGGCACCCACCCTACGCTCGCCAAATAGCCCCCCAGTTTCCTTGATAACCAATGATTAGGCTTGCACTGCGGGGAGCCAATGGGGTTTATCCCTCTCTCTAACCCCTTAGATATAATGGCCACTGTCTAGCTTTATCATCTAAGGGGTTAAACTGCTGCAATCAGAGTTTCAATCACAGCAGCATCTGTGGAGCAAAGTAGGTGGATGCTTGACAGGCTGCGGGGCCATTTTAGGGACTTGTCTCCCCACCCTTCCACCACCCATCCCACAGGCCCCACATGGTTACATGCTGCCATTACAGTCTTTGTTCCATATTTGCAGCATTAGGCTATGTTCATACGTTGCGTTTTTGCTGCTTTTTTTAATACAAATTTATGTAAATTTTAAGCTGCGTTTTACAGTACCAGCAAAAGCTATGAGATTCCAGAAATCTCATGCACACACATTGGTTTTTTTTTCCTGATTTGGAAAACTGCTGCGTTTTTGCAAATTGCAGCAAGTCACTTCTTTCATCGTTTTTACAGCGCTTTTTCACCCATAGAAAGCAATGAGTAAGTGCAAAAACAAAGCAGAAAACGCAGGTATCAGGTTTTGCTGCGTTTTTAGTGAAAAAAAGCATATACACCAATACGTGAAATACATATATTTTTGTGATTTTCCCAAGTTTAAACCTTAATGTCTTGGTGTTATCACCTGATATGGCAGTTAGGATTAATACAGTTTACTTAACCGCTTCGCGACGCTCCCCACTGTAGATAAACGTCAGCGCTTGCTGGGCTCTGTGCAGCGCCGACGTTTAAAAACGGTGGGTGGTCCCGCAGCGCTCAGGACCCCCAGGGTCCTGCAAGCGCTGCGGTACCAGTTCAGAGCGATAGCTCTGACATGTGGCATCATGCGGACCTGATTGGATCAGGTCCCCATGATGTTAACCTGTTCCTATCTTCTAGATGCCGCGATCCATAGCGATCGCGGCATTTAAAAGATAGTGACAGCCGGTGGTTGGCGATCGGGACCCCCCACATACCTTAGTAGCGGCGGGGATCCCGGTGCTGTGACCTCTGACATCATCGAGACCTGATTAGCTCAGGTCTCGATGATGTCAGCGTCACACCAGCCAATCAGAGATCACTAGGGAAGTTTGTTTTAGCAACAAACTTTCCCGGGCGATCTGGCTGATAAATACACTGTTTCTCCTTCGATCTCAGTGAGAGAGCAGAGGAGAAACAGTGTGACAAGAGCTGTCACCCTTGCCACTGTAAAAGTGAAAAAAATAAAAAAGAAAGTAAGAGTTAGGGTTAGTCAGTCCTGTCAGATCAGTCAGTCCTGTCAGATCTGTCAGTCAGTCAGTCCTGTCAGATCAGTCAGTCCTGTCAGTCAGTCAGTCCTGTCAGATCAGTCAGTCCTGTCAGTCAGTCAGTCCTGTCAGATCAGTCAGTCCTGTCAGTCAGTCAGTCCTGTCAGATCAGTCAGTCAGTCCTGTCAGATCAGTCAGTCAGTCCTGTCAGTCAGTCCTGTCAGTCAGTCAGTCCTGTCAGATCAGTCAGTCCTGTCAGTCAGTCAGTCCTGTCAGGTCAGTCAGTCCTGTCAGGTCAGTCAGTCTTGTCAGATCAGTCAGTCCTGTCAGATCAGTCAGTCAGTCCTGTCAGTCAGTCAGTCCTGTCAGATCAGTCAGTCAGTCCTGTCAGTCAGTCAGTCCTGTCAGTCAGTCCTGTCAGTCAGCCAGTCTTGTCAGTCAGTCAGTCCTGTCAGATCAGTCAGTCAGTCCTGTCAGTCAGTCAGTCCTGTCAGTCAGTCCTGTCAGTCAGCCAGTCTTGTCAGTCAGTCAGTCCTGTCAGATCAGTCCAGTCCGGTCAGTCAGTCAGTCCGGTCCCGTCCGTTCAGTCCAGTCAAAAAATATAAAAATAAAATGGCCCGTCAGACTTATACCGCAGAGGAGGTGTATGCCCTGCTGTGTTCTGACAGTAATGACAGTGCAATGTCAGATGGAGATGTGGATTTTGAGGGCTTCAGTAGCGGCGACACTGAGAGCTCAGAAATGAGCAGTGATTCTGTTCCATCCTCAAGCCCAAGGACCAGTACAACAATAGGGGCAAATAGCGCTACTGGAGAAACGTCTCCAAATCAGGGAACACTGCCCAGTACAAGCGCTGTCCCTGCTACTAGTGAATTGGCGCACGCCAGTGTACAAGGGGCTTTGCCACATGATCTAGCATTTCCCAGATGGGAGGCTTCAGATTCGGCTGCTCCATTCAGCCCTGATTTCAACGCCACTCCTGGTATAAATGTGGAGGTGGAAGATTTTGGACCAATTCATTTTTTTAATTTGTTTTTTACAGACAGCTTGCTAGAGCATATTGTCGTGCAAACAAATTTATATGCATCCCAATTCATAAGCCAGAATCCCCGATGTTACTATGCTAGGGCAAATTTATGGACACCAACTAATGTCCCGGAAATAAAAAATTTTTTAGGACTTACATTTGCCATGGGGCTTGTTAAAAAACCGAGCATTCGATCCTACTGGTCCAACCACCCTGTTCAAGCCACCCCTATGTTTTCAGTCATTCTGCCTAGGACCCGTTATGAAATGCTCATGCGGTTTTGGCATTTTAACGACAATAGTCAATGCCTGCCCAGAAATGCCCCAGAACATGACAGGTTATATAAAATTAGACCCATCATTGAAAATTTATCAGAAAAATTCTTAAGCCTCTACACCCCAACACAAAATATTTCTATAGATGAGTCCCTTGTAAAATTCAAAGGAAGACTGCACCTCAAGCAATTTATCCCATCTAAAAGGGCAAGGTTTGGAATAAAGATCTATAAAATGTGCGAAAGTTCAACCGGATACACATCCGCTTTTCGCATATATGAGGGGAAAGATAGCCAACTAAACCCACCAGGATGCCCTACTTATCTGGGGACATCTGCAAAAATTGTTTGGGAGCTGATAAGTCCATTTTTTCAAAACGGCTACAATCTATATGTGGACAATTATTACACCAGCATACCCCTATTTAAAAGTCTGGTTGAACACAACATCGGGGCTTGTGGGACCATCCGTAAAAACCGTCAGGGGTTTCCACAACCATTGGTCAACCAAAAGTTTCAAAAGGGGCAGTCAGGGGCTGTACGCAACGGAGAGCTGCTTGCCCTGAAGTATAGGGATAAGAGGGATATTTTTGTCCTCAGCTCGATCCACACAGATGCCACAAGGGCCACTGTAGAACTAGGATCCACCACTCCGAAGCAAAAACCTGTGTCAGTCATTGACTACAACAAACACATGGGGGGTGTGGACCTTGCAGACCAGGTTCTACAGCCATACCAGGTATCAAGAAAGTCCTATACCTGGTATAAAAAGTTGGTTATTTATTTGTTTCAGGTGGCCACATACAATTCTTTTGTGTTGTACAAAAAAGCAGGAAATTCAGATCCTTTTCTTGATTATCAAGAAAAGGTAATTGAAAATCTTGTCTTTCAAAGTGTTAGCCCCGCTCATCCATTAGAATCTGAGGATGTGAAAAGACTCACTGAGCGACATTTTATTGCACTTATTCCAGCAACGGAAACAAGAAGGAACCCCCAGAAAAGATATCGTGTATGTACTAAGAGAGGAATGAGGCGTGATACCCGCTACTATTGCCCACAATGCCCATCATTGCCAGCCTTATGCATCACTGACTGCTTTAAAATCTACCACACAGAACCACGTTTTTAAACTGTAAAAATGTATCCCAATTTGTCATTCAAACATTTGGTTCATTTAGTGAATGACACATTCGAGTAGAGCTCACTTAATTTCCAGGGGGGGTTCTCCAGAATCTAAACCTTCCATTGCGTGCTTGTTTCTGGAAATCATCCATTGAGTTAAAATGGTCACTAAACCCATAGATGAATTCCCATAGAGGTGTCATTTCCAAAATGGGGTCACTTCAGGGGGGATTCTTTAATTCTGGTACTTATCGCCTCTGAAAAGTGCCAGAACAGCAGAATCCCCCCTGAAGTGACCCCATTTTGGAAATGACACCTCTATGGGAATTCATCTATGGGTTTAGTGACCATTTACCTATCTACTTATTTTCCCACCACTAGATTAATTTATACAGAGGAGTAGATTGTAAAATTCGGTCACTTGTTGTGGGTTTCCTCTGTTTAGGCACCTCAGGGGCTCTCCAAATGCAACATGGCGTCCGCTATCGATCCCAGACAAATTTCCATTCCAAAAGTCAAATGGCGCTCCTTACCTTCCGAGCCATGCCGTGCACCCAAACAGTGGCTTTGCACCACATATGGGGTATCAGCATGCTCAGGAGAAATTGCACAACACATTTTGGGGTCCATTTTTTCTGGCTGCCCTTGTGAAAATTAAAAATTTGAGGTTAAAGTAGCAGTTTTGTGAAAAAAAGTTAAATGTTCATTGTTTTCTTCCACATTCCAAAAATTCCTGTGAAGCACCTGAAGGGTTAATAAACTTCTTGAATGTGGTTTTGAGCACCTTGAGGGGTGCAGTTTTTAGAATGGTATCACTTTTGGGTATTTTCTTTCATAAAGGCCCGTCAAAGTGACTTCAAATAAGATGTGGTCCCTAAAAAAAAATGTTTTTGTAAATTTTGTTGTAAAAATGAGAAATCGCTGGTCAACTTTTAACCCTTATAGCTTCCTAACAAAAAAAATTTTGGTTCAAAAATTGTGCTGATGTGAAGTAGACATGTGGGAAATGTTATTTATTAACTATTTTGTGTGACATATCTCTCTGATTTAAGGGCATGAAAATTCAAAGCTTGAAAATTGCAAAATTTTCACCAAATTTCCGATTTTTTCACAAATAAACGCAAGTGATATCGAAGAAATTTTACCACTATCATGAAGTACAATATGTCACGAAAAAACAGTCTCAGAATTAGGGGGATCCGTTGAAGCGTTCCAGAGTAATTACCTCATAAAATGACAGTGGTCAGAATTGAAAAAATTGGCCCGGTCACGAAGGCAAAAACAGGCTCTGGCGCGAAGTGGTTAAATTAGTGATGCCTACAGAGTAAACTTTGGCAGGCTAAGTTGTGAGATTGAACAATACCTGATCAACTTAAGGGCTGACCAAAGTGTGAAAGTACTGAAAGTAATTCACCGCACTCTCTTATTTCAAATTCAAATGGTTTTATTTCACCAATAGTGAGTAAGAATTTGTGCACAGTGCACAATGTCTTACTCACTATTAATGAAATAAAACTATTTGAATTTGAAATAAGAGAGTGCGGTGAATTACTTTCAGTTGATTCACGCGGATACATTCCATTTCACCAGCACCTCGCCTGACCAGCAGTGTGCACCACAACCCTCTTCTCTAAAAAGTGTTAAAGTAAACAGTGTCCTACAAACTCAATGCTCTGTCAATGTCTTAGGTAAACTATTCCCAACCAATTCACCTCCCCCCGCTGTTACATTTGTAATTGTTTATTTTTTCATGAACATATGTCTTGCGTTGGTGACTTGTGTTCATGCTTTTGTGGTGGAAGCAAAGCTGAACTTCTGGATCCGAAAAAAAGCAGCAAGACCTGCTTTTTACTGTCAACAGAGCCGGTTTTGTCTGCAGAAAAATTGCAGCAAAATAACAACGTGTGAACATAGCCTTACTTTAAACACGGTTTTATGTCTGCTTATAACAAGTGCCATGAATTGCAAACATTTTATAGTATTTTTTATCAGTATTTTTGGTGTTTTTTTTTTATTTTGCACGATGCGAAATAAAATGCCATAACCAGAACATGCTGCGTTTTTAGAAAAACTGAGCTGTTAAAGAGACACTTGGTAATATTGATACATGGAGTTATGTGAAGTGCAGGTGCTGAACAGACAGAGCTTGATACACACATTTCAAGGGCTTATCCAGGATTTTAAGTAAGTAGCAAAAGAGGAAGAAATGCTATAAAATACAAAAATCACCATTACTGACCTGCTGCTAATCCTGATCCTTCGCCATCAGGAAAGACGTCATGTCCATCATTTACGTGACCGCAGCAGACACTCTCTGGCCTCAGGGGTCACTGGCCGTTCTGCTCCTTGCCACATTTCTTAAACTTCCAGACAACCCCTTTAAAGAACATCAAAGATGGAGGTCATGCAGCGCCCCCTTCAGGATATTCAGGTAGATGTCATTGGCATTTCATCCTGATCTTCCTGATTCATGTTCAGTAAGAGAACTTGCCTGAATGTAAAACTTACAATGCAGCAGGTAGCAGAGTGAAATATGTATTTGGTCTTTTACATTCTGCAAAGTTTGATACTTTTTTTTTTAAGACCAAACTAGCAATGGAGTCAAAATATACGTTTATAGTAGATTGCATTAATTAAAAAAAAAAACTCCTAAAAACTGGACCAAACTGCCCTGTGTGAACCAGATTATATACCTTTTGAGTGTAGGTAAAAAGCGATGTGACCCCGTATAGGCGCAGACAGCTGCAATCAGTCGCTGTTATCTCGCAGCTGTGGAGGCCAAAAAACTCACACACAACTGAATAAGCAAAACGGTCAAATGTCCTTTTTTCGTTTCTTTTTTTATTTATTTATGGAGAGAAATAACATTTTTATTTATTAATTTATATTCATTCATCCATCCATTTTTGGGGGGATTTTTTTTTAGAAAAAAATAGATTGGTTTTGATCAGGGTTTTTTTTAGCCGATCTTTATCCATTTTTGGTCTGTGGAATCCATTTTTATTAAATGCAAAAAGAAAAAAAAAGTTTTATAATTATTAGAAAATGTATTATTATTATTCCAAAATTATTTTTATCTAATTATATATTTTATTATTATTATTTATATCTAATTGTATATTATTATTACTATTTATATCTAATTATATATTATTATTATTGTTACTATGATCATTATTCCAAAATTATTTATATCTAATTATATATTTTATTATTATTATTATTAATATTTATATCTAATTGTATGTTATTATTATTATTATTTATATCTAATTGTATATTATTATTTATATCTAATTATATATTTTAGTATTATTATTTATATTTAGTTGTGTATTATTATTATTGTTATTATTATTATTTCAAGTTATTTATATCTAATTATATATTTTTGTAGTATTATTATTATTTATATCGAATTGTATATTATTATTATTATGTATATCTAATTGTATATTATTATTTATATCTAATTATATATTTTAGTATTATTATTATCATTTATATCTAATGGTATATTATTATTATTTGCATCTAATTATATATTTTATTATTATTATTTATATCTAAGTGTATATTATTATTATTATCTAATTATATATTATTATTCCAAAATTATTTATATCTAATTATATATATTATTATTATTATTATTTATATCTAATTGTATATTGATATTATTATTATTTATATCTAATTACATATTATTATTATTATTCCAAAATAAATTTTCTCTAGTTATATATTTTATTATTATTATAAAAAATGTTTTAAATATTATAGAAAAACTAGACGAGGGCATCACTCATCGTTTTGCATGTATAGGGGTTGTTAGTACAGAGGGGGATCTTATTAAGTGTACAGGTGACAGCTAGTGCGGAGCGCGGTGACTCCAGAGCTGCGCTCCCTGACCTGCTGACAGGTCGCATTATTACTATTAAAAGCTTCACAATCCTGGTGACGATGGTTACGTCATAGAATTTGATTAGTAAATTGCTCTCCCCAATCCCTGGCCCCGTCTCCATTACTCATCAGCGCCTTATGCCAATGACAGGAGACTTCGGGGAGAACTCGCAGATGTCTCGGCCTCCGCCGCCTGCAGAGTCTATGCTGTGTGCAGATGTTATACTATCTACATGGTTTATTACTATAATTTCTCTGATAAGATATATCACAAAATTTCTTATTTTCACACGTATTATTGATTTATGAAATAAAAATTAAAATGATGGTTACTCTTTAAGTGTTTGATTTCTCTGCAGCGCCCTCCACAGGAGAAATTGAGCATTACATATTCCTATTTAAAATCAATATCCTATTGTATAATGAACGGACATGTCGGGTCCTCCGGTGTGGGAGACTTTCAGTAACACTTTTCTACTAATATTACTTGTGGTTTTAAAAACTTTTTAAGGAATAACTTAAAAAAACGCTATTAAGCACTTACTATTCAGGCATATAAATGTAAATGTTTCTGTAGGGTCAGAATTGGACAAATGTCAAAAAGAGTTATGATCCTGGGGGGTGGGGGGAGGGTTTTACATTTTTGTAAACTTTTATTTTTTTTACATGGCTGATAACAGTGAACAATTGTTGCATTCAAAAACACAAAAATGTGAAAGTCTCCAGCTCTTGTTTTGAATTTTTTTTATATCAAACTATTGGATATCTGTCATCGGAAAAGTATTCATCCCCTTTTCTTATAATCTATAGGGGCGCAATCATGAATACCACGACAGTGGGGTCTCTGGGTGCACATGGCACACACTGATCACGTGGTCCACATAGGGAACAAGCAGGTGACCACCAATAAACCTCATCTGTCAGATACTTAAAATAGGAAAAAAAAAGAAAAAAGAAAAAAAAAGTCACAATAGAGGAAGGAAGAGAATAATGGGAGAGAGGGGCGAACTTTACTCAAGACCCCCCTGCTGAATTATTCAGACCAGCAGATGTCCGCGGGGCCCCTGTTTCTCCTGTCTCTGGCTCATCGCTATTTCTGGCCATTTATTCAATTATTTAACTTAGAAGGAGTCGCAAACAGCATCTAGAAAGATGGTTAAGAGTTTACCCTCCCCTGGTATTTACAAGTAATCCATTTCCTGCCAGTAACATTTATGGGCTGAGGTTCCCAGTGACATAACTGCAACCTCACATCACAGGCATAATGTGAACTGCGCCCAACCAACCATGAAACAAATGAGGTGCTGCTCTGTTCTGCTGGGTCAGAAAGCTCCAAACACATCAATGCTGAGAAAGAGCCTCATGTATTACTCCAGTACAGAGCAATGCTGGTGTCACGGGTGTGTCAGAAGTGACAGTCGCCCAGCAGTTGGTTGCAGGAGATCTCTACGTTTGGCATTACAGACATCTTCTTAGAAGCTGGCTGTCTCTAGGACCCAGCGGCTACCTCCCTCTGGCTAATTAGCTCTCTGGCCTGGGTGTATAAATACCTGATGTGTTCTAGAGGGAGGTGCCGGTGATATTCATTACTACCTGTGAAGGCTTTAGCAAGGGCAGTACTTCCTCCTCTCTGGAGCTTGAGGACGCGTGCGCATTTGTCTGGAGTTGTCTAAAGCTAAGCTATTTCCCCCTGTTTGTCCTTCCTTGTTGTCTATAGTGTTTGGTGGAGATCGACTAGTGCTCATCTCCTTCCTTCCCTAGCCTGCGCCAATCGCCAGGGAAAGACAGGGTGAGGTACGCGTGCGGCGATTGGTGAAGAGCCAATACAGGGATGTTAGGGGAGACAGGGTGATGCTAGATCTACCTAGGAGGTCTCCACTTCACTCCCATTCCCTAGAGCCTGGGCTCTCTTTCCCTCTTCCCTTTGTGTTACACTAAGTCTTTCCCACACCTTGCGTGACAGCTGGATATTGTACTATCTATTAATCTACCTATCTATCTATATATTATCTAACAAAAAGCAAGAAAAAAGTCTGAAAGAAGTGCTTCTGAGGAGGGAGGAGGGGAAGAAAAACCAACAAAACACCTACACTAAATAGATATCTTGAATTTGGACAACTTTATTACAGCTCAATCAGCCTGGTGCTACCAGGTCCGGGCATCCTAAACAGGTGCCGTATTGTAAGACAGCTGAAAAAACAAACAAAAAATGGAGCACCAGCCGATGAACACAGTAGGACCACAGAGGGAGTTGGGGAGTTGAAGGATTGAAGCTCCACTTTCTTTGTAGGGGGGAGAAAGATTCCTATCCCCTATTCTTCCAGGTCCGCCTCCCCTAATTGCACATTGCAATGCAATGGAAGTTAAATCATATACTGGAGTGATTGCCAATTAAGCACAGAAATAATTTAATAGAAAAAAATACTTTTACAACTCAATAACAAATTTGGCTCTGTTTGTTTGTTATTAAGTTGTAAAAGTATTTTTATCTACCGTGCTCATCAGCTGTCACTCCTTTTTTTTGTTTGTTTTTCAGCTGTCTTACAATTTTCAGCTATCTATCTATTATCTATCATCTATCATCTATCTATTATCTATTCGACCTATCTATCGATCTAACTATCTATTATCTATCTATTTATCGATATCTAACAGTGTTTGTTTTCTTTCCTTCTTTCCTTATTTCTGTTTTTCTTTTTTCTGTCTTTTGTTCCCCCTTTTTTTAGTCTTTCTTTCTCTCTTTTTCTTCCTTCCTTCCTATCTATCAATCTATCTATCTAATATCTTCCTTTCTGTTTTCCTTCTTTGTTTCTTTTTTATTTATTTCTTTTTTTCTTCCTAACTTTTTTCCCCTTTTTTATTTCATTCTCTTTCTCTCTTTCTTCCATCTTTTCTTCCCTCCACCTTCCTCCTTTTTTTACCTTGTCTTTTTCTCCCTTTTTTTCCTACCTTTCTCTTTCTTTTTCTTAATCTCTCCCTCTTTTTCTTCCTTTCGCTTTCTTTTTTCTTTCTTCTATCTATCTATCATCTATTATCTATCTATCTATCATCTATTATCTATCTATCTATCTATCTATCTATCTATCTATCTATTGTTTATGCTTCTATACAAAAATAAATGAATTTCCTTTGAATTTCCCATTCTTATTTTCACTGGAAATAGGAGAGTTAATCAATCTTCTTATTACTTTAACCAAACAGCTTTAAAAACTCGATGCTGATTGGAATTATAATGTATTTTGGGTGCTTGAATCTTTTTTATTTTTTATTTTATAATGACCTCCAGATTAACCATAAAGCCACAAAGTTAACCTTTAATTAGTTGTATGGAGTCCATTGGACCCCAAGCGAGTTTGTTTTCATCATATTTCCGCATGTATAGAAGGTAGATAACCTATCTCGGGCACCACTCCCTCCTCGGTGTATTGCGAGACGCGGCGTCGACTACACTTGCCACAGCGAGGTGCAGGCGACTAATAGTGTAAGTATTTTGGCGAAACTAACTGAAGGTTAAATGATAAAATTCTATTTGCTACAATCACCACTAGGGGGGAGCTTAGGAGGTTTCTCCCATTGAACTCAATATTAAATCAGTAGCTCCCTCTAGTGGTGGATACAGAATTTGGAATTTCATTGTTTAACACAATTTTGTAGACTTGGATGTTTTGTTTATTGCAATTGGAGATTTTTATACCTCATGTGCTGATATATTACGAAGTTAATCAACACAAAATTCTAAACATACTGTATAACCACAATGGCGTTTCGAGGAGGACATTCCTTTTAAATGAAACAAATGGAATCGGGATGAAAAAAAGTTTATATACTGATAGGAAATAAACAGGATTGTCGCCAGTCTTCCTCAAAGCTTTTTTTTTTTCTATTGTCCTACTTTTTGAGAAATTTTCGTATTTGCCAAACCGAAGGAAAAAAACAAAAAAAACAATTTGAAAGCCATTAGCAATAATCAGTCCAGGACCTCATTAAATTTTCAGCAGTGGCTGCAGTGAACATATGGTGGTAAAGCAAAGATTTTACAAAGCAGCTGCCCAGATCCTGCATCAGACGGGTCTCCAATTTCATGGGAATATTTTCACGGTCTGTCCTAAGCCGCTGATCGCTGCCGCGTCCTGCTGAGGATTTGCTCCACTGTACCACCTTGTGTGTCTGTTACTTTGAATAGTTTTGCTACTTTGGCAACTTTGTTTAATTGTTTAGTCAAAGTTTAGAGTTCTCTTTAGTCCTTACTTTTAGGAAGCTTTTTTTCTTTTTTTAGTAGTTAAAGGGATTGTCTGCTAAGACCCCGGCAAACATCAGTAGGAAATTACCACTGCAGGACTAGGTCTCATGTGCAAGACAGTCCAGCTAATATGTAACTCCACCCCCAGCACTGATTGGAAGGGTACGTACAGTGTAAACAAAACGCTGCCAATCAGGGATGAGGGTGGGGTTATACACAGCTCAGCATTCTGCTACATCTACAGCAGAGAAAACAGGGATTCTATCAAAACTGCACCAAGCAGCCCAGTAAGTGACACATCACTGGAATCAGGCTCTCAGCCTCTACATCATGCTGCTCTCATATTACATAGCAAAAACCTGCTGATAGATTCCCTTTAAGGGTGACCCCATTTTCAAATGAAAATGACCTAATGTGGCACCTACTACAGGATAAATGTGGTATTACATGTACTTGTGTGTAGCAAAAACGAGCTTTCCTAAATCTAAGCACCTGTGGGTCTATGAAAAGGAGAACAAAGCAGTGCACTGGTAGTATGTCACAAAAACTGACATCTAGGGGGAAAAAACTGACATATAGGGGGAAAAACTGACATATAGGGGAAAAATTGACATCTAGGGGGAAAACTGACATCTAGGGGGAAAAAATTGACATCTAGGGGGAAAACTGACATATAGGGGAAAAATTGACATCTAGGGGGAAAAAATTGACATCTAGGGGGAAAAAACTGACATATAGGGGGAAAAAACTGACATATAGGGGGAAAAATTGACATCTAGGGGAAAAACGGACACTTTTTATGTTAAACAACAGATGTCTGATATTTGGTGTTCTAAAAAAAAAAGAAAGGCGAAGCCACAACAGAAAGAGGCGATAATCTCATAAAACAAAAATAACAATCAGAATCTTATACAATATTATAATAAAAAGGAAAATGCAGTCATCAGCCACTTGTGGTTATGTGTACAGGCTTCTTTTTGTTGCTTTCCCCTCCTCCCACCCCCACAGCTGAAATCAGATGTTAAGGTGACAGAAGAAAGTGTCTCCACTTAGAACCAGCATGAAGCGTATAGCTTGTGTTACCAGCTGCGTCTATGGGGGAGGACGGCGGAAGCTGGAGAGATCAATACGGTCTGTCTGTGAGCCACGATATAAGGAAATTCAGGCCAGAAATTATAAATGTAATAATAAAGAAAAAAGAAAAATATATTTAGAATAATAATTAACTACAAAATAATCACAGGAAATACTCCACTAATACATAATATTATAAATAATAATCTTTTTATTTATATAGCACCAACATATTCTGCAGCGCTTTACAGACATTATGGGCACTGTCCCCATTGGGGCTCACAATCTAGATTCCCTATCTGTCTTTGGAGTGTGGGGGGAAACCAGAGAACCTGGAGGAAACCCACGCGAACATGGGGAGAACATACAAACTCCTTGCAGATGTTGTCCTTGGTGGGATTGGAACCCAGGACCCCAGCGCTGGAAAGCTGCAGTGCTAACCACTGAGCCACCGTGCTGCCGGTGTATAATAATAACAATAAATGTGGAAATAAAAAGTAATCATATACAAAAATCATTATAAATAATAATGATAAATTATAAATATATAATATTATAATTGGATTTTTTTTTATAATAATAATAATAATAATAATATGGAGCTAAAAAGTAATCACAAGAAAATGGAAAAAATATATAAATATGTAATATAAATTATTAAACATTATTATTTATAATAATAACATGGAAATTGAAAATAAGCACATGAAAATAACAAAAAAACTATATAAATAATAATTAATAATTATTATATTATGATATATAATATTTTTCATTAGAAATAACTTTGCATACATTTTACTAATAATAAAAAATAAAAAGTTACAATTTAATGTTTATAGATACCTTCTGTCTATAGATACTGTACTTGGACTTTTTACCTTGGACTAGTTGCATGACTTGTGCCCCCCAAGTAATGTAATATAAGGTGCTCGGCTTGTCTAATGCTTTACCCCTTAATGTACAGACCCTCTCTAGACCCTCGGATCCTATTTGATTAATTACCTGGGCAACTAATGTGCTTTAATCTTATCCTATACCACCCTATATAACCATTATATCACATTATATAACCATTATATCACATTATATAACCATTATATCACATTATATAACCATTATATCACCCTACATAACCATTATATCACCCTATATAACCATTATATCACCCTACATAACCATTATATCACCCTACATAACCATTATATCACCCTACATAACCATTATATCACCCTATATAACCATTATATCACCCTACATAACCATTATATCACCCTACATAACCATTATATCACCCTACATAACCATTATATCACCCTATATAACCATTATATAACCATTGTATCACCCTACATAACCATTATATCACCTTATATAACCATTATATCACCCTACATAACCATTATATCACCCTATATAACCATTATATCACCCTACATAACCATTATATCACCCTATATAACCATTATATCACCCTACATAACCATTATATCACCCTATATAACCATTATATAACCATTATATCACCCTGTATAACCATTATATCACCCTATATAACAATTATATCACCCTACATAATCATTATATCACCCTACATAACCATTATATCACCCTATATAACCATTATATCACCCTACATAACCATTATATCACCCTATATAACCATTATATCACCCTATATAACCATTATATAACCATTATATCACCCTACATAACCATTATATCACCCTACATAATCATTATATCACCCTATATAACCATTATATCACCCTACATAACCATTATATCACCCTATATAACCATTATATCACATTATATAACCATTATATCACCCTACATAACCATTATATCACCCTACATAACCATTATATCACCCTATATAACCATTATATCACCCTATATAACCATTATATCACCCTACATAACCATTATATCACCCTATATAACCATTATATCACCCTACATAACCATTATATCACCCTATATAACCATTATATCACCCTATATAACCATTATATAACCATTGTATCACCCTACATAACCATTATATCACCTTATATAACCATTATATCACCCTACATAACCATTATATTACCCTATATAACCATTATATCACCGTTTGTAACCATAATTGCACCCTATGTAACCAACTTAACAACCCATAACTAGAACATACCAAAACATACAGCTTGATAGTTTTACCATTAGTTTGAACTATTATTAAAATAAATTAAAATGGTTACTAAAACTTGAAGTGAAGGGCATCAGTTTTCGGGAAGGGGGGCAGGAACATGACTATTGAGCCCCCGGTCTGATTTCTACATTGCCTTTCAGAACATTTCTTGCCCAAAGTGCCAGGTGGTGCCAGCAAACCCCTCTGCCTCCCTCAGGGTATTTAGATACAGAGTTAGGGCAGCCGAGGGTAAAGGAAAGCCTAGCTACAGCTATGGGCGGAGGAATAACCAGGGGGCCATATCCCAGCAGACTGTCATACTGGCATGGGTGGTCCTAGAGCAAACAGTCAGCACACCGTCTGTATTGGAGTCTAGGGGCTGTAATATTGGTGATTGGATTCTTATTATGAAGCACATCTGCTCTGCAGGAGGTTTATTGATCCTTACCATATGTTACATGGGGCGGAAATATCATTGGGCTAACCAGGGACCTACCAAAGTAGGCGGACTTGTACATAATGATGACTTGCTGGACTGCAAAGGGTCCATATACTGATTTTGCACTGGTGCCCCCTTCTGTCTGTGTCCGCCCCTGGTATTACACCTACATTCCCATAAGATTCTTACAATGATTTATTGCAGATCTGTATCTAAATCAATAAACCTCACATGTCGGTGTATATACACCAGTTACACACTGGCTACACTTTTACAGATTGGAAAGAACAATAGTAAGATTTTCTGGAGGCATGTGGTGCCTGGGTGAGTGCATGGTCTCAGCTGGCACCCTGGGCTCTTAGTCATTTACCCATCTTGCCTCATCTCCCGGAGAGACTGGCTCTATCTGCCAGACATGGAGGTCTCAGGAGAAGCCCAGGGGTTTAATGTTCTATAATTAAAGAGACCTGTTTTCTTTCATTCTTGTATGTAGCAGACAGAGTGGGACATATGCAGACAGGGAGTGCTGGGACTCACCTCCGCCTCCACACTACATACCATATGTGTATATATATATATATATATCTATAGATATACAGTATATATACACACACACATATACATACAGGCATACAGTATATATACAGTCATGGCCGAAAGTGTTGGCACCATTGAATTGTTCCAGAAAATGAAGTATTTCTCCCAGAAAATTATTGCAATTCCACTTGCTTTCTTATACATACTGTATGTTTATTTCCTTTGTGTATTGGAACAACCCAAAAATCTGTGAAAAAAGACATAATTTCACCCAAAACCCTAAAACTGGGCTGGACAAAATTGTTGACACCCTCAACTTAATATTTGGTTACACACCCATTGGAATCAATAACTGCAATCGCTTCCTACAACCATCAGCTTCTTACACCTCTCAGCTGGGATCTTGGACTCTTCTTTTGCAATCTGCTCCTGGTCTCTCATATGTGAAGGCGTCTTCTCCCAACAGCAATTGTAAGATCTCTCCACAGATCAATGGGATTTAGATCTGGACTCATTGCTGCCACTTCAGAACTCTCCAGCGCTTTGTTTCCATCCATTTCTGGGGGCTTCTTGAAGTATGTTTGGGGTCATTGTCCTGCTGGAAGAACCATATCCTAGGATGCAAACCCAGCTTTCTGACACGGGGCACTACATAGCGACCCAAAATACTTTGGTAATCTTCAGATTTTATGATGCTTTGCGCACAGTCAAGGCAGCCAGTGCCAGAGGCAGCAAGACAACCCCAAAATATCTTTGAACCTCCACCGTGTTTGACTGTAGGTACTGTGTTCTTTTCTTTGTAGGCCTCATTCCGTTAGGTAAACAGTAGGATGATGTGATTTACCAAAAAGGTCTCATCAAGTGTAATTTTCATATTGCTCACACCTGTTACTCGCCACAGGTGAGTTTGAACGAGCATCACATGCTGGAAATAAAGTTGTTTACCCACAGTTTTAGAAAGGTGCCAACAATTTTGTTCAACCCAATTTTGGGGTTTTGTGTGAAATTATGTCCAATTTGCCTTTTTTCTCTTTTTTTTGTGTAATTGCAATAATTTTCTGAGAGAACTACTTCATTTTCTAGAACAATTTCAAGAGTGCCAACACTTTCGGCCATGATTGTATATACTGGTGCTTCTCACAAAATTAGAATATCATCAAAAAGTTAATTTATTTCAGTTCTTTAATACAAAAAGTGAAACTCCTATATTATATAGAGTCATTACACACAGAGTGATCTATTTCAAGTGTTTATTTCTGTTAATGTTGATGATTATGGCTTACAGCCAATGAAAACACAAAAGTCATTATCTCAGTAAATTAGAATACTTTATAACAACAGCTTGAAAAAATGTTTTTAAAATCCGAAATGTTGTCCTACTGAAATGTATGTTCAGTAAATGCCCTCAATACTTGGTCGGGCTCCTTGTGCATCAATTACTGCATCAATGCGGCAATGTGGCATGGAGGCGATCAGCCTGTGGCACTGCTGAGGTGTTATGGAAGCCCAGGTGGCTTTGATAGCAGCCTTCAGCTCGTCTGCATTGTTGGGTCTGGGGTCTCTCATCTTCCTCTTGACAATACCCCATAGATTCTCTATAATAGATTCTCTATGGGGTTAAGGTCAGGCGAGTTTGCTGCCAATCAAGCACAGTGATACTGTTGTGTGTAAACCAGGTATTGGTACTTTTGGCAGTGTGGACAGGGGCCAAGTCCTGCTGGAGAATGACATTTCCATCTCCAAAAAGCTTGTCGGCAGAGGGAAGCATGAAGGGCTGTAAAATGTCCTGGTAGACGGCTGCGCTGACTTTGGTCTTGATAAAACACAGTGGACCTACACCAGCAGATGACATGACTCCCCAAACCATCACTGATTGTGGAGACTTCACACTAGACCTCCAGCAGCTTGGATTGTGGCCTCTCCACTCTTCCTCCAGACTCTGGGACCTTGTGGAGTGTGTCAATAACTGCCTTCTGGACATCTGTCAAGTCAGCAGTCTTCCCCATGATTGTGGAGCCTACTGAAACAGACTAAGGGACCTTTTTAAACGCTTAGGAAGCCTTTGCAGATGTTTTTTTGTTAATTATTCTAATTTATTGAGATAATGACTTTTGTGTTTTCATTGGCTGTAAGCCATAATCATCAACATTAACTGAAATAAACACTTGAAATAGATCACTCTGTTTGTAATGACTCTATATAACATAGGAGTTTCACTTTTTGTATTGAAGAACTAAATAAATTAACTTTTTGATGATATTCTAATTTAGTGAGAAGAACTTGTATATCGTGCTGCATTCTCCCTATAGGGAACATGGTGCATAACTATAGGCAGCACAGAATCCCTGGTGGTCAGTACTGATTGGTGGGGACACTATAGACAGATATGCAAGGTATATATATATATATATATATATATATATATATATATAGTGTTGTAAATAAATATAATAATAAATGTAATAGTAATAAATATATGTAATCATGATAATAATAATGTGCATGAGCTCGGAGCTGCGATACACCAGAATCACATGGAGGTGATGTATCTATCTCGTGTGTTACATTGTGTTATATCATATATACAGTGTTCTGCCAGTGCTGCAGACAGCAGGGACTCCCATCATCTCTGGAGAATGACTACTACCATTTCCATTGCTCTGAAAGCTATGAAGGCGTTAATCCCGCTGCCTCTCCTGCCTCCTCCTCTTCCTCAGCCTCCCTGATCTGCGCTGTGCGGAGAGGCTGCTGTATCCACCGTGATTCTGTCACTCACCTCCTCTCTCTTCCTGACAGGTGGAGCCGGTATACATCAATCACCCGGGACGAGGACCTCCGTCATGTCCCCCGCAGCCCGTGTCCTGGGGACTCTCCTGGTGACCCTGCTCTGCAGCCGCAGCCGAGCGCTGGACTTACCAAAAGACTGTGAGTACCCACCGCCCCGATACCTACCTGACACCGCCCCATCCTGTCAGCCCCGTGCATGTATTACCATCCTGTGCCCTCAGCACCACGGCCAGGGGCAGCCACAGCCTCAGCACCAGGGGCAGCCACAGCCTCAGCACCAGGGGCAGCCACAGCCTCAGCACCAGGGACAGACGCAGCCTCAGCACCAGGGACAGACGCAGCCTCAGCACCAGGGACAGACGCAGCCTCAGCACCAGGGACAGACGCAGCCTCAGCACCAGGGACAGACGCAGCCTCAGCACCAGGGACAGACGCAGCCTCAACACCAGGGACAGACGCAGCCTCAACACCAGGGACAGACGCAGCCTCAACACCAGGGACAGACGCAGCCTCAACACCAGGGACAGACGCAGCCACAGTCTCAGCACCAGGGGCAGACGCAGTCTCAGCACCAGGGACAGACGCAGCCTCAGCACCAGGGACAGACGCAGCCTCAGCACCAGGGCCAGCCGCAGCCTCAGCACCAGGGCCAGCCGCAGCCTCAGCACCAGGGCCAGCCACAGCCTCAGCACCAGGGCCAGCCACAGCCTCAGCACCAGGGCCAGCCACAGCCTCAGCACCAGGGCCAGCCACAGCCTCAGCACCAGGGCCAGCCACAGCCTCAGCACCAGGGCCAGCCACAGCCTCAGCACCACGGGCAGCCACAGCCTCAGCACCACGGGCAGCCACAGCCTCAGCACCACGGGCAGCCACAGCCTCAGCACCACGGGCAGCCACAGCCTCAGCACCACGGGCAGCCACAGCCTCAGCACCACGGGCAGCCACAGCCTCAGCACCAGGGACAGCCACAGCCTCAGCACCAAGGGCAGCATCAGGGGCAGCCACAGCCTCAGCAATAGGGACAGCCGCAGCCTCAGCACCAGGGGCAGCTACAGCCTCAGCACCACAGCCAGGGGCAGCCTCAGCACCAGGGGCAGCCACAGACTCAGCACTATGGGCAGCTACAGCCTCAGCACCAGGGCCAGGGGCAGCCACTGCTTCAGCACCAGGGACAGGGACAGCCACAACCTCAGCACCAGGGACAGCCAGAGCCTCAGCACCAGGGGCAGGGGCAGCCACTGCTTCAGCACCAGGGACAGGGACAGCCACAACCTCAGCACCAGGGACAGTCAGAGCCTCAGCACCAGGGGCAGGGGCAGCCTCAGCACCAGGGGCAGCTGCATCACCCGACGCAGCCACAGCCTTAGCGACAGGGGCAGCCACAGGCTCAGCACCAGGAGCAGCCACAGCCTCAGCACTAGGGACATCCACAGCGTCAGCACCAGGGGCATCCACAACCTGAGCACCAGCGGCAGCCAGAGCCTCAGCACCACGGGCAGGGCAGCCAGAGCCTCAGCACCAGGGGCAGCTACAGCCTCAGCACCAGGGACAGCTACAGCCTCAGCACCAGGGACAGCTACAGCCTCAGCACCAGGGACAGCTTCAGCCTCAGCACTAGGGACAGCTTCAGCCTCTGCACTAGGGGCAGCTGCAACCTCAGCTCCAGGGGCAGCCACAGCCTCACAGCCTAAGCACCAGGGACAGGGGCAGCCGCAGCACCAGGGGCAGCCACAGCCTCAATACCAGGGACAGGGGCAGCCGTAGCACCAGGGGCAGCCTCAGCACCAGGGACAGCCACAGCCTCAGCACCAGGGACAGACAGAACTTCAGCACCACGGCCAGGGGCAGCCACAGCCCCAGCACCCAGCGCAGGCTCAGCCTCAGCACCAGGGGCAGCCACAGCCCCAGCACTCAGCACAGCCACAGCCTTAGCCCCAGCGGCAGCCACAGCCTCAGCACCAGGGGCAGCCTCAGCCTCAGCACCAGGGGCAGCCTCAGCCTAAGCACCAGGGGCAACCACTGCCTCAGCACCATTGACAGCCACTGCCTCAGCACCAGGGACAGCCAGAACCTCAGCACCACGGCCAGGGGCAGCCACAGCCTCAGCACCAGGGGCAGCCACAGCCTCAGCACCAGGGGCAGCCACAGCCTCAGCACCAGGGGCAGCCTCAGCACCAGGGGCAGCCACATCCTCAGGTGCAGCCTCAGCACCAGGGACATGGGCAGCTACAGCCTCAGCACCATGGTCAGCCGCAGGCTCAGAACCAGGGGCAGCCACAGCCTCAGCACCAGGGGCAGCCACATCCTCAGCACCAGGGGCAGCCACAGCCTCAGCACCAGGGGCAGCCACAGCCTCAGCACCAGGGGCAGCCACAGCCTCAGCATCAGGGGCAGCCACAGCCTCAGCACCATGGTCAGCCGCAGCCTCAGCACCAGGGGCAGCCGCAGCCTCAGCACCAGGGGCAGCCGCAGCCTCAGCACCAGGGGCAGCCACAGCCTAAGCACCATGGGCAGCCACTGCCTCAGCACCATTGGCAGCCACAGCCTCAGCACCAGGGACAGCTAGAACCTCAGCACCACGGCCAGGAGCAGCCTCAGCCTCAGCACCAGGGGCAGCCACAGCCTCAGGGGCAGCCACAGCCTAAGCACCATGGGCAGCCACTGCCTCAGCACCATTGGCAGCCACAGCCTCAGCACCAGGGACAGCTAGAACCTCAGCACCACGGCCAGGAGCAGCCTCAGCCTCAGCACCAGGGGCAGCCACAGCCTCAGGGGCAGCCACAGCCTCAGCACCAGGGGCAGCCACAGCCTCAGCACCAGGGGCAGCCACAGCCTCAGCACCAGGGGCAGCCTCAGCACCAGGGGCAGCCACATCCTCAGGTGCAGCCTCAGCACCAGGGACAGGGGCAGCTGCAGCACCATGGGCAGCTACAGCCTCAGCACCATGGTCAGCCGCAGGCTCAGCACCAGGGGCAGCCACAGCCTCAGCACCAGGGGCAGCCACATCCTCAGCACCAGGGGCAGCCACAGCCTCAGCACCAGGGGCAGCCACAGCCTCAGCACCAGGGGCAGCCACAGCCTCAGCATCAGGGGCAGCCACAGCCTCAGCACCATGGTCAGCCGCAGCCTCAGCACCAGGGGCAGCCGCAGCCTCAGCACCAGGGGCAGCCGCAGCCTCAGCACCAGGGGCAGCCACAGCCTAAGCACCATGGGCAGCCACTGCCTCAGCACCATTGGCAGCCACAGCCTCAGCACCAGGGACAGCTAGAACCTCAGCACCACGGCCAGGAGCAGCCTCAGCCTCAGCACCAGGGGCAGCCACAGCCTCAGGGGCAGCCACAGCCTAAGCACCATGGGCAGCCACTGCCTCAGCACCATTGGCAGCCACAGCCTCAGCACCAGGGACAGCTAGAACCTCAGCACCACGGCCAGGAGCAGCCTCAGCCTCAGCACCAGGGGCAGCCACAGCCTCAGGGGCAGCCACAGCCTCAGCACCACGGCCAGGGGCAGCCACAGCCTCAGCACCAGGGGCAGCCTCAGCCTCAGCACCAGGGGCAGCCTCAGCACCAGGGGCAGCCACATCCTCAGGTGCAGCCTCAGCACCAGGGACAGGGGCAGCTGCAGCACCATGGGCAGCCACAGCCTCAGCACCATGGTGAGCCGCAGGCTCAGCACCAGGGGCAGCCACAGCCTCAGCACCAGGGGCAGCCACAGCCTCAGCACCAGGGGCAGCCACAGCCTCAGCACCAGGGGCAGCCACATCCTCAGCACCATGGTCAGCCGCAGCCTCAGCACCAGGGGCAGCCACAGCCTCAGCACCATGGTCAGCCGCAGCCTCAGCACCAAGGCCAGCAATTGTGATAGAAGGCAGCAGGTGCCTCACTTGTCATTAGCTTCTCACAATGTAGAGGGAGAATCTCATTCACCCAGAACAGCAGTTCTGAGATTGTTCGTGTCTGCACTGTATATAGGGTTGGAGCAGAGCTGGGGAGGCTAGGAGGATTTAAAGTTTAAAGGGGTCATATGCATTAATAAGAAATCACTAACTTGTAATATATGTCTATCTATCTATATCGCTAAGTCTCTTTTCAAAGCTTCTTTTCTTTTATTTATTTTTCCTTCCTGTCTTTCTTTCTTCATTTCATTCTTTTTTTCATAAGTCTATCTACCTATCTTGCTAAGACATCTTTTCAAAGTCTCTCTTTCTTTCGTTCTTTCTTTCTTTTTTTCTGTCTTTCTTTCCCCCTTTTCTTTCCTATTTATCTATCGCTATCTAATATGTTTTACTTTCCTCCTTCTTGCTTTCCTTCCTTTCTTTTCTTTCCTTCCTCTTTTTCTCTTTCTTTCTCCCTTTTTCTTCATTTCTATCTATCTATCTATCTATCTATCTATCTATCTATCTATCTATCTATCTATCTATCTATCTATCTAAAGAAAAAAAGAAGCAGCACTAGCAGGCAATATAAAGTCAATACGGGGGCAAAATCTTTCAGACAATTACCAAACCTCCAAATAGCTAAAAAAATGAAAGCAGCACTCCATCAAGAATTTAGGAAAAGACTGTGATTTAATGGCCCATTGGGGCTGAGCAACGTTTCGGTTCTGTTGCGGACCTTTCTGAAGCCAGGCTTGATCTAGTGCTTGCTATAAGTGTATCACACATGGCCTGTAGTTACTTTTCGTACGTGTAGTTGTTACATGACATTCACTTTGCACCATCGGTTTTGTCGTTGCTTTTGCTGAGGTTTCACATTACTATGAATATTATGAAGTAGACTATTATGTCCTTGGTGCAGTTGATGTCTGATGACGTTTGCAGCTTTTATACCTTTTTTTGTCTTTGGTTTTAATGAGGAGAAACATATAAACCACACGTCTGTGCGTGCAGTAATGGGCATTTCTCTATGGAAATTCTCCAGGGACATTTTTGACTACTTGTCACATGTTGAATGTCCGCTCCCTGGAGCAGTTTCCATGGGTTCACCACCATGACTCACAGGCATTGATGTGTTAACCTTGCCTTTCTTGGCCCTGGTAATCTTAATAATTCATTTGAAGCACAGCTGTAATGCATGCCGCTGAGAGATCACACAGTGGTAAATGTTGGCCACTGGTCTCGATGTAAAAAAAAAACCCAAAAAACTATATACCAGGGCAGGTGAAATACTGTTTCTTTTTTGTTGCCACCCCATAGCATAACTAGTAGGTGTAGTGGCTTTAGTTGCCATTAGTCCTGGAGGTTTCAGGGGCAAAAACGTGTGCCAGTCTCTCCGCCAGTGATCATTTATCAACCACCACAGCCATGATGCCCTTCAGTTGGGCTAACAATCTGCATTAAGTGGATAAATAATGAAGAATGAGTGCTGTGAACATGTGGAGCCCCCCCTGCCCACCAGGGCCCATAGCCATCTATTGCCTCTGCTTTTAGTTAAGTCCCTGGTGACAGGAGTTGTCCAAAAAGTTTGTGACTTTTTAAATTATGAATATATGGAACTGAATTTGCAATCTGTCACAACTAAATTACGCATTATGGCCTGTTTTACATAGGACTGCAAGAAACTCAATTACATCATCAGATCGAGCTCAAGCTCGACCTGACTTTCGAAACCCCCGTTTACTTATCCTGACATAATTCCTGTGTGTCGGAAAAATAGGAGCCGGGGTCTCAAAGTATTCTGCACGTGCCGCCTGTGGTTTTTACATAGGACTGCACGTTAATCAAGCAACAGTAATGCAGCCCTTAAAAAATAACCGTCTTCAGAGCAATCTGATCACGGCAGCTCTACAGTTTACAATCTATCAAGTCCATTAATAATAACCGTAAAGTAAGACATCAGACAAT
Source organism: Phyllobates terribilis (assembly GCF_046119375.1). Lineage (NCBI taxonomy): Eukaryota > Metazoa > Chordata > Amphibia > Anura > Dendrobatidae > Phyllobates > Phyllobates terribilis. The sequence continues at coordinate 234,604,790 of NW_027362767.1, read as the reverse complement.
GGAAGGCTGAAATGTGGAGATTACGAGACGTCTGCGGGATAAAAGAACGGACGAGGGGCCGGGTAAATCCACTCTTTGAAAATCTCATTAGGGACTTTCAACCTTTTTTTTTTTTTCATTTTTTTGTTCTCTAGCACAAAAGATACAGCATATTCCAGGTTTCCTGGTGGTCTGCAAATTGTCCCAATTGGTTTCCCATAGGGTCGGAATAGAAAAGATCCAAGGTGCCTTTCAAAGCAGAGAGGACTTGACTGTTGCTTACAATAAATAGGTATCAAGCGTGAAACCACCAGTGCATGTAGATGTATCAGAGTGTAGCAGAGTGCTAGCAATACAAGAAGTCCCATGTAAAATCAGAGAAGTTGAATATTTCCATAGTCATATATGGTCCATGTCCATCTGTGACCTCCACACAGTCCTGCAAGCCTCCTTCTACCTACCGGCATCCTCAGCGCCTCTTCTGCCAGCATCCGCGGTCCAGGGCGACTTTGTTGTTTTGGCGTAATGTATACATGGGTCTAATAATCAAAAGAGACTGTTAAACATCAAATGCAAGCCGATCAGTGGTCTAGACAGCTCCACTGCACTTTCATGTACTGTGTGCATAGAATATCATTGCCCTCGGCAGCACGTGTGCTGCAGAGAACGATGATCGACGATTTTTTTAAGTATCATTTCACCAGACTACTGAGCGTTTTGCTCATTCCTTGGCTGACTCGTAGCCTGATTCCACTACCCAATTATATGGAAACCTCTATTAGGATCTCTTACTATGTGATGATGTAATTGATTTATTTGCAGTCCTATGTAAAACGACCCGTAACACATTTATTATGACACAATGAATTGATCCAAATGGCAAACTCCGCTCCGTACCTCCATAATTAACAAAGCCATGATCTTTCATACAATCGTTGTCACCAGGAACTGAGCAATAGTGGATGAAGAAAAAACAGCCCTAGTGGGCAGAGGGAGACATGATGCGGGAGGAGGCGAAGAGTAGTCTCCACATGTTCACAGCAAATGCTTATCCGTTTACATGCAGCTTATTAACCCAGCCGAAGTGTATCAGGGCTGACGTGGTTGATAGGTGCTCCATGATCTTTAATGCCCAGGATTAGGCCAATCTCAGTGCATTCACAGGGTTCTCTGTTCAGCTTTTTTCTGCATTATTACTGTTTTGCTCCTGGTGGGGTAATAATCTTTTTCTTCCTGTAAACTACAAAATACAACCTGTTCTCACATTTCCTAATAGCTCAGTGTGTTATCAGGTTGATTCCCAAGCGAAAGGTCACTGGTTCTAATTGAGGAGCAGCCATGAAGAAGATTTCCCAAGAAAAGAAAAACCGCATCATCCAGCTCAACGATAGCGGTCTATCGGCCAAGAAAATTGCCAAACTGCATCATGTGAGCGCCATGACAGTAGGAAGAATATGAAATGAAGTCCATCCATCCATCCAAAAGCCAAGAGGTGGACGTCCAGGCAAAGTATCGGAGTCAACAAGTCGGCTCATCACAAGGTCTATCAGGTCTGGCAGCGGAGGTGGATCGCAAGCTTCGTAATAGTGAGATCACAGACGTCCATGCGAGCACCGTGGGACACACGTTACACAACTCTGGAATGGTGGCCCGAAAAAAAGGTGAAGAAGCCTCAACTTTAATATCGTGATAAGAAGCACCGGCTTGAGTTTGCAAAAAAAGTGCGAAAAGTGGACAGTAGAAGATTGGAAACGGGTGATTTGGAGCGATGAGATGAAAGTCCATAGACTAGGCACTGATGGGTGCAAAGGGATCTGGAAGAAATAAGGGAAAAGGGGCTAATGGATGGAGAAAGTTAAGGAACCGTCAAGTTCGGTGGAAGAAGCTTGATGATATGGGGTTGTTTCACAGCCAAAGGCGTTGGATACTTGACCAGGATTGATGGTGATCTCAATGCTGAGCTATTTGTGAGTATACTATAAGACGAGTTACTTCGTACACTCGAGTATTATGAGTATGAAAAGGACGACATAGTGTTCCAGCAGGACAATGACTCGAAGTATACGTCAAGATTGGCGAAGAAATGGTTCAATGACAATGAAGTAGAGGAGCTGGATTGGCCCCAATAGTCCCCAGACCTCAACCTAATCGAACACTTGTGGGAAGAGTTGAAGTTAAAGCTGTATATGACTAGCCCAGGGGATGGGGATGACTCGGTTACCCGGGCCTTTAGCCTTAAGGAGGTCGCGGTGGTCGGCTTCCGGGCCCGTACTCTGGGGTCTCTCTTTAAAAAGGAGTTGATAGATATCAAGTTTATAAAAGTTCGTGACGCCACCTATGGTTTCTGATGATATTCACCAGCGCTGCGCAGTCCACTGAGGCCGGTGATAAGGCAGCTAGATGGTATGGCTCCCCACAGGTGGAGCTGGGCCTCAGGGCAGTGTCTGTACGGGAAAAGCAGGACAAAGAGACCCCGCTGGGTCAGAGCAAGAACAGGGACAGACACGATAGTCACTTCAGTACCTTTTACTGATGGAAATTCAGGCACTCCACAGAGCACTGTAGGGTGAAGGGTGTATGTCCGGATCCTCCCCAATGAGCGGGTTTTGGGCCTCCTGCTTCTTGACTCTGCGTAGTAAGTTTCTGACCTGCCTGGAGCAAGGCGTAACTTTGTCTCTGTCCTGCGCTGGCTGACCTTGTGGTAGGGCCTTCTGTTGGAGTGCACGCTCCCAGCTTACGGGGCCTATGTGTCTCCAGGCTCTGGTACGTATCAGCACTTTAGAGATCCTGGGACTTGTAGTTCTCCAGGGATTCCGGTTTATCTTACTGGGTCATGGAGATCCCGGTAAGCTTCGGACCCGGTGTCCGGTAACTGCTTCTTCGGGGTCAGCTAGTTAAGCTCTTCTGCCCCCATAAACTAACTCTCTCTACTCGCCTTCGGCCTACTCGGGCCCTCACTAGGCTACTCACACTAACGGCAGCTTGCCGCGCTTCACCGATCTTATGGCGCCGGCACACCTGAAGCTCACCTCTCTGAGCTACACGGAGTCTTGATCTGGATAAGCTCCACTGCAGGCTAGCAATTGCTGGAGCTGGAACAGGCTTTTGTCCTCTGAGGTAACTCCTCTCAGGCTGTACTGGACTCACTGTTAAACCAGACTGAACTAGACTGACTCCAACTCAGACTCTCACTTAGACTACTGCTGCCTGGCTCCACCTTCCCTTATATATCTCCCTAACGGGCTCCCTCTGGTGGTCTGAGGTGGAAGGTGGAGATGTGTGAATGGTTATGGGGGCCTCTTGTGGAGGAATCCTTCAATACACCCTTCTAGGATCTGTGATACCAAGTACAGCTGGGCTTCACATATACATTCCCAAGTGAGGCGATCAGTATGCACCAACTTTGGGAACGTGTAGTAGAGACCTGGGATCAGATTTCGGTCGAGACATGCATAAATCTGATCGAGAGCATGTCCAGAAGGATTCAGACAGTGGTGAAAGCCAAATGTGGATTTACAAAATACTAACAAAATAATAAAAAATGATGATTTTTAGGAGAAAAACAGTAACAATGCAGAGATATTACAAGAATCTGCATAATCATACACTAAATAGTCACAAGTCAAATGTATGTATGAGATGGCCAAGATGATTGTCTATGAAATGATGGGAGTCTCACATTGGAAGCAGTAGTGGATGGTGAGATATGGAGCCGGAAAGTCAGAAATGTAAAACATTGTCATTGTCCTTTTGCTTGTTAGTGTAGATACAAAACAAGTAGGTGGGAAGGGGCACTGAGCTGCTCGGCCATGTCAAGGGTGCACCGAGCATCTGTGCTTTGTTTGACCTGTCATTATGTGATGACAGATTCCATATATTCCAGGATTAGAAAAATAAGCCTACTTTTCTCCAAAAGAAAGGATCATGTGTGGTATTGCAGCTCCGCTTCATTGAACTACCTATTGCACCAGACACAACCTCTGGATTGGTGTGACACTGTTTTTCAAGGAAAGTTGCCATGTTTTTCTAATCGTAGATAACTTCTTTGAATAGATTGTCTAATTAGCACTCCAGTCATTATGCCCCTGTGGACATACTAATTTTTATAAATGGGGTCTCCTTCTAAGCCAGAATAGAGAGCCCCACTATTTTTCTTATCATTTACATTACCATTACTTTTGGTCCATGAGAAGGTTTTATTCCGGGGCGAGTGCGGCAAAGTCAGTAGGTGTCACGGAGCCTCACCGGGTGAGCATTCTGCCCTGGACACATGGCTGCAGGGACCGGAACAGTCATTTCATCTCTTATTAAATCTCCACTTCAACCTCCAGTGAGAAATCTTATAAGTGCTGATGGCAACATCTTCAATAAATCCTAAGTGACAAGCCCGGGGCGGAGTGGCTTCATTCTGCCGTGGAGTCAGGGTAATGGTGATACCTCCTGCTTCTGACAACATCTTAACCTGACTCTCATACCCGTCACCTCACCAGGTCAGGGCGGTTCTTCTACTATAGGATGGTTTTATGCCACTCTGTATTATAAGGATACAATCAGTAGTCAGCCCTTCATAAATAATAACACACAAATCGATTATTCTAGGAGTCCATTCCTTTCTGATGATGACCTCCTTCTATTTACTGACCTTGTACGTTGTTCATTCTGATCCTACTGGTTCAGTAAGAAAATTCGAGATCATCGGTAAACGCTTAATGTGAACCCAGCAAGGCTTCTCGAAGAAATCCAACATATTAAAACATGTTTTTTGGAATATACAGCGATGGCCAATTCTTAGGCTAGTCCATTAGTGTCTGATCAGTGAAGGTCTTAGGGTCCTAATAACTGTGAACGCTTATTTTCTCATAATCTTGTAGTGTAAACAGGCTGCCGATGAATGAGCAAAATGCTCCTTTGTCCAGTGAAATTATTTGAAGCTTGCTCTTTTAAGCATAGTTTTCGGCAGCACATCGTCCTGTGCTGACGAGAACAATGGCAGGCTATGTGCACAGAACAGTCTATTACTAATTGTTTTGTGCTCATGAGTAGTGCAGATGGCCTGTCTAAGCAGGCTCTTGAGTGACTGCCAATCGGCGGTCATTCAATGGTGCCATCAGCTAGCGTAAACAAGCCTTTTCCCTCAGGGCCCTGACTGATCAGCCAAGCGCCACATAAAATGCCAATGAAGCACCACCGTGGTTCTTATATGGCATATCTAGGTTTCTTCAAGGGTTCTGCTTGCTTCTTCAGGTCAGAACCATTCATTATACTGATGTTGAGAGTCCCATATCTTTGGAAGTCCAACATTCCCACCGATCACACGTAGGCCATAATGTTTAGCTTTGGAAAACCCTAAAAAACTAAATTATGGATGTAGATTTTTGGATCAACCCCACAGCTAACTCCACATCAAACCTGATTCCTTCTACAATAAAATTGAGAGCTGTTAAAATATTAGTAGTGTCTATGTTGGCCGAGGTGGTGGCATAAATGAGGTGTGCCCTGGCCAACACCCCCACAAGTTGGGTTGGTGTGACTTGTGTCAGTGGTCCTGGCACAAGAGCTTAAATAAGTCATGCACCATAAGGGTAGACGGAGTCACTTTGGACTCCATTTGGCCTACGCTTCATCCAGCGTTGCTTTTGTGTCCACCTAAAAATATCTGGACAGGAGGTCAAATGGAGTCCAAAGTTATTCCTATTGTTCCATTATAGTGAATTACTCTGTTGGGGGGGGGGTCCATCTGAGAGCCGTTTTTGTGGGGACTTTACACAGAAACCCTGATTCATGAGTTTAATGTTGAGCAGAGTATAAATGTGAGCTGAGCTTTAAGGGGGTATTTCCATCTGAAGTATTTATGGCAAAATCACAAGATCTTGCATAAATATCAAGCAGTTGAGGGTCTCGTCTCTTGGACTTCACCTAAGGCTGAATCAGGATCTCTGGCAGCTGTGGTTGTAGGAACGTTAATGAAGAAAAATGTTACGAAATTGATAGGGAGAGCAAGGAATGTGGCCACGAATCGGATAAAGCATTTGTAACAAGGACTTCTTCCTCCCAATGGGGGTCCTGTAGATAAGTCCCCTAAAATATCATCAATTTATGGCATATCCTATTTATATATCATAAATAGAGATGAGCGAACCCGAACTTAAAAGTTTGTTGTTTGTACTGGACAGTTAGTGTCCGGTGGTAAACGCCAAAAACGGACTTCTCCCCGAAGTCTGTTGCAATGTTCGGAATTCCGGGGGAAGAGAGATAGAGAGAATTGTCCAGTTCAAAAGTTTAGATCCCCACTGTTTTTAATGGAGTTCGGGTTCTGGTTCAAGTTCGGGTACAGTTCTAGTACTTGAACCGGACTTTGAAATAAAGTTCTGGTCGCCTACCAGAACCGGAACTTTAACAGGTCTGCTCATCCCTAATCATAAATCCTGCAGAAAAGTTTGACTTTAAGAGACTCTCAGCTCCGCACTAACCCTAATTATCATATATTAATTAGTCTAAGCCTTATGCACTGAATCCGTGGCCATGTAATATGGAGGGATATCACTCTCTTTCCTCTGTGATCGCTTTGTATATCTAGAAAATGTAATTTGATTCCTAATAAATTTAACAATTTGTATTTGTGTTTCGCCTCCATCTTACATCTTTTTTAACCACTGTACCCTATATTCTGACAAGGTCATAAAAACGCGTCTAGGATGTCACCATTATTTCCAAGAGCTCCGACTTGCCCTAGTTTTAGCTGGAAGCAAGCTGATCGGAGACAGTGAGTAATTCCCAAGGCTTGCCAGTTGTGAGCTCCCTGCGCCGTCTACAATCCTCCTGTTATGTCTCGCTAATTGTTTTGCTACATGAAGAGCGCGCTCAGCTTTAAGGTTCAGTCTTTCGGGTACATGAAAAAATAAGAAACTACTAAGAATTTATAATCTAGGGATTTTAAGGCCATGACTGTTATTAGGGACTTTATATAACACTTATCCACAGTAATGAAAAAAAATATCTGCTCCCTTCTCACCCTCGCCTTTAGATGACCCTTTTAAATTATACTCAAGTGTAACATTAGATGCATAATTAATGTAAAATCCAAACAGTATATGATTATGGATGCTTTATTCAACTCATTTATGCAACATAGATATCAAGTTAAATAAGTGTTTTTCTAAATTTAAAGGGGTTTTTTCATTGGATTTTTTAATTTAAATGGAGTATCACCTCCAATTTCTATTGCTCCACTGATTCTGGAACAGTTTTTCTTTTTCTTCTGTGCCCCTCCATTCCAAAGTTATGCCCCGCGGTAATACAGATAAAGAAGCAAAATTTCCCTCTAACTATTTGGTGATGGACCAAAAATTTTCTCTGAGGGCGTGGCTGTGTTTTGATTGGCCAGCATCATAGGAGAAAGAGAAAACGCCTCCAGGGAAGTTCTGTTGTACGCGCCCAGTTGTTTGAAGGGAAAAATTGCACCATTATTACCGGGGGGGATAACTTTGGAATGGAGGGGCACAGAAGAAAAAGAAAAACTGTTCTAGAATCAGTGGAACAGCGGCAATTGGAGAGGCTACTCCACTTAAATGAAAAAAAATCCAGGGTAAAGTGCTCTTTAATGGGGCTTGAAACAGAGCAACTTCTGTATAGCATGATATGGTGCCGTATGACACCAGCAGAAGTAAGGCGATGAACGGGGTTAGCGTCAGTGAGCCCAGGCAAATTCTGGAGTTCACTGTGTTTGAAGGCCCACTTAGCCCAGCTTTCCATGTATGACAGATGTGCGTACTGCATATCAATAGTCATATTAAGTGGTCCCCATAATGGTGATGATAAAAACTGCTGCAACCCTACTATCGACCCAAAAAGAAAAAAGTTGTAGCTCTTGGAAGGTGGAGTTGCTCTTCACTTTTGCTTTGCATTTCTGAATATTATGCATTGGTCGCACATCTAAAGATCTAGTCAATGAACTAGGAACTAAAAATTATCTAGAATATTCAGTACAAGCTGTACCGGAGTACATTACCTGAACGCCCAAAATCCAGACTAAATATCAGTGCTGTCGGCCCGTGTGCTGCACCGATTATCATCAAATGAAGCTTCTCTACGAAAATCATATTGTATAGTCATTTGGCTAAACCTAGGAATATGGATTCATGGCCAAGTCTGAAAAACCTGGCAATGATCCGTCGTGCCAAATGACAGAATTGGCCCATGTGGATGGAATTACTTCTACATAAAATTACCAGCGGCAAATTACTACAATGCATCAAAATCTGATGACATTGATTTTCATTGAGATGAACTTCAGGAAGGACACAGTTTGGAGCCAGATCTGTAGCCCTCTTGGAATAAATCTGGTAAAACATATGGGATCGTTATTAGCTGTTTGGCTTCGGATATAAAGTTTTTAGGATGATACATATGTGAAGTGTAGATCTGGAGAGTACGATTAGATGGGTGAAAAAGCATTATTACTTGACCCAATTTCATTGAAAAGGTTCCTCAAGGGCATGTACAGTACAGACCAAAAGTTTGGACACACCTTCTCATTTAAAGATTTTTCTGTATTTTCATGACTATGAAAATTGTACATTCACACTGAAGGCATCAAAACTATGAATTAACACATGTGGAATTATATACTTAACAAAAAAGTGTGAAACAACTGAAAATATGTCTTATATTCTAGGTTCTTCAAAGTAGCCACCTTTTGCTTTGATGACTGCTTTGCACACTCTTGGCATTCTCTTGATGAGCTTCAAGAGGTAGTCACCGGAAATGGTTTTCACTACACAGGTGTGCCCTGTCAGGTTTAATAAGTGGGATTTCTTGCCTTATAAATGGGGTTGGGACCATCAGTTGTGTTGTGCAGAAGTCAAGTGGATACACAGCTGATAGTCCTACTGAATAGACTGTTAGCTGCTTTTTTCTTGCAATAATACAAATTCTAAGTAAAGAAAAATGAGTGACCATCATTACTTTAAGAAATGAAGGTCAGTCAGTGTGAAAAATTGGGAAAACTTTGAAAGTGTCCCCGAATGCAGTTGCAAAAACCATCAAGCGCTACAAAGAAACTGGCTCACATGAGGACCGCCCCAGGAAAGGAAGACCAAGAGTCACCTCTGCTTCTGAGGATAAGTTTATCCGAGTCACCAGCCTCAGAAATCGCAGGTTAACGGCAGCTCAGATTAGAGACCAGGTCAATGCCACACAGAGTTCTAGCAGCAGACACAACTCTTCAACAACTGTTAAGAGGAGACTTTGTGCAGCAGACCTTCATGGTAAAATAGCTGCTAGGAAACCACTGCTAAGGACAGGCAACAAGCAGAAGAGACTTGTTTGGGCTAAAGAACACAAGGAATGGACATCAGACCAGTGGAAATCTGTGCTTTGGTCTGATGAGTCCAAATTTGAGATCTTTGGTTCCACCCACCGTGTCTTTATGCGACGCAGAAAAGGTGAACGGATGGACTCTACATGCCTGGTTCCCACCGTGAAGCATGGAGGAGGAGGTGTGATGGTGTGGGGGTGCTTTGCTGGTGTCACTGTTGGGGATTTATTCAAAATTGAAGGCATACTGAACCAGCATGGCTACCACAGCATCTTGCAGCGGCATGCTATTCCATCCGGTTTGCGTTTAGTTGGACCATAATTTATTTTTCAACAGGACAATGACCCCAAACACACCTCCAGGCTGTGTAAGGGCTGTTTGACCAAGAGGGAGAGTGATGGGGTGCTACGCCAGATGACCTGGCCTCCAAAGTCACCAGACCTGAACCCAATCGAGATGGTTTGGGGTGAGCTGGACCGCAGAGTGAAGGCAAAAGGGCCAACAAGTGCTAAGCATCTCTGGGAACTCCTTCAAGATTGTTGGAAAACCATTTCCGGTGACTACCTCTTGAAGCTCATCAAGAGAATGCCAAGAGTGTGCAAAGCAGTCATCAAAGCAAAAGGTGGCTACTTTGAAGAACCTAGAATATAAGACATATTTTCAGTTGTTTCACACTTTTTTGTTAAGTATATAATTCCACATGTGTTAATTCATAGTTTTGATGCCTTCAGTGTGAATGTACAATTTTCATAGTCATGAAAATACAGAAAAATCTTTAAATGAGAAGGTGTGTCCAAACTTTTGGTCTGTACTGTACATAATTCCCAGTTAGTAGATGACAAGATATGAATGAGATACTGTCTTCTGCACTTTGGTCCAAGAGATGGGAGCTTGGAGACCATGGCTGTGTTTGTGAGGAGTTAGGGATGGGTTAGAATACAATTGGATGGTGTGTAGGAAAATTTAGTCTTTCACCGAATTTGGTTGAAAAGGTTCCTCGGGGCAGGTACATAACTCTCAGTTATTTGAACACAAGTTATGGACAAGATCCTTTGTTGTTCCATTTGGTCCAACAGGTGGGATCTTGGCTATGTTTGTGAGGAGTTCATGTTGAGGGATGTCCATGGCATGTTATTAGACATTTGTCATCAAATTTATCATTTTTAAGATGCTACATGTGTGGAGTGTAGATCTTGAGAATACGATTGGAAGGGTGGGAAAGCATTATTACTTGACCCAATTTCATTGGGCAGAAAAATAACTCTCAGTTACTAGGATACAAGATATGGATACTTCCATTTGGTTCAAGAGGTTAGTTCTTGGAAACCATTGCTATGTTTCTGAGGAGTTCATGTTGAGGGATTTCCATGGATTGTAATTAGCCATGTGGCAACAGATTTACATTTTTTAGGACGTGTGGACCATAGAACTGGAGAGTACAGCTAGGTAGTGAGTAGGAAAATGTTAATTTCATTGAAAAGGTTCCTCAGGGGCCGTACATAAAATCGGAATTATTTGAACACAAGACATGGATGAGATACTCTCTTTTTCCATTTTGGACCAAGAGGTTGGTTTTTGGAAACCTATTGCTATGTTTGTGAGCAGTTCATGTTGAGGGATGTCCATAGATTGTTATTAGCCGTTTGGCATTGGATTTAAGGGGTTTAGGATGCTACATGTGTGGAGTGTAGAACTAAAGAGTACAATTAGATTGGTGGGAAAGCATTAGCTTGTCACCCAATTTAATTGAAAAGGTTCCTCAGGCACAGGTATATAATCGGAGCTACTAAAACACAAGACATGGATAAGATACTATCTTCTCTCATTTGGTCCAAGAGGTGAAATCTTGTTTATGGTGTGTAGGAAAATGTTAGTCTTTGACTCAATTTAATTAAAAAGGTTCCTCAGGGGAAAGTACATAACTCTGAGTTACTAGTACATAAGATATAGATACGACACTGTCTTCTCCCATTAGATCCGTGCGGTTGGATCTTGGAGACCATGGCTATGCATGTGAGGAGTTCATGTTGAGGGATATCCATGGATGAAGATACCCAAGTAGAAGTCACAAAGTGTTTGAGGAGCCATACATCATAGCTGTGATATATTGTTCTCCTCCACTGGACATGATCTTCTATAATGAGACCTACCACACATGTTTGGAGCACAATTATCGCATTTCTATAATCCTCCTTTAGATCACTGAAGATTTCCATCAGTATTGCCATGGCATTGTCATAGAAACCTTAATTATTGAATTAAAATCTTCCGAAAATAATTCTGCTTCTCTCCGAGCTTTGTGTCACACGCCGATGAGCAAGTTAATAATATGGCTGCCAATAATAAGCCGCCAATCCCTTCTAGGCGTTATGGCTTTGGGTTTGGATTTACTGATCTCGTTCCTCTGCATTACTACTAAATCGGTATAAATCACCGGATATTCAGTATCTGTCTGATGATGGGATCCATGACCTCGCCTTGCACTAATGCTGGTTAAGGTTGTCCCCCCTAGAGAGGATCAGGTCACTGTATCATATATCCTTTGTCTTAAAGCTGCCTGGACATTTTCCATGTAAGGAGGTAGAAAGGGCTGTGCATCCTCCATACATCTTATTATACTCGTATTATTACTTGTTACTTCTTGTTTATACAGTTACCATAGATTATATACAGCGGTACGCAGCATGACTAGGCAGGATGTACAATTATACTTAATTCGATTATAATTATTCAAAGGTGGCATGAGGTGAAACGCGTTGTAATAACCTTTATAATGTGTCTGGCGTGCAAGGTGCTTGTATTTCTCAGCATTACAGATATGCATAATTACACATCATGTCACCGAAACTACTGGTTAAAAAAAAACAATTACTCGTTATAGACCCACCTTATGGTTTCTTAAAGGGGTATTACAACTTTTATTTTTACAAGAAAACTAATATATATTTAGAATAGCCTGTATCAACTAATCCCAACACAGCTTTCATTTTTCTAAACCACTTAAAAAGGACCGGTCACCAGATTAAAAGTGTCCAGTTTTTGTCCTTATTTTATTGCCGCTACTCCCCTGAGTATTCTGCTTTTTGTTTTTTATAAATCCGCCATACGGTTCCAGAGATATGGGCTTTTTTATGTGTTGCTATATTTTTTTATGGTCTTTTTACCAAAGGGGCGTGACTCACAGGGAAAAATGCAAAGCAGTGTAAAGACACGCCCCCGAGGAGCCTGCGAGCATTACACAAGCACTAAATAAAAAGGCTTATATCTCTGGAACCGTATGGCGGATTTATAAGAAAACAACAACAGAAAACTCAGGGAAACTGCGGGAATAAAATACCTGGTGACACTTTTCACCCGGTGACACTTTTAACAATCAATTTTTGTATTTGTGATTTTTTTTTTTCTCCACTTTTTTATTTTTCCCTCTACATTGCCATATGCAGAATATTTTTATTTGCGGGATGAGTTGTAGTTTTAAATGACACCATTCAGTTTACCATACAATTTACTGGAAAATGGGGGAAAAAAATGTCCAAGTGCCGTGAAATGGTGGGGAAAAAAAAAATTGAAATTTTTTTGTTTCGTTTTTACAGCATCAATTATGCAATAAAAATGACTTTGTGATATGATTCACCAGGTCGGTATGATTATGCCAATACCAAACTTGTATCGTTTTTGTTACATTTTAGCAGTTTAAAAAAATTCTGAACTTTGTTAAAAAAAAAAAAATGTTTAGTTTGTGCCACCATGTTCTTAAACCCATAACATTTTTATTTTTTTGTTGATGGACCTTTGTGAGGGCATCGCTTTTTCTTGCATTTTTTTGGTGCAGAGGGTGAAAAATGACAATTCTGGTGGTTTGTTTCTTTTTATCATTAACACTATGGGTTGATATGGAGGGACGATAGGTGCTGGAACAGGCACTGCGGCAGAGATTAACAGCGGTTGTTAGGTTGTTAAATGCGAGCAATCAGAGCAATTTGGCATCTTAAATGTAGAGCTTTTTTGGCCTCTTCCTTTAATATGGTGAATTAACATATATGGTTAATATAGATAGTAATGCTCATCCCACAAACAATAAAGTTTCCTATATCTGTGTGATTGAAAAGAGTTCCAAACTCTTCCGACAGACCGTCGGAATGAGCTCACTGACTGATTCTTAGTTAACTCATTCTGCAGCCAGCAATAGACAGTGCAAAACAAGGCTATTGCAGGCAAATGGTGCAAAATTTTTAATGAAACTCAATTGCAAAATAATGTGCCCGTTAAGCGACTATATACAATAGCAGAACTATGAGTACAGCTCTGAACAGGCACAAAGTAACGGAGTCTTTTATTATAGCATTATGCAGTAAGGTGAGCCGTATCACATTGTCTCTTCCCATTTTAATGGCTTAATTAATGTTGTCTAACGATTGGCAGCCCATACAGTAATAAATGATAGCCTCTCTGTCTGATAACAATTGCATCATTAGCGAGAATAATACATGTCTCTTTCATCTACGTCTTCCTTTCCCCTCCCTGCTCATTTGCAATTTACAACTCTTAGTCATTCCTTTTATGTTTAATACTGGAATCTAAAAAAAAGGAGATAATGCAGTTGATGAATGACTAATTAGCACCCACCAAATCTGTGTAGCCACAGGGCGAGCTGTCTCTATGGATCAGCAGTGATTCCAGACTTTTCAGGAATATGCTGGAAATCATTTTTTTTCAGTGGAAGCTGTATGCAGGGAGCGCTCCTACTGGAGGAATGCAGAATTTCAACATGATGGGAAGCTACTTTGCTCTTTACTTATTTCCTTCCTGATATATAGCGCCATCATTTTCTGTAGTGCTGTACAAATATTATCATCGCTGTCCCCATTGGGGCTCACAATCTAAATTCCCTATCGGTATCTCTTTGTAGTGTGGGAGAAAACCGGAGGAAACCCACATAAACACTGGGAGAACATACAAACTCCTTGTAGATGTTGTCCTTGGTGGGATGAAAACCCAGGACTCCATTTCTGCAAACAACACCATGCTGACCACTAAGTCACCATGCTGCCCAACAACTGAGCAACAGTGCTAAGCACTGAGCCACCATGCTGCCTGGCAACTGAGCAGCAGTGCTAACCATTGAACCACTGTGCTGCCCAACAGTGCTGACCACTGAGCCATTGTGCTGTCCAACAACTGAGCAACAGTACTAACCACTGAGCCACTGTGCTGCCTCACCACTGAGCAGCAGTGCTGCTTACCATTGAACCACTGTGCTGCCCAACAGTGCTGACCACTGAGCCATTGTGCTGCCCAACAACTGAGCAACAGTACTAACCACTGAGCCAATGTGCTGCCCGACAACTGAGCAGCAGTGCTAACCATTGAACCACTGTGCTACCCAACAGTGCTGACCACTGAGCCATTGTTCTGCCTGGCAACTGAGCAATAGTTCTAACCACTGAGCCACAGTGCTGCCCAATAGTGTTGACCGCTAGGCCATTGTACTGCTCAACAACTGAGCAATAGCACTAACCACTGATCCATTGTGCTGCCCGACAACTAAGCAACAGTGCTGACCATTAAACCACTGTGCTGCCCAACAGTGCTGACCACTGAGCAACTATGCTGCCCAACAACTGAGCAACAGTGCTGTCCACTGAGCCACTGTGCTGTCCACTGAGCCACTGTGCTGTCCAACAGTGCTGTCCACTGAGCCACTGTGCTGTCCACTGAGCCACTGTGCTGTCCAACAGTGCTGTCCACTGAGCCACCGTGCTGTCCAACAGTGCTATCCACTGAGCCACCGTGCTGTCCAACAGTGCTGTCCACTGAGCCACCGTGCTGTCCAACAGTGCTGTCCACTGAGCCACCGTGCTGTCCAATGAGCCACCGTGCTGTCCAACAGTGCTGTCCACTGAGCCACCGTGCTGTCCAACAGTGCTGTCCACTGAGCCAACGTGCTGCCCAACAGTGCTGTCCACTGAGCCACCGTGCTGCCGGCAGTATAGTGAGGTGCCGGCAGTATAGTGAGGTGCCGGCAGTATAGTGAGGTGCCGGCAGTATAGTGAGGTGCCCACTAGGATCATGGCTTTGGGGTTCCCTTTCTTACGTGCACCTGACAGTATAGTGAGGTGCCAGCAGTATAGTGAGGTGCCAGCAGTATAGTGAGGTGCCCACTAGGATCATGGCTTTGGGGTTCCCTTTCTTACGTGCACCTGACAGTATAGTGAGGTGCCGGCAGTAGAGTGAGGTGCCAGCAGTATAGTGAGGTGCCAGCAGTAGAGTGAGGTGCCAGCAGTAGAGTGAGGTGCCGGCAGTAGAGTGAGGTGCCGGCAGTACAGTGAGGTGCCCACTAGGATCATGGCTTTGGGGTTCCCTTTCTTACGTGCACCTGACAGTATAGTGAGGTGCCAGCAGTATAGTGAGGTGCCAGCAGTATAGTGAGGTGCCAGCAGTATAGTGAGGTGCCAGCAGTATAATGAAGTACTGGCAGTATAGTGAGGTGTCAGCAGTATAGTGAGGTGCCAGCAGTATAGTGAGGTGTCAGCAGTATAGTGAGGTGCCCACTAGGATCATGGCTTTGGGGTTCCCTTTCTTACGTGCACCTGACAGTACAGTGAGGTGCCAGCAGTATAGTGAGGTGCCGGCAGTAGAGTGAGGTGCCAGCAGTATAGTGAGGTGCCAGCAGTAGAGTGAGGTGCCAGCAGTAGAGTGAGGTGCCGGCAGTAGAGTGAGGTGCCGGCAGTAGAGTGAGGTGCCCACTAGGATCATGGCTTTGGGGTTCCCTTTCTTACGTGCACCTGACAGTATAGTGAGGTGCCAGCAGTATAGTGAGGTGCCGGCAGTATAGTGAGGTGCCGGCAGTATAGTGAGGTGCCCACTACGATCATGGCTTTGAGGTTCCCTTTCTTACGTGCACCTGACAGTATAGTGAGGTGCCGGCAGTATAGTGAGGTGCCGGCAGTATAGTGAGGTGCCCACTACGATCATGGCTTTGGGGTTCCCTTTCTTACGTGCACCTGACAGTATAGTGAGGTGCCAGCAGTATAGTGAGGTGCCGGCAGTATAACGATGTCACGCTGTCTCTGTGTACTGGAGGTAGGGGGCCTAAGCTGACCCTAAGCTGGAGCCCTGACTAATCCCTCTACCTGGAGGTACTGTTAAAGGTACAGAGGTCCAGGCCGCCAGCGTAACCCCTACCTCCTGAGGATCCCTGCACCTAAGTAATCTAGTCCTGAGAAGGACCCCTGATCACAACAAAAGGGGACAGGTAATAATATGCCAACACTCAGTACTTAGACGAACGAGACAGTACAAGGGTAAAACCAAAACCACCTTGCATACAAAAACTACACAACTACAACAGAGGGAACACCAACGGGAAAGGAGATAAATGATAAAGCGAGGAAGGGAAAAAACACTCCAAATGCACTTCGCTCTGAAACTCCAAATACCACGATCCGCTCTGTTAGTCTGCATGAAATGCTTTCACCGACACTTCCCTAACAGACCGGCAGGCATTTGAAGGAGTCCCACTACAGCAGCATTGATTGCAGCTGGGCGAGGCTGGACCTTGTCTAGCACAGAGAGAGAGAGAGAATTAACTCCCTCACTGCCGAAAAACACAAAGCACCAAAAACTCAGCTGCGAGAAGTCAGGCTGTGTAATCGTGACGATCTTCGTGGCGACACACCCGTGACAAACGAAGTGCTGGCAGTACAGTGAGGTGCCAACAGTATAGTGAGGTGCTAGCAGTATAGTGAGGTGCCAGCAGTATAGTGAGGTGCCAGCAGTATAGTGAGGTGCCAGCAGTATAGTGAGGTGCCAGCGGTATAGTGAGGTGCCCACTAGGATCATGGCTTTGGGGTTCCCTTTCTTACGTGTACCTGACAGTATAGTGATGTGCCAGCAGTATAATGAAGTGCTGGCAGTATAGTGAGGTGTCAGCAGTATAGTGAGGTGCCAGCAGTATAGTGAGGTGCCAGCAGTATAATGAAGTGCTGGCAGTATAGTGAAGTGTCAGCAGTATAGTGAGGTGCCAGCAGTATAGTGAGGTGCCAGCAGTATAGTGAGGTGCCGGCAGTATAGTGAGGTGTCAGCAGTATAGTGAGGTGCCAGCAGTATAGTGAGGTGCCCACTAGGATCATGGCTTTGGGGTTCCCTTTCTTACGTGCACCTGACAGTATAGTGAGGTGTCAGCAGTATAATGAAGTGCTGGCAGTATAGTGAGGTGTCAGCAGTATAGTGAGGTGCCAGCAGTATAGTGAGGTGCCAGCAGTATAATGAAGTGCTGGCAGTATAGTGAGGTGCCAGCAGTATAGTGAGGTGAGAGCAGTATAGTGAGGTGCCAGCAGTATAATGAAGTACTGGCAGTATAGTGAGGTGTCAGCAGTATAGTGAGGTGCCAGCAGTATAATGAAGTACTGGCAGTATAGTGAGGTGTCAGCAGTATAGTGAGGTGCCAGCAGTATAGTGAGGTGTCAGCAGTATAGTGAGGTGCCCATTAGGATCATGGCTTTGGGGTTCCCTTTCTTACGTGCACCTGACAGTATAGTGAGGTGCCAGCAGTATAGTGAGGTGCCGGCAGTATAGTGAGGTGCCAGCAGTATAGTGAGGTGCCAGCAGTATAGTGAGGTGCCAGCAGTATAATGAAGTGCTGGCAGTATAGTGAGGTGTCAGCAGTATAGTGAGGTGCCCACTAGGATCATGGCTTTGGGGTTCCCTTTCTTACGTGCACCTGACAGTATAGTGAGGTGCCAGCAGTATAGTGAGGTGCCAGCAGTATAGTGAGGTGCCAGCAGTATAATGAAGTGCTGGCAGTATAGTGAGGTGTCAGCAGTATAGTGAGGTGCCCACTAGGATCATGGCTTTGGGGTTCCCTTTCTTACGTGCACCTGACAGTATAGTGAGGTGCCAGCAGTATAGTGAGGTGCCAGCAGTATAGTGAGGTGCCGGCAGTATAGTGAGGTGCCGGCAGTATAGTGAGGTGCCGGCAGTATAACGATGTCACGCTGTCTCTGTGTACTGGAGGTAGGGGGCCTAAGCTGACCCTAAGCTGGAGCCCTGACTAATCCCTCTACCTGGAGGTACTGTTAAAGGTACAGAGGTCCAGGCCGCCAGCGTAACCCCTACCTCCTGAGGATCCCTGCACCTAAGTAATCTAGTCCTGAGAAGGACCCCTGATCACAACAAAAGGGGACAGGTAATAATATGCCAACACTCAGTACTTAGACGAACGAGACAGTACAAGGGAAAAACCAAAACCACCTTGCATACAAAAACTACACAACTACAACAGAGGGAACACCAACGGGAAAGGAGATAAATGATAAAGCGAGGAAGGGAAAAAACACTCCAAATGCACTTCGCTCTGAAACTAAAAATACCACAATCCGCTCTGTTAGTCTGCATGAAATGCTTTCACCGACACTTCCCTAACAGACCGGCAGGCATTTGAAGGAGTCCCACTACAGCAGCATTGATTGCAGCTGGGCGAGGCTGGACCTTGTCTAGCACAGAGAGAGAGAGAGAGAATTAACTCCCTCACTGCCGAAAAACACAAAGCACCAAAAACTCAGCTGCGAGAAGTCAGGCTGTGTAATCGTGACGATCTTCGTGGCGACACACCCGTGACAAACGAAGTGCTGGCAGTACAGTGAGGTGCCAGCAGTATAGTGAGGTGCTAGCAGTATAGTGAGGTGCCAGCAGTATAGTGAGGTGCCAGCAGTATAGTGAGGTGCCAGCAGTATAGTGAGGTGCCAGCGGTATAGTGAGGTGCCCACTAGGATCATGGCTTTGGGGTTCACTTTCTTACGTGTACCTGACAGTATAGTGATGTGCCAGCAGTATAATGAAGTGCTGGCAGTATAGTGAGGTGTCAGCAGTATAGTGAGGTGCCAGCAGTATAGTGAGGTGCCAGCAGTATAATGAAGTGCTGGCAGTATAGTGAAGTGTCAGCAGTATAGTGAGGTGCCAGCAGTATAGTGAGGTGCCAGCAGTATAGTGAGGTGCCGGCAGTATAGTGAGGTGTCAGCAGTATAGTGAGGTGCCAGCAGTATAGTGAGGTGCCCACTAGGATCATGGCTTTGGGGTTCCCTTTCTTACGTGCACCTGACAGTATAGTGAGGTGTCAGCAGTATAATGAAGTGCTGGCAGTATAGTGAGGTGTCAGCAGTATAGTGAGGTGCCAGCAGTATAGTGAGGTGCCAGCAGTATAATGAAGTGCTGGCAGTATAGTGAGGTGCCAGCAGTATAGTGAGGTGAGAGCAGTATAGTGAGGTGCCAGCAGTATAATGAAGTACTGGCAGTATAGTGAGGTGTCAGCAGTATAGTGAGGTGCCAGCAGTATAATGAAGTACTGGCAGTATAGTGAGGTGTCAGCAGTATAGTGAGGTGCCAGCAGTATAGTGAGGTGTCAGCAGTATAGTGAGGTGCCCACTAGGATCATGGCTTTGGGGTTCCCTTTCTTACGTGCACCTGACAGTATAGTGAGGTGCCAGCAGTATAGTGAGGTGCCGGTAGTATAGTGAGGTGCCAGCAGTATAGTGAGGTGCCAGCAGTATAGTGAGGTGCCAGCAGTATAATGAAGTGCTGGCAGTATAGTGAGGTGTCAGCAGTATAGTGAGGTGCCCACTAGGATCATGGCTTTGGGGTTCCCTTTCTTACGTGCACCTGACAGTATAGTGAGGTGCCAGCAGTATAGTGAGGTGCCAGCAGTATAGTGAGGTGCCAGCAGTATAATGAAGTGCTGGCAGTATAGTGAGGTGTCAGCAGTATAGTGAGGTGCCCACTAGGATCATGGCTTTGGGGTTCCCTTTCTTACGTGCACCTGACAGTATAGTGAGGTGCCAGCAGTATAGTGAGGTGCCAGCAGTATAGTGAGGTGCCGGCAGTATAGTGAGGTGCCGGCAGTATAGTGAGGTGCCGGCAGTATAACGATGTCACGCTGTCTCTGTGTACTGGAGGTAGGGGGCCTAAGCTGACCCTAAGCTGGAGCCCTGACTAATCCCTCTACCTGGAGGTACTGTTAAAGGTACAGAGGTCCAGGCCGCCAGCGTAACCCCTACCTCCTGAGGATCCCTGCACCTAAGTAATCTAGTCCTGAGAAGGACCCCTGATCACAACAAAAGGGGACAGGTAATAATATGCCAACACTCAGTACTTAGACGAACGAGACAGTACAAGGGAAAAACCAAAACCACCTTGCATACAAAAACTACACAACTACAACAGAGGGAACACCAACGGGAAAGGAGATAAATGATAAAGCGAGGAAGGGAAAAAACACTCCAAATGCACTTCGCTCTGAAACTAAAAATACCACGATCCGCTCTGTTAGTCTGCATGAAATGCTTTCACCGACACTTCCCTAACAGACCGGCAGGCATTTGAAGGAGTCCCACTACAGCAGCATTGATTGCAGCTGGGCGAGGCTGGACCTTGTCTAGCACAGAGAGAGAGAGAGAATTAACTCCCTCACTGCCGAAAAACACAAAGCACCAAAAACTCAGCTGCGAGAAGTCAGGCTGTGTAATCGTGACGATCTCCGTGGCGACACACCCGTGACAAACGAAGTGCTGGCAGTACAGTGAGGTGCCAGCAGTATAGTGAGGTGCTAGCAGTATAGTGAGGTGCCAGCAGTATAGTGAGGTGCCAGCAGTATAGTGAGGTGCCAGCAGTATAGTGAGGTGCCCACTAGGATCATGGCTTTGGGGTTCCCTTTCTTACGTGTACCTGACAGTATAGTGAGGTGCCAGCAGTATAATGAAGTGCTGGCAGTATAGTGAGGTGTCAGCAGTATAGTGAGGTGCCAGCAGTATAGTGAGGTGCCAGCAGTATAATGAAGTGCTGGCAGTATAGTGAAGTGTCAGCAGTATAGTGAGGTGCCAGCAGTATAGTGAGGTGCCGGCAGTATAGTGAGGTGCCAGCAGTATAGTGAGGTGTCAGCAGTATAGTGAGGTGCCAGCAGTATAGTGAGGTGCCCACTAGGATCATGGCTTTGGGGTTCCCTTTCTTACGTGCACCTGACAGTATAGTGAGGTGCCAGCAGTATAATGAAGTGCTGGCAGTATAGTGAGGTGTCAGCAGTATAGTGAGGTGCCAGCAGTATAATGAAGTGCTGGCAGTATAGTGAGGTGTCAGCAGTATAGTGAGGTGCCAGCAGTATAATGAAGTGCTGGCAGTATAGTGAAGTGTCAGCAGTATAGTGAGGTGCCAGCAGTATAGTGATGTGCCGGCAGTATAGTGAGGTGCCAGCAGTATAGTGAGGTGCCAGCAGTATAGTGAGGTGCCAGCAGTATAATGAAGTACTGGCAGTATAGTGAGGTGTCAGCAGTATAGTGAGGTGCCAGCAGTATAGTGAGGTGTCAGCAGTATAGTGAGGTGCCCACTAGGATCATGGCTTTGGGGTTCCCTTTCTTACGTGCACCTGACAGTATAGTGAGGTGCCAGCAGTATAGTGAGGTGCCGGCAGTATAGTGAGGTGCCAGCAGTATAGTGAGGTGCCAGCAGTATAGTGAGGTGCCGGCAGTATAGTGAGGTGCCGGCAATATAGTGAGGTGCCAGCAGTATAGTGAGGTGCCAGCAGTATAGTGAGGTGCCGGCAGTATAGTGAGGTGCCAGCAGTATAGTGAGGTGCCGGCAATATAGTGAGGTGCCAGCAGTATAGTGAGGTGCCAGCAGTATAATGAAGTGCTGGCAGTATAGTGAGGTGTCAGCAGTATAGTGAGGTGCCAGCAGTATAGTGAGGTGCCAGCAGTATAATGAAGTGCTGGCAGTATAGTGAAGTGTCAGCAGTATAGTGAGGTGCCAGCAGTATAGTGAGGTGCCAGCAGTATAGTGAGGTGCCAGCAGTATAGTGAGGTGCCAGCAGTATAATGAAGTACTGGCAGTATAGTGAGGTGTCAGCAGTATAGTGAGGTGCCAGCAGTATAGTGAGGTGTCAGCAGTATAGTGAGGTGCCCACTAGGATCATGGCTTTGGGGTTCCCTTTCTTACGTGCACCTGACAGTATAGTGAGGTGCCAGCAGTATAGTGAGGTGCCGGCAGTATAGTGAGGTGCCAGCAGTATAGTGAGGTGCCAGCAGTATAGTGAGGTGCCGGCAGTATAGTGAGGTGCCAGCAGTATAGTGAGGTGCCGGCAATATAGTGAGGTGCCAGCAGTATAGTGAGGTGCCAGCAGTATAATGAAGTGCTGGCAGTATAGTGAGGTGTCAGCAGTATAGTGAGGTGCCCACTAGGATCATGGCTTTGGGGTTCCCTTTCTTACGTGCACCTGACAGTATAGTGAGGTGCCAGCAGTATAGTGAGGTGCCAGCAGTATAGTGAGGTGCCGGCAGTATAGTGAGGTGCCAGCAGTATAGTGAGGTGCCGGCAGTATAGTGAGGTGCCGGCAGTATAGTGAGGTGCCAGCAGTATAGTGAGGTGCCGGCAGTATAGTGAGGTGTCGGCAGTATAGTGAGGTGCCAGCAGTATAGTGAGGTGCCAGCAGTATAATGAAGTGCTGGCAGTACAGTGAGGTGCCAGCA
Source organism: Phyllobates terribilis (assembly GCF_046119375.1). Taxonomy (NCBI): domain Eukaryota; kingdom Metazoa; phylum Chordata; class Amphibia; order Anura; family Dendrobatidae; genus Phyllobates; species Phyllobates terribilis. Next base: position 234,581,984 of record NW_027362767.1, on the reverse strand, counting down.
GTATAGTGAGGTGCCAGAAATATAGTGAGGTGCCAGAAATATAGTGAGGTGCTGGCAGTATAGTGAGGTGTCAGCAGTATAGTGAGGTGCCAGCAGTATAGTGAGGTGCCGGCAGTATAGTGAGGTGCCGGCAGTATAGTGAGGTGCTGGCAGTATAGTGAGGTGTCAGCAGTACAGTGAGGTGCCAGCAGTATAGTGAGGTGCTAGCAGTATAGTGAGGTGCCGGCAGTATAGTGAGGTGCCGGCAGTATAGTGAGGTGTCAGCAGTATAGTGAGGTGCCAGCAGTATAGTGAGGTGCCAGCAGTATAATGAAGTGCTGGCAGTACAGTGAGGTGCCAGCAGTATAGTGAGGTGCTAGCAGTATAGTGAGGTGCCGGCAGTATAGTGAGGTGCTGGCAGTATAGTGAGGTGTCGGCAGTATAGTGAGGTGCCAGCAGTATAGTGAGGTGCCAGCAGTATAATGAAGTGCTGGCAGTACAGTGAGGTGCCAGCAGTATAGTGAGGTGCCAGAAATATAGTGAGGTGCCAGAAATATAGTGAGGTGCTGGCAGTATAGTGAGGTGTCAGCAGTATAGTGAGGTGCCAGCAGTATAGTGAGGTGCCGGCAGTATAGTGAGGTGCCGGCAGTATAGTGAGGTGCTGGCAGTATAGTGAGGTGTCAGCAGTACAGTGAGGTGCCAGCAGTATAGTGAGGTGCTAGCAGTATAGTGAGGTGCCGGCAGTATAGTGAGGTGCCGGCAGTATAGTGAGGTGTCAGCAGTATAGTGAGGTGCCAGCAGTATAGTGAGGTGCCAGCAGTATAATGAAGTGCTGGCAGTACAGTGAGGTGCCAGCAGTATAGTGAGGTGCTAGCAGTATAGTGAGGTGCCGGCAGTATAGTGAGGTGCTGGCAGTATAGTGAGGTGTCAGCAGTATAGTGAGGTGCCAGCAGTATAGTGAGGTGCCAGCAGTATAATGAAGTGCTGGCAGTACAGTGAGGTGCCAGCAGTATAGTGAGGTGCTAGCAGTATAGTGAGGTGCCAGCAGTATAGTGAGGTGCTAGCAGTATAATGAGGTGCTAGCAGTATAATGAAGTGCTGGCAGTACAGTGAGGTGCCAGCAGTATAGTGAGGTGCTATCAGTATAGTGAGGTGCCAGCAGTATAGTGAGGTGCTAGCAGTATAGTGAGGTGCCAGCAGTATAGTGAGGTGCTAGCAGTATAGTGAGGTGCTAGCAGTATAGTGAGGTGCCAGCAGTATAGTGAGGTGCTAGCAGTATAATGAAGTGCTGGCAGTACAGTGAGGTGCCAGCAGTATAGTGAGGTGCTATCAGTATAGTGAGGTGCCAGCAGTATAGTGAGGTGCCAGCAGTATAGTTAGGTGCTAGCAGTATAGTGAGGTGCCAGCAGTATAGTGAGGTGCTATCAGTATAGTGAGGTGCCAGCAGTATAGTGAGGTGCCAGCAGTATAGTGAGGTGCTAGCAGTATAGTGAGGTGCCAGCAGTATAGTGAGGTGCTATCAGTATAGTGAGGTGCTAGCAGTATAGTGAGGTGCCAGCAGTATAGTGAGGTGCCAGCAGTATAGTGAGGTGCTAGCAGTATAATGAGGTGCTAGCAGTATAATGAAGTGCTGGCAGTACAGTGAGGTGCCAGCAGTATAGTGAGGTGCTATCAGTATAGTGAGGTGCCAGCAGTATAGTGTGGTGCCAGCAGTATAGTGAGGTGCTAGCAGTATAGTGAGGTGCCAGCAGTATAGTGAGGTGCCGACAGTATAGTGAGGTGCCAGCAGTATAGTGAGGTGCCCACTAGGATCATGGCTTTGGGGTTCCCTTTCTTACAGTATAGTAAGCCGTCCTTTGTGTGCTGTATTTTGCCCTGTGGTCGTACCCTGGCTCCATGTCTTCTTATGTACATTTTGCCCTGTGGTCGTACCCTGGCTCCATGTCTTCTTATATACATTTTGCCCTGTGGTCGTACCCTGGCTCCATGTCTTCTTTTGTACATTTTGCACTGTGGTCGTACACTGGCTCCATATCTTCTTATGTACATTTTGCCCTGTGGTCGTACACTGGCTCCATGTCTTCTTATGTACATTTTGCCCTGTGGTCGTACCCTGGCTCCATGTCTTCTTATATACATTTTGCCCTGTGGTCGTACACTGGCTCCATGTCTTCTTATGTACATTTTGCCCTGCGGTCGTGCACTGGCTCCATGTCTTCTTATATACATTTTGCCCTGTGGTCGTACACTGGCTCCATGTCTTCTTATGTACATTTTGCCCTGTGGTCGTACCCTGGCTCCATGTCTTCTTATATACATTTTGCCCTGTGGTCGTACACTGGCTCCATGTCTTCTTATGTACATTTTGCCCTGTGGTCGTACCCTGGCTCCATGTCTTCTTATATACATTTTGCCCTGTGGTCGTACCCTGGCTCCATGTCTTCTTATATACATTTTGCCCTGTGGTCGTACACTGGCTCCATGTCTTCTTATATACATTTTGCCCTGTGGTCGTACACTGGCTCCATGTCTTCTTATATACATTTTGCCCTGTGGTCGTACACTGGCTCCATGTCTTCTTATGTACATTTTGCCCTGCGGTCGTGCACTGGCTCCATGTCTTCTTATATACATTTTGCCCTGTGGTCGTACCCTGGCTCCATGTCTTCTTTTGTACATTTTGCACTGTGGTCGTACACTGGCTCCATATCTTCTTATGTACATTTTGCCCTGTGGTCGTACACTGGCTTCATGTCTTCTTATGTACATTTTGCCCTGTGGTCGTACCCTGGCTCCATGTCTTCTTATATACATTTTGCCCTGTGGTCGTACACTGGCTCCATGTCTTCTTATGTACATTTTGCCCTGCGGTCGTGCACTGGCTCCATGTCTTCTTATATACATTTTGCCCTGTGGTCGTACACTGGCTCCATGTCTTCTTATGTACATTTTGCCCTGTGGTCGTACCCTGGCTCCATGTCTTCTTATATACATTTTGCCCTGTGGTCGTACACTGGCTCCATGTCTTCTTATGTACATTTTGCCCTGTGGTCGTACCCTGGCTCCATGTCTTCTTATATACATTTTGCCCTGTGGTCGTACCCTGGCTCCATGTCTTCTTATATACATTTTGCCCTGTGGTCGTACACTGGCTCCATGTCTTCTTATATACATTTTGCCCTGTGGTCGTACACTGGCTCCATGTCTTCTTATATACATTTTGCCCTGTGGTCGTACACTGGCTCCATGTCTTCTTATGTACATTTTGCCCTGCGGTCGTGCACTGGCTCCATGTCTTCTTATATACATTTTGCCCTGTGGTCGTACCCTGGCTCCATGTCTTCTTATATACATTTTGCCCTGTGGTCGTACCCTGGCTCCATGTCTTCTTATGTACATTTTGCCCTGTGGTCGTACCCTGGCTCCATGTCTTCTTATATACATTTTGCCCTGTGGTCGTACACTGGCTCCATGTCTTCTTATGTACATTTTGCCCTGTGGTCGTACCCTGACTCCATGTCTTCTTATATACATTTTGCCCTGTGGTCGTACCCTGGCTCCATGTCTTCTTATATACATTTTGCCCTGTGGTCGTACACTGGCTCCATGTCTTCTTATATACATTTTGCCCTGTGGTCGTACACTGGCTCCATGTCTTCTTATATACATTTTGCCCTGTGGTCGTACACTGGCTCCATGTCTTCTTATATACATTTTGCCCTGTGGTCGTTCACTGGCTCCATGTCTTCTTATATACATTTTGCCCTGTGGTCGTACACTGGCTCCATGTCTTCTTATATACATTTTGCCCTGTGGTCGTACCCTGGCTCCATGTCTTCTTATATACATTTTGCCCTGTGGTCATACACTGGCTCCATGTCTTCTTATATACATTTTGCCCTGTGGTCGTACCCTGGCTCCATGTCTTCTTATATACATTTTGCCCTGTGGTCGTGCCCTGGCTCCATGTCTTCTTATATACATTTTGCCCTGTGGTCATACACTGGCTCCATGTCTTCTTATATACATTTTGCCCTGTGGTCGTACACTGGCTCCATGTCTTCTTATATACATTTTGCCCTGTGGTCGTACACTGGCTCCATGTCTTCTTATATACATTTTGCCCTGTGGTCATACACTGGCTCCATGTCTTCTTATATACATTTTGCCCTGTGGTCGTACCCTGGCTCCATGTCTTCTTATATACATTTTGCCCTTTGGTCGTACACTGGCTCCATGTCTTCTTATGTACATTTTGCCCTGTGGTCGTACCCTGGCTCCATGTCTTCTTATATACATTTTGCCCTGTGGTCGTACCCTGGCTCCATGTCTTCTTATATACATTTTGCCCTGTGGTCGTACACTGGCTCCATGTCTTCTTATATACATTTTGCCCTGTGGTCGTACACTGGCTCCATGTCTTCTTATATACATTTTGCCCTGTGGTCGTACACTGGCTCCATGTCTTCTTATGTACATTTTGCCCTGCGGTCGTGCACTGGCTCCATGTCTTCTTATATACATTTTGCCCTGTGGTCGTACCCTGGCTCCATGTCTTCTTATATACATTTTGCCCTGTGGTTGTATCCTGGCTCCATGTCTTCTTATGTACATTTTGCCCTGTGGTCGTACCCTGGCTCCATGTCTTCTTATATACATTTTGCCCTGTGGTCGTACACTGGCTCCATGTCTTCTTATGTACATTTTGCCCTGTGGTCGTACCCTGACTCCATGTCTTCTTATATACATTTTGCCCTGTGGTCGTACCCTGGCTCCATGTCTTCTTATATACATTTTGCCCTGTGGTCGTACACTGGCTCCATGTCTTCTTATATACATTTTGCCCTGTGGTCGTACACTGGCTCCATGTCTTCTTATATACATTTTGCCCTGTGGTCGTACACTGGCTCCATGTCTTCTTATATACATTTTGCCCTGTGGTCGTTCACTGGCTCCATGTCTTCTTATATACATTTTGCCCTGTGGTCGTACACTGGCTCCATGTCTTCTTATATACATTTTGCCCTGTGGTCGTACCCTGGCTCCATGTCTTCTTATATACATTTTGCCCTGTGGTCATACACTGGCTCCATGTCTTCTTATATACATTTTGCCCTGTGGTCGTACCCTGGCTCCATGTCTTCTTATATACATTTTGCCCTGTGGTCGTACCCTGGCTCCATGTCTTCTTATATACATTTTGCCCTGTGGTCATACACTGGCTCCATGTCTTCTTATATACATTTTGCCCTGTGGTCGTACACTGGCTCCATGTCTTCTTATATACATTTTGCCCTGTGGTCGTACACTGGCTCCATGTCTTCTTATATACATTTTGCCCTGTGGTCATACACTGGCTCCATGTCTTCTTATATACATTTTGCCCTGTGGTCGTACCCTGGCTCCATGTCTTCTTATATACATTTTGCCCTTTGGTCGTACACTGGCTCCATGTCTTCTTATGTACATTTTGCCCTGTGGTCGTACCCTGGCTCCATGTCTTCTTATATACATTTTGCCCTGTGGTCGTACACTGGCTCCATGTCTTCTTATGTACATTTTGCCCTGTGGTCGTACCCTGGCTCCATGTCTTCTTATATACATTTTGCCCTGTGGTCGTACACTGGCTCCATGTCTTCTTATATACATTTTACCCTGTGGTCGTACCCTGGCTCCATGTCTTCTTATATACATTTTGCCCTGTGGTCGTACACTGGCTCCATGTCTTCTTATGTACATTTAGCCCTGTGGTCGTACCCTGACTCCATGTCTTCTTATATACATTTTGCCCTGTGGTCGTACCCTGGCTCCATGTCTTCTTATATACATTTTGCCCTGTGGTCGTACACTGGCTCCATGTCTTCTTATATACATTTTGCCCTGTGGTCGTACACTGGCTCCATGTCTTCTTATATACATTTTGCCCTGTGGTCATACACTGGCTCCATGTCTTCTTATATACATTTTGCCCTGTGGTCGTACACTGGCTCCATGTCTTCTTATATACATTTTGCCCTGTGGTCGTACCCTGGCTCCATGTCTTCTTATATACATTTTGCCCTGTGGTCGTACACTGGCTCAATGTCTTCTTATGTACATTTTGCCCTGTGGTCGTACCCTGGCTCCATGTCTTCTTATATACATTTTGCCCTGTGGTCGTACACTGGCTCCATGTCTTCTTATGTACATTTTGCCCTGTGGTTGTACCCTGGCTCCATGTCTTCTTATATACATTTTGCCCTGTGGTCGTACACTGGCTCCATGTCTTCTTATATACATTTTACCCTGTGGTCGTACCCTGGCTCCATGTCTTCTTATGTACATTTTGCCCTGTGGTCGTACACTGGCTCCATGTCTTCTTATATACATTTTGCCCTGTGGTCGTACACTGGCTCCATGTCTTCTTATATACATTTTGCCCTGTGGTCGTACACTGGCTCCATGTCTTCTTATATACATTTTGCCCTGTGGTCGTACACTGGCTCCATGTCTTCTTATATACATTTTACCCTGTGGTCGTACCCTGGCTCCATGTCTTCTTATGTACATTGTCTCTTGCTCTGCTTGCACTAACTGTATCCAGTCTCTGCAGCTTCTGGTAACTCTGCTTTCTCTTCCTTCCTGCCTTCATTTTGCTTGTGCTCAATGGAACCTGCAGATGAATTTCCAGCAAGTAAGTTCCCAATTTCTGCCCACTGAGCAGACGCTTGTGCATATGAAATTGACATTGTTGACTTTAACCTTCTTTTCCCCCAATTCATACAGTCCATTATTAGAATTAGAAGCTGAGTTTTGTCAGGTTTATTCACTTCTACGTGGATCAGCTGCAATACCTGACACAGCCTGTGGACAAGAGGGGTGCTGTTTTTGCATAGCACAAAAAAATAGATCCTTTTCCTAAATTTAAGACAACCCCTTTAGCCAACTGATATAGAAAATTTCACTAAAGACCTAAAATTGAGCCTGGGTTATACATCCTGCCCCCTCATTTGGGGTTACTACACCCAGAGCATGTTAGGCAAATTTGGGGAAATAAAATGGTCCACAGGGCTCGGCAGCCCTATTGCAAGCCAAGGGTGGGATGTTATCCAAGGGTGACACTTGTCTTCTTCATCTTTCCTTATTGTTCAAGGTGAGTGATGCAAGATGACATGATTGGGGGAAAAAACATGATTTTACAGTACTCTGTCAGGAGATGTTTATGGTATATGTGTCTGTGTGGCCACACAGTGGCCAACATGGGAATTGCAGCCTGTTGCTTATTTTCCTACTATGAAAAATTGCAATCTTTTAGGTCTATTTTTTTTTATTTACTAAACATTTTGGCAAATGGGTTTCATTAAAAATATTTGGCTTTCACAGGTTTTATTGCTCTCACACATTGCTGACTACAGATGAGTTAACTGAGATTCTGATAGCGAGCTCATTCTGATGGGGATTTAGTAGCTATCTTGTCTTTGACTGCTGATTTATGACCATGTCAAAGTTCTGCTCAACTTTGATGTGATCTGTGCTTATAAATCAGCATAGAGAAATTAAAAAAAGACAGTTAGAAGAGTAACAAAATCCCCATCAGGATGAGCTCACTGACTGATTCTCAGTTAACTCATTCTACAACAAGCAATGTGCAGGTAAAGAAAGAGCAAAAGCCAAAGTGTTACATATTTAATGGAACCCAATGGCAATAATTATTTTTAGGCATTTAAGTAAAAAATATTGTCCCTGGAGGTGTCCACATCCTATACCAGTATTTGTAGGGAGGTAATGGGGGCACATCTGAATATGGGATTGCCCAAAAAAATGCACAATAGTCATTTCCAATTCTATACTGTATTAGTACCATTGATAACTACATAGTTGTCAATAAATCGGTCTGTTTTTCCTTCTTTCAGCACAATTATTCCCTCCATCTTTCATCGAGCAGCCCCCGAAACTTTACGTCATGTATCCAAGCGATGACATTACACTCAAATGCGAAGCGAAAGAAAACTCCAAAGCGACGTAAGAACAATGAGGAACTGATGTGACATAAAGAGGGGACGACCCGAATATTAATAATAATGATCGTAATAACCTGAACATATCAGTTCAGATGCTTCTTTTGAGGATCAGTTCCATAAAGAATGAATGTGGATTCTCGACCATTACTACATTCATTCTTTGAAGTTTTTTGGATTTCTGTGATTAATGGGAATTTTCTCTAGTGGGGAAAAAAATTAAAAAAAATATTAACTCCCGTACCGGCGCCACTCTTCCGAACTCAGAGCTGTGTTCCCAATCGATGTCTTAATATCAACATAGTGATGATTAAAGGGATTGTCTATTACTGGGTAACCCCTTAAAAATGGGCCCAGACAGGAGAACATTTTTCTTTAAAGAGATACTTCCTGCTCCGGCGCCGCTCTTCCGTGCTGTGTGATGTATTAGGATCAACATTCTGCAGAACTTCATACGAGCGCTGCAGCTAATCAACGGCTGATTGTATGTAGTGCTCATATGAAGTCCAGACATCCATTACTAGTAGGGATTTCACTTGCGCGCTGCAGACAATCAGCAGCCACTGATCAGCTGCAGCGTTCACTTCATGGCTCCACTTGATTCCAGCGGGGAACACAGCACTGAGTCTGGAGAGGTGGCGCCAGTCAGGGAGGTGATTACTGTTTTTTGGGTTTTTTTTTTCACCTCCCTTGGCCCTTTAATAAGGGGTGTACAACCCCTTTAACCATCACAATATCAAAGGAATTGTGAGTTAGAGACAGGGAAATTAGGTTTGGAGCCTCTTGAGAACTGTACCCAACATTTTCTTTTGTTTTAAAGGTATATGTGGGAGAAGGACGGGGTGCCATTTGAGCCAAATGACACCAGAGTCATTCGAAAAAAGAATTCAGGGACTATGATTATTTCCCCTTCCAATGGGAACATGAAGGATTTCCAAGGCATATACCGCTGCTTTGCCAGTAATGAGCTCGGCACGGCAGTGTCCAATGAGATGCGTGTTATCACAGAAGGTATGTTTGACATTTTTTCTATTTTGAGAGTTCCCAGAATTTCACCTGTTAGGGCAGCAGTTTGTGCTCCAGAGCTGCGTGCGCGTCACAGGAAGTTACAACCATAAACAACATTTGTGAAAGCTATGGAGAATCCTTTAACTGCTCAGTTAGTGTCTGTATACAAGACTACACGGCCCCTTCACTGGTGAAAACATTGCCAACCGCATGATAGCCCATACACAGGGGCGTACATAGAAATCATGGGCCCATAGCAAGAGTCCTGATTAAGTCCCCACACCTCAAAAAAAATATTCAGCAAAGTCACAGAAGAGCCCTTACAAAGTAATTTTCCTTCTATTGAAGCCCCTAGATTCCCCTTTCATGGCCCCCATAAAGTATCATGGCAACAAGACTGCCCCCCCAAACACAGTATGATACCCCCACAGTGAATTCCTGTACAGTACCCTCCAAACACACAGTTTAATGACCCTATATTACCCACTAAAGTATGATAACCCCATAGTGACCCGAACATACTATTATAGCGCCAACACAGCCCTCCATACAGTGTAATGTCTCTTACACCTGTCCACACAGTATGATGGCCCCTACACAACCCACTACATTGTATAATGGACCGCACCCAGTATAATGGACCCCTCAAGAACTCCAAACAGTATAATAGCCCCCACACAGCTCTCCAAACAGTATAATGGCCCCCACATAGTCCTCCAAACAGTATAATAGCCCCACAAAGTCCTCCAAACAGTATAATAGCCCTCCAAACAGTATAATGGCCCCCACATAGTCCTCCAAACAGTATAATGGCCCCGCATAGTCCTCAAAATAGTATAATGGCCCCACATAGCCCTCCAAACAGTATAATGTCCCCCACATAGTCCTCCAAACAGTATAATGGCCCCACATGGTCCTCAAATTAGTATAATGCCCCCACATAGTCCTCCATACAGTATAATAGTCCCCACATAGTCCTCCAAACAGTATAATGCCCAACATAGTCCTCCATACAGTATAATGGCCCCACATAGTCTTCCATACAGTATAATGGCCCCACGTAGTCCTCCATACAGTATAATGGCTCCACATAGCCCTCCATACAGTATAATGGCCCCACATAGTCCTCCATACAGTATAATGACCCCACATAGTCCTCCATACAGTATAATGGGCCCCACATAATCCTCCATACAGTATAATAGCCCCACATAGTCCTCCAAGTAGTATAATGGCCCCACATAGTCTTCCATACAGTATAATGGGCCCCACATAGTCCTCCATACAGAATAATAGCCCCCATATAGCCCTCCAAACAGTATAATTGTCCCCCCATAGCGTTTCATACAGTATAATGTCCCCACAGAGCTCTCCAAACAGTATAATGACCCCCACATAGCCCTCCATACAGTACAATAGTCCACCCATAGCCATCCAAACAGTATAATGGCCCAACATAGCTCTTCGAACATCATAATAGTCCCCACAGAGCCCTCCAAACAGCATAATGGCCCCACATAGCCATCCAAACAGTATAATGCCCCCCACATAGTCCTCCATACAGTATAATGGTCACCACATAGATCTCCATACAGTATAATAGCCCCACATAGCCCTCCAAACAGTATAATGACCCCCATATAGCCCTCCAAACAGTATAATGATCCCCATATAGCCTTAAAACAGTATAATAGCCCCACATAGTCCTCCATACAGGATAATGGGCCCCACATAGTCCTCCATACAGAATAATGGGCCCCACATAGTCCTCCATACAGTATAATGGCCCCACATAGTCCTCCATACAGTATAATGGACCCCACATAGTCCTCCATACAGGATAATGGGCCCCACATTGTCCTCCACACAGTATAATGGCCCCACATAGTCCTCCATGCAGGATAATGGGCCCCACATAGTCCTCCATACAGAATAATTGTCCCACATAGTCCTCCATACAGTATAATGGCCCCACATAGTCATCCATACAGAATACTAGGCCTCACATAGTCCTCTATACAGTATAATGGCCCCACATAGTCCTCTATACAGAATAATGGCCCCACATAGTCCTCCATACAGTATAATGACCCCCATATAGCCCTCCATACAGTATAATGGCCCCACATAGTCCTCCATACAGTATAATGACCCCCATATAGCCCTCCATACAGAATAATGGGCCCCACATAGTCCTCCATACAGTATATTGACCCCCATATAGGCCTCCATACAGAATAATGGGCCCCACATAGTCCTCCATACAGTATAATTACCCCCATATAGCCCTCCATACAGTATAATGGCCCTACATAGTCCTCCATACAGTATAATGACCCCCATATAGCCCTCCATACAGAATAATCGCTCCACATAGTCCTCCATACAGTATAATGACCACATAAAGCCTTCCATACAGAATAATGGGCCCCACATAGTCCTCCATACAGTATAATGACCCCCATATAGCCCTCCATACAGTATAATGGCTCCACATAGTCCTCCCATACAGTATCAAGACCCCCATATAGCCCTCCATACAGAATAATGGGCCCCACATAGTCCTCCATACAGTATATTGACCCCCATATAGGCCTCCATTATAGAATAATGGGCCCCACATAGTCCTCCATACAGTATAATTACCCCCATATAGCCCTCCATACAGTATAATGGCCCTACATAGTCCTCCATACAGTATAATGACCCCCATTTAGCCCTCCATACAGAATAATGGGCCCACATAGCCCTCCATACAGTATAATGACCCCCATATAGCCCTTCATACAGAATAATGGGCCCCACATAGTCCTCCATACAGTATAATGACCCCCATATAGCCCTCCATACAGTATAATCACTCCACATAGTCCTCCATACAGTATAATGACCACATATAGCCTTCCATACAGAATAATGGGCCCCACATAGTCCTCCATACAGTATAATGACCCCCATATAGCTCTCCATACAGTATAATGGCTCCACATAGTCCTCCCATACAGTATCATGACCCCCATATAGCCCTCCATACAGAATAATGGGCCCCACATAGTCCTCCATACAGAATAATGACCCCACATAGTCCTACATACAGTATAATGGGCCCCACATAGTCCTCCATACAGTATAATGGGCCCCACATAGTCCTCCATACGGAATAATGGGCCCCACATAGTCCTCCATACAGAATAATGACCCCACATAGTTCTCCATACAGAATAATGGGCCCCACATAGTCCTCCATACAGAATAATGGGCCCCACATAGTCCTCCATACAGAATAATGGGCCCCACATAGTCCTCCATAAAGAATAATGGGCCCCACATAGTCCTCCATGCAGTATAATGGGCTCTACATAGTCCTCCATACAGAATAATGGGCCCCACATAGTCCTCCATACAGTATAATGGGCCCCACATAGTCCTCCATACAGAATAAACGGCCCCACATAGTTCTCCATACAGAACAATGGACTCCACATAGTCCTCTATACAGAATAATCGCACCACATAGTCCTGCATACAATATAATGGGCCCCACATAGTCCTCCATACAGTATAATGGGCCCCACATAGTCCTCCATACAGAAAAATGGGCCCCACATAGTACTACATACAGAATAATGGCCCCACATAGTCCTCCATATAGTATAATGGGCCCCACATAGTCCTCCATACAGAAAAATGGGCCCCACATAGTACTACATACAGAATAATGGCCCCACATAGTCCTCCATACAGTATAATGGGCCCCACATAGTCCTCCATGCAGAATAATGGCCCCACATAGTCCTCCATACAGTATAATGGGCCCCACATAGTCCTCCATGCAGAATAATGGCCCCACATAGTCCTCCATACAGTATAATGGGCCCCACATAGTCCTCCATGCAGAATAATGGCCCCACATAGTCCTCCATACAGTATAATGGGCCCCACATAGTCCTCCATACAGTATAATGGGCCCCACATAGTCCTCCATAGAGAATAATGGCCCCACATAGTCCTCCATACAGTATAATGGGCCCCACATAGTCCTCCATACAGTATAATGGACCTCACATAGTCCTCCATACAGTATACTGGCCCCACATAGTCCTCCATATAGTATAATGGGCCTCACATAGTCCTCCATACAGTATACTGGCCCCATATAGTCCTACATACAGAATAATGGCCCCACATAGTCCTCCATACAGTTTAATGGGCCCCACATAGTCCTCCATACAGAATAATGGCCCCACATAGTCCTCCATACAGTATAATGGGCCACACATAGTCCTCCATACAGAATAATGGCCCCACATAGTCCTCCATACCGAATAATGGCCCCACATAGTCCTCCATACAGTATAATGGCCCCACATAGTCCTCCATACAGTATAATGACCCCCATATAGCCCTCCATACAGTATAATGGCCCCACATAGTCCTCCATACAGTATAATGGACCCCACATAGTCTTCCATTCTGAATAATGGGCCCCACATAGTCCTTCATACAGAATAATGGGCCCCACATAGTCCTCCATACAGTATAATGACCCCCATATATCCCTCCATACAGAATAATGGGCCCCACATAGTCCTCCATACTGAATAATGGGCCCCACATATTCTTCCATACTGAATAATGGGCCCCACATAGTCCTTCATACAGAATAATGGGCCCCACATAGTCCTCCATACAGTATAATGACCCCCATATAGCCCTCCATACAGAATAATGGGCCCCACATAGTCCTCCATACTGAATAATGGGCCCCACATAGTCTTCCATACTGAATAATGGGTCACACATAGTCCTTCATACAGAATAATGGGCCCCACATAGTCCTCCATACTGAATAATGGGCCCCACATAGTCCTCCTAACAGAATAATGGGCCCCACATAGTCTTCCATACTGAATAATGGGCCCCACATAGTCCTTCATACAGAATAATGGGCCCCACATAGTCCTCCATACGGTATAATGACCCCCATATAGCCCTCCATACAGAATAATTGGCCCCACATAGTCCTCCATACTGAATAATGGGCCCCACATAGTCCTTCATACAGAATAATGGCCCCACCTAGTCCTCCATACAGAATAATGGCCCCACATAGTCCTCCATACAGTATAATAGCCCCACATAGTCCTCCATGCAGTATAATGGCCCCACATAGTCCTCCATACAGTATATTGATCCCCATATAGGCCTCCATACAGAATAATGGGCCCCACATAGCCCTCCATACAGTATAATGACCCCCATATAGCCCTTCATACAGAATAATGGGCCCCACATAGTCCTCCAAACAGTATAATGACCCCCATATAGCCCTCCATACAGTATAATCGCTCCACATAGTCCTCCATACAGTATAATGACCACATATAGCCTTCCATACAGAATAATGGGCCCCACATAGTCCTCCATACAGTATAATGACCCCCATATAGCCCTCCATACAGTATAATGGCTCCACATAGTCCTCCCATACAGTATCATGACCCCCATATAGCCCTCCATACAGTATAATGGCCCCACATAGTCCTCCTACAGTATAATGGACCCCACATAGTCTTCCATACTGAATAATGGGCCCCACATAGTCCTTCATACAGAATAATGGGCCCCACATAGTCCTCCATACAGTATAATGACCCCCATATATCCCTCCATACAGAATAATGGGCCCCACATAGTCCTCCATACTGAATAATGGGCCCCACATATTCTTCCATACTGAATAATGGGCCCCACATAGTCCTTCATACAGAATAATGGGCCCCACATAGTCCTCCATACAGTATAATGACCCCCATATAGCCCTCCATACAGAATAATGGGCCCCACATAGTCCTCCATACTGAATAATGGGCCCCACATAGTCTTCCATACTGAATAATGGGCCAAGCATAGTCCTTCATACAGAATAATGGGCCCCACATAGTCCTCCATACTGAATAATGGGCCCCACATAGTCCTCCTAACAGAATAATGGGCCCCACATAGTCTTCCATACTGAATAATGGGCCCCACATAGTCCTTCATACAGAATAATGGGCCCCACATAGTCCTCCATACGGTATAATGACCCCCATATAGCCCTCCATACAGAATAATTGGCCCCACATAGTCCTCCATACTGAATAATGGGCCCCACATAGTCCTTCATACAGAATAATGGCCCCACCTAGTCCTCCATACAGAATAATGGCCCCACATAGTCCTCCATACAGTATAATAGCCCCACATAGTCCTCCATGCAGTATAATGGCCCCACATAGTCCTCCATACAGTATATTGATCCCCATATAGGCCTCCATACAGAATAATGGGCCCCACATAGCCCTCCATACAGTATAATGACCCCCATATAGCCCTTCATACAGAATAATGGGCCCCACATAGTCCTCCATACAGTATAATGACCCCCATATAGCCCTCCATACAGTATAATCGCTCCACATAGTCCTCCATACAGTATAATGACCACATAGAGCCTTCCATACAGAATAATGGGCCCCACATAGTCCTCCATACAGTATAATGACCCCCATATAGCCCTCCATACAGTATAATGGCTCCACATAGTCCTCCCATACAGTATCATGACCCCCATATAGCCCTCCATACAGAATAATGGGCCCCACATAGTCCTCCATACAGAATAATGACCCCACATAGTCCTACATAAGTATAATGTGCACCACATAGTACTCCATACAGTATAATGGGCCCCACATAGTCCTGCATACGGAATAATGGGCCCCACATAGTCTTCCATGCAATAATGAGCCCCACATAGTCCTCCATACAGTAAAATGACCCCATATAGCCCTCCATACAATATAAAGGCCCCATATAGTCCTCCATACAGTATAATGGCCCCACATAGTCCTCCATACAGTATAATGACCCCCATATAGCCCTTCATACAGAATAATGGGCCCCACATAGTCCTCCATACAGTATAATGACCCCCATATAGCCCTCCATACAGTATAATCGCTCCACATAGTCCTCCATACAGTATAATGACCACATATAGCCTTCCATACAGAATAATGGGCCCCACATAGTCCTCCATACAGTATAATGACCCCCACATAGCCCTCCATACAGTATAATGGCTCCACATAGTCCTCCCATACAGTATCATGACCCCCATATAGCCCTCCATACAGTATAATGGCCCCACATAGTCCTCCTACAGTATAATGGACCCCACATAGTCTTCCATACTGAATAATGGGCCCCACATAGTCCTTCATACAGAATAATGGGCCCCACATAGTCCTCCATACAGTATAATGACCCCCATATATCCCTCCATACAGAATAATGGGCCCCACATAGTCCTCCATACTGAATAATGGGCCCCACATATTCTTCCATACTGAATAATGGGCCCCACATAGTCCTTCATACAGAATAATGGGCCCCACATAGTCCTCCATACAGTATAATGACCCCCATATAGCCCTCCATACAGAATAATGAGCCCCACATAGTCCTCCATACTGAATAATGGGCCCCACATAGTCTTCCATACTGAATAATGGGCCACGCATAGTCCTTCATACAGAATAATGGGCCCCACATAGTCCTCCATACTGAATAATGGGCCCCACATAGTCCTCCTAACAGAATAATGGGCCCCACATAGTCTTCCATACTGAATAATGGGCCCCACATAGTCCTTCATACAGAATAATGGGCCCCACATAGTCCTCCATACGGTATAATGACCCCCATATAGCCCTCCATACAGAATAATTGGCCCCACATAGTCCTCCATACTGAATAATGGGCCCCACATAGTCCTTCATACAGAATAATGGCCCCACCTAGTCCTCCATACAGAATAATGGCCCCACATAGTCCTCCATACAGTATAATAGCCCCACATAGTCCTCCATGCAGTATAATGGCCCCACATAGTCCTCCATACAGTATATTGATCCCCATATAGGCCTCCATACAGAATAATGGGCCCCACATAGCCCTCCATACAGTATAATGACCCCCATATAGCCCTTCATACAGAATAATGGGCCCCACATAGTCCTCCATACAGTATAATGACCCCCATATAGCCCTCCATACAGTATAATCGCTCCACATAGTCCTCCATACAGTATAATGACCACATAGAGCCTTCCATACAGAATAATGGGCCCCACATAGTCCTCCATACAGTATAATGACCCCCATATAGCCCTCCATACAGTATAATGGCTCCACATAGTCCTCCCATACAGTATCATGACCCCCATATAGCCCTCCATACAGAATAATGGGCCCCACATAGTCCTCCATACAGAATAATGACCCCACATAGTCCTACATAAGTATAATCTGCACCACATAGTACTCCATACAGTATAATGGGCCCCACATAGTCCTGCATACGGAATAATGGGCCCCACATAGTCTTCCATGCAATAATGAGCCCCACATAGTCCTCCATACAGTAAAATGACCCCATATAGCCCTCCATACAATATAAAGGCCCCATATAGTCCTCCATACAGTATAATGGCCCCACATAGTCCTCCATACAGTATAATGACCCCCATATAGCCCTCCATACAGAATAATGGATCCCACATAGCCCTCCATACAGTATAAAGACCCCCATATAGCCCTCCATACAGTATAATGGCTCCACATAGTCGTCCATACAGTATAATGACCCCCATATAGCCCTCCATACAGAATAATGGGCCCCACATAGTCCTCCATACAGTATAATGACCCCCATATAGCCCTCCATACTGAATAATGGGCCCCACATAGTCCTCCATACAGAATAATGACCCCACATAGTCCTAAATACAGTATAATGGGCCCCACATGGTCCTCCATACAGTATAATGACCCCATATAGCCCTCCATACAGTATAATGGCCCCATATAGTCCTCCATACAGTATAATGGTCCCACGTAGTCCTCCATACAGAATAATGGGCCCCACATAGTCCTCCATACAGAATAATGGGCCCCACATAGCCCTCCATACAGTATAAAGATCCCATATAGTCCTCCATACATTATAATGACCCCCATATAGCCCTCCATACAGAATAATGACCCCACATAGTCCTACATACAGGATAATGGGCCCCACATAAAGTAGTCCTCCATACAGAATAATGGGCCCCACATAGTCGTCCATACAGTATAATGGCCCCACATAGTCCTCCATACAGTATAATGGACCCCACATAGTCCTCCATACAGTATAATGGCCCCACATAGTCATCCATACAGAATACTAGGCCTCACATAGTCCTCCATACAGTATAATGGCTCCACATAGTCCTCCATACAGAATAATGGCCCCACATAGTCCTCCATACAGTATAATGACCCCCATATAGCCCTCTATACAGTATAATGGCCCCACATAGTCCTCCATATAGTATAATGACCCCCATATAGCCCTCCATACAGTATAATGGCCCTACATAGTCCTCCATACAGTATAATGACCATCCATATAGCCCTCCATACAGAATAATGGGCCCCACATAGCCCTCCATACAGTATAATGACCCCCATATAGCCCTTCATACAGAATAATGGGCCCCACATAGTCCTCCATACAGTATAATGACCCCCATATAGCCCTCCATACAGAATAATGGGTCCCACATAGTCCTCCATACAGAATAATGACCCCACATAGTCCTACATACAGTATAATGGGCCCCACATAGTCCTCCATACAGTATAATGGGCCCCACATAGTCCTCCATACGGAATAATGGGCCCCACATAGTCCTCCATACAGAATAATGACCCCACATAGTCCTCCATACAGAATAATGTGCCCCACATAATCCTCCACACAGAATAATGGGCCCCACATAGTCCTCCATACAGAATAATGTGCCCCACATAGTCCTCCATACAGAATAATGGGCCCAACATAGTCCTCCATACAGAATAATGGGCCCCACATAGTCCTCCATACAGAATAATGGGCCCCACATAGTCCTCCATACAGAATAATGGGCCCCACATTGTCCTCCATACAGTATTATGGGCTCTACATAGTCCTCCATACAGAATAATGGGCCCTACATAGTCCTTCATACAGTATAATGGGCCCCACATAGTCCTCCATACAGAATAATGGGCCCCACATAGTTCTCCATACAGAATAATGGGCTCCACATAGTCCTCTATACAGAATAATCGCCCCACATAGTCCTCCATACAATATAATGGGCCCCGCATAGTCCTCCATACAGTATAATGGCCCCACTTAGTCCTCCATACAGTATAATGGGCCCCACATAGTCCTCCATGCAGAATAATGGCCACACATAGTCCTCCATACAGTAAAATGGGCCCCACATAGTCCTCCATACAGTATAATGGGCCCACATAGTCATCCATACAGAATACTAGGCCTCACATAGTCCTCCATACAGTATAATGGCCCCACATAGTCCTCCATACAGAATAATGGCCCCACATAGTCCTCCATACAGTATAATGACCCCAATATAGCCCTCTATACAGTATAATGGCCCCACATAGTCCTCCATATAGTATAATGACCCCATATAGCCCTCCATACAGTATAATGGCCCTACATAGTCCTCCATACAGTATAATGACCATCCATATAGCCCTCCATACAGAATAATGGGCCCCACATAGCCCTCCATACAGTATAATGACCCCCATATAGCCCTTCATACAGAATAATGGGCCCCACATAGTCCTCCATACAGTATAATGACCCCCATATAGCCCTCCATACAGAATAATGGGCCCCACATAGTCCTCCATACAGAATAATGACCCCACATAGTCCTACATACAGTATAATGGGCCCCAAATAGTCCTCCATACAGTATAATGGGCCCCACATAGTCCTCCATACGGAATAATGGGCCCCACATAGTCCTCCATACAGAAAAATGGGCCCCACATAGTACTACATACAGAATAATGGCCCCACATAGTCCTCCATACAGTATAATGGGCCCCACATAGTCCTCCATGCAGAATAATGGCCCCACATAGTCCTCCATACAGTATAATGGGCCCCACATAGTCCTCCATGCAGAATAATGGCCCCACATAGTCCTCCATACAGTATAATGGGCCCCACATAGTCCTCCATACAGTATAATGGGCCCCACATAGTCCTCCATAGAGAATAATGGCCCCACATAGTCCTCCATACAGTATAATGGGCCCCACATAGTCCTCCATACAGTATAATGGACCTCACATAGTCCTCCATACAGTATACTGGCCCCACATAGTCCTCCATATAGTATAATGGGCCTCACATAGTCCTCCATACAGTATACTGGCCCCATATAGTCCTACATACAGAATAATGGCCCCACATAGTCCTCCATACAGTTTAATGGGCCCCACATAGTCCTCCATACAGAATAATGGCCCCACATAGTCCTCCATACAGTATAATGGGCCACACATAGTCCTCCATACAGAATAATGGCCCCACATAGTCCTCCATACCGAATAATGGCCCCACATAGTCCTCCATACAGTATAATGGCCCCACATAGTCCTCCATACAGTATAATGACCCCCATATAGCCCTCCATACAGTATAATGGCCCCACATAGTCCTCCATACAGTATAATGGACCCCACATAGTCTTCCATACTGAATAATGGGCCCCACATAGTCCTTCATACAGAATAATGGGCCCCACATAGTCCTCCATACAGTATAATGACCCCCATATATCCCTCCATACAGAATAATGGGCCCCACATAGTCCTCCATACTGAATAATGGGCCCCACATATTCTTCCATACTGAATAATGGGCCCCACATAGTCCTTCATACAGAATAATGGGCCCCACATAGTCCTCCATACTGAATAATGGGCCCCACATAGTCCTCCTAACAGAATAATGGGCCCCACATAGTCTTCCATGCTGAATAATGGGCCCCACATAGTCCTTCATACAGAATAATGGGCCCCACATAGTCCTCCATACGGTATAATGACCCCCATATAGCCCTCCATACAGAATAATTGGCCCCACATAGTCCTCCATACTGAACAATGGGCCCCACATAGTCCTTCATACAGAATAATGGCCCCACCTAGTCCTCCATACAGAATAATGGCCCCACATAGTCCTCCATACAGTATAATAGCCCCACATAGTCCTCCATGCAGTATAATGGCCCCACATAGTCCTCCATACAGTATATTGATCCCCATATAGGCCTCCATACAGAATAATGGGCCCCACATAGCCCTCCATACAGTATAATGACCCCCATATAGCCCTTCATACAGAATAATGGCCCCACATAGTCCTCCAAACAGTATAATGACCCCCATATAGCCCTCCATACAGTATAATCGCTCCACATAGTCCTCCATACAGTATAATGACCACATATAGCCTTCCATACAGAATAATGGGCCCCACATAGTCCTCCATACAGTATAATGACCCCCATATAGCCCTCCATACAGTATAATGGCTCCACATAGTCCTCCCATACAGTATCATGACCCCCATATAGCCCTCCATACAGTATAATGGCCCCACATAGTCCTCCTACAGTATAATGGACCCCACATAGTCTTCCATACTGAATAATGGGCCCCACATAGTCCTTCATACAGAATAATGGGCCCCACATAGTCCTCCATACAGTATAATGACCCCCATATATCCCTCCATACAGAATAATGGGCCCCACATAGTCCTCCATACTGAATAATGGGCCCCACATATTCTTCCATACTGAATAATGGGCCCCACATAGTCCTTCATACAGAATAATGGGCCCCACATAGTCCTCCATACAGTATAATGACCCCCATATAGCCCTCCATACAGAATAATGGGCCCCACATAGTCCTCCATACTGAATAATGGGCCCCACATAGTCTTCCATACTGAATAATGGGCCACGCATAGTCCTTCATACAGAATAATGGGCCCCACATAGTCCTCCATACTGAATAATGGGCCCCACATAGTCCTCCTAACAGAATAATGGGCCCCACATAGTCTTCCATACTGAATAATGGGCCCCACATAGTCCTTCATACAGAATAATGGGCCCCACATAGTCCTCCATACGGTATAATGACCCCCATGTAGCCCTCCATACAGAATAATTGGCCCCACATAGTCCTCCATACTGAATAATGGGCCCCACATAGTCCTTCATACAGAATAATGGCCCCACCTAGTCCTCCATACAGAATAATGGCCCCACATAGTCCTCCATACAGTATAATAGCCCCACATAGTCCTCCATGCAGTATAATGGCCCCACATAGTCCTCCATACAGTATATTGATCCCCATATAGGCCTCCATACAGAATAATGGGCCCCACATAGCCCTCCATACAGTATAATGACCCCCATATAGCCCTTCATACAGAATAATGGGCCCCACATAGTCCTCCATACAGTATAATGACCCCCATATAGCCCTCCATACAGTATAATCGCTCCACATAGTCCTCCATACAGTATAATAACCACATAGAGCCTTCCATACAGAATAATGGGCCCCACATAGTCCTCCATACAGTATAATGACCCCCATATAGCCCTCCATACAGTATAATGGCTCCACATAGTCCTCCCATACAGTATCATGACCCCCATATAGCCCTCCATACAGAATAATGGGCCCCACATAGTCCTCCATACAGAATAATGACCCCACATAGTCCTACATAAGTATAATGTGCACCACATAGTACTCCATACAGTATAATGGGCCCCACATAGTCCTGCATACGGAATAATGGGCCCCACATAGTCTTCCATGCAATAATGAGCCCCACATAGTCCTCCATACAGTAAAATGACCCCATATAGCCCTCCATACAATATAAAGGCCCCATATAGTCCTCCATACAGTATAATGGCCCCACATAGTCCTCCATACAGTATAATGACCCCCATATAGCCCTTCATACAGAATAATGGGCCCCACATAGTCCTCCATACAGTATAATGACCCCCATATAGCCCTCCATACAGTATAATCGCTCCACATAGTCCTCCATACAGTATAATGACCACATATAGCCTTCCATACAGAATAATGGGCCCCACATAGTCCTCCATACAGTATAATGACCCCCATATAGCCCTCCATACAGTATAATGGCTCCACATAGTCCTCCCATACAGTATCATGACCCCCATATAGCCCTCCATACAGTATAATGGCCCCACATAGTCCTCCTACAGTATAATGGACCCCACATAGTCTTCCATACTGAATAATGGGCCCCACATAGTCCTTCATACAGAATAATGGGCCCCACATAGTCCTCCATACAGTATAATGACCCCCATATATCCCTCCATACAGAATAATGGGTCCCACATAGTCCTCCATACTGAATAATGGGCCCCACATATTCTTCCATACTGAATAATGGGCCCCACATAGTCCTTCATACAGAATAATGGGCCCCACATAGTCCTCCATACAGTATAATGACCCCCATATAGCCCTCCATACAGAATAATGAGCCCCACATAGTCCTCCATACTGAATAATGGGCCCCACATAGTCTTCCATACTGAATAATGGGCCACGCATAGTCCTTCATACAGAATAATGGGCCCCACATAGTCCTCCATACTGAATAATGGGCCCCACATAGTCCTCCTAACAGAATAATGGGCCCCACATAGTCTTCCATACTGAATAATGGGCCCCACATAGTCCTTCATACAGAATAATGGGCCCCACATAGTCCTCCATACGGTATAATGACCCCCATATAGCCCTCCATACAGAATAATTGGCCCCACATAGTCCTCCATACTGAATAATGGGCCCCACATAGTCCTTCATACAGAATAATGGCCCCACCTAGTCCTCCATACAGAATAATGGCCCCACATAGTCCTCCATACAGTATAATAGCCCCACATAGTCCTCCATGCAGTATAATGGCCCCACATAGTCCTCCATACAGTATATTGATCCCCATATAGGCCTCCATACAGAATAATGGGCCCCACATAGCCCTCCATACAGTATAATGACCCCCATATAGCCCTTCATACAGAATAATGGGCCCCACATAGTCCTCCATACAGTATAATGACCCCCATATAGCCCTCCATACAGTATAATCGCTCCACATAGTCCTCCATACAGTATAATGACCACATAGAGCCTTCCATACAGAATAATGGGCCCCACATAGTCCTCCATACAGTATAATGACCCCCATATAGCCCTCCATACAGTATAATGGCTCCACATAGTCCTCCCATACAGTATCATGACCCCCATATAGCCCTCCATACAGAATAATGGGCCCCACATAGTCCTCCATACAGAATAATGACCCCACATAGTCCTACATAAGTATAATGTGCACCACATAGTACTCCATACAGTATAATGGGCCCCACATAGTCCTGCATACGGAATAATGGGCCCCACATAGTCTTCCATGCAATAATGAGCCCCACATAGTCCTCCATACAGTAAAATGACCCCATATAGCCCTCCATACAATATAAAGGCCCCATATAGTCCTCCATACAGTATAATGGCCCCACATAGTCCTCCATACAGTATAATGACCCCCATATAGCCCTCCATACAGAATAATGGATCCCACATAGCCCTCCATACAGTATAAAGACCCCCATATAGCCCTCCATACAGTATAATGGCTCCACATAGTCGTCCATACAGTATAATGACCCCCATATAGCCCTCCATACAGAATAATGGGCCCCACATAGTCCTCCATACAGTATAATGACCCCCATATAGCCCTCCATACTGAATAATGGGCCCCACATAGTCCTCCATACAGAATAATGACCCCACATAGTCCTAAATACAGTATAATGGGCCCCACATGGTCCTCCATACAGTATAATGACCCCATATAGCCCTCCATACAGTATAATGGCCCCATATAGTCCTCCATACAGTATAATGGTCCCACGTAGTCCTCCATACAGAATAATGGGCCCCACATAGTCCTCCATACAGAATAATGGGCCCCACATAGCCCTCCATACAGTATAAAGATCCCATATAGTCCTCCATACATTATAATGACCCCCATATAGCCCTCCATACAGAATAATGACCCCACATAGTCCTACATACAGGATAATGGGCCCCACATAAAGTAGTCCTCCATACAGAATAATGGGCCCCACATAGTCGTCCATACAGTATAATGGCCCCACATAGTCCTCCATACAGTATAATGGACCCCACATAGTCCTCCATACAGTATAATGGCCCCACATAGTCATCCATACAGAATACTAGGCCTCACATAGTCCTCCATACAGTATAATGGCCCCACATAGTCCTCCATACAGAATAATGGCCCCACATAGTCCTCCATACAGTATAATGACCCCCATATAGCCCTCTATACAGTATAATGGCCCCACATAGTCCTCCATATAGTATAATGACCCCCATATAGCCCTCCATACAGTATAATGGCCCTACATAGTCCTCCATACAGTATAATGACCATCCATATAGCCCTCCATACAGAATAATGGGCCCCACATAGCCCTCCATACAGTATAATGACCCCCATATAGCCCTTCATACAGAATAATGGGCCCCACATAGTCCTCCATACAGTATAATGACCCCCATATAGCCCTCCATACAGAATAATGGGTCCCACATAGTCCTCCATACAGAATAATGACCCCACATAGTCCTACATACAGTATAATGGGCCCCACATAGTCCTCCATACAGTATAATGGGCCCCACATAGTCCTCCATACGGAATAATGGGCCCCACATAGTCCTCCATACAGAATAATGACCCCACATAGTCCTCCATACAGAATAATGTGCCCCACATAATCCTCCACACAGAATAATGGGCCCCACATAGTCCTCCATACAGAATAATGTGCCCCACATAGTCCTCCATACAGAATAATGGGCCCAACATAGTCCTCCATACAGAATAATGGGCCCCACATAGTCCTCCATACAGAATAATGGGCCCCACATAGTCCTCCATACAGAATAATGGGCCCCACATTGTCCTCCATACAGTATTATGGGCTCTACATAGTCCTCCATGCAGAATAATGGCCACACATAGTCCTCCATACAATATAATGGGCCCCGCATAGTCCTCCATACAGTATAATGGCCCCACTTAGTCCTCCATACAGTATAATGGGCCCCACATAGTCCTCCATGCAGAATAATGGCCACACATAGTCCTCCATACAGTAAAATGGGCCCCACATAGTCCTCCATACAGTATAATGGGCCCACATAGTCATCCATACAGAATACTAGGCCTCACATAGTCCTCCATACAGTATAATGGCCCCACATAGTCCTCCATACAGAATAATGGCCCCACATAGTCCTCCATACAGTATAATGACCCCAATATAGCCCTCTATACAGTATAATGGCCCCACATAGTCCTCCATATAGTATAATGACCCCCATATAGCCCTCCATACAGTATAATGGCCCTACATAGTCCTCCATACAGTATAATGACCATCCATATAGCCCTCCATACAGAATAATGGGCCCCACATAGCCCTCCATACAGTATAATGACCCCCATATAGCCCTTCATACAGAATAATGGGCCCCACATAGTCCTCCATACAGTATAATGACCCCCATATAGCCCTCCATACAGAATAATGGGCCCCACATAGTCCTCCATACAGAATAATGACCCCACATAGTCCTACATACAGTATAATGGGCCCCACATAGTCCTCCATACAGTATAATGGGCCCCACATAGTCCTCCATACGGAATAATGGGCCCCACATAGTCCTCCATACAGAATAATGACCCCACATAGTCCTCCATACAGAATAATGTGCCCCACATAATCCTCCACACAGAATAATGGGCCCCACATAGTCCTCCATACAGAATAATGTGCCCCACATAGTCCTCCATACAGAATAATGGGCCCAACATAGTCCTCCATACAGAATAATGGGCCCCACATAGTCCTCCATACAGAATAATGGGCCCCACATAGTCCTCCATACAGAATAATGGGCCCCACATTGTCCTCCATACAGTATTATGGGCTCTACATAGTCCTCCATACAGAATAATGGGCCCCACATAGTCCTCCATACAGTATAATGGGCCCCACATAGTCCTCCATACAGAATAATGGGCCCCACATAGTTCTCCATACAGAATAATGGGCTCCACATAGTCCTCTATACAGAATAATCGCCCCACATAGTCCTCCATACAATATAATGGGCCCCGCATAGTCCTCCATACAGTATAATGGCCCCACATAGTCCTCCATACAGTATAATGGGCCCCACATAGTCCTCCATGCAGAATAATGGCCACACATAGTCCTCCATACAGTAAAATGGGCCCCACATAGTCCTCCATACAGTATAATGGGCCCACATAGTCATCCATACAGAATACTAGGCCTCACATAGTCCTCCATACAGTATAATGGCCCCACATAGTCCTCCATACAGAATAATGGCCCCACATAGTCCTCCATACAGTATAATGACCCCAATATAGCCCTCTATACAGTATAATGGCCCCACATAGTCCTCCATATAGTATAATGACCCCCATATAGCCCTCCATACAGTATAATGGCCCTACATAGTCCTCCATACAGTATAATGACCATCCATATAGCCCTCCATACAGAATAATGGGCCCCACATAGCCCTCCATACAGTATAATGACCCCCATATAGCCCTTCATACAGAATAATGGGCCCCACATAGTCCTCCATACAGTATAATGACCCCCATATAGCCCTCCATACAGAATAATGGGCCCCACATAGTCCTCCATACAGAATAATGACCCCACATAGTCCTACATACAGTATAATGGGCCCCACATAGTCCTCCATACAGTATAATGGGCCCCACATAGTCCTCCATACGGAATAATGGGCCCCACATAGTCCTCCATACAGAATAATGACCCCACATAGTCCTCCATACAGAATAATGTGCCCCACATAATCCTCCACACAGAATAATGGGCCCCACATAGTCCTCCATACAGAATAATGTGCCCCACATAGTCCTCCATACAGAATAATGGGCCCAACATAGTCCTCCATACAGAATAATGGGCCCCACATAGTCCTCCATACAGAATAATGGGCCCCACATAGTCCTCCATACAGAATAATGGGCCCCACATTGTCCTCCATACAGTATTATGGGCTCTACATAGTTCTCCATACAGAATAATGGGCCCCACATAGTCCTCCATACAGTATAATGGGCCCCACATAGTCCTCCATACAGAATAATGGGCCCCACATAGTTCTCCATACAGAATAATGGGCTCCACATAGTCCTCTATACAGAATAATCGCCCCACATAGTCCTCCATACAATATAATGGGCCCCGCATAGTCCTCCATACAGTATAATGGCCCCACATAGTCCTCCATACAGTATAATGGGCCCCACATAGTCCTCCATGCAGAATAATGGCCCCACATAGTCCTCCATACAGTAAAATGGGCCCCACATAGTCCTCCATACAGTATAATGGGCCCCACATAGTCCTCCATAGAGAATAATGGCTCCACATAGTCCTCCATACAGTATAATGGGCCCCACATAGTCCTCCATACAGTATAATGGCTCCACATAGTCCTCCATACAGAATAATGGCTCCACATAGTCCTCCATAGAGAATAATGGCCCCACATAGTCCTCCATACAGTATAATGGGCCCCACATAGTCCTCCATACAGTATAATGGCCCCCACATAGTCCTCCATACAGTATAATGGGCCTCACATAGTCCTCCATACAGTATACTGGCCCCACATTGTCCTCCATACAGTATAATGGGCCTCATATAGTCCTCCATACAGTTTACTGGCCCCACATAGTCCTACATACAGAATAATGGCCCCACATAGTCCTCCATACAGTTTAATGGGCCCCACATAGTCCTCCATACAGAATAATGGCTTCACATAGTCCTCCATACAGTATAATGGGCCACACATAGTCCTCCATACAGAATAATGGCCCCACATAGTCTTCCATACCGAATAATGGCCCCACATAGTCCTCCATACAGTATAATGGCCCCACATAGTCCTCCATACAGTATAATGACCCCCATATAGCCCTCCATACAGTATAATGGCCCCACATAGTCCTCCATACAGTATAATGGACCCCACATAGTCTTCCATACTGAATAATGGCCCCCACATAGTCCTTCATACAGAATAATGGGCCCCACATAGTCCTCCATACAGTATAATGACCCCCATATATCCCTCCATACAGAATAATGGGCCCCACATAGTCCTCCATACTGAATAATGGGCCCCACATATTCTTCCATACTGAATAATGGGCCCCACATAGTCCTTCTTACAGAATAATGGGCCCCACATAGTCCTCCATACAGTATAATGACCCCCATATAGCCCTCCATACAGAATAATGGGCCCCACATAGTCCTCCATACTGAATAATGGGCCCCACATAGTCTTCCATACTGAATAATGGGCCCCACATAGTCCTTCATACAGAATAATGGGCCCCACATAGTCCTCCATACTGAATAATGGGCCCCACATAGTCCTCCTAACAGAATAATGGGCCCCACATAGTCTTCCATACTGAATAATGGGCCCCACATAGTTCTTCATACAGAATAATGGGCCCCACATAGTCCTCCATACGGTATAATGACCCCCATATAGCCCTCCATACAGAATAATGGGCCCCACATAGTCCTCCATACTGAATAATGGGCCCCACATAGTCCTTCATACAGAATAATGGCCCCACCTAGTCCTCCATACAGAATAATGGCCCCACATAGTCCTCCATACAGTATAATAGCCCCACATAGTCCTCCATACAGTATAATGGCCCCACATAGTCCTCCATACAGTATATTGATCCCCATATAGGCCTCCATACAGAATAATGGGCCCCACATAGCCCTCCATACAGTATAATGACCCCCATATAGCCCTTCATACAGAATAATGGGCCCCACATAGTCCTCCATACAGTATAATGACCCTTATATAGCCCTCCATACAGTATAATCGCTCCACATAGTCCTCCATACAGTATAATGACCACATATAGCCTTCCATACAGAATAATGGGCCCCACATAGTCTTCCATACAGAATAATGGGCCCCACATAGTCCTCCATACAGTATAATGGGCTCTACATAGTCCTCCATACAGAATAATGGGCCCCACATAGTCCTCCATACAGTATAATGGGCCCCACATAGTCCTTCATACAGAATAATGGGCCCCACATAGTTCTCCATACAGAATAATGGGCTACACATAGTCCTCTATACAGAATAATCGCCCCACATAGTCCTCCATACAATATAATGGGCCCCGCATAGTCCTCCATACAGTATAATGGCGCCACATAGTCCTCCATACAGTATAATGGGCCCCACATAGTCCTCCATGCAGAATAATGGCCCCACATAGTCCTCCATACAGTAAAATGGGCCCCACATAGTCCTCCATACAGTATAATGACCCCCATATAGCCCTCCATACAGAATAATGGCCCCACATAGTCCTCCATACAATATAATGGGCCCCGCATAGTCCTCCATACAGTATAATGGCCCCACATAGTCCTCCATACAGTATAATGGGCCCCACATAGTCCTCCATGCAGAATAATGGCCCCACATAGTCCTCCATACAGTAAAATGGGCCCCACATAGTCCTCCATACAGTATAATGGGCCCCACATAGTCCTCCATAGAGAATAATGGCTCCACATAGTCCTCCATACAGTATAATGGGCCCCACATAGTCCTCCATACAGTATAATGGCTCCACATAGTCCTCCATACAGAATAATGGCTCCACATAGTCCTCCATAGAGAATAATGGCCCCACATAGTCCTCCATACAGTATAATGGGCCCCACATAGTCCTCCATACAGTATAATGGCCCCCACATAGTCCTCCATACAGTATAATGGGCCTCACATAGTCCTCCATACAGTATACTGGCCCCACATTGTCCTCCATACAGTATAATGGGCCTCATATAGTCCTCCATACAGTTTACTGGCCCCACATAGTCCTACATACAGAATAATGGCCCCACATAGTCCTCCATACAGTTTAATGGGCCCCACATAGTCCTCCATACAGAATAATGGCTTCACATAGTCCTCCATACAGTATAATGGGCCACACATAGTCCTCCATACAGAATAATGGCCCCACATAGTCTTCCATACCGAATAATGGCCCCACATAGTCCTCCATACAGTATAATGGCCCCACATAGTCCTCCATACAGTATAATGACCCCCATATAGCCCTCCATACAGTATAATGGCCCCACATAGTCCTCCATACAGTATAATGGACCCCACATAGTCTTCCATACTGAATAATGGCCCCCACATAGTCCTTCATACAGAATAATGGGCCCCACATAGTCCTCCATACAGTATAATGACCCCCATATATCCCTCCATACAGAATAATGGGCCCCACATAGTCCTCCATACTGAATAATGGGCCCCACATATTCTTCCATACTGAATAATGGGCCCCACATAGTCCTTCTTACAGAATAATGGGCCCCACATAGTCCTCCATACAGTATAATGACCCCCATATAGCCCTCCATACAGAATAATGGGCCCCACATAGTCCTCCATACTGAATAATGGGCCCCACATAGTCTTCCATACTGAATAATGGGCCCCACATAGTCCTTCATACAGAATAATGGGCCCCACATAGTCCTCCATACTGAATAATGGGCCCCACATAGTCCTCCTAACAGAATAATGGGCCCCACATAGTCTTCCATACTGAATAATGGGCCCCACATAGTTCTTCATACAGAATAATGGGCCCCACATAGTCCTCCATACGGTATAATGACCCCCATATAGCCCTCCATACAGAATAATGGGCCCCACATAGTCCTCCATACTGAATAATGGGCCCCACATAGTCCTTCATACAGAATAATGGCCCCACCTAGTCCTCCATACAGAATAATGGCCCCACATAGTCCTCCATACAGTATAATAGCCCCACATAGTCCTCCATACAGTATAATGGCCCCACATAGTCCTCCATACAGTATATTGATCCCCATATAGGCCTCCATACAGAATAATGGGCCCCACATAGCCCTCCATACAGTATAATGACCCCCATATAGCCCTTCATACAGAATAATGGGCCCCACATAGTCCTCCATACAGTATAATGACCCTTATATAGCCCTCCATACAGTATAATCGCTCCACATAGTCCTCCATACAGTATAATGACCACATATAGCCTTCCATACAGAATAATGGGCCCCACATAGTCTTCCATACAGAATAATGGGCCCCACATAGTCCTCCATACAGTATAATGGGCTCTACATAGTCCTCCATACAGAATAATGGGCCCCACATAGTCCTCCATACAGTATAATGGGCCCCACATAGTCCTTCATACAGAATAATGGGCCCCACATAGTTCTCCATACAGAATAATGGGCTACACATAGTCCTCTATACAGAATAATCGCCCCACATAGTCCTCCATACAATATAATGGGCCCCGCATAGTCCTCCATACAGTATAATGGCGCCACATAGTCCTCCATACAGTATAATGGGCCCCACATAGTCCTCCATGCAGAATAATGGCCCCACATAGTCCTCCATACAGTAAAATGGGCCCCACATAGTCCTCCATACAGTATAATGACCCCCATATAGCCCTCCATACAGAATAATGGCCCCACATAGTCCTCCATACAATATAATGGGCCCCGCATAGTCCTCCATACAGTATAATGGCCCCACATAGTCCTCCATACAGTATAATGGGCCCCACATAGTCCTCCATGCAGAATAATGGCCCCACATAGTCCTCCATACAGTAAAATGGGCCTCACATAGCTCTCCATATTGTATAATGACCCCCATATAGCCCTCCAAATAAGAGGGCATCACTGACATCAGTCAGTTGCCGCTAGCACTGTTACGCCACAGCCCACACAGCTGGAGTTTTTTTTTTTTTTTGGTAGGCCACGAAAAAAAATGTCACTAATTGCAAAACAGGATAATTCCTAGTCGCTAATGATAAGATGTGCAATACAAAGAAGCCTTAATTAACATTTCCACGAGGCTGGCAATAACGAGAGGCATTATTAAAGGGGAAAGTATTCTTGTGAAGGTGATGGATGACCTTCACGGGATGTGTAAAAGCGCAGTCATCATTTACTTCTACCTGCTCCGGCTGTGCTGTGCGCTGTTACCATGGAGACGGTTGGCACGGTAACACTACTGCAGATGATGTAAGATGGGGAATTAAAAATCGTATGCACCCCCGGTACACCGCCGTCTCGTTGCATCAACCAAAGCCATCTTTATAGCGTGCCGTCATGGGCATCGTCACTAAAGTCAATAAGGGAAGATGCTCCTGACCCGGTTGGTGGAAGGCCAGATCACTGTGTGTTGTATATACGTATCACATACAGACATTATGGTTGGGGGGGTGCAGCCGGGGGCTCCTAAAAGAGGCCGCAGTGCCACTAATAACTGAGTTTGAGAAGCAACTTTGGGTCTATAGCCAATGGGGGACGCTGGGACCTCCGGGCAGGTTGGTGTGACGCAATGCCCTAATAATGCCAGCCTGCACCATACCACTGACCAGGCCATGGACTGTAAGGCTATGTTCACACATCATGTTTTTTTCTGCGTTCATTTTCTGCAGCAAACCCTGATCTCTTGCCAGGAGGTTGTTCAGGATTTTTGTTGCTGTTTTCTTGCTTTTTTTTTGGGTGCACTTTTTCGGCGTTTTTTTCACTGTCCTTTTGTCTCTGTTATGCATGTACATAAAGTTGACTAAAAAAAAATCTTATTCTGGCTTAGGCACAAAAAACGCTGAAAAAAACGCTGAAAACTTGACACCTGCATTTTTTCAGCATTTTTTTTCACCACCCATTACTTCCTATGGGTGAAAAAACACCGAAAGAAGTGACATGCCCTATCTTGCAAAAAAAAACCTGCAAAGCACAAAATCCTGAACAAAAAAACCAAGGTGTGTGCAGGAGATTTCTGGAACCTCCTAGACTTTGCTGGTACTGTAAAACACAGCTGAAAATTTGCATAAAAAACGCTGAAAAGATTATGATGTGTGAACATAGCCTTAGAGGCGGCACTGACTTTTTTAGAAAAATTATTGTGGGAACAGGTGAAATGAATTTAAAATTTGGGGAGGGGACGCTTTTACAGTGCTGGGGCTGACTTAGCATGGGCACTATTACTATGTGGGGGCACTAAAGGGGTTCTTTTACTATGTTGGAGCTTAAATAAGGGGCACTTTTACTGTGCCAGGGCATAAAGGAACACTTTCTTTGAGTTGGGGTTTACTTAGGGGCACTACTACTCCATAACGGCCAACAGTGACAAATTTTTTCTCCACTGCCCAATTCTTTATGGGCAGGGCTGGGTTTGGGGTTTAGGGGCTGGACATAAATCATCTTCATACTAATACCAGCTTTAATGTTACAGTGTGGGGGCAGCGTGTGGGGACTTTTACTAAGCAGGGGCATTAATGAGGCACTATAAGGGGGCACTATTACTGTGCAGGGGCATTAATGAGGCACTGTAAGGGGGCATTATTACCGTTACTCTATAGGGGAACAAAGAAGAACACTATTACTGTGTTTGTGAACTAAGGGGGCACTATTACTCTCTTGATGCCACGTAGAAGGCACTATTATTGTATAGGGGCAGTAGAGGAGCATTATTACTGTGAAGGCACTGTTACTTTGTTGAAGGCATAGTCTCTTTATAACGACGCAAAAAGTGACACTATTAATGCGTTGAGGAACTTAGGCAGGACTATTACTAAGGTGGCACTATCACGCCGTGTTCACATGAGCGTATTTTATGGTCTGTATATGGACCCAATGCCCAGATTGACTGTGGGTCTCCTGACCTGAAATGTGAGGTGCGCTAATGTGACCCTGGCATTAAAATGTGGAGCACAAAGACAGACACTTTTATTTGCAAGGAAAGAACTATAAATATTGTTTCAGCACCATTATTTTGGAGGTAACCACAGTTAGGGCACCATTATATAAGAAGTACAGAATGCAGTTTACTACAAAGCAGGTACAGTAATGAGGGTGTGACGCATCTACTCGTAAAGCCCGTGTTTTACCCTGGGTGTTGGGGTACTTGGTGTCGGGCCCTGTGATGGAGAGATGGGGTGCAGCCGTGGCCCGGGCCCGACCCATGCTCAGGGCCGTCACATTAGAAAGAGATGGTTTGGGCTTGTCCGGGTTGAGTGGCTGATTAACGACTACGCCACCTGTGGTGCCTGGTGAAGGGTCACCAGCGCCGCTACAGTCCGCTGAGGCCTGGTGTCATGGCGGCCAAAGTTCTCACTGCTCCCCACAGGCGGAGCAAGGCCTCATGGCAGAGGGACAGGAGGATGGGGGGAAGTAGTAGTAGAGGAAGAACGGAGGCCGCGTCGTGCGGTGTGGCGCAGGAATAACAGTCCGGAGGCCATAGGGGTGAACTTCCAAGGCTTTACTCACATAGCTGGCAAAGGAAGGCGACTCCCTGCTCCCCGCGGAGTCCTGCGGTCACCAGGGACGGGGGTCCGACAACCCCCGAGTAAGTCCAGCATTCAGTCGGGACCCTACACCAGAGTGTTCCTGAACTACAGACCAATTCCCTTCCTGTCCGTGTGTGTGCAAATAGGCCGGGTCTCCCTCTGAGCTCCTCTCAGAACAAGGGTACGGGTGGCAGCTCCGCTCCGTCCGATACCCGGTGGGATCCTCTGGGCCTAACCGGGCTTTCCCGTCCAGGACGTAGAGTAGCAAGGTCAGGTGTCGGGGACCGGTACCCCTCTTGCAGCCGGAGTCCCTCTGAATATATCAGGCCGGTGAGGACAGGTGGCGTACACCGCTCCGTCTGCATCCTCCCCGGGATCCATTTGCTGTGGAGCCACACTCTAAAGCTCCCGGGGCCTTCTTGATTCTGGTCCTTGGCCGGGTTGAGACATTCCTTGTCTGCAACCTGCCCCTCGTCCCAAGGCCAGGGTACAAGGGCTGTGTCCCTTGCCGGTGCAGGCCCACACAGGATCTGCGCTCCGGGAGGGAGGTCACATTACACACAGTAGTCTGACAGCACAGTACGACCACTAAAAGAGAGACCAAGATCAAAGATGGCTATGAATTAAATATGAAATCTAAAGTGTAACTAACTTGTAAGTTCTCCACCCTCACCCACTAACTGGTTCCTACCACTTTGTGTTCCCCAGTCTCCCTGTAACCAGGGGAGCAGCACCTAGTGCATACTAGCTCCCTCTGGTGGAGAAATGTGGTGTTGGATGCAAAAGGTTAGGTCACGACTATCACACTGGCCTTACCTCAGAGGAGGAATACCACACTCCACTAGAGAAGTGCAGCATCCCTGTGGCGGTCGAACCCTCAGGGGCGCCACAAGGGCACATGGGGTAGCAGCAGGTACAGTAATGATGGCACCTGGGGTAGCAGCAGATATAGTAATGATGGCACCTAGGGTAGCAGCAGGTATAGTAATGAGGGCACCTGGGGTAGCAGCAGATATAGTAATGAGGGTACCTGAGGCAGCAGCAGGTATAGTAATGAGGGCACCTGGGGTAGCAGCAGATATAGTAATGATGGCACCTGGGGTAGCAGCAGGTATAGTAATGAGGGCACCAGGGGTAGCAGCAGATATAGTAGTGAGGGCACCTGGGGTAGCAGCAGGTACAGTAATGATGGCACCTAGGGTAGCAGCAGGTACAGTAATGATGGCACCTAGGGTAGCAGCAGGTATAGTAATGAGGGCACCTGGGGTAGCAGCAGATATAGTAATGAGGGCACCTGGGGTAGCAGCAGATATAGTAATGATGGCACCTAGGGTAGCAGCAGGTACAGTAATGATGGCACCTAGGGTAGCAGCAGGTATAGTAATGAGGGCACCTGGGGTAGCAGCAGATATAGTAATGAGGGCACCTGAGGCAGCAGCAGGTATAGTAATGAGGGCACCTGGGGTAGCAGCAGATATAGTAGTGAGGGCACCTGGGGTAGCAGCAGGTACAGTAATGATGGCACCTAGGGTAGCAGCAGGTATAGTAGTGAGGGCACCTGGGGTAGCAGCAGGTACAGTAATGAGGGAACCTGGGGTAGTAGCAGATATAGTAGTGAGGGCACCTGGGGTAGCAGCAGATATAGTAATGAGGCTCCTGGGGTAGCAGCAGATATAGTAGTGAGGGCACCTGGGGTAGCAGCAGGTCCAGTAATGAGGGCACCTGAGGTAGCAGCAGATATAGTAGTGAGGGCACCTGGGGAAGCAGCAGATATAGTAGTGAGGGCACCTGGGGTAGCAGCAGATACAGTAATGATGGCACCTAGGGTAGCAGCAGGTATAGTAATGAGGGCACCTGGGGTAGCAGCAGATATAGTAATGAGGGCACCTGGGGTAGCAGCAGGTACAGTAATGATGGCACCTAGGGTAGCAGCAGGTACAGTAATGATGGCACCTAGGGTAGCAGCAGGTATAGTAATGAGGGCACCTGGGGTAGCAGCAGATATAGTAATGAGAGCACCTGAGGCAGCAGCAGGTATAGTAATGAGGGCACCTGGTGTAGCAGCAGATATAGTAGTGAGGGCACCTGGGGTAGCAGCAGGTACAGTAATGAGGGAACCTGGGGTAGCAGCAGATATAGTAGTGAGGGCACCTGGGGTAGCAGCAGATATAGTAATGAGGCTCCTGGGGTAGCAGCAGATATAGTAGTGAGGGCACCTGGGGTAGCAGCAGGTCCAGTAATGAGGGCACCTGAGGTAGCAGCAGATATAGTAGTGAGGGCACCTGGGGAAGCAGCAGATATAGTAATGAGGATCCTGGGGTAGCAGCAGATATAGTAGTGAGGGCACCTGGGGTAGCAGCAGGTTCAGTAATGAGGGCACCTGGGGTAGCAGCAGGTACAGTAATGGTGGAAGCACTAGGATTGCACTGTTAGAGGGTTAGTAGAATTGGACATTTTTGTGAAGGTGTCTTCTCATTCCTAGATGATAAATATGCATTGCCCATTCGTCTATACTACTATCTATAATTACTGTGATGCTCAAAACAGATTGCACCTAACGTGGTGGTTTTCCACCTCCATCAAATAATTATACAATGTGCTCTTCCCCAGCTACCCCTAAATGGCAGAAAGAGAACATACAGCCTGTAATAGCTGAAGAAGGAGACTCAGTAGAACTGCCATGCATTCCCCCAAAAAGTGCTGTACCCCCACGGATCTTCTGGATGAACAGAGGTGAGTGATAACATGGATGATGGATCTATAAACATTTCTAATCTCCAGTAACCTTTATAACAAACTAATATTACTTTGTCAGGTGAGGATCTTATGCCTTTTGCAATGTGTGACGCTACATTGTGACTCTTGTTGGCCAAATTGTAGCTTTAAAATAATCACTTTCAGGTTGAGAATTACAACCAGGGTCACTGTCCAGCCCTCACAAAATCCATAGTTCAAAGGCAAATTGTGTTACCCATGCAAAGTAATCAGATTCGGGCACCATGCACTAATCTGAATTTTGATTGATTCCGATAGAAGGCACCAAATTAGACTTTGCGCCATTATGTACTACTTGAACCCCTTACCACTGCTGCACCTCCACTCTGGTGGTCACCGGTAGGGCTGTGGAGTCGGAATTGGAGTCGGTATATAATGCACTGACTCTGACTCCTAAAATATATAATAAATTGGGTGCATTAGTACAATGCAGGATGTGCTGTAAATTTTTTCATAAGAATTTGGGAAAGTTATGAAACGTCCTATAAATGTCTGTCCTATTCCTGATCTAAAGATCTCGGCTTTTAGTTGAGATGAATCTGTGCTGCACTTTATGTACATGCGTGAGGCAGTGTTGTGGAGACGGAGTCTGAGTCAGGGAAATTGAGGCGTTGGAGTCGGAGTTTTGACTTACCGACTCCACAATCCTGGTCACCGGTAGTCCCAAAAGTGATGGCATCCCTTTCAACTTACATGTGGCTGCTGCTGCAATACATGCAAACATCAATGCTGAGGCCAGTCATTGGCTGCAGTTGTCACGTGAATGATGCATAGGTTGTCATTAGGTCCAATGCCAGCGGGGACCATAGCACAAAGCACTGGAGTGGTGTGGATTCAAAGATTAAGTAATTCTTGCACTTAGATACAGATAAAGTATGATGGCACTCCCCACTCATTGCAATCCTCCTTTTTTAATTTATGCTCTCCGCTGATAAAACAACATGTTCTTTAGTAGGGGAGAGATCTGGCATCCAGAAGTGAGACAACAACTCATTACTTGGTGCCAACTATCTCTGCTGCCATAAAATGTGCTACGTTACAAGTTGAGAGCATTAAAAAAGGAGGATTGAAATGAGTGGTGAGTGCCATCGTGCATCGTATATAATTGGATCTTTCACCATCCCTGGATATGTGAAGGAACGGAAGTCGGTAGCCAATTAGATTTATATAGCAGCGCCGGTGAACTCTGCATTGATGTGATTTCTTTGGCTAGATGTAAGTAATGCATATTTTGTTATCTTATATCACTCTCACCCACCGAGACTAAAACTGTAAATTGTCCAATGCCCCGTGTCTCATCAATGTATTTTTGTCATATGTTCCTTTCTTTCGCCTCAGCTCTGTTACATATAATTCAGGATGATCGTGTCTCTATGGGCATGAATGGAAACCTCTACTTCTCCAACGTGAAGGAAACAGATCAGCATCCCGACTACATGTGCCATGTCCAGTTTGAAGGAGCCCGAACCATTATGCAGAAGGAACCCATTGAACTCAAAGTCTCTCGCTGTAAGATTCCCCCTTATGGGATTTGCCATAAATTTGTGATCAATTGGGACCCCCCTCGATTCCCACATTAGGGCTACATTCCCTTTTAAGCTTTCTCTGCACAGATTTAATGGGGCTATGCTGCAGTTCCATACAGTTCCATACAGATCGAGTGGCTGCCGCCACTTCTCAAAATCATTGGGTATCCAAAAGGTCACCCAAAAAAATTGCACATTGTAGCCGATATTCCAT
Source organism: Phyllobates terribilis (assembly GCF_046119375.1). Taxonomy (NCBI): domain Eukaryota; kingdom Metazoa; phylum Chordata; class Amphibia; order Anura; family Dendrobatidae; genus Phyllobates; species Phyllobates terribilis. The sequence continues at coordinate 234,541,850 of NW_027362767.1, read as the reverse complement.
CACTTAACGAGATGGAAAAAACCCTTTAAATGCATAAAATCTGTGTATCCCATCCTCCACTTTTTAGGCTATTGAGTAAATTTTGAAGGAAATTGGAATGTGTTAAAATTATGTTGATCCAATGATCTGACTGATCAGTAGGGGTGGAAGGATGGTTCTCTCTACGGTAAATTATTATTAGTCTTTCACAGATTTTTTAGCTTTCTTTTGGGATTGTAAATATAAAAGGTAGAAGAACTTGATGGAGATGACATAATTAATTTCATATTTTCTTCTGACAGCTAATTCTGTGAAGTTCCGTAAGCCCAGAATGATGATGCCGTCGGGTAGCATAAGTCATCACTTGGCCTTGCGAGGCGATCCTCTACAGCTTGAGTGCATCTCTGAAGGACTGTGAGTTTGGTGATTTGTTCCTTCGTATATTGAGATTTTATATATTCCATTAATCATTAATCTGATATCATGGAAGGGAAACTCCAATGAAGACACATTGGTTTCTTGTAACACGCCCATACTGCCAAGGGCAGACATAGAGGAGAGTGGGCTCTATGGCAAGAACAAAAAAAGACCTCTCTTGGTGGTCATTGGTGTCCTCATCCTAAACTGATATCGGGACTGTTCGGTACTGGTTGACCTTTTTACCAATCTCCTTGAAAACAAGAACGCCTTGTGGCCTTCCGGCTACTTTTAGCCTCCATTATCTGCTAATGGGTTCATACTAAAGGTCCTCATAAAAATTACCCGAACCCTCCGATATCAGTGGATTTGGTCAAAAGTCTTATGTGTATGGAGTCCCTCAACTCTTGCTGCAACAGATGATGTCGGGAGAGAGATGAACTGGCCTGTTGGATTTCTAATGGCCAATCCTTTTATTCTCCGGGATATAAGCCGAGCATTTGTATGTATGAGGGATCGCTCATTTGTCTATATGGTAGCCTTAGGGCAATTTACTTGCCAACAATTCCAGGACAGTCCCACAAACCAGACCACAAAAGGTTTAGCAATTTCCCACCCAAGACCTTTTTAGTGGTGTTCTTCTACTTCCTTTCATGGTCTTAGCCCATTTTGGGGGATGATATCTACAATGTGTCCTATTGGGAATGTTTAGCCAAGGCCCTCATTTTGTCTTTTTTTCTATAGCCTCCATTTTTTGTGGGTTTTCAATTAAAATAATATTGCTAGAAACAGGATGTATGGCAATTCCAAACACAACCAATGACCCATAGTGTCGCTGCTCCTAGGAAAAAAAGATTTTTTTGCAAGGTTAGGTTGAATGTGTTATCTAATGACAATAGTTATATGTTCTGTATTTCTTGACTTCATATTGTTCACTTTGTACAGCCCAACCCCAGAAAATAAGTGGATAGCTAATACTGGAAATGGGGGTCTAAACCGTTTCCGTATCGACGACTATAAGAAGACTCTTTTTTTCGAAAGCGTTCTAGAAGAGGATGATGGAGAATATGAATGCATTTCCAATAACACGGAAGGCGAAGTGAGACATAAATACATTGTCCGAGTGGAGTGTGAGTTATTCAGTTATAAAGTCGTTTGTTTTCCCAGCAGCTCCTCCAGAGGGCAAATGAAGTATTACACATTGCCCATTAATAAGAATCAGACAGCAGGTTTTTGCTATGTAATCTGACAGCAGCATAATGTAGAGGCAGAGACGCTGATTCCACTGATTTGTCACTTACCAGGCTTTGTTTTGCTGTTTTAATAAAATCAGTATTTTATCAGCAGGAGATTATCACTAGAGGACTAGGTGTCTCGTGACTACTGGTCCAACCACACCCCCCACCACTGATTGGTAGGTTCATGCCTGTACGTGCCAATCAGTGCTGTGGGCGGGGTTATACACAGTTCAGTATTCAGAGCTCTGCTAGATCTGGAGCAGAGAAAACTGTGATTGTATCACAACTGCTGGATCCAGTAAACTAAGTGACACATCACTTGAATCAGGGTCTCTGCCCCTACATCATGCTGCTCTCGGATTACACAGCAAAAACCTGCGGACAGATTCCCTTTAAAAGGAGTGCAAGACACTCTTCGTAGCATCACTCTCTTGGGGATAATAGGTGATCATGACTTGGGGCCCCTCTATTAACTTAGGTCCACTTCTGGATTGTGCTCAGCACAGTAGAGCATTTCCCGTGTCACCAACTGAGTGAGAAGGGGGCTGGCTCATTTCAGTAGCTAATGAAGGGGGATGTCTTAGCTACGAAAGTGAGCCAAGAAAGGCTCTCCTATATTGTGCACAGGCCGAAAGTGGACCTGTCAGTACCCAGAGAGGAGCAATTTCTTGGGATTGTGGCATCTTTGGTAATCAAAGTGTAGTAATATGTTGTATCATTTGCTATTTTATGCAAAGTTATCTAGTAGTTTGGTATTATCTGCTTATACCTTAGCAGTTTCAAGTTTAATAATTATCCAATTGTCCTTTTTAGCTGCTCCATTCTGGATCAACAGGCCGAAAGATGAAATCCGAGGTCCAGGAGAGCATGTTAAATTTACTTGTGAGGTTGAAGGAAAACCCAAGCCTAAAATAATCTGGAAAATAAATGGAGAACCCCTAACGGGTATGTAGAAGGCTGCTGTCTACCTTCTTGTAGTTTGGCAAATGTTGGCGGTACGCATCATAGATGTTAGATAGTGATTAGACCTAGGAAACACTTTCATCCACAAGAGACCTGTAAATGTGCACCCTTGGATCTTCCATGCATTTTGGTCAAGGTAGGGGTTATGGTAGACCAGTAGAGTAGTATGGACCCGGTTGGAAAGTCAGAAAAGTAGGCTAAAGGAGCCACTTGTGAATGCCCGTGTAGACATGTAGAGAGACACAAGAAATTGATTGATTTCTCACGTTTTCATTGAAAAATTTCTCCTTTTTTACAGCCGCAGATCTGGGTCCAAATCGTAAAATGGATGCTGGAAGTTTAATATTACAGAACCTGAGGACAAGCGACACAGCGGTGGTCCAGTGCGAGGCGCGGAATAAACATGGACACATACTAGAGAACGCTTATATCTATGTTGTCGGTAAGTCTTCTGGAGTCAGGACCACACAATATAGCACAGTTCATCTATGGGTCCTCCTGTCATTCTCTAATTGATATTGTTCTGCAACACCCAGCATTTCATCACAGTCAGAAGCTGGTGGACATGCTGGGAGTTGTCTTTTTCCAATATATGCCTATGAGTTTGTTGAGTTTGGGTCAGAAGACCTGTGACCGGACTGGACTTTACGATCTGTACTCGGACCTTTTTACAATAGATAGAACAAGTTACCACCTATCCAAAAGATAGGTCGACGCTTGCTGATCGTTGGGAGTCTCAAAGATGGAACCCCCACTGATTCTGAAGACTGTGCCCCATCCGAATAGAGCATGGACGTCAGCTAAATTCAGATATGGTGGGGTCCAGGCTCTGGATTGGTGACAACTTGTTGGAAAGGCCTCTTTAAAAAGCAAGGTGGGGAAGGGACTTCTCTTGTCCTCTTCTATTGCTACAGACAGGATTTGACTTTCATAAAAATATACATAAATTCTATTTCTAATTCCTTGCCTTCTTTACTCCTTTTCTAGCTACTAGGAAATGGTAGGTTCTAGGATGCAGCAATGTTTTTGGGGGTTAATGCATGCACTTTTTTTCTCACAACTGGGTTTTCCCATGGCTTTTGTGTGTTATGTTATGTATATCCCTAATGGTCATACTTTTCTTCCTACAGAACTTGCCCCAGTTATCCTGACCCCGGATAGAATGAATTACTCAACCGTGGAGAACACTAATGTTTTCTTACATTGCAAATTTTTTGGTTCTCCTACTCCAGTCACTCACTGGTACGTACTGTATTTGTAACCAGCCACAGCCACTAAACTCCAATTTCTTCCAACCTTTGGGCCAAGTCCGCCATTCACGGTCCGAGCACAGCCCACGAAGTCCAGACCTGCCGCTGTCTCCTGAATTGAAATCAACAGCTTCGTATATGCCTATGAGTTTGGGTCAGGAGATCCGTTGCCGGTCTGGACTTTGCAGACTCCACTCAGACCTTCAATGTCGGATGTGTGATACCAGCTTTGACCGTACACCTAGAACTTAGGTCATTAAATGGGTCTGTCAACTCTTTGCTAACCAATCTGATCGTCTTTCCGAGATATCTAAATATTTGCAATAATTTTATTTTAGTTTTTTTTCAAAAAGGAAAATAAAAAAACTTTGCAAATATTCTTTATGGAAAAACAAACTTTGGACTGTTTCCATATAGACCTGGGTGTTCCCTTGCTTAAAATCATTGGTAAAGTTGCATTGGGATGATCAAAATGGTTGTAAATAGGGACTTAGCCTTAAATTGACTATTTAGTTATAGGCTTACCTTATATTTGCAGGTACGACAGGGATATGAGGTCAGTGGTGATGAGGGATAGTTTTGACATCCTCACTAATGGCAGCATGGAAATCTCAGACGTGACCATTGAAGATGAAGGTCTCTACTACTGCACGGCCTCCAACAGCCAGGGCAACATAACCATCTCTGCCTATTTAGATGTCAGAAGTAAGTTTTTATGGTTGGAAAGTTTTCTACAACCCATGGTCAGATCTTAGAGTCATGTAGACACAAATAGTTCTTGGGTGAGCCATCATTTCTTCCTCTTCTTGTCCTCATCATGACCCACTTCTCCATGCCTGCTCACTCTAGCCCGACTTCTTGCTGCAACAAGACCTCAAAGGTCACTGTGCATTGCTCTTCGTGACGTCAAGTATGTTCGACACGCAGTGGCCTCTGAGGCCTGGTTGCAGTTGAAAGTCTTGGGCTTGAGTGAACAAGTGAACAGGCTGAAACAACAACGGCAGAAAGAAGAAGCCCTGAGGAACGTACAGTGGGCAACATGCTGGGATTTCTAGCTGTGACCAGGCCTTGGAGGTCAACCTCCGAGGCCTGGTCGGAGCCAGAAGTCCCCGGCCTAGAGTGAACAGGCCGGGAGATGCAGCTTGACACAGAGGTAAAAAAGAGCTGGCTCTGAGGATACGACAATGAGGTGACTATTACTGGCCATCTACAGTTCAGCAAAATGGCGGCTGGATGGCAATTCATACTGTCAACTTGGGCAGAGCCACCAAACTCGCTGGCTGCAAAACTTTAAAAACTCTGTGCACATAGCCAGGGGCTATATGCACATGGAGTCTTTTTGCAGACTTTTGGGGGGCAGAAACTCAGCAGAATATCCAAAGTTTTGAGAAGTTTTAAGTTTTTGAAGTATCCACTTAGTTTCTGCTCCAAAGACAGCTTGGAAAACTCAATTAGCACATAGAGAGGAAACGCTAAGTTTTTCAAGAGTTTTGGAGAAGGATTTGGAAAGATTCTTCTCCATTTCTGCTCTAAAAACTCAGTGTGCACCTAGCCTAGGAACTAAGGAGTCTTTCAAGGAGTTTTTGAAGCAGAAACCATGTGTAAATTGACATTGAGTTTTTCGATGCGTTTTAGGAGCAGAAACTGAGCAGAAACTCTCCAAATTTTTCTTCAGATTTCAAAACTCCTCACAAACTTGGAGTTTCTGCTCTGAAAGCTCAGCAAAAAGACATACCCTTGCTCTGGAGGGGGGTGCATTTTTTTGAAACTCCTCAATTGGGCGCCAAAAAAATCATTAAAGTAAAAGTTCTAGATACCCCCATATCTCTTATTTTACCAGTTTACATTGTCATTGTCTCTCTCCACAGATGCCACTAAGATAATCACTCCTCCGGAGACCCAGCGAGTGAGAAAGGGCGGAAAAGCCACTTTTGAGTGTATTCCTGTATTTGACCCCAGGATGGAAAATAAAGGAGTGGAATGGAAGAAGGATGGCATGGAGGTTATAGAAGATGCTGCAGATGACAAGTAAGAGGGACTTTGATGGTGGAATCCGATTTTGTCGCTATTGTGATATTATATCTGCCGCCTTTTATATCGTAATCATTATTTGGGGTGAGAATAGAACATAGTTATATGAAAAAGTTTGGGCACCCCTATTAATCTTAAGCTTAATGTTTTATAAAAATTGGTATTTTTGCAACAGATATTTCAGTTTGATATATGTAATAACTGTTGGACACAGTAATGTTTCTGCCTTGAAATGAGGTTTATTGTACTAACAGAAAATGTGCAATCTGCATTCAAACTAAATTTGACAGGTGCATAAGTATGGGCACCTCACCAGAAAAGTGACATTAATATTTAGTAGATCCTCCTTTTGCAAAAATAACAGCCTCTAGTCGCTTCCTGTAGCTTTTAATGAGTTCCTGGATCCTGGATGAAGGTATTTTTGACCATTCCTCTTTACAAAACAATTCCAGTTCAGTTAAGTTTGATGGTCGCCGAGCATGGACAGCCCTCTTCAAATGATCCCACAGATGTTCAATGATATTCAGGTCTGGAGACTGGGATGGCCATTCCAGAACATTGTAATTGTTGCTCTGCATGAATGCCTGAGTAGATTTGGAGCGGTGTTTTGGATCATTGTCTTGCTGAAAGATCCATCCCCTGCGTAACTTCAACTTTGTCACTGATTCTTGAACATTATTGTCAAGAATCTGCTGATACTGAGTGGAATCCATGCGTCCCTCAACTTTAACAAGATTCCCGGTGCCGGCATTGGCCACACAGCCCCAAAGCATGATGGAACCTCCACCAAATTTTAATGTGGGTAACAAGTGTTTTTCTTGGACTGCTGTTTTTTTTTTCCGCCATGCATAACGCCTTTTTGTATGACCAAACAACTCAATCTTGGCTTCATCAGCCCACAGGACCTTCATCCAAAAAGAAATTGGCTTCTCCAAATGTGCTTTTGCATACCTCAGCCGACTCTGTTTGTGGCGTGCTTGCAGAAACAGCTTCTTTCGCATCACTCTCCCATACAGCTTCTCCTTGTGCAAAGTGCGTTGTATAGTTGACCGATGCACAGTGACACCATCTGCAGCAAGTTGATGCTGCAGCTCTCTGGAGGTGGTCTGAGGATTGTCCTTGACTGATCTCACCATTCTTCTTCTCTGCCTTTCTGATGTTTTTCTTGGCCTGCCACTTCTGGCCTTAACAATAACTGTCCCTGTGTTCTTCCATTTCCTTACTATGTTCCTCACAGTGGAAACTGACAGGTTAAATCGCTGAGACCGCTTTTTGTATCCTTCCCCTTAACAATTAGGTTGAATAGTCTTTGTTTTCAGATCATTTGACAGTTGTTTTGAGGAGCCCATGATGCCACTCTTCAGAGGAGATTCAAACAGGAGAACAACTTGCAAGTGGCCACTTTAAGTAGCTTTTCTCATGATTGCATATACCTGGCTATGAAGTTCAAAGCTCAATGAGGTTACAAAACCCAAAAAAGTGCTTTAGTAAGTCAGTAAAAAGTAGGTAGGAGTATTTAAAACAAGAAAATGATAAGGGTGCCCATACTTATGTACCTGTCAAATTTTGTTTGAATGCAGATTGCACATTTTCTGTTAGTACAATAAACCTCATTTCAAGGCAGAAACATTACTGTGTCCAACAGTTATTACATATATCAAACTGAAATAGCTGTTGCAAAAACACCAATTTTTATAAAACATTAAGCTTAAGATTAATAGGGGTGCCCAAACTTTTTCATATAACTGTAAAAGGGAACCTGTCGAATTGTACAAGCAGTTTTATCAGAAGCTGAGCACACTGATAATATGGCTCTTGGGAAAAGATTTTGGATAAGTTGTATTTTGTGTACTTTAATCCCTGCTAATTCTATGGTTAGGAGTCCAGTGGGCGGTCATACAAGAAATGCTGTTAATAGGACCGCCCACCGGACTCTTAAGTGTAGAAAAAACATGATATTTAGAGCTCGGTCTCCTAACAAGTTCCCACAGAATTTTGTTTTGTCTTTACAGGTATTATATTGAGGACTATGCTCTGAGTATAGCAAACGTACAAGAAGATGACCAGGGGGTGTACACCTGTGTGGCCCGTAGTGAACTGGACGCGGTAGAGAAAACTGCGGTTCTTGTGATGATTGGTCAGTATATAGAGGGGAATTAAGAGGAAATCCAACTAGTCATGTAAGAAATGCTTGTCGGTGGGAATATATCTGCTCCGTACTTAGATTACTATATGGCGGCACTTATAAAATGTGTCGCCATACGAGCTCAATCAGAACAGATGGCTCCGCTGAGAGCACGATGCCTGCCTTTTAACCTAATGACACTTCCAGATGTGAATCTTTTTTCAAGGTTTTGAAATTATTGTATATTACTATTATTTTTGTACTTTAAAAAAAAATATCAAAAATTGAACGTAAATTTTTTCACTAATATTATTTTTCATTTATTTTACTAAGATCTTCCAGAACCTGCCTATGACTTGGAGCTTTCGGATCGTCGGGAAACAAGTGTCATCCTCACGTGGACCCCAGGAGAAGACAATAATAGTCCCATTGATGGTAAAAACCCTCCAGTAGAACCTGCTCTCGCATTCACCTGTTTATTATTTATTCTCTTGATTTACAGACTTTTTCTTATGTAATTAAAGGGAATGTGCCAGTAAGATCACCCCTCGTAAGTTGTCTATATGGGCACGTAGGTCATAGGAAGCTGAATAAAATGATACCTTGATATCTCAGATCCGATGTTTTATTCCAGAGAAATCCACATTTTTCTTCATATGTAAATGAGCTGTTAAGATCTATGGGCGGGGCATAGATCTCCCTGAGAATCTGCCTCCAGAGCATATTATGAATGAAAGGGGGGCATTACCAGTATGAGACATGTAATGACTGACAGTCTGCTCTCCTGATCTCACACTGGTAACATTCTCTTTAATTTAAAATAAGCTCTGGAGGCAGATTCTCAGGGAGATCTATGTCCCGCCCATAGATCTTAAGAGCTCATTTACATATTAAGAAAAACGTGGATTTCTCTGGAATAAAACATCGGATCGCAGATATTAAGGTATCATTTTATTCAGCTTCCTATGACCTGCCTTCCCATATAGATGGCTTAAGAGGATTGATCCTACTGACAGATGCCCTATAATAGTACAGAGCTTTGATCCTATTGATACATTTTGTTCCTCTCACATGGTCCCTTTTTGTCACCTAGAGTTCATCATAGAGTTTGAAGAAGACAACTTTGAGCCCGGGATATGGCATGAGCTAACGCGAGTGGATGGAGATGAGAACACAGCCCGCCTGAACCTCTCTCCCTACGTCAACTACCAGTTCCGAGTTATTGCTGTAAATGAGCTTGGACCCAGCAATGGGAGCAAATCATCTGATCGGGTCAAGACACCCGAAGCAGGTGATAAAGAAGGGAGAGCAATCAGGAAAATGAACAAATAAAAATGTATTATTTTACATTTTCTGTATTAACTTATATTTTTGTGTTTATTTTTTTGATCATAGTGCCCACCAGGAATCCCACCGATGTCCGAGGCGAGGGCACAGAACCACACAACATGAAGATCACTTGGAAGGTAAATCGGTATCACGAAAATGGAAGATGGTACAGTAACATTGGACGTCCTAACTTAAAGGGGTTGTATGATTGCACCCCCCATCCAAAAAAAAAATAATTGCATGTTTTTACAGAAACAGCACCACCCGTGAATGGTGCAGAACTTCCATACCACACGTGACCTGTAAACAAGAGTGGCTCTGTTTCTGAAAATAATCAAGCATTTTTATTAAATCTTTATTTCAAGGGTGCTAGTCTATTGAGACTTCCAACCTAGAGGTATATATACTGTACAGTTGAAATCAGAAGTTTACATACACTATATAAAAAGACACATCTGCATGTTTTTCTCAATATCTGACATGAAATCAGAATAAACGTTTCCCATTTTAGGTCAGTTAGGATTACCATCATTTTTAATATTCGCCAAATGCCAGAATAATGAGAGAAAGAGAGAATGTTTTAAGGCATTTTTATTACTTACTGCAAAGTCAAAAGTTTACATACACTAAGATTACTATGCCTTTAAACAATCCTGGACTGCCCATATGATGATGTCATGTGTTTGGAAACTTCTGATGGGTTTTTGGCAACATCTGAGTTAATTAGAGACACACCTGTGGATGTATTTTAATGCACACCTGAAACACACTGCTTCTTTGTGTAGTATCATGGGAAAGTCTAAAGAAATCAGCCAAGATATCAGGAAGAGAATTGTGGACTTGCACAAGTCTGGCTCATCCTTGGGTACAATTTCAAGATACCTGAAAGTGCCTCGTTCATCTGTACAAACAATTATACGCAAGTACAAACAAGATGGGAATGTCCAGCCATCATACCGCTCAGGAAGGAGACGGGTTCTGTGTCCCAGAAATGAGCGTGTTTTGGTCCGACTTGTGCACATCAATCCAAAGACAAAAGCAAAAGACCTTGTGAAGATGATGGCGGAAGCTGGTAAGATTGTGTCAATAACCACAGTGAAACGAGTACTGTATCAACATGGGCTGAAAGGCCACTCTGCCAGAAAGAAGCCATTACTCCAAAGGAAACATAAAAAAGCCAAATTAATGTTTGCAAATGCACATAGGAACAAAGACCTTAATTTTTGGAGACATGTCCTGTGGTCTGATGAAACTAAAATTGAAATTTTTGGGCATAATGGAGGAAAAAGGGAGAAGCTTGGAAGCTTAAGAACACCATCCCAACTGTGAAACACGGGGGTGGCAGCATCGGGTTGTAGGGTTGTTTTGCTGCAGGAGGGACTGGTGCACTTCACAAAATAGATGGCATCATGAGAAAAGAAGATTATGTGGCAATACTGAAGCAACATCTCAAGATATTAGCCAGGAAGTTAAAGCTTGGGTGGAAATGGGTCTTCCAAATGGACAATGACCAGAAGCATACTGCCAAAATGGTAACAAGTGGCTTAAGGATAACAAAGTCCATGTTTTGGAGTGGCCATTACAAAGCCCTGATTTCAATCCTATTGAAATTTTATGGGCAAAGCTGAAAAGGCTGCGAGCAAGGCGACCTACAAACCTGGATCAGTTACACCAGTTTTGTCAGGAGGAATGGGCCCAAATTCCGCCCAACTATTGTGAGAAGCTTGTGGAAGGATATTGCAAACGTTTGACCCAAGTCATTCAGTTTAAGGGCAATGGTACCAAATACTAATGAAATGGATGGAAACTTTTGACTTTGCAGTAAGTAATAAAAATGCCTTAAAACATTCTCTCTCTCTCATTATTCTGGCTTTTGGCAAATATTAAAAATGATGGTAATCCTAATTGACCTAAAACGGGAAAGGTTTATTCTGATTTCATGTCAGATATTGAGAAAAACATGCAGATGTGTCTTTTTATATAGTATATGTATATATTCAGTGGGGAAAATAAGTATTTGATACGCTGCTGATTTTGCAAGTTTTCCCACCTACAAAGAATGCAGAGTAGTGTTATAACTACTATTATATGATAACACGTTATCCAAGCATGTTCACTCAACACTCATGGAGAGGTCTGTAATTTTTATCGTAGGTACACTTCACCTGTGAGAGACAGAATCTGAAAATAAAAACCGGAAAATCAGATTATATGATTTTTACATAATTAATTTGCATTTTATTGCATGATGTCTGAATGAGGTCTTAGGCCTTATTCAGACATCCGATGTTCTCTTATGCTATTTTTTTCATGAACAGCATTCATTCCTATGACAGTCTATGGGGCCATTCATGAAAGAGCAGAGACTTGTGCAATTTTGATCCGACGCTCAGATCAAAATGATCGGCAATGCAAGTCTAAGAGTCCATGAAAAAATTGGACAGTGCTCGGGTGACATCCCGATAGGAGAAAGTGGAGAAACTTTTTTATTTCTCCACGTAGGACAAAAACTGACTTTGGCCACAGTCTGATCAAACTCTGATCTAAATAATTGGCCCGTTTTTCTCGTACATGAGAAAAACTGACGCCTGAATGACACCTTACGCTACAAGCTCGTACTCTCCTTTCTCCCACCAGGTAAGCATTGCTTTACGCCCACCATGGGCCCCTACCCTTCCAGTTATTTAATTAGTTATTACCTTCCGCTTAGTAAGTGTTAAGTAGTAAGTAACTCACCTAAGGGTATGGCCAGACGGTGATGCTTTGACGGCTTTAAGCCCACCATGGGCTGATGCTTTGCCCGGATGTGGCCAGAAATGGACACAAGAGTAGGAAAGATCATAGTTCTGTGGCAGTTGGCCGTGGCGGTGGGTTGAGTCTTGGCTGCATACAACCGGCCTCATCGTCTGACCCAACGTAGAGGAGGGAGGTGGCTACCGAGTCTCTTTATGGAGACCAGATGTGTATGGAGTCTTATTGCTAATTCTTCATGGGAGAAAAAACATGCAAATTCCTTGACTAATGTAATTTTTTCCGTAGCCCATGAAAGGAATTGATTGGAATGGGCCTGGATTTGCATACATTGTGAGGTGGAGGCGGCAGAATCAGAATGAAGATTGGAAGGAAAAGACGGTCACAGAAAATGTTATCGTTGTGGAGGACACCAAGACATTTGTACCCTATGACATTAAAGTCCAGTCTGTAAATGACCTCGGCAAGGGTCCAGAGCCTAGACTCATCACTGGCTACTCAGGAGAAGACCGTAAGTGTCAATCATCTGCCGTGGGAATGTAAAATAAACATGCAACATGTTGTACAAAATTGGAAAAAAACAGAAATGACAGTGATACCATAAGAGAGTCATGACCAAGTAAGCCTAGAACCGTGGGCTGCAGCGGAGGATAGTACGAGCAGAGTAAGAGGCCACATAAGTGGTGGTGAAGTAAGATTGAAGGTGGTGAAGGGCGGATTATAAGATTGTATGAGCAAGTTGCTTTTCTAGGTCATTCTTCACTTTTTGAAGAGTAAAGAAGTGTCTGTTTTAAGAAGTGAATTCTGAATAAGCGGAGAAGCGCAGGAGAAGTTTTAGAAGCAAGAATGAGGAAAGAGGGGAAAGAGGAAAAGAATAGGGAATAAAAAGAAGTGTCTTTTTTGAGGAAGTGAATTCCAGAGAAGTGGAGCAGCGCAGGAGAAGTCTTAAATACAGTATTAAGACGGGAAATTGTAGGATATGAGAAGAGGGAAGGATGAATGTGGGAGAATAAAGAGAAGATGTCCAGGAGGGTCCAACCTGTAGAGGTGTTTCTTATTGATATACAGTATATACTTTAATATGTTCTCCCCGTGTTCGCGTGGGTTTCCTCCGGGTTCTCCAGTTTCCCGCCACATTCCAAAGACATACTGATAGGGAATGTAGATTGTGAGCCCCAATGGGGATATTGATGATGATAGCTGTGAACAGGGGTGGATTAAGAGTAGCAAGGGCCCCGGGCAGTTTAGAAGGCGCGGGCCCCCCCCCACCTGATTTATCACGTGACATGTCACATGATCCCCTGTGATAGATCATGTGATAGTTCACGGGAAATTAATTTGGCACAATATTAATTGTGCTGCCCCATCTGAGAGCAGCACAATATAGGGGCAGATACCCTGATTCCAGCGATGTGTCACTTTTTCAGCTGCTTGTTGTCATTTTGAGAAAATCACCGTTTTATCTGCTGCAGATCTAGCAGCTCTCTGAATGCTGCGCTCTGTATAGCCCCGCCCACACCACTGATTGGCAGCTTTCTGCCCATGCTCAGTGTACACAGAAATCTATTGATCAGTGATGGGGGTGGGGTCCTACAGAACTTACTAGTCATCTAGTGATAATTACCTTCTGACAAATCAATGATTTTATCAAAACAACACTAAGCAGCCCAGTAAGTGACACATTACTGGAATCAGTGCCTCTAACCCTACATTATGCTGCTCTCAGATTAGGTGGCAAAAACCTGATGACAGATTCCCTTTAAAGGAGCTGTAAACACAAAAAGGTTTGTATTAAAAAAAATACAAGCCATTTGTGAAATTAACTTTTTTTCATTGTTAATTCACATTAGACTGTATCTTCAACACTTTTGTCAGCAGGTCTTATTACAGACTCTGAATAGGGCAGCTCTCTCCCTCTCCCTCAGAAGAAAGTCACAGCATGGTTAAAAAACGGGATCTTTTATGATTTTCTCATAATAAATAAAAAAGGACATGCAAGTCCTCCAAACCATTTTCCGTTTCTGTATAGGGGAGGTCCTAAATCTTTCTTGTTCTTTAGTTGATCACATGTCAAAAAGGCAAAGCATTTACTATGAACTCGCCTAAAAAATTATACACTTGGAGAGTAATATCATCATCTGCATGTAAATATTCCTTGACTCTAAGGGCTCGCTCACACTGTCGTATAACACGGCCGAATGCTATGTGATGTTTTATCGGATAGGACTCGGCCCTATGTTATACTATGGGACAGTGCAGATTTGCGATTATCGGCATGAGAAAATAATCTCATTCGATATTCGGACCATGTGCACCCATACAAGTCTATGGGTGCACGTAAAACATTGGACTGCACTCGGATGTCATCCAAGTGCAGTCCGATGAACACTCACAGAGACTATGG